>NC_059108.1:47704442-48980276 GCF_020740685.1 Jaculus jaculus
AGTGCTTGCCTGTTAAGCCTAAGGACCCTGGTTTGAGGCTTGTTTCCCCAGGGCCCACATTAGCTAGATGCACAAGGGAGAGCTCATGTCTGGAGTTTGTTTGCAGTGGCTGAAGGCCCTGGCACACCCATTCTCTCTATTTCTCTCTATCTACCTCTTTCTCTGTTTGTCACTGTCATATAAATAAATAAAAATAAAAACAAAAACTTTTTAAGTCACTGAACTGGAATAAAACCATCAAAGAGCCAACAAACTTTTCAATTAAAGTGAACAGAATCATCTGCTAGAGCATTCAGATTTGACAGTAGGCTTAACTTGATTGAAGAAAATGTTATAACCCTCCAAAGAGATATGAATAAATTGAAGGTGAGTGAAGAAATGGAAGATCTCAACAACCAGTTGATTAAGCTTAATGAAGACTTGAGCAAATGCAAGAATCAATTCCAGGAAGCATCAAGAAAATCAGAACACAAATTGAAATCTTACTTCAAAAAAGAGATGGAAATAATGCAAAATAGCACAACAGAAAACAAAAATCAGCTAGAAATTATAAAAACCTCTCTAGAACCACTCACCAACAGAGTTAATCATGTGGAATACAGAAACTTTTTGACCTGGAAGACAAGACAGAAGAAACTGATTGGAAGGACAAAAACTTTGCTAAGTTCAACAAATTAAGTGAATAGAATGTGAGGAAACTGTGGGACACCCTAAAATGACCAAACATCCAGATCATAGGTATACCAGAAGGAGAGGAAATCCAGGCCAGAGGCATAGAGAACATAGTCTATTATTATTGAAGAAAATTTTCTGAATCATGCAAAAGAAAGGCCCATCCATATACAAGAAGCCCACAGAACATCACAGTGGACCAAATAAGAAACTCTACAAAACACATGATAGTTAAAACTCTTAACAAGGAAACCAAATAAAGAGTATTAAGCATCAAGAGAGAAACAACTCACAATGTACAAAGGCACTTCTGTCAGAATTACATCAGATTTCTCAATGGAAACCCTGAATGTCAGAAGGGCCTGGAGTGAAACACTTCAAAGTGGGAAAAACTATGGCTTCCAACCCATGCTATTCTACCCAGAGAAACTATCCCTAATAATAGATAGTGAAGGAAAAAGTTTCCATGATTAATGTCAACTCTATGATTATATGAACACAAAGCCAAACCTACAGAGAATACTTGAGAGAATACTCCACATAGAACAGTCAAACAACCAGTCTCAAAAGCCAACAAGAAGAAGATCATAATAACCAAAATAAACTAGGCTCAAATGATTATATATGACAAGAAAGCACCAAACCCCATAAAACACCTCATTGTGAAAGGGATTAATTAAAAAATCACAATAATAACTTTAAATATTAATGGTCTTAACTCACTGATCAAAAGACACAGGTTATCACAATGGATCAAAAAACTGGGCCCTTCTGTCTTCAACAAACCCACCTCACCACTAAAGATAAACAGCTCCTCAGGGTGAATTATTGGAAAATGACATTCTAAGCAAATGGAAATAAAAAAACAAGTGAGTATTGCTAAATTACTATGTGGCAAAGCTGACTTCAAACCAAAAGTAATCAAAAAAGAAAAAGGAAGGCCACTTCTTACGTATCAAGAGAATAATCCAATATGAGCACATCACAATCATAATATATATGTGCCAAACACAGGACCACAACAATTTGTAAAACAATATCTCCTTGATAATCAAACAGAAATATACACCAACACCATCATAGTCAGAAACGTCAATACTTCACTATCATAAATAGACAGATCATTCAGGTGGAAAATCAACAACATGGAAATAATAGAGCTCAACAACAGCATAGATGAACTAGACCTAACAGATTTCTATAGAACTTTCTACCCAAACACTACAGAACACACATTCTAGTCAGCAGCTCATGGAACCTTTTCCAAAATTGACCATATCTTAGGCCATAAAGAGTGCCTTTATAAAGTCAGTAAAATTGTAATTCTTGTATGATGTCAAATCACAATGCTTTAAACCTATAAATTAACAATAAGAAAGGCACCAAGAATCCTACTAGCTCAGGGAGATTAAACAACGCACTTTTAAACATTTAATGGGTCATGGAAAAAGCCAAAAAAGAAATTGGAAAATTCTGAGAATTAAATGATAATGAAAATACAACCTACCAAAACTTATGGGACACAATGAAGGCAGTTCTAAGGAGAAAATTCATAGGCCTAAATGTCTACACTAAAAGGCAGAGAAACCCTCATAATCTGACTGTCCACAGAGAGGCACTAGAAAAACAAAAAGAATCCAACCCAAAGAGCTCCATATGGAAAAAAAATAAAGATTAGCGCAGAAATTAATAAATTGGAAACTAAGAAAACAATTTAACATATTGATGAAACAATGAGCTTGTGCTTTGAAAAAATAAACAAATTGACAAACACCTGGTGAATTTGGTCAAGCAATAAAAGAGAAGTCTCAAATTAACAAAATTAGAAATGAAAAAGGAGTGATCACAACAGACATCAATAAAATTGGAGGAATCATCAGGGCATACTTCTAAAACCTCTACTTCAAAAAATTAAATAATCTGGAAGAAATTGATGAATTTCTAGACACATACCACCTATCAGAACTAAACTCAGAGCAGATTAAACTCTTAAACACACCTATCACATGCATGGACACTGAAAAAGTAATAAAAACCTCCCCAAAAAGAAAAGTGCAGGACCACATAGATTCTCAGCTGAATTCTATCAATGCTTGATTGAAGAACTAAAACCAATTTTTCTCAAACAGCTTCACATAATTGGAGACAATGTAATCCTCCCCAACACCTTTTATGAAGCTAGCCTCACCCTAATAACAAAACCAGACACAGATGCAACAAAGAAAACCATATGCCAATATCCCTAATGAACTTAGATTCAAAGATCAAAAACAAAATCCTTGCAAACTTAATTCAACAATACATCAAAAGCATTATCCACCTTGATCAAGTAGGCTTTATCCCAGAGATGCAGGGATGGTTTAACATACAGAAATCGGTCAACGCAATACACCACATTAAAAAAATTAACCATAAGAACCACATGATCATCTCAGTTAATTCAGAGAAGGGCTTTGACAAAGTACAATGTCACTTCATGATCAAAACACTGGAAAAAAATAGGCATGGAGGGTTTATATCTCAACATAGTAAAGGCCATATATATGTGTGTGTGTGTGTGTGTGTGTGTGTGTGTGTGTGTGTGTATATATATATATATATATATATATATATATGTCAATGGATCAAGAAACTGGGCCCTTCTGTCTTCAACAAACCCACCTCACCACTAAAGATAAACAGCTCCTCAGGGTGAATGATTGGAAAATGACATTATAAGCAAATGGAAATAAAAAAACAAGTGAGTATTGCTAAATTACTATGTGGCAAAGCTGATATATATCTCCTAAAGCCCAAATAATAATTAATGGGGAAAAACCCAAGGACTTCCCACTTCTCACTACTGCTATCCAACATAGTACTAGAAGTACTAGCCCAAGCAATAAGACAGGAGAAAGAACTAAAAGAGATTCAAATTGGAAAGGAAGAGGTCAAGTTAGCCCTATTTGCAGATGGCATGATCCTATACATAAGTGACTGGAAGTGTCTATCTCAAAACTTCTAAAGGTAATAAATTCCTTCAGCAAAGTGGCAAGATACAAAATCAATGCACAAAAATCAGTAGTTTTTCTATATGCAAAGGACAAATATATATAGAAAGAAATCAGTGAGGGTCCCCCATTTTCAATAACAACAAAAAATTAAGTACTTTGGAATAACACTAACCAAGGATATGAAAGAGCTATATAATGAAAATGTAAAATCACTCAAGAAATAGAGGAGGACTTGAGAAAATGGAAAGACCTCCCATGCTCCTGGATAGATAGAATTAATATTGTGAAAATGGCAATTCTACCAACAGCAATATACAGACTTAATGTAATACCAATAAAAATACCAGCATCATTCTTCACAGAGATTGAAAAACTGATCTCAAAATTCATATTGAATGTCAAAAGGTCTTGGATAAACAAACATATCCTCAGGGGGAAAAATAAAACCTCAGGTGGTATCACCATAGCTGATATAAAGCTATATTACAAGCCATAGTGACAGAAACAGCCTGGTACTGGAATACAAACAGAAACATAGACCAATTGAACAGGATTGAAGACCCAGAACTTAGGTGAAGTAACAACAGCTGCTAGATCTTTGACAAAGATGCCAATATTTTAGACTGTAGTAAAGACAGCATCTTCAGCAAATGGCGTTGGACAAATTGGATGACCATATGTAGAAAAGTGAAATTAGACCCACTCATTTCACTGTACACAAAAATCAAGTCCAAATGGATTAAAGACTTCAATATAAGACCTGAAACTCTTCAACTACTGGAATAAAAAATAGGAGGCACTCTCCATGATATAGGACTGGGAAAAGACTTCCTGAACAAAATTCTAGTAGCCCAGGAAATTAAACAAGCACTGAAGCAGGGATCTCATAAAGCTAAAAAGCTTTTTCATGGACAAACATACCATAAGTAGAGCCAATAGATTACCCACTGAATGGGAGAAAAATATATGCCAGCTATACCTCTGACAGAAGACTAATATACAGAATCCACAAAGAACTCTAAACACTAAACAATAAAAAATAAAACAACCTGCTTCAAAAGTGCAGCAGAGAATCGAATAGGCAGTTCTCAGAGGAAGAACTACAAATGGCTAACATACACTTAAGAAAATGTTAAACATCCCTACCTACTCAGAAATGAAATTTAAAACAACTGTGAGATTCCACATTACCCCAGTAAGGTTAGCAAACATTAGAAAAATCAAATTAAGGGCTGGAGTGATGGCTTAGCAGTTAAGGCGTTTGCCTGAAAAGCCATTGCAAACAAACTCTAAATGCTTGAGCCCCCTTGTGCATCTGGCTAATGTGGGTCCTGTGGAATGTAACCTAGGTTGGCCAGGAGATGATGTTCAGCTCTGCTTATGTCATGTTTCTGCCTACCATCATGGAGTTTCCCCTCAAGTTTGTAGGCCAAAATAAACCCTTTCCTGCCATAAGCTTCTTTGAGTTGGGCACTTTCACCCAGCAGTGAGAAGCTGACTGAAACACCCTCCATTTATATTCTCAATTTCTCATTGCTCTCCATATCATTTCATATCATCCAGCCAGATCCAAAGTTCTGTATTCCAACAATACCAAATCCTTCACATGTCACACAGAAACTTGAGTTTCCTTAGCTGGAAGATCAGAGATCTTCATGTTTCGAAATTCCTATTCATTATTCAAAATCTGTTTTAAGAGCTGTTGATACTGAACATGGAGTGACCTGGCTGGAATCCAGAAGAGAGTCAGTCCTCACACAATTAGCTCGTCTAGTGTCAGGAGGTACTACCTAAGTGACTGGAAGAAAATGACTAACATCAGTCCAAGCAACTTGTAATCTAAGCTACTCAGCAGCAAACAACCTGAAGTGATGCTCACACAAGTGCAATGGTGGGTGACCAACTGCTCTTGATTTAGCTAACTGATCTGCTCAGTGGAACAGAACCCATAGCTGGAGCTGGAAAACAATTCAGAACCATATACAAAAACCAAGCTCACTCTCTATTATCAAGCTCCCACCAATTGTGGGCTACAAGAAGGCCTCCACCTATTAAATTCTCTCTAAAATAATAATGGTTATTCTACTTATCTGGTGCTGACTTCAGTCTCTGTTGGAGAATTTGCTACTCTTTTTCAGATTGACACAGATCCTGAGGAGAGAATCAGCCCATCGTACCTCACCAGGGCCCCAGCTGAAACCAAGAGTAAGTGGGGAATTGAACAAGAGTTCTGATTTCTTAGTGAACCTGCTGTCAGCACAGGGTGAAGGAGGTAGACATAGAGAACACTCAACTCCTACCAAACCAGATATCCAGAGGCACAGAGGCTCCCAAGACCTCATCACTGAAGTAGACCTAAAACGAACCCAACATGTTTCAGCAAAATTTGCAGAATAAGAGGTGGAAAGATTTTTAGAGCCACATGTTGGGACATCATGTACAGAGACCTTGCCTCTTACACATAACTGATGGCTAACCCCATAATGCACTACCCATATTCCCCAGCGTGGAGGGTCCCTGTGGAGGGGGAAGGTCAGAGAGGAAGCTAGCGATGGTACCAACATGGTTGTATACACACTGTGTACTTAACTAATAAAATACACACACACACACACACACATATATATGCCAATAAAAAATCTGTATTCCATATATGAAATAACACATGTGATATTTTTTTTAAAGAACTATTTAGAGTGCTACTTCCTAGACCCTAAGAAGAGAGGTGGTCTCTCCTCACTATTTCCCACCTATTTGATATCTCCTCACCATTTTACCTCCTGTGTGTTATGTCTTGGTGCTTTTGTTGTGGCTCTGGAAACATGGTCTAGTGATTGTCATTATATGTCTGTCTTCACCATTAGGTACTGAGGGCAGAATTGTGTGTAATTCAGTCTGTAGTCACCAAGTTCCCAAAAATTTGTTCCACTTCCAGTGGGTTCTCAAAAATGTTTACAGAGCACAAGAGTAAATAAAGGGTGGACTGGGTAGTATTGGGATGAAGGGATTAAGGCAGTTTAAAGGATTGGACTGGGTTTTGAAAACTAAGTGGCAATATTAGGATGACATAATTTTTATCACATTTAACTTCATTAATTTTAATAATTCATGATAATATATGAAACTGGAAGATATTATGTTAAGTCAGTTAGTCCAAATACAGAAAGATAGATACTGTATGCTCTCATTCACATATAGAATCTACAAAAAAAAAAAAAACACTTTACAGTAAAACAAACGTTATTAAGGGTTGAAGAAAGTAGGGGGGGTGAGAAAGGGATTGGAGAAAAATTGGCCAATGAGTACCGAGTGACAAAAGTAAGAAAGGGTTAGGGAAACTAGAAGGTTGGACCTAATTTCTGCATACTTCAGTTGCAGGATACTGAGAAATTAAGCTAGAACTGGAGCTGGAAGCTTTCTTGCTGCTGGATAGCTATCATAGTGCTGGCAAGTGCTATACAGACTTCTGGGGGACACAAGTCATCAAGTTATAACAAGCAGTGGACCCAGTAATCTACACAACTGGCTAGTTGGGTAAAATGTGCCCACTGATAAAATAATGGTGTGCCAGTTATGAGGGTAACTGACAGTTCTCTGACTGGATTTGAGGACACTAGCCTAGTTAAAAACTGAGAAGGTCATAGGCCTTAGTGGGGAAAATACTACTGTTGACTGGCTAAGTGGATATATTGTGCCCATGAAATTGCCCTCTAAACATTTAGATTTATGAACATAGATTAGTGTTGGACTCACTTTTGGTCAGAGAAGCTTCTTTTTGCAGATGGCAGTAACTACTGGAGAACTCAAAACTTGTCAAAGTGCTGGGAGGACATGACAGTTAAATGCTTGGCACTAAATGAAACATCTCTATCACATCTTCCCAGGCTCAGGAAGCAGTATAGAACACGTGACAGAGAGAATGTAAGAGTCAAATGATGGGCAGAGGGAGAGAGTGCTTTGAAATGGTGAATTTTAAATTGCATTCATGAACTCACAAAGTTGCATAAGATCTACACAATATTGAGCCCATCAACATGCCATCATGGATATAGGTTAGTGCAAGAGAGAGAGAGAGAGAGGAAGGAAATGAATGATCAAAATAGAAGAGGGACAAGTTGAAAGAAGCAGGGGTTCAGTGGAAGGGGGATGAGGAAAGTTGGACAAAAGGAGAGAATGGGGGGAATGCATGTACAAGATAGATCTGAAGATGTAGCTAAGTGACACAGTGTATACTTAAAATGTGATAGGAGCAAAAATTCTGGTGTTCTGTTGCACAGTATGGTGACCGTAGACAGTATTAATGCACTATATAGTTCCACACAAGCTATACTTGGGACACTTTCAAAAACCATTCTAAGGTATTTTTATTCTACTTAATGCTATAGATGAAAAAAAGAAAAGTTTTATTGAATATACAACATGTCTATGCTGTTCCCTGGAACACTTGAATGGTGCACATATTTTCTACTCACATAATCAACATCAATCAACCTGCTCAGCTAATACTAGGAAATTCAACCATTGATAGTTATTGATAGATTCTGAATCTTGCTTTAAGTGTTGCTCAGTTAATATTTTGTTTTATGAATATTTAAGTAATCAAATTATTACTTATTATTCATGATGAGAACATAAAAGAAAACAATTTATTTACCACTATAAATTAATGGTTCATAAGTCACACTAATTTGAAGTTCTAAAACTAAATTATATATGGAGGGAGTCTATTCAATAATTAAAGAAGAATTTAAAAGGCATATGTACTCATATATTCTCTGAAACACAGCAGTGACTCATTTCTATAATATAAGATTTCCCCTTTCTGTCATTACATTTTTCCAGGTGCAACTTAAGAATTTCATCACCAATATATGAGTTAAAGCAAAATAATTCTGCTGTGCCGCTGTACCTACTAATGAAGACATGGCAATCAAAGCTTTTTACCTTGAGAATAGCACAGGAAGATGGTGAAAACATGAACATATATGCCTCCACTCCTCTGGTGCCAACATGGTTCAGTTTGGTAAGTAAGCCTTGCCTCAGTGAATCTGAGATCTTCACAGGCTGCTGTGGTTCAGAAGCTAAATTGCCCAGGCATTCATGAGAACTAAGACTCACACAGAAATGTAAACTAGACACTATTACTAAGCATATAAAGTGAACTTTCAATGTTTTAGGACATTATTCTAAAATAATTCTATACTGTTTTTGAATTGGCCATTAAGTCATTTTGCATTTCTAGTGTGTTAACCTTATCACAGTCACCTTTATATTTCATGGAAACACTAAGGAATCCTGTTACATATTTGTATCATCTCAGATTTTATACTATTGAAATCAAATGCTAAATGCCATGTGAATCTCATCATTTTTAAATTTTTTTAATTTAATTTATTCGTTTTCTTTTCAGCAAATACAGGCAGTTTGGTACCATTGATAGCTCATCCATGACCTACCCCCTCCCATTGTACCCTCCTTGTTGATGTAAATGGATCATGCATTGTGGAGTTAGCCCACAGTTATTGGTAAGATAAATGTCTCTGCATATCATGACCCAGCATGTGACTCTGACATTCTTTCCACCCCCTCTTCTGCAAAATTTCCCTGAGCCATGTTGGGTTCATTTTTGGTCTGCTTCAGTGCTGAGGTGTTGGAGGCCTCTGAGGCTCTGGCTCTGATTTGGTAGGAGTTGATTTTTCTCTGTGTTGGTCTCCTTCCCCTTTGTACTGGTATCCGGTTCATCAGGAAAACATCACCCTTGCTTGTTTGGCCAATTGTCCTTAGTTTCAGTCGTGCCCCTTTTGAAGTGTGTTGGGGCAGCTCTCTCCTTAGGATCTGCATCTATCTGAAAAAGAGAAGCAGATTCTCCAATGGAGAGTAAGTTAGCACCCGGAAACTTTAGATAACACTTTTTTGATAGAGAGTTTGATAGGTGTAGGCCCTCTTGTACCCTATGATTGATGGTAGCTTGATATTGGAGAGTGGGCTTGTGTTTGGGTATGTTTCTTTTTCCCAGCTCCAGCTATGGGTCTTGTACCACTGAGGGGATCAGTTAGCCAAATCAAGAGCAGTTGGTTCCTCACCATGGCTGTGTGCCACTATTGCACTTGTGCGGGCATCACATCAGGTTATTTGTTGCTAATTAGGTTAGACAATGAGGTGCTTGGACAGATATTGGTCATTTTCCCCCAGTCGCCCATGTTCACCTTCTGGCACTAGACACGCTGACTGTCTGGGGACTGACTCTCTCCTGGCTTCCAGCCATGCCATTCCATTTTATGTGTCAGCTGCGTATGGAGTCTTCAGCAATAGGGTCTTACCACTGGCCTTTGGTGGGTCATCAAGTACTCTGACAGAAGTCTGTCATTGTTTTGGGAAACCTTGTAGGTTTCTCTGATCAAAAGCTCATTGTGGATGGTAGCCCCAAGCTGGAAGTGGGGGTTACAGGTCAGTGCCCACCAAGAAATTGAGGAATAACATAACTAATATACAAGAGTTAGAGAGGGGAGAGAGAGAGGGGAGAGGGGGAGAGGGAGGGAGGGAAGATGTAGGAGATTTAGGTTAGTCTTGATCCTACCCTCTCCAGTGTCTTGTGTGTCCCTTCCCATCTTTGTGTTGATGCTGGCTTTACTTTTTGGATTTTGCTTAGGTCAGTCTATGGGAATCTCCAGAGGCAGTTGAGAGGATAAAAGGAGGAAAGGGAGGGAAGGAAGGAGGAAAGAAGGAAGGAAAGAGGAAAGAAGGAAGGAAGGAAGGAAGGAAGGAAGGAAGGAAGGAAGGAAGGAAGGAAGGAAGGAAGGAAGGAAGGAAAGAAGGGAGGGAGGGAGGTAAGGAGGGAGGGAGGGAGGTAAGGAGGGAGGGAGGGAGGTAAGGAGGCAGGGAGGGAGGTAAGGAGGGAGGGAGGGAGGGAGGGAGGGAGGGAGGGAAAATAGGCAGGGTTGTCCCTACCACGTGCAGATTATCAACAACTATCTTCCTGCACCTAAATCCACAGCTCCTCTCTAAACCTCCTTCCCACTTTTGTACTTACTCACTCAACTTTATTTCCTGCCAGATCTTTACATGATGTAAACAAGGCAGTATACTGCCTTCAAAATCATTCTTTTCTGCTTCCTTTCTACTGGTTTTGAATTATCTTTCTATATACTATTTTGGCTTATTCGAGAGAAATACTTCTTTGGAAAATAAACTATATTTCTCAAACTCAGGAAGCTATGAGTTCTGTTTCTTTGGTGTCATCAAGCTTCACCGTGCCCTGGTTCTTAGAAATAGGTAGCATGTATTTATTAGGCAATCAGCAAATGGTTGTTGGCTTAAAATCTGAAATCCAACCTAAGTAATTTCTACAAGTTATTATTTTTAATCCCAATTATCTCAATTGCATAACAAAAATCGTTAAAGGTACTCATATCATCAATCAAATATAAAAATATCACATAGTAGCTTTAAAAATGAAAAGCTGGGCTGGAGAGATGGCTTAGCGGTTAAGCGCTTGCCTGTGAAGCCTAAGGACCCCGGTTCGAGGCTCGGTTCCCCAGGTCCCACGTTAGCCAGATGCACAAGGGGGCACACGCATCTGGAGTTCGTTTGCGGAGGCTGGAAGCCCTGGTGCGCCCATTCTCTCTCTCTCCCTCTATCTGTCTTTCTCTCTGTGTCTGTCTCTCTCAAATAAATAAATAAATAAAAATTAAAAATGAAAAGCTTTTGAAATTTCTAGGACCACCTTTGGGAATAACCAGACTGCAGAGAAAAGGGATTGCAGTTTATAGCCAAATACATTTCTAAAAACTTCATGCACTTACTAATGGGCAGAATTTTGTTTGTATTGTTTAAGGTACAAATTAATTTTAAATATATTTCAAAGAAAATTTCATAAACAGCAGGTGGAGCTAATTAAAACATGTATTTCCACCTCATATATTTGCATGATCTCATCAAAATTTTATATAGACATCTTATAACCTTCAAGTAATTACTATAGAAAATTGGAAGTTAAAATAATACAAATAGTGTTTTCCACAGTAACTTCAACTGAACACTAAATTGTTTTTCCTATTTATCATTCTTAGCAGCTAAGTTATAAAACCTTGTTTGTGTAACTTAAAAATAGAAAATATGTAGAAATTGAATCTAGCAAAAATCTACTTAACTTTTCATTATGTAAATCAAAGAAGCATGGTGCCCACAACTTTAACAAATGAAGATTAAGCACCCTATTTGTGTGGATTAGTTCACTGTCTTCCACAAACCTCAGCCCATTCCAGTTTGAAAAGCAAATCCTTTTAAAAAATGAGTCAATCTGCTCAACCACAGCCTTGCCTTGCTAAGGACAGCTAAGAAATAGAAGATTCACTTCCAGTTGAAGCCTAGTTTATCAGAATAAAAGGGGATGGTCCTCGAGGACAGTGAAGGACACATAAATGCCCTTTATATGATCAGAATTAGTGCTAGTTACTGTAAGAGAAAATGTTACAGACAAGATGAAAGCACAGGAAGTATAACAAAAAGACATGCTCTTTTTGGTACCTAAAAAAGTATGGTATTCTAACTTACAAAGTATAATTGAGCCATTACAGAAATAAATATGGCAATAAAAATCTTCAAAATGACTAATATTTTCCATCTTAGAATGGAAATGGTTTTCTTATTAATTGGAATCTGACTTATCTGCAAAAAAATTCTTACAGGAAAAGCTTAAAAGTTCCTTAAAATTCTGTAATATAAATTTCAAAACTAGGAAATTATAATAAAAACTGAAGTGAAAATTAACATATGGGAACATATGAAGCATAAAGTTGGAAAAGTATTTGTTGTCTAGGAATGTTTTAAATTTTCTAATTGCATAGTATTGCTCACTTTTTTCAATACCTGATTCTAAAAGACAGTATTGAATATATTGCTCTTTGAATATCCTCTTGTTAGAAGAGTCAGTAAAATTCTTTCATAGTAATCTGTTCTTAAATAATATTTGGGAATAGGTAAATTGTTTCTGAATTTTAATCCACAAAAATATAAAGAAGAAAAAGTTATCTATCATATGCCATAAGAAAATCCATAAAAAGCCACCACTTGCATTTTATACTAATTATTTTATTTGATACCTATCATTTTATTTAGTATCTTGTCATCAATAATTTCCCGTGACTTGGATATGTCACAATTAAGTTATGAATAACACCTCTGTGAATCAATTAGAGCTTTGTCTGCAGTTTACATTTCCTTCAGACTGAGTTACAATACTGAAAAAGGAAACTATCATATTTGAAATATTCAATACATATTATATTCCATAAGAAAAAGGTTCACAGAATAATCAAAATACTGAGTTATATTTATTTATTAGAGAAAGAGAGAGATTAAGAAAGTAAAAGTAAGCCAGGGCCTCTGACCCTTGGAAAGAAATTCCAGGCATATAGACATATGTGCCAAGTTGCACGACATTGTGGTTCAAGGAAATCACATAGATACAATAGAATTGAACCCAGGACTGCAGGCTTTCTAAGCAAGTGACTTTAACCACTGATCCATCACCCCAGCCATCAAAAAGTCACTTCCATGAGGAGCTATTAGCCATTAATAGTTTCTAGGAGAGAGTTTCTTGAGTGGTGCAGACACTAGTAAGTTGCCCATGATCTGGGAGTTAACCCCACTCATACTCATATGTTCAGCACTAGTTCAACTCGGTGTATCACCAGAAAGACATCAAAACAGGACAGTTAGGAGGAGAAAGATAATGAGTGGGAGGGAGACAAGAGAGGGTAATGAGGGAGAATATGATGAAAATACATTATATACTTCTGAGAAAATATAATGAAACCCATTGTTACATATGTTTAATATATCCTAATTAAAAGTCAAAAATATTTGGGCTTGATAAATATTTTTTTGATAAACTACAAACATTGAATATCAAAAACACAAATATTCCAATCACCAAAGAGACAAGCAAAATGAACAGAAACTTCAAAAAAGACCAAGTACCAATTGTTAATAAAGACATGAAAAAAACCTTGAATAGCCTCAACCATAAGGGCAATGCAATCAAAACTACTCTGAAATTCCCTCTCACTTCTATCAGAATGCCTATTATTAAAAAAAAAAAAAAAAAACACCAAAAGAGAAGAACCCTTATACATTACCAGTGGGAACATAAATTAGTGGAGATTCAAAAATACACGTACTGTATGACTCAATTATCTAAGTTAACATACTACAGAGATTGCTGCACAACCATGTTGATTGCTACATTATTCACAATCGCCAAGTTATTGATTCAGCTAGGTGTCCATTTACCTCTGAATAGGTAAAGAAAATATAGCATTATGCATAATAGAGTCTTATTCAGCCCGAACAAAAAATGAAATTATGTCACTGAAGGAAAATGGATGGAACTGGAGATAATCATAATAAGCAAACTATGCCAGATTCAGAAAGACAAATACTGCATTTTTCTCATACCTGGAACCTTCATTATCTACATATGACATGAAAGTAGATGGAGCACTAGCAACTGCAAAAAGGAGGGATAACAGAGGACAAGGGTTTGAATCTGATCAAACAGTATGACATACTTGAATGAAAATGTCATTTGGAAGCCTAGTGCTTTATAAAATGGATATACACTAATTTAAAAAGTTAGGCTGGCCAGGTATGGGGGCACACACCTTTAATCCCAGCACTTGGGAGGCAGAGGTAGGAGGATCACTGTGAGTTCAAGGCCACCCTGAGACTACATAGTGAATTCCAGATCAGCCTGAGCTACAGCGAGACCCTACCTCAAAAAATCAAAAAAACAAAAAAGTTAGGTTGGGCATGACAGTGCACGCCTTTAATCCCAGTACTTGGAAGGCAGAGGTAGGTGGATCTGTGAGAGTTTGAGGCCACCCTGAGATTACAATTCCAGATCAGCCTGAGGTAGCGTGAGACCCTACCTCAGAAAGCAAAAGCAAACCAACCAACAAAAATGTTCATGCACTTGTAATTGGAAATTATTTCCAAATTATACATTGGCTACTTTTTTAAAAGTACCATAAAAAAAAAAAAAAGGCAGACCAAATGGCTGAACCTTCACCAGGCCCTTAGAGGGAACACCTGAGCCACAAGACACTGGAGAGGGTATGATGAAGACCAACCTTAATCTTCTACAGCTTCTCTCCCTCCCCCACCCCCTTCTCTCTAACTCTTATATATTAGTTATCTTTTTCCTCTTTTGCTTAGTGGGCACTGACCTGTAACTCCCAGTACCAGCATTGGCTATCATCCACAATCAGCTTTTGATCAGAGAGACCTTCAAGGTTTCCTAAAAGAAAAACAGATTTCTGTCAGAGTACTTGATGACCCACCAAAGGTTAGTGGTAAGACCCTACTGCTGAAGACACCTTACTGTGGTTGACACGTAAAATGGAATAGTATGGTTGGAAGCTGGAAGAGAGTCAGTCCCCAGACAGTCCAGTGTGCCTAGTGCCAGAAGGTGCTACATGGGCGACTGGGGGAAAATGACCAATATCTGTCCAAGCAACTCATGGTCTAACCTACTTAGCAGCAAATAACCTGTTGTGATGCCCACATAAGTGCAATAGTGGCACACATCCATGGTGGGGAACCAACTGCTCTTGATTTGGCTAACTGATCCCCTCAGTGGTAAGGGACCCATAGCTGGATCTAGGAAACAAGTCAGAACCATATCCATACATAAGCTCGCTCTCCATTATCAAGCTACCATCAATCATGGGATACAAGAGGGCCTACACCTATTAAATTCTCTACAAAAAAAAAGTAAGGGTCATCTCATTTGTCCTGGTGCTAACTTACTCTCCGTTGGAGAACCTGCTTGCAAGGGTGCTGTTTTCTTGGTGAACCAGGTACCAGCACAAGGGTGAAGGAGATCAACACAGAGAAAAATCAACTCCTACCAAATCAGAGAGCCAGAGACCCAGAGGCCCCCAACACCTCATCACTGAAGCACACCAAAAATGAATCCGACATGGCTCAGGGAAATTTTGTGGAAGAGGGGTCAGAAAGAATGTCAGAGCCACATGTTGGGTCATGATATGCAGAGACATTTATCCTACCCATAACTGTGGGCTAACTCCAGAATGCAAGACCCATATACCCCAACAAGGAGGGGCCAAGGGGAGGGGTTAGGTCATGGATGAGCCTAATAAAGGTACCAAACTGACTGTATTTGCTGAGTACAAAACTAATTAATAAATATATATATATTTTTTTAGTAATCTATTTATTTATTTATTTATTTGCAATAGATAGAGAGGATATGGGTGTGCCAGCACCTCTTGCCAGTGGGATACATTATTTTGTGCATTTGGCTTTATGTGAGTACTGGGGAATCAAATATTGACCAATAGGGTATGTAAGCAAGAGCCTTTAAACACTGAGCCATCTCCTTATCCCATATTGGCTACATTTAACAAAGAAAATATGTACTAAGTAAGAATTACCTGATAAGGATGATTTTCTTGGACACTTGAAAAATGGGCAAGATACTAGACTTCTCTAAAACAAAACTGAATAGATTTTAGACACTGGTGGTGAGAAGTAGTAGAAAAATATTAAACTTTAAGGTCAAAGCTCATTGACAGTATTAAGCCCTCTGTTGGCTACACTTGGATACTGTGTAGTTAGCGCATTTTCCCCTGAGAACTCACACAAATGTCAGCTATGTGGAATAAAATCTGACTCCTGCTGCCACCTCCAGTAGTATAGTATTGTGCATGAAAAACAGGCCTACAAAGCCTGGTGTGGTGGTGCACACCTTTAATCCCAGCACTCAGGAGGCAGAGGTAGGAGGATCTCCAAGTGTTTGCGGCCACCCTGAGACTACGTAGTGAATTCCAGGTCAGCCTGAGCTAGAATAAGGCCCTACCTTGAAAACAAAAAGAAAAAGAAAGAAAGAAAGAAAGAAAGAAAGAAAGAAAGAAAGAAAGAAAGAAAGAAAGAAAGAAAGAAAGAAAGAAAGGAAGAAAAACTGGCCTGCAGTGTAATAAATTCTAAAGGATTTCGAAGATATGTTTTTTCCCAACTAATCCAGCCAAGAAGTGGAAATTCAAAGGGTGACAAAGGGAAGGAAGACAAAGCTCTTATCTGTAAGGCAAATTCCCAGTTATATGTTCAACTACAAGGACCACAAGTTACCTCTAAATGTAATTATGTAGCCCAGTAAACTCTAGAACAAATGTATCTTTTCAGGAGCTGGTAAATAGTCATGCCTGGGAATGTGTCTTCATCACAGCCAGATAATACCTCGTTCAAAAAACATAAAATCTGTTACATGTAAGAAAAATATGCTGGAAAGACAGCTCAATGGCTAAAGGCATTTACTTGAAAAGCCTACTGACCTCCAGGTCACCAATACCTACATAAAGCCAGATATCTGAGGAGGCATATGTACCTGGAGTTCATTCACAGTAGCAAAAAGTCAACTTTCTCTTCCTCTCTCTTCCCTCAAATTAATGAATAAAATATATTTTAAAAATAAAGATATTATCTAGATGCAGAAATTTGATTTTTTTTCCTGGAGTCAGTTTGTCATTAAATTATTCAAAATTACATCACTTAAAGGCCAATATTTACACAAATTATGTTTCCAAAAATTGGCCTGTGGAGATGGCTCAGTGGCTAATGGCACTTGCTTGCCAAGCCTGCCACTCTGGGTTCTATTACCCAGTACTCATGTTAAGCCAAATGCACAAAGTGACACATGTGTACGGAGCAACAGCAAAAGGCTCTGGCTAACCCATTCTGATTCATTCATTCTCTCTCTCACACACACACTTTCTCTCCCCCCCGCCAAAAACTTCAGTTCAATTTGATTTGATTTTTTTAAAAGATTATACTCTTATATCCCCTCTTCCCTGTCCCCATTCCACTGAGGGTCCTCCTCAGCGAGGTAATTGGTGTTCACAGTGATATCCTGAAGGGTTGGTCAGACAGTTTCTGTCAGGGGAGTCATGCCTCAGGCTAATTCTAAGCCACTCTGAGACTCTTACAGTCTTTTTACCCTTTCTTCTACAATGTTCCCTGAGCCTTGGAAAACTGACTAGACAGATGGCTTAGTGATTAAGGTACTTACCTGCAAAGTCAAAGAACACAAGACTCACATAAGCCAGATGCACAATCTGGCACATGTACCTGGAGTTTGTTTGCAGTGACTGGAGGTCCTAGAACAGCCATTCTTATTCTCATTCTCTCTCCTCTCTCCCTCTCTCACTCAAATAAATAAATTCAAACAAAATGTTTTTAAACAGATAAAAATTAAAAATCTGATTTAGTGTTTGATTGTCTATAGCATCTGGATCTCTGTTTTGGTGAGATTTGAGTGACCACAGTGACTACAGTCATCTTCCTTTAACTGATTTTAAGGCTAGCAGTGAGAGCAGCATTCATGTCACTGCTTCCTCTTCAGTGACTCCTGGGCCCAGGGTAGATGTGGTGGAAGTGACCTGTCTGGTTGTAGTCAGTCAGCTATCTGTTCTTGTTGCGTTGATATATCTTGATCTCCCCAGTCATTTCTACCACTTATAAAATAAAATAGAATCTCCAGCCAAAAGTTAGGCCTGATTTAAAGGGGATGACTATAACTATTTAAGAGACATTTTGGTGTATGTGTCCACTCTTCTTGTCAAAGGATATTCTCTCTGGAGCCTATGAGCTTCCTATCCATAGGATTCTGACTTGTTCCAGTTTTCTTCCACTGAGCATGCCTCATGTTCAATCTGAGAACTGCTGGTTACCCACATAGGTTGCATACTACTATCACACAGGTGTGTCCCTTTTGCCTGGCTGGTTGATTTTGCAACTTTCAGGTTGTCCTGGTTATCCAGGATGTTGTTAACCATTCCATTACTATGAGGGTTAGCCAGGAGGGATCTGTTTTTTTTGATGTCTTGTGAGTACAGTCTATAAGTGCCTTCAGCAATAGAGTCTTACATTTTAGATCTGGCAGGTAACCAAGTGCTTTGGCAATGGCCTGCATTATTTTGGGGATTTCATGAGTCTCCATGGCCAACAGTTCACTGTGGGGCTTAATCCAATTCTGACTCTGGAATTTACCAGCCAAACCTCTGGTTTTAGGGTTAATCTTTCAACAACTCCTAGGGGGCAATTTTTGACTACTCATTTATTGTTTGATGGTGAGTTGTCTCTATCTAAGTGTTGGTGAATTTTCTGTTATTTCTCTTGTTGTTAATCTGTGGCCTTCATTGTGGTCTGATATAATGCAGGGATTTATGGCAATTTTTATGAATTTCTAGAGACATATTTTATACCCCAACATAAGGTCTACTTTAAGGAGGTTCTATGAGCTGCTGAGAAGAAAGATTCTGTGGAATTAGGGTGGAATGTTCTATAGATGGCTAATTAATATATGATGTTATTTATCTCCCTTCTTTCTGTTTATTTTCTCCTTAGATGATCTGTGTATTGATGAGAGTGGGGTGTTAAAGTCTCCTATTATTATTGTATTGAAGTTATTTTTGCTTTATTGTCTATTTTGTAATTTTTTTATTTTTTATTATTAGATATGGAAATATTTTGTAAGCAAACACCAGATGTTGGTACCATCCTTTCTCTCCCCCTGCCCCTTTTCTGAAGAGGCCTTCCTCACCGGCGATGCACATCAACCTCATGGGGACTGTGGGTCATGCATTGTGGGTGGGGGCAATATCTCTGTAAAATGTCCTAACTTGTGGCTCTAACAATCTTTGCACCCTCTCTTCCACAAAATTCCATAAGCCATGCTGAAAGCATTTTAAGTCAACTTCAGTGATGGGCACTTAGGAGCAACTGGATCTCTGTATTGGTAGGTGTTAAGTGTCCTCAGTATCTTTCTCCATCACCCTTGTGCTGATATCAGATTCACTAAGAAAGCAGCACTCTTGCTCATTTTCCCAATTCTTCTGTGGTTTCATCTGGGGCTGGGGTGGAGTGCATTGGGTCATCTATCTCCTCAGGTCCAGTTCCCATCTGAAAAAGAGAAGCAGATTCTCCAATGGAGAGTGAAGTCAGCACCAGTTAAATGGGATAACTATTGTTAGTTTAGGGAGAATTAAAAGGGGGTAGACACTTTTAGAGTCTAAGGTTAGTGGGAGTTTGACAGAATCATTATCTGGATATAATTCTGACTTGTTTCCCAGTTCCAGATATGGTTTCCTTTCCACTGAACAGGTCTGTTAGTGAATCTAAGAGCAGTTGGTTATCCACCATGGCTGTGTACCACTATTGCACTTGTGTGAGCATCACATCAAGTTATTTGCTTCTGAGTTACTTAGATTGAGTTTCTTGGACAGATGTTGGCCACTTTTCCCCAGTAGCTCAGGTAGTGTCTTCCAGCACTGGATGGGCTAATTGTCTGGGGAATAGTTCTCCTCCAGATTCCAACAAGGTCCATGGTCCATGCCAACAGCATCTGGTGTCTTCAGCAGTAGGGTCTTAACATTAACCTCTGATGGGTAATCAGGTGCTCTGACAGAAGTTTGTCTTGTTTGTTTTGAGAGATCTACTATGTCTCTCTGATCAACAGCACATTGTAGATGTAGACCACATCCTGGAACAGGGAATTACAGGCCAGCAGTTGGAGAAAAGAAAAAAGAAAAAGCCAGAGGAGATAAACAGGAGAAATTTGAGGTTAGGTTTTGTCTCACTCCCCCAGGCCCTTCGATTCCGGTGCTCCCTCTAAGGTACTCTTGAGGTTTCCTCATTTTAGTCTGACTTTAAGGATATAGGATTCCGCAATACCAGTTCAATTTGGGTTCAGTTGTGTAGCCCCTACCACACCACTTCCCTTCCCCCAAGCCCTACCCTCCCTATTGTCCAAGCCTCAAGATGCTATTTAGTTATGTCAGCAACTTGGGATGATCCTGGTTAGGAACTGCAAATGAGTGATATCATGTGATGATTGTGTTTCTGTGACTGTGCAAGTTCATTTACAGTAATCTTTCCAAGTGTGTCCATTTCCCTACAAATTTCAATATGTAACTTTTTTCTTACTACTGAGTAGAATTCCATCATGTAGATATACCACATCTTGGTTATCAATTCATCCAGTGATGGGCACCTGGATTGGTTCCAGTTTTTAGCTATTATGAATGGAAAAGCTATAAACATGGTTGAATAAATATTTATGAACTAAGATGTGAAGCTTTTAGGGTAAATGCCATTAAAATAATAACAGAGTCTGTGGGTAACTCTATATTTACCCTTTTCAGGAGTCTCCAAATTGATTTCCACAGTGGTTGTACCAGCTTACATTCTCACCAACAGTGAATGAGGGTTCCTATTTCTCCACATCCTCATCAACATTTGTTTTCATTTGATTTTTTTAATGTTTGCTATCCTTACTGGGGAAGGTGGAATCTCATAGTTGTTTTAATTGTCATTTCCCTAGTGGTTAGGGATGTTTAACATTTTCTTAAGTATGTGTTGGCCATTTGTAATTCTTCCTCTGAGGACTCCCTATTTAGTTCTCTGCCCCACTTTTGGAGTGGGTTATTTGATTTATTGTTTAGTTTTGTGAGTTCTTTGTAGATTCTATATTTCTGGACCTAGGTTTCTGTCAGTGGTATAGCTGGCAAAAATTTTCTCCCATTCAGTGGATAATATATTGGCTCTGCTTATGGGATATTTCTCTGTGCAAAAGCTTTTAAGCTTCATGAGATCCCATTGGTTGAGTGTTTGTTTAATTTCCTTGACTACTGGGGTTTTCTTCAGGAAGTCTTTTTCCATTCCTATATTGTAGGAAGTGCTTCCTATTTTGTTTCTTCAAGAAGTTGAAGAGTTTGGGGTCCTATTTTGAGGTCATAACTCCATTCAGATTGATTTTTGTGCATGGCAAAATGAGTGAGTCTAATTTCATTTTTCTGCATATGGTCATCCAATTTATACAACACCATTTGCTGAAGATGCTGTCTTTTCTCCAGTCTACATTATTAGCACCTTTGTCAAGGAGCTGTAGTTGCTTGCCCTAAAGTCTGGGTCTTCAATTCTGTTCCATTGGTCTATATTTCTGTTTTTATTCCAGTACCAGGCTATTTTGTCACTATGGCTTTATATTGTAGCTTTAGATCAGCTATGATGATACCAACACAGGTGTTTGTTTTTTTTTAACCTGAGGATATGTTTGTATATTCAAGACCTTCTGCCATTCAATATGAATTTTGAGATCATTTTTGAAATCTCTGTGAGAAATGATGCTGGTATTTTTATTGGTATTGCATGAAATCTGTATATTGCTGTTGGTACAATTACCATTTTCACAATATTAATTCTACCAATCCAGGAGCATGGGAGGTCTTTCCATTTTCCCAAGTCCTCCTCAATTTCTTTCTTGAGTGTTTTTGTGTTTTCATTACATAGTTCTTTCACATCCTTTGTATGTGTTATTCCAAGGTAATTAATTTTTTTGTTGCTATTGAAAATGGGACAGCCTCACTGATTTCTTTCTCTGTAAATCTGTACTTTGCATTTAGAAAAGCTACTAATTTTTGATTTTTTATCCTTCCACTTTGGTGAAGGATTTTATCAACTTTAGAAATTTTGGGATGAAGACTTTTGGGTCACTTAAATATGTCATCATGTCATCTGCAAATAGGGATAACTTGACTTTTTCCTTTTCAATTTGAATCCCTTTCATTTCTTTCTTATCATTTGAGGTACTGTTTCTACTACTATGTTGAAGAGCAGTGGTGAGAGTGGGTACTGTTGTCTTGTTCCTGATCTCAGTGGGAACTCCTTGATATTTTTTTTCCCCATTAAATATTATTTGGGCTTTAGGAGCTTTATATAATAGCCTTTATTGTGTCAATATATAAACTCTCCATGCTTATTCATTTCAGTATTTTGGTCATGAAGTGGCATTATATTTTGTCAAAACCCCTCTGTATCAATTGAGATGATCATGTGGTTCTTATGGTTCAGTTGACTCATGTGGTGTATTACGTTGACTGATTTCCATATGTTAAAACATCCCTGCATCCCTGGAATGAAGCCTACTTGATCAAGGTAGATAATGCTTTTATGTGTTGTTGAGTTAGGTTTGCAAGGATTTTTTTTCAGAATCTTTGCAACTTCATTAGGGATATAGGCCTATAATTTTCTATTCTTGTTGCATAATTTTGGTATTAGGGTGATGCTACCTTCATAAAAAGACTCGGGGAGGATTCCCTGGTCTCTCATAATGTGGAATCATTTGACATAAATTGGTTTCAGTTCTTCTATGAAGACTTGACAGAATTCAGCTAAGAAGCCATCCAGTCCTGGATTTTCTTTCTGGGGAGGTTTTTGATTACCTTTAAAATGCCCATGGATGTGATAATTTTGTTTAGGAGAATAATCTGCTTTGAATTTAGTTTTGGTAAGTGGTATATGCCTAGGAATTCATCCATTTCTTCTCCAAGTTATTAAATTTTGTGGAGTAGAGGTTTTGGAAGTATGCCCTGATGATTCTTCCAATTACATTGATGTCTGTAGTGATCTCTCCTTTTTCATTTCTGATTTTGTTAATTTGAACCCCCCCCCTTCTCTCTCTTTGATTAGTTAGCCAGGGGTTTGTCAATCTTGTTTATTTTTTTCAAAGAACCAGCTGTTCATTTCATCTTTTTTTAAAATTGTTTTCTTAGTTTCCAATTCGTGAATTTCTGCTATAATCTTGATTATTTCTGTCCATCTGGAGCTCTTTAGGTTGGATTCTTCTTGTTTATCCAGCATCTTTATGTGAACCATCAGGTTATTGATTTTTGATGTCTCTGTTTCTGTAGTGAAGGCATTTAGGGCTATGAATTTTTCCCTTATGACTGCCTTCATTGAGTCCCATAAGTTTTGGTAAGTTGTGTTTTCATTATAATTCAATTCTATGAATTTTACGATTTCTTTTTTGATTTTTTCCATGACACTTTCATTATTTAAAAGTGTGTTGGGCTGGAGAGATGGTTAAGCGCTTGCCTGTGAAGCCTAAAGATCCTGGTTCAAGGCTTGATTCCCCTGGACCCATGTTAGCCACCTGGACCCATGTTAGCCAGATGCACAAGGGGTCGCATGCATCTGGAGTTCATTTGCAGTGGCTGGAAGCCCTGGCATGCCCATTCGTTCTCTCTATCTCTATCTGCCTCTTTCTCTCTGTCACTCTCAAATATATAAAAATAAACAAAAAAAATTTTTTAAGTGTGTTGTTCAGAGAAAAATAAACTCCTACCAAATCACAGAGCCAGAGCTCCAGAGGCCCCCAACACCTCATCACTGAAGCAGACCAAAAGTGAACCCAACATGGCTCAGGGAAATTTTGTGGAAGAGGGGGTGAAAAGAATGTCAGAGCCACATGTTGTGTCATGATATGCAGACATTTATCTTACCCCTAACTGTGGGCTAACTCCACAATGCATGACGCATATACCTCAACAAGGAGGGGCCAAGGGGAAGGGGTAGATCACGGATGAGCCTAATAATGGTACCAAACTAGCTGTATTTGCTGAATACAAAACTAATTAATAAAAAGAGAAGAACAAGTACTTCTGGTTAAGATGGTAGCATCAGAACCATGCCAAAGCAACCTAGGGGAGAAAAAGCCAAAGAAAACCCAGAAAAATTGTCAAGAAAGTTCTATTTTCCATTAATAGGATTGTGTTTGCCTGAATAAATCTGAGCCTTGATCAGAACTTGTCTTGGCTTCCTTCCTGGTGTTCTTGTCTCAGATTCATTCCCCCTCCCTCCTTCAGGGTCTGTTTCAACCTTCATACTGCAGGCCAGCACATTGTGGCACCCGGAACAAGGGATGTGAATATGAGGGACTTCAGTGAGGACCGCCAACATCCACTTGGGATCCGCAGAATAAAGTGAAATTTAAAAGAGGACTGTGGTCGCCCACTCAGTCTTCTGGAATAAGGTAAGTTGGTGCAGTTATGGAACAAGCAAAGAGTTAAAAGGAGCTAATTGCTCTAGTAAAAGATTTTAAAAGCACAAGGAATTGGGATTACATCAAGTTCTCTAAGCAATTTTTTTTTATTTCATCAATAAAACAAGCCCTTGGTTTATAGAGCAGGGAAATTTTGATTCAGATGCTTGGGATAAAGTAGAGAAAGAATTAAATGTCTTTTTACAAACTCATGGTCCTAATAAGGTTCCGGTAATTGCCTTTTCCTTATGGTCTTTCATAAGGGATGCCTTAGATTCAGGAACAAAAGATAGTTCAGTGAAACAAATGTTAAATCACACTCTAGATGTTATTGAAGAAATTAGAAATCAAAGTCCTGAAAAAGGGACACCTGTAACTCACAAAGAATTGAATAAAACATTGCAATCTTTACAAATTCCTAAGGAAAATAGTGATGAGGAAGAGGAGGAATTAGAAGAAGTAGCAGAATTAGAGGAGGAGGCTGCTAATCATCATGCAGATTGGGACCTACCATATCCCTCTGCCCCCATGCTCCCCACACAAGTATATGTAGCCAAATTTAAAAATGAGGTGGCAGGGCTGGAGAGATGGCTTAGCGGTTAAGCGCTTGCCTGTGAAGCCTAAGGACCCCGGTTCGAGGCTCGGTTCCCCAGGTCCCACGTTAGCCAGATGCACAAGGGGGCGCACGCATCTGGAGTTCGTTTGCAGAGGCTGGAAGCCCTGGCGCGCCCATTCTCTCTCTCTCCCTCTATCTGTCTTTCTCTCTGTGTCTGTCGCTCTCAAATAAATAAATAAAAAATAGACAAAAAAAATTAAAAATGAGGTGGCAGCTTTTAAGGAGAGAGTAAGCCTAGAGAAAGAAAAAAGAAGGTTAAAAGATGAGTTAGATAGTATTATTAAGAAGCCTTCTAAAATTGTCCACACATCTTCATTTTATTCTACTCAGCCTGTTTTTAATTGCTCCCCCTTAGAAAGGGTAATACAGAAAAGCCATGGAGGAATGTGATGAGGAAGCATGAGCTTTCCCATTGGCTTATCCAGTAACTGAATTTCAACAGGGTGATCAAATGATGAGGCAATATGCTTCCTTTAATTTTAAAGACATAAAAGAATTAAAAACAGCTTGTGCACAGTATGGACCTATGTCGCCATATACTATGTCAATTATAGAAGCGTTGGCAGGGAAAATTCTAACAGCAGATGATTGGAAATCTATAGACAAAGATTGTTTATCAGGAGGAGAATATTTAATTTGGAAAGTAGAATTCTATGACTTATGCAAAAAGACTGCAATGTTGAATCAACAGGCAGGGAATGGTGATTGGAATGTTGATATGCTTACTGGGGAAGGAAATTATGCTGGGAATGACAATAAAATTGTATATCCCCATACTGTTTATCAACAAATAACTGCAGCAGCTCAAAAAGTATGGTTTAATCTTCCTTCAAAAGGAGAAGCTGCAGGGGAGAATTTAACTAAGGTTATACAGGGTCCTGATGAGAATTATGCTGATTTTGTAGATAGATTGATAAAAACGGCAGGGAGAGTATTTGGAGATGTTGGCAGTGGTATGGACTTTGTAAAACAGCTTGCTTATGAAAATGCAAATAGTGCTTGCAAAGCAGCTATACGGCCTTATAGAAAGAAAGCTGATCTACAAGGGTATTCATGCAACATCAAGTCATTTTTCCTTGCAATACACAATTTTCTCCTATCAAGGATGATATGTTGGCTTTTACAGAGGGATCTTCTTCTGGACTAGCTGCTTATTCTTTAAATGGACAAACATATACTTTTAATACTCTTTATAAATATGTGCAATTTGTAAAACTGGCAACCATTAAAGATTTATTGCAACATACTACTACTATATCTGTTAATATTTACACTGATAGCCAATATATTGCCCATTCAGTTTCTTATTTAGAAACCTGTAGTCGAATAAGTCCTTCTTCTACTGTTTACAATTTGTTTGCACAGGTTCAACTTTTGATTTTCCATTGCTCAGCACCTTTCTATGTAGGACACCTTTGTGCTCATTCTGGCCTCCCTGGACCCTTATCTCTGGGAAATGCTATTACAGATGAGGCTACTAGAATTTTTTCTGTGGAAGAAGCTATTAATGTTTATAAGCTTCATCATCTTAATGCTAATACTTTGCATCTTAAATATAAAATTTCATGTGAACAAGCATGACAGGTAGTTAAAAATTGTCAACAATGTCTCACATTTTTACCTGTGCCACATTATGGTGTCAATCCTCGAGGTTTGACCCCTGGCCATTTATGGCAAGTGGATATAACTCATGTTCCTGAGTTTGGAAAAATGAAATTTGTACATGTTTCTATTGACACTTATTCTGGTTTCATTTGTGCTTCTGCTCAAATGGGAGAAGCTATTAAACATGTTATTGCTCATTGTCTTCATACTTTTAGTACCTAAACAACTGAAAACAGATAATGGTCCAGGATATACAAGTGCAGGATTTAAGCACTTTTGTTCTTCTTTTAATATTGAGCATGTTACTGGAATTCCTTATAACCCCCAAGGGCAAGTTATCATTGAACGAGCAAATGGAACAATAAAAATCTGGTTACAAAAAACTAAAAAGGGGTAAATGACACAGGGATCAGTAACAAAATGGTTAAATCATACTTTACTTATTTTAATTTTTTTACTTTTGGATGTAAAAGGGTTTTCTGCCACTGACCATTTTTGGCATGCACAAACCAAGATTAATTATTCTAAAGTAATGTGGAAAGACCCACTGACTAACAAATGGAGTGGACCCAACCCTGTATTAATATGGGGATGATGAACTGTTTGTATTTTTTCACAGAAAGAAAATGGAGCCAGATGGTTGCCAGAACGTTTGGTCCAGTATGCAGGCCATGAGATCAAATAAGAGGACACTGCTGATCCTGATGATATGGTGTCATGTACGTCTTGCTTACAGTGAAGTCTATTGGACTGTACTCAAGATTCTGGTGGTCAGACAATGGACATCAGCAAACTTACATGTGAAAAATTGCTGCTGCTATGGGAGGTATCAAGGTTACATTGCCAGCAATAATTCAAATAGTCTTCCGAAGGGAACTGTTATGTCCTGTGTTACACCACCTTATGCCCTGATATTAGGAAATATAAATATTACTTGGTATCACGGGTCTGAAGGAATGTTTAAAGTTACCTGTGATAATTGTAGTCTGTCCAATTGTGTTTCTCATGATTCTGAAACTGTAATGATTGTCAAACAACCTGCATGATTCCTGTTAATCTTTCAAAACCTTGGTATTCTGACAAGAGTATTCAAATTCTAGAGGAGGTTAAAAATAGTTTAAGTAAACAAAAGAGAATTGTAGGTTTAATTATTGCCATGATTGCTGCATTTATTACATTATTAGCTTCTATTACTACTGCTGCTGTTGCTCTTACACAAGAAGTTCATATTGCACACTTTGTTAATAATCTAGATAAAAATGTTTCTGTTGCTTTGAGAACTCAAGTAGCCATAGATAAGAAGTTAGAAGAAAAAATAGATGCTTTGTTTGATGTAGTGACTTATTTAGGAGAGCAAATTCAAGGTAGGAAGATTAGAGCTCAATTGGAATGCCATGCAGATTACCAATGTATCTGCATCACTTCTAAAAACTTACAATGCTAGTTATGAAGATTGGGTAAAAGTCAAAATGCACTTAGAAGGAATTTGGCACCATGATAACATTTCTTTAGGTTTGGTTAATTTACATTCAGAAATTCTAGCTATACAGAACAGTCATCTTGATTTTGACACCACTAAGGCTGCTAATGATTTACTTGCTGAAATTAAGTCTGTGTTGCCTGGTTGGGACTCTCTAAGTTCCTGGATAGGCAGCTTTACAGCTGTGGGAGTTTGCCTTCTGCTTCTCTTATGCCAATTGCCTATTTTCTTTAAGTGGCTAATGAAGTCTATTATGAATGTTCACGCAGAGGTCTGAGGTATGCACTATAGAACACATCCTTGGCTCCCTCAGACCTTATACTAATTCTCCCTGAATTTATTCAGCTGGTATACAGAGAAGGAAGAGATCAGGGGAGGAGGCATCCAACCTAAGACAGGGCACATATTGAAAGATAATATGTTTATCCAATGACGGACTCCCCTGCTTTAGGAGCTGCATAGGATTCAGACCTATGCATATCAGCTCACAATAAAGTGAGTATGATATGGGCACCAACATAGGTGCGAGGCAAAGCACCTCAAGGGAAGGTCCCTTTATGACTGCTTCTGAATTCCCTGAGAGAAAAACCTGACTTGCATGCAGGTTGGTACCACACCTATTATGATCACATAGGTCCTGCCTCCCCTCCCCCAAAGGAACCAAGGGCCAAGATTGTGGGATGAAAAAATGACAGCCCATGGGAGGAGTCAGGTCAATACTCCCCCAGTTGGTAAAAGCCCACCACTGAATAGAGGGTTTCCCCCTCTTTTGTATAAAATAAGGAAGGAGATATTGGGAGCCACAACTGCTCTTTGACCTTGGGAGCTAAGAATGTCCTTCTGCCCCTGACAACCTAAGACAGGAACAGTCACTTCTTTTAATAAATAAATAAGGGGGAGATGTAGGGAACTGCAGGGGAGCTGCCACTGCTCTTTGACTTTGGGAGCTACAGGTGGTCTTTAATCTCTTAACACAAAGGCCTTATCCTACAGCCTAGATGAAAAGGCAGCCCAGGTGAAATGACTCCAGTTACAAAGGCATTTTTTTTTCCTATACCAGTTTTATTTAAAACACAAGAATTTCTTTTTGTAATGGTAAATGTCTACAAATAATGCTGAACACGAATCATTGGCTAATACAGGACTTTAAATATGAACAAAAAATTTTTTTAAAGCAAAAGAATGAAAGTTTTATACAAAAGGGACTTGCAATCTATAGGCTGATTCAAAAAGTGAAATGGGTTTACAAAATGTGTGATGAAATGGAACATTCCACCCCTGCTTTGGTGAAGGGCTATCATACAACATTCAGTCAGCTGAAGATGGATTGGTAGAGGTGTCTATACATAAACTTCAAGTCATTTTGCTTGTGTAGAATCATCCAGATCTTCCCAAGAGTGAATGGGCAGTCCTGTGGCTTTCTTCCTTTTTCATATTCCCAACAAGGCTACATGAAGTTTCAACTCTTGATGAGCGGCTTACAACAGCAGTTCCTTAGAAGCCAACACAACATAAGACATAGGCACCTGGTGAAGCTGACCTTAGGAACTAAAGCATTGTCTAGAAAGTTCTACCTTCTCTATATAAGCTTGTGTCTGCCTGAATAAACCTGATCCTTGATCAGAACTTGTCTTGGTTCCATTCCTTGTTTTCTTGTCTCAGATTCATTACCACTCCCTCCTTCGGGGTCTGTTTCAACCTTCTTGCAGCAGGACAGCACAATATATAATATCAGATCAATTGATACAGCTAAGAATACCCAGCTAACTAGAAAATCCAAGCATTTACTTAATCTAAGATGCAGAAATATATACATTATAACACAAGAAACACCAAAACTCAAGACAATATAAATCCACCAAAAACTAGTAATGCATCAGAAATCACCTCCAGTTAGAACAAGTTAGAGGAAATGCCTGAGAAAGAGTAAATATGTTCAAAGAAGTCAAAGAAGAAATCAAAGGAATCAAAGAGGAAATCAAAGAAATCAAAGAAGACACATGACACCAATTTAACAAAATAAAGAAGTCAATACAAGACATAAATAAGGAAATAGAAATAAAAAAAAAACGGACAGAATTACTAGCAATGAGGAACACAGTTAATGAAATAAAAAAAAAAAAAATCTGTAGAAAATCTCACCAGCAGAGTGGATGAAGGAAAGTACAGAATATGTAAACTGGAAGACCAGGTGGCAGATCTAATACAGTCCAACAAAGAAAAAGACAAACTAATAGAAAGTATAAGTGGGAATTTCAGGATATTAGGGACACTATGAAAAGATCAAACATAAGAATTCATAAGCCGGGCATGGTGGCTCACACCTTTAATCCTAGCACTCGGGAGGCATAGGTAGAAGGATCACCATGAGTTCAAGGCCACCCTGAGACTACAGAGTTAATTCCAGGTCAGCCTGGACCAGAGTGAGACCCTACATCAAAAAACCAAAAAAAAAAAAAAAAAAAAAATTGCTGAAAAGAAAACTAATAAACTAAATTTTTTTAAAAAAGAAGAATTCATGGCATAATAGAAGAAAAAATTTACTCGAAAGGCATAGTAGGTGATCTCAACAAAATAATAGAAGAAAACTCCCTCAAATTGGGAAAGAGGTGCCAATGCAGATACAGGAAGGCTTTAGAAACTTAGCCAGAGAAAACCTGGAAAGAACCTCCTCACCATATTATACTCAAACTACCAAACACAAAATCCAAAGAAAAAATATTGAAAGCAGCTAGAGACAAAAACAAAGTTACCTACAAAGGCAAGCCCATCAGAATTATTCAACACAAACTTTAAAAGCCAGGAGGGCTTGGAATGATGTATTCCAAATTCTGAAAGAAAACAACTGTCAACCAAGGTTACATTATCCTGCAAAGCTATCCATTCAAATAGACGGAGAAATAAGGACATTCCATGACAAAGTAGGCTAAAGGAGTATTTGAAGACAAAACCAGCTCTGCAAGAATTACTTGAAAGAATCCTCTATGCCGAAGAGAAGGAAAAGCACACATATAAGGAACCTGGAAAACACAAGCAATACTCAAATACTAGTTAACACAAGAGAGCAAAGGTAGAACCAGAACCACAAAAAAAAAAAAACATTAAAATGGAAAATATAAATACACACCTTTCAATAATATCTCTCAATATCAACGGCCTCAATGCCCCAACCAAAAGACATAGGTTTGCAGACTGGGTTAAAAAGCAGGATCCTACAATTTGTTGTCTCCAAGAAACTCACCTTTCTAAAAAGGATGGACATTATCTTAGGGTGAAAGGTTGGAAAACAGTGTTTCAAGAAAATGCGCCTAGAAAACAAGCAGGGGTTGCTATCCTAATATCTGAAAAGGTAGACTTCAGTCCAACGTTAGTCAGGAGAGATTAGGAAGGTCACTTTATATTGATTAAGGGCACACTCCAACAGGAGGACTTTACAATCCTAAACATATATGCACGTAACATAGGGGATCCCAAATTCATCAAACAAACACTATTAGAACTAAGGTCACAGATAACACCAAACACAGTGGTGATGGGTGACTTCAACAACCCACTCTCATCAACTGACAGGTCATCTCAGGAAAAAATAAACAGAGAGGCATCTGGAATAAATGAGGTCATAGAAGGAATGGACCTAACAGATATATACAGGACATTTCATCCAAATGCTGCAGAATATACATTCTTTTCAGCAGCACATGGAACATTCTCTAAAATAGACCATATATTAGGACACAAAGCAAATCTTAACAAATTCAGGAAAAATGAAATAGTTCCTTGCATTCTATATGACCACAGTGGAATTAAACTGCAAATCAGTAGCAAGAAAGGCTATAGAGCATACACGAACTCGTGGAAACTAAACAATACACTACTAAAGGATGAATGGGTCAATGAAGAAATCAAGAAGTAAATCAAAAAGTTTATAGAGTCAAATCATAATGAGAACATAACATACCAGAATCTCTGGGACACAATGAAAGCAGTCCTAAGAGGTGAATTTATAGCTTTAAGTGCCTATATTAAGAAATTAGTGGACACTGACCTGTAACCCCCACCTCCAGCTTGGGCCTACCATCCACAATGAGCTTTTGATCAGGGAAACCTACAAGGTTTCCCAAAACAATGACAGACTTCTGTCAGAGTAAATGATGACCCACCAAAGGCCAGTGTAAGATCCTATTGCTGAAGACTCCATACGCAGCTGACACGTAAAATGGAATGACATGGCTGGAAGCCAGGAGAGAGTCAGTCCCCAGACAGTCAGCGTGTCTAGTGCCAGAAGGCGCTACATAGGCGACTGGGGGAAGTGACCAAGATCTGTCCAAGCAACACATTGTTTAACCTAAGTAGCAACAATTAACCGGATGTGATACCCACACAAGTGCAATAGTGGTACACAGCCATGGTGAGGAATCAATTGCTCTTGATTTGGCTAACTGATCCACTCAGTGGTACTAGACCCTTAGCTGGAGCTGGGAAACAAGTCAGAACCATACCCAAACACAAGCCCACTCTACAATATCAAGCTACCATCAATCACGGGGTATAAGAGGGCCTACACCTATCAAACTGTCTATCAAAAAAGTAAGTGTTATCTCAATTTTCTGGGTGCTAACTTACTCTCCGTTGGAGAATCTGCTTCTCTTTTCCAGATAGATGCAGATCCTAAGAAGAGAGCTGCCCCAACATACCTCAGAAGGGGCCCAACTGAAACTAAGGACAACTGGCGAAATAAGCAAGGGTGATGTTTTCCTGTGAACTGGATACCAGCACAAAGGAGAAGGAGATCAATGCAGAGAAAAATCAACTCCTACCAAATCAGAGAGCCAGAGCCTCAGAGGCCCCCAACACCTCAGCACCGAAGCAGACCAAAAATGAACCCAACATGGCTCAGGGAAATCTTGCGGAAGAGGGGGCGGAAAGAATGTCAGAGTTACATGTTGGGTCATGATTTTCAGAGACATTTATCATACTGATAACTGGGGGCTAACTCCACAATGCATGACCCATTTTCAATAACAAGGAGGGTCTAATGGGAGGAGGTAGATCACAGATGAGCCTAAATAATGGTACCAAACTGCCTGTATTTACTGAAAAGAAAACTAATAAATTAAATAAAAAAAAAAGAAATTAGAAAGTCAATTACCTAATGCTTCACCATAAAGCCTTGTAAAAAGAAGAACAAGGCAAACAAAAAATCAGCAGATGGGAAGAAATAATAAAGATTAAGGCAGAAATTAATGAAAAATAAACAAAAATGCAAAGAATTAATGAAACAAAGAGTTGGTTCTTTGAAAGGATAAACAAGATTGATAAACCCTTAGCAAATCTGACCAAAAGAAAGAGAGAAGGAACACAAATTAATAAAATTAGATATGAAAAAGGTAAGATCACAAAAGATGCCAGAGAAATTCAAAAAATCATAGGGACATACTATAAAAGCATATACTCCACAAAGTATAAAAATCTGAAATGAATGGATGATTTCCTTGATTTATATGACCTACCTACATTAAATCAAGATGAGATTAATCACTTAAATAGACCTATAACAAGCATGGAGATCCAAACAGTTATCAAAAATCTCCCTACTAAAAAAAGCCCAAGCCCAGATGGATACACTGCTGAATTTTACCAGACCTTCAAGGAAGAGCTAACACCATTGCTTTTTAAGCTTTTCCATGAAATAGAAAAAGAAGGAATTCTACCAAACTCCTTCTATGAAGTCAGCATCACACTGATACCAAAGCCAGGCAAAGATAGAACAAAAAAAGAAAATTACAGACCAATCTCCTTCATGAACATAGATGCAAAAATTCTCAACAAAATACTGGCAAACAGAATATAAGAATATATCAGAAAGATCATTCACCCAGCCCAGGTAGGCTTTATCCTAGAGATGCAGGGATGGGTCAATATATGCAAATTAATAAATATAATATATTATATAAGTGGACTGAAGGACAAAAATCACATGATCATCTCATTAGACACAGAGAAAGTATTTGAAAAAATCCAACATCCCTTCATGATAAAAGTCCTACAGAGACTGGGAATAGAAGGAACATATCTCAATATACTAAGGCTATTTATGATAAGCCTACAGCCAACATATTACTAAATGGGGAAAAACTGCAAGCTTTTCCACTAAAATCAGGAACAAGACAAGGGTGTCCACTGTCCCCACTTTTATTTAATATACTACTGGAAGTCTTATCTATAGAAATAAGGCAAGAGACACACATAAAAGGGATACAAATTGGAAAGGAAGAGATCAAGTTATCATTATTTGCAGATAACATGATTCTATATATAAAGGACCCCAAAGACTCTATGAGCAAACTGTTAGAGCTGATCAAAACCTACAGCCATGTAGCATGATACAAAATGAATACCCAGAAATCAGTAGCCTTCATATATGCTAACAACAAGCACACAGAGGATGAAATCACTCCCATTCACAATTGCATCAAAAATAAATAAATAAATAAATAAAGTACCTTGAAATAAACCTAACCAAGAAAGTAAAGAAACTCTACAATGAGAACTTTAAAACACTCAAGCAAGAAATTGCAGAAGACACTAGGAAGTGGAAAAACATCCCTTGTTCCTGGACTGGAAGAATCAATATTGTGAAAATGGCAATCTTACCAAAAGCAATCTACACATTTAATGCAATCCCCATCAAAATTCCAAAGGTATTCTTCATGGAAATAGAACAAACAATCCAAAGATTCATTTGGAATCACAAAAAATTCCTCAAATATCTAAAATAACACTGAGCACCAAAAATAAGGCTGGTGGTATCACCATACTTGATTTTAACCTATACTATAGGGCCATAGTAACAAAACAGTATGGTACTGGCACAAAAGCAGACATGTTAATCAATGGAACAGAATAGAGGACCCAGATGTAAGTCCAGGTAGCTATAGCCACCTGATATTCGATAAAAATGCCAAAAATACTCACTGGAGAAAAGACGGCCTCTTCAGCAAATGGTGTTGGGAAAACTGGATATGTATCTGTAGAAGAATGAAAATAGATCCTTCTCTCACTCCGTGCACAAGAATTAAGTCAAAATGGATTAAAGATCTTACTATCAGACCTGAAACTCTGAAACTGTTAGAGAAAAAAGTAGGGGAAACCCTTCAACATATTGGTCTTGGCAAAGACTTTCTGAATACAACCCCAATCGCTCAGGTAATAAAACCCACAAATTAGCCACTGGGACCTCATGAAATTGCAATGATTTTTCACTGCAAGGGACACTGAATAAGCAAAGAGGCAACCTAAAGAATGGGAAAAAATCTTTGCCAGCTATATATCTGATACAGGATTAATATCTAGGATATACAAAGAACTCAATAAGTTAAATAATAAGGAATCAAACAAGCCAACCAAAAAATGGGCTATGGAGCTAAATGGAGAGTTCTCAAAGCAAGAAATACAAATGGCATATAAGCATCTAAAAAATGTTCTACATAACTAGTCATCAGGGAAATGCAGATTAAAACTACATTGAGATTCCATCTCACTCCTATCAGATTGTCTACCATCATGAAAACAAACTATCATAAGTGCTGGCGGGTTGTGGAAAAAGAGGAACCCTTGTACACTGTTGGTGGGAATGAAATCTGGTCCAGCCTTTGTGGAAATCTGTGTGGAGGTTCCTAAAACTAAAGCTAAAGATCGATCCACCATATGACCCAGCTATAGCACTCCTAGGCATATATCCTAAGGACTCATGTCATTTCCTTAGAAGTACGTGCTCAACCATGTTTATTGCTGCTCAATTTATAATAGCTGGGATATGGAACCAGCCTAGATGTCCCGCAACTGATGAGTGGATAATGAAGATATAGCACATTTATACAATGGAGTTCTACTCAGCATTAAAGAAAAAAGAAGTTATGAAATTTGCAGAAAAATGGATAGATCTGGAAAGGATTATACTAAGTGAGATAACCCAGGCCCAGAAAGCCAGGTGCCACATGTTCTCCCTCATATGTGGATCGTAACTACAGATGACTGGACTTCTGCGTGAGAAGGAAAAAACTCAGTAGCAGCGGCCAGTAAGTTAAAAAGGAAATATAAAGGGAAAAGAAAGGAAGGGAGGAGGGTACTTGTGGTGGTTTGATTCAGGTGTCCCCCATAAACTTAGGTGTTCTGAATGCTAAGTTCCCAGCTGATGGATATTTGGGAATTAATGCCTCCTGGTGGGAGTGTATTGTTGGGGGCGGGCTTATGGGCTTTATAGCCAGTTTCCCCATGCCAGTGTTTGGCACACCCTCCTGTTGCTGTGGTCCATCTTCTGTTGGCCAGGGGGTGATGTCCACCCTCTGCTCATGCCATCGTTTTCCCCTGCCATCGTGGAGCTTCCCCTCGAGCCTGTAAGCCAAATAAACCTCTTTTTCCCAGAAGCTGCTCTTGGTTGGGTGATTTCTACCAGCAATGCGAACCGGACTGCAACAGTAAAGTGGTACCGAGGAGTGGGATTGCTGCTAGACACCTGACTGTGTGGCTTCGGCCTTTTGAAGCTGATTTTCAAGAGGACTGTGGAAGGAGTTGAAACCTTGGCCTAAGAGATGCCTTGCAGTGCTGTAAGTACAGCTTGATGGTCTATCCTGGTCAGAGCTGAAAGACCTGAAGGCAGTAAGAACTATGGACTGTGAGGTTTGGCTTATGAGGGTGAGAAAGAGCTGTGCCTGGACTGGGCTAGCAGTTTGTGTGAGAAGCTTGCTCTTGTGCCCATGTCCTGAGAAGTTGTGCAGGGTTGCTTAGCGTAGAAATGAACTGGTGTGTGCAGAGGGATATGGCACAGAAAGAAAAATCTTTGGGTGAACTGTTGCCCATTCAGCTGCAACTGAGAGATTACAACCTTTAAGACTGGGCTAGCTGACCTGCGCTGGGGCAACAAGAAGAATGTCGACTCTTTTGAAGGGGCCTGAGTGCTCAAGGAGTGTCCTGTTCTTCAAAGTCTGCTTTATTCCCCCCTGGATTAACAAATTGGCACCCTACCTGGTATCGTGGAGTATAAAAAATTCTGGAAAGAGGGTCATTGAGTTTGCAACACGGTCTTGTGTTTTGGAAATGGCCATGGGCAGTGTGAAGCAGGTTTGCTGGTTGCCTGCATAGAGACCCCATGGGGCCATGAGGATGAACCGTGGCTTGCAGTGGAGACCCAGTGGAGATGCCGAGACCATGAGATGACTGCCGAGGAGCTGCCAGCCCCGATGAAGTTTCCCAGGACTGTGAGTAGCCTAGCTGGAGGGGCGGAATTGGAATGCCAGAGACTTGTTGCTGGTTAGAATTATCGGACTTGAAGATTTGTCACTGGCTAGAGTTGCTGGACTTGAAGCTACAGATGTTTGCCCCGGTTGTTTTAAATCTTGTATTGGTTGAATGTTTCTTTGCTATGCCCAATGCCATCTATTGCAGTGTGAATATTTATTCTGTGCCATTCTGGGTTTTTTGAGGTTATATTTTGGTATTATGGCTCAGTTAAAAGATCTTGAACTATGGGGATGTATGAACATCATTGGGATTGATAAAAACTATGGGGACTTTTAAAGTCAGACTGAAAGCATTGTATTTTACATCATGTATGGATATCAGTTTATGGGGGCCAGGGGCGGAATGTGGTGGTTTGATTCAGGTGTCCCCCATAAACTTAGGTGTTCTGAATGCTAAGTTCCCAGCTGATGGATATTTGGGAATTAATGCCTTCTGGTGGGAGTGTATTGTTGGGGGCGGGCTTATGGGCTTTATAGCCAGTTTCCCCATGCCAGTGTTTGGCACACCCTCCTGTTGCTGTGGTCCATCTTCTGTTGGCCAGGGGGTGATGTCCACCCTCTGCTCATGCCATCGTTTTCCCCTGCCATCGTGGAGCTTCCCCTCGAGCCTGTAAGCCAAATAAACCTCTTTTTCCCAGAAGCTGCTCTTGGTTGGGTGATTTCTACCAGCAATGCGAACCGGACTGCAACAGTACTTAATAGGTTGGTATTGTATATATGTAAGTAGAATGATTGAGATGGGGAAGGGATATGATGGAGAATGGAATTTCAAAAGGTAAATTGGGGGGGGGGAGGGTATTACCATGGGATATTTTTTATAATCATGGAAAATGTTAATAAAAATTGAGAAAAAGAAGAAGAAAATAATAATAAAAGTGTGTTGTTTAGTCCCTAGGAATTTCTGGAGTACTTGATGTGTCTTGTTAATTTCTAGCTTTAAAGCATTGGGACTTGACATGATGCAGGAAGTTACTTCAGTTGTCCTGACTTTATGAAGCCACATTTTATGGGCTAATATATGGTCAATTATGTAGAAGGTTCTGTGGGCTACTGAGAAGAATGTATATTTTGTAGAGTTGGAAAGTTCTATAGATATCTGTTAGGTCTAGTTGATCTATGATGTTGTTGAGCTCTATTAATTCCGTGATGATTTTCTACTTGGACGATGTTTCTTTTTATGATAGTGGAGTACTGAATTATCTGACTATGATGGTGTTTGTGTTTATTTCTAGTTTATTGTCAGGATATTTTGCTTTATAAACTGTGGTATCCTTGTGTTTGGTGCATACATATTTATGATTGTGACATGTTCCTGCTATATCATTCCATTGACAAGTAAGAAGTAGCCTTCTTTGTCCTTTTTAATTACTTTTGGTTTAAAGTCAGATATTAATATAACAGCACCCACTCATTTTTTTTTATTTCTATTTGTTTGAAATATTTTCCAATCATTCACCCTGAGGAGCTGTTTATCTTTAGTGGGAGGTAGGTTTCTTGAAGAGACAAGTGCCCAGTTTCTTGATCCATTGTGATAACCTGTGTCTTTTGATCAGTGAGTTAAGACCATTAATATTTAAGGTTATTACTGTGAGGTTTGAATTAATCCCTGCTATGATGAGGTATTTTATGGGGTTTTGTGCTTTCTTGTCTTATGTATCATTTTGAGCCTGGTTTATTTTGGTTATTGTGATCTTCTTTTTGTTGGCTCCTGAGATTGGCTGTTTGACTGTTCTGTGTTGAGTATTCCCTCAAGTATTCTCTGTAGGTGTGGCTTTGTGTTCATATAATCATAGAGTTAACTTTTTTCATGGAAACTTTTTCTTTCACCATCTAGTATGAGGGATACTTTTGCTAGGTAAAGTTACTTGGGTTGGAAGCCATAGTTTTTAATATTTTGAGGTGTTCCATTAAAGCCCCTTCTGGCTTTCAGGGTTTCCACTGAGAAATCTGAAGTTATTATAATGGGATTGCCTTTGTATATTCTGAATTGCTTCTCTCTTTGTTTTCATTGTGAACCAATCATGTGTCTTGGAGAGTTTCTTCTTTTGTCCTGCTGTTTTGTATTTTGTGGGATTCTTATATCTGGATGGGCCTTTCTTTTGCAAGATTAAGAAAATTTTCTTCAATAATTTTGTTAAGCATATTTTCAATGCCTCTGGTACGGATTTCCTCTCTTGGAATGCCCATGATCTGGATGTTTTGTAATTTTAGGGTGTACCACAGTTCCTTCATATTGTATTCATTTGATTTTTTTGAACTTAACAAAGTTTTTGGCCTCCCAATAAATTTCTTCTGTCTCATCTTCCAGGTCAGAAGTTTTGTCTTCCACATGAGTAACTCTATTGGTGAGCGGTTCTAGAGAGGTTTTTATAATTTCTATTTGATTTTTGTTTTTTGCTGTGCTACTTTGTATGGTGTCCATCTCTTTTTTGAGGTAAAATTTCAATTAGAGTTCTGATTTCTTCTTGCTTCCTATAGTTCATTTTTGCATTTGATCAAGTCTTTATTAAGCTTAATCAACCAGTTGTTGAAATCTTCCATTTCTTGACTTACCTTCAATTTATTCATATCTCTTTGGAGGTTTCTAATGTTTTCTTCAATCAAGTTAAGCCTAATGTCAAAGGCTGAACACTCTAGGACATGATTCTGTTCAATTTCATTGATACAATTATTGGTTCTTTGATAGTTTGCTTCAAGTTCAATGATTTTGTTTTTTTAATCAGGGTCTCATTGGTTGCTGTGTGTTCATTTTGGGAATGAATTTCTATTGCTTTCTCTCATTACTTTGGAGACTTCCATAGTAGTTAGGCATCATTGGTGGCAATCTCTGTTTTCTGACTTTCATTGGACTTTTTGCATGGTTGTCTACCCATTATGGGAATAATATTTTATTGAGGAGAAAGCAAGTTTTTGTCCTTTGGCTCATTCATTCTCTGACTCAGGTGAACAGGGATATTGGTACCTAATGGACAGTCAAGATACCAGAGCAAAAACCTTGGTTCCATAGCTCACACAGGGGACAGGCCTCCCAGGGCAAGGCACAAGGGAATCTACCAGGACTGGGGGACTAGGAGGAGCAAGGGAATAGGGATCTTGCCTATTACGTGATGTGCCCTCCAGGACACAGACCAGTGCAGGCAACCCAGACTGGGGAGGTGGGAGAATCCCAAACACAGGGGTCTGGCTTACTCACTCCAGACCCCCATGCCTGTCCACACACTGTCCATGCAAGGCACTCTGAACAGGGAAGTGGGAGCCCAGAAATGGGCTTAGTCTACTCCAGCCACCACACCTGCCCACACACTGACTGACCAAGGAACTCAGACTGTGGAGCTGTGCTGTCTAATATGGTTTGCATTATAAAATTTGATGCCTCTTTGTTTGGTGAATATAAGTTTATAATTGTAATATCCTGTAGTTGAATTGTTCCCTTAATATGTATGAAGTGGCCTTCTATATCTCTTTTTATTACTTTTGGTTTAAAGTCTATTTTGTCCAATATTAATATAGCCACCCTGTTTGTCTCTCATTTCCATCTGCTTAGAATATTTCTTCCATCCTTTCACCCTAAGGTAGTATCTATCTTTACTAGTAAGATGGGTTTCCTGTAGGCAGCAAATTGGTGGGTCCATATTTCTGATCCAGGTTTTTAGTCTGTGGCTTTTGATTGGAAAGTAATATTTGGAGTTATAACTGTAAGGTGTGAATCAAGTTGAAGGCTTTGTGGAGTTTGTTGTTTTCTTGATCTTTATATGTTTTCAAGTCTGTTCTACTTTTGCTTGATACTTATTCCTTTCTGTAGCTTTTTAAGTATGTTTGTTCTTCTCTTCAGTATGGAGTACTTTATGTAGGGTGAGTTTAGAGCTCATATAATTATATAACTGTCTTTTGTTGTGAAAGATTTTCTTTTCTTTTCCCTTAAATTATGAGGGATAAGGGCTGGAGAGATGGCTTAGCAGTTAAGCGCTTGCCTGTGAAGCCTAAGAACCCCGGTTCGAGGCTCAGTTCCCCAGGTCCCACGTTAGCCAGATGCACAAGGGGGCGCACACGTCTGGAGTTCGTTTGCTGAGGCTGGAAGCCCTGGCGCACCCATTCTCTCTCTCTCCCTCTATCTGTCTTTCTCTCTGTGTCTGATGCTCTTAAATAAATAAATAAATAAATAAAAATTTTTAAAAAATTATGAGGGATAATTTTGCCGGGTATAGTAGTTTGGGTTGGCATTCATGGTCTTTCAGAATTTGAATGATCCATTCCAAGCCCTTCTGGTCTTTACAGTTTCCTTTGAAAAATCAGAGGTAAGGGCATCCTGCCAAGATGGTGACTGCCTAGCTGCGTTGCAAATTCTGGGGAAAGAAAGGCATGACATTAAGGGTTTCCTGGGTCTTTAGGTCAGTGGGAGAGCACAGAGGGAAGGAAAACAGGAAATTGTGGATCCCCTCATAGGTGGGCAGCCCACCCCTCCCAAAAATAGCCACCACGTGCCACTGCCGCCAAGCCAACCGTCACTGCTGCCATGATCTGATCGGGCACCAGTCACACACCAATAGCGTGTTGATCAATCCCTGTGTACAGAAGCTTAGACTGCTCAGCACACTCGCCCACATTACTGCTCCAGCCACTGAACGTTTAGTGAGCCCAGTCCCACAGCAACTGCCACACAAGCCCAGACTGTGTCTCTCACTTGCACCAGCTCAGGTGCCATCCCCTACCTGTCTGCTGCACTGGATATCTGCCATTGTCCTGTAGCGAGGGAGCATAGACTCTTTCAGGGTCCCAGCGTTCCCAGCCAGAGTTTGGGCTGCGTCAGTGCTTGGTACCTCAGTCTCCCACCAAGCTTGAATGAAAGCAGCTTTGGCGCATTACCACATGAGAATTCAGGCAAATTTGGCACCGCTGCCAGGCAGTAGATAGGTGGCTTTAGCAAGTGGGAACCAAAGCACAGGCTGCTTGGCAACTGCCCCAGGCTTCCTCAGATTCCCATCGCACTAGAGCCCAGGCTGATCCACCTACCTATGTGCCCATACACTGTCATGGGCAGACCACAGCGCAAAAGAAATAACATGAAAAATCAAATGCAAGAAAATCCAGTTAGATCACCCAGTCCTACAATGAGTACATCTAACCAAACCATAGAAGAGTCATTGGGATCAGAAAATCAAAGTGAAGCTATGAGCAATACAACCCTGACTGTGGTGGTTTGATTCAGGTGTCCCCCATAAACTTAGGTGTTCTGAATGCTAGGTTCCCAGCTGATGGATATTTGGGAATTAATGCCTCCTGCAGGGAGTGTATTGTTGGGGGCGGGCTTATGGGCTTTATAGCCAGTTTCCCCATGCCAGTGTTTGGCACACCCTCCTGTTGCTGTGTTCCATCTTATGTTGGCCAGGGGGTGATGTCCACCCTCTGCTCATGCCATCGTTTCCCCCTGCCATCGTGAAGCTTCCCCTCAAGCCTGTAAGCCAAAATAAACCTCTTTTTCCCAGAAGCTACTCTTGGTTGGGTGATTTCTAACAGCAATGCGAACCGGACTGCAACACTGACCAACCTACTGGTAGAACTTGCAGGAAAGCAAAAAGGACCAATAATCATGTGGATGCTGCCATTACTAAGCTAGAATAAATAGATACGAAATTGGACAACATTAAAAGAGAGTTAATAGTTTGAGAGACAGCGAAAAAAAGAAGACCTTAAAAATCAGCTGGCCATACTAAATGAAAACATAAAGAAATGCAAGAATGAATTCCAAGAAGCATCAAGAAAATCAGAAAATGATGTGAAAAGGGAGCTTGACAGAGGGATGGAAATTATATGTAGAAAAGTAATAGAAAATGCAAACTTAATTGAACAAGTCCAAAATTCTCTAGAGGCTCTCAAGAATGGAGTCAGCGAAGTGGAGAATAGAAACTCTGATCTGGAAGACAAGATGGAAGAAACAGTTCGAGAATTCAAAAATTTCAGTAAGTTCAAAAGTTCCTGTGAACAGAACATGAGAGAATTGTGGGATACACTTAAACGTCCTAATATCAGAATCACTGGAATACCAGAAGGAGAAGAAATTCAAACCAAAGGCATGGAGAGCTTATTTAACAAAATAATTGAAGAAAACTTCCCCAGTCTCTTAAAAGAAAGGCCCATCAAGATACAAGAAGCCAATAGAACTCCAAACACACTGGACCAAAGGAGAAACTCCCCAAGACATATTATCATTAAGACTCTAAACATTGACACCAAAGAGAAACTCCTAAAAGTAGCTAGGGAAAAACAACACACCACTTTCAATGGTAAGTCTATCAGAATTACTTCAGTCTTCTCAATGGAAACCCTGAAAGCTAGAAGGGCCTGGAAAGAAACACTCCAAAGTCTAAGAAGCTATGGCTTCCACCCCAAACTACTCTACTTGGCAAAAGTATCCCTCATACAGATGTTAAAAGCAAAACTTTCCATGACAAAACTCAGCTTTACAATTATATGAATGCAAAACCAAAACTACAGAGAGTATTTCAGGAAATTCTCCAAAGAGAAGAAACAAATAATCAAACTCAAATGCCTACAAGAAGCAGATCATGATAACCAAACTCAGAGTAGGCACAAAAATCTTCAAAGCCCATGAAAACACTAACAGACATCTACCATTACAATATGACAGGGATATAATCAAACTTCACAGTCATTACCCTAAATATTAATGGCCTTAATTCACCCATCAAGAGACACAAGCGAACAGGATGGATCAAAAAATTAGACCCCTCTATCTGTTGCCTTCAAGAAACCCACCTCACCACTAAAGACAGAAACCTCCTCAGGGTGAAAGGATGGAAAACAATATTCCAAGCAAATGGGAATAAGAAACAAGCAGGTATAACTATATTAATATCAGATAAAATAGACATCAAACCAAAAATAATCAAAAAAGACAAAGAAGGCTACTTCGTACTCATCAAGGGAATGATCCATCAAGAAGATTTTGCAATCATAAATCTGTATGTACCAAACACAGGGGCACCACAGTTCACAAAAACCTACGTGACAATAAAACAGAAATAACCCCCAACACCATCATAGCTGGGGACTTTTATACACCATTATCAGTAATAGACAGATCATCCAAACAGAAACTAAAGAGGAAAGTAAAAGAGCTCAAAAAACCATAGATCACTTAGACCTGACGGACATCTACAGAACTTTCCATCCCAAATCCAGATTACACATTATTCTGAGCAGCCCATGGAACATTCTCTAAAATAGATCATGTACTAAGTCACAAAGACTGCCTCCACATATTTAGGAAGATTGACATAATTCCTTGCATGATATCAGATCACAGTGCTATCTTGCCAGAAATCAACAACAAAAGACTCACCAAGAATCCCAATGGCACCTGGAAACTGAACAGCACAATTTTAAACAATAAATGGATAGTGGATGAAATAAAAACTGAAATTGCAAAATTCCTGGAATTGAATGACAATGAGAACACATTGTAACAAAATTTATGGGACACAATGAAGGCAGTTCTCAGGGGAAAATTCATAGCACTCAATGCCTTCATAAAAAAGACAGAAAGATCCCAAATAAATAACCTATCCATCCACATAAAGGCACTGGAAAAACAAGAAAAATCCAACCCAAAGAGCTCCAGAAGGAAAGAAATAATTAAAATCAGAGCAGAAATTAATGAATTTGGAATCCAAGGAAATAATTAAGACAATTGACAAAACAAAGAGTCTTTGAAAAAATAAACAAAATTGAGAAACCCCTGGCCAATTTGATCAAGGAAAAAAAGAAGAAGCTTCAAATTAAAAAAATTCAAAATGAAAAAGGAGAGATCACAACAGACATAAGAGAAATTGTGAGAATCATCAGGACTTATTTCAAAAACCTCTACTCCACAAAACTGGATAATGTGGAGAAGGTGGATAAATTCCTGGATGCATACCATCTATCAAAGCTAAACCCAGAGCAGATTAATCGCGTCAATGAACCCATCACACTCATGGAAATTGAAAAAGTCCCCAAGAAGAAGAGCCCAGGACCAGATGACTTCACAGCTGAATTCTATGAAACCTTCATGGAAGAACTCAAACCAATCTTCCTAAAACTGTGCCACACAATTGAAGAACAGGGAAAGCTACCCAACTCCTTTTATGAAGCTAGTGTCACCCTAATTACAAAACCAGGTAGCGATGTCACAAGAAAAGAAAACTAACGGCCTATTTCCCTAATAAACTTAGATGCAAGAACTTGAACAAAATCCTCGCAAACCGAATCCAACAACCATTAAAAGCATTATCCACCTTGACCAACTGGGATTCATCCCAGGAACATAGGGTGGTTCAACATACAGAAATCTGTCAATGTAATACACCACATAAACAAGGTTAAACAATTAAACAACATAATCATTTCGATAGATACAGAAAAGGCCTTTGACAACATACAAAATCACTTCATGATCAAAACATTGGAAAGAATTAGCATGGTTGGTTCATATCTTAACATAATAAAGGCAATATACAAAGCTCCTAAGGCACAAGTAATACTTAATGGAGAGATACTAGAGGAACTCCCATTAAGATCAGGAACAAGACAGGGTTGTCCACTCTCACCTCAGCTCTTCAATATAGTACTGGAAGTCCTATCTCAAGCAATAAGACAGGAGAAGGAAATAAAAGGGATACAAATTGTAATTGAAGAAGTTAAGTTAGCTCTATTCACTGATGACATGATTGTATATTTAATAGACCTGAGAGACTCCATCCCAAAACTCCTGAAGGTGATTAACTCCTATAGAAAAGTATCAGGATACAAAATCAATGCACAAAAATCAGTAGCCTTTCTATATGCAAATGACAAAGATACAGAGAAAGAAATAAGGGAATTAGTCCCATTTTCAATAGCAACCAAAAGAAGTACCTTGGAATAACATTAAACAAGGAAGTGAAAGGTCTAAACAACAACAAAAAAAAAAAAACACTTAAAAAAGAAATTGAGGAGGACTTGAGAAAATAGAAAGACCTCACATGCTCCTGGATATGCAGAATTAACATTGGGAAGATGGCAATCCTACCAAAGGCAATATACAGATTTAATGCAATTCCAACTAAAATCCCAACAGAGCTCTTCGCAGAGATAGAAAAAATGATCTCAAATTTCACATGGAAAGGCAGAAGGCCTCACATATACAAACATATTCTTAGCAAAAGAAATACCTCTGGAGGCATCATCATACCTGATCTAAAGCTATATTACAAAGCCATAGTAATAAAAACCAAATGGTACTGGCATAAAAACAGAAGTATAGACCAATGGAATAGACTTGAGGATCCAGACTTTGGGTCAAGCAATGATAGCTACTTGATATTTGACAAAGGCCTGAACAATATAGGTTGGAAAAAAGACAGCATCTTCAGCAAATGGTGCTGGACAAACTGGATAAACACATGCAGGAAACTGAAACTTGATCCACACATTTAACCATGCATTACACTCAAATCCAAATGGATCAAAGACCTCAATATAAGACCAGAAACTCGAATACTAGTAGAAGAAAATTTAGGAAGTACTTTCCATGATATTGGAATGGAAAAAGACTTCCTGAACAAAACTCCAGTAGCTCACAGTCTTAAACAGTCCCTCAACCAATGGGATCACATGAAGCTGAAGAGTTTCTTTACAGACAAGCATATAATAAGCAAAGCCAATAGATTACCCACAGAATGAGAGAAAATCTTTGCAGGTTATCCAACTGATAGAGGCCTAATCTCTACAGTCTACAAAGAACTCAAAAATCTAAACAGTAAGGAGTCAAACACCCCACTCACAAAATGGGGCAAATGCTGAACAGGCAGTTCACAGAGGAAGAAATACAAATGACAAACACACACTTAAGAAAATGTTCATCATCCCTAATCATCGGAGAAATGCAAATTAAAACAACTATTAGATTCCACCTTACCCCAATAAGGATAGCAAACATCAAAAAATCAAATGAAAATAAATGCTGGCGAGGATGTGGAGAAGTAGGAATACTCATCCACTGTTGGTAAGAATGTAGGATGGTATAACCACTTTGAAAAGCAATATTGAGACTCCTGAAACAGCTAAGTATAGAAATACCAACAGGCCCAGTAATTCCCTTACTGGGCATCTACCCTAAAACCTTCAAACCACAGGCCAGAGAGATTTGCTCAGACATGTTTGTAGCAGCTCAATTTGTAATAGCTAAGAACTGGAATCAACCCAGATGTCCATCACTAGAAGAATGGATAACTAAGATGTGGTATATCTACACAATGGAATGCTATACAGCAGTAAGAAAAAATGACACAAAGCAATTTGAGGAAAAATGGTTGAACCTGGAAGAGATCATTCTCAGTGAACTTACCCAACCACAGAAAAAAATATCGCCACATAGTCTCACTCATCTACCGCACCTAACCTGAATCTACCCAAGGTACTTTACATACCCAGCAAGCATCCCATGGACTAGACACTAGGATGGATGGGGAGGGAAGGGAGGTCATCAAAGGGCGGGAAACTCTAATCTAGACCCAAACCGCCATGGTACCATAGAATTCTACTTCCTAAAAGGCAGTCCAAATGGCTGACCCTTCACCAGGCCCTTACAGGAAACATCTGAACCACAAGACACTGAAGAGGGTAGGGGGATCAAGTCTAACCTAAAGCTTCTACATCTTCCCCCCTCCCTCTCCCTCTTCCTCTTTCTCTCTCATCTCTATAACTCTTGTATATTCTTTTTCCTCCTTCTCTTAGTGGGCACTGATCTGTAACTCCAAGTACCAGCATGGGGCTATCATCCACAATGAGATTTTGATCAGAGAGACCTATAAGTTTTCCTAAAAGAATGACAGATTTCTCTCAGAGTACTTGATGACCCACCAAAGGTTAGTGCTAAGACACCATATGCAGCTGACACGTAAAATGGAACGGCATGTCTGGAAGCTAGAAAAGAGTCAGTCCCCAGACAGTCAGTGTGTCTAGTGCCAGATGGTGCTACATGGGCAACTGGGGGAAAGTGACCAATATCTGTCCAAGCAACTCATGGTCTAACCTACTTAGCAGAAAATAACCTGTTATGATGCCCACACAAGTGCGATAGTGGCACACAGCCATGGTGGGGAACCAAATGCTCTTGATTTGGCTAACTGATCCCCTCAGTGGTATGGGACCCATAGCTGAATCTGGGAAACAAATAAGAACCATATCCAAACATAAGACCACTCTCAAGCTACCATCAATCATGGGCTACAAGAGAGCCTACACCTATTAAACTGTCTATTAAAAAGTAAAGGTTATCCCATTTTTCCTGGTGCTAACTTACTCTCCATTGGAGAATCTGTTCTCTTTTTCATATATATGTAGATCCTAAGGAGAGAGCCACCTCATCATACCTCAAAAGGGCCCTGGCTGAAACTAAGGAAAATTGGCGAAACAAGCAAGGGTGCTGTTTTCCTGATGAACTGGATAACAGCACAAGGGGGAAGGAGACCAACACAGAGAAAAATCAACTCCTACCAAGTCAGAGAGCCAGAGCCCCAGAGGCCCCCAACACCTCATCACTGAAGCCGATCAAAAATGAACCCAACATTGCTCAGGGAAACTTTTGGAAGAGAGGGCACAAAGAATGTCAGAGCCACATGTTGGGTCAAGATATGCAGAGATATTTATCATACTAATAACTGTGGGCTAACCCCACAATGCATGACCCATATACCTCAAGAAGGAGCCAATGGGGAGGGGACAGGTCATGGATGAGCCTAATAATGGTACCAAACTGCCTGTATTTGCTGAATACAAAACTAATAAAATTTTTTTAAAATCAGAGGTAATTCTGATGTGTTTACCTTTGTATTCATGAGCTGTTTTTCCTCCTACAGATTTTATTATTCTACTTGTTTGCAGGGTTGAGAGTTTTAATTATGATGTGATTCAGGGAATTTCTTCTCTTGTCCTGCCTGGCTGGTGTTCTTTGTGCCTCTTGTACTTTGTTGGGACTCTTTTTTGTAAGGTTAGGAAAATGTTCTTCAATAATTTTATTGAAAATGTTCTCTATGCCTCTGGCCTATATTTCTTGCCCTTCTTGTATGCTCATGACCTGAATATCTAGTCTTTTTAAGGTATCTCACACATTTCTCTCATATTCTGTTAATATTTTTTTTAAGCTTGTCATTGTGTTTGGAGTTCCAGTCTATTTCCTCTATCTTGTCTTAAAGTTCTGATATTCTATCCTTCCACATGTCTATTCTGTTGGTGAGGATTTTCTTGGGAGCCTTTTAAAAGATTTGTTTCATTTTTGTTTTCCATTATTTTTTTTATCAGAATCTCCATTTCTTTGTTGGATTCCACTTTCATTTCTTTTTTGTATTATTAGTTTTGTACTCAGTGAATACAGTCAAGTTGGTACCATTGTTAGTCCAGTTTCATTTCTTGATTTGACTTGCTTTTTGTTTCTTGGAATTTGGTCCTGCCTTTGACTATATCCTCACTGAGTTATTCCATTGTTTGTTAAGTTCATTTTTTGTTGATTATCCTCCATTTCCATGTCCTTCTACTAAGAACTTTTTAATTCTCTTCAACTTCATTGGACTGTGTAGGAAAGTCTTTTGTTGCTTTGCTTCTATTACCTTTGAATATGTTTTGAATTTGTTTTCTTCATTCACCCATGCTTTAAATTCTTTTGTGAGTAGTTTATGTTGATTATCTTCTATTTCTTCCAACCTTTTGTTTAATGCCTTATTAAGGTTGTTTGATATTCCGATCACAGTTTCATTCTGAAATTCTATTGCTGAAATTTCCTCTAGCTTTGCAGTGGACACTATGAATATAGGATTACGTGTTCTTGGTGGGGATCTCTAGACGTGGTGTCTTGTATTATTTGTTTTGTGTTAAGGTTTGCCCATCTTAAGACATCATCTTATTTTGCCAATAATGTAGCAATTATATGCTCTTGTAGAATCTGTATTGATTGCCTTGTTAGATGTGACCAAAGTTGGAGTGGGATGGTAGTATATCTACAGTCTGGGTGCACTTGAGTCTCAGCCAGATGTTCCTTGTATGTGCAGCCTTTTAGCAACTCTGAGTGAGACACCAGAAGGCCTGGCCAACTCATATAACCAAGGCAGGTCATTTCTCGCCATGCTTCCTGGCCCTCACCAGGCTGTGAAGGCAAGGAATTTAATGAGAAAGACATTGTTTTCAGGGGAAGAAGGGAAAAGCAAGGGATTTTATACATGTGAGCAGGATCCTTTGTATGTATCAAATATCCATTCAGTATGAGCCCCATCATCAGACTCAGGTGTGTAAGGAAGGGACCTGATTGGTTGCTGAGCTCAAGATGCTGACTCAGGAGGAGCCAGACCACCCAGTTGTGCTAAACTTGAAGATGCAAAAAGCTGCAGCTTGGAAGTATTGTTGCATACAGCTTAAATGGGTCAGATGCTGGCTCTTTTTCTGCCAGGGCAGAACTTGGGTATCTGTTCCTGTATGACTTCCTATAGAAAAGCTGTCTTTTGAGCCAAGCTTGGTGGCACATGCCTTTAATCAAAGCCCTTGGGAGACAGAGATAAGAGGATCACTGTGAGCTCAAGACCAGCCTAGAACTACATAGTGAATTCCAGGCCAACCTGGGCCAGAGAGACACCCTACCTCAAATAATAATAATAATATGCTATCTTCATCCTGTTCACCATAACCACATCACCAAATAACTGTTATTTTCTCACCTTTATGACTTTACTTCTACATGGAATTTTTATAATCCCTTGCAGAAATTCACATTTGCCAGATCAAAAACAAGAAAAATGGATTCAGCATATAGATGCAGCTTTTCAGAAAACTATGTCTTCTCTCAGTCACTTTAATAGTGTCTGGGACTGTCTTCAAAACACACTGATTTATCATTGTGATGAGGCTAATGTGGAATATCATCTGATGCTTTTAAAAAATGGTTTTTAATAATGTGAGAATGACAAACCTAAGAAATCTAAAACATGATAATCCCTTCTGAAGTAATGACTATTTTTCAACTTGAAGTGAACTTATCTTTTTCTCTCCAAAATACTTTACTTTGGCAGTATCCCCTTCTTTACAAATGGCATTATTAGTTATTCAGATTCTCAGACTAAGAGTTATTCTGCTATGACCTCTTACCCAGACTCCAAGTCTTATCAAGCCTATTTTTATTATGCCCTCTTCTTGATCCAAGCCATATTACTTCATGTGTGATTCCTCAAAAGCAAAAGAAAAATCTAAGTATTATACATAATTACACAAAAACACAAAACAGTATTTATAAAATGTGCCACTGGTGCAGAAAAGACAAAACTCGCATGTATTCTGAGTCAACTTTAACTAAAGCAGGACATTTGCATTCCGTAGACTCAGACATTTCACTCCTAAGAATATTTCAAACATTGGCTGGAGAGATGGCTTAGTGGTTAAGGCACTTGCCTGCAAAACCAAGGGACCTCAGCTCAATTCCCTAGTACCCATGTAAGCCAGATGCACAATGAGGCACATGCGTCTGGAATTCGTTTGCAGTGGCTGGAAGCCCTGGCATACCCATTCTCTCTCTCTCTCCCTCTCTCTCTCTCTCTCTCTCTCTCTCTCTCTCTCTCTCTCTCTCTTCCACTTTACCTCTTCCAAATAAATAAATAAAAGTAAAATAATTTTTACAAAAGAATATTTCAAACATGATAAAGAATAATCTCATGAAGATACTTTGTCCTCTGATTTAAGAATACCAGACAATAAAGATATCCATTTTAACCAGACTACAGAAAGGAAGTAGCAACATACTTTAGCATACTCATTACTGTAATACATAAAGTATTGTGGTTAGATTCAAGTGCAAGAGACTACATTAAATTGCATGCAAATTGTAGGCATTCAGTTACATTAAGCAACAAGGATATTAACCAATAGTTGTCTAGTGCTGTTCAGCATTTCCTGCTGAATTTCTTGGCAACTGTTCCATCCATTATCATGGTACCCTTTGTTCACTCCCACTCCCTTACCTCCTACTTCTTCCAGTCTTCTTCCAATGTTTTCATCAACTTATGAGCTATTTTTTGTAGTTTCCTTGTACACCATCTGAATTTATCCATAGATTAAGGTAGAATATAAATAAAGTTGATCTTTATTCTAACAGGAATTTGTCAAAATAATGTATGATGTAAGGCTAGAGTCAAAGAAAAATTAATGAATTTAATACCACTAGTAACTTTTCTGTTTCTGTTCTAAATAGATAAGAAATTTCCTTTTTGCAAATAAGAATCAACACTTGTCATCAGTATGATTGTTGTATCTTCTATATTTATAGAAAATATCAACAGTTCTTCTAATATTTAGTCGGTTTTAATCTTCATAAAATAAGGAGAATCAATATACTGAAGATTGGTGCCAAGGAGGCCAGTGCTTGTAAATAACGTATCTGCTTGACATTTTTATTTGTTAGCTTACAGCTCAAAACATCTCTCATTGTTGGAATATGACTTCAAGTAACACTTTCTGTCATAATACATTTATTCATTAGTTTGAACTAGTTGTGTTGGATATAAGTTGAATAATTTTATACATATTGGTTCCCCTAATTATGACAGGAAATCAAATAGCATATGTTTTATTGCTGTGGGTAATGTTTTTTGTCAACACATCTATGGGGAAGAATGGATTTCAGTTATAGTGCATGTTTGGACTGCCTTTCTCTGCATAGAATAATTTCCAAAGGATCATGACATTTTGCTCTGACAGATAATTAGTATGTGCTCTTCCTAAATACTCTCTGAAACTTTATGAATCATTTTATGCCTGCTAAAAGATATGGTATAGCAAAAAAATGCCTAGGATATATGAAGACAATGGTGACTAGGCATGTTAGATCTCAAAGTACACAGACTTTCTGCTTCCTTTAGCTTTCCACAGTGTTTCAGGAACTATAGCTATGTTGTGCCAAGACCCCTGGCCAGGAGCCAAAACCCCCGGTCACCCAGGAATCACGTAGAAGACCGCCACAGAAGCCAAGACACTTGAATGTAAAAGCAACAGGTTTCTTTTAATGTCAAGCTTAAGCAGGGACTCAATCCACACAGACCGATGCAGCGGGAGTGGGAGAGAGCCCCGACCTTCTAAAAGTAGGGGTTTATAAAGGAAAAGAGTGGGAAGGGAAAAAAGGGGTTATATCACATTGCATCTTTTAAAATGATTGGTTCCAAGAAGGCGTGCATGGGAACATTTCTAGTTGCTCATCTCTGGTCAGCAGACTGCTTGTAGATCCTATCTTTTGCAAGGGGCCAGAGGCCCTCACAGCTAAGTATTTCTGGAATGTCCTGTTGAGCATGTGAGCATGAGTTACAGAAGTAAAGGTCAGCACGTTAATCAGTTAGTTCCTTATCTGAGCCGAGCCCGGGCTCCTCTTTTGTTCACAATTATTTGTCCAACAATGGCAGTGTCATTGTTGAATTATTTACACATTATTTCTTTTTGGTCTCTCAGCTAGTGCTACAAAGAAAACAGAAAAGCAAAAAGTGTGTCTGTTCTTAAGAAGGAAACAAGCCGGGCGTGGTGGCACACGCCTTTAATCCCAGCACTCGGGAGGCAGAGGTAGGAGGATCGCCATGAGTTCAAGGCCACCCTGAGACTCCATAGTGAATTCCAGGTCAGCCTGGGCTAGAGTGAAACCTTACCTCAAAAAAAAAAAAAAAGAAGGAAACAACCTGAGAATAAGGTTGAGTTAAAAAAAAAAAAAGTTTCCAGAAAAGTTACTACGTTTTACAGAGCAGTATGAAGCCCAGAGCATAGAGTAACTAATTTTGGGATCTAAGAATCTAAGAAGGCCCTAGGAAAAACCTGTATCCTAGCCCATGTGAGCTAAAAAAGGTAGAGACATTGATTCCACAGAGATGAAAGGCATGATAAGCCCTGTACTCATACTGCGCAGTCTCCAGAAAACAGCAATGTCATCTATTCTAACACCAAATATTGCCCCTTAGACCAGACTCTTCTTCAGTTTATAAATCAGGGCACTCCAGCAATCCTGCATTTATTTGGAATAAAGAAATATTCAAAGGAATTTATCTCTTGCCAGAAAAGTGAATTTATTATTAAAGCCATTAAGGTGAAGCACTTAAGCAGAACAATTGGAAAGTGTGTATTTCAGTGATCTTTGAAATAAGCCAAAGGGTCTTTTTCTGTGGGTTTAATCATCCAATTAAAGGCTGCAGACTTCAACTCTATGGAAGGAAAACTTTCTTCTATTTTCTCCAAATATTTTCTTTTGTCCCCCTCTTATATTTCAGAAATATTTCTATTGATATTTTTGTTCTTATACTGAGTGATTAGCTTACCTAAAGAGTGAGTGAATATAGCAACTGTGGAAGAGGGAGAGCTGTTTCTTGTACTTTCATCTCTAGATAGAGAGTCTAGATAGATAGATGATAGAAAAGCAAAAAAAAAAAAAAAAAAGTTACTAAAAGCAATATATACCAATCTCTTATAACTTATGTCAGATCAAGTTATCTTTGAATTTTCCATATGCCATCAGGCACAAAGCCATCTCACTCATTGAGAATCCAACATCTACTACAATATGTATTGCAACTATATTTCACTAGCAAAATAAAATACTAGAATATTCACTAAACATAGTCTAGTCATAGACTTTCTTCATTGTTCTTAAATGTAAAGCCATTTTAAATGAGAGAAATCAGAATGTTTATAACAAAATTTTAATGGATAGTTTTCAAAAATCAAAGAGAGCCAGGTGTGGTGGTGCACGCCTTTAATCCCAGCACTTGGGAGGCAGAGGTAGGAGGATTGCCATGAGTTCAAGGCCACCCTGAGATGACAGAGTTAATTCTAGGTCAGCCTGTACCAGATTGAGACCCTACCTCAAAAAAACAAACAAAAAAAAAAAAATCAAAGAAAATATTACCAAATCATACATACTGTCATTTCCTCCTGGGGACTCTTATGTTGACGATGTTGATGCACACAGGGGAAACTCAAAACCGAACAGGCCCAAACCTCAACTACACCACTATTTCCCTGACTGAAACATGAAACGTTCCTTCCTATCTCCTACCTGTTAAGACATTATCTCATATCAGCCTGTGCCCCATACAGCCTCATGGCCTAGCCAACACATTAAATCATTGGGACACTGACACTCTCTATTTCTTCTCTCTAGAATATTACCCCCCCTCCCCATTCTCTCTCTTTCTCTCTCTCTGTCTTCCTCTTCCTTTCTTCTAGTCCTTTTGTAGTTCCTAGATGACATATGGAATGAATTGTTCCAGTCAACAACCCCAGACAAGGTTTTAGTCAGCACCTAGAAAAGAAAGCATAGCTTCTATCCTTTGAGCCATTCCCCATGTATGCTGGCTCTGCCAACTCCTGCACAAATTGTGAGCAAAATAAACATAATAACTCAGCACTCAGGAGGCAGAGGTAGGAGGAGCGCCATAAGTTTGAGGCCAGCCTGAGGCTACATAATGAATTCCAGGTCAACCTAGACAACAGTGAGACTACCTCAAAAAATTAAAAAAAAAGGACTGGAGACATGGCTCAACAGTTAAGGTGCTTACCTGCAAAGCCAAAGGACCAATGTTCAATTCCCCAGTACCTACATAAAGCCAAATGCGCAAGGTGATGCATGTGTCTAGAATTCATTTGCAGTGGCAAAAGGCCCTGTCTCTCTCTCTCTCTCTCTCCCTCTCTCTCTCTCTCTCTCTCTCTCTCTCTCTCTCTCTCTCTCTCTCTCTCTCTCTCTCCCTCTCCCTCTCTCTCTCTCTCTCTCTCCCTCTCTCTCTCTCTCTGTCTCTCTGTCTCTCTCTCTCTCTCTCTCTCTCTCTCTCTCTCTCTCTCTCTCTCTCTCTATCCCTCTCTCTTTCTCTCAAATGAATAAAATATTTTTTTAAATGGTAGGCTGCCAAGATGACTTGGCAGTTAAGGCACTTACCTGTGAAGCCTAAGGACCCCTGTTTGAATCTCCAGAGCCCATGTAAGCAAGGCACACATAGGTGAGGCAAGTGCATAGTTGCACATGCCCACATGGCGCATCTGGAGGTCGATTACAGTGGCTGAGGCCCTAGCATGCCAATTCTTTCTGCCTCTCTTTTTTTCTGTCTGTCTGTCTGTCTCTCTCTCTCTCTCTCTCTAAAATAAAAAGGAAGGAAGGAAGGAAGGAAGGAAGGAAGGAAGGAAGGAAGGAAGGAAGGAAGGAAGGAAGGAAGGAAGGAAGGGAGGGAGGGAGGGCTCCATCATGATCTAGGGTGGCTAGAAATTAGACTACATAAAATATGGCCATTCCTGAGGTACTTAATAATCTGTGAAGCCAAGCACTGAAGATGCAGAGGTCGAGCAAAGTGTGATGCAGCTAATCTCTTTCCATCTATTTGTGTTAATCCTCTCATGACTGAATCAGATTGCTTTTGATTTCTATGGCCATCACCACATTCTCTTGATTTTATCAGAATCTGAATTTATTTCAGGTCATTTTTAGTATACTTTACATTTTCTCTTTTTTTTGAGAACTTTAATATATTCACAGATAGTAATTTGAATATGTTCCCATTCCTTTAATCTTTTTAGCCTCCTTTCCACTACTTCCCATTCACTGAGGACTCTCCTCTTTAAAGGTATTCCCTCCTCTATACTGTTGTCTCTTTCTCTTTGTCCTCCTTCATCCTCCACTCCATGTCACAATGCTGATGGGTTCAGAATCATGCAAGTATTGTGAGAGTATCAGTACCATCATGTGGTCATGAATGTACCAGTCAGTTCATGTCAGGACAGTGCCCCACGGTAAGCCTATGCACCCTGTGACTCTTAAATTCTGTTTCTTGTGCCACAATGTTCTCTGAGCCTCAGAGGGTATGGTAGAAATTACCTTTAGTGTTGCGCTCTTACTTTCTACTTTGATAAGTTTTGAGTCTCCTCAGTGTCTACCCATGTCCATAGAGGCAGTTTTCTGGCTAGCAGTGAGAACAGCACTCATATTCTTTCTATGACAACCTCTGAAGTGTTCCCTGAACCCTGGCTTGTGTCATAGGGATGATTTCCCCAGTGCTGAGCCCAGGGATATTTCTTGTTGTCATTTTGTTGTGTTGAGTCTTCCCAGTATTTGCAGCCATCTGTATAAATAAGATTCTCTAACCAAAAGTGAGATCAGGATCAGTCACTGGGCTTACACACACACACACACACACACACACACACACACACACACACACTTAGTAGGTTTATTTTTGGGTTTTTTTTTTTTTTTTTTTTTTGGTTTTTCGAGGTAGGGTCTCACTCTGGTCCAGGCTGACCTGGAATTAACTCTGTAGTCTCAGGGTGGCCTTGAACTCATGGCGATCCTCCTACCTCTGCCTCCCGAGTGCTGGGATTAAAGGCGTGCGCCACCACGCCCGGCTCTGTTTTTAATATTGTATTTATTTATTTGACAGAGAGAGAGAAGAGGCACACCAAGGCCTCCAGCCACTGCAAACGATCTCCAGATGCATGTGCCACCTTGTGCACTTGGCTTTATGAGGGTATCGGTGAATCAAACCTGTGTCCTTAGGCTTCACAGGCAAATGCTTTAACCACTTAGCTACCTCTCCATCCCCAATAGGTTTTTCATTCCATTCTTAGTATCAGGAGTGAATTTCCCCCCACTGAGGAGAGCCTCTTATCCAATCAGAGCAGTTGATTGCCTCCATAACTTATGTGCTGTTACTGCACAGTAGGTGCATCCTGTCTGTCTGGTTGGTTTTGCTGCTTGTCGGATTCACTGATTGAAGATGATTTTCACTTCAGCAGTTCATGTAGCACCTTCCAGTACTATGGCAGCTATCAGACAGGGAGCTGGCTTTCATCTCAATCCCATCTTGATTTTTCATTGCCCTGTGGTTTCTTCAGCAATAGGATCCTGCCATATTATTGTGGTGGGTAACCAAGCACTCTGACAATGGTCTGCACTGTTTTAGAGGTGGAATAGAACATTTATAAATAAAGGTTTTTATCTTGTCTAAAGCCAAGAAAAATAATGTGACACTAGTTCAAGACCTTTGTTCTCATGTCCAGACAGAAATTGGCCTCAAAATCCACAACCTTGCAGTGTCTAACAATACCATCACAAGACCCTCATAATAACAAGACAAGATGATAACAACAACATAAAAAAGAGACTAATGGAGAGAGGGAGGGGATATGATGGAGAGTGGAGCTGTGAAGGGGAAATTGGGGATGGGAGGGAATTATCATGGTTTATTGTCTATAAGTATAGACATTGTCAATATAAAAACATAAAACAAAACTAAAACAAAAAAGAGTGTTTTATTTAGATACTTTCTACACAGAGATTGCAGATCTGAGTAATATTCTTCAGAGGGAGTATATTTATTTATACATTTATTTTGTTTGTCCAAATAATATACAATATAGTTTCAATATACTTACAATATAGTTTACATTATAGTTTCAGGCTGGACTTGAATCTTCTTACTTCTGACCCCCAAGTGCTGGGATTTAAATGCCACCATGCCAGTTAAGAGTTAGCAATTTAGATTCTGTGGTTCGACATTCTACTAGTAAATGGATTTTTTCATCTGTTTGCAACAACTAAGGTTAGTATAACCTCCACTGGAATTTATTTAGTAAGCAAGCAATTTTCCTAAGCAGTCAGCCTAATAGTAAGCTGAAGTTTGCCTAAAAATAGCTGGAACAAAATATTGTTAAATATGTGAGATTCTAGGTAGATAATAAGTGTCATGAGGCTAAAAAATAAAACAAAAATATCAAGGGGGGACATTTACCTCAGTGGAAGAGCACATGTTTAGAAGGCAAGGCCCTGAACACAAAAAACAAAAATACACAATTTTAATAACTAAATGTTTTAATAGATTTCTTGATAATGAGAGTTTTTGCGCAATTTCTTCCAAGAATCATCAAACATAAGTGTATTAAAAGAAAACTAAAACTTGTATCATAGATGAGAAAGAAATGGCCCTAAAAAGCCAAGCTGTTACTGAGAATGACCTCCAAGCAATCCTTCTTCTCCATGGGCCCTCATTAAAGTCTTTCTTTTTTCTTTATTAGTGACACATTGAAGGTCATTTTGCTATACTGAGTAAATTAAATGAGGACAATCCTCACATTCACTTTTGAGAAGGACTTGGACCATTCCCAAAAAACATAACAAGCTCACTGTTTTGAAAGAAGGAATACTGTAAGCATCTTAGTGGGGCTTGCAGTTTTGCTGATGAGTCAGGTAGAGAGCCAAGAGGATGAATGATGGACAGATGATGCATTAATATGACCACAGTGCTCAGAGAAAGAAACGCAGAGGCATCTGTTGACCCCCTGGCTTGGTTCATCCAAATCCATGTGTTGTCAGCTAAATGAGGAGATGAGCTGACTCTACCTGCTTTTTGAAACTGACTCTACATGGCCCATGGGTGACCCACTTACTAGTTCTTAAAATGTGTCTCCTCAATGAAGCTTTTGAATGTTGGACTAACACAAAGCTATTTTAAAGCAAGATTTATTGGAAATACACACTCCAGACTTTATAGAGATCAAGTAGAAATGAATTTAAGAGATAAAATTGGCATTGATTTTTAAAATATATTTTTATGGTTTTATTATTCCACAGTTTCATAAATATAAATAAACAATTTACTTCAGTTTATAAGTTAATAAAATTTGGCTATGAGTTTAGGTATTTGAGGCAGACATTTCTTAAAAAAATAAATCATTTCTCTACTGCTAGTCAATGCCTCATAGTTGAAAACAAAACAGTCGTAGTATAGAAATCAAATTCAAGTAGCAAATTTTCAAATACAAACCCATATTCAGTTATGGCCACAAAGAAAACTATTTATCAATTTTATGGCAAAGTATTAGCAGTAGTTTTTCAGAGGGAAATCCAAAGTGATGAAGGAAAACCTTTTATTTCCAGAGCAAAATACATCAGGAAATACAAACATTGATCTAAAACAGGATTAATGTCCACAAATCTCACTAAGTAGAGGAGGATTAGACCACATACTTCTTAAAAAAAAAAAATGTTTATTTTTATTTATTTATTTGAGAGCAACAGCCAGCTGAAGAAAGAAAGAGGCAGAGAGAGAATATGGGCACACCAGGGCCTTCAGCCACTGCAAACAAACTCCAGATGTATATGCCACCTTGTGCATCTGGCTTATGTGGGTACTGGGGAATTAAGCCTTAAACCAGGGTTCTTAGGCTTCACGGGTAAATACTTAACCACTAAGCCATCTCTCCAGCCCCAGAACATATATTTCTTATATGCATGCTCTTCACCATTTCCATTTGGATCAAATAGATCATTTTATTAGTAACATGATTCAGGAGTCATCTTTTTATTTGATTTTGGGAGGAGAGAAGAAAAACCTATCATATATGCTATTTAATTTGAATTTATTTACTTTCACACACACTGAAACTTCTCTTCTTCCCAGATAATCTCCTCCATATTTAGCTGTATGTGCATATGAGTGTGTGTATGCATGTGTGTGTTCCACGGAGTTTAGCTAGATTTGCTCACATGAGCATAAAAGGATTATTGATTGGCACGTGGGCAATTTACTAGTGACTATATCACTGAAGAAAATGATTTGCCTTCCCCAAACAACTATTAATTGCTAATACTTCCTCAAGGTGGGGTGGGCTTCATAATATGATGATGATAAGCCCAGTTGTGTAGAGGTCTTTTGTAGGCAACAAAAACTGCTATGAGTTCTTGAATGCAAGGACCATGTCATGTTTGACAGACAGGGTTCCACAGCACAGGGTCCTCCTCATTCTTTGGGTTTTACATTTTTTTCTGCCCCCCTCTCCGATATTCCCTGAGCCTAGGAGGGGGTGGCATAGATATTTAGGATTTAGCACTCAGCAATCATTTATCCTCAGCACTTTGCTATTATCAGTTTCTGCATTAACCACCTCCCAGTGTAAAAAGACGCTTCTCTGGACAAAGCTGAAAGTAGCTCTAATCAATATATATGAATATAAATAAATATGTACAAGACACTTTGATGCATTCATTCAGTAAAACAATACTAAAAGCTTCCTCTATTAGTGGATATGGCCTCCCCAGCCATGAGATTTTGATAATATTGACAGTACTCAGCATAAATTTCTTCCTCTGGGATAGTCCTCAAATTCAACTGAAAGAGGTTGGTTACCTCCACAACAGTCATGCCACTATTGAACAAGTGGTCACATTTTGCCTGGCAGGTCAGTATTGTGGCATGAAGGGTTCACAGGTGGGTTGAACTGTTGATGGTCCCCAACAGCCTGCATAGAACCTTCCAGCGCTATGAAAGCCAGTCAGCAAGAAATAAGTTCTAAGCTCAGTTCCAGCTTAATTTCTCAGTATTTGTAACCACAGTATTTCAACCACATCTTCAGCAATAGGATCTTGCCATCTAGTTCTGGTGAGTAACCAAGAGCAATAACAGTAACCTGTATTGTTTGAGTGGGGGAATTCTGGTGCTTCTCTTACCAACAACTCATATATACAGAGAGATCTCACATCTGGCACCAATTTCTTTAATAACCCATAGTTTATGAAAGCAACATTGTCCAACAATAAAAGGCACATTCCTGCAAGCTCTGTTTTTTTAAATTATAATCTTAATTAGCTTACACATTCATAAGTTTCCATAGTGCTTTTTCATACATTCTTTGTTTTAGTTGACCTCCCACCATTCCTTCCGTCCATTCTCCTGCCCTAACCCCAACCCTACCTAGTATTACCCTCATTTAACTGGAGTTGGAAATGCAGATATCACTCAAAACAATACTCAGATAAGTCAGCACTATATTTATGAAGCCTGGCTCTCACCTATCTTAGCTGCAGGTTTGTTGGAGATTCGTTTTTATTTTTTGACTATTTCTGAATCAAGGACTATGTCTTAATCTCAAAAGAAAAACTATAGGGCTGGACTGATGGCTTAGTGTTTAAGGTGGTTGCCTGTAAAGCCTAAGGACCTAGGTTCTATTCCCCAGTACCCACATAAGCCAAATACACAAGTTGATGCATATGTCTGGATTTTGTTTGCAGTGGTTGGGGGCCCTGGCATGCCCATTCTCTCTCCCCACATCAGCCCCTTTCTATGTTTCTCTCAAATAAATAAATTAATTAAATAATTTATTTTTTAAAGAGAATTATATATTATTTAAACATACTAAAATTTGGGCTAAGGATATGGCCTGCTGGAGAAAGTGACTACCTAACATGCACAAAACCTGAAGTTCCATCCCCAGAAGTGCATGAAAAGAGAGTGATGGCACATGTCTGTAATCCTAGCACTTGGGAGATGGAAGCAGAAGGATTAGAAATTCAAGGTCATCTTTGATTACATAGTGAGTTCAAAGACAACCTGAGTTATGTAAGACGCTGTCTCAAAAAGAGTACATAAATCTAAAGTAATAAAACATTTTCTCCCGGATACTATATATTTAAAACTTTTAATATTTAAACAGATAAGTGTGACAGGCAGAATTCTTAGTCCCTTCCTTTTCTATACATGCTGTGAATAACCTGTCCCCTTAACATATAGACAGAATATGAGAATATGATAGTCTATTCTACCAGTAACTAGATTATAGTATATAGCAAAGGTGAAAAGAACTTTCTAGGTGAAATTATAGCCCTAAGAAGTAAATTTTCTATAAACTAGAAGGGAAGCTATCTGTCCATATACACACAATCACCACCACCATAAGTGCTATATAGACACATGTGACCCCAAAAAATGTGGAAATCTCCTGGCTAGCCCGTTCTGTGCTGGAAAGCCCCATAGGAGTTGCTGGAGGACAACAGTCACCAACAGCATGAATAAGCAGGGGACCCTGCAGACTACAGAATCAATTAGCTAGACAAGAAGTACAATATTGGCATGCTGCCTCTGTGAGTAATCAACTGTTCTCTGATTGGACATGAGGCCTACACAGCGTGAGAGAACTCATATCTGGTACTGGAAAACAGAATCCCATGGTCAGGAAGCTCACAGACTTCAGAGAGAAGTCCCACTGCTCTCAGGAGAAGAATGGGTTTGCACACACACATAAAACTCTCTCAATTAACTATTAACTGTGCATACCCCCTTTAACCCAAGCTGTACTCACTCTTGTCACTCTTGTTTGGAGAATCTGTTTTATTTTACAGATGGCAGAGAAAACAAAGAAGAACCAAAATCCATTAATAAAACAAGAAGATAGCCAACTGTGCACTACAAGACCTGTTAACTCCTCCACATCTGCCAGGGCCCAGGAAAAATTATGGAGGAAGTGGGGGCACAAATACTGTTCTTACTGCTAGCATGTCAACTAGCTCCATGGAAATCGTGACAGACATGGTGTTCAATCAAAATCCATCAAAGCAGAAACCCAGAGGCTTCAGAGAACTCAACATTAAATCATGCTGCCAACAGGCCTGCCATGGCTCAGCAAACGTTGAGGAAGAGGGGTGGAAAGATTGTAAGAGCTACAGTGCTTAGAAATACCTGGGGCACAATCCCCCACTACCGTACAGGAACTGACAGAGGCCTTCATGACCCACAGTAAATGTCATAACCCCACTGAGGAGGGCCTGCAGGATAAAGGGGATAAAAGAGTATAACTTGTTATAATATATATATATATATATATATATATATATATATATATATATATATTTAAATGTAGGACTAGAGATGTAGTTGAGTAGTAGAGAGCCAACACTGTAAAATAAGTAAATAATTTTTAAAAAATGGGCTGGAGATATGGGTTAGCAGTAAAGACACTTGCCAGTGAAGCCTAGAGTCTCATGTTTGACTCTCCAGGCCCCACATAAGTTGGACACACAGTGACATAACTGTGCAAGGTCGCACATGTGCACAAAGGAGCACATACATCTGGAGTTCAATCGTAGTGTCTGGAGGCTCTGGAGCACCAGTTCTCTCTCTCTCTCATGTTTTCTCACATTAAAAAAGAAAGACCAGTCTGTTAGACTTGCTTCAAAAAAAAAAAAAAAACTGTGGGTGCATTCAAGGTGAACCTGAACTATCCAGATGAGTCTTTCCAAAACAAGAGGGCCCAAGAAATTAAAAACAAACAGGGAAGCTAGGTGTGGTGGCACACACCTTTAATCCCAGCACTCGGGAGGTAGAAGTAGGAGGATCACTGTGAGTTTAAGGCCACCCTGAGACTACATAGAGAATTCCAGGTCAGCCTGAGCTAAAGTGAGACCCTACCTCAAACCTCCCCCTCCCCAAAAACAGGGAGACTTAACTAAAGAACACTTTCTACATGGCCTAGGAGAGACAGAGACTGCTGCAAACTGTGTTTGAAGGACAATGTAGAGGCCATGCCTCAGTCATATGGGTGGAATTCTGCAAACAACCTGAACAAACTTAGAAAAAGATTCCAGGCCAAATCAACACATTGTCTTCAATTTGGTAGGACCCTAATTCATACCTCTGTAATCCAACAAAAGCAGTGAAATGATAATGCATATGGTTTTAAGATGATAAAAATGTAATTACTGAGCTACAGAGATGGTTAAAGGCACTTGCTTGCAAAGCCTCCTAGTCCATATTTGGTTCTCCAGTACCCACTTAAAACCAGATGTAAAAAGTGGTGCATGCATCTGCAGTTCATTTGCAACAGCAAGAGGCCCTATTATACCCATACTCACACACACACTCTCTCTCTCTCTCTTCTTCCCTCTCCTTGTCCACCCCTCCCTTCCTTCCTCAAATAAATAAGTAAAAATATTTTTAAAGAGCATAATCATTGGCTAGCCAGTAGTAAAACACAAAACTTATACTCACTAAGGTTATGGCTGTGTTTGTAATATATTAATGAATATAAATGGCATTAGAAGTATTCTAGCCTTTCATTTCATTTGTTATATAAATACTTTATTAAAAAATTATTTACCTGGTTTCTTTGATTGCATGTTTTAAACTTAATCTAGGGGTTGGATGTCATGTATCTTTAAGAACTGATTCCATAAGGCACTCATTTCCTTAAGCACCCTTTCATGCTTATCTATGTGGTCGAAACCAACATGGGCAGAGTGTAACTGAAAGATACAAAATGGCCCATGTGGCAATATACATAGCACAGGGGTCTTACTTCCAATCAGCAGTTCCAAACCAAGTTAGAGACTTAGCTACCCAACTTAGTTCATCAGGATATAACCACTGTCAAGCATCAGTTAACTACTGTAGGCACATTCTAGATAGTCAATTTTCAATAGATGAGAATTTATACATTAACATAACTGTGGATAGGGATTTAGATCAGGGGCATATCCTTTGCTACTAATTCATTGTGTCATCTCAGACAAGGTCTGAACCCCCATATACAATTGTGAAATTATGTGAATTATTAGAGAAAAATATTCTAAGAGGTTCATGCATACATTACTTAAAGTGGGTTGTGCCTATACCAGCCTGTACAGTAGATTGTTTTGTTCTACTCACTGGAAATATGTTTATATTTGAATTTTTTTCTAAAAGAAGTATATCAACAACAAAAAAATCCTCATCAACTCTCATCTATTCAAGGTAATGTCTCAGGTAACACTAGAAAAAAAAAAACACAAAAGGCTATAATGCAGGGGAAACGAAACAAGAGAGAGAGAGAGAGAGAGAGAGAGAGAGAGAGAGAGAGAGAGAGAGAGAGAAACTTGGAATAAAGAAAGCAGAGGCTGTACAGATTGGTCCTGGAAAGCAGAGGACAAGGCCTACTAACTTCCCCACACCCACATCCCTTTACTTTTTAAGGTAGCAGACAGAGATCTGGATGTCATTAACTCTGGCATCTTCTGGTAAAATTTGTTTGGTTGGTTCCCTTCATTCCCTAACCCCCTTTTCCTTCATTTCCCCTCCTTGTTTCTATTTACTTGTCACATGTGTCTTTATGCCCCTCCCTTAGCCCTCTTCCTACTCATCTCTTTATGCTCCTTTTTGGTTACTATTCTATCTTGATAGGTTTTACCTTTATTTGCCCTATATATTCATACAAGCAGGGGTCCACCTGTCAGAGAGAACAGGCTGTTTTGGACTTTCTGACCTTGGGTCACTTCACTTAAAATATATTTTTCCAGACTCATCCATTTTCATATACATTTAATAATTTCATTTTTGCCATAATGAAGAGAATTTCATTGTGTATATGTACCCTATTTTCTCCATTCATGTCAATGGACATCTAGGCTGATTCCAACTCTTAGCTATTGTAAATAGAGCAGCAAGAAAGATGGATTGTGGGACATGGTGGCACACAACTTTAATCCCAGCACTCAGGAGGCAGAGGTGGGATGATCACTGTGAGTTCAAGGCCACCCTGAGACTATATAGTGAATTCCAGGTCAGCCTGGGTTAGAGCGAGACTCTACCTCAAAAAACAACAACAACAAAAAAAAATTTCCATAATGGCTTTTCTAGTTTGCACTCCCACCAGCACCAGCAGTGATTAAAACATCCCTCTTTCCCCACATCCTCAGCAGTATATATTGTCCTTGGAAAGAAGGGATTTCAAGGAAGAAATTCAAAGGTGTCATATAGAGAGACCTCATGTAAATCCCTACAATTCAAGAAAACTATGAGAAGACTATAAATGACCTACAAGGAGAACCCAGAAGGTTCCTAGAACTTGAGTAGGATATTGGGTCTCAAAGGCATATTACGTCTTAAAGCCCTCTCAGATTTCATCTACAAAACTCATAATATTAAAGAATTTTATTTTCTGAGAAGTGTGCTGAAATCATTTCGGCAAGACCCTGGAAAGCATAGTCAAGTGTAAATGATCTTGTGCATTCTCAAGGTTATAGCTACACAAAATATCATTTCTCACAAATGATTTATCAAGATCATATTGGGGACAGGATAATCCCATAGGACCTTTTCAATGTCACTCAGAAAGTAATAATTCAGTTAACACATCAGTGAGGACATTGTTAAGAATCTTAAAACCAAATTTTAGACTGACCATGAATCCCCATATAGTAACTATGATATCTTTTAATGATATCTAATGCCCATAGGCCTTGCAGTTCCCTGGATGTATAAACCAAAAGCAAACTCAGGCATCCATTCCAATGATCTTATAACTAAAAAGGAAAGAATTGTATTCATCTTATTAACAAAAGTTTCCATATGAAGTCCACAGAAGACACATTTATATAATCTACATCACACGATTCTTGTTGAGGTAAAGAACAAGGCAAGGGTTGGGGGGTGGGTTGAAGGCACAGATATTATCACTGTTACAAAGAACTAAGACAAAATTTTGAACCTTACAGTGCCAATCAAAAACAAAATTCAATAGAGGGAACATAGTTATACCTCTCAGATTTTAACCTAGCTCTTCGTAGCAGATAAAAGTGCTAAACTGAGAAAGTCTTTTGTGGAAGAAGGGGCTAAATCTCCAATTACATCTCAGAAAAAAAGCTAAATAGTTACTCATCACAGAAAATGACACATATTTTAAGATCAAGAGTCAGCCACCTGCATGGTTCAGAGAGCACAAGAAAGATGTTTAAAAAAAAAAAGTCCTTTGTTCTGCAGTGATATAAGTATGATAAGGAAAAGGCTAGAGAAGATTAATACGTTGCATAGCTGCATGTCCACACAGTTCACATGAATGGCCTTCACAGTTCTTTTCATACTCTTTTCATACATGACTATCCAAATAGAAAGTATTTTTGAATCCTGTAAAGATTTTATTACATTTTGGGGTCATCGGGCCAAAAAATATTATAAAATAACTTTGCAAACCATTTTAAATTTTGCATAAAAAATCACATCTATATGCAAATATGTAAATACATTTGCAATATGCTTCTCCACAAAATGTTCTCTCCCTTTAATCCTAAGAGTGTCAAGAAAAGCATCCATATGTACTTCTCTCTAGTTGCAAAAACTTTATCCAAACACTAACTTCTCCAGTAAATCATAGTCTGTCAGGCATGGCGCTGTGTTGCTTACAGTTATTAGTTTTGGTTTGATGCTTGTAGCCTTAGGGCCTTATATTCTATGCACATTTAAAAAGCAATTCCATAAGCTTAAAATGCCAACAGTTTCTCATAAATGTTGCTATAATTATTTTAAATCACTTAATACTTCAGGAAAAAAATGCACCTTAACTGTGTTATACCCAATTCTACTTAACAGAAAGCAGCTTGGCCTTGAGGTGGGTGACATTTTTTTTCTTTTTCTTTTTATAATCAAGGTGCATGTCATGATTTAGTTATTATTATAGTTCTCAAGAAGCCATCTTTAGGCAAACATAAAAAATACTCAATTGATTTAAAGAATAATGAGTAATAATGTAAAATATTGATGGAGTTAGACATAAATAAGTCTTCTTTTGTAGGCCAAAAATGTCTCCAACCTGAATCCCATCTATTAACAAGGGAAAGTCAGAAAAGATTATTTTGCATTCAAATCAGTTTCCATTTCATTATTAGCCTGAATATTACTTCCTCAAGCAATCCCATTTTAACAATTGAAAATAATGAGAAAAATGTGACCTATGCAAATACAAAGGAAAGCCTACAGTAATGACTTCCTAAAGGCTCTTTTCATGAAAGTATCAGGACAGCTAATGAAGAGAACAGATATTCATTCCTGAGACAAGTGTTTGGTTGGTTGGTATGCTGTTGTTTAGGAAGGATTTTTACTACAGGCTTTTCTCGTGACAGTGGAGAACTGTGTCGGGATAATTCGTGCTCAATCTGTACTTTCCATGGCTGCTTGCATCCATAGGCAATGGCCAAAGCACTAGGGTTTTTCATGCTCAAGAGAGCCAAGAGAGAACCACATCAGCTCTCAACCAAGGCCACCTATCCAAAGCTCACCAGGTAATGGAAATTAAATTGTTTAGTCACTTCAATAAAAAATGTTAATACTGTTCTTCAAAGAAATCTTCCAACTTTGCTACATACTTAAACTTTTTCATAATAGGATACTAGAATGGAGGAAGTCAGATATGATTGCACTCATAATGGAATGCTGGTGGGGAGAGGCTAGTTATAAGCATGCTTATTTGGTTCAACCTAATGGTATCCTCTGACTCTCTATACCTTGAAATCTGAAAATAGATCCCAAAACCTTTTGTGCATTGTCCTCTAGCTACTTCTGCTTACCTAAGCAGACTACACACACTTGGGATAACAAACATGCCGTAAGCATGTTCACACATGCAGCCTGTAAAGCACAGACATGAAGCTGAATGGACAGGGCCTCCTACTGTCTCCAGAGCAATACTTACCTCCCATAATTGACATCCTGCATCTATCATATATGTCACCCCAACATCCCTTGTGGTCATGCTTCCCCTAGTCATCCAGGCAGGCCATCCAGGATTCCCTCTAAGGCTGATGTTGCAATATCCAACTCTTCCTCTGCCTGCTGTAATTTCCCACACAAAATGATATAAATGGTTTTTATCTACTTGGTTCCCTGTGTGTACTTCTTTGTACTCTCATCAGACAGAGACCCTACAGCATCATCCTACAAGGTTTCTTCCAGTTCAGACTTTCCTTTTTGAAAAATCCTACCAAAATTTTAAGTTTTGAGATGGTCTCTGGCATAACTACGACCCACAGAGACCTAATACATTCCTGTACATAGATACCAATATTTTTGTGAGTGAGGTGGCTTTAGTCCTTAGTGTTACAATGGCTATATACAGTAGGAGAGGGTACCACACTGGTGACATTGACACAACTGGACTACTAATCAAACATTCACCAGACTTTTATTGAACTGTTAATATGAACCAAGAATCTATCAAACTAATCAGTCAAAAACAAGCAGTTTCTCCTCACAACCTCATGATGAAACCCAATGAAAGACAATATACAGGTTTTGCTTAAAGTGAAAGTTCCAAATTGTAACTTTGAAAAGTTTCCTACTTTTATCTAAGAACTATATTCTCATAAAGTCTAATAGTATCATGAGCCTTCTAAAAAAAGTAACAACAGTGTAGCCTCACACATCACCCACTTTAAATTTCCAAAAAGAGAATATTTTCCAACTGTTGTTCAATTATTTGTAATATAATGACACTGTGCTCATTTTAATGAGAAAATTATTTCAAAATGTTTGGTATACACTATAAGTACATTACAATATTAACAACGAATCCATAAGGCATAAATTCCTGTTTCCTAGATACTAGGATTAGACACTAAGTCTAATCAAAACAGGTGTGGTTCATACTTTTAGATTGCAGTCATAACTGTATGCATATGCCTAAGAAATAGACCATTTATTAATTTTTAAGTTTTAATTTTCATCATTAATTTTCTATGATGAATAAATAAGAAACAACTATATTTTAAAGCACAAATAAAATACAAATCTGGGCATGGTGACTCTTACCTGTAACTGTAACCAGTACTCTGGAGACTGATATAGAATTGCTCTGAATTCAGAGCAAGTGTGGGCTACATACTGAGTTCCAAGCCAGCCTGGGCTATATTTAAGACAAGTTTCAAGAAACAAAATAAAATAAAAACTACATTCATATTTCCCCTATGACTCACTACTCAGTTGGCATTTTTATAACAGAGGACCTATGCAATGCATTGTAGTCACACTTACTTTCCTACGAAGTCTTTTGTTTTCAGAATTTTATTTTGAGGAAAATTCTGAGTTGAGGTCTTCCCAATTGTAATAGTTGGACTGTTTTAGTTATTTGAGGTATACCTTATCACTGTGATCATAATAGGCTTGTATCACTCCCATTTCTCAACCTAAAGGGTTTTTTAAAATTTACTAACTATAAACAAAGGAGTCAAACATCCAAGTTCTCCTAGATCATAATTGCCCATATTAAGCTGGTAAAGAAGGTAAATTCAGGGCTGCAGAGATGGCTTAGTGGTTAAGCGCTTGCCTGTGAAGCCTGAGGACCCTGGTTCAAGGCTAAATTCCCCAGGACCCACGCTAGCCAGATGCACAAGGGGGTGCAAGTATCTGGAGTTCGTTTGCAGTGGCTAGAGGCCCTGGTATGCCCATTCTCTCTATATATCTGCCTCTTTCTCTCTCTGTCTGTCACTCTCAAATAAATAAATAAGTAATTTTTTTAAAATTTTTTAAAAAGTAATGTAAATTCAAAGGAAAAAACATATATATTTTTTTCTATACATAACCCCTCCCTTTATCATATATTTTACTGCTAAACTTGCACATTGAAATTGAAATTATGCACATTTCTCTGACTAATGCTTCTTAGGCACCTAGAAATCTAAAATTTCTACAATTCTTTGAAGAAGGTTTCTATATCTACCACCATTTCCACATAGAGTAACCCCAAATACTTAGAGAAAATGTTGAAGACATTTTACAAATTAAAAGGAAATCAAGTGAACATTATTTTATAACAATTGGCAATTACTGAAATTCACAAAAACATTGTTATGATTTGAATATGAAGTGTCCCTTAAAATGACCATATGTTAGTGGCCCACTTTGGACCATGAGGCACTAACTATATCAATGAGTTTATAACCAATTCGTTCTGAGTTCACTCTGGATGGGCTGACAGGAGGAAGAGCCTAGTAAGAGAAAGTAAGTCACTGAACCTAGAACTTTGAAGGGTGGATTCGATCCCTGGCCTCCTCTTGCCTCTCTTTCTCTGGCTTCTCCTGCCATGAGCAGAGGCACTGCACCCTGCCATGATGTTCTACCTTAACAGACATGTGCCCCAAAGCAACAGAGCCAACGCCCATGGGTTGAAACCTCAAGAACTATAAGCCAAAATTAACTTCTGCTTCTTAAAGTTGTTTCTAAAAGAATTGAGTCATAGTAATTAAACTTTAGATTATGAGGGGAAAGTCACATACTGAAATTAAATTGTGGGTAGTTATATATAGCTCTAAAGCTGCCAAACTTAGAGCTATAGTGAGGCTGGAAAAATGGCTCAGTCAATAAGTACTTGCCTTGAAAATCATGGAAATCTGAGTTCATCCTCAAAACTCATGTTCCAAAAAAAGCCAGGTGTAGTGTCACATACATGTAATTCCAGCACTGGGGAGGAGAAGGAGGAGAAAGAAGGATTTCTGAAGAACACCACCTAAGGTTATCCTTTGGTCTCTACTTGAATTCCCACACACATGCATGTGCACACACATACACATATACACATAAAAAGTAGTTAAATATATTGTAGAGCTGAAAAGTTTGAATTTAGTTAAAATTCACTATTCTAGTTGTACAGAGTAACTAGGTTAACCTATTTTTTTTACAAACAAATGCAAACATAAATTTATACATAAAGAAAACCATTTCTTGAACATTCAGGAGGCAGAGGTAGGAAGAGCACTGTGAGTTAGAGGCCATCCTGAGACTGTATAGTGAATTCCAGGTCAGCTTAGACTACAGCGAGACCCTACCTTGAAAAACACAAACAACTAAAATGAGGGGGGAAAAAAAAGTTGGTGAGATGGTTCAGTGCTTAAGATACTTGCCTGTAAAGCCTAACAACCCAGTTAGATTCCCTTGCAAAGTCAAGTGCACAAAGTGGTACATGTGTCTGAAGTTTGTTTGCAGCAGCTAGAGACACTGGCACACCTTTCTCCCTGTATGTCTCTCTTCTATCTCTCTTTGCTGATAAATAAATAATACATGTATTTTTAAATATTTTATTTATTTGAGAGAGAGAGAATGAGGTATGCAGAAAGACAGACAGAGAGAGAGAGAAAGGGCATACCAGAGCCTGAAAAAAAAGAAAGAAAAACTTATCTTGGAAAAATCCTTCATAACTAGAGATTCCCTTAGTGATTTTCCTATAAATTTGTGCTTCAAATAATGCAAAACTTAACACTCCTATAATCTGGTTCCAAATGAACACAAATCCTAACTCAGCAATATCTATTGTAGTCTATCTATTTGTAGCATCAAATCAAAATAACTACATAATTTTAACAAATTCTTATACCAGTCATCAGTCTCTTTCTGAAAATCACCTTTCATTTTTCAATATGAAAAATAACTCATAGAATAAACTTTAAATATTAACTAATAAAAGGCCATTTACCATTTAAAGTTATATTCTCATTTATTTCTAAAGTTTCTAAAGATTTCAGAATTACCAATCCCAATATTTTATTTATAGACAACTTCTTCTAGACCTGTTTATTACTCATAGTTCATCCACTATATAAATTTGATAGAAGTCTTATATTCAAAACCCAATAAGAAAATCAGAAGATTTTATCCAACAAATTAAATCTACTAATCAAAACAATTTTAAAAGGTCAGTCATCAACTCTGATTTTTTTTCACATCTACCTAATCCCAGCCTCTAAAACTAAAAATATTAATGGTCTTTATAGGCACCAGAAGACATGGGTTTGTTATAGTCCTTGGTCTATCCTCACAGAACAGGTGCTAAGCCTTTTAGTCTGTTACATGTATTGGGGATATATCTCCAAGTTCAGACCTAGTGGCTCAGTAGTAGAGTCCCACCACAGGGCCAGGAGAGGATTGGCTAATGATTAAAACCTGAAACATGCCTTTGGGGAGGGGTTGGCTCCCTCACATTTCCTAAGGAATACTGAATCCAAACACTTCCTCATTATGATAGACTACCAGAAAATGGGTCAAAATACTTGAAGCAGTCTTTGGACAGGAGTTAGCACAGACTATGAGAAACACACTTTAGTTATAAAAATATCAATCAATAAAAGTGAATTTCTAGAGAAAATTTGATAATGCAAAAGCTGGAGAGGTTGTCATAAAATCAGTGTAGTAGATTCAAGAATAGTAATTGCTGCCAATGTAAAGAGAGGCTTTAATAATGGTGACAGAGCCAGTTTAATAAGAATATGACTGCCTTACATATGGTATTTAATAAGAGAGTTTTTAATACATGTAGCAAAAACTTGCAGAGTTAATTAAGTTTTAAACTCTGTAATTATAGACTATAACATTCCTCTCTATGGAATTGTTCAAGTAAAAAGAACAACGGTAAGGATACAGAAGTCATGAAAAACAACCATCTTGAATTAATTGTTATTTGAAAATTTTTTCACTCAACAAAATCAGCAAAATATTTACTCCCTTCAAAATTGTAGAAACAGTCATGAAGATAGATTATATACTAGACAAAAAAACAAATAATAAAAGAGTTTAGTAATCTTTTAGGTTTAAAAGAATTGAAATTATTCAAAATACATCAAATATCTTAAAAAGGTTTAAAAGAGGACTAGAGAGATGGCTTAGTGATTGAGACACTTGCCTGTGAAGCTTTAGGACCCAGTTTCAATTCTCCAGGTCCCACTTAACCCAGATGCACATGTTGGCACATGTGTCTGGAGTTCAATTGCAGTGGCTAAAGGCCCTAGTACTCCCATTCTCTCTCTGTCTCTGTCTCTGTCTCTGTCTCTCTCTCTATCTCTCTGTGTGTGTGTGTGTGTGTGTGTGTGTGTGTGTGTGTGTGTCTCAAATAAATAAATATCAAGAAAAAAAGTAAATCAAACAAAAAAAGGTTTAAAATAATTGAAATTATACAAATTGTGTTCTCTGATCACAATGGAGTTGAGTTGAATGGAATTAATCATTAAAAGCCTACAGCCACTTTCATACTTATTAGTGGGAGCATGAGTACTTCTCAATGAGAAACTAATAAGAATAGGCACTATCACATCACTTTATTCAATGTTTATCCCAAGGGCCTCACCAGTGAAGTAGGAAGGAAAAATAAATATCAGAGCATAACCACAGAAGCAAATTAGATTTATTCGCACATGAAAAAATGTATACATATGCATAATACATATGTATAATATGCATCATCATAACGAAAACTTGGAATTTTTTTATTAGTTTTCTATTCAGCAAATACAGGCAGTTTGGTACCATTATTAGGCTCAACCATGACCTACCCCATCCCCATTGGCCCCTCCTGGTTGAGGTATATGGGTCATGCATTGTGGAGTTAGCCCACAGTTATTAGTAGGATAAATGTCTCTGCATATAATGACCCACCATGTGGCTCTGACATTCTTTGCACCCCCTCTTCCAAAAAAATTCCCTGAGCCATTTTGGGTTCATTTTTGGTCTGCTTCAGTGCTGAGGTGTTGGGGGCCTCTGGGGCTCTGGCTCTCTCACTTGGTGGGAGTTGATTTTTCTCTGTGTTGGTCTCCTTCCCCCTTGTGCTGGTATCCGGTTCATCAGGAAAACAGCACCCTTGCTTGTTTCGCCAATTTTCCTTAGTATCAGTCAGGGCCCTTTTGAGGTATAATGGGGTGGCTCTCCTTAAGATCTGCATCTATCTGAAAAAGAGAAGCATATTCTCCAACAGATAGTAAGTTAGCACCAGGACAAATGAGATAACCCTTACTTTTTTATAGAGAGTTTAATAGGTGCAGGCCCTCTTGTACCCCATGATTGATGGTAGCTTGATAATGGAGAGCGGGCTTATGTTTGGATATGGTTCTGATTTGTTTCCCAGCTCCAGCTATGGGTCCTGTACTACTGAGGGGATCAGTTAGCCAAATCAAGAGCATTTGGTTCCCCACCATGGCTGTGTGCCACTATTACACTTGTGTGAACATCACAACCGGTTATTTGTTGCTAAGTAGGTTAGACCATGAGTTGCTTGGACAGATATTTGTCATTTCCTCCAGTCACCCATGTAGCACCTTCTGGCACTAGACATGCTAACTGTCTGGGGACTGACTCTCTCCTGGCTTCCAGCCATGCCATTCCATTTTACTGGTCAGCTGCATATGGTGTCTTCAGCAATAGGGTCATACCACTAACCTTTGGTGGGTCATCAAGTACTCTGACAGAAATCTGTCATTCTTTTAGGAAACCTTGTAGGTTTCTCTGGTCAAAAGCTCATTGTGGATGGTAGCCCCATGCTGCCCACTAAGAAAATGAGGAAAGATAACTAATATACAAGAGTTCGAGGGGGGGTAGGGAGAGGGAGGGAGAGAAGATGTAGAAGATTTAGGTTAGACTTGATCCTACTTTCTCCAGTGTCTTGTGGTTCAGGTGTTTCCTATAAGGGCCTGGTGAAGGTTCAGCCATTTGGTCTGCCTTTTAGGAAGTAGAATTTTATGATACCATTGCCATTTGGGTCTAGATTAGTGTTTGCCACCCCTTCGATGCCCTCCCCTCCCTCCCATCCATCCTAGTGTCTAGTCCATGTAATGCTTGCTGGGTATGAAAGGTATCTTGGGTAGATTCAGGTTAGGTGCTATAGATGAGTGAGACTATGGCGATTTTTTTTTCTGTGATTGGTTAAGTTCACTGAGAATGATCTGTTCCAGGTTCAACCATTTTCCTCAAATTTCTTTGTGTCATTTTTTTCTTACTGCTGTATAGAATTCCATTGTGTAGCTATACCACATCTTAGTTATCCATTCTTCTAATGATGGACATCTGGATTGATTCCAGCTCTTAGCTATTATAAATTGAGCCTCTACAAACATGGTTGAGCAAATCTCTCTGGCCTGTGGTTTGAAGGTTTTAGGGTTGGTGCCCAGTAAGGGAATAACTGGGTCTGTTGGTATCTTTATAGTCAGCTTTTTCTGGAGTCTCCATATTGCTTTCCAAAGTGGTTGTACCATCCTACATTCCCACCAATAGTGGATGAGTGAAAACTTGGAATTTTAAATTGTTTAACAGTTGAAGTTGTTTAAAAATCCAATGTATAGAATCGTTAAGAATCTTTCATTAAGCTGTGCATGGTGGCACAAGCTTTTAATCCCAGCACTCAGGAGGCAGAGGGAGAGGATCACTGTGAGTTCAAGGCCATCTTGAGGCTGCATAGTGAATTTCAGGTCCATCTTGGCTAGAGCGAGACCCTACCTCTGCATCTAGCCAATTCAAACCCATGAGGAGCTTCTGGTGAGTGAATGGGGCACCACATAATCACATACATGTACATGCAACACACAACACACATATACCACACTATATATGCAATGCACATGCAAAAAACTGAAAATAATGGGTAAACTTTTTTCTAAATTGAGCTAATATTCAATTCAATTACAGACTCTTAGGTCAAATTTTTTACCAGAATCATTTAATGTCTTTTATCAGAAACTCCAAAAGCCAGAAAAGCATGAATGAAACATTTCAAGCTCTGAAAGTAAGTGCCAAACAAGAGAACCATACCAAGCAAAGTTGTCTTTCAAAACTGATGGAGGAATGAAGAGATGGCTCAGTAATTTAGGTGCTTGCCTGCAAATCCTAAGGATGCAGGCCCAATTCCCCAGTACCTGCATAAACCAGATGCACAAGGTGACTCATATATCTTGAATTGGTTTGCAATGGCTGGAGGCCCTAACATGCCCATTCTTTCCCCCTCTCTGTATCTGCTTCTTTCTCTGTCTCACTCTCTCTCTCTCATAAATTAATAAAATATTTGTTAAAAACTGATGGAGGCTGGAGAGATGGCTCAACTGTTAAGGCACTTGCCTGCAAAGTCTAATGACCTGGTTTCGATTCCTAGTACCCATGGAAAGCCAGATGCAGAAAGTGGCACATGCATCAAGAGTTTGTTTGCAGCAGCTAGAGGCCCAGATGTGCCCATATTCATTCTCTCTTCTCATTTTCTCTCTTTCTCTTTCTGTGTATGTGCTTGCAAATAAGTAATTTTTTTTTTTTTTTGGTTTATTGAGGTAGGGTCTCACTCTAGTCCAGGCTGACCTGGAATTCACTATGTAGTCTCAGGATGGCCTTGAACTCAAAGCAATCCTCCTACATCTGCCTCCTGAGTGCTAGGATTAAAAACATGTGCCACCATGCCCGGCTAAATATTTTTAAATGATGGAAAAATAAGAATATTTTAAGACAAAGACAAATTAAGGTAATTCATGACAACCAAACCAGCACTATTCTTAAAGGAGTACTATATAGGGAAGAAGAACAAAAATGTTTATCAAGAAAACCACATGTAAGACTGTCCACCAAGAAATGGATGTATGAACAAAGCAGACCTGTAACTGAATTAACCACATCAATCACAGCATGCCCAAAAACTCACAAAACAAACAACAGAGGTAAAAGAATATACCCGTAGCTTAACAAACCAAAGAAAGAGAGAAGATCCAAATAAAATAAGAAAAAAAATGAGTAGTTGCAACATACCACAGTGAAGTTCAGGAGCTTACTAGAGAATACCAAGAAAAGTTATATTCCAAAAATATGAAGACCTAGAGGAAATGAAAAAGTTGCAATTCCCACCAAGTGGGACTACATGAAATTAAAGTTTCAGTGCAGCAAATGACACTATCAGCAGAATGGACAGACAGCTTACAGCATTCCTGTGACAGAAGATTGAAATCCAGAAGAAATGCAGGAATGACATGCCAAGAAACAAAACTGCCAACCAATAAAAGGGCTAATGAAATGAACAGGCAATTCTCAGAAGATGAAACACAAATGGCAAACAGACATTTTAACAAGTGTTCAACATCCTTAGCTGTCAGCAGGATGCAAGTTAAAACTACTTTGAGATTCCATTTCATTATAGTCTGAATGGCTATCACCAGGGGAAAAATGACAAGTGGTGGCAGGGCTGTGAGGAAAGGGGACCCTTACTCAGTGTTGGTGGGAGTGTAAACTAGTGCAATCACTTATGAAAACCAGTGAGGAGGTTTCTTAAAAAGCTAAAGGTTGAATTGCCATGTGACTCAGCTATACCATTCCTGGGATATGCCCAAAAGACTGTAACACAGATAATTACATATCCATATTTATTACTTCTGTATTCACAATACCTAAAATCTAAACAACCTAGATGTCCAAAAATTGATGATTAGGTAATGAAGATGTGGTACAGATACATAGTGGAATTTTATTCAGTTGTAAAATCTGCATAAAAATAGATAGAATTGGAAAACATGCTACATGAGGTAAACCAGTGTCATAAAGACAAAAATTACATGTCCTCTCTCCTATGCATACACTAACTTTAATATGAAAATAAGGGGATGTAAGACTTAGCGTAGTATATTGCATCAACTACTTTCTCATTGTTGAGACACACTACCCAATTACAAGCAGTTTATGGAAGAAAAGAGTTTATTTTAACTTAGAGTCATAAGGGGAAGAGTCAATAATGGCAGCAGCAGGAGAACCACCATCACATCATCATAGGAGCAATAAGGAAGGAGAAACTGAGAGAAATAGAGAAAGAGAGAGAAAGACTAAGAGAGGCTGGAGCAAAAAACCTCAGGGCCCACCCTCAGTGATTTACTTTTTCCAGTAAGGCTTACCTCTTAGATATTCCACAATCTTCCTTAGTAGAGCCACAAACTGGGGATTAATTATTCAATGTCTATGGAGGATATTTCATATTTAAACCACCCTCACTATAAAACAAGATAAGTAATTATGGGAGGAGCCTAAGAGAAAGTGGAGGTGGGAGTCAAAAAGGACACTTGTGACCTGAAGGCAGAAAAAGACTATGGTAAAGAGAAGCACAAGAGGAGAAGAGTATGGGGAAAAGAGGGAAGGAAAGGAAACAAATTTTATTTGAAAGATGTTGTAATAAAAGCCTAATTGTTCATATATTTACAAGAATAAATTTGGGGGTGGAGAGATGTCTCAGTGGTTAAAACCACTTACTTGCAAAGCCTTATGGCCTAGGTTCAGTTTTCTAGTATCCACTTAAAGCCAAATGTACAAAGTGGTGCCTATGTCTGGACTTTGCCGTGGCAAGAGGCCCTAGTGCACCCATATTCCTCCTTTTCTCTCTCCCTCTCTCTCTCTCTCTCTCTCTCTCTCTCTCTCTCTCTCTCTCTCTCTCTCTCGGTGCAAAAATAAAGAAGCAAAATTTTAAATGGACAAAAGTGTTTGGCAGATCAAAGAAGATATGTGGATGGCTAATAAGCACAAAAAGATGATCAACATCATTATTCATCAAGAAAATGTACACTGGAAACACAAAAAGTACCACCACCCACAACTAGGATTGCTAAATTTAACAAGAAAAAACTGTTAAGGCTTCATTAGACTTCAGAGGAACTGGAGTTCTCATGCTTTCCTGGTAAGAATGTTGTGTTTTAGCCACCATCTTTGGTCCTCCTAGTTATAACTATACCTATTACTTATAAAGAAGTAAAATATACTCACACAAATATTTGTTCCAGAAAGAACATCAAAGCTTTACTCAGACTATCTAAATAAAATAGAGATAATACAAATACTTGTGAATATATATCTGTATCAAGTGTGATGTATCCAAGTAATGCATCCCATTCTTCAATCCAATCAAAGAAATGACTGGCCCAGATTGTAATACAGATGACCGTAAAAGCATTCTATGCCAAAAAAAATCTAAACACAAAACAGAGTTGAAATATAAATAGTACATGCTTTGTGATTCCATTGCGTGAATTCTCAAGAAAATGAAAAGTATAGTGACAGACTTTATTACATAGTCTATTTGGATCACCTGAACGTTTGGGAATGATCAAAATGTTTTCTCATATAGTGATGATCTATAGCTTGCTAGAGAATTGCTTGTTCCCACAAGCAGACCACCACACCTACCAGGCATTTCCATGAGTGCTGGGGATCCAAACTGTAGTTTTCATGTAACAAGTGCAACAGCAACTTTGCCATTTCCCCAGCCAGGATTATTCATTTTCTTATGCAGGAAAAATGACTTCATCCACTCTCTTTATAATTCCCTGTTATCTAGCATATAATGCTGTATATGGCAGTTTATTTTGTAATTCCTTCTTCTCCCTAGTCAGTTAAAAGCTCCTAGAAGAGAGAAATGCTGTCTCCACTGTCTTTTCTCCAAAGCACACAAACCGAGCAGCTTGTAAAGTTCATCAGTTAACATTTCTTAAGCAGAACAGAAACTCTATTGAATCAGAGCACCTTCAACCTTCCCTGTCATCTCAGAAGCATGGAACCTTGCTCATTTCATTCACTTGGAGCACTACTTGCTGTTTAGTGCACCTTTTTAAGACATGGTTGTCGAAATTCAAATGAAGCATTAATTAAGCTGCCACTCAATGTCTTTCTAAAGCATGTGGGGTTTTGGTGGCAGCACATAACAATGGAACTACAGCAGCTGAACAGCACAAATAAGACACTTAGAAAAGAAAACTATAATTAATGCATCACTTCTTTTCCAATCCAAATTCAAAACCTTCTCTGTTTTACTGTGAAGGGAAATCACTAAATGGATGCTTCACAAAATGTGCATCACCGAGGCAAAGCTGAACCTTGGAGGCGTAGGAACAGGTAATATAATGTTTTTTTCATTCACTTCACAGATGGTTAGTAGTTATTTGTTTATAAGAAATGGAATGCAAACACTGGAACAAAGTTATTTATGTATAATAAACTTCAACTAAAAATTGTGCCATACATATTTTTGAATATGCCCTTCAGTTGCTAATCTGAGGAACAGAATTTGGGGAAATTTCCAATACAGCAAAAGAAGATCAAATACTTTAATAAACAATGAGACATTTTCCTAAGTATCTATGCTTGCTTTCAGCAAAGATGTGTGTCTTTTTATGTAATATTGAAATTGCACTGACCTACGTAGCTAGTATGTAGGATTAAAGCTTGTTAAGTACATAAAACAAACATGTATGCCATGCATTTAGCAATGTATCTTGCAAACACTATTGAAGAGAGTAGACAATAGCTGCAATAAAAACTGTATTTTCAGAGAAGAGATGCAGCATCTGGCTCAATGAATGACACAGAGTAAGCCACCCATTTACAGTAAACAAACTAAAGAAGGAAGGAAAGAAGATAGGAAGCAAGAAAAATAGAATGAATAACATTAATGTCTTTCTAGCTCTATTAAAAATGGATGTGTTGTAGTTAGAGCCATAAATAAGGAAGAGTCATTAAAAATGAAGGCAAGTATTTAGAATGAAGGCAAATTCTTCACAGAAGGCATAAATTAATTGCTGCAATTTTATTTCAGAAGCTTTTAAGTGATTTCTTTCTAATCTCAAATAAGCCTCCTTTGGTATAAGATTGTTTTCTTTCATTATCCCTAGTTCTCTCCTTAATCATAGTATTTCCATTGGTTTACCTTATAGGTGACATCAAACCAGGAAAATGCTGGGCTCACTATCATTCCTGCACAGAATTAGTGGTGTTTGTGAAGACTGCCTCTCCTGATTGCATAAATTATTTTACTTTATTGAGATTTAAAACTATGATTCTGCTAAATCACTTTGCCTCAAGCCTCTTAGCTATCAGAAATAATTTAGATGAACTTTGATGTTATCAGAACTTAGAGGAAAAGTGTAATTTGCATGAAGGGTTTAGCAAAAGACAAGAAAAAAAAAAATGAAGACCTTCAGTCTACAGAATCAGAAAGGTGGTGCCTTTTCCACAGGAGGACGTGGTCCTGTCTTGGATGTTTTTCTCTGGAGTCTCCTTCCTACAACTCTGAAATAGCCAGTTCATTTGGCTGCTACCTGACTTGATTGTCATTTCCAAGCAGACTTCTTTACAGGAAAGATATTGCACAGAAAACCTGAATTAATTAGAACATCAATAGTGAATATATCTCATTACAAAGGACTACTTTTACTTTTCAGCACATTATCTTCTTGTGAGCTTGGAAGGCAAGTTTTCTTTTGGGAGGTTTCTACTGAGTAACCTGGCCATTCGAATCTCAGAGGTTCAGAAAGAGTAATTAAAAGCTGAAGGAAGCAGGGTGTGGTGGCACACACTTTTAATCCCAACACTGGGAAGGCAGACGTAGGAGAATCACCATGAGTTCGAGGCCACCCTGAGACTTCATAGTGAGTTCCAGGTCAGCCTGAGCTAGAGTGAAACCCTACCCTGGGAAAAAAAAAAAAAAAAAGCTGAAGGTGGGCTGGGGCTGGGGCTGGGGCTGGGGCTGGGAAGATCGATTAGCAGTTAAAGCACTTAACTGCAAAGTTAACAGACCCAGGTTTTGTTCCCCAGTAACCACATAAAGTTGGTTACACAAGGTGGTACATACATCTGGAGTTTGTTTGCAGTGGCTAAATGCCCTGGCACACCCATTCTCTCTCTCTCCCTCTCTCTCTCTCTCTCTCTCTCTCTCTCTTTCTCTCTCTTTCTCTCTCTCCCCTCTCTCTATCAAATAAGTAAACAAAATATTTAAAAAAAAATAAAAATAAAAATAATCTGATAAGGTCAGGGGAAGAAATTGAGTAAAGGAAGGGTGGGGGAAGGGTTAATCGATGTTTAAAAATTATGAATAAGGTGCTGGAGAGATGGCTTATCCATTAAGTGCTTGCCTGTGAAGCCTAAGGACCCCAGTTCAAGGCTCGATTCCCCAGGACCCACGTTAACCAGATGCCCAAGGGGGTGCACACATATGGAATTTGTCTGCAGTGGCTGGAAGCCCTGGAGCGCCCATTCACTCTCTCTCTCCCTCTGCCTCTTTCTCTGTCTGTTGCTCTCAAATAAATAAATAAAAATAAACCAAAAAAATTAAAAATTATGAATAAGTTATATGTGCCCTATGGTTTTGGAAAATGATGGGCCCAGAGCCATAGACTATTACTAGAAAAATTCAGTAGCAGGAATGGAATATCTTCCAGTGAGGTTCTGGCCAGGGAGGTCACTGATGCCACCAAGACATTATAGGCCATTACTAAAACTCTTGATTTTTCACCAGGGATAGATGACAAGACCCTATTGCTAAGGACCCCACATACTTGGGCTACAAGGTCACTGAGAAATCAGCCTGGAACTCAGTTGAAAACCTCCTCCCCATAGACCAACTGACAGGAAGCTAGATAAAGCTATGCAGTGAATACTACATGCCTTAAGTTTGGCCAGCCAGGTCAATTGAGCCAACAGTTGCAATAGTGGCATCTGTGTTATGGAGAAAACCAACTGCTCACTAATTGGACTAGAGGCTCACTCCACAGGAGGGAATACATGCCTGGTACTGAAAATTTACAATGGGGGAGGTAATGAGCCCTAGGGATATAGCACCTGTGGGTGTCTGCCTCAGAGCATATATTATGTTCACCAAACTACCCAGTAAACACTTCTTTTAACATTCATACCCATACATTAATGATATTCTCACTTTTGGTTAAACAAGCTTCTCTTTTTGGATTGTGGTAACGTCTGGGATAACTCAAAAGACAACATAGTGATGAGAAGAAATGACAGAGGAGTGTTTAACACTGAAATACTTCTATCACACCTTCCAAGACTCAGGATCCATTGTGGAGGATGGAGAAGAAAGTATATAAGAGTCAAAGGAAGGGTAGAACTCTTTACAGTACACTCTTCCAGACACAAAATGGCCTAGATATCCATGACTTTGCAGTGCGTGGCACTACCTACACAAGACCCTCATAATAGGAGGAAAGAGGATGACATCAAAATAAAAGATAGACTAGTTGAAAGGGGGAAGTGATATGATAGAGAGTGGATTTGTGAAGGGGAAAGTGGGAAAGGGCATGGAATTATCATGGTTTATGTCTATTATTATGGAACTTGTCTATAAAAAATAAAAGCTGCCTGACAGAAAGCTGGAAGAAGCTATTCTGCATTCAGTTCTATGGGAGAAAGAGAAATCACCAGTGAAGATACTCAACAGCAGACACTGCAAGCTTTATATGTGGCCAGCCAGGCCAAATGAGCCAATGGTGCAATAGTGCACATCTGTCCTGGTGGAAACCAACTGCCCTCTAGCTGGACTTGAGGCCTGATCCACGGGAAGGAACACATCCCTGATACTGAAAACTTAAAACAGAGGTAGTCATGAGCCCTAGGGGTATAACATCTGCTACTGTCTGGCTAGATGTATATACTATGCTTATCAAACTGCTCAGTAAGCACTTCTCTTAATGTTCATATCCTCATATTATTGCTACTCTGACTTTTGGTAGACAATCTTCTCTTTTCAGATGGCAGTGACCTTAGGATGACTCAGAAGGCATCATGGTACTGAAAAGAAATGACAGGAGTGCTCAGTACTGAAATATCTCTATCACACCTTCCAAGGCTTAGGGTCTATTGTGGAAGAGATGGCAGAAAGAATGTAAGAGCCAATGTAAGGGTAGGACTCCATACAATGTGCTTCCCCCAGACACAAAATGGCCTGGATATTCATGACCTCACAGTGCCTGATACTACCTGTGTAAGACCACCATAACAGGTGGAAAAGATCATGACATCAAAAGAAAATAGAGACTGATAGAGAGGGGGAGTGGATATGATGGAGAATGAAATTTCAAAGGGTAAAATAGGGGGAGGGAGGACACTACCATGGGATATTTTTTATAATCATGGAAATTGTTAATAAAACAATTTTAAAAAGAAAAACTTAAAAAAAGTTGAAGGGTAGGAAAGTCTCAGCCAGACCTTTCATGCCATTAACCCACCCTCCCTTAATGCAAGGCAATGATTTTCTTACTGAGAAGACCCAGTGAAACTCTAAAGCCAACAGGTCTGACAAAATCACATAGTCAAAAGTATATTGGAAAATCCCCTAATATTTGTCATGGTTAGTATTTGAATGATTACAAAGGCAATGAATGATATAAATCCAACTTCAAAGTCACTAGATGCAAGAAACACTTCTACAATGACCAGAAGTTGTAAAATCAACATCCATTCAGAATGCTTTAGATATAACACAGTGTGACTATACAGAAACATCTCTTCCTACTCTTTTATTTACCTATCAAACTCACAAAAATTATGTTCACCAAAGTACTTATTATTTCTCATTATGTCAACAAAATAATAGAAGCAATACAGGTACCTATAAATGGGGAACTAGTTGAAATAAGCTATGGTACATCCCTAAAATAAAGTACTATGTAGCCCTAAGTCAGAGGAGAATCACTATGCTTTGGTTTGAAGCGATTTTCAAAATGTGATTAAATGGAAAGCTCAGAAATCACTGTACACTGCAAAAAGAATGGAAAAATAAGGGGAAAACTAATTAAAATGGTAACTTGGGGCTGGAGTGAAGGCTTAGCAGTTAAGGTGTTTGCCTGCAAAGACTTAGGACCCAGGTTTGACTCCCTAGTCCCCACACAATGCCAGATGTACAAGGTGGCACTTGCAGGTGGCCCTGGCATGCCCATTCTCTCTCTCCCTCTCTCTCTCTCTCTCTTTTTCTCTCTCTCTCACTCTCAAATAAATAAAAATAAATCTTTAAAATGAGAAAGAAAAGGCAACTTATAGCAAGAAGACAATAGGGGAAACAATATACAATTAAGACTTCTTCAGTATATTGTATATTAGTTACTTTCTCATTGCTAGGATAAACTGCCTGGCCTCAAGCAACTTAAGGAAGGAGTTTATTTCATGGCATAACTAAATGTATATGTCCATCACGACAGGTATAGCATGCTATCAGGAGCAGAAAACTGCTTCTTAATAGCACAGTCAGGAAGCAGAGGGCAAAACAGGGAGCAGGACTGGCTGAAATGTTTTAAGGCCTGTGCTCCAGTGACTCACTCCTTACAACTAGATTCTGCCTCATAAAGTTTTCACAACCTTCCTAAGAAGTCCCACCATGGGGGCTAAGTGTTCAAACACATAAGCCTATGGACATTTTGCATTCACCACAACACCTTATTATGTACTTTGTCTTTGGAAGCAATCAAAAATAGGGGAAGGATAAATGGAATACTAATAAATCATGGTGACTTACAATAGGAGAAAGCAAGGAGAAACAAGCTAGAGCTAAGACTTCCTCAGAGTGCCTTATTATGTAGTTTGTCTTAGGAAGTAACCAACATCTTATGTATCCAAAAAGAACAATTAAGTTAAAAAAATATAGCTTTTCTATCAATAAGGATTGAAAATAAACAGGAAAGAGCACACATCTTCTGTCAAGCTAATGCATAATCATGAGGAATATTTGTATTTTAAAAAGCTTTAGGGCTGGACAGATGGGTTAGTGGTTAAGCGCTTGCCTGTGAAGCCTAAGGACCCTGGTTCGAGGCTCGATTCTCCAGGACCCATGTTAGCCAGATGCACAAGGGGGCACATGCATCTTGAGTTTGTTTGCAGTGGCTGGAAGCCCTGGCATGCCCATTCTCTCTCTCTCTCTTATCTACCTCTTTCTCTGTTACTCTCAAATAAATAAAAATGAACAAAAAAATTTAAAAAAAACTTTAGAAGGCAGTGCATTTTGCAACATATGCTTCATAGAATTCATACAAGGGACCATTTGCTTCTCTATGCCTTTCTGTTTTTCTTAAAAATTTCATAGCACAATTTATAAAAAAAAAATGTCCTTTTATACTTATGCTCATGTCAAATTTGGGGGACAAAAATTATTACCTTCCTTAAAAGTAGAAATAAGTTTAATTGTGCGTCAGAAAGTAAACCATAATTTTGTTGAAAAGCAAGTTTCCATGACAAACCCATAGTTTTTTATTTAATTTGATGTTGATTTTTTTCAAAAGAAACTGTTTTTCAAATACTCAGGTGTCCTGTGCATTTTCAGCTGGACATATACTTCCTCAAGAAAGAACTTGCTTTCCAAAAGCACTAGTTTTGAATACAGTTGTGTTTGTGGAAACAAAACAAAACAAAATAATATGTCTAAAAGTAAATAACAAAGGAAAAGGAAAAGAAAAATAACTTGAAAATCAATTTCTAGAGTGTTCAATGAAATTTTAACTGTCACATTAAATCTCTTACAACTCAGGTCTTTACAAAACAAGTATCAGATAGGATTTGTACAAATTCAGTTGATATTAAAACAAGGTTGCACATGAGCCTTGGTGGAATCTTTCAAAATCATGTTTATTTTTTCAGAGTCAAAATTATTTTATATGCATGGATCTGGATACACACACGCACACAAACACACCAGGAAGAATCTGCCTCACATCCTCCATGGAAAGCAAATTGAGCATTACCTTATCACAACTTGATCAGCTATATGTAATGTCCTAGGAAGATATAAATAAAAGCCAGAATTCCCTTGCAAGGAAGAGTACTTAATTAAGCCAACATGGGAGTTGCCTCAGTGAACTGGTGCACATCCTGCCAGAAGAAAGAAAGCAAAATGGCAACAGGGAGAAAATAAGTTTGTAATCTAGAAGGACAGAACTTACAGTGAGTCCCAAGCACAAAATGTGATGGAGTGAAAGGCAATAACTTAAGTGGCTAGGAGTATCTAGAAAAATGAGTCAATGGAAAATGTCAGGATGGACTTTGGATTGTTAAGGAATTGGCTCCAAGTGAAGGAACACATCATTTTATGGTACTGAAAGGTATGAGTAAGGAGAAATCTCTCTATTGTGCATTCCCAGAATTCTTTTTAATGTTAACACTAAAATAAATACAATGAGCACAAGAAAGGAAAGCAATTTCAGGAGAACAGGTATGCAAATTTGTTGCTAGCTTGGCTAACATCCTAGCATTCAGAGCCCAACCACACCATTAGTTGTAATCAGAGTAATGTTCTTTCCAGATTCATATATATGTTTCATTATTGTAAAATATCATTAGTCTCTGGCCAGCAAATGACCTTAAAGTAAGTTCAAATACTGCAATATTGGAGTGATGAGCATTGAGAGTACTACTGAGTATGAGAGAAAGTAAGAAATGTAAATAAATAAAATAAGTAAAACCTGAGAGGAGTTGATGAGATTAAGAGATATTGAGATGATAGAATTAAATATATATATTGTGGCTGGGTAAAGTGCATCCATGCAATCATGAGCATCAGGTCTCAAACTCGCATATAAAATGCTAAGAATAGTGAAAAATGAACACTCCCAATGCTGGGGAGCCACAAACAGTAGATCCCAAAGGCTTCTAGCCATCTTGACTAACAAATTGATGACCTTTAGGTTGGTGGAGATCCTGTCAGAAACATAAGGGGGAGAAAGATTGGTTAAAATGATAAGAATTTTGAGGTTCAGGAGTGGTATCCCAAATGTATGAACCCCAAGGACTTCTGGTTAATATGGCTGCATAGGAGTCATACCAAACCAGCCTAGGGAGGGATTTAAGCAAAACCATAGCAAAATATACTTTTCTTCCAAAAAGTGATGATTTATAGGTGTTTATTAGCCAATCAGAGAAACAGGAGAGACCAAGATCTACCAGAAAGGAGGAAAACAACCAGAATCCCACCAAAGAGTATGTGGTCCCAATTCACACAGATCCAAGCACCTGCCCAGCTCAGCGTTCAACTTCAGGAGCAAAGACCAAACAAGGGGATTTTCCAACCTCATCAAACCTGAAGAGGAGACAGTGGAGTTCACCTAAGGAGCTACTGAGAGGGATACAGGTGGGACCACCTGAGCAGTTCCAGTACAACTCCAGGCATCCTGAAATCTCCCATTCCACAACCATCAGAACCTCCAGAGAATGCATTCAATCCCTGGCAGCAGGGCATCCAGCACAGCTGATCAGAACACCATCTCCACAGCACAACACAGAGGGATCAAGGTATGCACTCAGCATTGGTGAGATTGAAAACCACCAGAAAAGGTAACAAGGCCGAATGACAGAAAAGCCAGTATGTAAGCCTGCACTGGCAGTACTAGTCTCTCTTTCCATATCAGGACATATTATGGGTTACATATTCATGGTTGGCTTTACCATTTTCAATTAAACTATATTTGGGGGGAGGTTAACTATTGTTGCCTTTGATGCTTTCAGATTCATAGGGCCTTTGTCTTTGTCTTCTGTCATTATTGAAGGCAGAGTCTGATTCAGACCCAGGCTGACATAGAACCCACTTCAGAACAGAAATCTCAACCTCCCAGCAGACAGGATTAAGGGTGTAGAACAACACACCCTTAAGGATTTTGGCCTTATATAGTTGTCTGTTTGGTTTAATCCCCACATTTGCATACTTTGTGCTGGTTTTTATTGAATGTGTATATTGCTCAGTTAAATTTTAGAACTTTGCCACTAAATTGCTGCACCCAGCCAAACTCAACACCTAGGATTATTTCTGTGGTTAGATCAGAGTAAAAGAGCTGCACTTGCCACCTTAAACTCCTACTCTGAAGATACATAAAGTTGGATTTCCAAGTGTAAGAGGACTGAATGCAAAAATATCTACATTATAATACAAGAAACACAAAGAATCAAGACAATGCAACTCCACCAAAAATTATAAATCCAGCAGAAATGACCCCCCCAATGAGACTGTTTTAGATGAAATCCCTGACAAAGAATTCAAAAAACAATGATCTTATCTATACACAAAGGAATCAAAAAAAATAAAAAAGAAGACATAAGAATTAAAGAAAACAAGGAACACACGCAAATTCATGAAGCATTCCATATTTAAAAAAAGAAAGAAAGAAAGAAAGAAAGAAAGAAAGAAAGAAAGAAAGAAAGAAAGAAAGAAAAAGAAAGAAAGGAAAGTTCTCCAAAACAAGAAGAATAGTGAGGAAAATAAACACATACCTTTCAATAGTAACTCCTTTTGGTTGGGGCATTAAGGCTGTTGATATTAAGCTTATTATTGAAAGGTGTGCATTTATTCTAGCCATTCTTCTTATTTTGTAGTGTTTCCTATTTTCCCTTTAGTCATTTGTTTTAAGTGTTATTTGAGTGTGGTTTATTTTTTCCTATTTCCTCCTGTGTGTTTTGCTTTCTCTTTGGTGTGAAGAATTCCTTCAAGTATTTTCTGTACAGCTAGTTTAGTTGTCATAAATTCCTTTAGCATGTTTTTGTTGTGGAATGTCCTTATTTTTCCATCAGTTCAGCTATATAGCTTTACAGGTTAAAGTAATTTTGGTTGACAGGTGTTATCTTTCAGAATTTGGAATACATCATTCTAAGCCCTTCTGGTTTTTAAAGTTTGTATTGAGTAATCTGCAGTTATTCTAATGGGCTTACCTTTGTAGGTGATTTGCTTTTTCTCTTTAACTGCTTTCAATGCCCCAACCAAAAGACACAGGCTTGCAGACTGGCTTAAAAGGAAGAATACTGTTGTTTGTGCCTCCAGGAAACTCATCTCTCAATAAAAGATAGACACTGTCTTATGGTAAAAGGATGTAAAATGGTATTTCAAGCAAATGGACCTAGCGAACAAGCAGGGATTGCCATCCTAATATCTGATAGGATAGACTTCAAACAAACATTAGTAAGGAAAAATAAAGAAGGTCACTTTATATTGATTGAAGAACACTGCAACAGGAGAACATTACAATGCTAAATGTATATGCACCTAACATGGAGGTTCCCAATTTCATCAAATAAACATGATTAAGATAAGGTCACAAATAACACCAAACACAATTGTAATGGATGACTTCAATACCCCACTCTCACCAATTGACAGGTCATTCAAGCAAAAATATAAATAAATAGAGAGACATCTGGATTAGATGATGTCATGGAACAAATGGACCTAACAGATATCTATAGAATATTCCATCCAAATGATGCAGAATATACATTTTTTTCAGTAGCACATAGAACATTCTCCAAAATAGATGATATATTAGGACACAAAGTAAATCTTAACTAATACAAGAAAATTGAAATAATCCCTTGTACTCTATCTGACCACAACGGGATTAAACAACAAATAAGCAACAAGAAAAACTACAGAGCATACGCAAATTTATGAAGACTAAACAGTACACTGTTGAATGATTAATGGGTCATTGAAGAACTCAAAAAGTAAATCAACAAATTCATAGAATCAAATGATGATGACAATACAGCATATCAAACCTTGGGGACACAATGAAGGCAGGTCCTAAAAGGGCAAATTTATACCTCTAAGTGACTGTATTAAGAAACTAGAGAGTTCACAAGTAAAATATTTAATGCTTCACCTTCAGACCATGGAAAAAGAAGAACAAGGCAAACCAAATATCAGCTGTTAGGAAAAAATAATAAAGATTCACGCAGAAATTAATGAAATAGAAACCAAAAATGCAATCCAAGGAATCAATGAAACAAGTGTTTGGTCTTTGAAAGGATAAACAATATTGATAAACTCTTAGCAAATCTGACCAGAAGGAAAAAAAAAAAAAAAAAGAAGAGGAAAAATTAATAAAACTAGAGATGAAAAGGCACCATTACAACAGATACCAATGAAATTCAAAAAATAATAAGAACATACTTTAAGAATATACATGCGCCCGGAGAATTGAGATAACACTTACTTTTTTGATATACAGTATGATAGGTGTAGGCCCTCTTATACCCCGTGATTGATGGTAGCTTGATATTGTAGAGTGGGCTTGTGTTTGGGTATGGTTCTGACTTGTTTCCCAGCTCCAGCTATGGGTCTAGTACCACTGAGTGGATCAGTTAGCCAAATCAAGAGCAATTGGTTCCTCACCATGGCTGTGTACCACTATTGCACTTGTGTGGGCATCACATCAGGTTATTTGTTACTAATTAGGTTAAACAATGCGTTGCTTGGACAGACCTTGGTCATTTCCCCCAGTTGCCTATGTAGCACCTTCTGGCACTAGACATGCTGACTGTCTGGGGACTGACTCTCTCCTGGCTTCCAGCCATGTCATTCCATTTTACGTGTCAGCTGCGTATGGAGTCTTCAGCAATAGGTCATGATTTGCAGAGACATTTATCATACCAATAACTGGGGGCTAACTCCACAATGCATGACCCATTTTCATCAACAAGGAGGGTCCAATGGGAGGGGGTAGATCACAGATAAGCCTAAACAATGGTACCAAACTGCCTGTATTTACTGAAAAGAAAACTAATAAATTAAATTTAAAAAAAAAAGAATATACATGCTTCTAAGTTTGAAAATCTGAAAGTAATAGATGATTTCCTTGACTCATAATACCTACCACAATTAAATCAAGATGAGATAAACCATTTAAATACACCTATAGCAAGTATGAAGATCCAAGCATTATAAAAAGTCTCCTAACTAAAAAAAAAAAAACAAAGGCCCATGCCCAGATGGAGTCACTGGTGAATTTTGCCAGACCTTCATGGGAAAATCTAACACCACTGCTCTCAAACTTTCCCATAAAATAGAAAAGGAAGCAATTCTACCAAACTCCTTCTATGAAGCCAACATCACTCTTATACCAAAATCAGACAAAGACAGAACAAAAAAAAAGAAAACTACAGACCAAATTTATGAACTCCAAGTTTGGCTTGTGTCCTACCTTTAACAAATAATTGATAAATAAGACCCAAAGGGATAAATTGTGAATTATTAAGTTTATTTAGGATAAAAACACAAAGTGTGGGATTTATCTTAGGGATAAATCACAAATTGTGGATTTTATTTATGGGAGATTGCACCCTGGAAAAAAGGCTACAGCAGAGTTATAAATATGTGGGAAGTAGGAAACATGCCCACATATGGAAAAAACTACATAATTTATAAGTTACCTTTTAAGAAAAACTTGGGTTTTTAGAGAAAGACTAGAGTAGAGCCACAAGCATGTGTTACAGGTATTGACAGAACTTATGGTCTTGTGTAAAAGCATTTAGAAGGAGTGCATATGGAAGATGAAGGAACTTAAGAGGGCAAATGGTGAAGCTCAAGAAGAATAACAGTGAAAAATCTCAATACAGAGACCAAGAAATTCAGAGGAGAGAGGATCATTGAAGAGAATTACACTCATATTTACACTGAATTTAAGGAAATTACATGGGTAGCAGGTCTGGAGTGAGAGCACCCACATGGTAGATTTGGACTGTAAGGGGAACACACACATGGCAGATTCAGAGACCAGAGGAAAATCATGCATTTAATCAAAGTGAGAAGTTACGCAAAACTATGAAGCAGAGGCAAACAGAAGAGTTCTCTTAGACCAAGAAATGGTTTTAAGTTCTTCACCCTCCACCTATGCAGGCTGGGTGAGGAGGAAGCTAAACTCACATATGTCTCTATGGCCACAGGCACAGCAGGTACCCTTTATAGGCAAATGGAAGACCTGACTGGTTTGTAACTTTGGAGGGCTGATTCCAGAGCCAGCCCACCTGGGCCAGCCCACCTTAGACAGCCAATTTGGGCTATCTACCTAAGTAGCACTATAGAATGTAGACAGAAGGAGCCACTTTATATCAGTCTCCATCAGGTATAAGTTTCATTTCTTTCAAGAGTTCCATTCTTGGGCTGGAGAGATGGCTTAGCGGTTAAGCGCTTGCCTGTGAAGCCTAAGGACCCCGGTTCGAGGCTCGGTTCCCCAGGTCCCACGTTAGCCAGATGCACAAGGGGGCGCATGCATCTGGAGTGCGTTTGCAGAGGCTGGAAGCCCTGGCGTGCCCATTCTCTCTCTCTCCCTCTATCTGTCTTTCTCTCTGTGTCTGTCGCTCTCAAATAAATAAATAAATAAATAAATTCAAATGTTACTTGTATGACCTTTAAAAAAAAAAAAAGAAAAAAGAGTTCCATTTTTGTGCCAGGGAGAGGTGTGATGTGGGATGGCATCTTGTGATTCTCTGGGGACCTCAATATTTCATGGAACCTAAAAGAAGGTAGCTTTCTAATATTCTCCTTCAGTTGGATGTTTGGGCACAGTAACTAAAAGCTGACTGCAACAGTAAATTTGGTACCAGAGAATTGAGGTGTTGCTGTAATGAACCTGACAAGGTCGATTTTAGTCTTTTGGAACTTGTGTGCTAGAAAAATGTGGGCGGACCTATGAACTGGTATGGAAGAAGCCTTACAGAGTGGTAAACCAATTTTATGGACTATTGTGGTGAGAATAACTAAATAACTAAAAAGTAAATATAATGTGAAATTCAGACAAAATTGTGTCTGTAGGCTTGGCTTATGAACTTTCAAAGAGGAAGGAAAGAGAACAAAGAACTTAATTGGAATTGGGATACATGTATAAAGGCTGATTGCATTCTACTGTGCATGCCCAAATAGTTTGATCAAGGTTGAATTTAAAAGTAATGGACTGAGCTAGGAGTGGTGGCACATGCCTTTAATCCCAGCACTAGAGAAACAGAGGTAGGAGCATTGCTGTGTGTTCAAGGCCACCCTAAGAACACAGAATGAATTCTAGGTCAGCCTAGGATAGAGTGAGACCCTACCACTAAAAACAAAACAAACAAACAAAAAAAAGTAATGGACTGGTATACTTGGTGGAAGGTATAGAACTAAAATATGTACCCTATTTCACAGGGGAAAAAAATCAGCAAGTTTAAAGTTATAGGCATAGAGGCTGGATTTGGAAATTGTAAACCAGATTACCACCATTAAGTGTGGGCAAACTGTTTTGCATTGAAACAATAGAATGATGACTGAGAGTGAAATCCATCCAGGAAAAAAGGAACAGGATTAAAAATTCTTTTGAAAAGAGATAAAAAAATTCTTGAAGTGTATCCTGCTCTTCAAATTTATTGATTAAGATTTATTTCCTACTATGAACACATGGAAAGAAACTTCCAGGTATTTGTTAATTTTTCTCTGAGCTGAGCCTAAGCTGAGGGGAGGACCCCCTAGACCTTACTCTCCACATGTGTTCTTTATCCTCTTCAGCTCCCCAAATGGCAGGAGCTTGAACTTTCTTTTCTCTCTTCTCTTTTTGCAGTTTTTCCTAGGTCCTCCATGTGGGATCTCTAGGCATGTGGGTGCCTTTAATTGCCTCTTTACTTCTCTAAATAAATATAATAATTTAAAGCAGATTTATTTCCCCAAAAGCTGGGTGTGGTGGCATACACCTTTAGTCAGAGCACTGGAGAGGCAGAGATAGTAGGATTGCCATGAGTTCAAGGCCACCCTAAGACTACATAGTGAATTCCAGCTCATCCTGAGCTAGAGTGAGACCCTACCTCAAAAAATCAAAAAGAAAAGAAAAAGAAGGAAAGAAAAGGAAAAAGAAAAGAAAGAAGGAAAGAATAGACTTATTTATCCCTAGATTAACAATGGTTTTGTCAGTATACACCTAATATTGATTTTATAAGCAAGAATAATACATGGAAGTGAGTTATGAAGTGCACACAGTTCCAGTTCCAGGAGCCACTGCTAAGATATATCATGTGAAGCAGGCTGATGACCCTGGTATAGAGATCAATAAGATTATTTTTTGAAGTTGAATCAGGAAATACTGCTGATATGTGGCACATGAAGCAGGGTGATGTCCCTTTTTAAAGACCAAGTAAGGCCATTGTATGGATCTAAGACGATACACCATGGTTTGTAGTGGAGACCTGAAGATATATTGGATGTATACAGACTGTGCAATGGCTACCATGGAGTGCTGATGATTCAAGAGGAAAGTTTTTCCTGGGCTAAGCAGCCAAACTCAAGTGGGAGAATTTGAAAAATCTAGAGACTGTCATCACTGGTTATGGACTTCAGGCTTGAACTGCAGGTGCTTGATCTTTACCCAATGGTTATTGATTTTGTATTGGTCTAGTCTCCTTGTTATGCCTTTTTGCCAGGGGAATGTGTACTCTGTGGTTTATATGTTGGAAGTATGCAGCTTGTTTTGATTTTACAAGACTTGCACTTAAGAGAAAGTATTAAATCTCAGATGAAACTTGGGACTTTGAAACAGTCTTAAAGTTGATAAAGCTTATGGGACCTCAAAAGTTGGACCAAATGCAACTTGTATTGTGATGTTTATGAGACTGTGGGGGTCAGGGAAGAATATAGCAGTTTGAATATGACAGTATATATGTATGACCCTTCATACTCAGTTGTTTCATTGAAATTGAGCTTGTAATGTAAGCCCCTAGCATGCAGATCCCTAACACAGGGTGCATGTCACTGTACACATCCTGAAGTTCACCCCTAAGGTGAATTTGGGGGGGTTCTTCATTCCAGTACAAAGATATAAAGAGAGAAGTTCAAGCTCTAGCAGTTTCAGTTTTGTGGGTGGCTATCTCTCTGCTTGGATCTATAAAAATAATGTATCTTCTTCCACTATTGACAATACTCACCTGGACTCTGTAAGCCTCTCTCTCATAAGCTGTGTGTGGTAGAATGATCATCCCAGCAATGTGTAACTGACTGCAACAGGTATCTTTGAAGGAGGATAGGGAAAACCTATCTTCTTTATGGTACTTTCAGTTAGATATTGAGGCACAGAGATGGCATCCCCCAAGCCACCTCACTCTGACACAAGAACAGAACTCTTGGCAGAAATTGAACCCATCACTGATCAAGACTGATATACAGCACCTCCTACTTCCCACACTCTAAGGTTCTACCTATATAGATGGCCCAAATGGGCCAGGGTCAGGTAGGCAGACCCAGGTAAACTGACTCTGGGATCTGCCCTCTAAATCTACAAGCCAACTTGGTCTGTCCATTGCCTATAAATAAAAGCTGCTATCTTTTCCTAGCTAGCTATGCCATGTTCTACTTAGCTCTGCTCTATTTGTCTGGATCTGCTCAATCCTGCCTTCCTCTCTTTGCTTGGTGGCAGGGACATACATGGGTCTAGCTTCCTCCTCACACAGTCTGGCTAAGGGTGGAGTGGGGGGTGGAGAGATCACATAAAATTTTTTCTTAGGAGTGGAACCTGGACATCCAGGTAAGATGGAAGCATAAGAGCCACAAGTAACCAGCACAGGAAGGAATTTAAGCAAAATACCCTTTTCTTCTGAAAAGTGAATGAGTATAGGTTATTCTTAGACACAGCAGAAAAGACAGAGAGACAAAGATCCATAAAAAGGAGGAAAATGGCCAAAGTCCCATTCAGGCACTTGCAGCCCAATCCACATGATCTGCTACACATAAAGCAGCAGCAGCAGCAGAGCCCAAACAGAGGGATTTTTCAACTTCATCAGTCTACTTGAAAAATTAAGAAATCTGAATGAAAGACAGCTGAGATCCACTAAAAAGCTACTGAATGGGACACAGGTGGAACTGCATGAGCAACTCCAGAAGTCTGAACTCTCCCAAACCCCACCATTAGAACTGCAAACCTACAGCATTCAGCCCCCAGAGGCAGCACAGGTAGCAGAACTGATCAGAGCTCCAGCTCCACAAAACAACACAGAGGAATCAAGGTGGACACTCAGCACTGGTGAGATTGGAAGCCACCCCTAAAAGTAATGAGACCAACTGACCAAAAAAAAAAAAAAAAAACAAGTACATAGGCCTACATTGGAAAACTAAACTCTATTTCCTTGACAGGGCAGATTATGGGTTATATATATTCTAGGTTGGCTTTACATTTTCAAATAACCTGTATTTGGGGGCTGAATATTTTTGCCTTTAATGCTTTCACATTTATAGGGACTTTTGTGCTTTGCTACTGTCAATATTGGGAGCAGGGTCTGATCCAGACCCAGGTTGACCAGGAACCCAATTCAGAATAGAAATATCTACCTCCCAGCTGACAAGATTAAGGGTGTAGAGGTTTCTGAAATAATTCCTAACAATTCTCCCAGTTTCACTTATGTCTGTTGTGATCTCCCCTTGGTCATTTTGAATTTTGTTAATTTGAAGCTTCTCTCTCTCTTTTTTTTTTTTTTTGCTTGATCATACTGGCCAGGGGTTTGTCCATCTTGTTTATATTTTCAAAGAACCAGCTCCTTGTTTTGTCAATTGTCTTAATTGTTTCCTTGGTTTCCAATTCATTGATTTCAGCTCTGATTTTAATTATTTCTTTCCTTCTGGACTTACTCCACAAAACTGGATAATGTGGACGAGATGGATAAATTCCTGGATGCATTACCATCTATCAAAGCTAAACTCAGAGCAGACTAGTCACCTCAGGGAACCCATCACACTCACGGAGATTGAAAAAGTAGTTTAAAAAAAATTTAAAAAAAACAAAAAACCTCTCCAAAAAGAAGAGTCCAGGACCAGATGGCTTCTGAGCTGAATTCTATGAAACCATCATGGAAGAACTCAGACCAATCTTCCTCAAACTGTGCCACACAATTGGAGAACAGAGAAAGCTCCCCAACTCCTTCTATGAAGCTAGTATCACCTTAATTCCAAAACCAGACAGTTATTCAACAAGAAAAGAAAACTACCAGCCTATTTCCCTAATAAACTTAGACACAAAGATCCTGAACAAAATCCTCACAAACCAAATCCAAAAACACAACAAAAGCATTATCCACTTTGACCAAGTGGGATTCATCCTAGGAACACAAGGGTGGTTCAACATATGGAAATCTGTCAATGCAATACACCACATAAGCAAGGTGAAACATAAAAACCACATGATCATTTCAATAGATGCAGAAAAGGCCATTGACAAGATACAACATCACTTCATGATCAAAACATTGGAGAGAATTGGCATGGTTGGATCATATCTTAACATAATAAAGGGAATATACAAAGCTCCTAAGGCCCAAATAATACTTAATGGAGAGAAACTAGAGGAATTCTCATTAAGATCAGGAACAAGACAGGGTTGTCTTCTCCCACTTCTGCTTTTCAATATAGTAATGGAAGTCCTAGCTCAAGCAATAAGACAAGAGAAGGAAATAAAAGGGTTACAATTTGGAAAGGAAGAAGTTAAGTTAGCTCTATTCGCTGATGACATGATTGTATATGTAAGAGACCCAAGAGACTCCATCCAAAAACTCCTGAATATGATTAACTCCTATAGCAAAGTAGCAGGATACAAAATCAATGAACAAAAATCAGTAGCCTTTCTATATGCAAATGACAAAGATACAGAGAAAGAAATGAGTGACATAGAGCCATTTTCAATAGCAAAAAATAAAATACCTTGGAATAACATTAACCAAGGAAGTGAAAGATCTATGCAAAGAAGCATAAAAACATTCAAAAAAGAAACTGAGGAGGACTTGAGAAAATGGAAAGACTGCCCATGATCCTGAATAGGCAGAATTAACATTGTGAAGATGGCAATCCTACCAAAGGGAATATACAGATTTAATGCAATTCCAATTAAAATCCCTACAGTGTTCTTCACAGAGATAGAAAAAATGATCTCAAATTTCATATGGAAAAGCAGAGGGCCTCGCATATCCAAAAATATCCTCAGCAAAAGAAACACCTCTGGAGAAAGCACCTTACCTGATCTAAAGCTATACTACAAAGCCATAGTAATAAAAACCACATGGTACTGGCATAAAAACAGGAGTATAGACCAATGGAATAGACTTGAGGACCCAGACTTTGGGTCAAGCAACTATAGCTACTTGATATTTGACAAAGGCCCAAACAATATAGGCTGGAAAAAAGACAGCATCTTCAACAAATGGTGCTGGACAAACTGGATAACCACATGCAGGAAACTGAAACTTGATCCACACATTTCACCATGTACTACACTCAAGTCCAAATGGATCAAAGACCTCAATATAAGACCAGAAACTCAAATATTACTGGAGAAAATATAGGAAGTACTTTCCATGATATATAAATGGAAAAAGACTTCCTGAACAAAATTCCAGTAGCTCATGATCTTAAACAGTCACTCAGTCAATGGGATCACATGAAGCTGAAGAGTTTCTTTACAGAGAAGCATACAATAAGCAAAGCCAATAGATCACCCAGAGAATGGATATTTGCTGGCTATCCAACTGACAGAGGCCTAATCTTGAGAATCTACAAAGAACTCAAAAATCTAAATAGTACAAAGTCAAACAGCCCACTCACAAACTGGGGAAAAGAGCTGAACATGCAGTTCACAGAGGAAGAAATACAAATAGAAAACACACTCTTAAGAAAATGTTCATCATCCCTAATCATCAAAGAAATGCAAATTAACACAACTATGAGATTCCTCCTTACCCCAATAAGGATAGCAAACATCAAAAAATCAAATGAAAATAAATGCTGAGGAGGATGTGGAGAATTAGGAACATTCATCCACTGTTGTTGGGAATGGAAGATGGTACAACCACTTTGGAAAGCAATACAGAGATTCCTGAAAAGGCTGACTATGGAGATACCAACAGGCCCAGTAATTCCCTTACTGGGCATCTACCCTAAAACCTTTAAACCACAGGCCAGACAGATTTGCTCAACCATGTTTGTAGTGGCTCAATTCGTAATCACTAAGAGCTGGAATCAACACAGATATCCATCACTAGAAGAATGGGTAACTAAGATGTGGTATGTCTACACAATGGAATTCTATACAGCAGTAAGAAAAATGACACAATGAAAGTTGAGGGAAAATGGTTGAACCTGGAACAGATCATTCTCAGTGAACTTACCCAATCACAGAAAGAAAATCACCGCGTAGTCTCACTCATCTATAGCACCTTACCTGAATCTACCCAAGATGCCTTACATACCCAGCAAGCATCTCATGGACTAGACAATAGGATTCTTGGGATGGACGGGGAGGGCAAAGGAGGTGGTAGGAAACACAAATCTAGACCCAAGCGGCAATGGTACCATAAAATTATACATCCTAAATGGCAAACCAAGTGGCTGAACCTTCACCAGGCCCTTAGAGGGAACACCTGAGCCACAAGACACTGGGGAGGGTATGATGAAGACTGACCTTAATCTTCTACAGCTTCTCTCTCTCCCTCCCTCTCTCTCTCTCTCTGTGTCTCTCTCTCTTTCTCTCTCTGTCTCTCTTCTATCTAACTATTTTATATACATTATCTTATTTCTTTCTTTTCTTAGTGGGCACTGACCTGTATCTCCCAGTTCCAGCATGTGGCTATCATCTACAATGAGCTTTTGATCAGAGACCTGCAAGGTTTCCTAAAAGAAAGACAGATTTCTGTCAGAGTATTTGATGACCCACCAAATGTTAGAGATAAGACCCTACTGCTGAAGACACCTTATGTGGTTGACATGTAAAATGGAATGGCATGGCTGCAAGCTGGAAGAGAGTCGGTCCCCAGACAGTCAGTGCATCTAGTGCCAGAAGTTGCTATGTGGGCGACTGAGATAAAAAGACCAAAATCTGTCCAAGCAACTCATGATCTAACCTACTTAACAGCAAATAACCTGTTGTGTTGCCCACACAAGTGCAATAGTGGTGCACAGCCATGGTGGGAAACTTGATTTAGCTAACTGATCCCCTCAGTGGTATGGGACCCATAGCTGTATCTGAGAAACAAGTCAGAACCAAATCTAACATAAGCCTGCTCTCCATTATCAAGCTACCACCAATTGTGGGCTACAAGAGGGCCTACACCTCTTAAAGTCTCTATAAAAAGTAAGGATTATCTCCTTTGTCTGGTGCCAACTTACTCTATGTTGGAGAATCTGCTTCTTTTTGTCAGATAGACGTAGATACTAAGGAGAGAGCCACCCCATCATACCTCAAAAGGGCCCCGACTGATACTAGGTACAATTGGCAAAACAAGCAAGTGTGCTGTTTTCTTGGTGAACTGGGTACCAGCACAAGGGTGAAGGAGATCAACACAGAGAAAAATTAGTTCCTACCAATTCAGATATCCAGAGACCCAGGGGCCCCCAACACTTCATCACTGAAGCAGACCAAAAATAAACCCAACATGGCTCAGGGTAATTTTGCAGAAGAGAGGGCAGAAAGAATGTCAGAGCCACGTATAGAGTCATAATATGCAGAGACATTTATCCTACCCTTAACTGGGATAACTCCATAATGCATGACCCATATACCTCAACAAGGAGGTGCTAGGGGAGGGGGTAGGACATAGATGAGCCTAAAAATGGTATCAAATTGACTGTATGCACTGAGTATAAAACTAATTAATAAAAAAAAAGAAATTAGAGAATTCACAAATAAACAATTTAATGCTTCACCTTAAGGCTTTGGAAAAGGAAAAACAAGATAAACCAAAAATCAGTAGATGAGAAGAAATAATAAGGACTAGGGCAGAAATTAATAAAATAGAAAACAAAAAATAAACCCCAAAGAATCAATGAAAGAAGCATTTGTTATTTGAAAGGATAAACAAGATTGATGAGCCCTTAGCAAATCTGATGAGAAGAAAGAGAGAGGAGACAAAAATTAATAAAGTTAGAGATGAAAAAGCCACCATTACAATAGATACCAAAGACATTCAGAAAATTAAAAAGACATATTTTGAGAAGATATATGTCTCTAAGTTTGATTATCTGAATGAAATGGATGATTTCCTTGGTTTATATGACCTACAAAAATTAAATAAAGATGAGAAAAACCATTTAAATAGACCTATAACAAGTACAGAGATCCAAACAATTATAAAAATGTCTCCCAACTAAAAAAAGTCCAGACCCAGATGGAGTCACTGGTAAATTTTACCAGACCTTCATGGGAGAACTAACACCATTGCTTCTCAAACTTTTCCATAAAATAGAAAAGAAAGTAATTCTACTGAACTCCTTCTACAAAGGCAGCATCACCCTAATACCAAAGCCAAACAAAGACAGAATATAACAGACCAATCTTCCTCATGAACATAGATGCAAAAAATCCTCAACAAAATATTGGCAAACAGAATACAAGAATATATCAAAAACATTACTCACCCTAACCAAGTTGGATTTACCCCATAGATGCAAGGATGGTGCATCATATGCAAATTAATAAATGTAATACATCATATAAATGATATGAAGGACAAATATCACATGATCATCTCAATAGATGCAGAAAAGCCATTAAATAAACTCCAACATCCTTTCATGGTAAAAGTATTACAGAAACTGGGAGTAGAAGGAACATATCACAACACAATAAAAGCTATTTATGACAAACCTACAACCAACATAATATTAAATGGAGAAAAACTTGAAGTTTTTCCACTAAATTCAGAAACAAAACAAGGGTTTTCACTGTCCCCATTTTTAATTACTATAGTACTGTAAGTTTTAGTTACACCAACAAGGCAAGAGACACTAACCAAGGGATACAAATTGGAAAGGAAGAGATCAACTTGTCACTATTTGCAGATGATATGATTCTATACATAAAAGACCATAAATACTCGACAAGCAAACTTTTAGAGATGATAATCACTTTTAGCAATGTAGCAGGATAAAAAAATAAATATACAGAAATCAGGAGCTTTCCTATATATTAACAACAAGCATGCAGAGTATGAAATCAGGGAGTCTTTCCCATTCAAAAATTTCCTCAAAAAAAAAAAAAAAGTACCTTGGAATAAACTTAACCAAGGAAGTGAAGAATCTCTACAATGAGAACTTTAAAACACTTAAATGAGAAATTGAAGAAGACATAAGGAAATGGAAAGACACCCCATGTTCTTGGATTGGAAAAACCAATATTGTGAAAATGTCAGTCTTACCAAAAGCAATCTACACATCTAATGCAATCCCCATTAAAATTCGAATATCATTCTTCACAGAAATAGAAAAGACAATCCAAAAATTCATTTGGAAGTACAAAAAACCTTGAATAGCCAAAACAATATTGAGAAACAAGAATAAGGCTGGTGGTATCACCATGGCTGATTTTAAGCTATATTACAAACCATTGTAACAAAAACAGCATGATATTGGCACAAAGGCAGACATGTAGATCAATGGAACAGAATAAAGGACCCAGCTGTTAATCCAGGCAGCTACAGCCATCTGATTTTTGACAAAAATGCCAAAAATATTCATTGGAGAAAAGATAGTCTCTTCAACAAGTGGTGCTGGGAAAATTGGAGATCCATATGTAGAAAGTTGAGAATAGATTCCTGTCTTTCTCCATGCACAAGAATCAAATTTAAGTGTATTAGGGACCTTAATATCAGACCTGAAACTCTGAAATTGCTACAGGGAAAGGAAGGGGAAACCCTTCAACATATTGGCATAGGTAATGACTTTCTGAATATAACCCCAATTGCTCAGAAAATAAAACCAATAATCAACTACTTGGATCTCATCAAATTACAAAGCTTTTGTACAGCAAAGGACACTGTGAATAGAGCAAAGAGACAACCTAAAGAATGGGAGAAAACCTTTGCCAGTTACACATCTGCCAGAGGATGAATATCCATAATATACAAAGAACTCAAAAAACAGAACAATAAAAAAAATCAACCAACCCAGTTAACAAATGGTCTATGGAACAAAATAGAGAGTTCTCATTGCAAGAAATACAGATGGAATATTAATATCTAAAAAAGTGTTCTACATCCTTAGCCATAAGGGAAAGGCAAATTAAAATTACCTTTAGATCCCACCTCTCTCCTATCAGAATGGATACCATCAAGAAAACAAATGACAATAAATGTTGGTGAGGATGTGGTAACAGGGATACACTTCTACACTGTTGGTGGGAATGTAATCTGGCACAGCCATTGTGGAAATCAGTGTGGAGGTTCTTGATGCAGCTAAAAGTAGATTTACCATATGATCCAGCTATAGCACTCCTAGGCATATATCCTAATGACTCTTCTCCCTACCTTAGAGATACTTCCACAACCATGTTTATTGTTGCTCTATTCACAATAGCTAGGAAATGGAACCAGCCTAGATGTCCACCCACAGATGAATGGATAATAATGATGTGGTACATCTACACAATAGAGTTCTATTAAGCAGTAAAGAAAAAATGAAATTTTCAGGGAAATGGATGGATCTGGAAAGGATTATATGAAGTGATGTAACCTAGGCCAAGAGAGCCAAAAGTCATATGTTCTGTCTCATATGTGGGCTGTAGCTATAAATGTATAGACTTGTGTGTGATCTGGAACCAAAAATCAGTACCAGAGGCCCATAAGCTAGAAAAAGTCTATAAGGGAAGGAGGAACGGGAATGTCTTAAGGGGATGGTATTGTATATATGTAAGTAGAAGAACACATTACAGGGAGGGAAAATGCCTATGGAAGGTCAGGGGAAGAAATTGTATAAATAAAGGGTGGGGAGAATCATCAATCACAATTCAAGATATTCTGAGTGAGTCATATGAAACTCTACTTTCTTGAATAATGGCACATCCAGAAGCCATAGATTGTTACCAGAATATTTTCAGTGCCAGGGATGGGATACCTTCCAGTGAGTTGTTGGCCAGGGAGGTCCCTGTTGCCTCCAAATAATTATAGGCTACTGCCAAGGCCTTTGGCTTCCCTTGAGAAAGAGATGGTCAAACCCTATTACTGAAGACTTCACATGCCTGAGTGGCAAAATAACTGAGAGATCAAGCTGGTGCTGAGAAGAAAACCTTCTACCTGTAGCCCAGCCAACTGATAGTTGCAAAAAGCTGCACTGTATACAGCCTTATGGGAGACAGGTGTCATCAGTGGCAATAACAGTGGACACTTGAAGCTTCAAGTTTGGCCAGAGAGGCCAAATGACTGAGCGAGAGAAATAGTGGCATGTGTGCTCTGGGGGAAACTAAATGATCTCAAATTGGACTGACAGCCCATTCCGTGGGAGGGAACACATGCCTGGTACTGAAAAACTAATCAAAAGCCTGTGGCATAGGTGGTCATGAGCCTTAGGGGTATAAAGCCTGCTCTTCTCTAAATAAATGCATAAATAACTCTCATCAAATTGCCCTTGAAAACACTACACTTATTGTTCATACTCACATATTAATGGTACTCGCACTTCTGGTTAGAGAAGCTTCACTTTACAGATGGCGATGGCCACTGGGATGACCCCAAAGTCAACATATTGCTGAAAAGAAGGGATGGAGGAGTGTCTAGCACTGAAACATCTCTATCACATGCTCCAATGCTCAGAGTCCATTGCAGAAGAGGTGGTGGGAAGAATATAAGTGCCAAAGGAAGGGTTCCACTCTTTACATACAACTGTCAGGACAGAAATTGGCCTCAATACCCAAGACCTCACAGTGCCTAGCAATACCTACACAAGACCCTCATAATAGGAGAAAAAATGATGACATTAAATTAAAAGACAGACTGATGGAGAGAGGGAGGGAATATGATAGACAGCAGAATTATGAAAGGGAAAGCAGGACAGGGGAGGGAAACACCATGGTTTGTTGTCTGTATATACAGAAGATATATATATATATATAAACTGTGTCTTAGTCTGAGGGAACTCTTCTGCTTGCCTCTGCTTCTGCTTTATTGTTTGAGATAACTTCTCACTTTGACTACATGCATGATTTTCCTCTGGTCTCCTAATCTACCGTGTGTGCATTTCCCTTACACCCCAGATCTACCACATGTTTGCTTTCCCTAGCTCACCACATGGGTGCTTTCACTAATGCTAGGTCTGCTACCTGTGTAATTTTTTTAAACTCTTGGTAAGCATTAGTGTAACTCTCTTCATTACTCATTTCTCCACTTGTTTTCTTGGCCTCTGCTTTGATATTTTTCCGTTAGCCTAACCATTTGCCCTCTTAAATTTACTCCACATAAAATCATATTTATTCATTTTTAGTCTCCATACATAAACATCTAAGTTCTATCTTCCACGTGCTTGTGGCTCTACCTCAGTCTTTCCTTAGAAGCCTCAGTTTAACTCCTTTTCACATGCAGTTTTTCCCAAAAGCCTCTATTTCTCTTAAATGAACTTTATAAATTATGCAGTGTTTCCACATGAGAGCATGTTTCCTACTTCCAAGATGCTTATGACTCTGTTCTAGCTTTCCTTCCTAGATCCCAATCTCTTTTAAGTAAACCCCACAATTTGTGAGTTTACCCTAAATATACTTAGTAATTCATAATTTATCCTTCTTGAGTCCATATTTATCAATTCTTTTTTTAAAGGTAGGGCAGACCTTTGGGGTTCATAAATTTTGGGGACCCCTCTTGAACTCAAAAATCCTTTATCATATCCATACATAGCTTATGGGAGAGAAGGGAATGGGGTTAATTTCAGGCTTACAAAGTTCGAGGGAACAACATCAATACTGGTAGAAGCTGGCTCCCTTTCATAGATCCAAGCACAAAGACATCACCAGCACCACAAAATGGAAACTGCTAGAACTCAAACTGCTCTCTCTCCATACCTGTGTACTTGAATGAAGATCCACCCCCAAACACACCTTAAGGATGGACTCCAAGGTCTGTACAGTGACACACCTCCCCTGTTTCATGGCTCTGCCTGCTAGGGGATCATGTTAAAATCTCAGTTTTAATGAAACACTTGAGTATATGGAACTATATATTTAAACTATCACATTCAAACTACTACAACACCCAATGTCAACCATTGGCCTCTACACTCATGTACACACATATACAAACAAATATATGTACACACACAGTACATACACATATTCATGAAAAAATGTAATATATGTTGATAAATTAAAGAAGTATAAAGTTGCAATCAATCTAGGGGAAAAAATCTATCTTTGTCTTAAGTAACTTCCTATATGCTGTTACTATAGATAATGTGCATGCAGAAACAGAATATAGAGGAATGCATAAAGAAAATACACAATTTGGTTTTGTATGATTTTGAAGAGCTTGTGAGCTATCAGAGCATAAATATTTAATAGACTGTGAGATATATTTCTATAATAAAAGAAAATTCAGTCTAGGTATGTTTTTTAGTTTTACTGATACAATATTTACAACATAAAATTCATTGATTGTAAATACATAATTCAATATTTTAAATGTTTGCAGTTCTAAAAGCTAGCTTTAGGACTTACCTACCCTTGTTCCTATGAAGACACTGATCTGCATTCTGTCCATTCCATTTTAGAAATGTTGTAGTCATACAAGATATAGACTTTTGTATCTGCTTCCTTTCATCCATCATAGTGACTGTGAGGTTCACCCATTCTGTTACTTCTATCAGCATTTAATTTATTTTCATTACTGAGTTACTCCACCAACTGGTTATATTAATTTTCTTGGTTATGTTAAAATTCTTCCAAAGTTCTTTGAGGAATATGTTTTCATTACTGCTAGATAAATACACAGAAGTAGAGTGACTGATATGTAACAGGCATTTTTAAGAAACTTCCAAGTTGTTTCACTGACTGTCAACCAATATGCCCACCAGCATCATGGGAAAATACAATATTCATTCAACTGTCATCAGCATACATAGTATACAGTGGTGTATCTAGCATATTATACAGAATAAGCTAGGCTATGGTGTAGCAACAATGCCAAGGTCTCAGAGGCTTGTGAGAGCAAGCACAGGCTGTTGGAGCCAGCCCTGTGTGCAGTGATTGTCATTCATAATGATGAGTAAGAAATGAGACTGTAGCCATGGACAATCTGGTCTTTAAAGGCTCTGCTTGAAAGTGGCACAAATCATTTCACACATCTCTGATTAATCCAGTCACACAGCTAAGCCTGACTCCACTGAATGGTACAATATAATCCTCCCCTAAGGAGGAGAAGAAAAGCAAAGGGAAGATGAATGTCTAGATGTCAGTCGAGATCTTGCAGAGGGCAACATCCATTTATTGCTGCATACATTTTTGTGAGACCCTTTTACATGTCAGTAATGATATATTTTATCATTCATCAGAGCTATCCTATGCTAACTCATGTAGCAGGCCAGGAATCCAAGAAAAGAAACAGAAATTTTCCAGACCCTGAGGATAACCATTGCAGCTGACAGAACATCAGCACCTTTAGTGCCCACTGCAAAAATGTGGCCTGCTTACCTCGGGGCTGAAGTAGGAGTCTGCCTGTGGATGAGAGTAAAGATACACAGCAATGGGAATGGAAAAATGAAGGATAAATAGTTGTAGTTGTTTTTATAACCAATTTACCACATATTAAAATGACAACCACTGCAGGAAGTCAGTGTACCATTGCTTCTGTATTCATGCTGAAACCGAGGGCTAGTGGGCATAGCTCAATGATAGATCACAGGTTTCACATACCCAAAACCCTAAATTCAATCTCCTGAAAGCAAAAAGAAGGCTTCAAGTGGGAATATAATGCTGGGATAAACTCAGGATGAGGGTAAATGCAAAGTGTAGTTAAAAGTAAAAATGACCAAGTGTCAGGAACCTATTGTTTTCCCTTCTACAGTAATAGAGAAATTTCTACTTATCTCATGAGTTTCTGTAATGATCACTATGGGACATATGCTCAAAAGTCCCTATTCTAGAAGGAAAGTATATTTTTCTAATGTGAGATAGTCATGTTTTCTCTATAGTCATTAAGATTGGAAGACTTGTAGGCAACTGCTTAAACTCTAAAATACACAAGGATATATTCCTAATATATGGTGTCACAGAGGTACATAGACCCTGGAAAACAGTAGGTATAGGATACCAAAAGACCTGACTGAGCACTGAACCTCAACATTCAAGACAATTTTCTTTCTACAGCATTCTGTTTGAGGAAAATGAACAACTTAAAATATTATCCAGATGATTTAGAGAAAGACGAGGAATAATAATTTTGATGCTAATATAATTAATATTTAATAGTTACTACATAAATGAAGAAAATCAAATCCATTTAAAATCAAACTCATGACTTGGGCAGGAGATGTGCTCATTAGTAAGGGTCCTTACCTAGTGCATACAGGCCTTAGGTTCAATCCCCATCACACCAAAAATAAATAGAAATATAGATGATGTATCTGAGATGGAGAAAATATAGGTCACACCCTCTTCAAAGCTGATTTACTGCGACTCACAAAATCTGAAAGAATCCATTCCCTAAACAGCAATGTTAATCATTCAAAACCTGTTTTCATTTGCTTCTTGAGCTTCCCAAATATTAATGGAATATACAACTCTAGAATGGCAAAAAGAAAAGTTTTGAAAGAACACTTAAATATGTATTAGAGAGATGTAGGTATAGGCATAGACACAGGATCGAGGAGTTAAGGATGGCCTGGATTATACATAAAAGAGGGATTTGTAAGTTTTTCTTTTCAGCTTTCTTCTAAACCAAACTCCTAATATCGTGGTGTACACATGCTACTTGTATGAGTATGTGTGGGGATTCCTCCAAAATAGACAGAATTCTCTGATGGTGTTATAAAACCATTTTCCTGAGTAAGTGAAAGTTGCTCACTTTTGCATTGCTCTGGTTAATTTTTACGGAAAATCATGCTTAGTGGGCTCCATATCTAGCTATGTGCAATCAGCCAAAGGGCAAAAACGAGTTGTTTTTCTATGAAATAAAGTAATTTGCTACATCAAATTCCTTTTACAAATAACTACAAAACAATTTTGCTCTTAATTCCTTTGAATATAGTAAAAGAAAGTTCACCACTGTCCATTCCCTTTCTATCATACTGTGGGTTTACAATGTGCTAAATTAATTTCAGACACAAAAATCTAGCCAGGTATGGTGGTGCATGCCTTTAATGCCAGCACATGGGAGGCAGAGGTAAGAGGATCGCTGTGAGTTTGAGTCCAGCCTGAGAGTACACAGTGAATTTCAGGCTAGCTTTTGCCAGTGTGAGACCCTACCTCAAAAAACAAACAAACAAACAAAAAATGACTTAAAATGTTCCCAGCATGGCTCACAGAATCTTGAAGAAGTGGGGGCAAGAAGATTGTTAGAGCCACAAGTTGAGATATTTTGCACAGAGACATTGCCTCTCCCCTATAACTGACTGCTGCCCCATAATGCATGACCCACAATACCCATGGGGTTGACCTGCATCCCCAATGAGGAAAGCCTCTTCAGAAAGGGGGCAGGGAGGAGGGAAAGGATGATACCAACATGTGATGTTTACATACAAAATATGTCCATATCTAATAATAAAAATAAAATATATATTTAAAAAATTGACTCTATCCATAGAAGCTTTAGAATTGCTTGAGAGTAAAGGAAATGTTGACTTATAGATAACTCATTTCACATCTCTCTGAACTTTAGTTTCCACATATATAGGATAAAAATAACATTGCCTTTATAATAGGTATTGATATAAAAACTAAACATATCTGGAATTAAATTAGAAATAATCAATTTGTAGCAAGAATGTATTGCAATGACAGTCAACATTCTTTCTTGGTTGTCTCACTGAGAGAATAAATATTCCAACCTCATTTTCCTAGATATTCATTAAGACCTGCCATGCTCCCATTGCCTATTCAGGGCAGTGGGCAAGGCAGTGAAGTGACTCACAGCAGGCCAGCGTAACTGGGGGAAATAGCAGGTAGATAAGAGGAAAGAATTAGTTTCAAAGGGCAGAAGGAGGAAGCAGTCTTACAATTTACAATTTTTACTATTTTTTGAGCACAGTGAAGACATATTTAGCCCACATATATAAAATTTTTGTTTTCTTGCTCATGGACTTCATTGACACCACAGTTTTTCATTGACACCACAGTTTTTATTATAACACACTCCCAAAACTATGTGGAGGGGGAGAATATTTTCTAGAAATCTTTTCCCCCACTCAACTGTTTTTCTTCCTCTCCCTGTTATACTTAACAGCAGCTCAGAGGGAGCCAGGCAATGATAAAAATCCTTAGAGGAGATGAGAAGAGAAGGAAAATAAGTAACCAAAGGCACAGCTTCTTTCCTTATGAAAAGTGAGAGGAAAGACAGGGGATGCAGCTCAATTAGCAGAGTGCTTACCTTGCATGCACAGAACCCTAGGTTTTACCACTAGCATCACATACAAACCCAGGGTGATAGTGCATACCATAGAGGCAGGTGGATCAGGAGTTCAAGGTCAGCCTACATACTTGAGGAGAGAAGGATGGAAGAAGGAAGGAAGAAAGAGAGAAGGGGGGCTTAGTTGTAGGTATGTAATTAGAAGGGCAGATTACTGGAGGTGAAATGGCCTATGTGGGATCAAAGGAAGGGATAGAGTAAAGGAAGAGTGGGAGGGGGAGTTAATCAAAATTTAAAATGTTAATGAATAAGCCATATAGAAACTACTTCATTGCTAGACAATAATATATATGTTTAAAAGAAAGATTATGGGCAGAAGTGTCCTATGGATATGGATAAAGTGCACCCAGAAGTCACAGGTTGTTATGAGAAAAATTTCAGTACCAGAGATGGGATACTTTCCAGTGAATTGTTGGTCAAGGAGGACCCTGATGCTCCCAAAACATTACAAGCCATTGCCAACATTCTTGGTTGACCACCAGAACTAGACAGTAAGACTCTGTTGCTGAAAACCCCACATGCTTGGGCTGCAGGTCACTGATAAATCAAGCTGAAGCTGAGCCGAAAACTTCCTCCCTGTTGACTAGCTGTCAGAAGGCTGAAAGGAGATGTGCTGCATGTGACCTTTTGGAGAGAGAAGTCATTGACAGTGTTGAGTAACAGTGGACCCTGCAAGCCTTAAGATTGGCCTGCCAGGCTAGGTGTGACAACTGGGGAAATAGTAGCATATCTGTTATGGGGGAACCAATGGCTCTCTAAATAAATTGGTGGCCCACTCCACAGAAGGAAATACATGCCTGGTACTAAAATGCTAGTCAAAAGCCTATGATGGCGAGGAAGATCATGAGCCATAAGGGAGTAATACCTTCCGTTTGTCTGGCTAAATGGACATATTATGCCCACCAAACTGCCCTCTAAGCTTCTTTTTATTGTTTTTGGTTTTGGTTTTTGGTTTTTCAAGGTAGGGTTTCACTCCAGCCCAGGCTGACCTGGAATTCACTATGTAGTCTCAGAGTGGCCTCTAACTCACAGTGATCCTCCTACCTCTGCCTCCCGAGTGCTGAGATTAAAGGTGTGTGCCACCACACCCGGCTCCCTCTAAGCATTTTTAATGTTTATACCCATATATTTTGGTTAGAGACGCTTCTCTTTTCAGATGGTGATGACTACTGGGGTGATCCAAAAGTCACCATAAAGGGACAGTGGAGTATTAAGTGCCAAGGTCCAGCCTTAGCAGGGCTGTAGAACTGGAAAGGGATGTGTGGAGTCAGTGTTGTGAGGAAAGGATTTGGACCAGTAGTTCAGGTGAAGAACACTGGACGCAGAGCAAAGCTCTGCTTCTTTATTTATACATTATACTTTTTGCAAGCAAGACATAGCAACTTATTCTAGTTGCTTCTGTTCTTTAAGAAATCTTGTACAATATTCTCCTTGGTTTCCCCTGCTTCTGCTTAACTCCTGAAACTCTTAACCTATAGACATTCTGATAACATCTTAAACAAGAAAGTCAAAGATTGCAAACTGGTTAATATCTTACCAAGGCTCATGGAAACTAGCCAAGAGCCTGGGCAGGTAGCTCTTGTGGTTATAAGGTGATAGACATGTTTAATCTCAGAAAGGGCAGTGTTAGCCACTCTCTACATAATATATCTTGTGGCCTGAGTAACAGTATGTGTCTATATTTCTAATCCAGTACTGATTTAATTGTTTTTCTATGACATTTCTTTGTTGCTCCAATTTACAGTTTGGCCCTGACCTTGCAAGTCTCTCCATAAAAAGAAGAGTTTGATATTTAACTCTTTTCCCACCTTTCCATTCCATCCTTACTCCATTAATGTATGCCCCTATATATGGTAAAAGTGGATCTATACAACCAGTGTTTTGCATTGATGTCTTTCCCATAGGAGCCCAGAAAACTCTTTTGTTAATTCTGATAGTTACATATTCTGTTTTACTTCCTTGTGTGGGCTCAACCCTATTACTTGAAAGATGTTTACTTTGGCTCCCTATCATTTCAGGCTCCTTTTCTAGTAAGTCATCTTTAGGTTCAGGAAATGTGCCAATTAATTCCTATAATCATAAGTAATGTTTCTTGTGTAGGTAGTGTCAGGCACTGTGAATGAGGTCATGGATATCCAGGCATCATAATAGGAGGAAAAGATGATGACATCAAAATAAAAGAGAGACTGACTGAGAGGGGAGGGGATATGATGGAGAGTGGAGTTTCAAAGGGGGAATTGGGGGAAGGGAGGGAATTACCACGGGACATTGTTTACAATCATGGAAGTTGTTAATTATAAAAAAATTAAAAAATATTAAAAATTTTAAAAATAAGTAATGTTTCTTGGGAACAATTGGTAAGGCATGTGAAATAGCATTGCAAGGAGCATGTCACACTAGGTGAAATATACATTTTTGGTGTTGAGAAACTTTGTTCAATCAAACTAGTCATAGTTTCAGGATCCATAATCTGTTTACCTGTTTAAACATTATAGCCTCAGCAATTTCTGTTTAATCACTAGTGACTGTATAAACACATCTGAATTGTATTCCCCTATTATTACTAAGAAGGGGTGAATGAAAGCAAAAATAAGCAGTAATAAACTTACAATAACTCCAAAAATTCCAAGGAAAAGATAGCAATTATGCAAATTGTCAGGTAACAGGCACTCCAGGAGGTCACTGAAAGACTTCTTGGCCCCGCCAAAGAAAGTCTCAGCTGCCACAGCCCTGCTGAATGATGTCTCATCAGCATCATACTCCAGCGCTGACCGTTGTTGCCATTTGACCACTGCCAGTTTAGCACGGAGGCTTCTCTGCCACACCCTGCAAGGGTCAGAGTCCACTGTGGAAGGGGGTGGGGAGAAAGAATGGAAAAGCCAAAGGAAAAGTAGGACTGTTATAATACAATCTTCCAGACACAAAATGGACTTGATATTTATGACCTTACAGTGCTTGACACTACCTACACAAGACCCTCATAATAGGAAGAAAAGATAATGACATCAAAATAGAAAATACTAATGCAGGGTGGATTTAAGAGGGGGAGAATGCAAGTGGGTAAGGGAATTATGAATTCTGTCAATAAAAAGTTAACAAAAATAAATAAAAGTTTTAGTAGAGCTAAAAAAAAAAGAGAGAGAAAGGAAGGAAGACAAGGTGGGAGGGAGGGAGGGAGAACACTCTAATATACTAATGGTAACTTTTCCCATTCTAATGGCTATTTTTTGTTTTTGTTCACATTGCCTCTTCCCATTTCTCCTACTCATTAGAGTGACTGCTGTAGCATAAACTTGATCCTGTCAGAGTGACTGCGCTGGCTTAAGTGTGAATGTGACATTCATTACAAAACCTTCAAAGAGACTTCTGCAACATATTGCAAACATGACCATGTTTCTGCACTTCTGTCTATACTCAGGTCACTTTGTAATGCAATATGCTGTCCTCTTACCAAGAGGTAAATTCCCATTCCTCATACTCTTGGAATAAACCATCCTACACTGGCCTGATGGATGATATAAGATATGCTGCCCAGTGTCCTATATCAACAAAACTAACAGCCATCCAAGCACCAGTCAGTAGAGAAAAGCCATCTTAACTAGACACAAGAAAAAATCTGGCTGGTTTAGCTAAGCTACCCCAGTCTGCATACCAGCCAGCTCACCCTTTGGCTTGTAATAATAAATGGTTTGCTATGCTTTAAGATTGTTACATAAGTTACATAATGAATAACTGATAAGTGTCTCATTGTATACAAAGCTAAGAATCTAAATTTCTCATGTGGTAATAAGGCTCTTCATAAATACTAATAAAAAATAAATATTCAGTATTATTCTCTGACCTCTTATATTAATAGTATAACTTTTAATCATCTGATCAATGTTCTCTGAAGTAGTATACATCTTTCATACCCATGGACTTTACACGTGTTTGAAAGATAAAATGAGGGTTTACTAACATATAAAGAATATTTGTGGACTGGAGAGATGGCTTAGCAGTTAAGCGCTTGCCTGTGAAGCCTGAGGACCCCGGTTCGAGGCTCGATTCCCCAGGACCCACGTTAGCCAGATGCACAAGGGGGCGCACGAGTCTGGAGTTTGTTTGCAGTGGCTGGAGGCCCTGGCGCGCCCATTCTCTCTCTCTCTGTCTATTTGCCTCTCTGTCTCTCTGTCACTCTCAAATAAATAAATAAAAATAAACAAGAATATTTGTAACACACCAAGGTTTTCCATAGTACTAATTACCACTTCACAATAGCTCTGGGCTACAGTTTGGATGGAGACTATACTCTAAAGTCTCGTATTGGAGGCTTGGTCTTGGCAGTTTTAAGAATGAGTAGAACCTTAATTCATGAAATAAGTGCAATGTTATTGGGGGTACTTTCTTCAGAATTCATCTGACTTTGAATGAATTAGAGTCCACATAGTGGGTTGCTTTGAGAAGAGGAAGACAGACCTCTTCTTATTTGCTGGGTTCCTGATTCTTCTCCCAAATCCTCCTACCTATCAAATTATAATATAGCCAAGAGAACAGGACCATGCTCTGAGACCTCTAAAGGTGTAATCTAAATAACCCATCTGCTTCACAAATTACTCAATCTCAGATATATATATATATATATATATGCATATATATATATATATATAGTAACAACAAATAAAGACACCTGATAAAGTTGTAATTCACAATTTATGTATTAACTGAAACAATGTACTGCAAAAAGAACCTTCAATTTCTTGAAGCTATGCATCTAGCAAGGGATAGGTCTTCATTTTGCTAAATAAATAATCGATAATTTCACAGTCCATAATATTCACATTGAACAATTAGTCCTCAGTTTAGTGGACAGATGAGGATTAAATGAGGTTAAGCTTTATTTCAGGATTATATGCATAGTGCTTTCAAATTACCTGTTCACTCTCTTCATCCTGCTGGACATACAAGAATTAAGCAGGGATGTATGTAGGCTTCTCTAATATGGCTCTCTCTCCTCTACCCTTACCTTAAACTGAGTTATTGTTTTAACTATGTTATTTTTTTCTGCATGAAAAGCCTGTTCTTCTTTTCTCATCTGCCTGATTCATATTTATTCTTCAAGACTTATCTAAGAATATTACTTTCTCAATGAAGTCAAAAAAGAAATATTAAAGGTAATGACATTTGTATGTCTATTTCCAAAATCTTCAAAGCACTGTCTCCAATATCTTTTTGTAATGTACTACACTTAGTTGTATATTTTGTTCTTTTGCCCTTTGGATTTAATTGAGGAAAAGGCATAGTTTATTTATTTGCTTCTCTATAACATAGCACCTCACCTGCTACAACATGGTAAATACCCCATTAAATGCTTATAAAATCACATTGAATATCTTTCCATTTACTTAAGAAGATAGGGAGAGGGCTGGAGAGATGGCTTAGTGGTTAAGCACTTGCCTGTGAAGCCTAAGGACCCCAGTTCAAGGTTCAATTCCCCAGGACCCACTTAAGCCAGATGCACAAGGGGGCGCATGCATCTGGAGTTCATTTTCCATGGCTAGAAGCCCTGGCTCACCCGTTCTCTCCCTCTCTCTCTCTCTCTCTCTCTCTCTCTCTCTCTCTCTCTCTCTCTTTCTCTCTCTCTCCCTCCCTCCCTCCCTCCCTCCCTCCTTCTCTCTGTTGCTTTCAAAGAAATAAAATAAATAGGGCCAGAGAGATGGCTTTGTGGTTAAGTGCTTGCCTGTGAAGCCTAAGGACCCCGGTTCGAGGCCCGGTTCCCCAGGTCCCACGTTAGCCAGATGCACAAGGGTGTGCATGCATCTGGAGTTCATCTGCAGAGGCTGGAAGCCCTGGCGTGCCCATTCTCTCTCTCTGTCTCTCTCTCTCTCTCTCTCTGTCTCTCTCTCTCTCTCTCTCTCTGCCTCTTTCTCTTTCTGTCACTCTCAAATAAATAAGAATAAACAACAAAAAAGAAATAAATAAAATAAATAAATAAATAATTTTTTAAAAAAAGAAGATAGGGAGAAATATGGCTTCTTTTCTAAGCTTAGATTGGGGAGCTGGTTAGAGATAGGAAAGAGGTATTCACTAAAACTTCAAATCCTACTACTTCTAGGAAGAAATTATTTTTCTGATTAATTTTAGAAAGTAACTTACAATATAATTAGTGCTTACAGTTGAAGCATTAAGTTCCCTAGAAAAATAAAACAACAGCAGCAGTGTCTAGGATAACTAGAAAATGTAACCATGAATTTTCACTATAGACAGAACTACAGAAGAGACCCATTTTACTAAGTGTGATTATCAGCAAAGCACATATTAATCTTCTCATGCCAGATAAGACACCATACTTACACTTTTACCTCATTGATTACTTAGCTGACAAAACCATAATTACAGCTACAAATTTTAAAAGAAATGTCAAGATATTGACATAGCCTTGAATGAGAGTATGGAAGGTTCATTATTTGCTTGTGTTAAGCCATTTTGGTAGATACTTCTATTTGCATAGAAAAAGAGTTATGAACTGAGTAAATGTTATAACTAAATTTCTGCACTCTTTTAAAATAGCCCTCTCAACCCAAATTCAGCTTTGCAAAGAGAAGGTCCTCTAATTATATCCATGATAAGTAGTTTCATTAACAAATTAGGACTCACATAGATGATTTATAGGAAAATTCCAATGCCAGGGGTAGATACCTCAGGGAGTTGTTCATCAGGAAAACTCCTTAAGCTCCTGAAACAAGACAGATTATTGCCATTGCTCTTAATTAACTTACCAGAACTAGATTATAAGATCTTACTGTTGAAGACACAACATACTTTGGTTGCAGTACACTGAGAAATGAAGCTGGGACTGAGATGCAAGCTTCTTCTCTTCTAGCTAAACATCACTGTGTTGGAAAGTGTAATACAGACTACTAGAAGAGAAAAGTCATCAACAGCCTTGCCCAGAAGTGGACTCTGCAATTTACACAACTTTCCAACAGGACAAGATGTGGCCACTGGTGTAACAGCAGTATGTCTGCCACTGTGGTAAACAACTGCTTTCTGATTGGATTTGAGGCCTGCTCCACAGGAGATAATTTATGCCTGGTACTACAAACCTAGTCAAAAGCTTATGGCTGACAAGGTCATAGGCCCTAGAGGAAGAAGCCCACGACTGTGGTTTTGCCAAGTGAATATGTTGTACTCATCAAATTTTCTTGTACATACTTGTATTTATCCCTGAAGATTAGTTATTCTCACCTGTGGCAGACAAGCTTCTTTTTGCAGTTGGTGGTGACTTCTGTGAAGACACAAAACTCATCAATATGTTGATAATAAGTGACAAGTGCTCAGAGATAATAAGACATCTATATCACCTCCACCCCACCCAAGGCTCAGAAAACATTACAGAAGAGGGAGAAGAATTTAAGATCCAGAGAATGGAGAAGAGTGTTGTGGAATGTTATCTCACTGGCATGACATAGTGGCATTCATGACCTCACAACCAATGCCATTATCTGCATCATATTGAGCCCATCAACATTCCATCATAGATGTTGGAGTAGGGTAATGAAAGAAAAAAAAATAGTAGAAGAGGGGCTAGTTGTAAATAAAGGGTTTAGTGAAAGGAGGACAGGGGAGGAGGAACCAAGAAAGTAAGTAGAGGGGATTATGATCAAAGTATGTTATTTACATGTATGAAAACTGGCAAAGAACAGAAAAAAGATAAAAAGAAAAAAAAAACAGAATCAAAGCTCACTAATGATTTAGCCACATTGGAATATGGTAATATATTTCAAGAGTTCATGATGTTATTTATAATTCTTAGACTGTTTGACCCTTTATCACCCATTCATTTCCATGGCTTTCTCATATCCACCATTCCCTAGAAGCCCAGGAATAACTTGGCAATTCCTTAGGAGAAACATCGATACTTTTTTTTTTACGCTTAACAAAAAACTTTATTGGATTACAAATTTTAAAAATGGATCACTTAATTTAAAAGTGGGACTATTTTAGTTTTCTTATTCTTAAATGAGTTCTTTCAGAATTGTACTTTGTTTTTAAAATGATGGATAAACCCTGACAAAGTAAAGGGAGGTTAGTACCAATCAAATTTAAATATTGTTTTCTGTATTATGTCAAAATGATTTGCAGAAACTGAAGAGGAGAACAAAGGAGAGTACAAGCATGTAGATCTTTTAGTAGGTGTCCAATAGGATGGAGATCGAATGTGAAAACTGTAGTCTTGGCAATGCTGACCTTTAATTTATGTTATAATAGCTATACCAAGAAAACTATGAGAGGAAAAAAATAATGAGAAACCCACTGCTTCTTATTCCTAACAGAACAAATGGTACACATAACTGTAAAATCTGTATTGCAAAACTACTTGCTACAAATCACATTTTCAGATGGTTCAACAATTTATCACCATATAACAGAAAAAGTCAGCACAAGATTCAGAACAACATTTTCTTCTATTAACCTCCACATGGAAAGACCATAGCATTAATGACTTATACAGTTCTTAGGCTAAATCCTTGGTCAGTAAAAGATTTTCAAGTCAAAGTCAAGTCATGAACTATTTACAATAGCTAAACTATATACACTAAGATGCAAACATTTTCTTCCCATGAGGGGGAATTCATCAGAATTGTTCGTTCTTTGCTTGTGAAGGGATTTATATGAAAAGCTTAGCAAACTATGTGGATGCTTCTGCAAAACTAAAATACACTGCAATGTCAAATAGGAATAAACAACAAAATCAAACTGATTTCAACAAAGTCATGTTCCCAAAAGTGAAATCTATTAAAATCAAGTAATATACATGTAAGAGAAATACAACAAATGATAATCATGGTTAGTTACAGATGTAAAAGAGTATCTAGTTTTGCTAGGCTTGTGAACATAATAAAATCAAACTTACACACGAGTTCAAATATTATGTACAATTTTGATGAGCTGGTCAAGTATTACTTGAATACATATATTTGGCAAATCTAAAATTACATTACCTTTTTTGTCCTCCTTTAACATTTGTAGGTACATGCCAATGAGAAATATAATTTTTAATTTATGTATTAACAGAGAAACAGAATTTCAACTGTGTTTCAGACAGTAAAAAAGTTAGTATTTCCCTTAAAAAGAAACATTAAAATTGCCAAAAGTTTAGTTGATAAAAGTTCAGCATCAACTTACTTATAAAAATGAAAAATAAAATTTTTGAAACAGATATATAGGTATAGTCTGGCCTTACTTACTATAGAAACTCCAGAAGGCATTTAAGGAAGAATGTTAGGTGAAAAACAAAGACTAATCCATGGATGTATGTGGTTTTAAGAATATGACTTGCAGGAAACTAGTTACTTTGCCTAGTTTTAAAGCTAATTACAAAATCCATATTCTTAATGGTCCAGATATTTTGCCAATTCTTCCAACTCAACAGAACTTCCATCAATTTCCACATTCATTACAGACAACAAAGGTTGTCATTGGCTCATCAGCACTAAGTGTTTGCACCTGTGTGTAAGTACAATTCTTCTTTTTACATTTGCCACAGGTAAATAAGTCAGTTTGGGTTCCACCTGTCTTGGCCATCTGATGCTCTCTGATGGCCTCTTTGGTCAAGTTTTTCCCCATTTCGTTGAGCTTATCACTAGCCATTTCCTCTGCTGTCATTCTAGCAAACAGGTCAGGGGGAATATTCCCACAGAGTACATTTTTCCTTAAATTTGGATTCTTTGCATCTTTAAGATTTGATATCCTGTTTCGTACTCTGTTCTTGTATTTCATGTCTGTATTCCTTATTTCTTGATATATAGCTTCATCAATCTGGGATCCTAGTTCTTCTTCATCAGCCCCAATAGCAACATAGTCATCGTCCTGTTCGGAGAGCTGCAGCAAGCATCTCCCGACACTTTAATCATACAGAATCGGAAGTGTTTGGTGCCCGAGGAAAAGACGAAACAAATATCTCGAGCATTTGCCTCATCCTTTCTGCTGCTTACGTTGCCACTGGAACTACTTTCTTCTCTTGCTTCAGGGCTATTCTGCGATGAAATTACAGGCTCTTTTTTTCTTTTCTTCAGGGTCCATCTAATAGTTTTTTTCCAGGATTTGATGAGAGATTTTGCTAAAGATGTAACTTCTTCTTCTTGTAGACTGTAATAATTCTAGGGTCTTGGGAATATTCTTAAGCTCTTTCAGCAAGTCCAATGCTCCAGTCGCGTTCTTCTTCGGCACCATCTTGTCCATCTTCTTGGCGATGCGAACCACCTCGTCCTCCATGGCTCCGGCGGGTCTTCCGCTGGCCCATTCCGCTGGGGACGGGAAGTGGGCTGAGCTGGCGTCGAAGGACTGCAGAGAGCGATGCTCGTCGTACAAGACCCCACAACAGGAGGCCGGCGACTAGGCCCTTCCGCACACATCAATACTATTTTCCATGTCCTCAATATATTCCATAAAAATGTTTATTAGGATTAGTTAAATATGTTGATGTATGTGTAGTCCTTAATTTGAGTCATATTCAATGAAAAATTATCATAAGCACACATGAAAATACATAGAGTCTAAGCTGAAGTAATTTAGGTAACCAGATCAGGATAAAAGGGTCAGTTGCTCATAAACACTATTCTTGAGGATGGACATGATTTGTGAATTGGTGAGATGAAGCAGAATTGAGATGATGAGTTCAGTCCCTGATAGAGATCTTCCACATATATGATCAGTCACAAGACAAGGTAACCGCTGACTGACTGCCTAGGAACACACGAATCACACTTTCAGCTCTTGGTGGTGCTGGCTTGTTACAAATGCCTATGTGGAAAAGGAAATTGCCATTTCCATTATGAAAATCTCCAAAATTTAACCTTCAGTTGTCTAAAGCAATACAGTTATATATCAATGCAGACTGAAATTTTTAAACAAAGATATAAAATAATATTGTCAAAATTGACTATTTTAAACACTAGTGAACATTAGGTTATAAGAAAGTAGTTAATAAAAATAGAATTTCAATAACAAAAATATAAAAGGGGAAATTTTTATCCTCTTCAATATATTTCTATGTGTCTCAGATGAATGATGATGGTTTAGAGGGATGTTTTGAAACACAATTGAAAAGTTGAGGCCAATTCTGCATGTTTTCTCATACTTTTCTTCAGTAAAGATTTTGTTTGACTTAGGTTTCCTTTGCTACTTTCACCTACCTGAAGTCATAATCTTCCAATTGTAACATAAAAAAAAAAAACCTTTTTCCATAACAACCAACTGTGAAGCCTCAAACAGAGGAGTACTCTTTGAGATTTGAAAACACAGCAGGAAATGATGGTCAAAAGTTTAAAAAAAAAATCAGTAAAGAACTAGACAGCAGAAATTCAGAGAATATAACATAGAAGGAGAAATGACCTTCCAGAGAATGTCTAATTTTTCCAAAGTGGCTTTAGGAGTTCTCTTAAAACTCAAACAATACAGTCAATCAGAATGCATCTAAGAAATCATGGCAAAGTTTCAGAATATAGAGAATTTAGCGCCTGGAAATTGTTTAAGACTGTTAAAGAATTCTGTTCTCCCATCTAGAAATCTCATTCATAAACTACTGATTTCTTAAGCATGATTGAGTAAATAGTAAGGATATAAGATACACATGACGAAATACACACCAATCAAAATAAATTATCTCTCTATTAAGCTATTTTTGCCTGTGTATATTACAAGAATGGTTAACAATTGAGGAAAGGGTAAATTGGAGAATAAAATGTTTACATGCAATAAAATGTGAAATAAGTTGAAATGAGGAAGCATCTAAATAATGTTTAGATAGGGTCATTGTTAAATTGTAAGAAAATCCCAACTTAATAACTGGTACTCAACAGTAATTTTGATAACACTCATGCTATAGAGTAACCCAGTATCAATGAGACACATAAAACATAGATGATTATGAGAATGAAAAGAGACTATATGTATGAAAATACTTTATAAATATGAAGAATCTTTGCATGAGATGGATTATAATTATAATAATCACTACTTCAGTGTGGATTCCAGGACATTTTTTCAGAATGTGTTTCACACAAAGCCATGATTTTGACACTTCAATACAAAAATATATTTTCTTCTTCAGATTTACTAAAGAAACATTTCCTTTATTGTCTTGAATACTTCACCTCTTGGGAGTATTTTAGAAAGCATTCTACAGGAAGAATGTCTACTTGCTAGTTATTAAACTCATCAAAGAAGGAGCTTGGATTTTCCTGAAGAGGATGAAGATAGAGGTACATTATTACCTTAATGGGTAGTGGAAGACACTGCTGTAGTTTACAGTGGCCCAAGGCTGCTGTGAGTGCTGTGAGACATTTGGAATTGACCACACACAGGAAGTGCTCAAGGCTGAAACTTGTGTCTGTGAGCTCTAGCTTAAGAATATTAAATACTTCTTCCAATTCTTGATAGATGAGCAAGCTTCCTCTGCATTGAAGAAGATCCTGGATTGGAAAGAGTAAATCCTTGAGGCAGAAAGTTGCCAGTGTGAGGTAACTACAGGCTCACACAAAACTCTTTGCAGAAGTTACATATTAGTCTACTAATTTTGTATTAATCCACAAGATAGCACCACAAACAGCAACTTAAAACAATAGCTATTTATTAGTTTAGTTTTGGAAGATCAGAACTCTAGCTCAGGCATAGCTACATTTCTTTGCTCAAGGTGTCACTTGTCTGAATTTAGGGCATTACACAGGAATTCAAGGTCTCTTCCAAAAAGTCATTGGTTGTTAACAGAACCTATGTCCATGAGGCTCTAAGTCTGAAGTCTCACTGCCCTGCTCACTGAACACTGGAATCTGTACTCAGTAAATACAGACTGCCCGTGTTTTCTGGCCACCTCCCTCCACTCCCCTCCTTCACTTGAAGCAGCTCACAAGATAGATGGCTTTCTTCCTGGCCAGAAGACATCCAACTCTCTGTCTTTCTCTTTTGCCACCAGTAGAAAACACCCCTCTGCTCACAAAGCCTTCATGTGATTAGGTTATATAACCTCCCTGGCCTGAGACATTAAAACTATCTGTAAAGTCCTTTCTTAACAGCATTTAGGTAAGCGTTTGATTGACTAACTGAGATGAGGGCCAGGATCTTGGGAAACAGCTTGGAATTCTCCCACAGAAGAATCCCCGCAGGCTCAGGGGATGGGGCACATAATGTCAACAGTATCCACTATATCAAGTTTTAAAGTGAGATTGTTTGTTCTGTTTTTTTGTTTTGTTTTGTTTTGTTTTACTTAATTTCAGTGGCAGATAAACCAAAATCAAGAAAGATGAGTCTGTATTAAGAAGTATCCTCTGTGTTTAGCTGGGCAAGTTCATGGGTGGCATTTTCCTATAGTAAAATAATAAAAACAGAATAGCTCTCCACATCCATCATAATCTGAGTTTTCTATTATTTTGTATGATCACTTCTTCATAAGATTTCTTACTCAGATATGGCTGTTTAATAAGGATTGTGCCCTAAAACCCATCCAAAGAGGAGGTACAACTTCTCAAAGGAATGATATAGGAGATTTAAAATATTTACTCCCCATTTACCCTGCACTGTGAACATTATTTGAATGAATTACAATAGATTCAATTAACTTTTTGATTCATAATTGTTACATTTTATCTACTCTATTAAATCTAACATTTAAATTAAAAGCCCCAGTTACTATAAATTAAATAGCTGCCAATTTTATGGATATAAGCACATGTGAATCGTCATGTTGGAAGATGAGGCGTGCAGATCATAAGATATCGAACTATATTTAGAAACACATTGCTAGAGCCAGATGTTTAAAATTCAGCTCTTCTATATACTGTATGAAGCTCTTTTCTTTTTGTTTAAAAAAAAAATTGTTTAGCAGTCCTGCTAATTGTATCCTCTGACTTTTCAGGAGCCGAGATGACATTACCAATTTCTATGAAAACAATAGCAGTGTCTAAATTGTGGATGCAGCTTTTCCGAACACTCTCCAAGCTCTACAAGGCATCTCTGGACTTGCTAGGGCTTCCTGACCAGCTATCCCTGCAAAAACAAAAACAAAAAACAAAACAAAAAAACCCACTAACAACAGGGAGTAACTTCTTGGTTCCCAGTATCCCCTGATCACATTTTCCTCACCAAATCACAATTCAGTGTACTTTATTTATGTTTTATCATCATCATTTGTAAAGCTTTATAAAATTGACTATAGCTGTTGTGGTGGTTTAATTCAGGTGTCCCCCATAAACTTAGGTGTACTGAATGCTAGGTTCCCAACTGATGGAAATTTGGGAATTAATGCCTCCTGGAAGCAGTGTATTGTTGGGGGCAGGCTTATGGGTGTTACAGCCAGTTTCCCCATGCCAGTGATTGGCACACTCTCCTGTTGCTATTGCCCATCTTATATTGGCCAAGGGGTGATGTCCACCCTCTGCTCATGCTTTCATTTTCCCTGCCATTGTGGAGCTTCCCCATTGAGACTGTAAGCCAAAATAAACCTCTTTTTCCCACGAGGTGCTCTTGATTGGGTGATTTATACCAGAAATGCAAAACTGACTACAACAGTAAAGTGGTACCGAGAGTGGGGTTGCTGCTAGACACTTAACTGTGTGGCTTTGGCCTCTTGGATCTGATTTTCAAGAGGAACATGGAATAATTTGAAACCTTGGCCTTAGAGATGCCTTGCAGTGCTGTAAATACAGCTTTATGGACTATTTTGGTCAGAGTTGAAAGGCCTGAATGCAGTAAGAAGTATGGACTGTGATGTTTGGCATACGAGGGTGAGAAAGAGCATTGCTTGGACTGGGCTAGCAGTTTGTGTGAGAAGCTTGCTATTATAGCCATGTCCTGAGAAGTTGTGTAGGATTTCTTTGCATACAAATGAACTGGTGTGAGCAGAGGAATATGGCTCAGGAAAAAATTCTTTGGATGAACTGCTGTCCAGTCAGCTACAATTGAGAGATTACAACCATTTTTCTTGAGCTAGCTGACCTTCACTGCGGCAACAGGAAGAATGTAGACTCTTTTGAAGTGGCCTGAGTGCTCAAGGAGTGTCCTGTTCTTCAAAGTATGCTTCATTCTCCCCTGGATTTTGGCACCCTACCTGGTATTGTGGAGTATAAGAAATGCAGGAAAGAGAAGTTCATTGAGTTTGCAACATGGTCTTGTGTTTTGGAAATGGCCATGGGCAGTGGGAAGCAGGATTGCCTGTATGGAGACCCAATGGAGCCATGAGGATGAACCATGGATTTTAGTGGAGACCCAGTGGAGATGCCAGGACCACAAGAAGGCTGCTAAGGAACACTACCTGCCCCAGATAAAGTTTTCCAGGACTGTGAGTAGCCTAGCTGGAGGGGCGGAATTGGAACTCCACAGACTTGTTGCTGGTTAGGATTATCAGATTTAGAGACTTGTCACTGGCTAGAGTTTTTTGACTTGAAGCTACAGAGTTTGTTTGCTCTGGTTGTTTTAACCTTGTATTGGTTGAATGTTTCTTTGCTATACCCAATGCCATCTTTTGCAGCGTGAATGTTTATTCTGTGTCAATATGGGTTTTGGGGAAATTTTTTGGAATTATGACTCAGTTAAAAGATCTTGGATTATGGGGATATTTGAGCATCATTAGGATTGATAAAAACTATGGGGACTTTTAAAGATGGATGAATATATTGCATGTTATATCATGTATGGTTATCAGTTTATGGGGGCAAGGGGCAAAATGTGATGGTTTGATTCAGGTGTCCCCCATAAACTTAGGTGTTCTGAATGCTAGGTTCCCAGCTGATGGAGATTTGGGAATTAACACCTCCTAGAGGCAGTGTACTGTTGTGGCTGGGTTTATGAGTGTTATAACTAGTTTCCCCTTGCCAGTTTTGGCACACTCTTCTGTTGCTATGGTCTGCTTTATGTTGGCCAGAAGGTGATGTCCACCCTCTGCTCATGCTATTGTTTCCCTGATATCATGAAGCCTCCCCCTAGAGCCTTTAAACTAAAATAAACCACTTTTTTCCACAAGCTTCTCTTGGTTGGGTGATTTCTACCAGCAATGTAAACCTGACTGCAACAGCAGTATCCTCATTTTATAGAAGTTATAAAAGAGATTATGTGACTTTCTTAAAGCAAATAAGGTCATTTAGCTGGTAATAAGCCAATAGAAATTCAAACCCAGGTGGTTTCACTCCAGGTCCAATGTGCCAGCTTTTCTAAGAACACCTTCACAAAAGTGATGTATAGATTGACTTGCTAGTCAAGGTCCACAGAATTTAAGACTTCCCCATAGATCTTTAATACCAAGACATCTGGAAGGTATAGTTTCAAAGGCTACTGTAGTTGCACATAAATACACTATTAATATACTTTAATATTAAGCACCTAAAATCCTTTTTTCTATTATATGTTGAGCTATTGGTAAAGTTTTGATTTCAAATATTATTTCTCAAATAAAGTAATTAACCATAGAATTTTTTATATCTCCAAAATAAAAAAAATACTCTGGTTTCTCTTCAGATCTTACAGTTCTTTCACTTTTTAAAATCAAAAAAGACCACCAGACCAACTTTCTCAAGACCAGAATTTATTTTGTGTCCAATTTTTCTTAAGTGTTGGTCACTTCAGGGAAATAAAATGAAAATGATCTCATATCTCATAGGCTAACACACGTCAAGTATTATGTGTAAACACTGGCCACTCAGATAGGCCCTTTGAGTTTTATTCTTCCAAGTTCCCCTGCCAAGGCTCAATCCACTCAAATAGGGTTCAAATGGATTTTAAGGGCAATGATTTACACAGGCAAATGATGGAAGTTTACTTCTCTGTTTATTAACTTGTCATAGAAATTATCATTTTGAAGATTGACTCTCTGTAGAGGGAACAAAGGGAACAAAATGGCCTCAAGTATTAAAATCTCCCAAATGGTGACTCATAGTTCAATTGTTTTAGCTTATATGCTCTAAAATCAGAATGCTAAAATAATCTTGAAATTTCCCCTATGTAAGTGTACACTCATGCACATCCATGTTTGTAGCTATACTATTTAGCAATAGCCTAGAGATAGACCCAGCCTAGATGTCCAACAACAGATGGATAAAGAAAATGTGGAAATTTATGCAGTTGAAAAGAAGACTGAAATCATGACATTTACAGGAAAATGGATATAACTGGAAATCATATGTTCTGCAAAATAAGCCAGACTTAGGAAGACCAATATTGTATGTTTTCTTTCATATGCAGAACATAGATTTAAAATTATATATGTGGTTATATATGATGTCTATATGTGTGATTTTATAAATCATGAAACTAGAAAATGAATTGTAAGAGAGGAAGAAGAGATCTTAAGGGAAGTGAGAAACAGAGAGGGTAATGGAATACATATAAGAGGAAAGCAGAAGGGGGCACTATCTGGTGGAAGAAAAGGAGCCAGGTAATGGATGGGATCTGAAGGAAGGGTCTGGGAGAGTCTTAAGGGAGGGCCCCAAATAAGATCTAAGTATAAGGCTGGAGAGATGGCTTAGCGGTTAAGCGCTTGCCTGAGAAGCCTAAGGACCCCAGTTCAAGGCTCGGTTCCCCAGGTCCCATGTTAGCCAGATGCACAAGGGGGCGCATGCGTCTGGAGTTCGTTTGCAGAGGCTGGAAGCCCTGGCGCGCCCATTCTCTCTCTTTCCCTCTATCTGTCTTTCTCTCTGTGTCTGTCGCTCTCAAATAAATAAATAAATAATTTTTTTAAAAAGTATTTTAAAAAAATAAAATAAAATAAAAAGATCTAAGTATAATGGCACATATAAGTGAAGATGTCATGATGAAACCTATCACTTTCCATGCTAACCTAAAAAAATTAAAATTAAAGATTAAAAAATTAATTTCCCATGTGGATTGTCAGGCTTATTCCAGCCCACCCTTATAGCTTCTGGAAGTTTGTTACATTAGACCAGGAACAGACCATGTATCATGGGTAAATTTCACCAGACAGCTTCCATAACCTTCCAATTCACATTGTATAGAATTTATAATATTGAAGAAGCAAGAGTTGAGTTCATAAAGCTCTTACCCTCAAAGGATCCTGAAATCCTGGAACTGAAAATGCTATTTCATATGTGGGCATGATCAGCCACACTGTGTCATGCCATTTAATTCAACTTGCCAAATCCTTAGAACTTCTCACAGAATACAATATCACCCATTTCCTGTGCATGGATAACTTTTGCTAAATATGGACAGAATTATGGAGTTAGTATTTGTACATGATTACAGTATAAGAATAAAGCTACTGATACATTCATTTCCAGTTTTCTGAGTAATACAATCAATATATTTGAATGGTAAGAATTATAGTAGCAATGAAAAAGGCATTTTATTAAAAATACTTTCAAGTTGAAGGAGCATATACATAAATTTATAATATATATGTATATACATATATATATATATATATACACATACATATATGTATCTGAAAGAGTCATTGCAACAGGTACATGTTTTGACAGTGGAGAGAATCTAGGAAAGTGGGAGGTGTGGTGTTTGTGATCTTTGCCTTCGATAACAGGCTATATTAAAAAGAGAGCTGATTAAGTGAATGACGCTTGAGACCAACCTCTTTTCTCCGCGAATGGTGCAATTATTCATTAGTTTGTTAAAATAATGCATATCCATCTAGATTAATTACATTTTTGAAGCAAGAAGTAAAATAGTAGAGTCATTAAATTCTCATTATCACAAAGCCAAAGAAAATTAAGTGCTATCTTCCCTTATTTCAGATAATTATATAGAAACTCAAAGAAGCTAAATAACTTGCAATCACTGATAGGATTTTCCCATAAAGTGTTAGTTGTGATCATGTGGTCATTTTCTGCTATGTTTCCTACTAATATGGGTGGCACACTGCACTCTATGTGGCTAACTAGGGAGCCTAATAGTGATTTACTGACCATATATTTTCTACTAGTCAGCATTCTCTGAACATTCAAGCTACTACCACCCCCATGAGTGCCTGGATATTCCACAGAAAATCTTATAAAATCTGATCTTACTTGTGATTGCGTTCTTTTGGCTGGACATTCAGCTCTAGAAGTCATTGTCTTGTCATTTACATCTCTATTTTTGGAGTACAACAACTTCTCCATTAGAGTTGTCTAAAGTGGAATTTCCCCTTTCCTGAATTTAAAATTCTGTTTGAGTCTATTTAAGCAGCATGACAAGATACCTTCAACTAGGTAATTTATTAACAATACAAATTTATTTCTTACAGTATTGGAGACTAGAAACCCAAGATTAAAATGCTGGCAGATTCGATGTCTGGGAAGGACTCATCCTTCATAAATGGTGCCTTCTTGATACATCCCCACCTAGCAGAGGGAACACATAGGCTTCCTAACAATTCTTTAATGAGGCATTTTACAACAATTAATGCTTAGAGTTTTCTTGATCCAATTACCTCCTCATCCCCTTGGGGATTACATCTCAAGGCATTAACATGAAGGCTCACAAATATCAAGACCATACAATTCTGCTCCTGAAGTTCCAAAATTTATTTCCTCCTCCCATGAAAAGTTCTTTCATTTTATCCCAATAATCAAAAACTTTAACTCATCCCAGCTTCAACACAAAAATCTAAAGTCCAAAGTCTCATCTAATGTGTATGTCAGATATTGGAGAGATTCAAAGTATGATTCATCCTATGGTAAATTTAGTTCCAGCTGTGAGCTCCTAACATTAAACAAATTGTATGCTTCTAAAGTGCAATGACAGGACATGCATAGAATACACAATCACATTCCAGAAAGGTTAAGTAGGCAAGAAGAAAAGAGGTGACCGTTCCCAACCAAATCTAAAACTCAACAGGACAGACATTAAATGGTAAGGTTTCAGAATAATGTTCTGTGGCTTATAATATATCACCTTACAGACAGTCTGGAGTGAAAGTTGTGACTCCAAGATTCCAAGCAGCCTCAGCACCATACATTTGTTGATCAGGCATATTACAAGTCTCATGGGTTGGAGTCAGGAATCTAAAGCTCTGCCAGGTTGAGTTGCACATCAATGGCTCTATGGGCCAGGAGTCTCTGGGTAGGCCTCTCCCACGACTGATAGACATTCCCCTACCTGGGACTCTCCAGATACCTTCACCTCCACATCAGCACTAAGAAGTGCCCTACTGAGAGTTTCTTGAGAGGACTCATGTCAAGTGGCATCTTTGTGCGGCAGTCATGCACTGATGACTTCTAGTTGCTCTACCATTTGAAAGTGAGGTAGAAGCAGCCATGTCCTCACACCACATGTGCTCTGCCTCCTGGTGGAGAGGGCACTATCCAGAGGTGGACAAAATTATTGACTTTATTCTCTGTTGCTTCACCCCTTACCATACCCAAAACTGCTAAGAAGTGTGACACCAGCATACAGGGAGAATGTTGCACTTGGCAATGAGTGCCAAGTACCTTGGGGCTCAAAGCTCTGTTCATGATAATAGTTCCATGCTCTAGGTTTGTACTTTGGTCCTATGACACAAGTATCAAGTCAAACGGTTTCCAATGCACCTTTGCGCTCATATGTTCATTGTCTTCATTAACAGCAGCATACTAAGCTCCTCAGCATGTGGCCACATGACCACATCCTCGGTCTTTTCCAAACATGCTTTTTTATTCTGTACATATGTCCATGCTGAGAATTTTTATAACTTTCTTCTATACTTTCCTTTGCATTTGAAATATCTCCTTAGTTAGTTTATCTTTCCTCTCATTTTGTTACAAGCAGTTAAGAGTAGTTATGCTATGTCCTCAAAACTTTGCTTAGGTGTTTTTCTATCAAATATCCTGGTTTGTAGCTCTTCCACAAAACACTATCACATGAACACAATTCAACTTTCCTTCCAGTTTTCAATAACATGCTGCTCATATCTGTCTGGAATATTGCCATAATGGCCTTTATCATCCATATTCTTCCAACAGTCTCTAATGTCCACCTAGGTCCTTAAGATTAACACTTTCATGTTTGTGCCCTCTTTTTGTGAGCCCTCAGCAGAATTTTCCCTAATTCCATGTTGATGGCAATGTAGTCCCTTTCTAGCATCACATCAAGGTTCTTCTACTGTCTGTTCATTATCCAGCCCCAATTGGTGTGTCCACATTTTTGGGTATTGCTTACAATAGCACCCTACAGTAACAATTTATTTCAACCCATTGTAGCTACTATCACAAAATTCACTGGAGTTGGTTACTTTTAAATTACATAAAAACTATTGATCACAGTACTAGAAACTAGAAAATCAAAACTCAAGTTCAAGATTTCTTGCCTGGTTGAGGCATTTTTTGCTCCCAGATGGCACCCCTGGGTCCTTACATATGGATGACAGAGAAGGAAGCTCCTTAGGCATCTAATTCCATTCATGAAAGCATGGATCTCATGAACTAATCACTGCAAAGAAAAAGAAAAAAAAAAAAAAAGCCTCACCGTGATTAGGTTTCAACACAAGAATGTTGGCTAGAGACAAATATTGAGACAACAGTACTATCTACACCTCTGGGTTTGAATTTCATTTTATTTAAAGAAGATTGCTCACTCACTTTCCTACTCCCGGGTTCACTAGTCATTGCCATGGTAGCATGTTCCTGACACAGGATTTGTTTCTGTGTTTATCCTATTCTTCATACTTCTTTTTTATCCAGACCTGTCTCTGGCATCATGCTGAACACACCTCAGGAATTCAGTAAAACCCTGCAGTTTGATTTTTTTGAATCTAATTTCCTAAGGTCCAGCATCTCTTTTCTTATGTTGAAAGTGTATTTCTGAAAAGTTGTTCTTACAAAAGTGCTTGCTGATGTTCAGTGTAGCACCTAGACAAGGTACTCTGTTTAGTCATGGGCACCAGAGAGCCTCAAAGCTGTGTGATGTTTCCTGGGCTAGCTAACCTGGGTTGTTAAGGGTCAGTATGCCCAAGACACTTTTTTAATTCCATGTATTCGGACAAGTCATTATTTGTTTTCACTTATTAAGATATTTGGTTTTATAAATATATATATATTTATAAAACCAAATATCTTAATATACAAATTTTAGTGATGAATTTTGCAGGCAAAACTATCCACAAACCATTTGTAGATTCCAAGCAAAGTCACTGGCCCAGCTTGTCTGGACTCTGCTCTATGCTGGGGACAAAAAGGAGCATTGCTGCACTCCTCCCTTTCCTTTTTCCTCCAAGTCCCACCTTGGACTTAGATGGATGCTCACTTACCCCAGCCCCAGTCTAAAGAGGTTCCAGCAAGTCCACTGCTAAGGACTTTGGGTCTCTGAGTGGAAGGACTGTGGGGGCACAGGGGGAGCTCCCTGGACCTCTTTGGTCCAAGTGGTTCTGACCACATAGTCCCCCAGGGGCCACAGGGACAGGGGCAGGGCCAGCTCAGGGCTGGCCAAGCAAGGCAAGGCCCCCTCCCTCCCCACAGGGAAGAATGTGCATCCACAAGGGACCAGTGGGAAAAATGAAACATTTGAAGTCCCACCCTTTCATTCTGTAGATGGAGAAAATGGCATGTCAGTCACCATCATTTTTATTTAGTAAATAGACTTGCAAGTAGATTTATGGATCTTTATGGTAGAGGAAAATTATGTCTACCATAACCTTGGTAATTTTTCTAATTTTTGGACCTTGTCTACTCAGCTGTTTTAATTTTACCTCCTCTTGTTTGCAGTCAGCCCACACTCATGGTCCTTCAACAATCTAACTCCGTCTGACTCAATTTTGATTTGAGTCAGCTCAGTCACCTCCAAAGCTTGAACATCTACCAGAATTGGAACCCTAAAGATCCCTCTGAACCCTAATGTTCCCCATGCCCACTACTCTTTGACACCTTATTTGATTCTTTCTCCTCAACATCTCTATCCAGAAATGAGGGGCTTTTGTCCCACATCTATACAAATAAAATTACCAATGCACTTTTGTGGTATCTTAGGCCCACAGCAAAGCTACTACAACTGCCCTACCTGATCACCCCTCACCTTGAAACAGCTAAGTTTGTTGTTGCACCAATTCCCCAACAGCAGTAAAGGATTGCCTCTTCAGAGGGGGCGATGAGATGGAAATTGGCTAGACAGTCTATGAGAATAGGACCACCAAAGTGAACAGATTTTTTTTTTTTTTTTGGCTAAAAGTTAAAAAGTGTCCTTGAGCCTGTTTGTCCTTATCTCTTTATCACTAAATTCATCCCCCTCCCTAGAAATCTGACATAAATATGTGAATAAGACTGAAGGGTGCCTAGTCACCTGGCATGGGAGCTGGACTGACCAGCTGATCTCCCATGCAGTAAATTCCCATTTAAAAAGAAAAAAAGCCGATGAGAGTCACCAGGCAGATTACCCAGTTGGCCCTTTCCTAGGATACAAGAACTCTACCTTCCGTTCTTCTCTTAAGCTCTACAGTAAAATTTTTCTAAACATAAAAAAAAAAATGTTCTTCATGTTTGGCTTCAGTTTTACATGTGTGGTTATAGAATGAAACTTGGTCTTTTAGATTCTTCATTTTTTTATATAAATTCTAAGGGGGAACAAGATGATATTTCAGCCTTCTTCCTGCTCCAGGATTCCAACGTGTGCTTACTTATTTTTAAATACAACTCACATTCATTCATAAACATAGATATGTTTTCTCTATGTAAAGTGAAAAATTCATAGGCTATTACTGAGTTAGTATGTATTTCACAAAATGAGGCAAAATCAAGAAATGAGCCCTTAGTTCAAATCAATATCAATGAATTACAACAAAACTAAAATTATGAACTGTTTTCTAGAGCCTTTTGAAATAGATATTGCTTATAACTTTTTTCAATTTTTATTTATTTGACAGAGAAAGAGGGGGAGAGAGAGACAGAGAATGTGTGCACCAGGGCCTCCAGTCACTGCAAACAAGCTCCAGATGCATGTGCCACCCTTGTACATCTGGTTAATGTGGGTCCTGGTGAATTGAACTTGGATCCTTTGGCTTTGCAGGCAAGTTTCCCTCCAGTCCTATGCTGTTTTTGTTTTTGTTTTGTTTTGTTGTTTTTTGTTTTTTTTTTTTTGAGGTAGGGTTTCACTCTAGCCCAGGGTGACCTGGAATTCACTATGTAATCTCAGGGTGGCCTCGAACTCTTGGCAATCCTCCTACCTCTGCCTCCTGAGTGCTGGGATTAAAGGTATGCTCCATCATGCCTGGCTATACTGGTTTTTTTTAATCATTTTTGAGCATGTACTGAGTGACCTTTCCCCAGGACCTAAATTATGACAGGAATATGAATTAAGTACATGAAGAAAATGAACTTTTCCTACTCACCATTTTACTAATTAAACTGATGATATCTATAAGATTTTTTTTAATGTAGCAACTTTCATAGTAACATTCCAATGAGGCTATAAATTAGATCTCTCCTTATTCAATCCAAGCTTCTATGTCAGCACGAAATTTCTGCCCATTGAGCATTAAGTAAAATTGGCCCCATAACCCCACTTCTGATTCCACAGCCTGTATAAACCCAAAGCCCTTATTTGGTTTCCTGTGAGACAACTCCTGACCACTCTGGGTTAAAATAAGTGGAGTTCAGCAAATCAAATGTGAAAGTCAATAGCCACCAATTACATTTCCACAAAAGCACCACTGAAGCCCTAACAGGAACAGATTATCTTACTGAAGACCAGGAATCATGAAGAGGAATCACAAAGCAATATTGAGATGCTTACCAGACATTCCCCAGATGGTAACTCAATGCTCTGTCTGTATTGTAGGGATATGGTAACTGACGAGTCATGACCATATCATAAGATCTCATAATTCAGGTAGAACAAAAGATCCAGTTGATATCTGCTACTCACTTTCTTCAATCCCATGATGGAGCCTTACTCAAAGCTTAAAATGTTGACACTAGGGCTGGAGAGATGGCATAGCGGTTAAGCGCTTGCCTGTGAAGCCTAAGGACCCCAGTTCGAGGCTCGGTTCCCCAGGTCCCACGTTAGCCAGATGCACAAGGGGGCGCAGGCGTCTGGAGTTCGTTTGCAGAGGCTGGAAGCCCTGGCGCGCCCATTCTCTCTCTCTCCCTCTATCTGTCTTTAAGAAAAGAAAAAAAAAAATGTTGACACTATGGACACTACGACACTACAGCAAGAGTGTTAAGAAAAAGGCAGGCTTTCCAAGGTGTCTTGAAACATCAAGAAAGGGAGACTGGCTTGAGGCTTTTATGCTTGATTAGGAGGTATGGTGCAGGTGAGGATTCCTGTATTTGAGAGAGATTTGTTTCGAACTAATATTCCATTGGCACTGAAGGCATCAGTTCTGGCTTAATAAAAATAAAATAAAATAAAATAAAATAAAATAAAATAAAATAAAATAAAATAAAATAAATACAATTGTCCCGAAGAAGGGTTAAGCTTTACAAGTTATCCCAGTTCAACACCAATGAACAGTTAAACTCTCTACTAACACACATCTATGTGAGTATCATGTCCAAGTAATGTAGTCACCATCAGGTCCAGAAGGGATCTTGGGTTTACATGAGCTCCTTGTAGACATGAGTCAAGATGTTGTATATAGGCATCCCCACCACAGCAAACACAGTGGGTACTGAGAAAAGAGCAAGACTGAAAAGGAAAGAGCTTGTCTTTTCTAGAAGTTTAGGTAGCACACTGAGAATAAAAAATATCAGCAAAACAAAACAATAATACTGTGTCCCAACAAAGAGCCTATGGAGCCACCTGATAAGGTAAGTCCCCTCCTTGCTACATGTGATTGGTACCACAGGGAATTTGAAAAGGATCACAGAACAAAAAGCACAGGTCTAGATTCAGAATGCACAAAGTACGCACGTAAGCCTTTTCACAGACTGGAAGGACTTAAACAAACAGAAAAGGAAAAGGAAATAAGAGAAAAGGAACATACCTAGAGAAGACTACTACATGCCAATCACCATGCTATATGCTTCAGATGGATGATGTCAACTACTCTCCCCAAAGAACCCTATGGTTCTTTGCTACTATAATCTCAACTTTATACATACAGAAACTGAAGGCAAATTAAATACACTTTCTCAAATGCTACCACTGAAGAGTTAGGTGTTCTAAATTTAACTTAAGTACAAAGCCTGGATGTTTAACTACCATGACTTAGCTCCTAAACATCAGTCCATTCCACTGTAAAATAAAGATGTTTCATCTATATATATATAGATATATATAGAGATTCAATTGTTGCAAAGAATAACTGGTACAAAGAGCATTATATATAAAATCTAACACATACTGACAAATTAATCACCAATAAATTTCTTCCCTCTACAAATAGATAAGTAAGTAAAACTAGATATTATTTGCATATTACTAGGCTGAAGTTTAAATTGTATTTCTAAAAATAAATATTCAGGGGCTGGTGAGATGGCTTAGTGGTTAAGTGCTTACCTGTGAAACCTAATGACTCCGGTTCAAGGCTCGATTCCCCAGGACCCACTTTAGCCAGATGCACAAGGGAGCTCATGCACCTGGAGTTCGTTTGCAGTGGATGAAGGCCCTGGTGTGACCATTCTCTCTGTCGCTCTCAAATAAATAAATAAAAAATGAACAAAAAATCCATATATATATATTCAGGGTAAGAATAATAGTTGTGATTGAGAGATGTGACATTTGCTAGAATGGAGGTAAGCTGAACAAACTTCTTGCTTGGATATCAATGGTAGAATAAAAAATTAATATTTGGACCAGTCATATTGGCACATGCTTATAGGTAAATATTGAAGTGGATTTTTGCCTAAGTCCCAAAAGCTAGTGAATAGGCAGGAAAATCTCAAAATCCAAGCTGCTCTGGACTATACCTTGGTGAGTGGATGTGGTAGCACATGCCTGTAATCCCAGCCCTTGGAAGGTAGGGGAAAGAGGATCAGGAATTCAAAGTCATCCTTGGCTACACAGCAAGTTTAAGGGTAGGCATACTCTGAGCTACATGAGACCCCCATCTTGAAAACAAAAGGAACAAAAATGTAATATTTGGCTAAAACCAAATTTCAACAACATATATTCCATTTCTGTGCTATATGTGTGTGTGTGTGAATTTATATTGTTAAATTACTTGCAATGTTAAAATTATGTATTAAAATTTTACTATTGAAATAATCACCAATCATTCCTGTCATCTTCCTGATCATGTAAGTGTTCATAAGATGTGCATTGGCACTAATAGCATGGACAAAAAGAAAAAAAAATTGATGATGACTCATTTTTCTTCTCAATCATCTGCTTTCATTCATGTCCTTTAAGGTTTATGTCAGAATTATAGCTTATTATGTTAATAATAGCTATATTAATAATATAATAATATTATTATATTATTATTATATTAATAATAATATTATATTAATAATATAATATTAATAATAATAGGTTATGCCTCAGTCACAAATTAGCTGTGGGTTTCCTACTGCTCAACCAAGCCTCTCAAATGCAATCTCAAATATTTTCATCAAAGTAGATCCTACCTCTTCTTCATCCTCTTTATACCAGCTTCAATCTGATTCTCAGGGAACTCACATTCAAGCCCTAGTATTACCAAAGGATTTCTCAAATTAAGACAACTCTCTCCCTGAAAGCAATTTTTGTGATGTAAATGTAATAGAATACTTTTCTATTTCTACAAAGAGATCAAAACAGTAATAGCAACATTTGAACAGTACAATAGCATTTTACTAGGTCATTCAATAAAAATGAGGCCAAAAATGTCCCTAAAATATATACATTCTTACATTAAAACCAAGATTCAGTTTAAAGTTTAGTAACCATAACACAAATCTTCCTGTAACCCTGGAGAACACTCTTTTTTCAATTGAACACCTTAGAATATTAGAGCTATGTTTAAGAACTTATGTATGAAAAACATACATTTGAACACAAAAATTACATTCACCACAACAAAACACTTATGCCATAGAGATGTAAATAAATTAAAATCAGTTGTGATAAGAGTAAGTTCAGCATGCCTAAAAAGAAACATAAGACAAGACTTGGCATTTTAGAAATATTGTTCCTGTTTCACTGTGGGAAAAAATTGAGAGGAAAGAAACAAATATGAAGATTATTGTAGGACTTCAAATTAAAATCATGAGGTAGAAGCAGTGGGGGTGGAGAGAAGGAGCCAACTGAAGTGTCGTCAACAAGACAGACCCAACAGAACTATCATATTTCAGTGGCTTCAGAGGTTATAGGAAAGGAAAACGTCAGGGATAAAGACTGGGTAGCAAAATAATTCACACACCATATGATCAATACAGAAAATACAGAAATATTACTTTTGATTATGTACAATACTGACTTCTCATTAAGGCAGCTTTAGATAACTGCATTTTCAATGCCATAATGCTGTTTTGATCAACTGAATTGCTAGGTCTTTCATTTTGTATAAACTTCTTCTGAGCTCCCCAATTTTAAATGTTATAGTCAGATTTTAACCCACTATTCCAATTTATGGTGGTTCTTATTTTTAATGTTTTTAAAATGTGAATTACAATTGAATTTGTGAAACCTTACTAAAATATTAATAAGTTAATTTTTTACAGTTGCTTTTATCTCTTTCACTAGAAAACCAAAAAACCAAAAGATCAATTCTAGCTTGATATAACAAAAGCATTTCCAGCATTAGTGGCTATACAAAAATGGGATTGCTACCTTTGATGATAGTTAGGAGGATTATAGCATTATTGGAAATAATCCATAAAATTTTTCCAACAAAATAATTCATGGTATTATATAGAAGTCAAAATATATGCTATCATTAAGATATGCAAGAAAGAAAAAAATCACTTCTATAATTGGCTTTTATGTTGTTTTAAAGCTACCTTTCTGCTGAATGCAATGTAGAACACAGCTTGAACCACTTTAATAGGAATGGCTTAGGGTCTCAATTCCAACAGGTAGTCCTTTCTCAAAGGACTCCCACTTGCCCAACACCTGGGTTGAACATACGAACATGCACAGTCACAGAAGAAGGGAGCTACTGCTTCTGGTGCTGTCCTCCCAATTCCCTCTGAGGGCCAAAAGTCTGAAGTAGCCATCTATTGATATGGTGGTGCCCCCTTCTGGCTTGAGGAGACATTGTAATGAAGACTGTGGCTGAAACCTGTTGTCCCTGTTTGTCCTGCCCCCAAACCTTTTAAAAAATATTTTACTTTTATTTATTTATTTATTTGAAAGAGAGAATATGAATGGGCATGCCAGAGCCTTCAGCCACTGCAAACGAACTCCAGATGCATGAACTACCTTGTATATCTGTCTTACATGGGCCCTGGGGAATCAACCCTGAGACCTTTAGCTTTGCAGGCAAGCATCTTACCCACTAGGCCATCTTTCTAGCCTGCCCCAAACCTCTTCATGTCTGCAGGTTATGCTTGGTGGTCAGCAAATCTAAGCAGCTGAAATTTAGATCCAAATTATCTTCTGTTTCTTAGCCGCCTTAGTCAGGGAACTCTGTAAGCTATGTTCTTCTCGTGGCATAGCAGAAGTACAAGAAGTTAAACCCAAGCATGTGTACAAATGTCAGGTCTATACTGATGTAACATCTGTCAGACTCTCACTGGACAAAGTATCTCCCACCTACTGTGAGGCCAAATCAAGTCACATGACCAGATCAGCAGTGAAATATACTCCACTCAGAGGGCTGAGAGGGGACAAGTGAATGTAAGTGAACAAACATCTAACAGATTATATACTGCCTTGCAGAACCAGAAAAAAAATTCTGTTTCCTCTAGATTCTGTCTGATACGATGAGGCAAGTCATGTAACATTCACCCAAAGAAGGGACTTCTTTGGGTTGCTGAGACAGAAACAACATTGGATAATATATCAGTATCTCCAATCTCTACTATTAATCTAAGCCTGTAGAAAGCCCTTTAATGGTTCAAATTTCATTGCTACCACTTCACAATGTTTCAATTTATTAACCTCTTATTCATAATGATGGACAATAACCAAACTGAGAAACATGTCAAAATCACCCAGATAGATGGAAGAAACAGAACTCAAACCGAAGTTTATGTTATTCAAGAATTTACTATCAATGATAAAAGCTATCAAAACATTTTATAATCTCTACAAATATGCCAGAAAGGGAATTGTGTTTATTAGACTTTGAAAACTAAATCTTAACATTTCCTTTAGACTTGCAGTTCCAATGAGCACTCATCAGCCTGTCTTAGTGGTCACCAGCATGCCACTAATTTGTTTTGCTTAGTGACCTTATATTTTGCTCCATAAATTCATGGTCCATGAATCAGGAAGTAAGACATTTTGTTATTTAGCATCCTCTAGTCTCCAGATGAAAGGCATAGCTATCTGTCATGGTAACTTTATATCTTAACTTGGAAAAATCAATAACTGTGGTAAGGGCAGTCATCCTATCAGTAACAGGAATCAGGAATGGAAATGTACTTGTTTGAAACAAATAGCAAAAGGACCATCTGAGATATACACACACAGGCCATAAAATACCAAGGGAAGTCCCCAGACCTGCCACCATAAGTTATTACTATCACAAGGTGTAAAATCCAGGATGACAGCAGCAATGACTCAAGTTAATTGAATTCTGAACTCCCTTCTTGTTATCTTTACACCCAAATTCATGCCCAGTCCTCCTTTTCTCTGAGTGAAATCATCTGTATAAAACTTTCCATTCCCCACTGCATATCTTGCAAAACATGTAAGATGTAAATTCAAGTTGTTCCTTCTTCAAGCAGTTCATAAAATTGTTGGGTGAGTTGTGCACTTTTTGCTCACTTTTATTTGTAAAACTGCTCTCAGCTCAAACTTGTCCTTCTCACATCCTGTGTTAGGGATTATCCTGGTTTTGGTAACACAAAGGAGAAAGACTGATCACTGCCTTGTAGAGACTGTTTACTGTGGAGAGGAAATACAGACAACAAACAATTAACAAAGGATTGCTATATGTGGGAAAAACTGCTATGAGCAACATGATGATGACTGAGGTTAGAAATGGAAATTTCAGATTTGGAATAAAAGAAGATCTTTCTGTGAATGACTATCAGTAAAACTGTCAGTAGTCTACTGTGGCATCAACAATCCCCAAATTCTAGTAAGGCTGGCTGCTCCAGGTCAGAATGGCTTTTCAGGGTAACTGACATGTACTGATTTGGCAACACAGTCTTGTGGGGTCTCCAGCTGCCTTCATCTGTAGCATATGGAGCAATCTACTTCCTCACCAGATATGCCAGAGGATAAAAGACTAGAAGGGAGCATAAACAATGTCCTCTCCCTATGATCCTCATTCAACTCATTAGTGAGAAACAGTCACACAGCCCTGAGCAACACCAACTACTCATGGACACTCTTCCCCAAAGGTGTGAATATTTGTTCAAAGACAATATGACAAAAAGGAGATACTGTATTAACTGTAGTTGACCATGAATATGGTATTAAAAAACTGGGCATGGTGGACATGCCTTTAATTTCAGCACTCAGAAAGGCAGAGGTAGGGGGATTGCCATGAGTTAAAGGCCACCCTGAGAATACAGAGTGAATTCCAGGTCAGCCTGGGCTAGAATGAGACCCTACCTCAAAAAACCAACAAAAAAGAAAAAACAGAATATTGTATTATTCACCAAAAATGTAAAAATAGAAAAATCATGAGAATAAGCAAATTAGGTTCAGGAAGGAAGAAAACCATATTTTCTTCAAGTGTTTATCATCTCTCAAGTAGTTAACAAGAAATATTATGAAGACTTATGGTTAAGATAGCAGCATAGGAACCACACCAAAGCAGCCTTGGGGAGAAAAAGCCAAACAAAACCCAGAAAAATACACACTTTTGCTAAAAAGTGAGGTGTATAAGAAATTAAAATGGTGACAGAGGAGTGCTCAGCACTGAAATATCTCTATCACACCTTTCAAGGCTCAGGGTCCATTGCAAAAGAAGTGGCAGAAAGAATGTAAGAGCCAAAGGAAGGGTAGGACTCCTTACAAGGTGCTCATCCAGACACAAACTGGCCTGGATATCCATGACCTCACAGTGCCTGACATTACCTACACAAGTCCATCATAAATAGGAGGAAACGATTATGACATCAAAATAAAAATAAAAGAGAGATTGATTGAGAGGGGGAAGGTTATGATAGATAATGGAGTTTCAAAGGGGAAAGTGGCTGGAGAGAGGAAATTACCATAGATTGTTGTCCACAATTATGGAAGTTGTCAATAAAAAAATTTAAAAAATTTAAAAAGAAAAAAAATAAATTAAAATGGCAGCAGAGAAGTAGGAGACATCCAGAACTCATACAGGCAGGCCGAAGCAGCCCCCTCTTGCTCTGGCAGCAGCTGTGGTGGTTCTGGCTCCAGCTCCAGCTCCGGCAGTGGTAGTACAGGCTCCAGCAGTGGCAGCAGGGGTTGTAGCAGTGGTGGATCCAGCAGCAGCAGCAGCAGTGGCAGTGACAGCTCCAACAGCAGCAGCCACTAAAGCAGCGGCAGATCCAACAGCTGGGGCTTCAGCAGCAGCAGTGGTAGCAGGGGCCCAAGCACTAGCAGCTCCAGTAATGGCGGTGCCAGGTCTGTGGGGCCATAGCTGCCAGGCTCAGCTTGCCCCACAGGAAAAATCAGTGCCAAGCTCCAGAAAAAATAACAGCAGTCCAGCAACCCAGCTAGCCTACTTCAACCCACAGGGCACCAAACAGGGACACAAGGAGAGCGCAGAATAAATGAGACCAAAATCATCCAAAAAGGTAACTGGGATTATACCAGGTAAGGATCTCACTTGGTCACAAGCTGACTTGGAACCCTCAACTGACCAGAAATCTTAACCTTTTTGTTGATAGAGAATCTGGTTGTTATAATACCTACTCTTGCATAAACACTTGGTGCTGTTTTTCATTGAATGTGGGCATTGCTTATTTAAATTTTAGAATTCCTCTGTATTTTTTTACACTCAGTGTACTTGAATACTCCCATAGCAGGCAAACCCAACACCTAGGAACACCTCTGTAGATACTCTGAGAGGTTTAAGAGTCACACCTAACACCTTAGGCTCCTACCCTAAAGATATATAACATCAGATCAGTTAATAAAGCTAAGAATACCCAACTAACTAGAAAATCGAAGCATTAACTTAATCTAAGATGCAAAAATATATACATCATAACACAAGAAAAACCAAAAATCAAGAAAACATAAATCCACAAAAAGTATTAATGCATCAGAAATGACCTCCAGTGAGAACGAGTTAGAGAAAATGCCAGAGAAAGATTTCAAAAGAATGTTTGTAAATATGTTCAAAGAAGTCAAAGAAGAAATCAAAGGAATCAAAGAAGACACAGGACACCAATTTAATGAAATAAAGAGGTCAATACTAGACATAAATAAGGAAATAGAAATAATAAAGAAAAATCAGGCAGAATTACTAGCAATGAAGAACACAGTTAATGAAATTAAAAAATCTGTAGAAAATCTCACCAGTAGAATGGATGAAGGAAAGGACAGAATATCTAAACTAGAAGACCAGGTGGCAGATCTAATACAGTCCAACAAAGAGAAAGACAAACTAATAGAAAAGTATGAATGGCAATTTCAAGATATTCGGGACACTATGAAAAGATCAAACATAAGAATTCAAGGGCATAGTAGAAGGAGAAGAATTTCATGCCAAAGGCATAGTAGGCATCATCAACAAAATCATAGAAGAAAACTTCCCCCAAATTGGGAAAGAGGTGCCAATGCAGATAAAGGAAGCCTTTAGAACACCAGCCACACAAAACATGGAAAGAACCTCTCCTTGCCATATTATAGTCAAACTACCAAACACACAATCCAAAGAAAAAAAAAATTGAAAGCAGTTAGAGACAAAAATAAAGTTACCTACAAAGGCAAGCCTATCAGGATTACAGCATTTTACCCACACAAACTTTAAAAGCCAAAAGGGCTTGGAGTGATGTATTCCATGTTCTGAAAGATAGTAACTGTCAACCAAGGTTACTTTATCCTGCAAAGCTATCCATTCAAATAGACATAGAAATAAGGACATTCCATGACAAAAGCAGGCTAAAGGAGTATTTGAAGACAAAACCAGCTACAGAAAATACTTGAAAGAATCCTCCATGCCAAAGAGAAGGAAAAGCACACAGATAAAGAACCTGTAACAAACAAACAATACTCAAATACTAGTTAAAACAAGAGAGCAAAGACAGAATCAGAACTATATTAAAAAAAATGCCAAACATAAATACACACCTTTCAACAATATCTCTTAATAACAATGGTCTCAATGCCCCAAACAAAAGGCATAGGTTTGTAGACTGGGTTAAAAAACAAGATCCTACAATTTGTTGTCTCCAAGAAACTCATGTTTCTACAAAGGATGGACATTACCTGAGGGTGAAACATTGGAAAACGGTGTTTCCAGCAAATGGGCCTAGAAAACAAGCAGGGGTTGCTATCCTAGTACCTGAAAAAGTAGACTTCAGCCAAACGTTAGTCAAGAAAGATAAGGAAGGTCATGGACTTCCGGGTAAGCTGGTGGCTTAGGTAACAAGCCAAAGAACCCTAGGGGGGAAAGAGACCAAAAAAACTCAGCAAAATACACACTTTTACTAAAAAGTGAGGTGTATAGGAAATCGAAACAGCAGTGGAGAAGTAGAAGAGATCCAGAGCCCACACAGGCCAGCAAAAGTGGCCCCTGCAGGCAGTGGCAGTGCACCAGAAAGCCACCAGGCTCGGCTCCAGCTGCAGGAAACGCCAGGGGAGGGGAGCTTCCACTCACACCGGAGCTCTCTGCAACACAAGAAACATGAAGGGAGAGCAGCAGTGAATAACGGAGGAGCAGATCACAAGGTAGAAGACCACATGGAATAGCGAGAGAACCAGAGCAGCTGCAGCTCCCTCCCCTCCCGCACCACCTATGCCCAGCTACAGCAAACAGAGCACTGGTCCCGGGACCCGGCCATGCCAACATGAGCAAACAGTGGGACCCAAGCAGCAGAAGAGTCCGGCAGCAACATCAGCAGCTCTGGCACCAGCAGCAGCAGCCCCAGCAGGGGCAGATCTAGTAGTGGCAGCAGCAGCAGATCTAGATGCAGCAGCAGCTTCAGAGGCAGCAGTCACAGATCCAGCAGCAGCAGCAGAGGACCCAGCAGTGGCAGCTAAAGCAGCAGCAGCAGCAGTGGACCCAGGAGAGGAGACAGACCCATCAGCAGCAGCTTTAGCAGCAGCGGTGACAGATCCAGCAGTGGCAGCATCAGGAGCAGCAGTGGCACTTCCAGCAATGGAGGTGCCGATCTGCAGGGCCACAGTTGCCAGGCTTGGTTTTCCCCACAGGAAAAGCCAGTGGCCAGCTCCAGAAATCAGAACAGCGGCCTAACGACCCATCCAGGAACTTGACTGAGACCAAAATCATCCAAGAAGGTAACTGGGATTGATTGCACCAGGGAAAGGTCTCACTTGGTCACAAGCTGAATTGGGTCCCTCAACAGACCAGAAATCTTAACCTCTTTGTTGCTAGAGGATCTGGTAGTTATAATAACTACTCTTGCATAAATATTTGTTGCTGTTTTTGATTGAATGTGTAGAGTGTTTAGTTAAATTTTAGAATCTACCTGTATTTTATTCCACACAGCATACTTGAATATTACCATAGCAGGGAAACTCAACCCCTAGGAACACCTTTGTTGATACTCTGAGAGCCTTAAGAGCCACACCTAACACCTTAAACTCCTATCCTGAAGATATAACATCAAATCAATTGATACAGCTAAGAATACACAGCTAGCTAGAAAATCCAAGCATTAACTTAATCCAAGATGCAAAAATGTATACATTATAATACAAGAAACACTAAAAAGCAAGACAATATAAATCCACTTAACAGTATTAGTGCATCAGAAATGACCTTCAGTGAGAACAAGTTAGAGGAAATGCCTGAGAAAGATTTCAAAAGAATGATTGTAAATATGTTCAAAGAAGTCAGAGAACAAATCAAAGGAGTCAAAGAGGAACTCAAAGAGGAAATCAAAGGAATCAAAGAAGATGCAGGACACCAATTTCATGAAATAAAGAAGGCAATACAAGACATAAGTAAGGAAATAGAAATAAAAAAGAAAAATCAGGCAGAATTACTAGCAATGAAGAACACAGTTAATGAAATAAAAAACTCTGTAGAAAATCTCACCAGTAGAATGGATGAGGGAGAGGACGGAATACCTAAACTAGAAGACCAGGTGGCAGATCTAATACAGTCCAACAAAGAGAAAGACAAACTTATAGAAAAGTATGAGTGGGAATTTAAAGATATTCGGGACACCATGAAAAGATCAAATATAAGAATTCAGGGCATAGTAGAAGGAGAAGAATTCCACTCCAAAGGCATAGTAGGCATCACCAACAAAATAATAGAAGAAAATTTCCCCCAAATTGAGAAAGAGGTGCCAATGCAGATACAGGAAGCCTTTAGAACCCCAGCCAGACAAAACCTGGAAAGAACCTCTCCTCGCCATATTATAATCAAACTTCCAAACACACATACCAAAGAAAAAATATTGAAAGCAGTTAGAGAGAAAAATCAAGTTACCTACAAAGGCAAGCCCATCAGGATTACAGCAGATTATTCAACACAAACTTTAAAAGCCAGAAGGGCTTGGAGTGATGTATTCCAAGTTCTGAAAGATAACAACTGTCAACCAAGGTTACTTTATCCTGCAAAGCTTTCCATTCAAATAGACGGAGAAATAAGGACATTCCATGACAAAAGCAGGTTAAAGGAGTATTTGAAGACAAAACCAGCTCTACAGAAAATACTTGATAGGATCCTCCATGCTGAAGAAAAGGAAAAGCACACATATAAGGAACCTAGTTAAAAAAAAGCAATACTCAAATACTAGTTAACACAAGAGAAAACAGGTAGAACTGGAACCACAAAAAAAAAAATGGCAAACATAAATACACACCTTTCAATAATATCACTTAATATCAATGGCCTCAATGCACCAACAAAAAGACATAGGTTTGCAGAATGGGTTAAAAAGCAGGGCCCTACAATTTGTTGTCTCCAAGAAACACACCTTTCTACAAAGGGCAGACACAATCTTAGGGTGAAAGGTTGGGAAACAGTGTTTCAAGCAAATGGGCCTAGAAAACAAGCAGGGGTTGCTATATCTGACAAGGTAGACTTCAGTCCAACATTGGTCTAGAAAGATAAGGAAGGTCACTTTATATTGATTAAGGGCAAACTCAAACAGAAGGACATTACAATCCTATACATATATGTACCTAACATGGGAGATTCCAAGTTCATCAAACAAACAGTATTAGAAATAAGATCACAGATAACACCAAACTCAGTGGTGATGGGTGACTTTAAAACCCCACTCTCATCAACTGACAGGTCATCCTGGGAAAAAATGAACAAAGAGGCATCTAGACTAAATGAGATCATAGAAAGAATGGACCTAGCAGATACATAAAGGACATTTCATCCAACTGCTGCAGAATATACATTCTTTTCAGAAGCACATGGAACATTCTCTAAAATATACCATATATTAGGACACAAAGCAAATCTTAACAAATCCAGGAAAATTAAAATAATTCCTTGCATTCTATCTGACCACAATGGAATTAAACTACAAATCAGTAGCAAGAAAGGCTATAGAGCATATACAAAATCATGGAAAGTAAACAATACACTACTAAAGGATGAATGGGTCAACAAAGAAATCAAGAAGGAAATCAAAAAGTTTATAGAGTCAAACGATAATGAGAACACAACATGCCAAAATCTCTGGGACACAATGAAGGCAGTTCTAAGAGGTAAATTTATAGCCTTAAGTGCCTATAGTAAGAAATTAGAAAGGTCGCAAGTAAACAACCTAATGCTTCACCTTAAAGCCTTGGAAAAAGAAAAACAAGGCAAACCAAAAATCGGTAGACAGGAAGAAATAATAAAGATTAGGGCAGAAATTAATGAAATAGAAACAAACAAAAAAAAATCCAAAGAGTTGGTTCTTTGAAAGGATAAACAAGATTGATAAACCCTTAGCAAATCTGACCAAAAGAAAGAGAGAAGAGACACAAACTAATAAATCAGAAATGAAAAGGTAACATCACAACAGATTCCAGAGAAATTCAAAAAATCATAGGGACATACTATAAAAGCATATACTCCACAAAGTATGAAAATCTGAAAGAAATGGATGATTCCCTTGATTTATATGACCTACCTAAATTAAATCAAGATGAGATTAATAACTTAAATAGACCTATAACAAGTATAGAGATCCAAGCAGTTATCAAAAATGTCCCAAATAAAAAATGTCCAGGCCTAGATGGATTCTCTGTTGAATTATACCAGACCTTTGGGGAAGAACTAACATGATTGTTTCTTAAGCTTTTCCATAAAATAGAAAAAGAAGGAATCCTACCAAATTCCTTCTACAAATCGAGCATCACCCTGATACCAAAAACAGGCAAAGACAGAACAAAAAAAGAAAATTACAGACCAATCTACTCCATGAACATAGATGCAAAAATTCACAACAAAATATTGGCAAACAGAATACAAGAATATATCAGAAAGTACATTCACCCGGACCAAGTAGGCTTTATACCAGAGACGCAAGGATGGTTCAACATACACAAATCAATAAATGTAATGCATTATATAAATGGATTGAAGGACAAAAATCATATGATCATCTCATTAGACACAAAAAAAGCATTTGACAAAGTCCAACATCCCTTCTTGATAAAAGTCCTACAGAGACTGGAAATAGAAGGATCATATCTCAATATAATAAAGTCTATTTATGACAAGCCTACAGCCAACATATTACTAAATGGGGAAAAACAGGAAGCTTTTTCACTAAAATCAGGAACAAGACAAGGCTTTCCACTACCCCCCCCCCTTTATTTAAAATAGTACTGGAAATTTTAGCCATAGCAATAAGGCAAGAGAAGCACATAAAAGGGGTACACATGGGAAAGGAAGAGATCAAGTTATTATTTGCAATTGAAATTATTCTATATATAAAGGATCCTAAAGACTCTACCAGCAAACTGTTAGAACTGATAAATACCTATAGCCACATAGCAGAATAGAAAATAAATACACAGAAATCAGTAGCATTCTTATATGCTAACAACAAATACACAGAGAATGAAATCAGAGAATCACTCCCATTCACAATTGTACAAAAGTACCTTGGAATAAACCTAACCAAGGAAGTAAAGGATCTCCACAATGAAAACTATAAAACTCTCAAGCAAGAAACTGCAGAGGACACTAGGAAATGGAAAAACATCCCTTGTTCCTGCATTGGAAGAATCAATATTGTGAAAATAGCAATCTTACCAAAAGCAACCTACACATTTAATGCAATCCCCATCAAAATTCCAACAGTATTCTTCATGGAAATAGAAAAAACAATCCAGAAATTAATTTGGAATCACAAAAAACCTCGAATATCTAAAATAATACTGAGCAACAAAAATAAGGCTGGTGATATCACCATACCTGATTTTTTTTAATTATTTATTTATTTACTTGAGAGCGACAGACAGAGAGAGAAAGAGGCAGATAGAGATACAGAGAGAGAGAATGGGCACGCCAGGGCTTCCAGCCTCTGCAAACGAACTCCAGACGCGTGTGCCCCCTTGTGTATCTGGCTAACATGGGACCTGGGGAACTGAGCCTCGAACCGGGGTCCTTAGGCTTCACAGGCAAGCGCTTAACCGCTAAGCCATCTCTCCAGCCCACCATACCTGATTTTAACCTATACTACAGAGCCATAGTAACAAAAACAGTATGGTACTGGCACAAAAGCAGATATGTAGATCAATGGAACAGAATACAGGACCCAGATGCAAGTCCAGGTAGCTATAGCAACCTGATATTTGATTAAAATGCCAAAAGTACTCATTGGAGAATAGCCAGCCTCATCAGCAAATGGTGCTGGGAAAACTGGATATTTATCTGTACAAAGATGAAAATAGATTCTTCTCTCTCTCCGTGCACAAGAATTAAGTCCAAATGGATTAAAGACCTTATCAACTGACCTGAAACTCTGAAACTGCTAGAGGAAAAAGTAGGGGAAACCCTTCAACATATTGCTCTTGGCAAAGATTTTCTGAATACAACCCAAATTTCTCAGGCAATAAAGTCACAGGTTAACTGTTGGGACCTCATGAAATTACAAAACTTTTGTACAGCAAAGGGCACTGTGAATAAAGCAAAGAGACAACCTACAAAATGGGAAAAAATCTTTTCCAGCTATACATCTGATAGAGGATTAATATCTAGGATATAAAAAGAACTCAAAAAATTTAATAATAAGAAATCAAACAAGCCAATCAAAAAATGGGCTATGGAACTAAATAGAGAGTTCTCAAAAGAAGAAATACAAATGGTATATAAGCATCTAAAAAAGTTATCTACATCCCTAGTCATCAGGGAAATGCAGATTAAAACTACATTGAGATTCCATCTCACTCCTATCAGATTGGCTATCATCATGAAAACAAATGACCGTAAGTGCTGGCGAGGATGTGGAGAAAGAGAAACCCTTCTACACTGTTGGTGGGAATGTAATCTGATCCAGCCATTGTGGAAATAAGTGTGGAGGTTCCTAAGACAGCTAAAAATTGATCTACCATATGACCCAGCTATATCACTCCTAGGCATATATCCTAAGGACTCACCTCATTTCCTTAGAAGTACATGCTCTACCATATTTGTTGCTACTCAATTCACATTAGCTGGGAAATGGAACCAGCCTAGATGTCCCTCAACTGATGAGTGGATAATGAAGATGTGGCACATTTATACAATGGAGTTCTACTCAGCGGTAAAGAAAAATGAAGTTATGAAATGTTCAGGAAAATGGATGCATCTGGAAAGGATTATACTAAGTGAGGTAACCCAGGCCCAGAAAGCTAAGTGTCACATGTTCTCTCTCATATGTGGATCCTAGCTACAGATGACTGGGCTTCTGTATGAGAAGGAAAAACTCAGTAGCAGAGGCCAGTAAGCTTGAAAAGAGATATAAATAGAAGAGAAAGGAAGGGAGGGGGATACTTAATAGGATGGTATTGTACATATGTAAGTAGAAGAATAGATTAATGGGAGTGAAAAGGCCCAAAATGAGGTCTGGGGAAGAGATTGAGTAAAGGAAAGGTGGAGGGATAGCTAATCAAAATCTAAGAGGATATAAATAAAACATATGTAATCCTACTTTTTTGGAGAATGGAACACTCAGGAGTCGTAGATTGTTGCGAGAAAATTTTCAGTGCCAGGGATGGGATATCTTCCAGTGAGTTGTTGGCCAGGGAGGTCCTGAGGACCCCCAAACATTATAGGCTATTGCTAAGGCCCTTGGCTTCCCACCAGGAATAGATGGTAAGACCCTATTGCTGAAGACTCCATATACTTGGGCTGCAAGGCCACTGAGAAATCTTGCTGGGTGTGAGCTGATCACCTCCTCCATGTAGACCAGCTGACAGAAAGCTAGGAGAAGCCATTCTGCATGGAGTTCAATGGGAGAAAGAAAAATCACCAGTGAAAATAAACATCAGTGGACACTGCAAGCCTTATATTTGGCCAGCCAGGCCAAATGAGCCAATGGGTGCAATAGTGGCACCTCTGTTATGGGGGAAACCATCTGCCCTCTAATTGGACTGGAGGCCCACTCCATGGGAAGGGAGTACATCCCTGATATTGAAAACTTAAAACAAGGGTAGTCATGAGCCCTAGGGGTGTAATGTCTGCTGATGACTGGCTAAATGTATATACAATGCTTATCAAACTGTCCAGTACGCACTTCTGTTAATGTTCACACCCTTATAATAATGGTACTCTCACTTTTGGTAATCTTGTCTTTTCAGATGGCACAACAATTCTCATGCACCACATTCTTTTTCCATCCCCATAATTCCATGAAACATTAAAGCTAAAACTATTCCAAACAGCAAAAGTCATAGATAACTTCATGCAGAAGCAAAGAACATTGTGCATGAGAATTGTTGTGTTTTGGCAGAAGCAAACTTTATTTGAGAGTGAGGCAGTGCATTGGAAGAGAAGACAATAACAGGAGAGGGGATGTAACATGAAATCCTTGAGTGGCTAATATCTTCAAAATCAGAGGGAAACAACTGAAGGAATAAAGAAACAACTGTTACACAGCTGTGATTAATTACAGATATTCCTAGTGATTAATTCCAAATTCATTAAGCAAAGGAAAGAACAAGAGAAAGAGCTCACATGTAAGAGAAAAAGCCAGTACCAGTAAAGTATAAATTAGTTACTATTTGCTTAATGACAAAAAAATATGCATTTGCAATTAGCTGATGAGAATTATCTACAAGAAAATTGTTTCATTTATCACCTGAACTGATGCTTCCATTTTATTTTATTTCTCATGTTTCTCATGTCATTCTTGTTTGGTACAACGTCTAGTTAACAATGATCAGTACAAATATGGCAAATACAATGGTCTTGCAGGTCTGCCTGAAAGCTGAGATAGTCAATCCAGTCTATAGAACTTCAACTCATGACAACAGTCTCACAAGAGCAGGACTTAAAAACTGTTTCATGCTGCTGATAGAGTTATACAGACTGTCATAAATTAGAGACAGGTAATCTTTAGTCCATGGCGAAAAGCCAACCCTACAAATATTGCTGCAGTGGGGTTGTTCTTCAAGACTCCTTGATTTTCATGTCACTTGTTTAGAATTTAGAATTTACCAATTTGTTCTTTCTCCTATGAGGTGTATTTTTCCAAAAATCTGAAAAAGTTCTGAGTACCATTATAGAAAAATTACTAGCCAAGTAATTTCAAAAAGTGTTAAACTGAGGAATGAGCAGTTAAGGAGCTTTCTTTACTATGAAATTTCCAAGCTATTTTTAAATATGTGAATGACTTTTGTGATTATCCCAAAGATAAATTTTTATGTTGTTATTCCAAAAGTTATTTAACCACAGAATCCTCATTTTATGTAACATATTTTAGGAATATTAACATACCTGCATGCTGGCAGACTCACATTCAACTCTAGAGTTGCTATTTGTGATTGGTTTCACACAAACACAGTAAGGAAACTGTCTGGTGAAGGAAACATAAAATACAATTAATTTTATAATTCTCCATGTAAAAACTACTACAAAAGAAAATTCTATGGTCATCTAACAAAATGTGATGGTATAAATGTAATGCCACCAAAAGGCTCATGTGATTATACACTTGGTTCCCAGAAAGTAGCTGTATTTGGGAAGGTTAGAAACTTCAGGAGGTGTAGCCTGCTAGAAGAGGCAGTATATCACTGGGGAAGCCATGAGGTATTACAGACTCATGCAATTTCTTCTTATTTCCTCCTCCTCCTCCTCCTCCTCCTCCTCCTCCTCCTCCTCCTCCTCCTTCTTCTTCTCTCTCTCTCTCTCTCTCTCTCTCTCTCTCTCTCTCTCTCTCTCTTCTTTCTTTCTTTACTTTCACCCTTCACCGTGCTGATGTGAGCTTTCTCCCCCTGCCGTGCTTTCCCTGGTGTCTCCACTGCAACCCATGACTCATTTTCCTGGCCCTATGCCATGGCCCCTTATACTCTATTAAGAGACTATGACCCTTCTCAATATTACCGAGAGTCCATCTCTCAAAACCATACTACAAATCCATTGACTCTCTCATCTCTGCATTTCTTGTATTTTGAAAAAACAGTACCAGGTGAGTGAGGCTGCCTAAATTTATTGATCTTAGGAAGGTATAAAGCTGACTTTGAGAAGCACAAAATTCATTCAGAGTTATTCCTTCAGACCTCCTCCTTAAAAAAGAAAGTCATCACTTTTCTAACTGTTCCAATGCAGAGCAACTGGCCCAAGCTCAATGACGGTAATCTCTCAAGCACTTGAAGGTGAACCCAGCTATAGTCCCCAGTCTAAAACTTTAATTTCTTTCTCAGCAGTTTTATATATTTTCTATGCTTCTACCCTATGTTCTAGCAAACACATATGCCCATTACTTTTAAATTTAACTTTGTTTAAGTTCTCAGACATGGGAAGGGCATGGATAGCCTCTCACACAAACAGTATCTAGACCACTGCTGACAAAATTCTTCTTCCCCTTATAAGTCAAGCCTCCACAGTCCACAGTTCTTTCTGTATTGAGATGTTTGAACTCTCACCAGAATAATCCATCAAGCCCTATCAAGAGTAGTGTAAGGTGTCTCTTAATCAAAAATTTCAAATCCTTTTATATTCTCCCCTCAAATTAGTTCCAAAAAATCGAAAGTCACACAGTCAGGTTTCTAGCATCAATGTCTCACTCCTCTGTTACCAATATCTGTAGTAGTTAGTCTCTTATTGCTGGGAGAAAACACCTGACCAAAAGAAGCTGATGAGAGGAAAGGGTTAATTTTATACAGTCTCAAGAGGAGATACACCATGGCAGGGAAAGGATGGCAGAGTAGAGGATAGGCATCATGTGCTGCCACAGCAAATGGGTAACAACAGCAAGTGTGAGCTGAACTCTGAAAAAGGGAAAACTGGACTATATCATACAGAAAGACTACTCCCAGAAACATACTTCCTCCAGGAACTGCCTAGCTTCTAAATTGTCACACCTGGAACCAAGCTTCAAAAGACATGAGACTGGGTTGATGGGGGAGGGGGAAGCATGTGATTCAAACCACCACACCACATGAAGAGTATCAAGGTAAAATTTATGACTAAAGGGTAAACCTCAATTCAAATTAACTTAGTCTCTGCTCAGATTGTGGTGGTCTATTTTATTCAAACCTCATACAAAAAGCAAAAGCAAATTATCTCAGGAGGAAAAGATTTTAAGTCTAAAATTATTGGCAATGGAAGTATTTGTCAGAAGAAAATACTCAGAAATTAAAGGAAGGAAAAGATGTAAAATGGAGAATACTGCTTAACAAATATTTGGGACTTGTTAAAGTGTCTAACATTCCTTGAAGTCTTAATGTAAACTGTAATCCCAGGACTTGGGAAGTATCAGAAGAGGTTTCAGACCATCCTCGATTATGTAGGTAGAAAAAAAGTCCCCAAGAGAAAAAAATTTCAAAAGCTGATAGCTACAAAGCTTTCTGAATCTAATGAAAAAGTCAATTTGTAGATTTAATATTAAAGTAATCCATAAACACAGAAACAACACTATTTCAGTCAGTTCCATGTTGTTGAGACATTGTTGGGACACACTTCCAAACAGACAGTTTAGGAGAACAGGTTGATTTCAGGCTTACAGATCCAGGAGAAGTTTCATCATTGGCAGATGAAGCTGTTTACTTTCATACATCCAAACTGAAACAATACTCCAAGCAAAATACCAACAGTAGCAGACAGCAAGAACATCACAAGAGCCCAAAGCTTCTATCCATGCCTTTATGGAATTAAATCCACCCCCTCCAGCAGATTTCTAGAAACTTAAGCAGGAAGCTTAAATACCTGAGGCTATAGGGGATATATATTCACATTCAAACCACTACATTGTACCCCTGGACCCCATAGACTAATGACCCTCTCACATTGTAAATTGTATCAAGTCTAACATCAAAGGTCTCATAAGATTTACCAACTTTTTTTTTTTTTTTTGGCTTTTCTCACTCTGACTCAGGCTGACCTGGAATTCACTATGTATTCTCAGGGTGGCTTTGAACTCTTGGTGATCTGCCTACCTCTGCCTCCCAAGTGCTGGGATTAAAGTCATGCACCACCACACCCCGCAGATTTACCAACTTTAAAACTGTTCCAAAGCACCCAAGTCTCATCTAAGATTTAAGACTGTATCTTAACTGTAAGTCCTATAAAATAAAAACAAGTTACATACTTCTAATACATAAGAGCACAGAGTAAATATTTCCATTTCAATAAAATGTAATAAGGAGACACCAGACCAATGTAAAATCCATAACAATTAGGTAAACATGAAATGCCAACAGTTCAAGTTCAAATCCAACATCCATAACTAGTGATGGTAGTCTCTGGATTTCCCGTTCCTATCCTTCAAGCTGGGCTAAGTATCCAGGGGAAAATTTCCATCCAGAGATGACAGCACTCCATGGTAGCCTTTACACAGCCCCGGTATATCCAAAACATCCTCAGGTTTCCATTGCAAACTATGATCCACTTTCAGCTTCATACTTTGGCATTTTTGGCTTTCAATACATGAACATCATTCTGTTTCACATGCCACGCTCAGCAGTGCCTCCTATTCAACTTCAGACAATGGCCTCACTGGTCACACAAGAAAATAATTCTGCTTCACATGCCATATCTAAGCAGTGTCCCTGGAGCCATATGAACTTTATGACCCTCTTCCACGTATTTTTTATGTTTCCAAAACAAATACCAGATGTACAACAACATAGCCATTTTCTCAATCCAAGGGAAAAATAAACTGTGACCTTGAAGCATCCAGAATTCTTCCTTTCAGTAACGCCCTTTCAAAAGATTTTGCATTCTACTGGGCGTGGTGGCTCATGCCTTTAATCCCAGCACTCAGGAGGCACAGGTAGGACTACCAAGAGTTTGAGGCCACCCTGAGACTACATAGTGAATTCCAGGTCAGCCTGGGATAGCGTGAGACACTACCTCAAAAAATCAAACAAAAAACAACAAAAAAAAAAGATTTTGCATTCCTATTCATTCAGCCTCTCCTGGGTGAACTTCACCTCAGGCATCTGTTCCATTATTTCAATGTAAAGCACTTGGCCCACATTCAATGCTTATAATCTGTTTAACAATAGAAGTTTTAGCAACATAAAATCAGTCTCTGTGCCAGTAACTTTAAACTTACTTGAATTTTTCCAACTTTAAGTGGTACATCTTTCAGTTCTATATCTTTCCATAGCACACCAATCTATGCCTTTAGTAAACTCTAATCAAACTTTCTGGGAATGGGCAATCAACCTTTAGGCCTTGACCCAGGCCCAACAATTTTTTTCTACTATCTTTCCTTTCCGTTTGAAAGTTCATAAGCCAACAGAGTACTCTGCGCATTCAGCATTTTCAAATTCTCACCAGAATAGCACATAAAATTTGGCTTACATCTCTATTTGACTTCTACATTCACAAGTACCAAATCCTGCCACATTCCTCCTGAACAGAAGTTCCAAAAGACCAAAATCCACATGGTGAGGTTCATCTCAACAAGACGCCACTCTTGTTATCAAATTCTGTTGTACTAAGCTCCACATTGGTGGGACAAAATTCCAAACAGACACAGTTTATGGGAGGATCAAGTTTAAGTCAGGATTACAAATTCAGGGGAAGTTTCATCAATGGCGGAAGAAGCTGCTTGCTTCCATACAGTGAAACAGAGTGAAAAACTGCAGCAAACATAACACCAGCAGACAGCAAATCCCAACAGAACACAAAACTGCTCTCCATACCTTTGGGCTGGAATTAGATCTACCCCCAGGGAAATGCTCCCTCCAGCAAACTACTAGAATCTTAAGCAGGAAGGTTAAATACATGAAGCTGTGGAGGACATGCATTAACATTTAAACCACCACACATACACCTAGAAACACTGTAGCAAAATGAGCAGAATAAAATAGCAGAAATAAGGATAGTGGTAGTTATAACCCTAGCACTTAGGAGATAAGGACAAAAGGATCAGGAATTTAAGTCCATACTCTGCTACTAGCAAGTTTTTGGCCAGCCTGGGATACATGAGACTATGTTCAAAATAAAAATAAATAAACAAATAATTAACCTTAAAACTGGCAATGTAGCTGGGTGTGGTGGTGAACACCTTTAATCCCAGCACTTGGGAAGCAGAGGTAGAAGGATCACCATGAGTTCAAGGCAACCCTGAAACTACATAGTGAATTCCAGATCAGCCTCAGCTAGAGTGAAACCCCACCTCGAAAAACATAACAAAACAAAAAAAATTAGTGTATAGGTAATATTACCTCTAAAGAATACTATAAACTTAAAAACTGATTCCGCAACAAAAAAGTAAAAGCAGAAGTCTTCCGGTCAAGATGGCGACCGCCTAGCTGCACTACAAACAACAAGGGGGAAAAAAGGCAAGTATTTAAGGGAAATTAGGAACTTTTTGAAGAGGGAGGGCACAGATTGGGGTAAAAGAGGGAAGCACACACCCCCGCAACCCACGCACCGCCACCCCGCCCGCCACAAATCACCCAGGGGCCTGGCGCCACGTGCACACCAAACCCCACACGCCCGGCGGCCCCACGCGCCCCACAACCCCCGCGCCCCACGCCCGCGCACCCCCCGCCCCCACAGAGCGCCCCACCCCCCCAGCGCACCCCACGCTCCCTATCCACACACGCAAGGCGCATCCCCAGCGAACCGAGGCTTCCCGCGGCCTGGGCGCCCAGGCCTGCCCCGCAACCCCGCGCCCCACCCCCGGGCGCCTCGTACCCCGTGCCCGCCCCACCCCCCGCGCGCCCCACGCTCCCTATCCACACACGCAAGGCGCGCCCCAAGCACCCTGTGCCCCAGGCACCCAGGCATGCCCCCCACCCCCGCGCCCCACCCTCACGCGCCTCGAGCCCCCCCCCCCCCCGCGCGCCCAACGCTCCCTAACCACACGCGGCAGGCGCGCCACAAGCGCCCCGCAGCGTCCAGCGCCCAGGCGCCCAGGTGTGCCCCACGCCCCCCGAGACCCCCGTGCAACACCCCCGTGCTCCTGGAGACCCCACGTGCGCCCCACCCCCGCTGAACGTCCAGAGTGCCCAGCGGCATCCCGCAGTGTCCCGCAGCTTCCCGCTCCATCTTACCTCAGCGTGCTCCACAGCCCCTGGGCGACCCGCGACCCACTTGACCCCCTCCACCACGCGACCCGCTCCATCCCCCCCCCCCCCGCGAGTCCAGAGCACCCCGGCGTCCCGCAGCATCCTGCGCCCCCTGCGCCCACCCGAGCACGCCGCGCTCCTAGCCACCCCGCTCCCCGCGCGCCCTGCACCCCCACCCCCCCGTGCCCTGGAGCATCTGCGCCCTGAGCCCCGTGCGCACTGAAGCGCTCCATGCCGCCCCCCGCACCCCCACCCCGCACGCCCCTCATCCCCCCCGCCGCACACGGCCCGGGCACCCCACGCATCCCAAGCGCGCCCCTGAGTGCCCAGGTGTGCCCCATGCCCCCTGTGCCCCACCCCCACGCGTCCTGCGCCCCGGCGTGCCTCAGCATACCCTGCCCCCCCTCCACGCCCCGCACCCCCAGCGCAACCGCCTCGACCCCCCTGCAATCCCCGCCCCCCCGCGCGTCCAGAGCACCCTGCGGCGTCCCTTGGCATCCCGCACCCCGGTGTGCCCCGCGCCCCCTCCCCCCCATGCGACACTGCGCCGCCCCATGCACCCCGCGCACCCCCCACGTGCCCTGCGCCCCTAGCCCCCGTGCCTCCCACATGCTCCCCTGCGCACCGCACACCGCCCCTGCATGTGAACGCCCCCCCCCCCCCGCACCAACAGTGCGCCCCTCACCCCTGACTGATCAGAGCGCCCCACGCCCCCGCCCCTCCAGGGCACCCACCCCACGCCCCCTGAGCCCTGCCGCCTCCCGCACACCCCACCCTGATTGCCCGGTGCCCCGGCACACCCCGACCGCCCCCCCCGCCGTGTGCCCCACTCGCCCCATACACACCATCGCACCCCGCGCCCCCTTCTGCCCACACACCCTCTGCACATCCTGCATGGCTGTGCTCTGATCGGGCACCCACCAGTCACGCCTGCCAGCCTACTGCACTGAAGCTGAGACCTCCTACCTCGCCCTTGTTCTCTGATCCTGCGAGTAGACCAGCCACGTGGTGCTCGGTTCGCAGGCCTGTGGGGGCCACCCCTGCCGTGAATAGGTGGCTGCCAGATCCCCTGCTGCTGTGCTCACATCACTTGCCCCCAGTCAGCTTCTGCTGTGTCCTGATTCCGTACCCACATCATCTGCCTCTGCACTGCAATTGCACGTGCAGCGGGCCCAGTCCCACAGCAAGAGCCACATAAGTCCACACTGAGTCACTAGTGCGAGCCCAGGTGCCATCCCCTACCTGTACATCGCTACCCAGCCCCCACTCCCCTGAGGCAGAAGAGCACAGACTGTTTACAGGCCCCAGTGTACCCAGCCAGAATCTAGGCACCTTCAGGGCTTGCTACCTCAGTCCCCTTTCAAGCTCCACCCACCTACCTGCCCATACACTGACATGGGTAGACCACAGCGCAAAAGGCTCATCTGTGATCTACCCCCTCACATTAGACCCTCCTTGTTAATGAAAATGGGTCATGCATTGTGGAGTTAGCCCCCAGTTATTGGTATGATAAATGTCTCTGCATATCATGACCCAACATGTAACTCTGACATTCTTTCCTCCCCCTCATCCGCAAGATTTCCCTGAGCCATGTTGGGTTCATTTTTGGTCTGCTTCAGTGCTGAGGTGTTGGGGGCCTCTGAGGCTTTGGCTCTCTGATTTGGTAGGAGTTGATTTTTCTCTGCGTTGATCTCCTTCCCCTTTGTGCTGGTATCCGGTTCACAGGAAAACATCACCCTTGCTAATTTCGCCAGTTGTCCTTAGTTTCAGTTGAGCCCCTTTTGAGGTATGTTGGGGCAGCTCTCTTCTTAAGATCTGCATCTATCTGGAAAAGAGAAGCAGATTCTCCAATGGAGAGTAAGTTAGCACCCAGAAAATTGAGATAACACTTAGTTTTTTGATAGACAGTTTGATAGGTGTAGGCCCTCTTATACCCTGTGATTGATGGTAGCTTGATATTGTAGAGTGGGCTTGTGTTTGGGTATGGTTCTGACTTGTTTCCCAGCTCCAGCTAAGGGTCTAGTACCACTGAGTGGATCAATTAGCCAAATCAAGAGCAATTGATTCCTCACCATGGCTGTGTACCACTATTGCACTTGTGTGGGCATCACATCCGGTTATTTGTTGCTAATTAGGTTAAACAGGGTGTTGCTTGGACAGATCTTGGTCATTTCCCCCAGTCGCCTATGTAGCGCCTTCTGGCACTAGACACGCTGACTGTCTGGGGACTGACTCTCTCCTGGCTTCCAGCCATGTCATTCCATTTTACGCGTCAGCTGTGTATGGAGTCTTCAGCAATAGGGTCTTATCACTGGCCTTTGGTGGGTCATCAAGTACTCTGACAGAAGTCTGTCATTGTTTTGGGAAACCTTGTAGGTTTCTCTGATCAAAAGCTCATTGTGGATGGTAGGCCCAAGCTGGAAGTGGGGGTTACAGGTCAGTGTCCACTAAGAAATTGAGGAAAAAGATAACTAATATACAAGAGTTAGAGAGGAGAGAGATAAAGGGGAGAGGGGGAGAGAGAGGGAGGGAAAATGTAGGAGATTTAGGTCAGTCTTGATCCTACCCTCTCCAGTGTCTTGTGGTTCAGGTGTTTCCTGTAAGGGTCTAGTGAAGGTTCAGCCATTTGGTCTGTCTTTTAGGAAGTAGAATTTTATGGTACCATTGCCGTTTGGGTCCGGATTACTGTTTTCCACCCTTTGATTCCCTCCCCGCCCTCCCATCCATCTTATTGTCTAGTCCATGAGGTGCTTGCTGGGTATGTAAGGCATTGTGGGCAGATTCAGTTTAGGTGTTGCAGATGAGTGAGACTATGTGTCGATTTTTTTTCTGTGATTGGGTAAGTTCGCTGAGAATGATCTGTTCCAGGTTCAACCATTTTTCCTCAAATTTCTTTATGTCATTTTTTCTTACTGCTGTATAGAATTCCATTGTGTAGATATAGCACATCTTTGTTATCCATTCTTCTAATGATGGACATCTGGGTTGATTCCAGCTTTTAGCTATGACGAATTGAGCTGATACAAACATGGTTGAGCAAATCTCTCTGGCTTTTGGTTTGAAGGTTTTAGGGTACATGCCCAGTAATGGTATAACTGGGTCTGTTGGTATTTCTATAGTCAGCTTTTTCAGGAGTCTCCATATTGCTTTCCAAAGTGGTTGTACCATCCTGCATTCCCACCAACAGTGAATGAGTGTCCCTGCTTCTCCACATCCTAGCCAGCATTTATTTTCATTTGACCTTTTGATGTTGGCCATCCTTATTGGGGTAAGGTGGAATCTCATAGTTGTTTTAATTTGCATTTCTCTGATGATTAGGGATGATGAACATTTTCTTAGGTGTGTGTTTGCCATTTGTATCTCTTCCTCTGTGAATTGCCTGTTTAACTCTGTGCCCCATTTTGTGAGTGGGGTATTTGTCTTCTTATTGTTTAGACTTTTGAGTTCTTTGTAAATTCTAGAGATAAGGCCTCTATCAGTTGGATAACCTGCAAATATTTTCTCCAATTCTGTGGGTATTCTATTGGCTTTGCTTATTATATGCTTGTCTGTAAAGAAACTCTTCAGCTTCATATGATCCCAATGGTTGAGTGACTGTTTAAGAACTTGAGCCACTGGGGTTTTATTCAGGAAGTCTTTTTCCATTCCTATATCATGGAAGGTACTTCCTAAATTTTCTTCCAGTAGTTTTCGAGTTTCTGGTCTTATGTTGAGGTCTTTGATCCATTTGGATTTGAGTGTAGTGCATGGTGAAATGTGTGCATCAAGTTTTAGTTTCCTGCATGTGGTTATCCAGTTTGTCCAGCACCATTTGTTGAAGATGCTATCTTTTATCCAGTCTGTATTGTTTGGGCCTATGTTGAATATCAAGTAGCTATAGTTGCTTGGCCCAAAATCCGGGTCCTCAAGTCTATTCCATTGGTCTATACTCCTGTTTTTATGCCAGTACCATGCTGTTTTTATTACTATGGCTTTGTAGTATAACTTTATATCGGGTATGGTGATGCCACCAGAGGTATTTCTTTTGCTGAGGATGTTTGGATATGCGAGGCCTTCTGCCTTTCCATATGAAATTTGAGATCATTTTTTCTATGTCTGTGAAGAACACTGTAGGGATTTTAGTTGGAATTGAGTTAAATCTATATATTGCCTTTGGTAGGATTATCATCTTCACAATGTTAATTCTGCCTATCCAGGAGCATGGGAGGTCTTTCCATCGTTTCATGTCCTCCTCAATTTCTTTTTTGAGAGTTTTTATATTTTCGTTGTATAGATCTTTTACTTCCTTGGTTAACGTTATTCCAAGGTATTGTATTTTTTTTGTTGCTATTGAAAATGGGACTATGTCCTTTATTTCTTTTTCTGTGTCTTTGTCATTTGCATACAGAAATGCTTCCAATTTTTGTGCATTGATTTTGTATCCTGCTACTTTGCTATAGGAGTTAATCACCTTCAGGTGTTTTGGGATGGAGTCTCTCGGGTCTCTTACATATACAATCATGTCATCGGCGAATAGCGCTAACTTAACTTCTTCCTTTCCAAATTGTATATCTTTTATTTCCTTCTCCTGCCTTATTGCTTGGGCTAGGACTTCCAGAACTATATTGAAAAGCAGAGGTGAGAGAGGACATCCCTGTCTTGTTCCTGATCTCAATGGGAATTCCTCCAGTCTCTCTCCATTAAGTATTATTTGGGCCTTTGGAGCTTTGTATATTGCCTTTATTATATTAAGATGTGAACCGGCCATGCCGATTCTCTCCAATGTTTTGATCATGAAGTGATGTTGTATCTTGTCAAAGGCCTTTTCTGCATCTATCGAAATGATCATGTGATTTTTATGTTTAAGCTTGTTTATGTGGTGTATTACATTGACAGATTTTCGTATGTTGAACCACCCTTGTGTTCCTGGGATAAATCCCACTTGGTCAAGGTGGATAATGCTTTTGATGTGTTGTTGGATTCGGTTTGCGAGAATTTTGTTGAGGATCTTTGCGTCTATGTTCATTAGGGAAATAGGCCGATAGTTTTCTTTTCTTGTGGCATCTCTGCCTGGTTTTGGGATTAGGGTGATACTAGCTTCATAGAAGGAGTTGGGTAGTTTTCCCTGTTCTTCAATTGTGTGGCATAGTTTTAGGAAGATTGGTTTAAGTTCTTCCATGAAGGTTTGATAAAATTCGGCTGGGAATCCATCTGGTCCTGGACTCTTCTTTTTTGGGAGGTTTTTTATTACTTTTTCAATCTCCATGAGCGTGATGGGTTCATTGAAGTGGTTGATCTGCTCTGAGTTTAGCTTTGGTAGATGATATGCATCCAGGAATTTATCCATCTCCTCCACATTTTCCAGTTTTGTGGAGTAGAGGTTTTTGAAATAAGTCCTGATGATTCTGCCGATTTCACTGATGTCTGTTGTGATCTCTCCTTTTTCATTTTGAATTTTGTTAATTTGGAGTCTCTCTCTTTTTTGCTTGATCAAATTGGCCAGAGGTTTGTCAATCTTGTTTATTTTTTCAAAGAACCAGCTCTTTGTTTTGTCAATTGCCTTAATTGTTTCCTTGGTTTCCAATTCATTAATTTCTGCTCTGATTTTAATTATTTCTTTCCTTCTGGAGCTCTTTGGGTTGGATTTTTCTTGTTTTTCCAATGCCTTTAGGTGGATGGATAGGCTATTGATTTGGGATTTTTCTGTCTTTTTTATGAAGGCATTGAGTGCTATGAATTTTCCCCTGAGGACTGCCTTCATTGTGTCCCACAAGTTTTGGTATGATGTGTTCTCATTGTCATCCAATTCCAGGAATTTTGCAATTTCATTTTTTATTTCATCCACTATCCATTTATTGTTTAAGAGTGTGCTATTCAGTTTCCAGTTGCTGTTGGGGCTCTTGTTGGTTTTTTTGTTGTTGATTTCTAGGACTATAGCATTATGATCTGATATCATGCAGGGAATTAGGTTGATTTTCCTAAATATGTGGAGGCTATCTTTGTGACTCAGTATATGGTCTATTTTAGAGAATGTTCCATGGGCTGCTGAGAAGAATGTGTAGTCTGTGGATTTGGGATGGAAAGTTCTGTAGATGTCTGTTAGGTCTAAGTGCTCTATGGTTTTGTTGAGCTCTCTTAGTTCCCTGTTGAGCTTCTGTTTGGATGATCTGTCTATTACTTATAATGGTGTGTTAAAGTCCCCAGCTATGATGGTGTTGGTTGTTATTTCTGTTTTATTGTCAAGTAGGTTTTGTTTTATGAACTGCAGTGCCCCTGTGTTTGGTGCATACAGATTTATGATTGTAATATCCTCTTGATGGATTGTTCCCTTTACAAGTAGGAAGTAGCCTTCTTTGTCTTTTTTGATTGTTTTTGATTTGAAGTCAACTTTATCTTATATTAATATAGCTACACCTGCTTGTTTCTTTATTCCTGTTTGCTTGAAATATTGTTTTCCACCCTTTCACCCTGAGGAGGTTTCTGTCTTTAGTGGTAAGGTGGGTTTCTTGAAGGCATCAGATTATTGAGGGGTCTAATTTTTTGATCCACCCTGTTAGCCTGTGTCTCTTGATGGGTGAATTAAGGCCATTAATGTTTAGGGTGATGACTGTGAGATTTGATTTGATCCCTGTCATATGGTGGTGGTAGAGGTGTGTTGGCATTTTCATGGAATTTAATTTTTTTTTTCTATCTATTCTGCGTTTGGTTGCTGTGATCTTCTTGTAGGCATTTGTGTTTGGTTATTTGTTTCTTCTCTGTGGAGAATTTCCTGGAGTACTTTCTGTAGGTTTGGTTTTGTGTTCATATAATTGTAAAGCTGAGTTTTGTCATGGAAAGTTTTCCTTTCACCATTTTTATAAGGGAGACTTTTGCTGGGTAGAGTAGTTTGGGTTGAAAGCCATAGCTTCTTAGAGTTTGGAGAGTTTCATTCCAGGCCCTTCTATCTTTCAGGGTTTCCATTGAGAAGTCTGAAGTAATTCTGATGGGGTTTCCTTTGAAAGTGGTGTGCTGTTTTTTTCCCTAGCTGCTTTTAGGATTTTTTCCTTGGTGTCACTGTTTAGAGTCTTAATGATAATATGCCTTGGGGAGTTTCTCCTTTGGTCTAGTTGGTTAGGAGTTCTGTTTGCTTCTTGAATCTTGATGGGCCTTTCTTTTAAGAGACGGGGGAAGTTTTCTTCAATTATTGTGTTAAATAAGTTCTCCATGCCTTTGGTCTGAAATTCTTCTCCTTCTGGTATTCCAATAATTCTGATATTAGGACGTTTAAGTGTATCCCACAATTCTCTCATGTTCTGTTCACAGGAACTTTTGAACTTACTGAAATTTTTGGACTCTGGAACTGTTTCTTCCATCCTGTCTTCCAGATCAGAATTTCTATCTTCCACTTCGCTGACTCTATTCTTGAGAGCCTCTAGTGAGTTTTGGACTTGTTCAATTAAGTTTGCATTTTCTACTACTTTCCTATGTATCACTTCCATCGCTTTGTCCAGCTCCCTTTTTGTCTCATTTTCTGATTTTCTTGCTGATTCTTGGAAATCATCCTTGCATTTCTTTATGTTTTCATTTAGTGTGGCCAGCTGATTTTTAAGGTCCTCTTTTTTTTCACTCTCCCTCAACTCTCTTAGCTCTCTTTGAATTCCTTCCAGTGTCTTATCATATTGCTCTAGCTTAGTGATGGTAGCATCCATACAATTATCTATCCTTTGTAGCTTTCCTGTCAGTTCTAGCAGTAGTTTGGTCAGGGCTGCATTGTTCATTGCTTCCACTTGATGTTCTGATCCTAAACACTCTTCTATGTTTTGGTTAGTTGTGATCCTTGTTGGACTGGGTGATCTGTCTGGATTTTCTTCCATTTTATTTTTGGTGTTATTTCTTTTGCGCTGTGGTCTACCCATGTCAGTGTATGGGCAGGTAGGTGGGTGGAGCAGCCTGGGATCTAGCTTAATGAGAATCCAAGGCAGCCTGGGGCAGTTGTAAGCAGCCTGGGTTTTTGCTCAGTCTTGCTAAAGCCGCCTACCTATAGCCTGGCAGGGGCACCAAAGTTGCCTGAATTCTCACCCAGTAATGCACCTAAGCTGTCTGCCTTTGAGCTTGAAAGGGGACTAAGGTAGCAAGCCCTGAAGGTGCCTAGATTCTGGCTGGGTACACTGGGGTCTGTAAACAGTCTGTGCTCTTCCACCTCAGGGGAGTGGGGGCTGGGTAGCGATGTACAGGTAGGGGATGGCAGCTGCGCTGGTGCTAGTGACTCAGTGTGGACTTATGTGGCTCTTGCTGTGGGGTGGGCCTGCTGCACGTGCAATTGTAGTGCAGAGGCAGATGATGTGGGTACGGAATCAGGACACAGCAGAAGCTGACTGGCGGCAAATAATGTGAGCACAGTAGCAGGGGATCTGGCAGCCACCTATTCACGACAGGGGTGGCCCCCACAGGCCTGCGACCCGAGCACCACATGGCTGGTCTACTCGCAGGATCAGAGAACAAGGGCGAGGTAGGAGGTCTCAGCTTCAGTGCAGCAGGCTGGCAGGCATGACTGGTGGGTGCCCGATCAGAGCACAGCCATGCAGGATGTGCAGAGGGTGCGTGGGCGGGTGGGCAGAAGGGGGCGCGGGGTGATGGTGTATATGGAGCAAGTGGGGCATGCGGCGGGGGGGGGGGTCAGGGTGCGCCGGGAGACCAGGCAATCAGGGTGGGGTGTGCGGGAGGTGGCAGGGCTCACGGGACGCGGGGTGGGGTGCCCTGGAGGGGCGTGGGGCGTGGGGTGTTCTGATCAGTTAGGGGGCGAGGGGCGCGCTGTTGGTGCGGGGGGGTGTGCATGCAGGGGGGCTATGCGGGGCGTGGCAGGATGCGGGGCACCTGGGGGGCATGCGGGGGAGCGCAGGGTGCGCAGGGGGTCACGGGGTGCGCAGGGGGGTGTGGAGGAGCTTGCGGGAGGCGTGGGGGGCTAGGGGCACAGGGCACGTGGGGGGTGCGCGGGTTGCGCGGGGGGGGCGCAGGGTGCGCATGTGGGGAGGGGGCACGGGGCACACTGGGGCGCGGGATGCCAAGGGACGCCGCAGGGTGCTCTGGACGCGGGGGGGGCGGGGCTTGCGGGGGGGTTGAGGGGTCGCGTGTGGGGCGTGGGACGTGGAGGGGGGTGGGGTACGCTGAGGCACTCCGGGGCGCAGGATGCGTGGGGGTGGGGCACAGGGGGCACGCAGGGGCACGCTCAGCACTACGGGGGCGCCCGGGCTGCATGCGGCGGGGGGACGAGGGGCGTGCGGGGTGGGGGGCGGGGCGCGGGGGGGGTAGGGAGCGCTTCAGGGCACACGGGGCTCAGGGCGCGGATGCTCCGGGGAGCGTGGGGGTGGGGGCGCTGAGCGCGTGGGGAGGGTGGACGGCTAGGAGCGCGGGGCGCTCGGGTGGGCATGGGGTGGGCCGCAGGATGCTGCGGGAAGCCGCGGGGTGGTCTGGACTGAGGGGGCACGTCGCGTGGGGGAGGGGACCAAGGGGGTCGCGGGTCTTGCAGGGGGTGTGGAGCACGCTGAGGTAAGATGGAGCATGGGACGCTGGGGGACGCTGCAGGACACCGCAGGGCACTATGGACGCGTGGCGGGGGTGGGGCGCACGGGGGGCGGGGGGCTCAAGGAGCGCGGGGGTGGGGCACGTGGGTCTCGGGGCACGCGGGGTCACGGGGCACACCTGGGCGCCCTGGGCACGGGACGCTCAGGGGCGCTTGGAGCCTGCCTGCTGCGTGTGGGTAGGGAGCGTTGGACGCGCAGGGGGAGGCAGGGGGGGGGGCCGCGCGGGGGGGGGGCTCGAGGCGTGTGGTGGTGGGTCGCGGGGGTCTCGGGGCACACGGGGGCACAGGGGTGCAGGGCACGCCTGGGCGCCCGGGGCGTGGGGCGCTTGAGGTGCGCCTGCTGAGTGTGGATAGGGAACGTGGGTTGCGCGGGGGGGGGTGGGGCGCACGGGGGTTGGGGCGGGCGGGGGGGTGACTCGAGGTGCGCGGGGGTGGGGCGCAGGGGTCTGGGGCGTGCCGGGGGGCGTGGGGGCGCGGGGCAGGCCTGGTCGCCCGGGCCCGGGAAGCTTCGGTTCTCTCGGGCTGTGCCTCTGTGTGTAGATAGGGAGCGTGTGGCGCGCTGGGGGGGAGGGGCACGCTTGGGGAGGCGGGGGTGCACGGGCTTGCTGGTCGCCCGTGCGTGTGGGGCTTGGTGCGCACGGGGCGCCGGGCTGCTGAGGCGCCTTGCCACGCCCAATGCGGGGATTCGCGGCAGGCGGGGTGGTGGGGCGTGGGTCGCGGGGGTGTGTGCTTCCCTCTTTTACCGGGATCTGTGCCCTCCCTGTTCAAAAAGTTCCTAATTTCCCTTGAATACTTACCTTTTTTTCCCCTTGTTGTTTGTAGTGCAGCTAGGCGGTCGCCATCTTGACCGGAAGTCCTTGGCTGACTCTATTCTTAAGAGCTCTATAGAGTTGCAGGTTGCTCAATTTGGTTTGTATTTTCTACTTTTTTTTTAATGGATAGTTTCCAACCCTCTGTTGACTTCCATTTTCATCTGATTTTCTGATTTTCTTAATGCTTCTTGGGATTCATCCTTGTACTTCTTTATGTCTTCATTGAGCTTAGCCAGCTGGTTATGGAGGTCTTCTCCCCAGCCCCCTCCTTCAGATCATTTAACTGTCTTTGGAGCCCTTCCTGGTTCTCATCTATTAAGTCTAATCTAGCGAGGACAGCATACATATGATTATTGGCCCTTTGTTGTTTTTCTGCAAGTTCTGCTATTTGCTTGGCCAGGGTTGAATAGCTTGTATCTTCATTTTGGCGTTCTGATCCTATTGTCTTTTCTATGTTTTAATTAGAGACATCCATTGTGGGACTGGGCAATATTATCAGATTTACTTGAATTTGATTTTTAAGTTATTCCTTTTCTGCTGTGGTCTCCCCATCACAGTGTAGGAGTCTTATTTAACTTAAGAGGAAGCTGTAGTCTACCCTTGAAGTGTGATTAATACCTTTTGTTTCCTTCCACTAGGCTTCTGATAGCAATTGGGCCTGCATGCTCAGAGGGAAGGAGCCAGTGACATTGTGGTGAGGGCCCAAGGACCTAGTGAAGGGACTTGCTATTCCGTGATTGGGGATATGGGACTGCATGGTCAGGTGGCCCAAGGGGACAGGGAGAAATTGGACAAAGCAGACTGCTGTTGTGGCTAGGCTGTGGAGGGAGGGGGAATGGGAATGCCTGGTGGTTCTGTGATGCTGAAGGGTAAAGAGATGGGACAGAAGGTCCCTTAGGACCCTCTAGCAGGGGGTGGATGGGACTGCCAGGTCCTGTGACAGAGCAGGTCCTGGATATGGGACTGCTGTGGGGCAAGTGATGTGGGGGGTTGTGGAGGTCCCTTGTGGTGGGAGAGCCTAATGAGGGGGAACCCTAGCCTGCTGGCCTGGGTCCCTGCATAGAGGCAGTGGAGTATGATGGTCCCTGGTGGCAGCAGGGGGAGCTCTATCCTGCTAACCTGGGTCCACATAGGGAGGTGGGGGTAGTGGCAAGTGGTAAAGTGTTCCTGCATGGAGGTCCCCTGGGGGAATGCTAGCTTGCTGGCCTGGGTCTGGGCATGGGGTATGGGGCGGCAGCAAGTGGAAAGGTGTTCATGCCTAGAAGTCCCCTGGGGGAATGGTAGCCTGCTGGCCTGGGTCTGGGTGTAGCGGTGGGGTGTGGTGGTGTGTGGGATGGTGTTGGCCGGTGTGGAGGCATACATGGAGCTACATTGGCCTGCTGGTTAGTGCAGGAAGAACCTGTGGCTAGGACAGCTATTTTAGGGGATTGGGGGACTGGTGGGCTACCCGAGAGCATGAGAATCAGCAGATTCCCTGCTTTGCTCCTCCATGCTCTCCCACTGGAGGTCTGTTAGAGTCTGCTCACCCCTAGAAGAACCAATGAGCCTGAAACATCTTGCCTCTCCTTCCCCAGGAGGTGCGGCATGGTTAGGCAGATGCCATCTTGACCACTTGTGATCAAATTTAAAGATCTGAACAAATTGTAGACAGTGCAGGAGAGGTTGCTCAGTGGTTAATGCGCTTTCCTGTGAAGCCTAATGACCCAAGTTTGATTTGCCAGTACCTTCATAAAGTCAGAAAAACAAAGTGGCACATCCATCTGGAGTTCTCTGTGTCTCTGTTCTTTCTCTGCATGCAAATATATGTCATATTTTGTATGGATATATCATGTATTGGTTCCATCTTTTTCCTCCTCCATGTCCCCATTCAATAGAGGGCAATCCTCTGTGGGGTTGGTGTTATTCCCCATGTGTTTGTGGGTTATATGTTATGAGAGCAGCAGTCAGTTATTTGGAAAAGACAGTGCCTCTGGGCATGACATCCCAACCTGTGACTCCTTCAGTCTTTCTACCCCCTCTTCCACAAAATTCCCTGAGCCTTAGTGGGTGTGTTTTAAGTATACTTCAGTGATGAGCTCTTAGGAGTTTCTGAATTTCTGCTTTAGTATGTGTTGAGTATCCTCAGCATCTCTCTTCTTCACCCTAGTACTGCTTGTCAGGCATATCATGGAAGCATCACTCTTGCTCATCTCCCCACGTCCTCTGTGGTTTTTCCTGGGTCTTCACTGAGATGTGAGGGGTGGTTATTCTCCTTCGGTCTCAGTACCTTTGGAAAGAGAAAAACAGATTCTCCAACAGAGAATTAAGTCAGCATATGTTAAATTGTATAAGCTGTAATAATTTAGGGAGACCTTGATGGATGTAGCCCCTTTTTTGGCCAATGACTAGTGGGTTGTTGACACTGGAGAGTATAATCTTTGTCTCAATAGGATTTAGACCTTGTTTCTCAATTTCATATATGGGTTCCTTTTCACTGAGAAGACTCTTAGCCAATCAGAAAGCAATTGGTTACCCAACAGGGCTGCATTACACACATGTGTACTTATTTGTCAGGCTGGTTGTTTCTGAGTAGCTTAGACCTCTGCATGCTTACATTGTTGTTGGCCACTTTCCTCCAGGAGCTAATGTAGTGCTTTCCAGCACAAGACAGGTTAACTCTCTGGGAACTGGCTCTCTTCTGGGTTCCAGCCAAGTATCTATGTTCTGTGCCAGCAGCATATGGCATATTCAAGAATAGGATCTTACCTTTTACTTCAGGTGGGAAATCAAGTGCTTTGACAGAAGCCTGTCTTGTTTGGGGGACCTCATAGGTCTCTCTGATCAACAGCTCAATATGGGTAATACCTATTTCTGGTTCTGTGATTTACAGGTCAGAGACAAAGATCATTAAAGTTAGACTTCATCCCACCCTCTCCAGGGCCCTTCTTTTCAGGTGTTACCTCTATACTCATACTGAGAGATATACCTTTTAGTCTGCCTTCAAGGAGAAAGGTTTCTATGGTACCATTTTATTTTGTGTTTATTTTCCCCCACCTTCCATTTCCCCTCATCTTAAGCCCTCCCCTTCCTGTTGTCTGGACCTCAAGTTGCCTAAATGTTATATGTTCCAGGTTAGTAACTGCAAATGAGTAAGAAAATTCAGCATTTGTCTTTCTGTGATTTCATGTGTTCATTGAATATGATCTATTCTAAGTCCACCCATTTTCCTACAAATTTTGTTTTATTGTTTTTTTTTTCTTACTGCTGAGTAGAATTCCATTGTGTATATGTACCACAACTTCATTATCCATTGTTCCAGTTCTTAGCTATTATTGATTGACTAGCTATAAACATTGTTGAATAAATACCTCTGTAGTGAAATGTGGAACATTTAGGGTAAATGCTTAGTAAGGGTTTAACTGTGTTTGTTGGTTGTTCTATATTCATCTTTTTCAGGAATCTCCATATTGATTTCCATAGTGGTTGTACCCATTTGCATTCCCACCAACAGTGAATGAGGGTTCCTCTTTCCCCACATCCTCACCAACATTTTTTATCATTTGATTTTTTTTTTTAATGATTGCCATCCTTACTGTAGTAAGTTGGAATCTCATAGTTGATTTAATTTGCATTTCCCTGATAGTTAGGTATGTTGAACATTTTCTTAAGTGTGTATATTTGTATTACTTCCTCTAAGAACTACCTATTCAGTCCTCTACCCCATTTTTCAATGGGTTGTTTGATTTTTTTACTCTTTAGGTTTCTAGATATTAGGCCTCTGTCAGTGGTATAGCTGTAGAAAATTTTCTACCATTCTGTGGGTAATCTATAGCTCTGCTTATGGTATGTTTGTCTGTACAAAAACATTTCACCTTCATGAGATCCCATTGAATGAGAGATTGTTTAATTTCCTGGGCAACTGGGGTATAGTTCAGGATGTCCTTCCCCATTCCTATATCAGGGAGAGTTCATTCATTTTTTTTTTTTTTAGAGTAGTTGAAGAGTTTCAGGTCTTATATTAAGGTCTTTAATCCATTTAGTATTTTTTTTTTGGTATGGTGTGATGAATAGGTCTAGCTTCATATTTTTACATGTGGCTATTCACTTTGTCCAGGACCATTTGTTGAAGTTGCTGTCTTTTCTCCAATATACTTTAATGGTAACTTTGTCAAAGATCATTTAGCTGTAGCTACTTGACCCTAATACTCAGGTCTTCAATTCTGTTCCATGGATCTATATTTCTGTTCTTATGGCAGTACCATGCTGTTTGTGTTACTATGGCTTTATAGTATACTTTTAGATTGGGTATGGTGATACCTCCAGAGGTGTTTCTTTTGCTGAGGATATGTTTGGATACCCAAGGCCTGTTTCCATTCCATATGAATTTTAAGATCATTTTTTTTCTACCTCTGTGAAGAAGGATGCTGGAATTTTTATTGGTGTTACATTACATTTGTATATTACTTTTAGTAGAATTACCATTTTCACAAGATTAATTCTACCTATCCAGGAGCATGGGAGGTTTTGCATCTTATCAAGTCCTCCTCAATTTGTTTCTTGCATGTTTTACACTTTCAGTATACAGATCTTTCACATCCTTGATTAGTGTTATTTCAAGGTATTTGATTTTTTTGTGTGGGTGGCTATTGAAAATGGAACAGCCTCACGGATTTCTTTCTTTGTTTATTTGTCCTTTGCATATAGAAAGGCTATTGATTTTTTTGTTTATTATTTATTTATTTGAGAGTGACAGAGAAAGAGGGAGAGAGAGAGAATGGGCACACCAGGGATTCCAGCCACTGCAAATGAACTCCAGACGTGTGCACCCCCTTGTGCATCTGGCTAACATGGGTCCTGGAGAATCAAGTCTCAAACCAGGGTCCTTAGGCTTCACAGGCAAGCACTTAACTGCTAAGTCATCTTTCCAGCCCAGCCCAAGGCTACTGGGTTTTGTGTGTTGATTTTGTATCCTGCCACTTTGTTGAATGAATTAATTACCTTTAGAAGTTTTGAAATAGAGACTTTCAGGTCACTTACATATAAGAGCATGTCATCTGCAAATATTGCTAATTTGACTTCTTTCATTATTTAATTTGTATCCCCTTTATTTCTTTTTCGTGTCTTATTACTTGGACTAGGACTTCTTGTACTATGTTGAAAAGTAGCACTGAGAGTAGACACCCATGTCTTGTTCCCAATCTCAATAGGAACTCCTTGAGTCTTTCCCCATTAAGTATAATATAATGAAAGTATAATAATTTAAGTATAAGTATAAAGTATAATATACTTTATATGTAGTTTTAATGTATTGAGATATAAACCATTCATGAGCATTATCTCCAGAGTTTTGATCATGAAGTGATACTGTAATTTGCCAAAGACCTTCTTCTCATCTATTGAAATGCTCATGTGTTTGGGGGAATTAAGTTTATTTATGTGGTGTATTGGTTGACCAATTTCCATATGTTGAACAATCCCTGCATCCTTGGGATGAATCTTGCTTAATTAAGGTGGATAATGATTTTGATGTGTGGTTAAATTCAGATTGTGAGGGTTTTGTTCAGGATCTTTGCATCCAAATTCATCAGGAATATAGGCCAATAGTTTTTTGTTGTATCTCTGTCTAATTTTGGTAATAGGGGTGATGCTAGCTTCATAAAAGGAGTTGGGGAGGATTCCATTTTCTCTAATTGTGTGAAACAGTTTGGGGAAAATTGCATTTAGCTCTTCAAGGAGAGTTTGCTAGAATTTGCCCAAGAAGCCATCACATCCTAGCTTTTCTTTTGGGGAAATTTTGATTACCTTTTCAATCTTGATGAATGTTATAGGTTTGTTTAGAAGATTAATCTTTTTTGACTTGAGTTTTGGTAGGTGGTATATGTCTGGGAACTTGACCATTTCTTCCAGATTATCCAATTTTGTGGAATAGAGGGTTTGGAAGTATGTCCTGATGATCCTTCCAGTTTCATTGATACCTCCTGCGACCTCTCCCTTTTAATTTCTGATTTTATTAATTTGAGACTTCTCTTTTTTTCATTTGATCAAAGTGGTTACAGGTTTATCAATCTTTCTTATCTTTGCAAAGACCTAGCTCTTCTTTTCATCAGTTTTTTAAATCATTTCCTTAGTTCCCAATTCATTAATTTCTGCTCTGATCTTAATTATTTCTTCTTGTTTGGAGCTCTTTGGATTGGATTCTTCTTACTTTTCCAATGCTTTTAGGTTGATGGTTAGGTTATTAATTTGGGATCTCTCCATCTTTGCTATGAAGGCATATAGTGCTATGAATTTTCCCCTTAGGATTGCCTTAATTGTGTCCCATAAATTTTGATAGGTTGTGTTTTCATTGGCGTTTAAATATAGAAATTTTACAATTTTTTTTTTATTTCTTCCACAACCCATTCATTATTTAAAAATGTGTTGTTCAGTTCCAGGAACTGGAGTAATTCTCAGTGTGTCTCTTGTTGTTAATTTCTAGTTTTAAAGCATTGTGATCTTATATGATACCAGAAGTTATATAAATTTTCCTGAATTTATGGTAGCATGCTTTATGGCCTAATATTATTACCTATTTTGGGGGAGGTCCCATGGGCTGCTGAGAAAAATGTGTATACTATAGAGTTGTGGTGGAAAGTTCTGCAGATGTCCATTAAGTCCCATTATCTATGGTGTTGTTGAGCTCCATTATTTCCTTGTTGATGTTTGGCTTGGATGATTTGTCTATTGATGACTGGAGTTTTAAAGTCCCCAATTATGATGATGTTTCTTTCTATTTTGGTAGATTTTCTTAATAAACTGTGGTGAACCTGTGTTTGCTGCATTTATATTTATATTTATGACTGTTATGTCCTCATGTTGAATTATTCCCTTGATGAGTGAAAAGTGGCCTTGTTCTTTTCTTGCTTGATTCTTATTTCCATTTTCTTGGAATATTATTCTCCATCCTTTCACCCTGAGGAGATGTCTGTCTTTAGTAGTAAGGTGGGTTTCTTGAAGACAGCAGATAGAAGGGTCCAGTTTTCTGATTCAACCTGTTAACTTGTATCCTTTGATAGGTGAACTGAGATGATTATTATTTAAGGTTATAACTGTGAGGTTCTATTTAATTCCTGCCATAATGGGGTGCTTTATGGGGTTTGGTGCTTTGTTGCGTTTTGTACTTTTTGAGCCTGCTCTAGTTTTGGTTATTGTGATCTTCTTCTTTTAGGCTCTTGGGATTTGTTGTTTGACTCTTCTATGTAGATTATTCCCTGAAGTATCCTCTATAGGTTTGGCTTTGTGTTCATATAATCATAGAGCTGATTTTTTTTTTCATGGAAATTTTTTCCTTTCACCATCTATTATGAGGGATACTTTTGCTGGGTACAGTAGTTTAGGCTGGAAGCCATAGTTTTTAGACTTTGAAGTGTTCCATTACAGTGGTGGGTACATCTTGCCTGGTTGGTTGATTTTGCAGCTTTTGGAATCTACTGTTTGTGCATACTGGTGATGACTTTTATTCCCCCCACAGCTTATACATAGTGCTTTCCAGAACTATGACAGCTAGCCAGCAGGGAGATGGTTTTTGTCTCAGTTTCAGCTTGATTTCTCAATGTGCTGCTATTGTTGTTTGGCTAAATGGACATAGTATGCCCACAAAATTACCCTCTAAACATTTATGCCCATATATTAATGATGTTCTCACATTTGGTTAGAAAAGCTTCTTTTATCAAATGGTGGTAACCACTGGAGAAACTCAAAACATATCAATGTGCTGAGAAGAAGAGATAGTGGAGTGTTCAGTAAGTAAGGGAAACATCACTATCACACCCTCCAAGGCTCAGAAACCACTGTTGAAAAGGTATTGGAAATACTGTCTTACAGATATTAAATGGTCATTGTACTCATAACCTCATAGTGGTTGATGTTATGTATTCAAGGCCAGAATAATATAAGGGGTAAGATTACATCCAAAGAGAAGAAGGACAAGTTATAAAGAAGGGGGTTCAGTGGAGGGGACATGGTAGGGGGACAAAAGAGGATTGTGCAAGGGGGTTGTGATCAGAGTGAATTGTGTATATGAATAAAAGTAGTAAATAAAAAAAATTTAAATTCCAATGCCATTCTTCACAGAACATATAATTTTTAAACAAGGTTAAAACAGTTAAAGGCACTTACTTTAAAGTCTGAAAGCCCAGGCTTGATTCCTCAGTACCCATGTAAAGTCAGGTGGATAAAGTAGTGTGTGCATCTGGAGATCATTTACAGTGGTAGGAAAGCCCTAAAACACCCATATTTACTCTCTCTGTCTGCCTCTTTTGCTCTCTCTTTCTCTCTCTCTCTCTCTTTCTCTCTCTCTCTCAAATAAATTAATTAAATATTCTAAGCTTAATAAACACAAAAGATAGCAGAGAGACAAAACTATCTTTATCAAAAAGCACTGTGCTGAAAGCTTCCAATTCTTCTTTCATGTCATATATGCACATGTATATGTAAAAACAGTATTGAAATAAAGGTATGACAAAATGAAAATAAATTAGTGATGGGGGGCCTATTTTTGCCTCAGGTTTCCATATGGGTTTAGTTTTTTTTTTTTTTTTTTTAAGGCATGCACCACCACGCCCGGCAGTATTTTTTTTTTAATTATTTATTTATTTATTTGAGAGCGACAGACACAGAGAGAAAGACAGATAGAGGGAGAGAGAGAGAATGGGCGTGCCAGAGCTTCCAGCCTCTGCAAACGAACTCCAGACGCGTGCGCCCCCTTGTGCATCTGGCTAACGTGGGACCTGGGGAACTGAGCCTCGAACCGGGGTCCTTAGGCTTCACAGGCAAGCGCTTAACCGCTAAGCCATCTCTCCAGCCCTGGGTTTAGTTTTTAAGACCACTAAGATTTAGTTAGCATTTCCTGTGATAAAAGTTTAACATTTCATATAGTAGATATCTCACTGAATTACGGAATGAGAAATCAGAATAATGAGGAGACAGAGATGGTTGAAATTTGTGGAACAGTGCCAAAGAAGGAAGCTACACCAAACAGTAGACCCAGAAATCTGCATCAGGATCCTGAGAGTCTGCAGTCAAATAGCATATGGTGTATGATAGGAATAAATCCTTTAAAACAGAGAAACACTATTAAGATTTGGATGACCAAGTTCCAAGATAATACAGGGCTGGGAGACATTATCTTTCCAACTAGCCAATATGTAGCTATACTGAACAGCCAGAAGAGTCTTGTTAGTTCCAGAAGGCTGTGTCTTGGCAGAAAAGCTACTCAAGCACTAGAATCGATGCTGTTCTAGATATACTTTTTGGATAGGAAAATAATAGTAAATTAAAGAAGAGCAAAAAAAAATAAAGAAAACCTTGTAAGACTCAATCTGATCCGCAGAAAGAAAATGTAAGAGGTGTGAATCTCACTGGCAAAACCTCACTAACATCAAAGCGCTTTGAGATATATGCCTTGTGGGTCCATGTGCAGAATAATTACCTTTCATTGTACTTGTCTTCTAGCACAGGGTGAGATCAAGATTATTGCTGGAAAATGAAGAGCATCACTGTACAAGAGAAACTGACATAAGCCCCATACATGGCTAAAAGTTTCAAATGGTTACATTTTTTTAAATACAGATAAATTTAATTCTTTTCAATTCTGCTTATCTTTATTTTTTATTTGTAAAATATTTTATGCTCTTTAATTGGCACACAGAGATTCAGATATTATTCATTCTGATGTTTTCAAGAACAATTTTCGTTCCCCTCCCCCTTCCTATTACCTTTGCCACAACCCTAGTCCCATTTCTGCTGTATCCTTTTGCCCTTCACGCGTCTCTGTTTGCTCATTTCCTTATATTCACTTTTGTTTATCTTTACAGTTTTGACTTTATAGGTTTAGTTCCCATTTGCCATCCTAGAAATACATATTTCTAGATGTTACACACTAAGACTTACATAGCAGAGAAAACATGTTATCTTGGTATTTCTGAGTTTGTACCCCTTCACTTAATATTATTCTTTATAAATCCATCCATTTTTCTGCAATTTCATGATTTCATTTTTGCATACTGCTGAATATAATTCTATTGTATATATGTACCACACCTTTATTATTACTTATCTGTTGATGGATATCTTGGTCCAAATCTTGGCTATGGTAAATAAAGCCACAATAAGCATATATATGCAAGTACCTCTGTAATAGAGTATGGAAACCTTAGGATATATGCCCAGAAGTGATATAGCTGCTTCCTATAGGCATACTACTTCTAACTTTTTGAGAAACCTTGATACTAGTGCGTGAGGGTTCCACTTTCACACATCCTCACCAGTATTGGTTGCCTATTGGTGCTAATAGCCATTCTGACTATAGTAAGATGGTATATCAAAGTTGCTTTGCATTTCTGTGGTTAAGGAAGTTGAACATTTGTTTAAGTACTTGTTGGCTATTTGGGTTTCTTCTTTTGTGAACTGTCTATTCAGTTCATTAGCTCCACTTTGTACTTTGTGATTGGTGTGTGTGTGTGTGTGTGTGTGTGTGTGTGTGTGTGTGTGTAATATTTGCAGTTCTTTCTAAACTCAGGCAGTTAGCCCCCTATCTGAAGTACAGCTGGCAAAGAACCTTTTTTTTTTCAAATGGAAATACCCAGTGTAAGTTCCCTGAAGGTAGAAGAAGTTGGCCTCCTCTTAAAGGACCATGCAAAGAGAGAAGTTAAAAGCCAAAAGCACACAGCACAGCACACTTCAGCAACTCCAGATAGGCTTTGCATATCTTTAGTTTGAAATCTCAAACCCACGCCATACCTTAAGATCCACCCAGTGAGGGGCACAGTGGTCTGAAGTGAGTAGGCCGGACCCATTTCTGGTCCCTTCCCACAGCCCAGGTCTAAATTCCCTGCACAGTCAGTGTGTGGGTGGGCATGCTACGATCCAGGGTGGGTAGGCTGGAACCATATCTAGCTCCTCCCACCTCCTCCCAGTCTGAGTTCCTTGACTGGACAGTGTGTGGACTGGCACAATAGTCTGGAGTGAGTAGGCTGGATCCATTTCTGGTCCCCTCCCACAGCCCAGGTCTGAGTCCGTATCTAATAATAAAAATAAATAAACAAAAGTAATAATAATAAAACAGAAATAATCAGACAGGGTAATGCACCACTTAAGTAAACTGAACCATAAGAACCACATGATCATCTCAATTGGTGTAGAGAAGGCTTTAACAAAATATAACACCACTTCATGATCAAAACACTGGAAAGAATAGGCATGGAGGGGTTTATATCTCAATACAATAAAGGCTACACATAAAACTCCTAAAGTCCAAATAATTCTCTTTTGTTTTATTTATTTGTTTGTTTATTTTTATTTACTTTACTTATTATTTATTTATTTATTTTGGTTTTTGCAAGGTAGGGTCTCACTCTAGCTCAGGCTGACCCAGACTTCACTATGTAGTCTCAGGGTGGCCTCAACCTCATTGTGATCCTCTTACCTCTACCTCCAAAGTGCTGGAATTAAAGGCATGTGCCACCATGCCTGGCCCAATAATTCTTAATGGGGAAAAACTCAAGGAGTTCCCACTGAGATTGGGAATAAGAGAGGGGTACCCACTCTCTCCACTGCTCTTCAGCATACTATTAGAAGTACTAACCCAAGCAATAAATCAGGAGAAAGACAATAAAGGGATTCAAATTGGAAAGGAAGAAGGGAAGTTAGTCCAATTTGAAGGTGACATGATCCTATATATATGAGTGACCCAAAAGTCTCCATCCCAAAATTTCTAAAGGTGATAAATTCCTTTAGTGAAGTGACAGGACACAAAATCAATACACAAAAATCAGTAGCTTTTCTATATGCAAAGGACAAATATACAGAGAAAGAAATCAGTGAGACTGTCCTATTTCCAATAGCAACAAAAAATTAAATACCTTGGAATAACACTAACAAAGGATGTGAACAAACTATATAATGAAAACATAAAATCACTCAAGAAAGAAATAGAGGAAGACTTGAGAAGATGGGAAAACTTCACATGTGTCTGGATAGGTAGAATTAATGTTGTGAAAATGGCAATTCTACCAAAAGCAACATACAGATTTAATGTAACACCAATAAAAATACCAGCATCATTCTTCACTGAGACTGAAACAATGATTCTCAAAATTCATATGGAATAGCAGAAGGTCTCATATCAAAACATTATCTTCAGCAAAAGAACACCTCTGGTAGTATCACCATACCTGATCTAAAGCTATATTACAAAGCCATAGTCAAAAAAATAGCATGGTACTGGAGCAAAAACAGAAACATAGACCAATGGAACAGAATTGAAGACCCTAACTTTAGGGCAAGCAACTATAGCTGCTTGATCTTTGACAAAGGTGTCAATACTGTAGACTGGAGAAAAGACAGCATCTTCAACAAATAGTGTTGGAAAAATTGAATGACCATATGTAGAAAAGTGAAATTAGACCCACTAATTTCACCATACACAAAATTCAAGTCCAAATGGATTAAAGACCTCAATAAAAGACCTGAAGCACTTCAACTACTGGAAGAAAAAATAGGAAGCACACTCCACAATATGGGACTGGGAAAAGACTTCCTGAACAAAACCCAAGTAGCCAAGGAAATTAAACAAGCACTCAACCAATGGGCAATGGGATCTCATGAATCTAAACAGTTTTAGCAAAGAGAAACATACCATAATCAGAGCCAATAGATTAACCACTGAATGGGAGAAAATCTTTGCCAGCTATACCACTGGCAGATGCCTAATATCTAGAATCTGCAAACTACTCAAAAGACTAAACAATAAAAAAAAATCAAACAACCCACTCCATAAGTGGGGCAGAAAATTAAATAGGGAGTTCTCAGAGGAAGAATTAAAAACAGATAACAAATGCTTAAGAAAATTTCAACATCCTTAACCATTAAGGGAATACAAATTAAAACAACTATGAGATTCCACCTTACCCCAGTAAGGATAGCAAACACTTAAAAATCAAATGAAAACAACTCTTGGTGAAGCTGTGGAGAAATAGGAGCCCTCATTCACTGTTGGTGGGAATGTAAGCTGGCACTACCAATGTGGAAATCAATTTGGAGCCTCTTGGAAAGGATGAATATAGAGTTACCAGCAGACCCTGTTATTCCCTTACTGGGCATTTACCCAAAAAGCTCTACATCTCAGTTGAGAAAAATTTGCTCAATCATGTCTATAGCTGCTCAATTCATAATAGCTAAAAACTGGTATCAACCCAGGTGCCCATCATTGGATGAATGGATAACCAAGATGCGGTATATCTACATGATGGAATTCTACTCAGCAGTAACAAAAAAATGACACATTGAAATTTGTACAAAAATGGTCAAACATGGAACAGATCATTTTAAGTGAATTTACACAATCATAGAAACACAGTCATCACATGATCTCACTCATCTGCAGCTCCTAACCTGGATCATATCTTAATAGCATCTTTAGGCTTTCCTGATGAACTGGATACCAGCACAAGGGGGAAGGAGACCAACATAGAGAAACATTAACGCCTACCAAATCAGAGAGCCAGAGCCTCAGAGGCCCCCAACACCTCATCACTGAAGCAGACCAAAAATGAACCCAACATGGCTCAGGGAAATTTTGTGGAAGAGGGGGCGGAAAGAATGTCAGAGCCACATGTTGGGTCATGATATACAGAGACATTTATCATACCAATAACTGTGGGCTAACCCCACAATGAACGACCCATATACCTCAACAAGGAGGGGCAAATGGGGAGAGGGTAGGTCATGTATGAGCCTAATAATGGTACCAAACTGCCTGTACTTGCACAATAGAAAACTAATAATAATTTTTAAAAAAAGAAAACCTGCTTCAAATGAGGTGGAGGTGAGGAACAGTACTCTTACCTCCACACATGCACCATCACAAATGAACACATGCACACACACACACACACACACACACACACACACACACTATGAACACAGATAGAAATTACAAAGAAATTAAAAGGGAGAGAGAGAGGAGGAGGAAAAAGGGAGAGAAGGAAGGAGGGGAGAGGGAAGGAGGGAGGGAGAAAGGAAGGAAGGAAGGAAGGAAGGAAGGAAGGAAGGAAGGAAGGAAGGAAGGAAGGAAGGAAGGAAGGAAGGAAGGAAGACAAGAAAGGCGAAAAGATCTGCTGGAGAATGGCTTAGCAGTCAAGGTACTTGCCGGTGAAGCCTAAGAACCCATGTTCAACTCTCTAGGTCCCATATAAGCCAGACACACAATGTGATGCAAGCATGCTTGGTTGAACATATGCACAAGGTGTTTCACACATCTAGAGTTCAAAGATAGTGGCTGGAGACAATGTCACACCAATTCTCTCTCTCTCTATCTCTATGTCTTGCTCTGTTTCTTGCACTAAAAAAAAAAAAAAAAAAAGTCCAGCTGTTGGGTTTGCCTCAAAAAATAAAATAAAATAAAAGGAAGAAAGGACATCATTCACTGGGAACTCATAATCATGCATCTAATTTACTGTAGAGACAGTAGGAAAATGTCATCTAAAACTGCAAACACTGAGATTATGCCCTGCCTGCTGTGAACATCTGCTAATCCAAAGTATTTTATTTATTTGACAGATAGAAAGAGGCACTGGGAATTGAGAATGAACATACCAAGGTCTTCAGCCACTATAAAAGAATCCAGAAGCTTGTGCCACCTTGTGCATCTAGCTTATATGGTCATGGGTAATTGAACCTGGGTCCTTTGGCTTTGCAACCAAGCACCTTAACCATTCATCCATGTCTCCAGCCCATATTTTTAAAAAATTGGGCGTAAAGGGGAAAGTGGGAGGGAATTACCATGGGATTTTTTTTATAATCATGGAAAATGTTAACAAAAATAAAAAAAAAAAATGGGGGGTAGCATTAGGAAAGCTAGGCATGATGATACATGACTTTAATCCCAGCACTCACTCAGGAGGCAGAGATAGGAGGATTGCTGTGAGTTCCAGGCCACCTTAAGACTACATATTGAATTCTGGGTCAACCTGGGCCAGAGCAAGACCCTAGGTAAAATAATAATAATAATAATAATAATAATGTTTCCCAGCCAGGCTGAGAAGGAGTGTGTGGCACTTCCTTTCTTCCTTTTGCCTGGGTATTTTCCTACTTGTCCACTAAATGTGTCTTGCTTTGAGGTGCTTTCTACCATTGTTACATGTATGATCTTTGACCTCTGAGTCCTTCGTTATTTCTTTTTGTTAAAATTTATTTATTTATTTATTTTAGAGGGAGACAATGGGCGTGCCAGGGCCTCCAGCCACTGTACATGAACTTCAGATACATGCACCACCTTGTGCATCTGGCTTAAGTGGGTCCTGGGGAGTCAAACCAAGGTCCTTAAGCTTTGCAGATAAATGCCTTAACTGCTAAGCCATCTCTCCAGCCCCCCGCTTTTTACTTATTTTTAAGTAATTAATTTATTTATTTGAGAGAACAAAAGAGAGAGACTTCATTATTTCTTATCCTTTCTGGTCTTTTATGTGAAGGAGATTTTTTGGTTCTTATGCTTTGCTTTCCACCTGGGAATATATATTCCTCCTCCAGAGCACTTTCATGCCCTGAGATTTTTCTGTAATGAAGATTCTCTGTCTTCCTGCTCCTTTCCCAGTTGGGAAAGGAGAATTCTCCTCCGGCATGAGAGTTTTGGCTAGCCTCTCTAAATCTCAGGACCCCCTACAATACACTTCATAATTCAAGTTTTCTGTTAACTTTCATTGAATTAACAAAATCTCACTCGACTTCTTTTTATTGGTGTTTATATTTGATAGTAGTTTTGTATGATAATATTTGAAGAAGGCTTATCATTTCACATCCTCCATATTTTTCATGAATTATGACCTTAATAACTTTTCCTATGCATACTACCTCACTGTGGTGGTTTGAATCAGATCCCCCCATAAATTCGTGTTTTCTGAATATTTGATCTCCAGATGATGGCAATTTGGAATGTGGAGACTTGCTGGAAGAGGTGTGTTACAGGGGGAGCTTTTAAGGGTATTACAGCCAGCTGCCCTTTGTCAGAGCTTGGCTCACTCTCCTGCTGCTGCCTTCCACCTTCTGTAACAGAAGTGATGCCCAGCCTCTGCTCATGCCATGCCATCATAAAGCATCCCCTCAAGATTATAAGCCAAAATAAATACTTTCCTCCCATCAGCTGCTTTTGGTCTGGAGTTTTATCACAGCAATAAGAAGATAACTATAACACTCAGTCTTTATTGCTAAGATGCTTTTAAGCCATTGTCTAATGATCATTAATTATTAGTTAATTATTTATGTGAAAAAATGTCACAGAGTTGGCTCAGTGTGTAAGGTTCTTGCTGATTAAGCATAAGGATATAAGTTTGTATCTGATGCATCCATATAAGAGCCAGAAATAGTGGCATACACTTGTAATTTCAGACTGTGGAAGTACAGACAAGGAGATTCTGGTGCCTGCTGGCTAACTAGTCTAGCCCAATCAGTGAATTTTGATACTATGACAGAACCTGTCCCAAAAAGTAAAATAGAGGTTATTTATTGGAACATGACTGGGACCCCATTTAAGTCCTAGAACCTAGAGTCCCTCTAAGAATCTTCTCCACTGTATGCATCAAAGGCCACACATGACCTTCCATTCTGATTTGGACCTGATTAAGGCCACTGTATAAATTCCAGCACCCATATACTCTAGGAATCCATCCCTCTTCAATCTACAGCAACCACATGTGTCTTGATATTCTGACTGGAACCTACTTGTAAGCTACAGCACCCAAAGTTCCTGAACAAACCCACTTTGTGGGCACAGGTGATCTTCCACTGGGGAAAGGACACTGGCTGAATTCTAGATCTCAGATTCCCTTTATCAGTGTACCTCTCTTCATAATAGGGGCATCAAGGATCTATCATTTGGACTGGATCCAGGTATACAATCAAGTACAGAGGCATCTGAATTGAAACCACCATGAAGCAGTACCAAGCATCCCCGAGAGTGAATTCCAAGTACCACAAAGCAGAGCAAACAGCAGTGAGCACAAAGGAGCATCTAGCATCATCCTAAGAACTCACTTAATGCAGGTGTGCCAGAAAGGCCTGAGCATCTTGCTATCTCCAGATGGGTTAGTCTTAACATAACATGAACTACTAATATGTCACTCCCAAGAAATCACAACCCCACAGTAAAGGAACCTCATGAGATCTACCCAGAGGAAAGTGTACTCAAAAGAAAGGTGATTCATATATACAAAGAATTCAAAGAAGACAAGGATAAACACATCCATGAAATCCTGAATAAATTCAAACAAGTGACACATATGTCTAAATGAATTATGAAAAAAATGTAAACAAATAGCTAGAGGAAATGATGAAGTTGAGCCAGGATACGAAAATGGAACTCAATAAAAAGATACAAATTCTGACCAAAAGAAGAAACCGAAATAAGGCTGGAAATGAAAACCCCAGCAAATCAAACAAAAACCTCCATCAACAGTGTCACCAATAGGATAGATCTAACAGAAGACAGAGTAATCAAGTCTTGAAAACAAAGAAGAAGGGATGGGTCAATTAGTCAAACTCAAAGTGAAGTAAAAAAAAAAAAAAAACAAAAAGATGAATGTGGGGGAAGTCATAAACAGACTTAACCAGCAGTGGACTTTACAGCTGGCCAGCCAGGCCAAATGCATCAACTGTTGCAATGGTGGAATATCTGTTTTGGGGGAAAACAATTGCGCTCTAATGGGATTTGAGGTCCATTCCATGGGAGAGAATTCATGCTCTGTACTGAAAACTTAGTAAAAACCTATTACCTAGTAAAAGCATATTGCTGAGGAGGTTATAAGACCTAAGAGGGAAACTACTACTGTTGTCTGGCTAAATGGATGTATTATGACCACCAAACTTCCCTCTAAATGCTTATGTTTACACCCATATGTTATTTCTACTTCTTTAAATTAGCTTCTCTTGTCAGTTGGCTGTGACAACTGGGGTGTCCATGAAAATGACCAAAGTGCTGAGCACTAAGTGAGAATCTGTTCTTAAGGCTCAGGAGAGGTAACAGAAAAAAAATGTAAGAGCCAAAGAAAGGAAAGGACTGCTTACAATGTTGTCATCCAGACACAAAGTGGCCTTGGTATTCAAGACCTCATAGTAGCTAATGCTACCTTCATATGACCTACATAATAGTTGGAACTAAGAAGGAATTCAGTGAAGGGAGTGTGGTAGTTTGAATGTGAATATATGTACCCCATATCCTCGGGTATCTAAACTTCTTGCTTAAGTCAATAAAAAGTTATAAGAACATGAATACAATGAGAGACATGTATGACCCCTTGAAAAGATCAGATCAAATGTTTAGATCATGGGCATACAGGAACAAAAAGAACTTCAGGTCAATGGCATATAGAAAATATTTCTATGAGTAGTTGACCTCATTTCCTTTCAGTTTGGTTTGCTTGCTAAGCCTACCAGCCTGGGTTGAATTCCCTAGCACCAATGTAAGATGCAAAGTAGAAAATGAATGTGTGAGACCAATGAGCCTATAACAATAGGAGGCAGACCAAGAAGAAACCAAGGTTTGAGGGTCAGCTAAATCTGATGTTCATGTGCAGCAGCAAGAGACACTCTCTCAAAGATGGAGGAGCACAGACACATCAAGTTGTCCTTTGACAGCCAGACAGACAGGCAGACAGATAGAAACACACACACACACACGCACGCACGCACGCACGCACGCACGCACGCACACACATGTATACAATAAATTAATTTTTAAAAGAAATTTTTTTAAAAATATTTTAAATGTTTTATTTATTCATTTGAGGGGGGCAAATAGAAAGAATCAACACTGCAGGGCCTCTAGCCACTGCATCTGTCTTACATGAGTACTAGGTTATCGAAGCTGGGTCGTTAGGCTTTCCAAGCAAGTGCTTCAACTACTAAGCAATCTCTACAACCCAAAAGAAACTTAAAAATTTTTTTAAAGTCAAAAATTTCTGGGGCTGAAGAAACCCCTTGGACAGTCAGATCATTTGCTGGTTAAGCATGAAGGCCTGAGAGAGCCTGATATTGCTACAGTTTGGTCCCCCAGCACCATATAATATGTTTGGTGTGCCCTGTAACCCTAGTCCTGCCAAGGACATGATGTAATCACTGGAGCTCAGCAGCTGACCAAAATAGCAGAGCCAGCTACAGGGAGTGGCTTTCTCTCAAGGAAATATACAAATGAGTGAAGTTCTCCACTGGCCTGCACACACGTGGTCCACAGGGTAAACACATGTATGCTCATGCATATGCTACACACACACACACACACATCGTATCACATACGCTGCTTATTTATTGGCTGTTAGGCCTACTCCAAGGAGGGAATTCATATTTGGTATTGAAAACATAGTCAAAAACCACACAATGGCTGGGAAGATAATGGGCCCTAGGAGGGAAGATACTACTTTTGAATGACTAAATGCATATGCTGTATACATCTAATTGTCCTTTAAATATTTATCTGTATGCCCATAAATTAGTGCTACTCTAACATTTTGTCAGAGAAGTTCCTTCTGCAGTTGGCAATGGCTACTTTGGAGACTAAAATTTCATCAAAGTACTGGTAATATGTGAGTACTGAGCGCTTAGCATTAAATGAATGATACATCATCATGCAGGGTCCCTCTGTTCAATTTCTTATTTTTATATATTTAATTATTTGTAAAGTAGTATATTTTCATTTGGCTTATGAGGCTCCATCCTTCTCTGAGGAGCTATAGGCAGTTCATGGTTGCTGGGGGAAGAGGAGTCATTCTCTTTAATTCTGTATCCACAAGTATGTGGAAGGAAGAATAAGGGATTAAGGGTGGAAGAGGGTAAAGAGGATGATGGGGTCTACATGAACAGAATCAATGTAATTGATAATGAAATTATCAAGGAGCAAATAAAAATAAAAAATTATAAAATAAAAATAAAGGAGTTATATGTACAGACTGTAATGTCAACAGACCAATGAAACAGAATAGGAGAATCCAGAAACATATATGGTCCTCTGATTTATAGTGGTCATTAAAATGTAATAAGCAAATGATGACTTTTAGTAAACAATGCTGAGGTCATGACATACCTACATGAAAAAACAATGAATTTTGAACTCTTTTAATCACAGTATCAAATCACTTCCAGATAGATTAGTAGTTTATAATGGAAACCATAAAATTAGAGTGTCTAAAGGATAGTGAGAAATTATACTAAGGTAGGCAAAAAAAAAAAAAAAAAAAAAAGAATGGGGCTGGGGAGATTGCTCAATAGTTAAAGGCACTTGCTTACAAAGACTGTTGGCTGGAGTTCAATTCCCAAGCCACCCAACTTAAGCCACATAAAAAATGACTTAGGCATCTGCAGGGGCAAAAGGCACTGGCACACCAACATAGACATATGTGCAAAGTAAATAAATAACAAAAATGGCCTCAAAAGTGTCAGTCATGAAAAAAATCCTATCAATTTAGCTACATGGAAATTAGGTGCTTTTTTTCTTAAAAAAAAACACCAATAAGATAGTTAAAAGGTAAGATGCAGAGAGCTCCTACAAATTAGTAAGAAAAAATAGAAAATTCACTTTTGAAAAATGAACTAAAGTCTTGTAAACTTTACAAAATATGACATCAAATTAATAACAAACATGACTATGGACAGATAATCATGATTCTTTAAGGAAATGAAGAGCAAAACTACAATTGGGTTACACAGTCATGGCTTTTACTTAGGTACACATGAGAATATGAACACTTCAAAGTCTAATGTACTGTTGTGTGTGTTGGCTAGGTACAGCTAACACTAACTAAATATATGCATGATCTATAACCAAGCACTTCAGTGTATATATACTAAAAAGACGCAGAGATATATTCATCAAAAGATAGGCATGACATAGCAATAAGGCAAGAGACACACATAAAAGGGATACAAATTGGAAAGGAAGAAATCAAGTTATCACTATTTGCAGATGACATGATTCTATACATAAAGGACCCTAAAGACTCTACTAGCAAGCTGTTAGAGCTAATCAAAACCTACAGCAATGTAGCAGGATACAAAATAAATACACAGAAATCAGTAGCCTTCATATATGCTAACAACAAACACACAGAGGATGAAATCAGAGAATCACTCCCATTCACAATTGCATCAAAAAAAAATAAAATACCTTGGAATAAACCTAACTAAGGAAGTAAAGAATCTATACAATGAGAACTTTAAGACACTCAAGCGAGAAATTGCAGAAGACACTAGAAAGTGGAGAAACATCCCTTGTTCCTGGCTTGGAAGAATCAATATCGTGAAAATGGCAATCTTACCTAAAGCAATCTACACATTTAATGCAATCCCTATCAAAATTCCAAAGGCTTTCTTCATGGAAATAGAAAAAACAATCCAAAAATTCATTTGGAATCATAAAAAACCTCGAATATCTAAAATAATACTGAGCAACAAAAAAGAGGCTGGTGGTATCACCATACCTGATTTTAACCTATACTACAGAGCCATAGTAACAAAAACAGCATGGTACTGGCACAAAAACAGACATGTAGATCAGTGGAACAGAATAGAGGACCCAGATGTAAGCCCAAGTAGCTATAGCCACCTGATATTCGACAAAAAGGCCAAAAATACTCATTGGAGAAAAGACAGCCTCTTCAGCAAATGGTGTTTTGAAAACTGGATAAATATCTGCAGAAGGATGAAAATAGATTCTTCTCTCTCGCCATGCACAAGAATTAAGTCCAAATGGATTAAAGACCTTAACATCAGACCGGAAACTTTGAAACTGCTAGAGGAAAAAGTAGGGGAAACCCTCCAACATATTGGTCTTGGCAAAGACTTTCTAAATACAACCCCAATTGCTCAGGCAATAAAACCACAGATTAACCACTGGGACCTAATGAAATTACAAAGATTTTGCACCGCAAAGGACACAGTGAAAAAAGCAAAGAGGCAACCTACAGAATGGGAAAAAATCTTCGCCAGCTATATATCGGATAAAGGATTAATATCTAGGATATACAAAGAACTCAAAAAGTTAACTAATAAGGAATCAAACAGGCCAATCAAAAAATGGGCTAAGGAACTAAATAGAGAGTTCTCAAAGGAAGAAATACGAATGGCATATAAGCACCTAAAAAAATGTTCTACGTCACTAGTCATCAGGGAAATGCAGATTAAAACTACATTGAGATTCCATCTCACTCCTGTCAGATTGGCCACCATCATGAAAACAAATGATCATAAATGTTGGCGGGGATGTGGAAAAAAAGGAACCCTTCTGCACTGCTGGTGGGAATGCAATCTGGTCCAGCCATTGTGGAAAACAGTGTGGAGGTTCCTAAAGCAGCTAGAGATTGATCTACCATATGACCCAGCTATAGCACTCCTAGGCATATATCCAAAGGACTCATCTCATTTCCTTAGAAGTACATGCTCAACCATGTTTATTGCTGCTCAATTTATAATAGCTGGGAAATGGAACCAGCCTAGATGTCCCTCAACAGATGAGTGGATAAAGAAGATGTGGTACATTTATACAATGGAGTTCTACTCAGCGGTAAAGAAAAATGAAGTTATGAAATTTGCAGAAAAATGGATGGACCTGGAAAGTATTATACTAAGTCAGGTAACCCAGGCCCAGAAAGCCAAGCGCCACATGTTCTCCCTCATATGGGGATCCTAGCTACAGATGACTGGGCTTCTGTGTGAGAATGAAAATACTTAGTAGCAGAGGCCAGTAAGTTGAAAAGGAGACATAAAGGGTGGAGAAAGGAAGGGAGGAGGATACTTAATAGGTTGATATTGTATATATGTAATTACAATGATTGTAATGGGGAGGTAATATGATTGAGAATGGAATTTCAAACGGGAAAGTGTGGGGGTGGGGAGGGAGGGAATTACCATGGGATATATTTTATAATCATGGAAAATGTTAATAAAAATTAAAAAAAAAAAAAAAAGTACAACCTGTTAAAATACAATAGGAAATTACCTCTTGAAAAAAAAAAAAAAAAGATAGGCATGAATCTCCTTATAGCAATAGTAGTATTAGCCTAAATGGAACAATACACACAATGATTTATATAGTAGAATTGATTTATAAATTATAGAATATTAGTACTGAATATTAGTAGGAGTTAAATACTGTTACACCCCAAAACATTGATAACCTCAATGAAAGAAACAAAGCAAACAAAAGAGTGAAGCCGATACAGCTTTATTTATTTATTTAAAGTTCAAAAATATAAAGAATTAATGTGTGTCATTAAGTCAGGATAAAATCTGAAAGAGAATGGTAATGGCTAGAAGGAGGATGAGGGGGTTTTTGTGCTACTGACAATTATTCCATTGCTTGACCCAGAGATACGGTTACATCAGTGCGTTCCTTAGTGAAAATTTCCCTGTCATAGATCTCTATGTTTTGTGCACTCTTCCTGTGTAAGCTGTATTCTAGGATATAGTTTATGATTTAACTATTCCATTACACACAGCAAAACAAAACATGCTTACTTCTTAGGAATAGCTCATGGAAGTTGTATTTGGTGGTCAGCTTGAAAAAGAATGTGGTTATCAAGCAACTCCCTCAAACCAAAACTCTTCTGTATAATGCTTTCTAATCTCCTGATGGTGTCTTCATGATAGTTATAAAGCAGGATTAAGGTATTATCTTTCAGAACTTTAAAATTGTTAATTTCATGCACATTGCTAAAATCCAATACTTACTGGGGGATTACTATAACATTCAAAATTAAATTGAAAACATCAAAAATCATTCTTAGTCATAAAATTAGAGCTCCTAAAGAGAAACACCAGAAATGAGTGGTGGTCAGGTTGCAAAGAGAAAGTTACCTTGATATATATCAATTACTTTCCCTAAGATATCACTGGCAATAATGTGGATAGAACTATAACTCATTACGCTAAGTGAAATAAGCCAGATGCATAAAGAAATATTCCATGAGTACCTGGGGAGATGACCCAATTAAAGGTGCTTTCTTACAAAGCCTGCAAGCCCAGGTTCAATTCCCCAGGCACATAAAGACAAACAGGCATTTAATTGCACTGGCAAGAGACCACTGCACACCTAAATACACACATGCACATTGCGTGTGTGCACATACACACACATATAAATAAATAAATTTTTCAAAAGAAATATTGCATGATCTCTCTCATATGTGGGGAGGAGAAATAATTTCAAAGTTGGGAGTAGAATGGTGATTACCAGAGGCTAAGGAAAATGGAAGATTAAGGAAAGATGGGGTGGCCTTAATGAATTCATGGTTAAGCAGGACTAAAGTCTTCTGGTGTGCATTGCACAACTAACTGTCTGTAGATAACAATGATACACTGTGTATACCAATATCTAGAAGAAAGGATTGTGAATGTTTTCATCATAAAGAAACAGTAAGTGTTCAAGCAGCAGATATGTTTGACCTGGTCTAAATATTATGTAATATGTACATGAATCAGAACATTACATAGTATTCTATTAATATGTATAGTTTTATTTAATGTATTAAAGAGTAAGGTTGAGGTCTGGAGAGATGGCTCAGTGGTTAAGAAGCTTGTCCGCAAAGCCTAGTGAGTCAGCTTCGAGTCCCCAGTACCTGCATAAAGTCAGATGCACAAAGTGATGTATGCATCTGGAGTTTATTTGCAGTGGCTGGAGGCCTTGGTGTGCCCATCTCTCTGTCTGTCTCTCTTCTATCTTTATTTGCTTGCCAATAAATAAACAGTTTTTAATTACATAATTCTTTTCCTACTATTGTATGTGTTCACATTATATCATATACTAATTTGTTTATTGCTTGTTCCCCTCCTTATGTAAACTACTTAAAGGAAAAGAACTTGTCTACTTTATTCACTTCCTTATACTCAGTGATAAAAATGCTACTTAAATAATCCTTAGTAACTATTTATTGAGTGAATGAGTTAAACTGACTATAGTCATTAAAGATCATTGGTGCTTTCATTTAAATATTGTTTGAATTTTGCATATGCTGATCCTTACAGTAAATATCAATAATTGTAGGTCTTAAGAAACTTCCACAAAAGGGAAAATAGTAATCTTAAACATTTGAAGTTCTGAACATAACCCATTAATCCTGCTCCACAGCCACGGTGGTAACACTACTGGGAGAATATCTGGAAGCATAATAAAGGAATCTTTGGGGCTGAGGTAACTATAATCGTTCAACATATTCTTTTCCATAGATGCCCAAAGGAAGGAAATGGTTCATCCTGTCATTCAGGTAAAACAATACACAATGCCCACTAAACCTAGGACAGCACAGTGATGGGACTGGTGGCTAGAAAACCATGGCCATCTGCTGACCATCTACTGACTGCTAATGCAGTGTCGTATGGTGGGTACCTAAATAAAAGCACCCCCTTTAAGAAACAGGTGGCATGAGCCCTCTCTTTCCAAGCCTGATGGGCCCTCGAACTTGTGACCTTGTGGGCCAGATAAGCATCAGAGAGGGGAAGGCCTAGATGTTTGAAATGTCTATGAAGTCTGGCAGGCCTGCAGTTGAGCCTGTGAAAGTGACCCTGCAAGGGTAGATGTAGACTGAAGGAGCAGCTGTAGTCACTGAATAACACAGGCAGTGTGCTGCTTAATGTCAAGAATGAGGGACAAGAAAAAATGAAAGCAGAAAAAAAAGGCCAAAACTCAATGGAGACAGGGGAAATGAACATGTTTTATCTGTATCCAGGAAGCCTTACACCAGTTCCATAACTGAGCATTGAGTAAATATGGAGCCATTGCGTATAAAGATGTGAGGAAAAAAAGAAGAGAGTATTGAAAGTGGCAGAACAAACACTGAGGCAGCTGTTCTCACCTAAAAAACAAAGCTAGGTGCATGTTTGCTTTTCAATGTCATTGTCCAATATGCAAATTCAGTTTATATTTTATTTTTAAACCAAATTTTAAATAAAAATAATAAATCTTCTGCACAAAATTCTAAGAGACCATTCATTCACTTATGTTTTTCTATTTGTCTGAATTTTTTTTCATTGCCAAATTTAGAGGTGACACCAACTAATCCTGTGCATCATAGAGGTCATATTCTCCCTACTGAGCAGAAAGAAAATGACAAATTCTCTAAGAGAAAAGTTCTTTGGGGAAACTAGATCAACCTTTAATTGGTTGATGGTTATCTACTGTACAAATAGAAAATCTCTCATATGAACCTATTTCTGTTGCACCCTAAATATATGTACTTAGGTGTGGTCTTCATAGCAGAAATATTACTGAAACTTAGTATGAAATTTTTCAGTGGGCAATAAACACTTTTAGGAATTCAAAATTAAAAGCAATGTTAGAAAGCCTATTAGAATCTATTTTAAATGCAAACTCATGAAAAACATACCCTAGATATGTTATTAAAGTTCTAAAACTGAAATAATTCTTTGCATAGGAGTTAAAATGTTAATGAAATGCTTTTACCCAGGGGCAAGGGACAGGAAAGGATTAAACAAACTACTGTTGTGTGACTCCAACTTAAGGAACAATATCCATGATGAACCTATTATCTCTTTTTCCAGGCAAGATATTTACTGAAGCTACTTTTTAAACTACCCAAACTTGCAAAACGCAATTCATTCTTTAAATAATTGGAAAATCGGTATTATGAATGGATTTTTATTGCTAGAAAAAAAAAAAGGTTAGCTTTTTCTTATTACCCAAGTGCAACTGAAAATGAAGGAATACAAATAAAGTATGGACTTATTAAAGGACCCTGGAAAAATAAATGAGATTTTCTTAGTTTCTTAGCTACCATGGAGAGAGGGTTTCTGTGTCAATGAAAAAGACAACTCTGTCAGAGTTCTGAAAAGTCAGGAACACATAAAAATCAGTATTGAATTAGGTCAGATTCCCCCCCCCCCAGCAATTATCTAAAGAGGACTTTTAAAATAAATAAAAAGCTAAATATTAACTCACTGATTCAGATTTGCTTTTTCATATATTTGCAAAAACCTTATAAGAAATATATAGGGTCAACTATTCTAGAGGCAAGTGGGCTTTCAAAGTACCATTTGGAAGGAAGGTTTGGAGACATAGTGCCAGAAAAGACTTTGTTCAACCATGACCATGATTGGTGTGAGCGCTGTTGGCTCTCAGCATCTGAGCATCACTTTTATAAAGTGGTGAAAGTAACACCACCCAACAAATCTAAATTCATAGTCATATCATGAACATCAAACTAGGCAGCAGAAACAAAAGGCCATTGAAAGTGACTTTTCATGTTTCTTAGGACTTTAGCTACTGACTCCAAATGAAGGACATATAAAACAGACAACAGGGATTTCAAATTTTTCTTACAGATAGCAGAATAGTCCTGATTCCCATAGCCTTGCCACAACAATAGGTCTATATAAAGAGTATCCTGGAAAATCCACAGAAATTCAGACCTTCTTTTTGCTGCAAGAAAATCATGAACTGAATGTTTCTCCAAAGTTTCATGGGCACCAGAGAGGACAAGAAGACTTCAAGGAAGAGAACACCAGCGACTAGCCCTGGCTGGTTTTCAGCTGAAAGGCAGATGGTCATATGCTTACACTGGGCTGTCACTGGAGGGCACAGAGACTACACTGGTGTTAGAAGAATTTATCAGATGGTCCCTGGAGATTCTGGATCATATTTAATATATCTGGATCATATAGGTACTGACACATGTTTCTCTCCTGGAGGACTGCCAATGTCATGGCTGGCAGACTTGAAGCAATGCTAGGAACTGGACTAGACAGCTCCCTGTGAATCAAGGTGATACCATAAATGATGTCTCATCAAGTGGTCTTCATGGCCTCCAAGGGCAGGCCCAACAATGGGGCACTGCTGAGGAGCTAGGAATTAAGGAAATGCTTCAAAGGTCAGCAAGAAAAGTCATCATGCACATAGAGGAATAGTACAAGAGGGCACATGTACCTTCAGGCCACACAAATGGCTGCTAGGAAAAGGCCCATAATTGAAAGCTCACCATGCAGAGAACATACTGAACACATAGAAGCAGTCTCTGGGATGTAAGAAGTTTGAAGTTTTCCCACTAATCCAATTATCTATTGCTGAAGAAGTCAGGGGAAGATGAACAAAAAGAGGAGGAATGAAAACACAACCTTTCTATCTGCTTACCTGCAGAGCTCCTACCTCCTATTGGGAAAGAGTCAGAAAAAGAAAAGTTTTGAGTAGTATGTGAATTTTAAGGTTTTATTCAAACTAGGTTGAGCCAGAAAGACTTGGTACTTATCAATGATAACATCAATTATCAGGAAAAAAAATTAGTATAAAGGAAATTGCTGGGAAGAAAAAAAATAAAACTACTTCAAGTGCATGCTGTATTGAATTTACATGGTACAAGAAACTTGTTACATAGACTATAATGGTCTTTAAAATGTTTAAAGTAGCCGGGCGTGGTGGCACACACCTTTAATCCCAGCACTCGGGAGGCAGAGGTAGGAGGATTGCTGTGAGTTTGAGGCTACCCTGAGACTCCATAGTGATTTCCAGGTCAGCCAGTGCTAGAGTGATACCCTACCTCAAAAAACCAAAAAAAAAAAAAAAAATGTTTAAAGTGACATAGAAATATTAGGATGTCAGTTTGTTATGACTATTATTTTATTTCAAAGCATAAATGCAAGTGTGGGTCAGGTGTGGTAGCACACCTTGTAATCCTAGTACCCAAGAGGCTGAGGAAGGATGATTGTAAGTGTGAAGCCAGCCTGGACAAGATCTTGTATCAATATAAAACAAAGTAAAGTAAAATGATAAATAAAGCACTCAGTGGTTAAGGCATTTGCCTCCAAAGCCTAAGGACCTAGGTTCAATTCCCTAGTACCCATGTAAAACCAGATGCACAAGGTGGCACACACTTCTGAAGCTCATTTGCAGTGTCTAGAGGCTCTAGCACACCCATTCTCTCTCTCTCTCTCTCTCTCTCTCTCTCTCTCTCTCTCTCTCTCTCTCTCTCCACCTTTCTCTCTCTCAAATACATATATAAATAAAATAATAAATAAAATAAACCAATAGTAAGTATAATGCATGCTTACTTTTCCTTTATTCTATTTATTTATTTATTTATTTGCAAGCAGAGAGAGAAAGATAAAAAGAGAGACAGACAGAGAGAGAATGGACGTGACAGGGCCTCCAGCCACTGCAAATGAACTCCAGATGCATGCACACCCCTTGTGCATCTGGCTTACGTGGGTACTGGGGAATCAAACCTGGGTCCTTTGACTTCACAGGCAAGTGCCTTATCCACTAAGCTATCTCTCCAGCCTGATTTTTCCTTTAATTTTAAAAAGACTAAAAGTAAAATGTTGCCTTATTTTAATCATATTACTTATGTGCAGGAGACTTCTTTAGGAAATATTTTCTCATATTTTACTTTATTAAACACAAGCATATAGTGTCCTTTGTTTATCAACCATCTCAGACCTTTCTTGGTTGGTGACATCAACCTACTTAATAACACTTAAAAATCACAGCTGAATATCATTAACACCTGGTCTCATAGCCTACAAATCTAGGGTACTGAAAATGAAGTTCCCCAGTTCCAGCTTCCTGAGAGAGAACTGCACTGCAAAGGTACCTACAGGCCAGCACAGTAGTGGCCAGTCATGGCTGGTTGTGGGAGGCGTGGAAAGAGACTGGCCAAGTTAATCTGCATTTGGGGTATAAGTTGCTCTCAAAGCTAAAAGTGGGGGAAAGGAAGATATATCACCTTTTTGACAATTAATTTGTGAAATCTAAGATGTATAACTTCAAATTTTATCTTTCAAATAATTATGAATATCCATTTGTCAAAGAAAGTGGATTGAACATTGTTTTATTCAATGGTCTGTTGGTTTCATTAATAACTACATTATTAGATGTGGGCATACATTTTTTGTTGTTGCATTTATTTCTAGGTTTCACTTTAATGAAAAGAACAAGAGTCAAGAAAGGGTCAGAAAAGGCCAGAAGTGGCTGGAGAAATGGCTTAGCAGTTAAGGCACTTGTCTGCAAAGCCAAAGAGCCAAGATTTGATTCCCTAGAACTGATGTAAGCCAGATGCACAAGGTGGTGCATGCATCTGGAGTTCATTTGCAGTGGCTAGAGGTCTTGGCATGCTCATTCTCTCACTCTCTCTCTCTCTTACACACATGCACACACACACACACACACATACACACAGTCTCTAATGAAAATAAATTAATTAAAATTTAAAGTTCTCTAAAAAAAGAAAAGGCCAGGAGTAGATCTGGAAGTTTATGTGATTTATTCTTTTTTTTTTTTTATTTTTTTTCAATCCTGTGAATTGAACCAAGAGTCTTTTTCATGCTGGGCAAGTATTCTTCCATTCATCTGTGTGCCTCAGTTTTTGGGGCTATTTTATTGAAAATTTTTATTCTTGTACATAATGTTTCTTGAACATAATCCCCTCCCATTGCCTTTTCTCGCACCCCTTGGCATTCCCCTTCTATGGAACCTCTGCTTAGTCTAACTAGTCCCTCATCTACCTTGATGTCTTTTGTTTTCTTTGTGCCTGCATGGATATGGGTAAGAGAATACTTATTGGTGGTTATACCATGAAATAAAATGCTTGGTGTTTCCTCAGCAAATGTAAATTGTTAATAACTTTTTAGGTAAGAATGAGGCCTTATGTCATCCTCCATCATCCATGATGGAGTATTGATGAGCCCAATATTGTGCAGGTCATATGCAGGTAAGGGCATGAATGCAATGACCACATCATGTCTGGAAGACAGCATTCCAAAGGGCTCCTTCTCACCTCCTACATTGTTTCTGCCCCCTCTTCTGCAATGTGCTCTCAGAGGTAAGATATCTCATTTAGTACTGAGCATTCCATAGTCACCTATTCTTCATACTTTGTACCAGTCTTCAATTCCTTCCCGGACAAATTATAATTTCTTAAAAAATTAATCAATCTCTTTTAGGTATTTGACCTGATAATGTATGCAATGGCAAGAAAGGGTAGCTGTGATAGGCTCATCGGAAAATGTAGCACAGAAGTATATGCATAAAGAATCATGAAGCAGATAGAAACGGAGAGATGCTTAGTAGAGTGTTTACAACCGATAAAACAGCAAGAGAGCTAGGGAGATGGCCCAGTGGCTAAAAGTGCTTGTTGCCAAAGCCTGCCATCCCAGGATCAATTCTCCAATACCCACGTAAATCCAGATGTCCAAAGTGGTTCATGAGTCTGGAGTTTCTTTGCAGCAGCAAGAGGCCCTGGCACACCAATACTCTCTCTCTCTCTCTCTCTCTCTCTCTCCATTTTTCTCTCTCTCTTCCTCTCCCCATTTCTTTCTCATAAATAAAAATATTTCCAAAAACAGCAAGGGAAGGATACCCTTGATTACTGCTTCTTTCTAGATCCTGCTTGCAGATCCAGTGACTGACATCTAAAGTCTCTTGAATGCTAAACTTGAATTCTAAAATGATATCCTTGGGTAATTACAATAAGTTGGGAACTTAATATGCTCTTAAGTAATATCTAAGCGCTATCATCTTTCAACAAAAAGCAAAAAGACAAATTTCTAACTCTATGATGACATTTTTATATAATTCATACACCAAAAAATGACATTAAATTGAAATTTTTTCTTAAAGATGATAAGGTACAGTTATTACTAGTAACACTATTTTAAAGATTGAAAAAAACTGAGGCACAGAGATGTTAAATAAGCTACAAAATGTCATTAAATTTCTATTTAATGCCATTTAGTTAGTATTCCAACCCAGGCTGTAAGCTTCAGGATCTAAATACTTCATAATACAGGATATCAATCATTTTGTACAACTCAGAATAATCATATTTAGAGAAGGCTTATGATAGCTTATACTTTATTTGTAAGTACAATAAGCAGAGTACACAAACAACAAAAAATCTGAGAAAATCATAATTCCAAACAACTTGGAATTAAGGGTTTGCTATGTATATTTAAAGCCATAAACCTTCAACCTTCTTTTATGCAATGCCTCATTGACCAGCCTTTCTCAGAAGACTTACAGAGAAGATTGATATATGATGAAATCATTATGAAAATTAGAAGATTTATTTTAATTTTCCAATGAATAAGCAAACATGATCCAGAGAATAGTAATAAGACCAAATATTTATTAAGCACTCCATGGCTAGTGTAACAGCTCTGACACAGTTGAGAGTCTTTTGCAGTTTAAAAATTGTTTTGTACATAATCTTCAATCTTCTGTAACATATATTTACTTAAGGCATAACAGGCTAAGAATATCATATGACTAAATTGGAATGTTTAAGTTTTCTTTCAATTAAAATCACTACTTCTGTAAAAGATAAAGCCAAATATAACCTCTTAAAATGTTAATAACCAAGAACATAACAGTAATAGTGCTATGCTTTGGATCATTAAGAACCGGGAAAGCACAACCTACTGTTTACATTCTGAGGCCAATCTTATGAAGCATAGAAGAAATAATGGGCAAAACCTATGCTGCAAAAAGAATGTGAGCTAGCTAAGAAAACAAGAGTCTCACATGAGACAAGTACAGAGTGATCTAAGAATATTTATTGTTGTTTATTTATACCTTCATCCTCCTAAAATAAAAGTTCCTAATGAACACTAGCAACATAAAACTCAACCATATGTTATGTGATATAAAAGTCTAATAAAGAAAGGAGAGAATGAGGACGCAATCATCAGGAAATATCCCTGCTACATCCTGACAAAGGAGCAATGTTTCAGTGAGCATATAGAAGGGAAGACCATGTTTACCTCCAGAGAAAACAGGTAGAATTACACTGTGAGTGTTCCCTCCATAGATTTCCTTGCCACCATATACACTAGAGGATTATTTTTCCAAGTCTAGGAAAGAATCTTAACCATAGTTCAGGCAATCTGGGTAATTCAATTTTTAAAAAAAATAAATTTGATATTTTAACTTTTGTATTTATTTTAGAGAGAGAGAATGGACATGCCAGGGCCCATAGCCTCGGCAAATAAACTCCAGAAGCATAGGCCACTGGGTGCATCTGGCTTACATGAGTTCTGGAGAATTGAACCTGGGTTCTCAAGCTTCACAGGCAAGTGCCTTAACTGCTAATCCATCTCTCCAGCCTTCAATTTTTCTTTCTAAAGTCACCACACCTGATCTAGGCCTAAGCCAGCCAGCCAGAGATGGTGCACTTCTCTAAATAACTCAACAGGAGGACTTTTTGTTTTTTCACCTAAGAACATTGTCAACAGTAATAATAAGCAAAAAACAAAGTCCAGGAACAGATAGATATCTGTCCTATGACAAGACAATACAAAAGGCAGAACAAACAACCATATAGAAAAAAAAACATGGGTGCTGGAGAGATGGCTTAGCAGTTAAGCGCTTGCCTGTGAAACCTCAAGACCTCGGTTCGAGGCTCAATTCCCCAGGACCTACGTTAGATGCACAAGGTGGCACACGCGTCTGGAGTTCGTTTGGAGTGGCTGGAGGCCCTGGCACACCCATTCTCTCTCTCTATCTGCCTCTTTCTCTCTGTCTGTCACTCTCAAATAAATAAACAAACAAAAAAAATTTTTTTAAAGAAAAAAAACATGGGTCTCTGATTACCATGGGTATTCTTAATTAGTGAAACATGAAAGTGCGATTTTTTTATAACATGGGACATAGAGGTGCTTCCCACTGTAGAAGTATTGTCAACATAAAACACCACTGTTTGGTAATTCTATTTAGTCCTTAAAGTGTGTCTCCAATAAAGAGGAATTTTATATTTTATTTATTTTTATGTATTTGCAAGCAGAGTGAGATAAAGAAAAGAGAGAGAGAGAGAACAGGAATGCCAAGGCTTCCAGCTGCTGCAAATGAATTCTAGATGCGTGCACACTACGTTCTGTATCTGGATTTATGTGGGTATCAAACCCAGTCATTGGGCTTTTCAGGCAAGTGCCTTAATCACTGAGCCACCTCTCGGGCTCCCTAACTATAATTTAATTTTTTTATTTATAAAGTTTTTGTGTTTATTTTCTCAAGGTAGAGTCTCACTCTATCCCAGGCTCTAGCACTCTGTAGTCTCAGGCTAGCCTCAAATTCACAGTGATCCTCCTACTCTGGCCTTCAGAGTGCTGGGATTAAAGACATATACTACCACACCCCCAGTACAGGAATTTCGTTCTTCTACTTACATAATTCTTTCATAGATAAAATATGTCAACAATAAATATAATACTTAGATTTTCAATAGCATTTGTACATAGCACTTCAGAGACTACCCAACTTCAATGGTTACAACTTTATTAAAAGTGAAACATAATTTCTGTATTTCCATTTCAAAAATATTTTGAGGGTCAGGGATTATACAGAGCATGTTGTAATAATGCATGAGAGCATTATTAGGAAGAATGTAAGCAATAATTGCACTAAAATGAAAGTCACTACTCAGGCACTTTATGACCAAATTTATTTTCTCTACCAAATTATTTTTATTTATTTATTTGAAAGAAAGAGGCAGATACATAGATAGAATGTACGCATCAGGGCGTCTAGCCACCACAAATGAAATCTAGACTCATGTGTCACCTTGTGCATCTGGCTTTACGTGAGTACTGGAGAATTGAACGTAGATCCTTAGGCTATGCAGGCAAGAACCTTCACCACTGAGGCATTTGTCCAGGCCCTCTCTTCCAAATTATAAGTTTTGTAAATATGTTTTAGTTTCTAAAACACCAAAAATACTAGTCATAAAGCTTCTGTACTCAGAGTTCTCTTGAATTACTTTTACCTTCTTCAACATAGTTAAGAAAAAAAAAGGCTTGGAGAAAAACATCATATACAAAGTCAAAACGAGTCACTTTATGTAACTCATAGTTCAAATAAGGAAAACTAGGGCTGGAGAGATGGATTAGTGGTTAAGCACTTGCCTGTGAAGCCTAAGGACCCCGGTTCAAGGCTCAATTCCCCATGACCCACATTAGCCTGATGCACAAGGTGGTGCCTGCATCTGGCGTTCATTTACAGTGGCTGAAAGCCCTGGCATACCCATTCATTCTCTCTCTCTCTCTCTCTCCTTCTCTCTGTTACTCTCCAATAAATTTTTTAAAAAGAGTTCATGCAAATAAGTAAAACTACAATGAACTACTAGTCCATACCCTTTCAAATAACAGTTACTCTGGGTGCAATGGCATATACCTTTAATCCCAGCACTGGGGAGGCAAAGGTAGGAGGATTCAATGACAGCCTGGAGCTACAGAGTAGGTTCCAGGTCATTCTGGGCTGGAGTGAGAACCTGCCTCAAAACAAAACAAAAAACAATAATACTAGTAATAATATAATTACAATATCATTGTACTTCACTAAACTTATTTTTAACTGCAATCTAACCAGTCTTTTCACTACTTGTAGTTAGTAGTGTTGGAGGGGAGGAATTTGTGTAATTTAATTGTACTCAATTTTGTACTCAATTTTCCCCTATCCTAGTTTCCAAATCTCCAAGTTTCATCATTAACTTTCAGTTGGAACATTAAATAGATACATAAAATGTTTTGCAAAATTTTAGAGAAAACTAATTTTAACAAGCTTTGCCTCTATCAAACTGTATTATACATGCTATCTTTATTTTAGGTGCCCCATATTATTCAGTATTTTTAAGCTGTTTTATTGACAATAAACAATATACCATGATCATAACCCCCTCCCACCACCCTGCTTTTTCCTCCTCCCAAATCTGCCCCCTCTTGAATCACTTCTTTTCACTAGTTTCTCTTTTATTTTGATGTTATTTGTTGCCTATTATGCAGGTCTTGTGTAGGTAACGTCAGCCACTGTGAAGTCACGAATATTAAGGCCATTTAGTGTCTGAAAGACAGCATTATTGGCACTCTCCCCTTCCTTTGGCTCTTGCATTCTTTCCGCCACTTCTACAATGGTCTCTAAGACTTGCAGGGTGTGATAGAGATGTCTCACTTAATGCTGAACACTTCACTGCCACTTCTCAGCACTTTGGTGTTATTCCTTATTTTAAAATTCTTTTCACTTTGTTCTCAACTCATTGCTTTACATCGTCAACAATAATTGTCCGTTTTTCTTATTCTCTTATAACTTTCTAGTTTTTATTTTAATTCACATTGAATTATATGCCCTTATGGCATATGGTTTATATACATATGGTTATAGATATATACCTCAATATATGTGTAAACATGTATAATGATGAGATCATGGTCAGGAACATAGTCATCATCTCAAACACTTTTCATTTTGTTTGGACAGGGAGAATTCAAAAATCCTTTCCACTAGTTATCTTGAAATAATCAGTCAATTATTATCAACCATAGTTCCCCTACTGTGCAACAGACAGTTAGAAGTTATCCTCTCATCCAATTGCACTTATGTGCCCTTTAACTACATATTCTCTGTGTTTCTACTCCTTCTCCTTCCACCCTCCCCAGTTTATGGTAATGACTATTCCACATTTCATTTCTAGACCAACTAGCAGTTCTAAGTGAAATATATCTTTACATTGTGTTTTATGATGAAAAGTACACTCAGCTTCCCATGTGACAAATGAAGCCTAACTCTCTGGTCCACCAACTAAAGAGCAGAATGGAGTTGTTATGATTGGTAGGCTTTTGCAGACTCATTCCTAGAATGAGAGAAAATGTTTACTTCCAATAGTTTTAGGTCTTAAACATGTGTGTTTGGCCTACTTTAAGTTGATTTTTCTTATAAGATAAAAAATAGATATTCACTTTTTTAAAAATTATGGTTTATGTGCAGGGACATAGTTCAACAGATAAAGCACTTGCTGAGCAAGCATGGGTACAAGTTTGATGCAGAGAAGAGAAAAGAAAAGACAAGGGAGATGGATAAACACCTGTGGAGGGGCCTTTGGAGGAGGGCCCAGAGCCCACAGTGGGCTCAAAGACTGCCATAGTTAAAGGGCCCTTAGGAAAAAGGAAATAAGAGTGGTTGCTACCTATCCCATTAGGAGAAAGAAAGTGAGAGAAGAAAGTGCAGTTCAGAGAGAGAAAAAAAAAAACAACTATTTTAGTTTGGGGGATTTTCCATTGCAAGATGGTGGCACTTAGAGCTAACAAGGAATACCTGAGTTCAGATCCTCATAACCCAAATAAAGCCACATACCAGAGTGCATGTGTAATCCCAGTGTGCACCTAGGGAAAGAATGGAGGCAGGAGCAGGACAATCACCCAGAAGCTTGTAGGCCAGCTAGCCTGGCCAATGAAGTACAGTCAGCAACAAAGAGAAATGCCTCAAACAAGGGGAAAGACAAGAACCACACCCAAAGTTGTCTTCTGACTGCCGCAGATGCACTTGTATGCATACAGACATGCACACACACGTGTGCACACACATGTCATCCACACCAAAAATACTCAGATTTAAAGTTTTACAATGATGTGTAGAATTTGTGAAGGAGAAAGTAAAAATAGTCATAAGAGGCAAGCCCCCTTGCCAAGAAATGTAATGCATTCCCAATAAGAAATATACTCTACAGAGCTGGAGAGATGGCTTAGCAGTTAAGCACTTTCCTGTGAAGCCTAAGGATCCTGATTTGAGGCTCAATTCTCCAGGACCCACGTTAGCCAGATGCACAAAGGGGCACATGCATCTGGAGTCCGTTTGCAGTGGCTGGAAGCCCTGGCACACCCATTCTCTCTCTGTGTCTCTATCTGCCTCTTTATCTCTCTGTTACACTCAAATAAATAAATTAAAATGAACAAAAATAATTTTAAAAATGAAAAAATAAAAGAAATACACTCTACAGCATGAAACAGTAATTTTAGGAGAGATCCCAAAACCAAGTTAGTAGAAGCTTACACCTATTTGGCTGCTGATGCTTTATGACATGATCATGGATCTGATGAAAGAGTGAATTACACATCAGTCTGTTTTTGCATCTGAACACTGAGGGATTGCCCAGAACATTCACATGCAAACAGGTAAAAAGGTTTATAATTATGAAGACACAAGTCTTGAAAACATTTGAAAAGGGAACTTTAAAAAATATTTTATTTGGGCTGGAGAGATGGCTTAGCGGTTAAGCGCTTGCCTGTGAAGCCTAAGGACCCCGGTTCGAGGCTCGGTTCCCCAGGTCCCACGTTAGCCAGATGCACAAGGGGGCGCACGCGTCTGGAGTTCGTTTGCAGAGGCTGGAAGCCCTGGCGCGCCCATTCTCTCTCTCTCCCTCTACCTGTCTTTCTCTCTGTGTCTATCGCTCTCAAATAAATAAATAAAAAAATTTAAAAAATATATTTTATTTATTTATTTATGAGAAAGAGACAGATATAGAGAAATAGAGAATGGGCATGCCAGGGCCTCTAGCCACTGTATACGAACTGAAGACACATGTTCTCCCTTGTGCATCTGGGTCCTGGGGAATAGAACCTGTGTCCTTAGGCTTCACAGGCAAATGCTATAACCGCCAAGCCATTTCCCCAGTCCCTGTGAAAAGGGAATTTTTATAACACAAAATATTCTGAATATATAGATTCCCAAGAAAAAAGAGCAAAATAAGTTATGATGGCCAGGCGTGGTGGTGCACGCCTTTAATCCCAGCACTCGGGAGGCAGAGGTAGGAGGATCGCCGAGAGTTCAAGGCCACCCTGAGACTACATAGTGAATTCCAGGTCAGCCTGAACCAGAGTGAGACCCTACCTTGAAAAACCAAAAAAAAAAAAAAAAAAAAAGATATGATGATTTTTTTTTAAGTTGGGATCCCACTGCTTGAAGGAAATCCCTTAAATATCATAGTAATTTAACATTTTGAGTGACTTCAATTTTATCAAAAATGAATTCACTCCACTTAAGATAAATTATTTCTCCGACAATACAGTGTGCCCTGACAAAGTTGTAATTTGTGTGTGTGTGTGAACAGGGTCTAGCTATATCTAAGTTTTAACTTTTCTCTGGAAATGATTGTCACTTTTCTGAGCTAAAACAGGAATTAGAAAAAGTGAGTAAATTAGTTGAGGCTCAACTCATCTTTAGAACAAAGGAAAAGGTTATCCATATATTGGAAGATAAATTCACAGTACTGGAAATCCTGATAAACACCTTTGAAAAGGAGAAATGGGAAATGGGAAGATGGCTCAATGGAGAAAATGCTCATTATTCAAGCTTTAATACCCAAGTTCAAATCTCAAGCCCCAAGTAAAAATTTGGATGTCATGGTAGGCTTCTATAATCCCAGTGCTCTGCTGGCTTTATGGGAGGCAGAGATAGGATAATTTCGCAGAAGTTGTCAGCTAGTATAACAAAAATAACAATAGTACAGTATTATTGAGAGAAATTCTGTTTCAAATGAGGTAACCAGCAAGGAAGGACCTGAAAATTGACCTCTGATCTCCACACATGCTCCATGGCATGTGCATGCCTGCTCTCACACACATGAACATATACACACATGAATACACACACAAAACAACCAATAAAATTTTAACAAGAGTTAAATACCAGTGTGCATCCTTAAACCCCCCTGTGTGAATGTATATATGTCCACCAATAGACTCAGGTGTTTTAAATTAAAACTTGGATTTCCAGGCACCTGATTAAAAGTGGTGTCATGGGGAGTGGATCTGATTTCTGCCTTAAAGGTATGCAGAGTGCTTGAGCTCTGCCTGAGTTTCCTGCTATTTGCTGCAGGTTTTGTGCCTGCTTGCTTACTTGTGGTGCTTGCTGCTTGGTGGTGCTTAGATCTGTGAAAGGGAGCCAGCTTCTTCCACCATTATGGAACTTCACCTGGATCTGAAAGCCTGAAATAAATCCCATTCTTCCCATAAACTGCTGACTATAACATCCCCAAGACAATTTTCCCAGGGGTAGGTGGAGGAAAGATACTGATCATCTTTATCTACAGGAACACTAATGGAAGAGAACACAAGTTTCTTGTGATGGCATTGAAGATAAAATAGTATTAGGATCTGGTATCACAGGGAATCCGCAGGTGACTCATCTGGACTTTAGGTCTTGAACCCTCACCTGTTTCCTTGACTACAGTAGCTGGAATGTGACAAGGATAAGCAAAGGTATGACATTGTTTGTGTCTTTGTGTTTCAGCCACTGGCTTGAAAACATCATTAGCTTCTGGTTTTAGAGGATACTGTAGAAACTTGGGATCCACATTAATCACCTCAAGTTCATTCCCAACAATTCTGCCAATACCTGTAGAATTTTTTTCACAAAAATCTACTACATTGGATGATCTTCAACCTAACCTTCATTTTGATATAAAAGTACTGCAAAGAAAAGGTACAGTTTAGCTGGAAGTTTACAGTGTGCTTATCAGTAGGAAGATTCTGAGAGATCTGAAGAAAAAGGCTTTGGGGAGAACATTTGATTCAGCAACTGCACAACTCTTCTCAATCTCTTTGGTTTCCTGGAAATTCACATCTTTCTGAAATAGTCTATATGCCCTTCCCATCTGCCTTTTATATCCAGCTTTTTGATGTAAAATTAATCATATCATTATTCAAAACACATCAGTTCTTATTGATTGAGAAGTCTAAGTTTTATGTTTTTTTAATTACTTGAAATTCCCCTGGAAGTTTTCATCTTATCTAGGCATTGAATAGTCTTTGACAATGGCTTTCATCTCATGTTAGTTTCGATGCAAGTCTCGGGCTTAAAATCAACCATAAGGGGCTTGCCTTTACTAAATAAGCTTTATTTTTAAATATAAACAAGACGTGGGAGTTTCTGGACATGCAAATAGAAGAAAAACAGATCAGAAGAGGGGCAGAGACACTGGGTAATGGGAAAGAAAACCCAAGGAAAAGCTCTAAAAATAAACAAAAGCCATTAAGCTCAAATGGTCATTGAGAATATCTAAAAGGGAGATAACTTTTTACATTTTAACACTTATTTTAGCTATGGGATCTTTTAAGGAATAAATATTGGAGTTGAAACAATGCATTTGTTTTCCTCACTAGAATAAGAAGAAAACCATCATGACATAATCTTAGTAATACCTCAAAAAAAAAAAAAAAAAAAAAAGCTATGTGTAGTGGTGCATGCCTTTAATCTCAGCACTTGGGAAGCAGAGGTAGGAGGATGGTTGTTAGTTCAAGGCCACTCTGAAACTACATAGTGAATTCCAGGTCAGCCTGGGCAAGAGTGAAACCCTACCTCAAAAAAACAATAGCAACAACAAAATTATAAGTGAGTCTGGGACCAAGTAACTTAAGTTAAGATTTTTAAGTCAGGAATTCTGTTAAATCTGAGCAATGATAGTGATAAAACAGTTTTTACTAGGTGGCTAGAATGTGAGTGTCTTGAAATGAACTTTGATAAGCAAACTTTAACTTAATGTTCAGTTTCCTCAGATGAATAGACAAAGGACATGCTGCAATGCACACTGAACTTACTTCTGATTCACAGTTACTTTTTTTTTTAAAGAAAGCCGATTTTTATATTTTTATTCTTATTTACTTATTTCATTGAAAGAGAGAGAGAATGGATGTGCCAGGGCCTCCAGCCACTGCAAACAAACTCCAGATGCATACTCCACCTTGTGCATCTGGCTAACGTGGGTCCTGGGGAATCAAGCCTGAGTCCTTTGACTTTGCAGGCAAAGGCCTTAACAACTAAGTCATCCCTCCAGCCCCACAGTCTTACTTATACAAGGTAAACTAAACTGAAGCAAGGTCAGTTATATCAAGTTCAAAGAGTTCTCATGCTGTTTAAATACAAATAGGTAGTATTTTACAGTAATATTAAATTAGAAATTTTTTTCTTTGTACAACAAATTTTGTATAAAAATGGTAAAATTGTAACCACAAATGTTCATAGTTTGCTTTGTGATTTTTAATTTATGAAGCAACACCATGAAGACAGGGAACATAGGCATGGCAGTACACATGTAATTCTAGCCTGAGGAAGTGAAAACAGGTAGATTTGTAAGTAATGCTAACTAGTGAAGTATAGACAATTTGGAGATCTCCAGGTTCAGCAAGTGACCCTGCCTCAAAGAATAAAATGGAGAGCAATTGAAGAAGACCCCAATGTCAACCTCTTGTCTCCACGTGTACACATTTCCATATCCATGTGCCTATACAGCTGCAAACACACATGCACACCATAAACGCACACACACACACACACACACACACACACACACACATGTATGTATATACAAGAAAAACATTGTTGTGAAAGCGTTAGAAAAAAACTCTCATAAAATCTAAAATAATAGTAAAATTCTTAAAGCCTATTATAGAAATAAAGTTTGAACTTTCTTCAGATTCATTCTAAAGAGGACCCAATTAAGAAAGATCCATGTAAACAGAAGTTGTTCATTTAAGGAATCACAACCATTTGAATCCACTTTCTGTAATTTAGGCAAATTACCAAATGAAGGCTTTCCTAAGCTAACAGTTCTTCAACAGTACCATTACAAGGCCTTCACTAGTTCAGGGTGCAATGTTCAAGCAAACACCAGCTAAGAAAGAAAATTTTAATGCAGCTCACTCTAAGACCTAGTCTTCACAGATCAACAACACTCAAAACAATTTTAGTAATAACTCAATGACACTGTGGAGAAAATTCTCCATTAAAAATAAATAAGTCAGGGCTTTACTCCCTCCTGCCTTCTCATGGGTAGGAGCTCCTCATATTCTCTCTTCTTTCCTTCTCTTAATCTAATAAAACCTCTCTAAATTTTACCCTCTGGTCTATGGATTTCAACTGTTTGTTTGTTTGTTTTTTTAATTTTTTTTTTTTTTGAGAGCAACAGACACAGAGAGAAAGACAGATAGAGGGAGAGAGAGAGAATGGGCGCGCCAGGGCTTCCAGCCTCTGCAAATGAACTCCAGACGCGTGTGCCCCCTTGTGCATCTGGCTAACGTGGGACCTGGGGAACCGAGCCTCGAACCGGGGTCCTTAGGCTTCACAGGCAAGCACTTAACCACTAAGCCATCTCTCCAGCCCTCAACTGTTTTAATTAATAAGAAAAGAATCTGACATAACCCAAAATACTTGTATCATGTAAGTGTGTTGGTGTATATTGGTACAGTGCTGAGAAACCGTAAAATTCCAGTATCATGTTGGTGCATTGGCTGTGATTGTCAGAAGGTAAGTACTCTGCTTCCTGCCTTTCTGCAGATTTGGAAATTTTCTGTGAGTGACATGTATTAAAACCTACAACTCCATGGTGCATACCAGCAATCCCACTGAGGAGGGCCCTCAGTGGAGTGAGGGCAAGGAGGAGGGAAATGATAGTATCAACGTATGATGTATCCATACAGAGTTTCTACTTAATAAAACAAAGCTTTCTGTTTTCTGTTTCCCTCTACTTGTAAAACCAATAGTAAAACATAAATGCTGTGTTTACAATGTTGACTTGGATTTTAGAAAAGATTTTGTGTTTAATGTATGGATCATTGACTTGAGTTTTAAATGCTAATGACCAATGTGAGTCTGAGGAAGATGTGGATTCTGTCTGAGATTTCTCTACTGAGTTTGTATCAGAGTAATGCCTTGGAACACAGATTCAAGCAGCATGTCCCCTCCTATATAGAATCATCTTTGGGGGCTCAGTCTAGGATTTTCGACCACTGATTCAGACTCAAATCAAGTTCAGTACAAACCAAGCTAGCAAAACTGAGAAGAAAGCTGTGAGAATGACCACTGAGATCCTAACATCTCCCTTGCTCTCCTGATAGGGAAAATCCCCCAGCCACTGCTAGCATGGCTGAATTTCTTTTCCTCCTTTTTATTAAGATATCCTCAATGTCCCATGAGAAGCAGCCCTCACTGTTCCCAGCGGGAATAATAAAGTTCCTTGGAGCTCTGGATAGAATGTACCTAGCCAGTGTTCCAGGATTAATGCAGCATGCACAGTCTAGGGTTCATGTGGGAAAAACCTGCATAGTGGGGGGAACTCCAGGGAACATCCAGACCCTGCAAGGCTACAACCTATGTTAGGTGGCAGGTGGCGGGATGGTGGCAGTGGAAAGATGCCACAGCCAGACTCCACAGGCAGGGTCCATGTGACTGTGACTTGCTCAAGGAAAGCAGGATCGTAATTGGGCAGAAGGCTGAGACATGCTCATCTGCTCAATCCTTAACCACCACCTAAGGTCTGAAAGTGAGACACCTGGAAGATAAACATATTTCTCAATGGCTAAATACAATTGCTAATGACTTGGTCTGTTTGGAATTTTCTGGATTTCTTCTGGTTTTACAGAAAATAAGATGTGTTACCTGTAGACACCTTTTGGTTTCTGTATTGCATATGGTAGATTATACAGTATGGCTTTCTCAATCCAGGCAGCCCAACAGGTTTAAATGGGATATATTCGCATTCTATCTACTCCAAATTTCCTTTTTATCTATTTATCAGTACTGCTTCAGGCAGAAGCACACTTAGAGGCTAAATATGTGACAGTGTGGTTAAGATATGCCCTAAGCATGGCTCCAAAAGAGATCAGCCATAGGTCCTACCTAGACAAGCAAATGTATTTAGAGTTATATCAGTAAGGACTTAAATCCAACACTCTTTAGGGTCTCATGAGTAAGGATTTAAATTTATAAAGCCTAAATTTAAGGTCATATCAGTAAGAGTCTAAATCTGAGGCCCTATAGAGAATACCATCTGTAAAATTAGAATGCATTCATGCAATAAAGTCCCATTGGTAAGAATCTAAATCTGTAGACTCTATTTTGGGTCCCATTGGTAACAACCTAAATCTGTATACCTAATTTAGGGCTCCATTGGAAAGGATTTAATTCTGTAAATCTTAGACTTCTGAGTATGATCTTAAAAGTGCCTTATGTGCAGGCTTTTTACTCCAAAATGCAATGCCACCTCAGCACTCTTGGCTGCCATGGGTCCATGTGTTCCCTGGCTGTGGGCATGATCTTGAGGTCCCCGGGGGTAACTAGATAGATATTCCACATAAAGCTAAATATTTCCTCATATACATGAAGAGAAAGTCCCTCCTCAGGGACAGTCTACCAGCTCTGAGTCCAGATAGGTTTTAAGTTTTAAGCAACTAATAGTATCAAAGATGGCAAGACTTAAGAGAAAATGGGGGAAATGAAAAACTGCAATACAAGGTCTTGCTGGCATATGGTAATCCCAACCCAGACAGACCTTTTGATGTCCTATTCCCTGGCCATAGAAATGGTTACAGAGCATAAAGTGAAACACCTTTTTGTACAGAAGCTTAGGACCTGCCAGAGATTTTTGGGTAGGATACCTTAGGGTTGTATTTCTCGCTCACCATGCATATGGGAGCAGGCCGCTCCAAGGTACCACAAAGAAATTCCCTGGCCATTCTGGTAAAGCATTAGAAAGAATTATATACACAGACCCTCCAAAAAACAGTTATCTTCAGAGCCTCAAAAGAAAAACTTTAATCTTTTATAAAAGATTTTTGTTTATTTTTATTTATTTATTTGAGAGTGATAGACAGAGAGAGAAAGAGGCAAAGAGAGAGAGAGAGAGACAATGAGCATGTCAGGGCCTCCAGCCACTGCAAACGAACTCCACATGGCATGCATCATGTTGTGCATCTGGCTTACGTGGGTTCTGGGGAATTGAGCCTTGAACTGGGGTCTTTAGGCTTCACAACCACTAAGCCATCTCTCCAGCCCAATTTTTTTTTTTATTTGAGAGTGACAGACACAGAGAGAAGGACAGATAGAGGGAGAGAGAGAGAATGGGCACGCCGGGGCTTCCAGCCTCTGCAAACGAACTCCAGACGTGTGCGCCCCCTTGTGCATCTGGCTAACGTGGGACCTGGGGAACCGAGCCTCGAACCGGGGTCCTTAGGCTTCACAGGCAAGCGCTTAACCACTAAGCCATCTCTCCAGCCCCAGCCCAATTTTTTTTTTTTTTAGTTATGGACATAGTATGTAAACAGCACATGTTGGTACCATCCTTACCCTCATCCCTGACCCCCCCTTCAAAGGGACCCTCCTCATTGGGGATGCCAGTTAGTCCCATGGAGATTGTGGGTTGTGCATTATGGGGGTAGCCATTAGTTATGGGGAAGAGGCAATGTCTCTGTGCATAATGTCTCAACTTGTGGTTCTAATAATCTTTCTGCCCACTGCTTCTGCAAATTACCCTGAGCCATGTTGGGTTCATTTTAGGCCTATTTCAGTGATGGGCTCTTAAGGGCCTCTGGATCTCTGGTTTAGTAGAAGTTGAGTGTCCTCAGAGTCTATCTTCTTCACCCTTGTGCTGATACCAGGTTCACCAATAATGTAGCACTCTTGATCTTTTCCCCAGTGCCTCTATGGGATCAGCTGGGGCCCTGTTGAAGTGTGATGGGCTATTTTATTCCTCAGGTTCTGCTTCCATCTGAAATAGAAAAACATATTCTCCAATGGAGAGTGAAGTCAATACAGGTTAAATGGGATAACCATTGTTAGCTTAGAGAAAACTTAATGGGTGTAGGCCCTCTTATAACCCAAGATTGGTGGGAGCTTGATATTAAAAAGCAAACTCATTATCTGGATGTGATTCTGATTTATATTCCAGTTCCAGATATGCGTTTCTTTCCACTGAGTGTATCTGTCAGCCAATCAAAAAGAAGTTGGTTACCCACTATGGCTATGTGCCACTATTGCACTTATGTGAATATTACATCAGGTTGCTTGCTTCTGTGTACCTTAGACCTCAAGTTGCTTGGACAGATGTTGGCAACTTTCCCCCAGAAGATCATGTAGCACCTTCTGGCACTAGATGGGCTAACTGTCTGGGGACTTGCTTTCTTCCAGATTCCAGCCAGGTCTCTCCATGTTCTGTACCAACAGCATATGGTGTCTTTGGCAGTAAGGTCTTACCATTAACCTCTGGTAGGTAATCAAGTGTTCTGACAGAAGTCTGTCTTCTTTTGGGAAACCCTGTAGGTCTTTCTGATCAACAGCTCATTGTGGGTGTTAACCACAATGTACTGGGAGTTACAGGCCAATTACAAGGGAAAAGAAAGAAGAAAAAGAAATAAAATATAAAAAAGAAAGAAAATAAATTTTTAAAAAAGAGAAACAGGAGAAAATTAAAATTAAGATTAGGCTTCATCAAACCTACTCTAGGGCCCTTTGATCCAGGTGATTCCTCTAAGGTCCTGATGAGAGTTCAAACTTTCAGTTTGCTTTCCAAGATACAGGATTTAATAGTACCAGTTCCATTTGGGTCCAGTTTTGCGTTCCCCACCACCACTCTTACATTCCCCTCAAGCCCTACACTCCCTATTGTACAGTCCTCAAGAAGCCTTTTAGTTATGTCAGCATCTTGGGCTGATTCAGGTTAAGAGCCACAGATGAGTGAGAACATGTGACAATTGTCTTTTTGTCATTGGGTGAGTTAGCTGAGTATGATGTGTTCCAAGTTCAACCATTTTTCTAAAAATTTCATTGTGTCATTTTATCTAACTGCTGAGTAGAATTCCATCATGTAGATATACCACATCTTGGTTATCCAATTCATCCAATGATGGACATCTGGGTTGATTCCAGTTCATACCTATTATGAATTGAGTAGCTATAGATATGGTTGAGCAAATCTCTCTGCACTGAGGCATGGAGCTATTAGGGTAAATGCCCAGTAAGGGAATAACTAAGTCTTTTGGTAACTCTATAGTCAACTTTTTTAAGGAATCTCCATATTTCTTTCCATACTGGCTGTACCATCTTAAATTTCTACCGACAATAAATGAGTGTTCCTATTTAGCCACATACTTACCAATATTTGTTTTCATTTGAGTTTTTGATGTTTGCTATCCTTACTGGGGTAAGGTAGAATCTCATAATTGTTTTAATTTGTGTTTTCCTGATGGTTAGGGATGTTGAACATTTTCTTAAGTGTGTTTGCCATTTGTATTTCTTCCTCTGAGAACTCCCTATTCCATTCTCTGCCCCACCATATGAATGGGTTGTTTGATTTTTTTTATTGTTTAGGTTTTTGAGTTCTTTGTAGATTCTAGAAATTAGGCCTCTGTCAGTTGTACAGCCAGCAAAAATTTTCTCCCATTCTGTGGGTAGCCTATTGGCTGTGATTATTGTATGTTTGTGAAAAAACTTATAGCTTCATGAGTTTGACTTACATTGGTTGAGTGTCATTTATGACATTGGTTGCAGTGATTGTTTAAGTTCCTGAGCTACACCGTTTTTGTTAAGGAAGAATTTTCCTACTCCCATATCATGGAAATTTCCTCCTATTTTTTCTTCCAGTCGTAGCAGAAATTCCGGTCTTATATTGAGATCTTTGATATATTTGGATTTGATATTTCTATATAGCAAGATATGTGGGTCTAGTTTCATTTTACTGCATACAGTTATCCAGTTTGTTCAGCACCATTTATTGAAGATGCTGCCTTTCTCCAGTCTACATTATTAGGGAATCTGTCTAAAATCAAGTAGCTATAGTTACTTGACCTAATTTCCAGATCCTCAATTCTGTTCCATTGGTCTATAATCCTGTTTTATGCTAGTATCATGCTGTTTTTGTTACTATGGCTTTGCAATATAGCTTTAGATCAGACATGGTAATACCTCCAGAGGTGTTTCTTTTTTTTTCTTTTTTTTTTTAAATTTTTTTTTGTTTATTTATCTGAGAGCAACAGACAGAGAGAGAGAGAATGGGCATGCCAGGGCCTCCAGCCACTGCAAACAAACTCCAGACACGTGCGCCCCCTTGTGCATCTGGCTAACATAGGTCCTGGAGAATCAAGCCTCGAACCGGGGTCCTTAGGCTTCACAGGCAAGCGCTTAACTGCTAAGCCATCTCTCCAGCCCCAGAGGTGTTTCTTTTGCTAAGGATATGCTTAGATATCTGAGGCCTGCTGCCATTCCATATGAATTTTAAGATCATTTTTCTATCTCTGCGAAGAATAATGCTGGGATTTTTGTATTAGTATTGCATTAAATCTGTATATTGCTTTTGGTAGGATTGCCATTTTCACAATGTTAATTCTGCCTCTTCAGGAATATGAAATGACTGAAGTCCCTGACTTTGATGGTGTTGGTGTTTATTTCTGTTTTGTTGTCAAGTAAGTTTTGTTTTATGAATGGTGGTACACCTGTGTTTGGTGCATTAAGATTAATGATTATGATATTCTCTTGTTGGATAATTCCCTTGATGAATAAGAAGTGGTCTTTTTGTCTTTTTTGGTTACTTTTGGTTTGAAGTCTGTTTTGTCTGATATTGGTATAGCAACGCCTGCTTGTTTCTTATTTCCCTTCACTTGGAATATCATTTTACACCCTTTCTCCCTGAGGAGGTGTCTGTCTTTAGTGGTGAGATAGGTTTCTTGAAATAGCAGATTGAGGGGTCTATTTTTCTGATTCACCCTTTTATCTGATGTCTCTTGATAGATGAATTAAGGCCATTAATGTTTATGGCAATAACTGTGAGGTTTGATTTCATCCCCACCATAGTGTGGTGCGTGTGGTTTGGTGTTTTCTTGGATTTTGCAGTTTTTTAATCCTTCTTGGGGTTTGATTATTGTGATCTGCTTCTTGTAGGCTCTTGAGGTTGGTTGTTTGACTCTTCTGTGTGGAGAATTTCCTGAAGTATTCTCTGTAGGTTTGGCTTTGTGTTCATATTGTTGTAGAGCTGACTTTTATAATGGAAAGTTTTTCTTTTACCATCTATTGTGAGGGATACGTTTGCTGAGTAGAGCAGTTTGGGTTGGAAGCCATAGGTTTTTAGATTTTGTAGTGTTCCATTACAGGCCTTTCTGGCTTTCAGGGTTTCCATTGAGAAGTCTGAGGTAATGCTGGTGGGGTTGCCTTTACATATAATGTGTTGTTTCTCTCTTGCTGCTTTTAGGATGTTCTCTTTGTTTTCCTTGTTTAGAGTGTTAATGATAATATGTCTTGGAGAGCTTCTCCTTTGGTCCATTTTGTTTGGAGTTCTGTTAGCTTCTTGAATCTTGATGGGACTCTCTTTTGAGAGGATGGGAAAGTGTTCTTCAATAATTTTGTTGAATAATGATTTGAATATTGGGACATTTAAGGGTATCCCACAGTTCCTTCATTTTCTATTAAAAAAATTTTTTTGTTTAAATTTTTGAACTCACAGACTGTTTCATCTGTCTTGTCTTCTAATTCTAAGGTTCTGTCCTCCACATGACTCACTTTGTTCTTGAGAGCTTCTAGAGAGGTTTGGACTTGTTCAGTTTGGTTTGTATTTCCTATTGCCTTTTTCTGTATATTATTCATCCCTCTGTAGAGTTCCTTTTTCAGGTCATTTTCTGATTTTCTTTTCTTTCTTTCTTTCTTATTTATTTTTTTAACAAGTCAGAAAAAGAAAATTCTGGTTTATTTATTGTTAGACATTGCTTTACACAGACACCAAATAGGCCAAAAAAAAAAATAAACAGCAACTTCATACATTAATAAAAAGGAAAAAATAAATCTTTTATCTTTGGCCTTTTTAACCATCTCATACAAACCAACTACTTATATACAGCTAGGTACATACACAAAAAGTTACTGGAATGCCCAGAATAAGGAATAAGATTTTTTTATTGTTGTTTTTATTTTTGTTTTTAAAAGTTTTTTTTTTTTTTTCTTATTTGAGATTATAATGAACATGGTCACACCACAAGTGAAGTCAGAAGTAGGATAGAAAACACTCTGAAGAGTGGTCTGGTCATCTGTTATCATTAAAATGGCTGACTCCTAACAATCCATACAAAAATGTAAAATGTAAATAAAAATACAAACAAGGGGCTGGAGAAATGACTTTTTTTTCCCACTCATGCCTGGCCTAAAATACCCGCTGAAAGATAAGAAAACCTGTCCCCTTAGGAGAATTCTAAGTAGGTTACACCATGACCAACTCTTTGTCTCTGACCTACTGTGTAAGACTCCCAAGCAGATTAAAGTATTATTGGAAATGATACCATAGGCTAATAATATATTTCCAGAAATGGGGGTTCAAACCTCTAACTAGTCATTTAGGGGATTATTGGTAGTCACAAGATTCTGCAGGCTGTGATGGTTAGCACCTTTAATCCCAGCATCTTTAAGGTGCAGGCAGCTGGATCAGGAGATGAGGCTAACCTGCCTCCAAGAAATAACAACAAAATCTCTTAATCCCTTAGGCTACCAAATAAACTTTGAGGACATTTCTCATGATGACCTAAAACAGATATTTCAAGACTATATTTTGCCTGAGTTGCTTTTTAAACAAAGCAATATTCAGGTATTTTTAAATTGTTGATAAAATTGTTTCCATAGCTGATAAAACATTCTGCTTATACTTACAACTCTTAGCATGACTGCATTCTATGTTCTAGATATGGCTTACAATGTCACCAGGCAACTAGACCTGAATGTTAGACAAAATGATTTTGAGCTTTTGTGGCATTCTTTAACTAGATTTTTTGTTTTGCTCAAGAAAAAGATAATCAGATCTGCTTTGTACCTTCTTCAAGACTAGTGTAACAGTACTTCTGAGTGTTTAATAACCCTATCTGGTAGCCAAAGCCAGTTGGAAACACTGGATATAAAAAGTATGTGATGGAGCTGGAGGGATTGCTTAGTGATTAAGGCACTGGCTTGAGAAGCCTAAGGACCCAGATTTGATTCTCACAGAGGCACATGTGTCTGGAGTTCACTTTCAGTGGCTAGAGGCCCTGATGTATCCATTCTATCTCTCTCTCTCTCTCATATAAATAAATAAATAAAATAAATAAATAAATTTTTTAAAGGGTGTGATTGTTAAAATCTGTTGTGAACTTGATATGATTAGGAATCCACAGACATTTCTCTTTTGCTATTCCTTGAGAGAAAACCTTGACTTATACCAAGAGCAACCAATATTTTGGTTCCTGATCTCAGATCAAGGAGGCCCAAGAGATGGTGGGACACTTCTATAGGATTCTACAACTCTGATAAACCACCTGTATTTTTAGTCAGGGAAGACATGGAAACCCAAAGATTGGACTTCAAGTTGGTATACATTCTGCAAGAGTAGTGTCAAAACAGCAGGGAAGATCATCAGTGCTTCTGAGGGAAGCCACATGGTCAGCACAGCCCTAAATCAACCCATCTTATGGCACAAATGTTCAGAGAAACATAGAGCTCAACACAGACCCCTAAAAGTCTCAAAATGGCCATAACTGACCTTAAATACACAATATATGGGGAATTAAATTTGGAAAACCTACGTGGTCCTAAGCACTCATCAAGAAAATATAGCCAGGAAATAAATATTTACTCAGAGTGACATCTGTGCCACTGTCAAGGTACTTTTAATAATGCCTCATCTGCTTTACAAGATCTATAAGAACAGATATTCACCATGCCAAACTCCACCATAAAATTTGGTGAACAGATTTCAGAATGGCTTTCTGGATCTTCATTGTGAAAGAAAATTATGTAATGCTGTGTGTGTGTGTGTGTGTGTGTGTGTGTGTGTGTGTTTTATATGCATGTATGTAAGAGTAGCTGATTTTTATATCCTGTGTACTCAGCTATTGTTTGAACTTTATCTCTCTTGCTTAGGATAAGCTCACACTCAAATGGTCCTGAATGATCTAACTCCATCTATCTAGGTCTTCTCTATCACTCTCCAAAGCCTGGAAATTGACAAGAATGAGAACCCTAAAAACCCCCATTTTACTCAATACCCCCTTTCAACTAATACCCTTTTATCCTTTCTTCCCAACATTTTCTTCCAGAACTGTCTCCCCATACTCTATCAATTACTTTTGGGGTCCCTTAGACACTTTTTCTTAAATAAACATCTAACCAGAAGCAGTTTATAGAAGGAAAGGGTTTATTTCAGACTGAAATAATCCAGGGGACACTTCATCATGACAAAGAAGCTGATTCACTCCATCATACATCCATAGCAGACAGACAACAACCATCACCAGCAAGCACAAGCCTACTCTGAACACCTCACAACTGGATTCAAGATGTGCACCACCACCATCCCCTCCCAATGTGACACACTTCCCCCAGCAGGGCTCTGTCTACTAAAGACTTAAGTAGACTTAATTAAAAATACCTGAGGCCAGCCAAGCGTGGTGGCGCATGCCTTTAATCCCAGCACTCGGGAGGCAGAGGTAGGAGGATTGCCATGAGTTCAAGGCCACCCTGAGATGACAGAGTTAATTCCAAGTCAGCCTGGACCAGAGTGAGACCTTACCTCGAAAAAAAAAAAAAAAAAATACCTGATGCCGTGGAGTACATTTTCAATCAAATTGCCTCAGACTGATGTTTTCCAACTCTGATACCCAACAGGTTAGTCATTACCTCAATTTCCTAATAGCAGTTAGGAATTGCTTCTTCAAAAGAGAGATTAATACAATTTAGGGTTACTGGGCCTGCAAAAGTAAAAGCACAGAATACACTTGAGTCTTCTGTTGCAGTCTTCACTTTACTAGAGGTAAAGGATGAATTTGGTTCCTCCTTATCTCTTGCTTCCTAAAGGAGTTACCTTCCTAGATCTGTTTTTTGTTTTGTTTTGTTTTGTTTTGATAAGCTCAACCTCACTCCTTGTTGCAGTCAGCTTCACATCACTGGCAGGAAACACCCAACCAAGAGCAGCCTGTGGGAGGAAAGGGTTTATTTTCGCTTACAGACATCAGAAAAAGCTCCATGATGGCAAGGGAAATGATGGCATGAGAAAAGGGTAGATTTCACCTCCTGTCCAGCATCAGATGAACAACAGCAGCAGGAGAATGTGCCAAACTCTAGTAAGGGAAAGCTGGCTATAATACTCTTATGCCCACACCCAATATACATTACCTCCAAGAGGATCCTGTTCCCAAATTGCCACCAGCTGGGACCTAGCATTCAGAATACACAAGTTTATGGATGACACCTGAATTAAGCCAACCCATTCCTCCCCTGGCCCCATAAACTGATAACTATATATGGAAAAGTTAAGACATTCAGTCCAACTTTAAAAGTCCCCATAATGTTTATCAGTCCCAATGATGTTCAAATATCTCCATAGTCCAAGGATTTTTAACTAAGCCATAATACCAGAAATGGCACAGAATAAACATTCATATTTCAAAAGATGGCACTGGGCATAGCAAAGAAATATTTAACAAGCACAAGATATAAAACAAACAAGGTAAATATCAAAGTCTGTACCTCCAAGTCCAACAACTCTAGTCAGTGACAAGTCTCCAAGTTCAGTAACTCAAACCAGTAATGAGTCTCTGGAATTCCAATTCTGCCCTTCCAGTAAGGCTACTCACAGTCCCAGAAAACTTCATCCAGTGCCAGCAGTTCTCCTTGGCAGCCATCACATAGTACTGGCATCTCCAGTGGGTTCTCATTGCAACCCACAGTTCATCCTCTTGGCTCCATCAGACTTTTATGCAGGTAATCAAACAGGCTTCAGACTGCCTATGGCCATTTCCAAAAACCAAAACTGTGTTGTAAATTCAATGACCCTCTCTTTCCTGCATTTGTTATACTTCATAGTATCAGATGGGCTACCAAGTTGTTCAACCAGAGAGGACTAAATCAGACTTTGAAGAACAGGATACTCCTTCAGCATTCAGGCCCCTTTAACAGAGTCTATATTCTTCCTGTTGTACTAATGCACGTCATCTGTCCAAATATCAATGGGTATAATCTCTCAGACAATTGCAGCTGAATGGGCCACAGTTTCAGCCCAAAGGTTTTTTGTGTGTGTGCCACATCCCTCTGCTCACACTAGTCTATTTCTATGCAATTCAACCCTGCACAAGTTCTTAGGACATGGGCATAACAGTAAGCCTCTCACACAAACTACGTCTAACACAGTCCAGGCAAAGCTCTTTCTCACCTTCATAAGCCAATCCTCACAATTCATAGTTCTTATTGCTTTCAGGTCTTTCAAGTCTGAACAGAATGGTTCATCAAACTGTACTTACAGCACTGCAAGGTATCTTTTAGGCCAAGGTTTCAAATCCTTTTACATTCTTCTCTCAAATGCCAAAAGTCACACAGTCAGGTTTCTAAAATAATGACACCACTTCTTAGAACTAATTTTACTGTTGAAGCTAGCTTCTCATTACTGCCACAAAGCACCTAACCAAAAGCAGTTTATGGGAAAAAAGGAAAGAGCATGGTGACATACCTATAATTCTTGCACTTGGAAGGCTTAGGCAGGAGGATTTCCATTCTGATGTAAGTCTAGGCTGCAAAATGACTTTCAGGCCAGCTAGGTAAAATAGTAAGATTCTGTCTTAAAAAAAAAAAAAAAGAGTTGAGCAGAGGATAAGAGGAATAATAACATGTTTAATATGTTCTATTAGTCAATGCTCCTCCAAAAAAATCAGAATTGGTAGGATATATATTAATCTAAAGAAAGAATATTAATGGGAACTATCCCACACATTTATTGAATCTAAGAAGTCCCACTCTGTTGTTTGTTGACAAGTTAGAGACCTGAGAAAGATAATATTTTAATTAATCATGAGTCCAAAAGCTCAAGAACTGAGATAACCAGCACCCACAGGTCATTGTATCAGATGCTTTCTTGTGGCTGAGTCAAAATACCCAACCAGAAGCAATTTACTGAAAGAAAAAGGTTTAATTCAAATACAGTTCCAGAGGATAGGGTCTTCCATGGCAGGGAAGCCATGGCGGGCCTAACTGGGAAGCTATAGTCACATCATCAATGCATCAGACCATAAGTAAGGGGTGATGAATGCAAGAGCTTAGCCAGCCCTCCCTTTTATACAGTTCAGTACCTGGGCCCAAGGAATGATGCCACCCACTGGTTGAGTGGTTGTTCCCACCTCAACTAACCTAATCAAGATAATCCCTCACAAGCATGTTCAGAGACTAACCCAATTCCTCAAAAGTGATTCTAGATCCTTCAAGTCATGAATCAATATAAACTACCACAGGTATCAAAGGGAAAAAATGTTTACCCCAGCTCACTTTTGAGGTAGGGTCTCACTAATCCAGGCTGACCTGGAATTCACTATGAAGTCTCAGAATGGCCTCGAATTCACGGCGATCCTCCTACCTCTGCCTCCTGAGTGCGGGAATTAAAGGCGTGCACCACCACGCCCAACTAGCACTTCCTTTTTGTTGTCTATTCCAGGTCCTCAAGCAGATAGGATAGCATGGCCACACTGATGAGAGCAGATAGGTCTTTATTCAGAATGCAGATTCAAATACTAGGTTTTTTTTTCTTGAAACATCCTCACCAATATACTGAAAAAACTGGTTGACCAACTATCCTGGCATCCCCTATACCCAATATACTTTACATCTAAATTTAACTACCACATAAACTGTTAAAAAGAAAGGTTGTGCTGTTTATTCATATAATGTTCTTGAAAGAAATTTGCATTAAGTGTGGGAGAAAAGGGAGAAGGGTGACTTTCATTAGCTAAGAACATAACAGGTGGAGGAAAGAGCTATTAAAGGAAATATAAACCAGATATGAATTTGAGCCTTGTCCTAATTGCACCACAAATGGCCAATGCAGTTATATTCAGATGAAGTGGTTACCAGCACATGGTGTAAGGTTCATAAAGAAGTATCATAACCTGGCTTCTATCAAGTCTTTCCCTACAATGTACAAAGGCCAATACCAATAGTTTTAGAATGTGTTTTAGTGTTATCACCCAGTACCAAGTAATAGTCAACAGAGTAAATTCTGTAGACAAATTTAAGTAGTTATTTGGAATTATCAATTCCAGGTAATAGAAACAATACACTACTGAAATGATGTTGCAGAAAATCTAATCATTAAAGCAAATGATAAATTTAAGGAATAAACACAGAAAAAAGCTAAAACAACAAATGGGTAAGTATATGATTTATGAAGAATGCAGCATGGAACAGCCTGAGAACTATAAGAATAAAATGTGATATAGCAGTCAGTGTGGTGGCACAAGCCTCTATCCAACACTCAGAAAAGAGAAGCAGCAGAAGGATTAGAAGTTTAATGCTGTCTCAGTGATGTAATGAGTTCAAAGCCAACTTACATGAGACCCTATCGAAAAATAATACACCCAATGCAAAATTGAAAAAAATAATCTAGAATGTTTTTAAATATCTGAAATGTTGTTCCAAGTAAAAATAAAAAATAAACAATCATATTAAGTTCCCTTCTCCTTCCCCTCCTTTCTCTTTTCTTCTCCCCTCCTCTCCTCTCTCCACCTATTCCTCTCCCATCTTAATTTTTAACTGAAGTTATGCAAAAACAACAAATATTCGTATAATAACACTCTTCAAAAATTACTGTCAGATCCAGGCATGGTGGCGCACACCTTTAATCCCAGCACTAAGGAGGCAGAGGTAGGAGGATTGCCATGAGTTCGAGGCCACTCTGAGACTCCATAGTGAATTCCAGGTCAGTCTGGGCTAGAGTGAGACCCTACCTCAAAAAAACAAAAAATAAAATAAAATAAAATGTTACTGCAGACACATGCATACATCACACAGCGCTATTTCTTTGCACCATCTTGTACTCTGATTAGCAGAGAAGAGAGTATAATCTGTGTAAATGTCCAAGGTTTTTGCTTTCTCTTAGATGTACATTTCCTTCTCAATAAAAGTTTTTTTACAATCTTTTCAAGCATAAACATTCTGTCCATTAATGTAGTTTGCTTCCCTGGCTCTCCTTGTCAACTGTCTCTGCATTGTTACAATTTCCATTTTCAATGCACTACAATACAGGTATAACAGTTTCTAGTCTTATGTTTCATTTATCAAAAGTCTATCTGCTCAGTTGTATAACTAACATAACAAGGACAGAACTACCATCTTTCTTATTCCCTATGATTCTTTAAGAATTCTTGGATGCACAGTATAGTTTTGATACTCACTAAGATAAACTGAGCCTTCAATATGAAGAGAATGATCTTTTCTAAATGCTTATTCTCTTTCTTTAGTGGTTTGATATAACTGCCCTAGTCTTAAGTGCAAGAATGAGCATAGATAATTCTAAGCAGTTTCAGGAGCCCATCATGAATAGAATCCAAGATTAGAGCAGAAGTAACTATGTATACATAAGATTAGTTACCTGAACTTTATAATATTGTGTTGTTTCCTTCATTCCTGTAACTTGCTTAAGCTTTTAGTGACAAAGATACTCTTTGTTTATTATCAGTCCAAGAGTACACATGGTTCAGTTCTATTCTAAGTACATTGACATGCAGACTGGGGCTATCTTAAAAATCAACAATCTAACATTCATTCACTTGATCAAGGACAAACAGAATAGAAGAATTGCTCACCTCTATACTCAGGCAATTAGTTTTAAGTATGACTGGATGACTGCAGCTATGAGAAATAAATTCACTGAATAAAAAGTGGTAAAATAGATTGATCACAAAAAAGCCAAGGTAAAACTAAATATCCTAACAGAAGGTACTTGAGAATAAATCCCCACTGCTTTCATTGGAGGGCTCAAAATATAAAGATCTATGTAATTTTATTTTTGAACTTCTGTAACTGTCCCTATGGTGACTGTCCAGGGCAATTCAGATGGAAAAGTTAAATTAAGACCCATAGGTTAGACAGAGAGAACAAATGTCCACAAATCCCTAAACTAATCGAGCATTCTAGCATTCATTTTTTGAAGTGGTAATAAGCCTTCTTTCATTATCATATAAGGGAGTAATCTGAAGATGATATTTTGAGGGCAAGAATATGGAACCACAATGTGAAGATATTGTTTATCTTTCTTCAAAATGTATGGCATTTCTTTCTAAATTAAAAAGGGTTTTATTTTACTTTTATCATAAGAGTAATGGATGTACACAGAGAAAAAAATTCAAAAGGTATAGAAGAGTTTAAAATGAATTTCACTCCAACAACATTCTTCCCCATATAGAAACATTTTATTTCTTTGATTCCTAGTTTTTCTTCTTTTTTAAAAAATTTTTTATTTATTTATTTGAGAGTGACAGACACGGAGAGAAAGACAGATAGAGAGAGAGAGAATGGGTGCACCAGGGCTTCCAGCCTCTGCAAACGAACTCCAGACACGTGCGCCCCCATGTGCATCTGGCTAACGTGGGACCTGGGGAACCAAGCCTCGAACCGGGGTCCTTAGGCTTCACAGGCAAAGTGTTTAACCGCTAAGCCATCTCTCCAGCCCTAGTTTTTCTTCTTTTAGAGACTATCTTTACAACTATAAACAACATACTTACACATTTCTACTCCTTATTTGTTCTATCAAAAAATATGGCACATAGCTGGGCATGGTGGTGCACACCTTTAATCCCAGCATTTCAGAGGCAGAGGTAGGAGGATTGCCAAGAGTTCAAGACCACCCTGAGACTCCATAGTGAATTCCAGGTCAGCCTGGGCTAGAGTGAGACCTTACCTCAAAAAAAAAAAAAAAAAAAAAAAAAAAAGATGGCACATTAGTTTCTTCTAACACTGTCCCCTCCCAATTCAATATTTATTAATTGGCTAAGTTTAAAATGTTGCTTCCATAATCCCTCTTTATTTAACTGTAAGTAGCACTCTCTAACTCCTTAATATAAATATGAAACAATTAAAACTTCTGTACCTCCTCCTACCTCTCCATTTTCCTTCCACCTTACAACCTTGGCCAGTGATAGCATTGCTTCAATGTCAAGGTTGATGAAACCTTGTTTTCTAACAACAATATTTTTTTAGCTCATTAACTATAGTTGATTCTAAATAAAAAGTTAATAGATAGTGTTTAATTATTATGCATTCCAGAAATATGTTATGTGATTGAATTTAGGAAAAATAAATGTAATTTATAACATTGGACTAAGTGAGCAAAATATTCAATGTGAGTCAAATGAATTCTCATCATTTATGTGGGCATAAGATGTTAATCAAGAATTATAAGGAAAAACTTATCTAACACATCTTGGTGTATCACTTATAAATATTAAAAGCAAAGATAACGTTTTAAAAAAAAAGCTTACATAGGAAAATACAAGTCACAAACAAAGAAAAAAAATGTGATAACCTGAGATTTTATGATGTCAATACTAGATAATGGGAAAAAGACTCCAAACAGTAAGAAATCTTGGGCTGGAGAAATGGCTCAGCTATTAAGGCACTTGTCTTCAAAGCCTAATGACCCAAGTTCAGTTCTCTAGTACCCACATAAAGCCAGCCCAGTACCCACACAAAGCCAGATACACAAAGTGGCATGTGCATCTGTTTGTTTGCAATGGCTGGAGGCCCTGTTGTGCCTGTTCTCTCTGTTTGTTTCTTCTCTGTCTATCTCTTTCTGCTTGCAAATAAATAAATAGATAAAAATAAAAATAAAAAAAATCAAGACCAGGAACTTAGTGGTAGTAAAGTGTCTAAAATCTTTTTTTTCAAGAATAAGAAATCAAGAGTTTGCCTGATGCTTATTTAAATATAAAAGCATGATTGACATACTCTCAGATGAATGAGACCTTGGAAGCTGTGCTGCAGTACAATTGTTTATGAATACTTAATTCTTATCATAATGGCTGATTCAAGAAGAAGGGACAAAAGAAGGGAGGGAAAAAGGGAAGAAAGGAGGGAGTGAGGGAGGGAGGGAGGAAGGGAGAAAGGGAGGAAGGACTAAATAAATAATGTGTTTGTGAAAACACAGAAACATTATTTTGTATGTGGTTATCAGAATCACAAACACTTAAATTTTTCTTTAGTTTAATTTTCTTTTTTTATGGTGCCAAGAATCCATCAGTCTAAGTTGTAAGTAACTAGTTTCCATAACTACTGAGCAAGCTTACTAGCCCACCAAGACTTAAATTGAAAGTTACTTTGAATATTAGTTAACAGAGACATATTCAAAAGATGTTACAGGGGGTCTGGAGAGAAAGCTCAACAGTTAAGGCACTTGCCTGCAAAGTCTAACAACCAGGATTCAATTCCCCGGTACCCCTGTAAAGCCAGATGTACAAAGTGTTGCATGCAACCAGAGTTTGCTTGCAGTGGCTAGAGGCCCTGGTGTGCCCATTCTTTCTCTCTTTTCCTGTCTCTCTTCTCTCTTTCTCTCCCTGCTTGCAAATAAATAAATATATTTTTAAAGATGTTACAGGGGGCACGTGGCAATGTATCTCAGTGGTAGAGATGCAAGAGGTCCTGGATTCTATGCTCAGTGCATAAAAAGGGATATGCATAAAAAATTAAATAAAAAGGCAAGCTGTCAGGTGTATATCAGTGATAGAGTACATGGGGTTCAATCTCTAGTATGAAATAAATATGTGGTGAGTTTTCTATTGGCTTTTAAAAGAATATGTGATATAATGTTTACTTTAAAAATATGCTGCAACATGGGTATATCTTGCAAATATATACTAATTGGAGTAAGCTAAACTACCCACAAAAATACAAAATACTACATGACTCTGTTCATATGAGATATCTAAAATGATCAAACTCTTAGAAAGTAGAAAGGTGCTTTCCAGTGGCTGAGTGAAGGTGTTATTGTTCAATGGGTATATAGTTTCAGATTGGCAAGATAAATACATTTAGAAACCTGTTTAACAGCAGGGTGAATATAGTTAACAATAGTGTATACATAAAAATAGCTAAGATGGAGGCTGGAGCATCTAGTGCCAGAAGGTGCTACATGGGCAACTGGGGGGAAATGACCAATATCTGTCCAAGTAACTCATGGTCCAACCTACTCAGCAGCAAATAACCTGATGTGATGCTCACATAAGTGCAATAGTGGCACACAGCCATGGTGGGAAACCATCTTCTCTCAATTTGGCTAACTGATACCCTCAGCGGAACAACCCATAGCTGGAGCTGGGAAAAATGTCAGAACCATATCCAAACATGAGCCTGCTCTCCATTATCAAGCTACCACCAATCATGGGATACAAGAGGGCCTACACCTATTAAATTCTCTATATAAAAAAAAAAATAAGCGTTATCCCACTTATCTGGTGCTAACTTTACTCTCAGTTGGAGAATCTGCTCCTTTGTTTCAGATAGATGCAGATCCTAAGGAGAGAACCACTCCATCATACCTCAAAAGGGCCCCAGCTGAAATGAAAAATAATTGGAGAAACAAACAAGGGTGCTATTTTCTTGGTGAACCAGGTACCAGCACAAAGGTGCAAGAGATTGACACAGAGAACAATCAACTTTTACTAAATCAGATATCCAGAGACACAGAGGCTCCCAACACCTCATGAGTTAAGCTGACCCAAAATGAACCTAACATGGCTCAGGGAAATTTTGTGGAAGAGAGGATGGAAAGAATGTCAGAGCCACATGTTGGGTCATGATATGCAGAGACATTTCCTCCTACCCATAACTGTGGACTAACTCCACAATGCATGATCCATATACCTCAACAAGAAGAGGTCAGGGGGAGAGGGTAGGACATGGACGAGCCCTAACAATGGTACCAACTTGAATGTATTCACTAAATACAAAACTAATGAATAATTTAAAAAAAAAACAGATAGGGGCTGGAGAGATGATGGAACAGTTAAGGCACTTACCTGAAAAGAAAGCATCTAGGGTTCGATCCCCTAGGACCCACATAAGCCAGATGCACAAGGTGGCACTTGGGTCTGGAGTCCATTGACAGTGGATAGAGGCCATTGTCCCTCTCCCTCTCCTTTCTTTCCTTCTTTCTTTCTCTTCTTTCTTTCTTTCTTTCTTTCTTTCTTTCTTTCTTTCTTTCTTTCTTTCTTTCTCCCTCCCCCCCCTCAAATAAATAAATAATTGTTAATAGTTAAGATTAGACTGGAGAGATTGCTTAGCAATTAAATGAACTTGCTTGCAAAGCCTGCCAACTTGGGGTCAGTTCCCCAGTACCCAAGTAAAGCCAAGTGCACAAAGTGTTGCATGTGTTTGGAGTTCATTTAGAGTGGAAAGAAGCCCTAGTGTGTCAGTGCTCACTCTCTCTTCTCCTTTCTCTCTGTCTCAAATAAATAAAAATATAAAAAATAGTTAAGGACTTCCGGTTAAGATGGCGGCATAGGTACCACGCCAAATCAGCCTGGGGGGTAAAAAGACCAAAAAAACTCAGCAAAATACATACTTTTACTAAAAAGTGAGGTGTATAGGAAATTGAAGTGGCAGCGGAGAAGTAGGAGAGATCCAGAACATCCAGAGCCCGCACAGGCTGGCAAAAACGGCCCCGGCAGCTCCGCCAACCGCGGTGGCGGTGGCACACCAGAAAGCCGCCAGGCTCGGCTCCAGCCGCAGGCAAAGCCAGGTGCGGGAGCTTCCCCTCACACTGGTGCTCTCTGCAACTCAGAAAACATGAGGGGAGAGTGGCAGTGAGCAATGGAGGAGCAGACCGGGAGGTAGAAGAACACGTGGAACAGCGAGAGAACCAGAGCAGCTGTGGCTCCCTCCCCTCCCCCACTGCCTGAGCCCAGCTCCAGCGAACAGAGCAGCAGTCCAAGACCCAGCCAGGCCAACTTGAGCCGACAGGGGGACCCATGCAGGAGCAGAGTTCGGCAGCAACATCAGCAGCTCTGGAACCGGTACCAGTGGCCCCAGCAGCAGCAGACCCAGGAGCGGCAGCAGTGGCAGACCCAGCAGCAGCAGACCCAGGACTGGCAACAACAGCGGACCCAGCAGCAGCAGCTTCAGCAACAGCAGTGGCTCCAGAAGTGGCAGCTACAGTAGCAGCAGCAGCAGAGGCAACAGCAGCAGTGGGCCCAGCAGCAGCAGCTTGAGCTGCTGACACACCCAGCAAAGGCAGCTTTTGCACCAGCAGTTCCAGCAGCGGGGTTGCTGATCTGCAGGGCCACAGTTGCCAGGCTTGGTTTGCCCCACAGGAAAAGCCAGTGCCCAGCTCCAGAAATCACAACAGCAGCCCGACAACCCAGGCAGCAACTTGACTGAGACCAAACTCATCCAAGGTAACTGGGTTTGCACCAGGGAAGGGTCTAACTTGGTCACAAGCTGACTGAAATCCCTCAACAGACCAGAAATCTTAACCTCTATGGTGATAGAGGATCTGGTTGTTATAATAACTTGTCTGGCATACATACTTGGGGCTGTTTTTGACTGAATGGGTACAGTGTTTAGTTAACTTTTAGAATCTACCTGTGTTTTATTCCACTCAGACTACTTGAATACTCCCATAGCAGGGAAACTCAACCCCTAGGAGCACCATGGTAGATACTCTGTGAGTCTTAAGAGCCACACCTAACACCTTAAGCTCCTACCCTGAAAATATATAACATCAAATCAATTGATACAGCTAAGAATACCCAGCTAGCTAGAAAATCCAAGCATTAACTTAATCCAAGATGCAAAAATATATACATTATATCACAAGAAACACTAAAAAGCAAGACGATATAAATCCACCTAAAAGTAGTAATGCATCAGAAATGACCTCCAGTGAGAACGAGTTAGAGGAAATGCCTGAAAAAGATTTCAAAAGAATGATTGTAAATATGTTCAAAGAAGTCAGAGAACAAATCAAAGGAGTCAAAGAGGAACTTAAAGAGGAAATCAAAGGAATCAAAGAAGATGCAGGACACCAATTTCATGAAATAAAGAAGGCAATATAAGACATAAATAAGGAAATAGAACTAATAAAGAAAAACCAGTCAGAATTACTAGCAATGAAGAACACAGTTAATGAAATAAAAATCTCTGTAGAAAATCTCACCAATAGAATTGATGAAGGAGAGGACAGAATATCTAAGCTAGAAGACCAGGTGGCAGATCTAATACAGGCCAACAAAGAGAAAGACAAACTTATAGAAAAGTATGAGTGGGAATTTCAAGATATTCGGGACACTATGGAAAGATCAAAAATTAGAATTCAGGGCATAGTGGAAGGAGAAGAATTCCAATCCAAAGGCATAGTAGGTGTCTTCAACAAAATCATAGAAGAAAATTTCCCCCAAATTGGGAAAGAGGTGCCAATACAGATACAGGAAGCCTTTAGAACCCCAGCCAGACAAAACCTGGAAAGAACCTCTCCTCGCAATATTATAATCAAACTTCCAAACACATACACCAAAGAAAAAATATTGAAAGCAGTTATAGAAAAAAATCAAGTTACCTACAAAAATAAGCCCATCAGGATTACAGCAGATTTTTCAACACAAACTTTTAAAGCCAGAAGGGCTTGGAGTGATGTATTCCAAGTTCTGAAAGATAACAACTGTCAACCAAGGTTACATTATCCTGCAAAATTATCCATTCAAGTAGACAGAGAAATGGGGACATTCCATGACAAAAGCAGGTTAAAGTATTTGAAGACAAAACCAGCTCTACAGAAAATGCTTGATGGAATCCTCCATGCTGAAGAAAAGGAAAAGCACACATATAAGGAACCTAGAAAAAACAAGCAATACTCAAATGCTATTTAACAGAAGAGAGCACAGGTAGAACCAGAACCACACACACAAAAAAAAATAGCAAACATAAATACACACCTTTCAATAATATCTCTTAATATCAACGGCCTCAATGCCCCAATGCAAAGACATAGATTTGCAGACTGGGTTAAAAAGCAGTATCCTACAATTTGTTGTCTCCAAGAAACTCACCTTTCTACAAAGGATAGACATTATCTTAGGGTGAAAGGTTGGAAGACGGTGTTTCAAGCAAATGGGCCTAGAAAACAAGCAGGGGTTGCTATCCTAATATCGGACAGGTAGAATTTAGTCCAATGGTAGTCAAGAAAGATAAGGAAGGGGACTTTATATTGATTAAGGGCTCACTCCAACAGGAGGACATTACAATCCTAAACATATATGCACCTAACATGGGGGCTCCCAAATTCATCAAACAAACACTATTAGAACTAAGGTCACAGATAACACCAAACACAGTGGTGGTGGGTGACATTAACACCCCACTCTCATCAATTGACAGGTCATTCTGGGAAAAAATAAACAAAGAGGCATCTGGACTAAATGAGGTCATAGAAGGAATAGACTTAACAGATATATAAAGGACATTTCATCCAAAGGCTGCAGAATATACATTCTTTTCAGAAGCACATGGAACATTCTCTAAAATAGACCATATATTAGGACACAAAGCAAATCTTAACAAATTCAGGAAAATTGAAATAATTCCTTGCATCCTATCTGACCACAATGGAATTAAACTACAAATCAGTAGCAAGAAAGGCTATAGAGCAAACACAAAATCATGGAAACTAAAAAATACACTACTAAATGATGAATGGGTCAATGAAGAAATCAAGAAGGAAATCAAAAAATTTATAGAGTCAAATAATAATGAGAACACAACATACCAAAGTCTCTGGGACACAATGAAGGCAGTTCTAAGAGGTAAATTTATAGCCTTAAGTGCCTATATTAAGAAATTAGAAAGGTCGCAAGTAAACGACCTAATGCTTCGCCTTAAAGCCTTGGAAAAAGAAGAACAAGGCAATCCGAAAATCAGTAGACGGGAAGAAATAATAGAGATTAGGGCAGAAATTAATGACATACAAACAAAAAGAACAATCCAAAGAACTAATGAAACAAAGAGTTGGTTCTTTGAAAGGATAAACAAGATTGATAAACCCTTAGTAAATCTGACCAAAAGAAAAAGAGAAGAGACACAAATTAATACAATCAGAGATGAAAAAGGTAACATCACAACATGCTACATCCATGGCGACCTCGCCTGTGTAGCAAGCAGAAATGCTTCTGCACTGGAAGAGAGCTGAGGACAGAGGGCCAGCACTCCTCGGAGGGATGCCCCCAGTGACCCCTTGGCAGTCAGTTACTGTAAAGGTTCCTGCTGCCCATGAAGTCACGACGACCTAATTGCTGGCGCCAATGCTGTTTCTTTCCTGCTTTCTTCTAGCTGTTTGTCTAAGAACAGCTAATTCAACACTTATTAGTAATCATGCACGCAATCAGAGTACAAGAAACAATCTAAGCATTGAATGTGCCCCTCCTATGATTAGGGCAATGGAGGATATGTATAACTCTACTAGGAATAAAAGATTAACTCTAAAACAGTTTTTAGATGGTGTAGAGTAGAAACAGCTTATGATGTTTTAGAACAATACTGATCCTGAGAAAGTGAAAGTAGAAATGTTAATCGGTAATGTTCATTAGAAGTATGACAGTTCTACAGATAGGGAGTTGTAAAACTTAGGTTTTCCCACCAGGAAACTTCCTGGGGAGTATGTTCAGTACGTGATCAAGGGCTGATAGTAGACTCCCAGAGCTGGGAACTACCTAGATCCACTCCCCTATGAGGGAGGATATGATAAATTCGGTAATAGATGGGTGAATTATAAAGGAAAAAGGAGGCTATGGCATTCTCTTCCATTTATGAAATGTTTAGCAAAGACACGTAAGCCTTGGTGCTTATACTCTAGACAAGTAAGAAAAGAATTCCTAAAAAACATTAAACCAGCCTTAAAATATTGGTGGTCTTTTAAATAGAAACACTTTTATAATAAATATGAGAATTATATAAATAATCTAATAAATGAAAAGAGATGGCTCTTTGCTCGGTTTATAAAAAATAAATAACCTATTGTTCATCTTACACTCCTTACCCCAAGCTTCTATTCATGTAATGTTGTGGTCAATGATGCGAGACATGCTTCTCAGAAAATAGGTACAGTTCCTGCCTGATCAACATTACATGTATGCTTACAATAGAACAATACTCAAGATTGTTTAGATTAATGATTTCTGAGATCACTTGTTGGTTTGCTAAGTTTCCCTGTTCAATCTGTATAAAACCTTCATAAAACCTTCAGTAAATTGCAGCAGCATATTCTACCTAGAGTGTGTCTGTCTGTCATTTCCTCGCCGAATCCCGAGTTCTCCTTGAGCCTTCGCCCTTGTTCTCCCTCGGTCCTGATCTCCCCGAGAGTCAGTCCGCGGCAACAACAGATTCCAGAGAAATTCAAAAAATCATAGGGACATACTATAAAAGCATATACTCCACAAAGTATGAAAATCTGAAAGAAATGGTTGATTTCCTTGATCTATATGACCTACCTAAATTAAATCAAAATGAGATTAATCACTTAAATAGACCTATAACAAACATGGAGATCCGAACAGTTATCAATAATCTCCCAACTAAAAAAAGCCCAGGCCCAGATGGATTCACTGCTGAATTTTACCAGACCTTTAAGGAAGAGCTAACACCATTGTTTCTTAAGCTTTTCCAGGAAATAGAAAAAGAAGGAATTCTACCAAACTCCTTCTATGAGGCCAGCATCACCCTGATACCAAAACCAGGCAAAGATAGAAGAAAAAAAGAAAATTACAGACCAATCCCCATCACGAACATAGATGCAAAAATTCTCAACAAAATATTGGCAAACAGAATACAAGAGTATATCAAAAAGATCATTCACCCTGACCAAGTAGGCTTTATCCCAGAGATGCAGGGTTGGTTCAACATACGCAAATCTATAAATGTAATACATTACATAAACGGGTTGAAGGACAAAAATCACATGATCATCTCATTAGACGCAGAGAAAGCATTTGACAAAATCCAACATCCCTTCATGATAAAAGTCCTACAGAGACTGGGAATAGAAGGAACATATCTCAATATAATAAAGGCTATTTATGACAAGCCTACAGCCAACATATTACTAAATGGGGAAAAACTGGAAGCTTTCCCACTAAAATCAGGAACAAGACAAGGGTGTCCACTGTCCCCACTTTTATTTAAGATAGTTTTGGAAGTCTTAGCCATAGCAATAAGGCAAGAGACACACATAAAAGGATACAAATTGGAAAGGAAGAGATCAAGTTACCATTATTTGCAGATGACATGATTCTATACATAAAGGACCCTAAAGACTCTACTAGCAAACTGTTAGAGCTGATCGAAACCTACAGCAATGTAGCAGGATACAAAATAAATACAGAGAAATCAGTAGCCTTCATATATGCTAACAACAAACACACAGAAGATGAAATCAGAGAATCACTCCCGTTCACAATTGCATCAAAAAAAATAAATAAATAAAGTACCTTGGAATAAACCTAACCAAGGAAGTAAAGAATCTCTACAATGAGAACTTTAAAACACTCAAGCGAGAAATTGCAGAACACACTAGAAAGTGGAGAAACATCCCCTGTTCCTGGATTGGAAGAATCAATATTGTGAAAATGGCAATCTTACCTAAAGCAATCTACACATTTAATGCAATCCCTATCAAAATTCCAAAGGCTTTCTTCATGGAAATAGAAAAAACAATCCAAAAATTCATTTGGAATCACAAAAAACCTCAAATATCTAAAATAATACTGAGCAACAAAATTGAGGCTCGTGGTATCACCATACCTGATTTTAACCTATACTACAGAGCTATAGTAACAAAAACAGCATGGTACTGGCAAAAAAACAGACATGTAGATCAGTGGAACAGAATAGAGGACCCAGATGTAAGCCCAAGTAGCTATAGCCACCTGATATTCGATAAAAATGCCAAAAATACTCATTGGAGAAGAGACAGCCTCTTCAGCAAATGGTGTTTTGAAAACTGGATATATATCTGCAGTAGGATAAAAATAGATTCTTCTCTCTCGCCATGCACAAGAATTAAGTCCAAATGTATTAAAGACCTTAACATCAGACCTAAAACTCTGAAACTGCTAGAGGAAAAAGTAGAGGAAACCCTTCAGCATATTGGTGTTGGCAAAGACTTTCTGAATACAACCCCAATTGCTCAGGCAATAAAACCACAGATTAATCACTGGGACCTCATGAAATTACAAAGATTCTGCACTGCAAAGGACACAGTGAAAAAAGCAAAGAGGCAACCTACAGAATGGGAAAAAATCTTCGCCAGCTATATGTCTGATAGAGGATTAATATCTAGGATATATAAAGAACTCAAAAAGTTAAATAATAAGGAATCAAACAAGCCAATCAAAAAATGGGCTATGGAGCTAAATAGAGAGTTCTCAAAGGAAGAACTACGAATGGCATATAAGCATCTAAAAAAATGTTCTACGTCACTAGTCATCAGGGAAATGCAGATTAAAACTCCATTGAGATTCCATCTCACTCCTGTCAGATTGGCCACCATCATGAAAACAAATGATCATAAATGTTGGTGGGGATGTGGAAAAAATGGAACCCTTCTACACTGCTGGTGGGAATGCAATCTGGTCCAGCCATTGTGGAAAACAGTGTGGAGGTTCCTAAATCAGCTAAAGATTGATCTACCATATGACCCAGCTATAGCACTCCTAGGCATATATCCAAAGGACTCATCTCTTTTTCTTAGAAGTACATGCTCAACCATGTTTATTGCTGCTCAATTTATAATAGCTGGGAAATGGAACCAACCTAGATGTCCCTCAACAGATGAGTGGATAATGAAGATGTGGCACATTTATACAATGGAGTTCTACTCAGCGGTCAAGAAAAATGAAGTTATGAAATTTGCAGAAAAATGGATGGACCTGGAAAGTATTATACTAAGTCAGGTAACCCAGTCCCAGAAAGCCAAGCACCACATGTTCTCTCTCATACATGGATCTTAGCTACAGATGATTGGGCTTCTGCGTGAGAATGAAAATACTTAGTAGCAAAGGCCAGTAAGGTAAAAAGGAGACATAAAGGGTAGAGAAAGGAAAGGAGGAGGATACTTAATAGGTTGATATTGTATATATGTAATTACAATGATTGAGATGGGGAGGTAATATGGTGGAGAATGGAATTTCAAATGGGAAAGTGTGGGTGTGGGGAGGGAGGGAATTACCATGGGATATATTTTATAATCATGGAAAATGTTAATAAAAAAATTTTTAAAAAGAACTAAAAAAAATAGTTAAGATGTTAAATATTTGATTTTTTCCTGCAATAAAACAAAATCTGAAACTAGGACTTTTGTCTCTGTAATTAACTAGCAACAAAGAATAGCTGCCTTTTGTTTAGGAATTTGGCAGCCAGTGCTCCTCAGCAAGGTTGGTATAAACAGGACTCAGCTGACAGCAAGCAGTTCCTCCTCCAAAACAATTTCTTGATCTGTAATGCCACATACTACCAGTAGGTGGCAGATGAGTCTGCCTACTTGACAGGAGGAACTAGTGTCAGTGCCAAGCACCTTCTACGAGGCAATAATTATTTTTTTAATATTTCATTTATTTATTTATTTACCTGAAACAGAGAGAAAAGGAAAGAGGCAGAGAGAGAGAGAAAGAGAAAGTAAACACACCAGGGCCTCCAGCCAATGCAAACTCCAAACACATATGCCACCTTGTGCATCAACTTCGTCTGGGTACTAGGGAATTGAACCTGGGTCTTTAGGCTTCACAGGCAAGTGTCTTAAATGCTAAGACAGCTCTCCAGCCCAGTAATTAAAAATTTGAAAGGTTGGTGGAAGTTAAAGTGACCAAGTAAAGGGTCCAGTAAAAGCTGGAGCCAGCCGGGCGTGGTGGCGCATGCCTTTAATCCCAGCACTTGGGAGGCAGAGGTAGGGGGATCACCATGAGTTCAAGGCCACCCTGAGACAACATAGTGAATTCCAGGTCAGCCTGAGCTAGAGTGAGACCCTACCTCGAAAAAAAAAGCTGGAGCCAATACAAGAAGAAGAAAAAAAGCTACAGCCACTTCTCCATATAAAAATCTAATTCTTTGTCAGCTGATTAAAAGATATAATTAAAGCTGAGTGTGGTGGCACACGCCTTTAATCCCACCAATCAAGAGGCAAAGATGGAAGGATTACTGTGTGTTCAAGGCCAGCCTAAGACACATAGTGAATTCAGGGTCAGCCTGGGCTAAAGCAATGCCCTACCTCAAAAACACAAAACTAAATATTCAAAAAAATTATTTAAAAGTTTGACCCAAAGTACACTGCATGAATGGACAATACTGCTCCCAGAAGCCTTAAATTTTTATAGGAAAATCCAAGTGCCAGGAGTAGGATCCCTTCAAGTGAATTGTCAGTCAGGAAAGCTTCTGAGGCTATCGCCACTGCTGATGTTGCCCATGAGAACTAGATGGAAAGATCGTATTGCGGAAAATACCACTTGCTTCAGTGGCAAGACGCTGAGAAATCGAGCTAGAACTTAGTTGGAAATTTCCTCCCTACTGGCTAGTGTTGCAGTGCTGGAAAGTGCTATGCAGCCTGCTGAGGGGGAATATCAACAGTCTTACCTGGCTTTGGAACCTATGTCTACACAACCCACCATCAAGAAAAGATGAGTCCACCGATACAATAGTGGCATGACTGCTAAGGGGGAAACCAGCTGCTCTCTGACTGGATTTGAGACTTGCTCCAGGAGTGAAACTTCATGCCTTGTATTGAAAAATTAGTCAAAAGCCAAAGGCTGTAAAGGTCATAGGCTTCAGGAGGAAAGCTACTACTATTATTTGGCTGAATGGGTGTGTCATGCCCATCACATTGCACTGTAACTATTTGTGGTTATGCCCATGGATGAGTGCTTCTTTACCTTTGTCAGAGAAGCTTCATTCTGCTGCATTCTACTGTTGGTGATGACTACTGAGGAGACTCAGAATTTACCAATATGCTTTGAATATAATTGTGGAATATTCAGTGCCACATGAGACATCTATCTTACACCACACACCCCTAAACACACTCACACACACACACACACACACACACACACATGTACATGCACATATAGTTCAAGGAAGGATTACTTAAGAAGAGGGAGCAGAAAGAATGTATGATCCAGAGGATGGAGAGGCCTGCTTTATCTTCTGGTCATGACAGGTCCATTCCATTTGTGACTTTACAGTGACTGTAACTACCAACAAAAATCCTGCACAGTATTGAGCCCATCTCAATCATGCATCATGCAAACACTGCATCAAGGATGATAGAGGAGGACATGATGTCCCTGGAGTACTTACCTTCCCATTGCTGGGACAAAACACTCAACCAAAAGCAGCTAGTGTGAGAAAAGACTTTATTTCAGCTTACATTCTCAAAAGGAAATTTCATCATGGTAGGAAAGCAGAGCAGAGCACAGGCTAGGCATCACAACATCTGAGTGGAGACAATATCAGCAGAGGGCTTGGAGCTGGGCCATACACATTGACACACCTTCTCCTCCAGCAAGGCTCCCACCTCCCAAATTGCTACCAGATGGAAATCAAGTACTCTAGACTTAATCACAAAAACATATATAGGGGACACTTTGAATTCAAACTACCACAGTCCCCATCCCTTCCTTAGGAGTTATTGGTAGTTAATGACTGCTGGAGACGTGGAAAACATTTTCTTCAGTGTTATAGCCACTGCTAAGTTGCACATGCTCCAAGCTCATATGGACAGCTATAACTAAATGCAGACTCATTCATGCATATACACAAGGAAAAAAGACATCGAAATAGAAAAGGGACTACTTGGAAAGAAGGAGGGGGTACAGTGCAAGGGGGACAAAAAAGGGGTCAGAGAAGTTAATAGAAGAAAATGATAATCAAAATACATTATATATCCAGGCATGGTGGTACATGCCTTTAATCCCGGCACTCAGGAGGAAGAGATAGGAGGATCGCCATGAGTTCAAGGCCACCCTGAGACTACACAGTAAATTCTAGGTCAGCTTGGACTAGAAAAAGACCCTACCTCAGAAAAACAAAAATAAATACATAATGTGTAAAAACCATCAATAAAAATAAATCAAAAGAGTTGGGACAATTTCTGAAGCAACATTATCTGATGAAGCCTTTCTAGAAGGTATTACCTATTGGTTGAGAATGCAGGTTGGTGATTTTGTCTGTAACTACTAAAGGACTTTTATGGTTATCACAGATGATTCTATGAATACTTGGAGCTAAAACAACAGGAAAAAATCTGGAAACACCTTACATCCTGATTTCAGAATGTTCTACAAAGCAATAGTGATCAAAACAGTATGGAGTAGATATGAATACATACAGGAATAAGAAATATAGAGAATTCAAACCCATTTATTTGAGGTCAACTGACTTTTGACAAAAGAACCAAGAATACATAATAGCAATGAGGGATTTTGAGAAAACTAGATATCCTAGGCAATCATGGTGCATATACATGTAAATCCCAAAAATTAGGAGTTGAGTCAGGATGATCATGGTTCAGGGTCATTCTTGGCTACCAGCAAGTTTGAGGTCATCTTGGGTTACATGAGACTCTCTGTTAAAAACAATACCAGGGATTCAGAGATGGTTTAGTGGTTAAAGAACCTTGCTCCACAAGCCTTCCAACTGCAGTTTGAATCCCAGCATATATGTAAAGCAAGACACAAAAGTGGTGCATGTACCTTTAATTTTAGTGTGCCTACAGTAATGGGAAGCAGTTAGAAGAATCTCAGACTTGCAGGCCAACTCACCTGGCTTTCCCAGCAACAGATGACAAGGGAGACCCTATCTCAAATAAGGTGGAAGGAGAAGATCAACACCCCTAGGTGGTCCTCTGACTGCCACACACTCACTGCAGTTATTTGGAAGTGAAATATCCCTTATAGTCTCATGTATTTGTAATTAAGCCGCCTACTCAATCCCCAGTTGATGGAGAGTTTGGGAGGTGAAACCTTGCTGGGATGGTTTTTGAAGTCATATAATAAAGTAGTGGGGATGCAAGCTGAGTACATCATATACAACACACATATACACATACACATGCAACACATTACCCCAAAGAAACTTAAAAAAAAATAAACTACTATGTATTTACAGGAAAAATAACAGAATTAGACCTTCATCTCAAAACAGATTCAAAGACTAAGTGAACATGGATTAAGATACATTGGAGATCTAACATGATGCCATCGGCAATTAGTCTTTTCAGAAGTTAAAACAATGGAGATCATGGATCTTGGACTTTTAGCCTCCAAAATTGTGAGGTAAGTAAACCAGTTTCAGACATGTCTTATAATAAGGAAAATAAACTAAAATAGTTAGTACATTAAGAAATGAGCACAAGATTAAATCCAAATAGAAAACTTTGGTCAGGCTTGCTGGTGCATGCCTTTAAGCCCAGCACTCAGGAGGCTGAGATAGGAGGATTGCTGTGACTTTGAGACCAACCTGGGACTACATAGTGAGTTCCAGGTTAGCTTGGGCTAGAGTGAGGCCCTATCTTGAAACAGATAAATAAAATAAAAATAGAAAACATCAACATACCCAAAGCAACAATCAACAGAGTTATGAGACAACCTATGGGTTGGGAAATCATCTTAAAAATTACACATGTGATAGGGGTTAGTATTCAAAACATATAAGGAATTCAACTCAATGACAAGAAGACAGAAGAATCTGACACCATTTGGGTGATTGTCCCCTGAAGTCCCCTGTGTTGAGTAAAGGCTTGCTCCACAGCAGTGGTGCTGTGGGGACCTGATAGGACCCTTAAGAAGGGAATCTAGGGAAAGGTCTTTGTTCATTGAGATCATGCCCTTGAAGTGAATAATTAAATGCTGGATCCTTCTTTTTTCTTTCACATGCTGGCTCTGAGGTGACTGGTTGATTTACTTGCTAGAGGCAGCCTCACCACAGCCCCAAAGGAAATGGTGCTAAACAACAGCAGACTGCAACTCTCCAAACTGAGTCAGAAAGAACCTCTTCTGGGCTGGGGAGATGGCTCAGTGAGTAAGGCAAGTCTGAGAACATGAGTTAGAACATAAAATTCTGGGTGTGGTGATGTATATCCATAAATCCAATGCTTGGGAAGCAGAAATGGGCAATTCCTGGTACTCAATGGCTAGTCTAGCTGAACAGGTGAGCTCTAGGTTCAATGAGAGATTCTGCCACAAAGAAGAATTTTAAGAGTGATAGAGTAAGATACCTGACTGTCCTCTGGAGTGTATGCAAACGCATATACACATACGCATATATAGTACACACATACACACATACATACATGCAAAAAAACCTTTTCCTTTTTAAATTTTTTAATGATAATAAATCACAAAGAAATTTATTTTAAAACAACTCTTTTTTTTAAATTTTATTTGCAAGCAGAGTGAGAGACAGAGAGAGAGAAAGAGAGAGAGAGAGACTGGGCATACCAGAGCCTTCAGCTGCTGCTAATGAACTCCAGATGCATACACCATTGTGTATCTGGCTTTATGTGGGTACTAGGGAAGCACCTTAATCACTAGGCCATCTCTCCAGTTCTAAAATCATTCTTTGGTATACATACAGTTTTACCATTTACCAAAGATGAAAGCAAATTTATGTACTATTGAGATGGAAGTGCTTGTTTATATTTACAATAAAGAATCCAATCTTGGGCTGGGGAGGTGGCTCAGTAGATAAGACCACTTGCTTTGCAAGTAAGCGGACCTGAGTTCAATACCCAGCACCCTGGCTGGGAAGATGGCTCTGTGATTAAAGGCACCCTAGTAAGCCTGGCACTCATTTGCAGTGGCATGTCTCTACACAGACATGCACACACACACACACACACACACACACACCACCACACCGCACACACATACACACATGCACAATTTTTTTAAAAAAGGATGGAAATATAGCTCAACAGTCAATCCTCATAACCCACATAAAAAGCCAGGCATGGGCTGGAGAGATGGCTTAGCGGTTAAGCGCTTGCCTGTGAAGACTAAGGACCCCGGTTCGAGGCTCGGTTCCCCAGGTCCCACGTTAGCCAGATGCACAAGGGGGCGCACACGTCTGGAGTTTGTTTGCAGAGGCTGGAAGCCCTGGCGCGCCCATTCTCTCTCTCTCTCCCTCTATCTGTCTTTCTCTCTGTGTCTGTTGCTCTCAAATAAATAAAATAAATTTAAAAAAAAAAAGCCAGGCATAACCAGACAGTGGTGGCACATGCCTTAATCCCAGCACTAGGGAGGCAGAGGTAAGATGATAGCTGTTGAGTTCGAGGCCAGCTTCAGACTACATTGTGAATTCAGGTCAGCCTGAGCTAGAGCAAGACCCTACCTCAGCCAAAATAATAAAACAAAATGAAAAGTAAAGCATGCCCATGCACACCTGTAACACTAGCACCGGGAAGAATGGAGACAGGAAGATCATTGAGGCTCCCTGATCAGTCAAATGTAACAGAAAAATGGGAAGCTCTAGGTTCAGTGAGAGACTCTGTCTCAGGGAAACAAGACAGAAGAGTAATAGAGAAAAGCACCTAGTGCCTTCCTCTGGCCTCTGCACACATGCACATGGGGTGTGTGCATCAGCATGCATGTGCAGACACCATGTACATGCACATGCACGTGCACAGGAGTCAAATCATGGCTGCATATTTGATATTGAAGGACACAGAATGTCGCGTCCGCCTCGACCAGCAAGGAAGACACAACCGCCAGTTCTTCTTACAGCAGTTTATTCAGGCAACTTCAAGCTTCATCTCCCCCGAGCCTCGGGCGGGGATTCCTTATAAGCGCACTCATTCCACCCAATCACTCCAGGCCACGCAACCCCTCCAGACGAGCATCAGAAACCAATGAGCGGCAGAGATGGCAAACTCCTCCAAATATGGACTTGTTTGTCCCAAGCACTGAACTTCCATCAGGTGCCATCTTTAGGGCTTGGCCAGGGGTACTCTCCCCATAGGCCTTGGCCATGTGGGCTGAGGGGCTCCCCACAACAGAACATCTTCCACAGTTTTCAGGATTGAGCAATACTTTGAATTTATAACTATCAATAATAAGAACTCAATTTTGCATAAATACCTAGTCCTAAATAACAGAAGTATGTTTAGGACCATTTCATAAAATTGTTAGAAATTCTGTCTCAAACCTAAGTCAAAATTCACTTAAAAATATTTTTTGCAAATCGAGTCAGAAACTCAAATTGTTTAAAATATTTTTTGATTCTCACTTCTAGATTTGATTTTTTATTGACAATGTCCATAATTATAGACAATACAGCATGAATAATTCCCTTGCCCCTCACTTTCCCCTTCACTATTCCACTCTCCATCATATCTCCTCCTCATCTCAATCAGTATCTCTTTTATTTTGATGTCATCTTTTCCTCCTATTATGAGGGTCTTGTGTAGGTAGTGTCAGGTACTGCTGGGTCATGAATATCCAGGCCATTTTCTATCTGGAAAAGTGTTCTGTAAGGAGTCTTACCTTACCTTTGGTCTGACATACTTTCCGCCACCTCTTCTGCAATGGACTTAGAGCCTTGGAAGGTGTGATAGGGATGTTTCAGTGCTGAGCACTCCTCAGTCACTTCTCAGCCCTCTAGTGCCTTTTGAGTCACCCCAAATGTCACCACCATCTGAAAAGAGAAGCTTCTCTAACCAAAAGTAAGAGTAGCATTAATATATGAGTATGAATGTTAAGAGAAGTGTTTACCAGGCAGTTTGGTGAACATAATATATAGCATTTAGCCAGACAACAGCAGGTGTTACACTCCTATGCCTCATGACTTCCCCATCTTAGGATTTCAATATTAGACATATATTATCTCCCAAGGAGCAGGCCTCCATTCCAATTAGAGAATAGTTGACTTCCCCCATAACAGGCATGCCACTGCCGGGCTTCCCTGGCAGGTAGTACTGAGGAAGGACCAGGCCTGCTGTTTCCTCCCAAGGGGTTGAGGAGGAGATTGAGTGTCCACAGCCAGGAACACACCACCAAACCAAAGGAGTCTTGTCGAAGCAGGAACTCACTTTATTGTTACAGGCAGTTGCCTATATAGTATTGAGAACGAAGGAGGGGATTCTAGGATGGGGGGAGAAGTTAGGGCCAATAGTATACTGCAACTTTTGAAATGATTGGTTCTAAACATGTGCGCACAGGAATTCCAACTCCTATGCAGAAGTAACAGGCCAGAGGCCATTAAACATCTGGCTGAGTCATAGCTGGCCAGAGGCAGATCACCAACTTTAGCTAGGCTCAGGAAGTTCCACTAGGCCTCACGTCCAGGCCTCTCAAGGACCAACATGCCACTATTTCACCTGTTGGCTCATTTGACCTGGCTGGCCAAACTTAAGGTTCATAGTGTCCACTGTTGTTTATTGTCACTGATGACTTCTCACTCTCCCATGGAGTTGCATGTAGTATAGCTTTTTCCAGTTTTCTGTCAGCTGGTCTACAGGGAGGAGGTTTTCAGCTCAGCTCTAGCAAGATTTCTCAGTGAACTTGCAACCCAAACTTGTGGAGTCTTCAGCAATAGGGTCTTACCATCTATTCCTGGTGGGAAACCAGGAGCCTTATAAATGGTCTGTAATGTTTGAAGGCATCAGGGACCTTCCTGGCCAACAACTCACTGGAAGGTATCCCATTCCTGGCACTGAAAATTTTCTAGTAACAATCTATGGCTTCTGGGTGTGCCATTGTCCAAAAAAGTAGGTTTCCATATGACTTATTCATACTCTCTTATATTTTGATCAACCCTCCCCCAACCTTCCTTTACTCAATTTCTTTACTTGACTTCATTTAGGTCTTTCCACCCCAAGTAATCTGTTTTTCTACTTACATATATACAATACCATCTCCTTAAGTCCTCCACTCCCCCTTGCTCCCTTATAGCCCCTTTCTAGCTTATCGGCCTCCGCTACCAAGTTTTACTCCAACTCACACACAAGTCCAAACAATTATAGCTAGGATCCACATATGAGAGACAACATGTGACACTGGCTTTCTGGGCCTGGGTTACCTCACTAAGTAAGCATAATCTTTAAATTTTGTTATTTATTTATGTAAGGGCAGAGAGAGAATGGCTATGCCAGGGTCTTCAGCCCCTGCAAACGGACTCCTGACACATGCACCACCTTGTGCATCTGGCTTAAGTGGGTCCTGGGGAATTGACCCTCGGTCCTTTGGCTTTGCAGGGAAGTACCTTAACAACTAAGCCATTTCTCCAACCCAACTTTTCTCTTTCTAAGCTGATTATTGGAATTTTTTGTTATTGTAATGGAAAACTAAACAACTGATTAAAATAGGACCTAAATAGACATATCTCAACAGAAGACATAAAATGGCATAAATAAAGATGTTCTAAAAAGACACCTGATTCCTTCCCTATCAGACTATTGAAATAATGGACTCCAGAAATTATATGCTGAGGGAAGGAAGAGGATGGGACTCTGCTGCCAGGTAGAGGGGGAGATTTTTCTTTAGTAAAATTATTTCACCCAGTACTCTGACAACTTCAGACAACATTGGAGAAAGATTGGAGTTCAGACAACAATGGCTAGACTACACCTTAACCAAGACTGCTTAGCACTACATAGCAAATTTTGCTGTTTAAGCAACTCGTCCAGTGGAATTCTGTTATCAAAGCTCTAGTAAACTGATATGCTCCAATACTGTATGTTTAACATACATTTAAAATTTTTTTGTTCATTTTTATTTATTTATTTGAGAATGACAGAGAGAGAGAAAGAGGCAGATAGAGAGAGAAAGAGTGGGCGCACCAGGGCTACCAGCCACTGCAAACAAACTCCAGACACGTGCGCCCCCTTGTGCATCTGGCTAACATGGGTTCCTGGGGAATCGAGCCTCGAACCAGGGTCCTTAGGCTTCACAGGCAAGTGCTTAACCGCTAAGCCATCTCTCCATCCCAACATACATTTTAAAAAGACAAGATGGTGGGCATAATGATGTACTATAGAGCAATATCATGAGCAGCTAACATTCGGGGATAAGGGTTGGACAATACAACAGACATAATAATTCAATGACTGAAAAAAGGAGTTGTTAGCTAAGGGCTGAGGAGATGGCTCAGAGATTAAAAGTGCTTGATTGCAAAGCCTACTAGCCTGGGTTCAATTCCCCAGAACCCATGTAAAGCTAGATGCGAAGTGCTATTTGCATTTGTGATTCCAATATGTCTATGACAATGGGAGGTAAAAGCAGAATATTTCAGACCAACTAGTCTGATGCTTCTTTGTAATCTGGCAATTTGTTTGCAGCAGCAAGAGACCTTGTCTCAAATAGGATGGAACACAGACACCTTGAAGCTGTCCTCTGATTGACATGTTCACACACACACACACACACACAAACACACAAATATTTATTTTTAGTAGTGTACCTTAACCAGGCATGGTGGTACATGCCTTTAATCCCAGCACTTGGGAAACAGAGGTAGGAGAATCACTAGGAGTTCAAGCCCATCCTGAGACTACATAGTGAATTCCAGGTCATCCTGAGCTAGAGTGAGACCCTACCTCAAACACACACACACACACACACACACACACACACACCACACACGAAAGAAAGAAAGAAAGAAAGAAAGAAAGAAAGAAAGAAAGAAAGAGAGAGAGAGAGAGAGAGAGAGAGAGAAAGAAAGAAAGAAAGAAAGAAAGAAAGAAAGAAAGAAAGAAAGAAAGAAAGAAAGAAAGAGAAAATAAATAGTGTATCTTAAAAGAAAATTAAATGAGACCATTTAATATAGACCCTATTGCTGAAGGTATTACATGCTTGGTTGCAGGACACTGTGCAATTAAGCAGGAGCTGAGCCAAGCCTGTCGATTGGCTGTTATGATGCTGAAAATAGTTATGTAGCCTGTTGGTGCAGAAAAGTCATCAATGATCTTAATCAGCAGTGAACCCTGTAAGCTTCATGGCTGCCAGCCAGGCCAAATGTACCAACTAGTGTAATGGTCACATGTCTGTGATGGGGGAAACTAACTGTTCTATGATTTGATTTGAAGCCTACTCCATGGGAGGGAATTCATGCCTGGTACTTAAAATCTAATCAAATGCCTATGGCTGGAGAGATCATAAGTTCTAATGGAGCAACTACTACTGTGGACTGGCTTAAATGGATATTTTATGCCTTCTAAACTGCTCTTTAAATGCTGATGTTTATGCCCATTTGTTAATGCTACTCTCGCTTTTTGTTAGGGAAGTTTCTCTTTTTAGATTGTACTGACCAATAAGGACACTCAAAACTCACCAAAGTGCTGAGAAGAAACATGGAGTGTTCAGCATTGAGACCTCTCTATCACATCCTCTGTGGCTCAGGAACCACTGTGGAAGAGTTGGTGGAAAGAAAAGAAGAACCAAAGGAATGTGCTTACAATACTGCCATCCAGACACAAATGGCCTTGGCATTTATAAGCTCATAGTGGCTGATACTACCTATACAAGGTCTACATAATAGGAGGGGAAAAAATCATGACATCAAAATAGAATGGGAGCTAATTAGAAAGAGGAAGGGAATAAGTGGAAGGGGAATAGGAGAATAGAGATGAAAGAGGGTAGAGGGAGGGGGTTATGAAAGTTGCATATTGTACTATGTATGGAGGTTGTCAATAAAATGTTTTTTTTAAGGGGAATATAGTAGAGGAGGATTAAGATCAAATTTAGGGAAAGAAGCAAATGTTGGGCACTATATTTATCTGTTTATTGATTATGAATTTTTCTACAGACTCAAAGGGAAACACATTCCTGAAGTATCAGCAAGAATTCTATGTATTTTTATAAGCAACTATTTATTTTCACCATGGTAAAGGCATGACACTTGTCACTTTTTGCATTATTCACAGAACATTTATGATTTGCCCTTAGTAACCACAGAGAAAAGACAAGTTACTAAGAAGAGAAACATTAGAAGACAGACAACTAGCATGTTCATGGTAGCCATGGTAGACAGGAAACAGAAAGAAAATGCATTCGAAGTTAGAGGGAGAAAAGCTATCAATAGAATCAAAAGATTGCTTACAATTACATCTTCAACTTAATCCATCTGCTCTTAATAGTGTGTTCCTGTATGAAGATGACATATTACATACTAATGTTGACAGTATGAAGTAGAATAATAGCTAAGAAAATCACTTGTGATATACCAGTAGTAAATATGTAATCTTTAATGCTCAAAACAATCCTAGAAATAGCATTATTTGCTCTAGTTTATAAGATAAAATCAGAGAAGAAAATTTCATAAAACTACATACCTGATACAAAAAAATAAAACAAGAACTTGTTCTACTTTCTATATATGCAGACTAAACTTCTAATCTTCCCTGAACTAACTTTATTCTCACCCAGAAAACTTTGTATTATACTTATTCATATATAACTTTTCTCTTCAAACAGTAAATTTTCTCTTTCAATGATAAAATTGCATGCTGATCTTTTAATTATTGTGAGAAATGTATCTTAAATATTAGGAAATTTATATCAATTTTAGTTATACAAATATTTAAAAATATATCTATGTTTTAAAAATGTACTTATTGGGCTGAGGAGATAGCTCAGCAATTAAAGGCACTTATTTGCAAAGCCTAATGGCCTAGGTTCAATTCCTCAGTACCCAGATATAGCCAGGTACACAAAGTGATGCATGCATCTGGAGTTCATTTGCAGGGGCAAGAGGCCCTGATGCAGTCATTCTCTCTCTCTCTCTTTCTCTCTTCTTGCAAATGAATAAGTAACTAAAAATTAAAAAATAAATTAACTAAAATAAAAATATACTTTTAGAGCCAGGAGTGGTGGCTCACACTTCTAATCCCAGATCTTGGGAGGCAGAAGTAGGAGAATTGCCGTGAATTTGAGACCAGCCTGAGATTACATAGTGAATTTCAGGTCAGCCTGAGCTAAGGTGAAACCCTACTTTGAAAAATCAAAAACAAACAAACAAAAAAAGTATTTCTAATCATAAAGGTATGGGTCATATTAAATGTATCAGTGTAATTATATGAATAAAGTAACATCTTTAATATATAAAGGACTAACCTATCATTAGAGGGACATGAATGCTAAGAATTTTCAACATAAATTAAATGTTAAACTACTTTACTTAATGTTCTCACTTGATTTTCTTTACCTCTTTCTCTCTCTCTCTCTCTCTCTCTCTCTCTCTCACACACACACACACACACACACACACACACACACACACATACAGTGCAAAATGAATGGATGTGATTAAGTGCTTTAACTCATAGAAAATTCTGACCCACAAGAAATCAAGTTCATGTCCTTGGCCTCATCATTAGAGGAGTTTCACTAATCATCATTATCCAAATTTGCTTTTTAAAATACCAATAGTAATTATTGTCTGTAGAATCCTTTTGACAATTAATCATGCACTGCTTTGCAACAAACCAATTGTTCTCTTGAGCTATGACTAAACTATCTTCTTACATATTTTATGCCACAGTACAGCTTTTCTACTATTATAATACTGTCCTTCTAAAGTGCACATACTAACAACCTTGTCATTGAGTTCTTAAAAGCTATCAAAGGTAAAGCTCAAACAGCTGGTAGCTTTTTGTCCCTTTTGTCCACTGAATTGGTATTTTAAAGGTCACTACTATTCTGCTGCAATTCAGTCCTTCCTCAAAGTGACTCTCTGGTATACACAACAGACAGCCAAAGATGTCTACGGTGTCAGTCCCCAATCCTGTGTTGTTACCTTACATAGGAAAAGGGTTTTATAGTCTAATGATTTTAAGGTGCAAAAATTGAGATGTGGGTGGTGCCACCAAACCAAAACAAGAAAAGGAGGAGAGTCAGAAAATGTGTGACAACACAAACAGAAGTTATAGAGATTTGAATAGTTGTGCTACTAAAGATAGAAAAAGGAGCTGCAAGCTAGAGAGAGTGTAAAGACTTGGGAATGTGGCTAGGACAGGAGCACATTCTTCCCTAAGTATTGAGGGAAGCAGGTCTGCTGATACCATAGCATTAGTCCTGTAGGCCCCACTTTCACACCTCTAAGTGAAGAACTCTAAGATAATGAATTTACATTGTTTTGAACCAATGACTCAGTAGCAATTTATCATAGCCACAATAGAAAAATAGTGAAAATCCATTTGTGGATGTAAGTCCTCTCCCTCAGTGAATAAAAAAGACTTCCAAAATTGAACAGTTTACAGTTCAGAATAACATTGCAGACATTTCTGCCTTCAAAGTATGCCCTTCTCTCTTCCTCTCTGCTATATTCTTCCCTCTTCCATATTTCTGATAATCAGACTGAGATTTTTATTTGATTGGCTCTTAGGCATCCATGTGAGGTGAATTATGTTGATGTCATTGTTGGTTTTTTTATTTGCTTTTATCTATCTACCCATCCATCTGTCTACCTAGTTAGTTATTTTTGGTTCTCAAGATTAAACTCAAGTCTTCATGTCTGCTAAGCACTCACTGTACCACTGAACATAGCCCAGCCCCCATGTCAGATAATTTAATCAAAACATTTCCTCAATAAAGTCAAAACAACTTTGAATATTAGATGTTAAGATAATAGATTTTTAAGTTATTTTTAATATAATAATCATTTTTCATACTGCACTGTATAGAGTGGATGTTTTATCATATATATCATTTTTCTTATGATAGATGAAAATGATTATTTATTTATTAAATTTACTTGGTCAGAAATGCTATAATTTGAATTGTGTGTCAGTTTTAGCCATCTATATGATTATATAACATTTTTACAAATTTTTGTTTATTTATTTATTTGAGAGCAACAGAGTGAGAAAGAGGCAGAGAGGGAGAGAGAGAGAATGGGCCACTGCAAATGAACTCCAGCGCATGCGCCCCCTCGTGCATCTGGCTAACGTGGGTCCTGGGGAATCGAGCCTCTAACCGGGGTCCTTAGGCTTCACAGGCAAGCACTTAACCGCTAAGCCATCTCTCCAGCCCTGATTATATAACTTTTATGCTGTCTTTCTGCTTAAAGTTCTGGAATTCCCTTTAAGGAAGAGATCAGGATGAGCTGCTGTGGGCAAAGGGGGGAGAACTAGTCTGAGTGGAACCAAGGAGCAGAGTGGTTGTGTGGATGCAGGTGGGAAAGCAGTAGTCATTGCAGCACAGCTGACCCACTGACTGAAGAGCAGATTGAGAATTCAAAGAAGCCTTGTTACTACTTGACAAGGATGGTGATGGAACTATAACAACAAAGGAATTGGTGTTTTTACCTACTCACACAGAAGTCCAGTCATTTGTAGCTAGGATCCACATATGTGAGATAGCATGCAACGCTTGGCTTTCTGGGCCTAGGTACCTCACTTAGCATAATCCTTCCCACATCCATCCATTTTCCTGAAAATTACATAACTTGATTTTTCTTTATTGCTGAGTAGAACTCCATTGTGTAAATGTGTCATATCTTCATTATCCACTCCTCAGTTGAGGGACATCTGGGCTGGTTCCATTTCCTAGCTATTGTGAATAGAGCGGCAATAAACATGGCTGAGCAAGTATCTCTAATGTAATGAGCCTAGTACTTAGGATATATGCCTAGGTGTGCTATAGGTGGGTCACATGGTAGATCTATTTTTAGCTGTCTCAGGAACCTTCACACTGATTTCTACAATGGCTGGACCCAATTACATTCCCACCAACAGTGTAGAAGGGTTCCTCTTTTTCTGCACCCTGGCCATCATTTATGGTCATTTGTTTTCATGATGGTAGCCAATCTGACAGGAGTAAGATGGAATCTCAACGTAGTTTTAATCTGCATTTCCCTGATAACTAGAGATGTAGAACATTTTTTTAGATGTTTATATGACATCTATATTTCTTCTTTTGAGAACTCTTGATTTAGTTCCATAGCCCATTTTTTAATTGGGTTGTTTGATTTCTTATTATTTAATTTTTTGAGTTCTTTGTATATCCTTGATATTAACTTTCTATCAGATGTATAGCTGGCAAAGATTTTTCTCCCATTCTGTAGGTTGCCTCTTGCTCTATTCACAGTGCCTTTTGCCATACAAAAGCTTTGTAATTTCATGAGGTCCCAGCAGTTAGTCTGTGGATTTTATTGCCTGAGCAATTGGGGTTATATCCAAAAAGTCTTTGCCAAGACCGATATGTTGAAGGTCTTCCCCTATGTTTTCCTCCAGCAGTTGTAGAGTTTCAGGTCTGATATTAAGGTCTTTGATCCATTTGGATTTAATTCTTGTGCACGGAGAGAGATAAAGATCTATTTTCATCCTTCTACAGATACATATCCAGTTTTCCCAACACCATTTGCTGAAGAGGCTGTCTTTTCTCCAATGAGTATTTTTGGCATTTTTGTCAAAGATCAGGTGGCTATAGCTACCCAGATTTACATCTGGGTCCTCTATTCTGTTCCATTGATCTACATATCTGCTTTTGTGCCAGTACCATGCTGTTTTTGTTACTATGGCTCCGTAGTATAGGTTTAAATCAGGTATGGTGATACCACCAGCCTTATTTTTGTTGCTCAAAATTGTTTTAGATATTTGAGTATTTTTGTGCTTCCAAATGAATCTTTGAATTGTTTTTTTTTTTCTATTTCCATGAAGAATGCCATTGGAATTTTGATGAAGCATGCATTGAATGTGTAGATTGCTTTTGGAATTGGGAGCCACTGTTTGCTGAACTCTCAGACTACTAAAACCTGAAAGGATCCCCATGCTGCCCCATCCTACAACATATACAGCTCTGACATACATAACTTTTTCATATCCTATATTTCTACTCATTGACATTCACTGGTCTGAAAAGTCTTACATTTACGATCTCAAGATTATTTTTGAATGGCCTTCACCCCATAGATAGAGTTTAGTGCTCTCTCCTAATTGCCTCCACAATCTTTGTACATGTCTTGACTGACCACTTGCATTGTCTTGACTATTGACTTGCATTGTTATAACTTCTACATGTGCCTCCCAATTAGACATAAAATATCATGAGAGCAGGGACTATACATCTGAATTCCTGGGATGTAACACAAGGTATAGTGAGTAAAGTTTTCTAAAGCATTTGCTGAACTAAGAAACAAACAAACAAAAAAAATGAAGTATTCTTCCAGGCTTTCAAATGAGATGCAAAAGCTAGTTCCTCCCAAAACTTCTAATTTACCCTTCAAGGTGAGAATAATCAACACCTGGGACCTTGGATCTTTCTTTCTTCCTCCTTTATTTTCATATCTCTGCAGTATTTGCTGCCTACAAAAAATAAAATCAGAGACAGGAGCACTCAATAGCTCAGCCCAAAGGGAGGGAGCGAGCCAAAAGGAAGCAGAAGTAGTGAATGACCAAAAGGATACAATATGGGGTTTGTCTTACTCTTCCTGGCTTAATATTTTTTGTAGATATTTTATGATAGATAGATAGATAGATAGATAGATAGATAGATAGATAGATAGAGATAGAGAGATAGATACAGCTATAGATAGATAGATATAGATATAGATATAGATGATATAGATATAGAGAGAATGCAGGGCCTTTAGTCACTGCAAACTCCAAACTCCAAATACATGTGCCACCTTGTGCATCTGGCTTTAGGTAGGTTCTGGGGAAATGAACCTGGGTCCTTTGGCCTTATTGGCAAGCGCAGCAACAGCTAAGCCATCTCTCAGGTTCCTGGCTTAACATTTTTAAATATTGTATTTATTTGCAAGCAGAGAAAGTGATTGAGCACACCCAGGCCTCCTGCCAATGCAAACGAGCTTCGAACACATGTGCCACTTTGTGCATCTGGCTTTATGTGGATACTGGGGAATAGAATGTCGAGGCAAGATTAAGGGCAAGCAAGTGCCCTTAAACAGCAGGTCAAGGATGAGGGGAGGAAATAAGGTCTGGGAGAGTGTGGGGGAGGCACAGTCTAGTCCAGGAGGGCAACCAATGGAATCATAGAAGCTCAGATGTAAGGTCTCACCAGCTCCAGCCGGGACTGAACCTTATCTTGATCAGTCAGACCATGAAGACGGAAACTGAGGGCCCAGGAGGGGCAGAGTCACTTTCCTCAGTGACAGGGAACCCCAGCTCACCAGCTGCCTCGCAGGATTATCGCCTGTAGGTCACACTCCCTGGAACGACTGCAACTAGTTACCTCCGCTGGAGGCGTCCTTAGCCTTCCAGTCCTTGGAGCTCAAAAAGTTAGTGTTCGCAAGGAGCAGATTCCTAGAAAGAAACTCTTAAATTTCAGGAAAGTAAGCTTTTTAGCGTAAAATTGTCAAACATAAGGGACTTGGGGGAGGGGTGGCTCAGCAATCACGCTTCAAGAGAGGCGCCCCATAAGAAATTAGGCATACTTTTATCAGGGTATTTGTGCAAGGCAACAAGAAAAATCCACCAAATGACAAGTGGCCGAAAAACTATGGTTTATACGTTCCATGAAATTCTATATACCTATAAAAGGGATAAGTTTGATCCATATGTATTTAGCTGAATTCATGCCCACGGCTTGTAGTTTAATGCAAAAGTAAATTGCAGCAATACTTTAGTGAGATCCCAATCTGGTTAGAGCTAAAAAGAAAATATCTATTAGCCCATGTCGGTATGAGGATAAAAACTGGGTGGGAGGAGGGCTGGAGAGATGACTTGTGCACAAAGTAGCACATACATCTGGAGTTTGCAGTGGCTAGAAATTCTGACATACCCATTCCCTCCTCTCCTCTCCTCACCTCACCTTTCCCTCTCTCTCCTTGCAAATATAAATAAATATTTTTTTTAAAGACTGGGGAAAGGACACCCCCGACTGAAACATTATTGTCTCTAGGACAATTGCAGGAGAGACTGGAGATCTTTTTTCCCTTCCTTTGCATGTGTCTCACAGTTTGCCTTCTAAGGAGTTTGTATTATAGGTAATTTTTTCTTTTTTGAGATAGGGTCTTGCTTTAGCCCACACTTACATGGAATTCATTATGTAGTCTCAGGGTGGCCTCAAATTCACAGCAATTCTCCTACCTCTACCTCTCAAGTGCTGGGATTAAAGGTGTGCACCAATTTATAAAGAAAAGAAAGTCAAGCTGGGAGTGGTGGCACATGCCTTTAATCCCAGCACTCACTCAGGAGGCAGAGGTAGGTTCAAGGCTACCCTGAGACTATGTAGCAAATTCCAGGTCAGCCTAAGCTAGAGTGAAACCCTACCTTGAAAAATACAAGCAAAACAAAATGAAAAAAGAGAAAGAAAATGCAGTCATAAAACCATTAGCAACTTTTCCTATCTCATTAGTCATCTAATCCAAATAAATATTGGCAAGCATTTACAAGTAACATCAGGGTACTCTGCTTTGTGCTGTCTAGTCCCAATTATAAGTACAATGAAGTGCACTGGATGATAATCCATTTGACTGTGGGGAGTTCATTTTTGAAAGAGAAAAACTGTTTACCACATAATTGAGTCCCTAGAGTACAGCTGAGAGCTCAATGTGACATGTACCCTATAGCCTCACGTGTTTTTCATGAAGCCCCATGCTCACTCCCTAGCTGGTAGTCCTTAGGAGGTGAAACCTTGCCAGAGGAGGTATGCTGCTGGAGGCAGGCCTTGAGGTTTATTAGCCCAGGTTTATTAGCCAGGGTGTTCGCACCTGGCTCACTCAAACTAATTCCTTCCTGCTACTCTGGAGATAGGATCTAGGCTTATTGCTCAGCTCTGTTGTGCTTTCCCCACCATGAGGAGATATCCCCTGAAATGGTAAGCTAAATAAACCCTGCCCTCCCATGATCTGCTTCTGGTCGGGCATTTTGTCCCAGCAACAAGAGAGTTAAATACCAAGATTTCTGGTAAAGATGGCAAACACATAACCACACTAGAACTTCAGGAGTGAAATCAGGCAAAATTGTAGGGCTCCACTACAAGTAGGTCCTAGCAGACCTGCACTGGGTGGTGCCAGGATGCACACTCAAGAATCTGCCAATTTCTACACTCTTAGAAACCATACTAGTCCCTCATGCTGGGGCGGTTTGCTGTCTACCTAACTCAGGTGTCTGAGGTCAGGCTGGCAGGGCAGTCCCTCAATCAGACTTCCCCCACACCTCCTGCACTCAGATAGGGAAAACCCCACTGAGCGGTATACAGTGTGGGAGTCAGGGCCCATGCAATTATTCAAAAATCTAATAACAACAAATGTTGGCCAGGAGTGCAAACTTGCAAAACCACAGTGGAAATCAATATGGAGAATCAAAAAAAAAAAAAAAAAAAAAAAAAAAAGAAAGAAAGAAAGAAAGAAAGAAAGAGAAAATACAGCTACCAACTGACCTAACCTTTCCTCTACTGAGCATCTACCCTAAAGGCTCCTCTCTTCACTACAAAGAAATTTGCTCAACCATATTTATAGCCATTCAATTCACAATAGCTAAGAACTACAATCAACCCAGATGCCCATTGTTTGATGAATGGATAATGAAGATATGGTACACACACAATGGATTCTTTTTAGCAGTAAAAAAAAAATATGAAATTTATGGAAAAATGGATGGACTTGGAACAGATCATATTAAGCAAACTCACATAAGCACAGAAAGACAAACATTGCATGTTCTCCCTCACATATGCTCCTAATCTGGAAAAGTTTGAGTTTCAGGTATACCTGACAGACAATTTGAGAGACAGATAAAAGAAAGGGATGGAAGGGTTTGGGGGGAGGAGAATGGGAGGGTGGAGGGAGACACACATAAAACTAAATTCAAAATGAATTGATACCATAGAAACGTTCTCTTGGATAGCAGACTAAAATATATAATCCTCAGTAGGGGCATGGAGGGATCATCTAGTATGAAAGGCCCTGGAGAAGGTGAGATGAAGCCTAACCCTAAAACATTTGGCTCTGGCTTACAACTCCTAGTACCACAAATTGGTTACAATCCACATGGAGCTCTTGATTGGAGAGACCTATGGAGTCCCAAAAACAACACAGGCTTCTGTTGAAGCCCTTGGTTACCTGCCTGAGATAAAAGGTAAGACCCTACTGCTGAAGATACCACATGCTGCTGACACAGAGCAACAAAAGATCAGGCTGGAAACTGGAAAGACGCCAATTCCCAGATGGTCTTCCCATATACTGCTGGAAAGCGCTATATGATCTGCTGGGGAAAGACGGCCAACCATGTTGCAAACAAGCAGGGGACACTGCCATACAAAAGAAACCAACTTGAAAAGAGGTACATAGATGTTCAGTAGTGGCACATAGCCTAGGTGGGTAACCAACTGATTGTCTAAGAGATCTGCATAATGGAAAGAAACCCATAGCTGAAAATGGGAACCAAGTCAGAATCCTGTGGAGACCAAGATTATGGACTCCTACAAGAAGCTCCCTGTAGTTTTTGGCCAAAAGAGAGTTATACCTATCAAAATCTTTATAAATTAACAAAGTCTATCTCTTTAATTTATGTTGATCATAGTCTTTGTTGGAGAATCAGCTTTTCTTTTTCAGAAGGCAGCAAGAACCAAGGACAACAAAATTCTACCAATGACAAGAAAAGATAGCTGATTCCCTGGCAGGAGATGAACCACTCCTGGCATAGCAGCTAGAGCCCAGGTGCAACCACAGAGGAACTGGTGGGATGAACAACAGTGCTGCTTCCACAGAAAGTCTGACAACCTACACCAGGGTGATAAGAGTCACACACTGAGGAGACTCAAAATGTACCAAAGCAGAAATCCAGTGGCTCTTAAGAGATAAACACTAAAGTAGACTTAATACACACCTACCACAGCCCAGGTAATTTTGCAGAAGAGGTGTCCGAAAGATGGCAAGAGCCACAGGGTGGGAGGGAGTAGCCAGAGGCATTGCCCTCCCACCACAATGACTGCTGTTCTCACAAGTCATAACCCACAACACTATTGTGAATACTAACAATCCCACTGAGGAGGGTCCTCAGGAGAATGGTGTCAGGAAGGAGGGGGATGGTAGTACCAACACATAATATGTCCATACTTGCGGCGAACCCCCTGACCAGCAGGATAAGAACGACCAGCAAACGAAGATCCTTCTTGATCACACGTTATTGGAGAGCCTCTTGGTTAACAGGAAAGCTGATGGCGAGGGGCGCAGGAGTGTAGCTGCTTTTATAGGGCAGAATACTATGGGGTGCCTGCTGATTGGCTGCCATAGGCTCACCCGCCCACAGGAGCCATGGGATAGGCTCAGGACAAGGTGCTTCCTAAATAAGGAATTGTTTACCTCAAGACTGGCAGGAAGCCAGCGCCATTTTGTAATGGCGTCTGCATTGGCTCCCTACAGTTCCCCCTTTTTTATTAACTTATGGCATAGCTCAGAAAAATAGCCACCTTCCCGATCAGGTCCATACCTCATGATGTGTTGACTGATCAAGGGAAGAAGTTCAACCTCCCCTTCCTCAGTGCAATGGGACAGATCCCCTGAGAGTGCAAAGGCGGCGGTCAAACGAAAGCTACCAGATCCCTGCCCATCCTCGTGCAATGGGTACTCTGAGACCCTGAGGGTGCAAGGGCCAGGGGAGCTATTTGCCTTTTAAAGCTGACAGCCAAATTTGGGGGGAGGAACCACTTTCCAAGGCAGCAAGCGCTTGAGAAATGACCATCTTGTCTCTCTTGGTCTGGGTTCACAGGCGGCAAATCAACCAGAGGCAAAGTACGCATCCTCCCAGGCAGCACACTAGGAACATTCCCATTCTTACCCTTCCTTAAAATGACAGATAGCAGGAAGCATTGGTGTAATTACTAAAAGAGAAGTTACTAAGAACGAACAGAAACGGTGGATGAACACACACCGGCGCAGGGGCAAAGGAAGTATTCCTCCCACAGCCATGTCCAATGTCATTAACACCCCCAGATGTATTGAGGCACTTCCAAGACGCCCGTTCATCTTGTGTCTCTTTCTCTTCCACTTGATTCTCCGTATGGAGGGTCCCGGACACATTATTGCAAGCTACAAGTCCTCCTTGTAACAGTACAAAAGGTGTAAAGTCTGTGCAGCTGCCATTTTTCCCACACAAAATCCACTTTGAAAATGGAGTTGTAAAGAAGCGAGGGAAGACCGTGGCAGAATGGAGCACCGGCATAGGTTTGGGAAAGGTTGACAGAATACCCCAATGTGGCTCTCCTTCAATGGATTCCAGGCACAGGAGGAAGATTATCCACAAGACCTTCATCATCTCTGCCCTGATGGACATCACTGTCTCCTGGACCCTCCTCCGGAGATCACTTGACTGTCCTCACCAGCCGGGCTGGAACCCAATGAGGGGAATCCTGTTCCTGTGGAAAAACACAAACAGCTCCCCTGGATCTTATTACAACAAGATCCGGTCCTTTCCATTTATTATCTAAGACATCCTTCCACATCACCATCTCACTGGATGATTGAATCACATGTTGACTGTGCCTGTCAGCTGTAGATTTATTATTATTATCCAAGATTAAAAAATTAAGGGTAAAAAAGGGCTAAAGACATTCCTTCCTTGGGAGTTGCATTTTCCGCTATACCCCCTTTTTGTTTAAATAAAAGAGCTTTTAGACTTTTATTGGCTCTTTGTACTATACCTTGACCTTGTGGGTTGTAAGGAAGGCCAGTGGTATGAGTAACCTGCATTTGGGCACAGAAGGCTCTAAAGCCACCAGATGAGTACGCTGGGCCATTATCAGTTTTTAGGCGGTGTGGCTTTCCCCAAGCAGCCCAGGCCTCTAGGCAGTGAGTTTTGACATGAGAGACCTTCTAACCTGCCAATGGTGAGGCAAAAATAATACCTGAGCACGTGTCCACTGAGACATGTAGGTATTTTACTTTCCCAAACTCTGGAAGATGTGTTACATCCATTTGCCAAAGGTCTCCAGGACGTAGGCCCCGGGGGTTAACCCCCACATGTGGGGAGGGTAGAAAGGTGACACAAGACTGACAAGATTTTACAATGTCTCGTGCTTCATTTCTAGAAATAGAAAATTTCTTTCTCAAGGTGTTTGCAGGAGCATGATATAGTCTATGGAATTCAGTAGCTGAAGCTTTTGTATCTTCCAGAGAAATCATGGCGAGCCTAGTGGCCCGGTCCACGAGGTCATTAGCCTGTGATAAGGGGCCAGGCAGCAACGAATGCGCCCGAATATGAGTTACATAAAAAGGGCAAGTTCGCTGCAAAATTAAAGACTGAAGTTGTAAAAGAATATTAGACACTAGACTAGCAGAGCGAACCGAAGCGGCAATCTCTAGGCCAGCAACCGCATTAGCTACATATAGGGAATCCGTGAACAAGTTAAAAGAAGTAGAGAATGTCCGAAAGACCTCCAAAACAATTAGGCATTCAACAATTTGAGGGGAATCAGGTCTAAACATTCTTACAATAGGCTCCGAGCCCTGTACCAAGTAGGCCCCACGACCAGACTTTGAACCATCAGTAAAGATGGCAGGGGCTGATGTAATAGGCTCTTGAGCAGTGATTTTAGGAAAATACACCAAATTATTTTCAACAAAAGACAAAATAGGGCTCTTTGGATAATGATTATCTATGACATTTGGGAAAGCACACATGAGAATGCTCCAATCATCCACAGTGCCAGACAAAACTTCTACCTGTTCCTTAGTATAGGGGATGATGAGTTTGTCAGGCAGCTTTGTAAAGTGTATTAATCAATATTTAAGCCCCAAAAAAGCCTGTCAAGCTACCAGCTGTGGAAAATATTGGAGAGTGCGGGCTCCCAAGGAGTTTTTTTCCTCTTTTTTTTTTTTTTTCTTGAATCCATAATAGAAGCCCCTCCTAGCGGAGGCCAGCCGCAACCAGGTTTTTGTTTTAATGAAGCGGCATGTGTCCCCAGGGGAGGTTTTTGTTTTAATGAAGTGGCATGTGTCCCCAGGGGAGTTATGGGGTGGGGGTGTGGAAGGCTCTATAGACTGTAAAGGACCACACCCTTGGCCTTGAGGCCCCTTTGTCCGCTCCCTTTTATAACAGGCGGTGGCCTCCTTTAGTCCTTCCTCTTCCCCTTTAAATAATTCTTCTTCTTCCTCCTCTGCAGAATCGGAGCTAGCCTCCTCATCTGTGTCAAGTACATTTAAATGTGTAAGCTCCTCAATGGGAGGATAGAGCCTATCAAAGGCTCCTTTTTCCCCCTGGGGGGGGGGCAATTATAGATTTCACCTGTTTCTCTGAGCTCATCTTGTAAACCTTTTTCTTTGTTTAATCCCTTCTTTTTTATTTTTTTTTCTTTTTCTATGCCTAGTTTTTGACTCCCCATTTGAATCTGACTCAGAAGGGCTATCCTGATGCTTTACGAGAACTTCCCGTCCCCTTCTAATAAGTTCCATGTGGTTTTCTTTACTTAAGCAAGAGTGAATCAGCCGCCAAAACGGCAGTGTACCCTTACCAATACTGTCCTCTTGTTTTGCTGCCTCCAATTCTCTACCTAATTTCTCCCAAGTAGGGAGAGAAAGGTCCCCCGAGACCGCAAACCAGGGCGCAATCGTATCTAGGTCTTTAACAATCTTTTTAATTGTTGCAGAGGAGACCCTAATGTCCCTCTGCTTAAGCAATTCCTTTATCGGCTGGACAAAGTCAACAGTCACAAAACTCGCACCCTGAGAATTGCCCATGTTGCGCTCACAGCAAACGACAAGGACAATAAACCACACAGGAATGAAAATAAGAAGGATCAGGTAGGGATCTAAGTGAAAAAACATTATGACTGGGGATGACTTACCAACGTCTTCCTCTCTGTGTGTCAAGTTCTGGATCCTCTTCGGCCCCTCGCCCGGTGACCACAAAGCACCCGGCGTCCCGGGTTTCGGCACCACTTTGCGGCGAACCCCCTGACCAGCAGGAGAAGAACGAACAGCAAACGAAGATCCTTCTTGATCACATTTTATTGGAGAGCCTCTTGGTTAACAGGAAAGCTGATGGCGAGGGGCGAGGGGCACAGGAGTGTAGCTGCTTTTATAGGGCAGAATACTATGGGGCGCCTGCTGATTGGCTGCCATAGGCTCACCTGCCCACAGGAGCCACGGGATAGGCTCAGGACAAGGTGACAAGGTGCTGCCTAAATAAGGAATTGTTTACCTCAAGACTGGCAGGAAGCCAGCGCCATTTTGTAATGGCATCTGCATTGGCTCCCTACACATACTAAGTTTCTACTTATTTAAAAAAAAGAAAGTAACCACAACAGAAATGGTCTTTATTTATTTTCAATATTTTATTTATTTATTTATTTATTTATTTATTTACAAGCAAGCAGAGGAAGAGAGAGTAATGGAGTGATGGAGGGAGACAATTGGCTTGCTAGGGTTCTTGCCACTGCAAAAGAATTCCAGATTCATGTGCCACTTTGTGCATCTCACTTTATGTGAGTATTGGGGAATAGAAACCAGGACAATCAGCTTTGCAAACATGCACCTTTAACTGCTAAGCCATCTCTACAGCCATAGAAACAATCTTTAAATAAGATGAAAAGATCAACAAGATTTATCATCTTTTTGCTGCAATATAAAACTATTTTTAAATATTTTTATTAAATTGCAAGGAAGGAGAGAGAGGGAAAGTAGGAGAGAAAGAATGAGCAGCTTAGGGCCTCTTGCCACCACAAGTGAATTCCAGGTACACATGCCACTTTTGCTTCTGGACTTACATTGGGTACTGGGGAATTGAACTCAAGCCATCAGGCTTTGCAAGCAAGTGCTTTTACCCTCTGAATCATATCTCCAGACCCTAAAATATGTTTGGTCCTCATCCACACCATGGATGATAATTTTAGCATATTCTTTATGATAAGAATGATAATAGAAAACCAAGTATATTTCTATATCATTACTTTACAAGAAATAATTGCTTTTAATAAAAAGAAAAGGGGCTAGAGATGGTAACTCACTGATAGAGTACTTGCCTAGCATATACAAGGCTCTGGAGAGAGGGAAGAAAGGAAGGGAAGGAGAGAGTGAGGGAGAGAGGGAAGAAGGGAAGGTCAAAACGTTATTGTGTTGCAGTCAGGTTTGCATTGTTGGCAGAAATCACCCAACCAAGAGCAATTTATGGGGAAAAGGTTTGTTTTGGCTTACAGACTCTAAGGGAAGCTCCATAATAACAGGGGCAATCAATGGCATGAGCAGGGGGTGAATATCACCTCCTTGACAACATCGGGTGGGTAACAGCAACAGGAGAGTGTGCCCAACACTGGCAAGGGGAAACTGGCTACAATGCCCATAAGCCCATCCCCAACAATACACTGCCTCCAGGAGGCCTTAATTCCCAAATCTCCGTCAGCTTGGAACCTAGCATTCAGAGCATCTAAGTTTATGGGGGACACCTGAATCAAACCACCACATACTGCATTTAGTTTTGTTAGGGCTGCCCTAGATTTTGATTGTCAGTGAGATGGATCTGACTGAGATGACCTGCATCTGAAAACTGAATAAATATCTGCCCATAGGCAAGGCTAGACCTAACCAATCCAGCAAGGTCAATGTAAGCAGCAAAGCCAGGAAAACTCAGTAATAGGTGAGATCACCACTGAGAAGAATATATAATAAAAGAAATAGATGGTTTACTTACTATTCAGATCTCATAATAGAAACTTACTTATAAAGGACTGAATGGCCAAAAAAAAAAAGAGGACAAGGGGAGAGAAGAGTACCCTGGTATGGAATAAAGCAGAGACTCAAGGACAAGACCTAGATGCAAGATCAAAGTGACACTAGCTAACTTGGTGGCACATGGCTTCTTATATTCCCTCTATGGAAAGGCGAGAATGTTCCCAGCAGTTATGTAAATCACTCTCATCTCCAGTCCCACTTACCTGCCTCTTTTTATTGTTCTGTTGCCTCTCACTGTTCAAAGCTTTATGTAACCAAAATATACTGTGGTATATTTTCCTTAATTGTGAAATGCTTGTTTTCATTGTTCTGAATTTAAAAAATATTTCAGAATTATATATTTCACTATGAAAAAATGTGTTTATTTTTTTCTTGGCTTAATGGCCCACTGGAGAATTCATAACTGTGATTTATAGCCAACTACTCACTGGGCTGAAAATTGCAGTTAGTATAAACAGTACAAATAAAATTTCTTTTTAAAAATGCCAACACCAAAATAAATTTTCTCTATATAGGCTCCTAATTATTCACAAATTATCAGTTACTGTACATTTACTTTATGAGATGTTATATACTTACTAAAATTATATTTTAATATTCTAAGCAGCTAGGTTAACCAATGCTTATTTTAAAAATAAATCTCACCCTCTAACTATGATTAGCTGAATTTCTTGAAATGTTAAGAAAATATGGAATACAATAAGAAATGTGGTTCATAGGGAAGCAGAAAGATTAACAGTGAAATATACGTTATTTTTGGTATTACAATGTTATGGACATGACAAATAAAAGCATCATTCAAAAGAATAAAATGGGTTAAAAGTAAGCCTCCATCTATGATCCTTTCATCACTCTGTTGTAATCAAGTTCTCATTGCTGGCAGAAACACCTGACTAAGAGCAGCTTGTTGGAGAAAAAGGATTTATTTTGGCTTACAGACTCAAGGGGAAGCTTCACAATAGAGGGTGGACATCACCTCATAGGCAACATCAAATGGACAATAGGAACAGAAGAGTATGCCAAACACTAGCAAGGGAAAGCTGTCTATAACACTCATAAAACCTCCCTCAACAATACACTGCCTCCAGGATGCTTCAATAGTCAAATTGCTATCAGCAGGGGACCTAAGCATTCAGAACACATAAGTTTTGGGGGTCACCTTAATCAAACCACCACATTCCACTCCTGACCCCCATAAACTGATAGCCATACATGATGTAAAATAAAATGCATTCAGTCCAACTTTTAAGTGTTCCCATAGTTTATATCAATTCCAATGATGTTCAAACGACGCCATAGTCCAAGGTCTTTTAACTGAGACATAATACCCCCCCCAAAAAAAAATCCCATAATGGCAGAGAATAAACATTCACAGTGCAAAAGACTGGATGGGGCATAGCAAAGAAATATTCAACCAATAAAAGATTTAAACAGGGCAAACATCAAACTATGTAGTTCCAAGACCAACAACTCTAACCAGTGACAAGTCTCCAAGTTTGATAATTCTAACCAGTGACAAGTCTCTGGAGTTCCAACTCCACCTCTCAAGCTACTCACAGTGCCAAAAAACATCATCTGGTGCCAGCAGCTCTCCTTGGCAGACATTTCATAGTCCTGGAATCTCCATTGGGTCTCCACCACAACCCATGTTCATCCCCATGCCTCCACTGGGCTTCACACAGGAAATTCAACAAGGTTGCTTTACACTGCCCAAAATTCAATGACCCTGTCTTTTCTGCATTTGTTATATTCCATATTACCAGGTGGGCTAAGAACTTGTTAATCCAGGGAGGACTAAAGCATACTTTGAAGAACATGACACTCCTTTAGCATTCAGGCCACTTCAATAAACTCGGCATTCCTCCTGCTGTCCCAATGAAGGCCAGCTGGTCCAGTCTCAAAGGTTGCACTGAACAGGCAGCAGTTTCAGCCCAAAAATTTCATTTTTTCTGTGCCATATGTGACCTCTGCTTATACCAGACCATTTCTATGCAATGCAACCCTGGACAAGTTCTCAGTACATGGACAGAATAGCAAGTCTCTCACACAAACTGCTTCTAGCCCAGTGCATCTGGTGTTGGCCAAGTCCAAGCAAAGTTCTTTCTCACCATCAAAGGCCAAACCTTACAGTCCATAGTTCTTACTGCATTCAGGTCTTTCAGAGACCAGAATAGTCCATCAAAATGTACTTAACAGCACTTCAAGGCATCTCGTAGGCCAAGATTTCAAATCCTTACACATTCCTCTCAAAACTCAGCTCCAAAAAGCCTAAAGCCACACAGTCAGGTGTTTAGCAGAAATGATCTCACTTCTCAGTACCAATTTTACTGTTGAATTCAGGTTTGTATTGCTGGCAGAAAACACTCAACCAAGAGCAGCTTGTGGGATATAAGGCTTTATTTTGGCAAACAGACTTGAGGGGAAGCTCCATGATGGTAGGGGAAAAGGATGCCATGAGCAGAGAGTGGACATCACCTCTTTTCCAACATCAGATGGACAACATCAATAGAAGAGTGTGCCAAACATTGGCAAGGGAAAGCTTGCTATAACACCCATAAGACTACTCCCAATAATACATTGCCTCCAGGAGGCTTCTATTGTCAAATTCCTACCAGCCTGGTACCTGAGTATTCAAAACACATAAGTTTATGGGGGACACCTGAATCAAACAACCACACACCCCTATTCTCAGTGCTCCTCTTTCCCATCCTCCTTAAGTAGCAAAAATCCATTGTAACATTTGGGGATTAAGATTTGTCTCTTCTCAGAATTCCTACAGTGAACATCAAAAGGCTTATTTTTTGCTCTTCCTCTACTTTTTGACATGTCATTTTTGTTTCTAATTTGAATACACTTAACTCCTGCATAAAATTAAATTCAGATTGTGCATTAACTTGCTTTTATTCCTTACAAGTTTTCCTTCCGAGTTGATAGTAGTACTCTGATAAGCACTTGTTTGCATGTATAGCTTTATTAAATTAATATATACTCGTAGAATCATTCAGATATTATTATGATGATGATGATTACTATTCATAATATATAATTTGTTTCCTCTGAGAAAATATTTAAGCTTTAAACAAGTAACTTTGATAAGACATAATAGTGTAATATTGAATACATACTTTTCATTATGAGGAAATAAAAATGCTTATTAAAACTGTGAAGTTTTCCTCCAAGAACTTTCCAAACATCATTTCTAAAAAGATAATGTAAGGGCATTCTTATAATAGCATTAAAACTTGTGTAAGCTTAAACTAGAGTAAGCTTTTGATATGAAAATAATTGCATTTTACTGTTTATAGCTACATATTCATTGTCAGTATATTGTTTTTAGCTGCAAGCTATGACCTATTTTCATTTATGTTTTATTGGTTTTTAAAATTCTATAGAGAAACATTGACTTTTAAAAAATAACATGAAAGATTTTTATGTTAATCATACTAGAAAATTTTTGAGTTTTAATGAATATAAATTTAATGTAGTAACTCTAAGGCAGGAATATGCTTGGTATATTCAATAATAGCAAGAAGGCCAGATGGTTGGATGGTTGGAGTAAAGTAAGTTGGGAGAGGATGAGTATAGAAAGTACCAAAAGATAAGCAGGGAGCAAGACAGAGGACTGGAAAGGTTTTTTTGTTTTTTGGGGGGGGTTGGGTTTTTTTGTAGAGGTTTTTGGATTTTATGTTATGTGCAATGGGAGCCATGAGAAGAGTTGATTGAGTATGGAGACATAATCATGAGCACATTTTAAAAGACTCACTCTGGGCTGGCTGGAGAGATTGTCTAGTGGTTAAGGCATTTATCTGCAAAGCCAAAGGATCCCAGTTCGATTAGCCAGGACCCATGTAAGCCAGATGCACAAGAGGGTGCATGCATCTGGAGTTTGTTTGCAGTGGCTAGAGGCCCTGGTGTGCCCATTCTCTCTCTCTCTCTTTCTCTCTCTCTCAAATAAATAAAATGTAAAAAAGAGAAAAACTTTAAAAAAAAGACTCACTCGGAGCACTATATTGTAAGGACTAAAGAATGAACAAAGTGGTCTAGAGCGATGGTTTAGCAGTTAAGGCACTTGCCTGTGAAGCTTTAAGGACCCAGGTTCAATTCCCCAGTACCCACCTAAGCCACATGCACAAAGTGGCACATCCACCTGGAGTTCATTTGCAGAGGCTAGAGGCTCTGGCATGCCCATTGTCTCCCTGCCTCCCTTCTCTCAAATAAATAAAATATCTTTTAAAAAGAACAAATAAGGGCTAGGACATATCTCAGCAGTTAAAGACACTTGCTAGAAAAGCCTAATATCCTGGGTTGATTCCCTAATACCCATGTAAAGCCAGCTGCCCAAAGTGGCATATATGTTTGGAGCTTTTTGCAGCAACAGGCTCTGGTATGCCCATTCTCTCTGTCTGTTTCTCTCTCTCTCCCTCTCTCTCTCTCTCTCTAACTCTCAAATAAAAATATTTAGAAAACAATCAAGACTAGCATCAGGGTTTCTTGAGGTTTCTTGAGGAAGGTAGCTCTGTGCTGATCATCAGATGAGGAAGATTCTGGAGCTATGTGTATCTATAGGTATAACTTGCTCAGTAGAGCCTGCTGTTAATATTGTATCTGATTTACTGTATGATTTCTCTCTAAATATATGTGCTAACATAGATGTATCCTTCTTTGCATCATTTTAAGACAATTTTAATTAACATATGTCATAACCCTTACTTCTAGTTGCTTCCTTGAATGTTTACATATTTTCTAAGACACTCATCTTGAGAAGCAGAATAAACCAGAGGATGATTACTGCCTTTAGGAAACTTAACATTAATAAGCTACAATCCCACTTATTGTACAACTAATATAAAAAGGATGGGAGGTGGCTGTCAGGATAAAAATGTCTCTAAAGTATATATTGGTGAAAGAGAGTCAACTCTCGACAATATCTGGTTCTCTTTTCATGGACTCACCAGAGGATGGTACTAACCCATCCATCACCAGGTCTGGTCAGTGAGTTGGGAAATCAGTAATGCAGTTGTCCTAGAGAATTATTCAGACAAACAGAAGACTTGCACAAGAAAATAAAGTTGTTTTTCTCCTAAACTACTGAGATTCTGAATATTTACCTTGTGCCAAGCTGTCATTATACATTCAGGGGGAAATGACTAGTAGACATTTGAATATATGATAAACAGTGAGGATTCAGTTATATCTAGAATATATGGGAATTATGAACATATGACTGATATTTAGAGCCATGAACCAATCTACTGGTGAGTGAAGATATAGCTAAATGAATCATAGGCAATTGTGGATGGATAGATGGGTGATAGATAGGCTAGCTCTCAGTCATATGCCACAGATAACTGATCCAAAAAATGCAACTGAGCTAAACCACTCAAAGTCTTTTATAGGTTTTCTGTTTCAAACTAAAACTAAAGAAAAGCCATTCTCTGTATTAATCATTTTTCATCACTGTGGGAGTGATACCTGACATAAACAATTTTCAGCAGGAAGAATTTTTGTTTGCTTGTGGTGCCAGAGGTGTCAGTCCATCATCATGGGGATGATGAGGTAGACCAAAGTGATTCATGAAGTGACAAAACAAGAAACAGAGCAGAGAATGACAGCACTTAAGTCTGTCTTTCTCCTTTTTCTGCTTTTATTTAGTCAGGATCCCACCCATATCCAGTTGGGTCTTGACCCTTCAGATCCTATCAGATAAATTAATTACAAATGTTTTCTCTCACTCTGTGGGCTTATTTTTCTCATTTGTTTGGTAGTATGTTTTGAAATGAAATGGGTTTGGTAGAAGTGTGGCCCAGTGGCCCAGTACTTTCTTAGCACTGCTTAAGGCCCTGGGTTCAATACTTAACAATCATTATTTTTTTTAAATTTTTATTAGCATTTTCCATGATTATAAAAAAAATCCCATGTTAATTCCCTCCCTCCCCCCTCCACACTTTCTCCTTTGAAATTCCATTCTCCATCATATTACCACCCCATCACAATCATTGTACTTATATATATACAATATCAACCTATTAAGTACCCTCCTCCCTTCCTTTCCTTCCCTTTATGTCTCCTTTTTAACTTACTGGCCTCTGCTACTAAGTATTTTCATTCTCACACAGAAGCCAAGTCATCTGTAGCTAGGAACCACATATAAGAGAGAACATGTGGTGCTTGGCTTTCTGGGCCTGGGTTACCTCACTTAGTATAATCCTTTCCAGGTCCATCCATTTTTCTGCAAACTTAATAAATTCATTTCTCTTTACTGCTGAGTAGAACTCCATTGTATAAATGTGCCACATCTTCATTATCCCCTCATCAGTTGAGGGACATCTAGGTTGGTTCCATTTCCCAGCTATTATAAATAAACATGGTTGAGCACGTACTTCTAAGGAAATGAGATGATTCCTTCGGATATATGCCTAGGAGTGCTAAAGCTGGGTCATATGGTAGATCAATCTTTAGCTGTTTTAGGAACCTCCACACTGTTTTCCACAATGGCTGGACCAGATTGCATTCCCACCAGCAGTATAGAAGGGTTCCTCTTTTTCCACATCCCCGCCAACATTTATGATCATTTGTTTTCATGATGGTGGCCAATCTGACAGGAGTGAAATGGAATCTCAATGTAGTTTTAATCTGCATTTCCCTGATGACTAGTGACGTAGAACATTTTTTTAGATGCTTATATGCCATTCGTATTTTTCTTCCTTGAGAATGCTCTATTTAGCTCCATAGCCCATTTTTTGATTGGCTTGTTTGATTCCTTATTATTTAACTTTTTGAGTTCTTTATATATCCTAGATATTAATCCTCTATCAGACATATAGCTGGCGAAGATTTTTTCCCATTCTGTAGGTTGCCTCTTTGCTTTTTTCACTGTGTCCTTTGCAGTGTAGAATCTTTGTAATTTCATGAGGTCCCAAGTGATTAATCTGTGGTTTTATTGCCTGAGCAATTGGGGTTGTATTCAGAAAGTCTTTGCCAAAACCAATATGTTGGAGGGTTTCCCCTACGTTTTCCTCTAGCAGTTTCAGAGTTTCAGGTCTGATGTTAAGGTCTTTAATCCATTTGGATTTAATTCTTGTGCATGGTGAGAGAGAAGAATCTATTTTCATCCTACTGCAGATATATATGCAGGTTTCCCAACACCATTTATTGAAGAGGCTGTCTTTTCTCCAATGAGTATTTTTGACATTTTAATCGAATATCAGGTGGCTATAGCTACTTGGGCTTACATCTGGGTCCTCTATTCTGTTCCACTGATCTACATGTCTGTTTTTGTGTCAGTTCCATGCTGTTTTTGTTACTATGGCTCTATAGTATAGGATAAAATCAGGTATGGTGATATCACCAGCCTTATTTTTGTTGCTCAGTATTATTTTAGGTATTTGAGGGTTTTTGTGATTCCAAATGAATTTTTGCATTGTTTTTTCTATTTCCATGAAGAATGCCTTTAGAATTTTGATGGGTATTGCATTAAATGTGTAGATTGCTTTTGGTAAGATTGCCATTTTCACAATATTGATTCTTCCAATCCAAGAACAAGGGATGTTTTTCTATTTCCTAGTGTCTTCTGGAATTTCTTGCCTGAGTGTTTTATAGTTTTCATTGTAGAGATCCTTTATTTCCTTGGTTAGGTTTATTCCAAGGTACTTGATTTTATTTGATGCAATTGTGAATGGAAGTGATTCTCTGATTTCATCCTCTGTATGTTCGTTGTTAGCATATATGAAGGCTACTGATTTCTGTGTATTTATTTTGTATCCTCCTACATGGCTGTAGGTTTTGATCAGCTCTAACAGTTTTCTAGTAGAGTCTTTAGGTTCCTTTATGTATAGAATCATGTCATCTGCAAATAATGATAACTTGATCTCTTCCTTTCCAATTTGTATCCCTTTCATGTGTGTCTCTTGCCTTACTGTTATGGCTAAGACTTCCAAAACTATCTTAAATAAAAGTGGGGACAGTGGACACCCTTGTCTTGTTCCTGATTTTAGTGGAAAAGCTTCCAGTTTTTCCCCATTTAGTAATATGTTGGCTGTAGGCTTCTCATAAATAGCTTTTATTATATTGAGATATGTTCCTTCTATTCCCAGTCTCTGTAGGACTTTTATCATGAAGGGATGTTGGATTTTGTCAAATTCTTTCTCTGCGTCCAATGAGATGATCATGTGATTTTTGTCCTTCAACCCATTTATATAATGTATTACATTTATGGATTTGCATATATTTAACCATCCCTGTATCTCTGGCATAGATCCTACCTGGTCAGGGTGAATGATCTTTTTGATATACTCTTGTATTCTGTTTGCCAGTATTTTGGTGAGAATTTTTGCATCTATGTTCATGAGGGAGATTGCTCTGTAATTTTCTTTTCTTTCTTTCTTTCTTTCTTTCTTTTTTTTTTTTTTTTTGTTCTATCTTTGCCTGGTTTTGGTATCAAGGTGATGCTGGCCTCATAGAAGGAGTTTGGTAGAATTCCTTCTTTTTCTATTTCCTGGAAAAGCTTAAGAAGCAATGGTGTTAGCTCTACCTTGAAGGTCTGGTAAAATTCAGCAGTGAATCCATCCGGGCCTGGGCTTTTTTAGTTGCGAGATTATTAATAACTGTTTGGATCTCCATGTTTGTTATAGGTCAATTTAAGTGATTAATCTCATTTTGATTTGATTTAGGTAGGTCATATAGATCAAGGAAATCATCCGTTTCTTTCAGATTTTCATACTTTGTGGAGTATATGCTTTTATGGTATGTCCCTATGATTTTTTTTAATTTCTCTGGAATCTGTTGTGATGTTACCTTTTTCATCTCTGATTGTATTAATTTGTGTCTCTACTCTTTCTTTTTTTGGTCAGATTTTCTAAGGGTTTATCAATCTTGTTTATCCTTTCAAAGAACCAACTCTATGCTTCATTAATTCTTTGGATTGTTTTTTTGTTTGTTTGTTTTTATTTCATTATTTCTGCCCTAATATTATTATTTCTTCCCGCCTACTGATTTTTGGCTTGCCTTGTTCTTCTTTTTCCAAGGCTTTAAGGTAAAGCATTAGGTCGTTTATTGTGACCTTTCTAATTTCTTAATATAGGCACTTAAGGCTATAAATTTACCTCTTATAACTGCCTTCATTGTGTCCCAGAGATTTTGATGTGCTGTGTTCTCATTATCGTTCGACTCTATAAATTTTTTTTAAATTTATTTATTTGAGAGCGAAAGACACAGAGAGAAAGACAGATAGAGGGAGAGAGACGGAATGGGCATGCCAGGGCTTCCAGCCTCTGCAAACGAACTCCAGATGCGTGCGCCTCCTTGTGCATCTGGCTAACGTGGGACCTGGGGAACCAAGCCTTGAACCAGGGTCCTTAGGCTTCACAGGCGAGCGCATAACCGCTAAGCTATCTCTCCATCCCTCTATAAATTTTTTGATTTCCTTCTTGATTTCTTCATTGACCCATTCATCATTTAGTAGTGTATTGTTTAGTTTCCATGATTTTGTGTATGCTCTATAGCCTTTCTTGCTACTAATTTGTAGTTTAACTCCATTGTGGTCAGATAGAATGCAAGGAATTATTTCAATTTTCCTGAATTTGATAAGACTTACTTTGTGTCCTAATATATGGTCTATTTTAGAGAATGTTCCATGCGTTGCTGTAAAGAATGTATATTCTGCAGCCTTTGGATGAAATATCCTGTATATATCTGTTAGGTCCATTCCGTCTATGACTTCATTTAATCCAGATGCCTCTTTGTTTATTTTTTCCTGGGATCACCTGTCAATTGATGAGAGTGGGGTGTTAAAGTCACCCACCACCACTGTGTTTGGTGTTATCTGTGACCTAATTTTTAATAGTGTTTGTTTGATGAATTTGGGAGCCCCCATGTTAGGTGCATATATGTTTAGGATTGTAATGTCCTCCTGTTGGAGTGTGCCCTTAATCAATATAAAGTGACCTTCCTTATCTTTCTTGACTAACATTGGACTAAAGTCTACCTTGTCAGATATTAGGATAGCAACCCATGCTTGTTTTCTAGCCCCATTTGCTTGAAACACCTTCTTCAAACCTTTCACCCTAAGATAATGTCTATCCTTTGTAGAAAGATGAGTTTATTGGAGATAACAAATTGTAGGACACTGCTTTTTAACCCAGTCTGCAAACCTATGTCTTTTCATTGGGGCATTGAGGCCATTGATATTGAGAGATATTATTGAAAGGTGTGTATTTATGTTTGCCATTTTTGTTGTTGTTGTTTGTGGTTCCAGTTCTACTGTGCTCTCTTGTGTTAACTAGTATTTGAGTATTGCTTGTTTTTTCTAGGTTCCTTATATGTGTGCTTTTCCTTTTCCTCAGCATGGAGGATTCTATCAAGTATTTTCTGTAGAGCTGGTTTTGTCTTCAAATACTCCTTTAACCTGCTTTTGTCATGGAATGTCCTTATTTCTCCATCTATTTGAATGGATAACTTTGAGGGATAAAGTAACCTTGGTTAACAGTTGTTATCTTTCAGAACTTGGAATATATCACTCCAAGCCCTTCTGGCTTTTAAAGTTTGTGTTGAATAATCTGCTGTAATCCTGATGGACTTGCCTTTGTAGGTAACTTGATTTTCCTCTCCAACTGCTTTCAATATTTTTTCTTTGGTGTGTGTGTTTGGAAGTTTGAATATAATATGGAAGGGAGAGGTTCTTTCCAGGTTTTGTCTGGCTGGGGTTCTAAAGGCTTCCTGTATCTGCATTGGCACCTCTTTCCCAATTTGGGGGAAATTTTCTTCTATGATTTTGTTGAAGATGCCTACTATGCCTTTGGAGTGGAATTCTTCTCCTTTACTATGCCCTGAATTCTTATATTTGATCTTTCATAGTATCCCCAATATCTTGAAATTTCCACTCACACTTTTCTATAAGTTTGTCTTTCTCTTTGTTGGACTGTATGAGATCTTCCACCTGGTCTTCTAGCTTAGATATTCTGTCCTCTCCGTCATCTATTCTACTGGTGAGATTTTCTACAGAGTTTTTTTTTTTTATTATTATTTCATTAACTGTGTTCTTCATTGCTAGTAATTCTGACTGGTTTTTCTTTATTATATCTATTTCCTTATTTATGTCTTGCATTGCCTTCTTTATTTCATGAAATTGGTGTCCTGTATCTTCGTTGATCCTTTGGTTTCCTCTTTGAGTTCCTCTTTGACTCCTTTGATTTGTTCTCTGACTTCTTTGAACATATTTACAATCATTCTTTTGAAATCTTTCTCAGGCATTTCCTCTAACTTGTCCTCACTGGAGGTCATTTCTGATGCATTAATACTTTTAGGGGAATTTATATTGTCTTGCTTTTTAGTGTTTCTTGTGTTATAATGTATATATTTTTGTATCTTGGATTAAGTTAATGCTTGGATTTTCTTGCTAGCTGTGTATTCTTAGCTGTTTCAATTGATTTGATGTTATATATTTTCAGGGTAGGAGCTTAAGGTGTTAGGTGTGGCTCTTAAGTTTCTCAGAGTATCTATGAAGGTGCTCCTAGGGGTTGAGTTTCCCTGCTATGGGAGTATTCAAGTAGGCTGAGTGGAATAAAATACAGGTAGATTCTGAAAGTTAACTAAACACTGTACACATTCAATCAAAAACAGCCCCAAGTATGTATGCAAGACTAGTTATTATAACAACCAGATCCTCTATAAACATGGAGGTTAAGATTTCTGGTCTGTTGAGGGATCCAAGTCAGCTTGTGACCAAGTGAGACCCTTCCCTGGTGCAATCCCAGTTACCTTGGATGATTTTGGTCTCAGTCAAGTTGCTGCCTGGTCATCGGGCTGCTGTTCTGATTTCTGGAGCTGGGCACTGGCTTTTCCTGTGGGGCAAACCGAGCCTGGCAACTGTTTTTTTTTTTTTTTTTTTTTTTTTTTTTTTTTTTTTGGTCTTTTCCCCCCAGGCTGCTTTGGCATGGTACCTATGCTGCCATCTTAACCGGAAGTCACATCATTAATTTTAAAAGGTTAAAGAGCAAAAAATTTTAATTTTAAAAAGTTCAAATTATGGAAAAACACTTTTGTATCACTTGTACTTTGAGGGTCATTGTTAAAAGTCAAAAATCTCTCTCTGTTTTGTTTTTGTTTTTGTTTTTCAAGGAAGTGTCTTGCTCCAACCCAGGCTGACCTGGAATTCACAATGTAGTCTCAGTGTGGCCTCAAACTCATGGCAATCCTCTTACCTCAGTCTTCCTAATGCTGGGATTAGAGGCATGTGCCACCATGCCTGGTCTTTTTTTCAATATTTTATTTTATTTACATGAGAGAGAGATACACAAGAGAAGTTTTATTACAGGAATATTTTACATGATTACAGATGCTGAAAGATCTATGATACACCATCTGCAACTTAGCACAATCAGGAAAGCTTCTGTGTGATTCAGCAGTTTTATGCAGGAACAAAAAATTCCCAACAATTGACCTCACTCACTCTTTCCAAATCAAAATTAAAGGAACTACATGAGAAAATATCAAATTTAATTTGGAAGAGGTTGAAAGCTGTGCTTGTTAAATATATATCTAATTTTTTTAGTAAATGCTGCTATTTAAAATTTTGATCATATGAAACCTTCAGAGTTGAGTTGGATCCATTAGGTCAGAAGATAGTTAAACAGAAAAAGAAACAATTCTGAGAGTGAAATTTGTTGCAGGTCTGAGTAACCCTCATTCATGCCAAGAGGAAAGCAGTTTCATGCCACAAACTTTCTTCTGCTGAGATATAGTTGTCTATTTCCAAATTCTCATGCTCTAAATAGATATTATACTATGTATGCTTTCATAATTAGAATGACACACATAATAAAATATGTTGTTTAACTGCATTTATACATATATTTAGTGTGGGTCTTTATATCTTTGTCTTTATGAAAACTTACAAGGTGAAATTCTCCCAAAGAGCATATATATCAACATTTATTTGTAAAGATTCTCTAATGTGGTTGTTAATATGACCACGTCTGTTCAAAGTTGGTAAATATGAGACTTTATGTTCAGGTAAGAACATTTTTCTCTTTCGTTATTATTTGCCCTCCAGGTTTTACAAGTTAAATAAAAATGCTAGCAAAATCATTACAGTCTTAAGGAGGAAATTATCTTATTGTAATTTTAACATATATATAAGTACTGACATAATATTAACTAACTCTTCCTCTTTCTCTTCTTAATAAAAACAAAATTGATACCAAATAATAAAGTTGTAACCAAGTTCAGCACCTTCTCTTGGTTTTAAAAATCCTAGAACACAATTAAAAGAAAAAAACTTCTTGAATACAGAGGAAAAAATTACACAAAGCAGAGAATAAAGTAACTTGTGATTACTTTGTCACCAATCATTGAAAGCTTTCTTCTTTTTGAATTTTCTTATATTTCCAAGAGATGTCATTCTTATTTCCAACAAAGGTGCTGAAAGTAATAGAAAAGGAGTTTCAGAGGATACTGAACAGCTGTGCACATCACAAGTGGCAAGGATCTTTTTTTAATTTAATTTAATTTTTCTCAGTTTTTAAAAACATTTTCCATGACTATAAAATATATCCCATGGTAATACCCTCTCCCCCTTTTCCTCTTTGAAATTCCATTCTCCATCATAGCCCCTCCCCATCTCAATAAGTCTCTTTTATTTTGATGTCATATCTTTCCCTCCTCTCATGATGCTCTTGTGTAGGTAGTGTCAGGCACTATGAGGTCATGAATATCCAGTCCCTTTTATGTCTGGAGGAGCATGTTGTAAGGAGTCCTACCCTTCCTTTGGCTCTTACATTCTTCAAGGATCTTTTGACAGCAAGAAACTTCCACTCTAAAGGTTTGGCCAAGTGGCTGAGATGCCTTTCCAGCCACATGGCAGACCTCTCCAAGACTCAGTTACTTGATCCATGATACTGAGATAATAACTAAAAAATGTCTTATAGAATTCTAGAAACAAATGCTTATCACAATGCCTGGCAAACAGCAGATGGATGTGAGTACAGTATCTATCACTAATACAATGTTGTTCATTCTTCATACCTCACTGATGACAGTAGGTGCTCATCATATAGCAACTGAATAAACAAATAGATGAACCTTAAAATTACTCTATACTCCAGAGTAGCTGAAACTATAGCTCAGGGCCACAGCTATTTAATGATTCAATCTTTTACTTTTTTCCCAATGTAGGGTTTTACTCTAGCCCAGGCTGACCTGGAATTCACTGTGTAGTCTCAGAGTGGCCTTGAACTCAAGGTGATCCTCCTAGCTCTGTCTCCTGAGAGCTGGGATTAAAGGCATGCACCACCACACCTGGCTTAAAAAATCTTTTAACTTCATGCTTACTCTAAAGTAATATTATCATAGCAATGGCTCCTTAACACATTTATGTAAAGAATTTTAAAAATTCACATTTATTTTTGATTTTTTGAGGTATGGTCTCACTGTAGCACAGGCTGCCCTGGAACTCACTCTGTAGTCCCAGACTGGCCTCAACCTCATAGAGATCCTCCTACCTCTGTCTCCCAGAGTGCTGGGATTAAAGGTGTATGCCACCACCCCTTGCTAAATTTTGCAATTTTTGAGAGGTACATTCTTTTAAAAAATATTTTGTATTCATTTGCAAGAAGAGAGAGAGAGAAAGTTGAAAGAGAGAATGGGCACCTCAGAACGTCTTTAGCACTGAAAATGAATCCCAGCTGCATGTACCACTTTGTGTGTCTGACATTATTTAGGCACTGGAGAATTGAACCAAGGTCAGCAAGCTTTTCATGCAAGGATCTCCAACTGCTGAGTCATGTCTCCAGCCCAGAGAAGTTCAATCTTACTTCTAGACCTCTCAGAGTTTCACTCTAGGTAATTCTTGTACATTTGTACTCAAACCCTCTTTCACTGTAAGGTTGCTAGTTAGCTTAATTTCTTTTTTTTTTTCATTTATTTTTAACTCTGGTCTACAGGCTACTGTGGAAACTACTCGCATGCCCTTTTTTTTTTTTTTTTTTTTTTTTTGTTGTAGTCGTTTGTTTTGTTTTTGGATTTTTTTTGTGAGGGAGATTTTTCTATGTAGCTCAGGCTTTCCTTGAAACTCCACATTTTATTTTCTAACTTCTATTTTTGTGATACTGGGGATTGAACCCAGGGCCTTGCACATACTAGGTTCCCTAAGCTAAATCCATACCCCTTGGATTTGAGACAAAGTCTTGCTATATGAGCCTAGACTGGCCTTGAACTAACTGTGTGGCCCAGGCTGACTTCAAACTCACCCACCTCCTGCCCGTGCCTCCTGAGTGCTGAGATTCTAGGCATAGACTACCATGCCAAGCTTTACTATTATTTTAAAGAATGCTGCAGGATAACAATCTTGGTAGAATTCTCATATTTATGCATAATGGGCAATTATCAGTGTGTTATATTTTGGACATGAAATGTTCCCTGGAGACTTTCATACTGAAAGTTTGTTCCTCAGTGCAGTAGTGTTCAAAAGTGGAGCTTCCAAGCTGGGTGTGGTGGAGCATGCCTTTAATCCCAGCACTCAGAAAGCAGAGGTATAAATATCACAGTGAGTTCAAGGCCACCCTGAGACTACATAGTAACTTCCAGGTCAGCCTGAGCCAGAGTGAGACCCTACCTCAAAAAACAAAACTACAACAACAAAAAGAAATAGAGACTCCAGAGGTGATTTTACTTATCATGAGAGCTCCAACTGGATTGATTTTTTTTTTATGATGAAACAATTTAATTGCCCTTTAAAAGGTATATATATTCCAGAAAAAGACATGAATTCCTAATGCAGTTGTAAGATATGTAGTAAATAAATTTGGCCTGCCCAAAGAGAAGGTTTGGCCTTTTCCTTCAGCCTTACACAATTATTTGATTGCCTAGGGGGCATGGGTCAGAGGAAATGGTCCAAGAATGGGCTTTAAGGTGAGTACTCACCATAGCCACATAGTCTCAGATTAGGAGCTGACCAACCCAAAGAGATCTACAATGTAATTTAAGAGTGTGAGCTTCAAGTTAGGCAAGATGGTCCTGGAGTCTGAGAGTAACCCAGGAATGAATGAATGAATCAATCAATCATTATACCTGTATGATGAAGTCTTTCTAGAAACTCTGGATACCAAGTTACAGTAGTAAACATCCCAACTAGCAGTACTCTGTGCATGTTGTCCCACATAGATACTGAAGTAGTATCACCTCATGGCAGGAAGAGCACAGAAAATCCACACTTGTAATCCCTGGACTCTGCTTTACAAGAATCTCCATTTGACCTTGTGTGTTCATCTTTTCCTGTTTGGAGGTTGCAGCCACTTACAGTGAGTTGTGAGTCTTTCTAGCAAATTATTGATCCTAAGCTTAAGGAATCTCTCAAATTTATAGTTGGTGTCAGAAACGAGGGTAGGGAATTGCTTCCAACTCCACGGATGGTACACTTCTTCCATTTCTCCTGAGGCAAATCTAAGTTTGTTTGAGTAGAGACTCAAGGTGACTATTACTTTGGATGTGACAAGCTATATTATAATGCAATATGGAAGGAAGGCTGGCTGTGCTTGTCCTTAAGGTAAGTACAAGCTTTCTTTGAAGTATAAAGATCAGTGGCATATCTAATGTATATTACAGTAATAAAAGTATTTTCCATATTTTTATTGGCTTCTTTCATAAGACTTAAAAGGATAAAATACTTCTTTCAAGTGTCAATTCTCACAAATTAAAGTCAAGATGACAACAGGTAAAAGTATGTTCAGTAACATATTATACCATTTCTTTCATATAAATTTCAAAACGAGGAATATTTATTGGTATTTATAGAATTCAGAATACTAGCTACTTTGGGGTGGCTTCGGTGGAATTAAAACATTGGGTGTTGACTAGGAAGAACCTTATGGGGGATTATGGAATGTCAGAAATGAAATCTAAATCCTAATTTGAGTGGTGATTATATAAGGTGGTTTAGAGCATTGTTTACTTATGATATCTATACTTATGTCTACCTCAGTTTTTAAAAGATTGTTCCTCATTTTTATAAATTTTATTATTTTATTTGTAAACATACATATTGAGAGAGAGAGAGAGAATGGGCACACCAGGGCCTAGAGCCACCACAAACTTCTGACACATGTGCTGCTTTGTGCATATGGCTTTACGTGGGTCCTGGGGAATCAAACCCAGGCCTTCAGGCTTTGCAAGCAAGTGCTTTTAACCACTGAGCCATCTCTTTAGTGTTTCTCAATTCTTAAAATGAAGTTCTTGGCAACATAATAAAGGAAACACTCCCTATAAATCACATCTATTGACTTCCGGTTAAGATGGCAGCATAGGTACCATGCCAAAGCAGGCTAGGGAGGAAAAAGACCAAAAAACCTTAGCAAAATACACACTTTTACTAAAAAGTGAGGTGTATAGGAAATTGAAGTGGCAGCGGAGAAGTAGAAGAGATCCAGAGCATCCAGAGCATTCACAGGCTGGCAAAAGTGGCCCTGGCAGCTGCGCAAACTGTGGCAGCAGCAGCGGCGCACCAGAAAGCCACCAGGCTCAGCTCGAGCCACAGGAAAAGCCAGGTAAGAGGAGCTTCCACTCACACAAGCACTCTCCACAACTCAAGAAATATGAAGGGAGAGCAGCAGTGAGCAATGGAGGAGAAGACCACAAGGTAGAAGGACACGTGGAACAGCAAGAGAATTAGAGCACCTGCGGCTCCCTCCCCTCCCCCACCATCTGAGCCCAGCTCCAGCGAACAGAGCAGTGGTCCTGGGACCAGGCCATGCCAAATTGAGCTGACAGCGAGACCCAAGCAGGAGCAGAGTCTGGCAGCAACATCAGCGGCTCTGGCACTGGTAACAGCGGCCCCAGCAGCAGCAGATCCAATAGCGGCGGCAGCAGCAGACGCAGCAGCAGCAGACCCAGTAGCAGCAGCAGTGGCAGACCCAGCAGCAGCAGCTTCAGTGGCAGCAGCGGCAGTGGACCCAGAAGTAGCAGCTTCAGCAGCAGCAGTGGCAGCTACAGCAGCAGCAGCAGAGGCAGCAGCAGTGGAGGACCCAGTAGCAACAGTTTTAGCAGCGGCGGTGACAGACCCAGCAGCGGCAGCTTTAGCAACAGCAGTTCCAGCAGCAGTTGTGCTGACGTGCAGGGCCAGTTTCCAGGCTCTGTTTGCCCTGCAGAAAAAGCCAGTGCCCAGCTCCAGAAATCAGAACAGCAGGCCAATGACCCAGGCAGCAACTTGACTGAGACCAAAATCATCCAAGAACTGGGATTGCACCAGGGAAGGGTCTCAATTGGTCACAAGCTGACTTGGATCCCTCAACAGACCAGAAATCTTAACCTCTTTGTTGATAGAGGATCTGGTTGTTATAATAACTACTCTTGCATACATACTTGGGGCTGTTTTTGATTGAATGTGTACAGTGTTTAGTTAACTTTCAGAATCTACCTATATTTTATTCCACTCAGCCTACTTGAATACTCCCATAGCAGGGAAACTCAACCCCTAGGAACACCTTTGTAGATACTCTGTGAGTCTTAAGAGCCACACCTAACACCCTAAGCTCCTACCCTGAAAATATATAACATCAAATCAATTGATACAGCTAAGAATACCCAGCTAGCTAGAAAATCCAAGATGCAAAAATATATACATTATAACACAAGACATAAATAAGGAAATAGAAACAATAAAAACAAAACCCAGTCAGAATTATTAGCAATGAAGAACACAGTTAATGAAATAATAATAAAAAAAAAACTCTGTAGAAAATCTCACCAGTAGAATGGATGAGGGAGAGGACAGAATATCTAAGCTAGAAGACCAGGTGGCAGATCTCACACAGTCCAACAAAGAGAAAGACAAACTTATAGAAAAGTGTGAGTGGAAATTTCAAGATATTGGGGATACTATGAAAGATCAAATATAAGAATTCAGGGCATAGTAAAGGAGAAGAATTCCACTCCAAAGGCATAGTAGGCATCTTCAACAAAATCATAGAAGAAAATTTCCCCCAAATTGGGAAAGAGGTGCCAATGCAGATACAGGAAGCCTTTAGAACCCCAGCCAGACAAAACCTGGAAAGAACCTCTCCCCTCCATATTATATTCAAACTTCCAAACACACACACCAAAGAAAAAATATTGAAAGCAGTTAGAGAGGAAAATCAAGTTACCTACAAAGGCAAGCCCATCAGGATTACAGCAGATTATTCAACACAAACTTTAAAAGCTAGAAGGGCTTGGAGTGATATATTCTAAGTTCTGAAAGATAACAACTGTTAACCAAGGTTACTTTATCCTGCAAAGCTATCCATTCAAATAGAAGGAGAAATAAGGACATTCCATGACAAAAGCAGGTTAAAGGAGTATTTGAAGACAAAACCAGCTCTACAGAAAATACTTGATAGGATCCTCTATGCTGAAGATAAGGAAAAGCACACATATAAGGAACCTAGAAAAAACAAGCAATATTCAAATACTAGTTAACACAAGAGAGCACAGGTAGTACCAGAACCACACACACACAAAAAAAAGCAAACATAAATACACACCTTTCAATAATATTTCTCAATATCAACGGCCTCAATGCCCCAACGAAAAGACATAGGTTTGCAGACTGGGTTAAAAAGCAGCATCCTACAATTTGTTGTCTCTAAGAAACTCACCTTTCTACAAAGGATAGACATTTTCTTTGGGTGAAAGGTTGGAAAATGGTGTTTTAAGCAAATGGGCTTAGAAAACAAGCAGGGGTTGCTATCCTAATATCTGACAAGGTAGACTTTAGTCCAACGTTAGTCAAGAAAAATAAGGATGGTCACTTTATATTGACTAAGGGCACACTCCAACAGGAGGACATTACAATCCTAAACATATATGCACCTAACATGGAGGCTCCCAAATTCATCAAACAAACACTATTAGAAATAAGGTCACAGATAACATCACACACAGTGGTGGTGGGTGACATTAACACCCCACTCTCATCAATTGACAGGTCATCCTGGGAAAAAATAAACAAAGAGGCATCTGGAATAAATGAGGTCATAGAAAGAATGGACCTAATAGATATATACAGGACATTTCATCCAAAGGCTGCAGAATATACATTCTTTACAGTAGCACATGGAACATTCTCTAAAACAGACCATATATTAGGACACAAAGTAAATCTTAACAAATTCAGGAAAATTGAAATAATTCCTTGCATTCTATCTGACCACAATGGAGTTAAACTACAAATTAGTAGCAAGAAAGGCTATAGAGCATACACAAAATCATGGAGACTAAACAATACACTACTCAGAATGAGTTCCTCTCAAAAAAAAAAAAAAAGAAAAAACTAAACTAAACAAGCCAGGCATGGCAGCACATGCCTTTAATCCCAGCACTTAGGAGGCAGAGGTAGGAGGATAGCCGTAAGTTCGAGGCCACCCTGAGACTCCATAGTGAATTCCAGGTCAGCCTGGGCTACAGTGAGACAATACTTCAAAAAACCAAAAAGAAAAAAACAAACAAACAAACAAAAAATACCCCAAGCAACCCAATGAAAATGGAGTAAGGATTTGAATAAAGAATTCTCAAAGGAAGCAATACAAATGGCCATTACAAACTTAAGGAGATGTTCAATGTCTTTTGTCATCAGAGAAGTGTAAATCAAAATAACACTGAGATTTCCTCTCACTCCTGTCAGGATGGCATTAATCAAAAAATCAAACAAGGGTTGGAGAGATAGCTTAGTGGTTAAGGTGCTTTCCTGTGAAGCCCAAGGACTCATGTTCAACTCTCCATGTCCCACATAAGCTAGACACACAGTGACACAAGTGCACAATGTCGCACATGTGAAAAATGGACTGCACACATCTGGAGTTTGATTGAAGTGGCTGGAGGCCCTGGCACACCAATTCTCATTCTCTCTCTCTCTCTCTTTTTCTTTCTCTTTCATAAAAAAGAGGCCAGTCTGTTGGGCTTGCCTCAAAAATAAAAAAAAAATAAGGATGTATTTGGAGATAATCATTCCAAGCAAGGTCACATAGGTACAGAACGATAAAGGCCACATGTACTCTCTTTTTTGAGGTTTCTAAGTGGGATGAATTGTAGATGAGTTCAAATAATAGCTAGTGCCATGAGTATGAGCATAAAACTAGAGTGAGACCAGGATAGAGAAGAAATGGAGTGGGAGGAGTGTATGAATTGAGGGACAAAAGGAATATTGGGGCAGGTGGGGCTTGGAGGGGTAGGAGGTTGGGAGGGTAGGGAAGTAACTCCACAAAAGACAACATTAATCAGTTCAATGAAAAGCCCTCATTTTGACTATCATTCTACAAGATATAAGCACCGATAAAGTGGGAGGGGAACAATCTGGATAGAAGGTGGAGAGAGCTTAATCATGCACAGGCCTCTAGTCCCAGCCCTTGGGAGGCAGAGGTAGGAGGATCACTGTGAGTTTGAGGCCAGTCTGAGACCATATAGAGTGAGACCCTACCTTGGGGGAGGAAAAAAAAAAAGCCTTAACCTTAAAAACACAGACTCTGACTGGTAAATCCAAGGCCCAGAATTGGATTTTCCTCCACAGTGAGCTATGGCCAGGGAGACCCATGAGGTTCCCAAAACAATGTAGGCCATTATCCAAACACTTGGTTATCTGCTTGAGCTAAAAGGTAAGACCCTATTGCTGAAGACACAATAGGCCATGGTCACTGGACATGGGAACACCATGCTGGAACCAAAAGGGAAACTAGTTCTCTCCCAGCTAGCTCACATAGTGTCTGAGAGCACTATTGGAGATGCTGGAGGACAATGTTCACCAACAGTATAAACAAGCAGGGGGCCATATAGACTATGAAATCAACCAGCCAGACAATAAGTACATACTTGTGCAATAATGGCACACAGCCTCTGTGGGTAACCAAATGTTCTCTGATTGGACACAAGGCCACCTCAGTGGGAGAGAACTCATATCTGGTACAGGAAACCAAGTCTGAATTCCAGGGTCAGGAAACCCAGACTTCAGAGAGAAGCACCCACTGCTCTCTGGAGAAGAAGAGTGGGCTTGCATACCAAAAAATGTCTCAAACAACTTTGCATGCCCCCTTTAGCCCAATCTGCTCTCACACTTGGTTGGAAAACCTGTTTTACAGATGGCAGAGAAAATGAAAGAAAGCCTAGATCCATCAATGAGACAAGAGTTTATCAGACCACCCACTGTATGACTTGCCACCTCCACGATGTTGACCAGGGCCCAGGATTAATTGCAGAGTAAATGACATCCTAAATCTACTCTTACTGGTAGCCTGACAACCAGCCCCAAGGTGATGGTGACAGACATGATGATAATCAAAACATATCAAAGCAGAAATTCAGGGGCTACAAAGAACTCAACACTAAATCAGACTGCCAATAGGCCTGCTAGAGCTCAGGGAACACTGAGGAAGAGAAGGTGGAAAGAATGTAAGCACCACAAGTGGGTAGGATTACCCTGGGGCACAATCTCCTGCTACCCTATAGGAACTGACTGAGGCTTTGAAGGCTCTAGCAGACGGCTTCAGGTTCACTGAGATGAACTTTCAGATCAGACACAGATATGGAGGAAGTGATATTTATTGAAGTTTATGGATCCAGGGAAGTTCCACAAATGGCAGAAGAAGCTGGCCTGCCAGAGAAGCACAGGCCAAAAAGCCAAAAGCCACACAGCACACTTCAGGAACTCCTGCTAGGCACACTGTGCATATCTTTAGATTGAAATCTGAAACCCACCACCACACCTAAAGATGCACCCAGTGGCATTGCCTTCAGCCAGCTGCTGCAGAATACAAACTACAAACAATAAAGAACTGAATATATTGGGGGCCATCTATTCAAACTACCACATTCCGCACCTGGCCCCAAATAGATTTATAACCAATACACATTGCAAATTGTACTCAGTTCAATTTCAAAGGTTCCCCACAGTCTTGACCAATTTAAGATAATAAGACCTATAAAATCAAACAAGTTAAACACTTCTAATATATAAAGGCACAGAGTAAACATTTTCAACTGGTATAAGGCATAGCAAGGAGAGTCTAAAACAATGCAAACTCAACCATCATGAAATAAACATCAAATTACTTCAGTTCAAGTCCAATACAACCAGAGACTGACAGTTTCCAGATTTTCCAATTCCGCCCCTCCAGCTGGGCAGAGTAGCCAGGGAACACTCATCTCAGGCCAACAGTGTGCTCTATGGTAGCACTTGCATAGTCCTGGTATATCCAAAACATCTGGAGGTCTTTATGCAAACCGTGGTCCATCTTCTAAAGGTTCTTTCAGCCTATCAGGGCATCAGGCCCTACCTCATGCTGCATCTCAGCGGCAGCTCCTGGAAGCATGTGCAATTCACGACCACTCCTCGCATTTTTATGCTTCTGAAACCAATACCAGGTGTTCAGGACACAGCCATATTCTTAATTCACAGACAAAATAAATCATAACCTTGAAAAGCAGGTTCCTTCTCCAGTCAATTCTTTCCAAAAGTGTTTGCATTTCTATGATAGTCTTTCCTTGGGCATCCTTTCCATGGTAAAGCAATTGGACCATCTTCTTAAGATTGCTAATGTGTTTAACAATAGCAGCTTTAGTAATCTAAAGCGAGTCTCTGTGCCAGTAAATTTAACTTGCTTAAAGTTTTCTAGCTTAAAATCTTAAATCTCTCAGTCTAATATCTCTAGCCAAGCACATCAGTCCATTACAAACTTAACCTCGATCAAACTCTCTGGACCTGGGCAGCAGGATGCAGCCAACCCTTATGCCAGTTGCCCAGTTCCAACAAAGTCCTTTTGCAGTCTTTCCTTCTCCTTAGATAGCATATAAGGCAAGCCTTGAAGTTCAATACTGTCTGCACTTAGCATCTCTCATCAGAATAGTCCATAAAACTTGGCTTACCACTTCAGAAGACATCTTGAGTTGCAAGCACCAAGTCCATGCCTATTCCTCCAAAACAAAGGTTCCAAAATATCAACATCCACATGATCAGGTTCATCTCACCCCACTTCTGGTACCCAATTCTGTAGCAGACAGCTTCAGGTTCACTGAGATGAACTTTCAGACCAGACACAGATTTGGAGGAAGGGATATTTATTGAAGCTTACAGATCCAGAGTAAGTTCCATAAATGGCAGAAGAAGTTGGCCTGCCAGAGAAGCACAAGCCAAAAAGCCAAAAGCCACCAGCATACTTCAGGAACTCCTGCTATGCACACTTTGCATATCTTTAGATTGAAATCTGAAATCCACCACCACACCTAAAGATCCACCCAATGACATTGCCTTCAGGCAGGTGGCTGCAGAATGAAAACTACAAACAATAAAGAACTGAATATATTGGGGGTCATCTATTGAAATTACCACAAAGGCTCCACAGTAAATACCATAATCCTACTGAGCAGGACCACCAGGGTAACAGGAGTCAAGGCCAGGGGATAAAAGAGTAAAATCTGTATGAATATGTATGTGTATGTGTATGTATATGTATATGTATATGTATATGTATATGTATATGTATATGCATATATATGTGTGTGTATGCATGTATGTAAATAAATATATATACATATATATTTTTTTAATTAACAACTTCCATGATTGTAAACAATATTCCATTGTAATGCTCTCCCTCCTTCCCCCACTTTCCCCTTTGAAACCCCATCATATCCTCTTCCCCTCTCAATAAGTCTTTTATTTTGATGTCATGATCTTTTCTTCCTATTATGATGGTCTTGTGTAGGTAGTATCAGTCACTGTGAGATCATGGATATCCAGGACATTTTGTGTCTGGAGGACCACATTGTAAGGAGTCCTACCTTTCCATTGGCTCTTACATTCTTTCTGCTACCTCTTCCACAAGGGACTCTGAGCTTTGGAAGGTGTGATAGAGATATTGTAGTGCTGAGCACTCCTGTCACTTCTTCCCAGCACCATGATGCCTTCTGAGTCATCTCAAGGTCAGTCATCTGAAAAGAGAAGGTTCTCTACCAAAAGTGAGAGAAGCATTAATACATGGGTATGAACATTAGGAGAAGTGCTTACTAGGCAGTTTGGTGAGCATAGTATATAAAAATCAAAATCTAAGAGGTTATAAATAAATCCTATGGAAACCTACTTTTTTGGACAATGGAACACTCAGGAGCCATAGATTGTTACTAGAAAATTTTCAGTGCCAGGGACCTTCCAGTGAGTTGTTGGCCAGGGAGGTTCCTGATGCCCCCAGAACATTACAAGCCATTGCCAAGTCCCTTGGTTTCCCATCAGGAATAGATGGTAAGACCCTATTGCTTAAGACTCCACATACTTGGGGTGCAAGGCCACTGAGAAATCCTGCTGCAACTGAGCTGATAACCTCCTCCGTGTAGACCAGTGAACAGGAAGTTGGAATAAGCCATTCCGCATGCAGTTCAATGAGAGAAAGAGAAATCACCAGTGAAGATACTCAACAGTTGACACTGCAAACCTTATATTTTGCCAGCCAGGCCAATGAGCCAATAGGCGCAATAGTGGTACGTCTGTCATGGTGGAATCCAAGTGCCCTCTAATTGGACTGGAGTCCTGTTCCATGGGAGGGAATACATCCCTGATACTGAAAACCTACAACAGGGGTGTAATGTCTTCTGCTATCTGGCTAAATATATGTAATATTTTTTCTTAAATAGGAAAAAATAAAAGAAAAAAAAAAAGAATGGTTTTCTGGATACAGAGGAGGCAACAGTGTTTAATTATCAGTTGTTTCTCTCCCCTCTGGTAACTATCTCTTCAGTATTATTGTGTGTTCCCTGGAAGGATTTTGTTACTATTTTTTGTTCTCACTTCCACCTTACCTAAGGAGGAAGCTTTGTTTCCCTTTTTAAAAAAAAAAAATTTTTATTTTTATTTTTTTATTTGAGACAGGGAAAGAGGCAGAGTGTGTGTGTGAGAGAGAGAAAGCGAGAGAGAATGGGCATTCCAGGGCCTCCAGCCACTGTAAACAAACTCCAGATGCATGTGCCACCTTGTCCATCTGGCTTACGTGGGTCCTGGGGAATCAAACCAAGTTCCTTTGGCTTTGCAAAAAACAGGATGTCCTGTTGAGAGGACTGACCACCTCCCCCACTTTCACCTTAATTCTGTATTCTGCCTGAATCATTTCCTCCCCTCCCTGGAGAATGCATTCACTTCATGTTTAATTATGTAGCTCAATTATACCTAACAACCAAGACAGGGCTTTGAACTCATTTTTTTTCCATCTTGTACTGTCCACAAAATTACCTGCTCTGTGTGGTGCTTCACCTAGGGTCCTTATCTCTGCATTGATAAATTATTTATTTGTTTATTTATTTGGTTTTTCGACGTAGGGTCTCATGTTAGTCCAGGCTGACTTGGAACTCACTATATAGTCTCAGGGTGGCCTTGAACTCACAGCGATCCTCCTACCTCTGCCTCCCTAGTGCTTGGATTAAAGGCATGCACCACCACACCCGGCCATTGATAATTTACTTTTGATGCTGGTTTTCCATTAGTCCTAAAGCTGGAAGATGTTCCACACCTAGGGTGGCTGCCATGAAACACTGGAGTGTACCTTCCTTGGTTAGGGAAGTCCCCAAGGTCATGGAGAAATCACAGGGAGTGCCCACAATTGTTAGGAAATAAACTTGGGATCTGAGAATGACCACACAATCCAAAGTATGTTGGCAAGGTAGTGTTTTCTTCTGCAGAGTGGTAAATAGCTATACAGTCCGGAAAAGAAAACACAGTAGCAGGAAACCAGCTAGGTTTTTATCTCCAAATTTAAGGGTCCTGTGTCTTACTCTGATTAGTCAGAGCTCAACTCACACTCCCCTTTTTGTTCTCTTTTTCTTTTTTATTTTGAACAAGCTCTTGATGAATGTGCTACCGTATGTATCTGGCTGTATGTGGGTCCTGGGGAATTGAACCTGGGTCCTTAGACTTTGCAGACAAACTTGGCCTTAACTGCCAAGCCATCTTTCCAGCCCATCAACTCACACTTTTACATGACTGGCTGAATATAAAAATATCCCACTTTTTAGGGGAAATCTATGGGGATAGGAGCTTCTTACCAAATGCAGAAATAGAAGCTTTGGCATCAAGGACTGTTGACTCTTGGTCTTATGGATTGTTAACTCTTCAGTTCTCAAGGATAGATAACTCAGGAAGGGGTGCTTCCCACAGAATAGTATCCTTACAGAATTGAGTTTCTCTCTTTTTTTTTTTTATCTTTTATTTTTTATTTATTTATTTGAGAGTGACAGACATAGAGAGAAAGACACATAGAGGGAAAGAGAGAGAATGGGTCGCCAGGGCTTCCAGCCACTGCAAATGAACTCCAGACGCGTGCGCCCCCTTGTGCATCTGGCTAACGTGGGACCTGGGGAACCGAGCCTCGAACCGGGGTCCTTAGGCATCACAGGCAAGCGCTTAACCGCTAAGCCATCTCTCCAGCCCGAGTTTCTCTCTTTTTAACCCTTTGATAAAAAAGACAGCACATCTCTCTTCCATATCACTTACACAAGGCATTTAAAATACTAACAAGCCGGGCATGGTGGCGCACGCCTTTAATCCCAGCACTCGGGAAGCAGAGGTAGGAGGATTGCCATGAGTTCGAGGCCACCCTGAGACTCCATAGTGAAGTCCAGGTCAGCCTGGGCTAGAGTGAGACCCTACCTAGAACCCCCCCCCCCCAAAAAAATACTAACAAGAATTCAAACAACTCAGTCAATAAATGGGTTAGTGAAAGGAATAGTTCTCAAAAGAGACTAGTAGCCAGGTACTGTAGGACAATATGTTCTTCCTCACTAAATACTAGAGCAATGTGAATTAAAACTACTTTGAGCTGGGTATAAAAGGTAGAGTGCTTTCCTACCTTGCATGAAGTCTTAGGTTTATTCCCCAGCACCACATAAACTGGGTATGGTGGCACATGCCTATAATTCCAGGTGCAGAGTCATCTTTGGCTACATAGTAAGATTGAGGCCAGTCTGGGATGCATACAACCTTATTTTAAAAATAAAGAAATAGTAAATAAATAAAATAACTTTGAGATTCTATGTCATTCAGTCAGAATAGCACTCATAAACAAATCCATTACTAACAAATGCTGGTGAGTGTGTAGACTAAAGGTAAACTTTATATGCTGTTGGTGGGTATGTGAAATAGTTTAGCCACCAGGAAGTCATTAAGAGCTTTCTTAGAAAGCTAAAAATGGATTTACCACATAACCCAGATTAAACCACTGTTGGGTATTCCCCAAATAACTCCAAGTCTGCAAAACATGAAGATATTTGCACATCAATGCTTACTTGCAGCACCATTCACAATAACCAACCTATGTAACCATCCTAGGTGCTCAGCATCATAAATATTGATGAAGAAAACGTGGTATATATACACAATGGAATTTTTCTAGTCATTAAGAACAATGCCATTATTCCATTTGATAGAAAATGGATGCAACAGGAGTTGATCATATTCAGCAAGTTAAGTCAGATCCAAAATGCCAAATATCACATATTTTATCCTATTCTCTTTCAAATAAACAAAATATTTATCAATTGAAAGAACCTCTCACTATACTTGTAGGTTTCTAGCTATCTTAGAATGAATGTACTCAGTTTTGCTATGACAGACTTCCTGGATAGTCTTCCTCATTAGGAGCCATTTCCATCAGTGTTTCTATCAACACTTGTGAAACCTTCCTCGGACTACAAAGAGGGTAAAAATAATTAAGAGTTCAATGAAGTATATTCTTTTCTGAGTCATGGCTATCTAAAAAAGTATGATGTCAACCACTCGTGGAGTTTAAAGTTTTCTAAAATTATAATAAAAATTGAAAATAGTTGAAATTCTATTTGATTTGGCCCAACATATACCAAAGATCAGCTCAAAAAATAACACAAGAATTGATATTTTACATTGGTTTTCCTAAGTATCATTGAAATATGGTATGTATTTTGCATTTATTGCTAATCTTGATTTTCAAGCAACATTTCTGTTGCCAAGAGCCAGATCTGGCTAGTGGCTATCCCATAGTATGGGGTCAGTTCTAAGTACTCTATTTTCAATTTCTTTCTCTTTCAACTCTCTGGAGCTGTGTTTGATATCATCTGTGAAGCAGCTTTCATTATTATGTGTATTCTTCATTTTCTATGCATGCATCTTGTCTCATTGAATGGTGTAGGCTGGGAGAACAATGAAATACATTTCAGCTGAGAGTTATGGTATTATCTGTCTAGACAGCATGACTCCCTACTGTTCCATTCAGCTTGCTCTGTAGAAGTGTTAACTGCTCTGAAGGGGACTATGAGATTCAAAAGTTCAACCAGAGGCTCATTAACATCTAATTAACTATTAATTAATAGTTGCCACAGACTCACTGACTCTCAAGGTTGGAAATAATTTAACAATAAACTAATATTTTTTGATGAGCAGTTTCCCTGTACCAATTTCTAACTATATGAGAATTTGGCATCTACTTGGGGACCAATTTAGAGGTTGAGGTCATTAAATGTGTCATTGTTTGGCTTGTGCTAGAAGGGAACTTTTCAGAATCTGAAATCTGTTTCTATGAAGTTCCCCTCATATGAAACAAGCACCCTTCCCACAGTGGGTTTTTTCATGTTTGGAGATAGCCCACTAGCTCGTTTTATTTTTAGCAAATCCTTCAAAGTTCTATCAGTATTGCTTGATTCTTCTTGCCTGTCTTCATTGCTTGTCTTCATTATTTTTCTCTTCTCTAAAATAATTATATGTTGACTGAGGTCTTCTTAGAGTACTTAGTCTAGAAAATGATTCCAAGTTCTTTTAAAGCTTGGTCTAGAGCGCAGCCCTTCCAGGCGGTCTGGCAAGTGAAGATCACTGGGACTTGGGGGATTGAAAGAGGAGAATCACAACATATAAACCCATGCTATCTCTGCATTCTTGGTTATTGTGCAAACTACACACATTCGCCACACTGTTCTTCAAGAAGTTACCTTTCCTGGTTTTTCAATTGTAGCAGGGAATCTTCAGGTCTTTTGTTTCTGGTGGACATCCAAGACCAAAGGACTAGGAGAAATAACTTTAGAAGAAAATCCGAGAAATTTCAGGGGAGCGAGTGTTGAAACTGGAGAGGGGCGCACGAAGCGCCCTGAGTCCAGCGCAGAGGGCTGACAGCAAGTCCTGGGCAGACGCTGCTCTTTCTTTCATGGCAGGTATTTCCTGTACGGATCAGTGGAAACGGGCCGGAAGGCGACCAGGCAGGCTGAGGTAACCCCATGAAAGCCTGACTCACGAGTCAGGTTCGCCATTCTAGAGGAAGGGCTCGCCCACCACTCAGAGCCGACGACGGCGCGCGCATCTCAAGCGGGTCCCCGCCACGCCTCCCCTTCAGAGCTGGCTGGAGCGCGCGCGGCTGCGCGCATCCCTGCCACGTCCGCCCAACGACGAGAGCGCGCACGTAGCCGACAGAGGCGGAGTCACGTAGGCGCCAGGCCTTGACGCACAGCCTGCGCCCGCCCCGCCCTCTTCCGCGTTGTGTGGGTCTGTCGCTCTTGGCAGCTGTCGCGCGGTGCTGTGTGTGGGTGTGTGAGAGCGGCCCAGCCAGACCCCGTGGGGTGCGAAGAGGACCGACGTAGGAACGCGTGGGGCGCCCGCCAATGTGTGTGTGGGGGGAAGGGAGGTAGCGAAAGGAAGACCGGAAGAGGAAGTACGCGCGTGTGGCGCGCTTGAAGAGGTGAGGGGCTGGCGGGCGGGAGGCCGCGGTCGCCGGGAACCGAGCGCTTCGCTGTCCGGGTCGTCACCCCGGGCGGACGCTCGCTGGGCGGTTGGGCGGGCGGCGGCCTGGCCACGTATCCTCGCCACCCGGGCGGTCGGCGAGAGGGTGGTTTGAACCCGTGCGTGGGAAACTTGCTTTCGTTCTATTTTTCGTGACAGCGCCATGGTGACATTGATTTGTTCGCGTAGACTTGGGGAGAAAAACTCTCCCTCGTAGGTTGTACCCCGCCACACTGAAAAGTATGGTGTGGAGTGGACTGAGGGCGAAGGGAGCCGGCGGGGCTTCTAGAACGCCATTGTGACGTCGAGGAGCGCGTGGGACCCGCGTGGTTTGGTGTTTTTAAAAGAGAGCTGTAAAAAAAAAAAAATAAATGGATTTATTTGTGGACTGCAGTGTGCTTATGTATTTGTTATTTTTTTGGTTTAAAACAAACATACCCAAATCTGGTGTAAGTGCTGTCACTTGTACAATTCAAGTTACTAATTATATTTTCCTTGTGGTTAAAATTGGATTAGTTTATATCTCCTCATCTGTAGATTTTCTTTTATGATCTGTTCATTACTATGTGCGATGAGAAGTCTGGGAAGTGGGAGACACTGTGCCCCTGTGTAGTCCACTCACGCTCTCTAATCAGTTTGGGCCTCCACTTGGTCAGGACATGTTCGTTTTCCTTTGAGTGAGTGTTCTTTTCAGCGGCTATGAGTAGGTGACATTTAAAGGTAAGCATCATCTTCCATGACCAGCATGGCTTTATATTTTCTTTGATTAAAAAAAAAAAAACAACAAACTAGTGTACATGTTAGTGGTTTGCCTGTTAAGAGAGTTTCTCTCCTCTTGTAGAGTTTAAAGTTCACACTTGGAAACCAGTTTCCATCGGAAGAAAGTTTTTACTTTTCCAGTGTTTACATTAGTTTCTGCACAAGACATGTTCAGGAGCAGGTATGAGAAGCACACACTTATTACTCCCTTACTTTGGGGAGGGAGTTAGCAGAAAACACTTGCAATAATGTATGATCTTCAACTTTGAGAAGACATCTACCTTAAATTGAAGTTGTGGCAAACATGAATGTCTTTGGAAAGAAAAAGTTCAGAATTAGCAAGAAAGAGAGAGTAAGGCAGAGGCTGAGCATCTCTAATCTGAAAATCCAGTCTGAAGTGCTTCAAAATCCAACATTTTTCTGATATCAATTTAGAGGTGGAAAATTCCACATCATGGACCTTTAATCATGGGCAGAATAAAAGCAGCTTCAGGTTGTGTGCAATATGTGTGAATTGAGTGAGTTTTGTGTTTCGATGTGGTCTAATCACCAAGATTTCTTATTCTCTACATGCACATATTTTAAAGTCCCCAGACCCAAATCCAGAGCACTTTTGGTTCCCAATATTTCTGATAAGGAATTCCTCAACCTGTACTTATAACTTTTTTTTTTTTTTTTTTTTTTTCCCCTCAAGATAGGGTGTCCTTCTAACCCACCAGGCTGGAATTCACTATGTAGTCTCAGACTCACAGCAGTCCTCCTACCTTTGCCTCTCAAGTGCTGGGATTAAAGGCATGAGCAAGCACACCACCCTCCCTTTTTTTTTTTTTTTTTTTTTAGCTTTTTTAAACATCCATCAAAAGCAGATATTATAATATAAAGTTACTCTGTCTTTTTCATAGCCTAATACCTAGGAAACAATCCCTGCATAAGTATGAAAGACTCCTCCAAGTTGTCTCTACCTGGATTGGGTGAGTTTCAGAAATGAAATGGTGCAATTTGTTTATTTATTGAGGCATGTTTTTCTAGCATATGCTGACCTGAAATTCACTCTGTAGCCCAGGCCTGGAAATCATGGTGATCCTTTTACCCCAGCTTTTCGGTGTTGTGATTGAAGGTTTGAGCTACCAGAAATGAAACTGAATGGTTCAGTTTCATTTTTCTGCTGTTTACTATGATGTTTTACACGTTCTATTTCTGATGTCTTTAACGCTGATTCAGAGATAATTTAGTTTAATTCATGATTGAGTATTCTGTTTAGGAGGGTTTTTTTCTACTTGAAAAGAGTAAAAAATAATTTTGAGGTTCTTTTTCATTTTGTTGATCAGAAAATTGATACTAAGAAGTTAGTTTTTCTATCATGAAACAAAAATGGCATTTGAACTCAGTTCTCTCAATCATTATCTCTGTTAGTGTTTTTGACTTTTATAAACTAATGTAGGTTTGAACTTATCTTGCTTTTGGTAAATTTTGGCTAGTCTATTTTACTTGTGTGATTCACTCTACACAGGCACACTTATTATTAGGAGTTTGTACTGACTTAAATAAAAATGAAAGCAAGTATAAGCATTTTCATGATATGTTTTAATTTGATAATTGCTAGTTGATAAATACTTGAAGAAAAAGTTTACACCTAAATTCTTAATGACTAAACCTAAGATTGTCATACTTATGAATCAGTTTCTTTTTAAAAATTTTTTTGGTTTATTTTTATTATTTATTTGAAAGTGACAGACAGAGAGAGAAAGAGGCAGATAGAATGGACGCCCCAGGGCCTCCAGCCATTGCGAAGGAGCTCCAGACACATGCGCCCCTTTGTGCATCTGGCTAACACTGGGTCCTGGGGAATTGAGCCTCAAACTGGAGTCCTTAGGCTTCACAGGCAAACGCTTAGCCACTAAGCCATCTCTCCAGCCCTGAATCAGTTTCTCTTAAAATTTATTTTTAAAATAGTTTAAAATTATTGTCCTTTTAAAAATACTTCATTTTCAGAAGGCAGGGAGGGAGGGAGGAGGAAAGGGGGAAGAAAAAGAATGAGTGAGTGTGCCAGGGCTTCTTGCCACTGCAAACGAATTCTAGATGCATGTGCCACTCTGCATATGGCTTTAAATAGGCAATGGGGAATTGAATTCAGGCCGTCGGGCTTTGCAAGCAAGCGCCTTTAACCGCTGAGCCATCTCTTTTGCTCCTGAGTGAGAGTTTCTGGGGATGGTTACAGAAATGTGTTACAATGCAGAATTTCTACCTGCTTCATTACACCTGAACTTCAAAAGAAGGAAAGTTGCTTATCTTAGGATTATGGAGCACAGAAACAGCTAATAAGGTTTTATGTTTTTAGCAATTGTTGTCACTTTAGTTGAATGTGTAAGAAGGTATTCAGTTGTGAGTAGTTTTTAAATATGGCACAGTAGAGAAAACTCACATTCCATTCCAAGACAGGAAATTCATGCTCACTGTTGAGACTGCTTGTCCTTTTTGTTTAGTCAGATGGAGCCATAGATAGAAATAATTGTACCTTTTTTTTTTTGTTTTATTGAGGTCAGGTCTTGCTTTAGTCCAGGCTGACTTAGCCTTGAACTCATGACAGTCCTCCTGTCTGTGCCTCCCAAGTGCTGGGATTAAATACGTGTGCCACCACGCCTGGCATCAATGTACTTTTTGTGTTGGTTTAAGACAATTATAAAATTCTATGTGATTTTTAAGAAGTTAACTTGTGATGCTAATTTTATAAAAATAATTTTAGTGTATCTTTTCCAGTCAGAATACATTTCCTTCATGTTTCCCTTTCTTCCTTTCTTTGTAATATATTTATTTATTTGCAAGTAGAGGGAGATTGATAGGCAAGGAGGGAGAGAGGAGAGAGAATGGGCACCCCAGGACTTCTAGCCGCTGCAAATGAACTCCAGACGCATGAACCACTTTTAATTCCACAGTACCCATGCATCCAGCTGAGCATGGGTACTAGAGGAGTCAAGCCCAGATAGTTAGGCCTTGAAGGCAAGTGCCTTAAACTGCTAAGCCATCTCTCTAGCCCTCCTTTCATTTTTTTAAATGCATTTTCTTGGGCTGGAGAGATGGCTTAGTGGTTAAATGCTTGCCTGTGAAGCCTAAGGACCCCGGTTTGAGGCTCGGTTCCCCAGGTCCCACGTTAGCCAGATGCACAAGGGGGCGCACGCGTCTGGAGTTAGTTTGCAGAGGCTGGAAGCCCTGGCGCGCCCATTCTCTCTCTCTCTCCCTCCATCTGTCCTTCTCTCTGTGTGTCTGTCGCTCTCAAATAAATAAATTAATTAAAAACAAAACTATTAAATGCATTTTCTAAAATGAGACCTGTTTTAGAGCAGTAGTTGTAGCCCCTACAGAGGCTGTTCAACTTCTCATTCTTGAGACAAAGTTTCTGATAGAAATCAGTTACTGGAAGGGAAGGGTTTATTTCAGCTTGTGGATCTAGGTCACAATCCCTCATAGCTTGGAAGGTATGGTGGCAGGACTGGTTGTATTCAATCCATCAGTGAGGAAGCAGAGCAGGATGATGAATGCTTCTGCTCAGCTAGTTTTCTCCTTTTTATCCACTCCAGGATAAGGATAGCTTGTGGGATGATGGTGCTACCCAGAGTTAAGGTAGGTACTCCCACCCCACCTAGGCTGATATTCACAGATATGAACAGAGGTTTGTTTATTTGATGTTCTAAATCCTGTCAGGCTGACAGAGATTAACCATCACAAGTCCACCCCTTTGACACTCCAGTAGAGCATTTTGTTTTGTTTTGTTTTTTGAGGTAGTGTCTCGAACACAGCACAGCCTTTAAAACTTTTTAAAAAGATTTTATTTATTTATTTGAGAGAAAGAGAAAAAGTGGGTATGCCATGGCCTCTATCCACTGCAAATGAACTCCAGATGTATGAGCCACCTTGTGCATCTGGCTTATATGGGTACTGGGGAATTGAACCTGGGTCTTTAGGCTTCTCAGGTAAGCACCTTAAAACCTAAGCCATCTCTCCAGCACAGAACACCAGCATTTTTAAGTCATAATCTTTCTTTTTCTTTTTAATATATTTTTATTTATTTATTTGACAGAGAAAGAGGGAGAGAGAGAGAGAATGGGCGTGCCAGGGCTTCCAGCCACTGCAAACGAACTCCAGATGTGCCCCCTTGTGCATCTGGCTAATGTGGGTCTTGGGGAATCAAACCTGAGTCCTTTGGCTTTGTAGGCAAATGCCTTAACATTAAGGCATAATCTTCTATCCCTTTGCCCCATAAGCTCATGGCCATCTCATAATGGAAAATGCATTTTAATTCTAATTTTAAAGATCTCCTCTGTCTTTTAAAAGTCCCAATATTTTTTAAAGTGTAAGAGTGTCTTCTGAGATTTGGACATATTTATAACTATGAGCTTTTTTGTTTTTTTGTTTTTTGTTTTCTAAGGTAGGGTCCCACTCTAGCCCAGGCTGACCTGGAATTCACTATGTATTCTCAGGATGGCTTCGAACTCTCGGCAATCCTTCTACCTCTGCCTCCCGAGTGCTGGGATTAATGGTGTGCACCACCACGCCCGGCTAACTGTGAGCTTTTGTAACATCAAAAACTAAGTTACATACTTTGAATGTGCATTGGCATAAAGTAGACATTACGAATTCACAAGGGAAGAATGGGTGCATAGCAAAAAATGATCTGACCAAAGTGAGATTGAAACCCAGCAGGGCAAAGCCCAAGTCTTGCAGCTCCATCCATGTCTGGCATCTGGAGTCACTCTTCGTTTTCCATTTAGATTACTACAAAGACCTTCTAGTCTTTCTGCTTCCATTCTTGCTTTCATGATGTTCACAGTGTTCACTGAAATCTTTAATAGTTTTTGTTAATAGGATGGCAAATGTTTTAAGTTACTTATAAATCATTTATAGAGACATTAGAAAGTATAGATAATGTTTTCAAAGTACACTTTAAGATCATAAAGCAACAGCTAGTACCTTTACATTCAGTTATATTATCTGTGTTTTATGGAAAATGTAAATATGGAAAAATACCATTGTCTTAAAAATATTTTTTCTTACAAGGTCACCAAATACAGTGAATTTTAAAATACCTTAATTGTAAAAACTGTTAGCCAGCAATTTTTAGACAACTAAATAACATTACTGTTTAAAAAGTTGTTAAAGACCCTTTCTGTAATTTTTCAAACAATATAATGTGTATTTTAAAATATGTTCTTAATGCATTTTGAAGCATGGTAATTCAGTAATTTTTTTAAAAGTAGGTATCTGCATAAATGACAATCAGTCTGCCATCAGTTCTGTTATTCTGTCATACCCATAGTAGTTACTTTCTTTTGCATGAAAAGTTCATTAATCTCTGATTTGTATAATACTTACTAGTTGACATTTCTTTAGACTTGCTTTTGCCCTATTATACATAAATGCTGACCTGGAATTCACTCTAGTCCCAGGCTGGCCTCAAACAGCAGTCTTCCTACTTTTGCCTCCCAAATGTTGGGATTAAAGGTATGTGCCACCATGCCCAGCTAGAACTGTATGTATGTATGTATGTATGTACGTACATACGTACGTACGTAATTATGAGAGAGAGAGAAGGGCAGATAGAGAATGGGCATTCCAGTGCCTCCAACCATTGCAAATGAACTCCTGATGCATGTACCACCTTTTGCATCTGTCCTCCCTTCTTTTATACAAAAAGAGGGGAAGGCCTGCTTTGCAGTGGTGGGCATTAAGCAACTGGGGGAGTAGGGACCTAACTCCTCCCATGAGAAGTCCTTTTCCCACAATCTTTGGCCCTTGGTAACTTTTGGGGAGGGGAGGCAGGGCCTATGTGGCCAGAGAGTGAGGCATGGCCTTAATGATAACAGTTATGGTACCAACCTCCATGTAAGTCAGGTTTTTCTCTTAGGGAATTTAGAACTGGTCAGAAAGGGACCTTCCCTTGCGGTGCTTTGCCTCTCACCCATGTTGGTGCCCATATTGCACCCACTTTATGGTGAGCCGATATACATAGGTCTGAATCCTATGCAGCTCCCGTAGGATTTGGCCATGACAGGAAGATTGCAGCAATAGTAGAGGTGTAGGAGACAGTAGCATAGTAAACAAGTACAGAATGTATATAGTATAGTAAGTGAGTACGGAATGTAAGATCAAGGGAGAGTGGCAGCTGTAGGTGGTAGGTCTTTAGTGGCAACGCCTTGATCCGCCAGCTCAAGTCTGTGATAATGAATCTGCAAAGGCTGCATCTTAATGGCATCAATCTGTTGACATATAAAAGACATGATTTTATTTATAATAATAGGTCCGATTGTGAATAGGAGGATTAAAATAAGTAGAGGTCCTACTACCAATGGCAACCAGGAGAGGAAGAGGGAATTAGTCCAAAATTGAGAGGAGGAGGGACCATATCGAGAATGCAACTCTCGACTAAGTTTTTGTGAATTTTTTATGTCTTCCTCAATGATTCCGGATTCATTGACATAGAAGCAGCACTCCTCTTGGAGAGCCATACATGTTTCTCCTTTTTCTGCTGTAAGGAGGTCGAGAGCATGTTGATTTTGTAGGGTGACCTTGGCTAGGGAGATGATCTGTCTCTGGAGGGATTTAAGACTATTAGTGGTGGAATCAATTATCTGTTGTAGTTTTTTAAAAATTTGCTGGCAGAATACAAGGAGTGCCCCAATGCTGTGCCTGCCACCCCTGCAGAAATAATTGATGTGGTCAGCTTTACACCTACCACTAGTGGAAGGAAGGCTTCTCTCTTATGAGCAGTGTGGAAGAGTCAGGCAAATTCATTGGGGCTATACATGGTGAGTTGGGGGACCATAGCTACCAGGATACAGGGTTCCAGGGTGGTGCTATTAATGTGAGTAAACAGGGTTTCATTGCACCAGAAATGGGGGGATATAAGTTCCATAGTTACAGAGGTGTTTTGTGTGCAAGTTAAGTCAGTAGGTAGTGATTCATTAGTAAGGAAACAGCGTAACGTGAAAATATTATTTAGATGGTGAGAGAGTAGTGGGATTGGGGAGATAGGAGGAGTGGACTTATAGTAAGATTGATTAAAGGAAAGGCTGAGGGTAGAGGAGGCATTTAGGGGAGTTGTAGCAAGGATTGGACACGAAAGAGAGGCACAAAGCAAGCAAGAAGAGGCATTTACCTGGGAGGCATTAAGTAGATTGACAGTATATTGGAGATCTATTGGCCAAGAGTCGCATTTTGCCTTGTCATTATTTTGAAGGGCAGAGTGGAGGTTTTGTTTATTTTCTAAAATTATTTGAGTTACTTGATCCTTGGAGTCTGCAGGGACTAATTGTCTGGATATATATATATATATATATATTTCCTGTAGGGTAGGAGGACCAGCCATCATTATAGAGTTTGCCTGCAACTCCCTTTTCCCAGTGCTCATGCCAAGGGTCAGAGATAACAAGGATGAACTCTTTTCCTTGGAGGTGGAGAATACCATTTTTACCATAGACTTTATGCATTCTGCAGCTCCAGTATCTACAACCTCTATAGGTGGATTCATAATCTAAACAACTGCACTTATTGTCGTAAGAAAAGCAGGCATTATGTAACAGTAATTGTTTAGGGAGTGATTTTAAAGGTGAGGTCTGACCGGCATCCTGTAAGAGGGCAGTGCCCTGAACCGATAAGGGTGGTGAAATCCTGTTTGATGGGGTGTGGTGGTTTGATTCAGGTGTCCCCCATAAACTTAGGTGTTCTGAATGCTAGGTTCCCAGCTGATGGAGATTTGGGAATTAATGCCTCCTGGAGGGAGTGTATTGTTGGGGGTGGGCTTATGGGCTTTATAGCCAGTTTCCCCATGCCAGTGTTTGGCACACCCTCCTGTTGCTGTGTTCCACCTTATGTTGGCCAGGGGGTGATGTCCACCCTCTGCTCATGCCATCGTTTTCCCCTGCCATCGTGAAGCTTCCCCTCGAGCCTGTAAGCCAAATAAACCTCTTTTTCCCAGAAGCTGCTCTTGGTTGGGTGATTTCTACCAGCAATGCGAACCGGACTGCAACAGTAAAGTGGTACCGAGGAGTGGGATTGCTGCTAGACACCTGACTATGTGGCTTTAGCCTTTTGTAGCTGATTTTCAAGAGGAATGTGGAAGGAGTTGAAATCTTGGCCTAAGAGATGCCTTGCAGTACTGTAAGTACAGCCTGATGGACTAATCTGGTCAGAGCTGAAAGACCTGAATGCAGTAAGAACTATGGACTGTGAGGTTTGGCTTATGAGGGTGAGAAAGAGCTGTGCCTGGACTGGGCTAGCAGTTTGTGTGAGAAGCTTGCTCTTGTGCCCATGTCCTGAGAAGTTGTGCAGGGTTGCTTTGCGTAGAAATGAACTGGTGTGTGCAGAGGGATATGGCACAGAAAGAAAAATCTTTGGGTGAACTATTGCCTGTTCAGCTGCAACTGAGAGATTATAACCTTTGAGACTGGGCTAGCTGACCTGCGCTGGGGCAACAAGAAGGATGTAGACTCTTTTGAAAAGGCCTGAGTGCTCAAGGAGTCCTGTTCTTCAAAGTCTGCTTTATTCCCCCCTGGATTAACAAATTGGCACCCTACCTGGTATTGTGGAGTATAAGAAATGCTGGAAAGAGGGTCATTGAGTTTGCAACACGGTCTTGTGTTTTGGAAATGGCCATGGGCAGTGTGAAGCGGGTTTGCTGGTTGCCTGCATAGAGACCCCGTGGGGCCATGAGGATGAACCGTGGGCTGCAGTGGAGACCCAGTGGAGATGCCGGGACCATGAGATGGCTGCCGAGGAGCTGCCGGCCCCGATGAAGTTTTCCAGGACTGTGAGTAGCCTAGCTGGAGGGGCGGAATTGGAATGCCAGAGACTTATTGCTGGTTAGAATTATCGGACTTGAAGATTTGCCACTGGCTAGAGTTGCTGCACTTGAAGCTACAGAGTTTGATGTTTGCCCTGGTTGTTTTAAATCTTGTATTGGTTGAATGTTTCTTTGCTATGCCCAATGCCATCTATTGCAGTGTGAATATTTATTCTGTGCCATTCTGGGTTTTTTGAGGTTATTTTTTGGTATTATGGCTCAGTTAAAAGATCTTGGACTATGGGGATGTATGAACATCATTGAGATTGATAAAAACTGTGGGGACTTTAAAAGTCAGACTGAATGCATTGTATTTTACATCATGTATGGATATCAGTTTATGGGGTCCAGGGGCGGAATGTGGTGGTTTGATTCAGGTGTCCCCCATAAACTTAGGTGTTCTGAATGCTAGGTTCCCAGCTGATGGAGATTTGGGAATTAATGCCTCCTGGAGGGAGTGTATTGTTGGGGGTGGGCTTATGGGCTTTATAGCCAGTTTCCCCATGCCAGTGTTTGGCACACCCTCCTGTTGCTGTGTTCCACCTTATGTTGGCCAGGGGGTGATGTCCACCCTCTGCTCATGCCATCGTTTTCCCCTGCCATCGTGAAGCTTCCCCTCGAGCCTGTAAGCCAAATAAACCTCTTTTTCCCAGAAGCTGCTCTTGGTTGGGTGATTTCTACCAGCAATGCGAACCGGACTGCAACATGGGGCCTCCTTTACTTGAAATTCCCATTGAAAGACGGTAGCAGTAGTTAAGGGGACGATGGGCAACAAGAAGCAGAGGAGCAGTAGATATCGGGGGTCGACTGTTTTCATCTTGAATCTTGAGTATTGGAAACCTGGAAGAGAAAAGAGGAAGTTGCCTTAGGAACAGGGTGTTTTGGGGTGTGTTTTACTGAGAACTTACAGGTTCATTGATTTGTTTGACTAAACAATCTGGTAGCCATCTTGTGGCATCATTTTGAGTATTGAACACACAAACTGACCCGCGGCCCCAAATGAGGACAGGGTCTGGGCCATTTCATTTTAAGGTTAAAGGATCTTTCCATATAGCTTTGGCAAAGGTATTTTTGTGTTTGTGTGTCAAAAGCGATTAGCAGCTGACTTTCTTTGAGCATCAAGGGTTAAGAAGTTTAGGACAAACAGGGCATGATGAAGAATGTTTTTTGGGGAGCTTTTATGGGATATAAATCCCCCATTTTTAATTTTTGGAGGGTATGTTTAATAGTTTGATGGGCTCACTTAACAATTTCTTGACCCTGGGGATTGTATGGTATGCCTGTAATATGTTTAATTTGTAGTTGATGACAGAAATTTTGGAATTTTTTTCCAGTATATCTAGAACCATTATCAGTTTTAATAATTTGGGGCTTTCCCATGACACCAAGGCAATTGAGTACATGAGTAATGACATTTTTTGAAGATTCTCCAGCATGGAGGCTGGCAAAAATGAATCCATTAAAGGTATCCACAGTAACATGGAGATTCTTAAGATTACCAAATGAGGGAACATGTGTTACATCCATTTGTCAGATCTCATTGGGAATTAAACCTCTCGGATTTACGCCTAAGTGGGGAATGGGTAGGAGGGTGACACAGTTTGTGTATGTTTGGCTATCTGGTGAACTTATTACCTAGTGATTTTAAAAAGAAGATGTAAGGTTTCAGCATAAAGGTGATGTACAGAGTGAGCTGTTTTGGCCTGGGCCACAGGATGGAGCTTAACAAGGAAAGCAGACTGGGTGGCTTTGTTAGTCATTGCATTGCCTGTGGCTAGAGGCCCAGGGAGTCCAGAGTGAGCATGAATATGGCCTATATAAAAGGGATGTTGTCTAGAACATATACATTGCTGAATGGAGAAAAGCAGAGGTTTAGCATTTGTAGTAGGTTTTATGTATGGCAGTTTTTAAAAGGGGGATGTTTTGAGCAATATAAGCACTAGCAGTATACAGATTGAAGGAAGTATTTGGAAGTTGTTGAAAAACCTGTAAAACAGCGAAAAGCTCCACCACTTGAGCAGAGTGGAATGGGGATTGTAGGGAAGTGGTTTGATTGTTTACAGTGAAGGCTGCCACTCCAGTAGAAGAGCCATCAGTGAAAATTAGGGGGGGCATGGGGAAAAGGTCGGGGAGAGGTTAATGTAGGAAAAACAAATGGCTGAATTTTCAGAAAGTGGAGAAGTGTGTTAGCAGGGTATTAGTTATCAAGGGATCCCTGAAAAGAGGTGTAAGATATTGCCCATTCGTCATCATTTTCTGTTAACCATTGTATTTGGGAAGTGGAGTAGGGTAAAATGATTTTATCAGGGTCCTTACCAAATATTTTTCTGTTTTGATGACGTCCAATTTTTATTAACTCTGCCACCCATGAGGTGTAATGGTTAAGGACTCTGGGTGGTGAAGTGGGTAAGTGGACCCAGAAGAGGGTCCCCTCCTGCCAGAACACCCCGGTGGGTGTAAAGTCAGTGGCACAAATGACCAGGAGAAGAGGCTTCTCATAAGACATAAAAGTGACCCTTTGGCTCAGAATTGTAGCCTCCACTATCTTTAGGGCCTCTAGGGCGGAGGCTGTTAATGAGCGGCCTGAGGCAGGATCTGGATCTCCTTTTAGAATGTCAAACAAGGGTTTAAGCTCTCCAGTAGTTAGCTTAAGATAAGGCCTGAGCCAATTGATATCTTCTATGAGTTTTTGAAAATCATTTAAAGTTTTTAGATGATTAGTTCTAAGCTGAATCTTTTGTGAAAGAATTTTGTTATGAAAGAGTTCAAAGCCTGAAAATAAGTAAGGAGGTTTTAATTGAATTTTATTAGGAGCTATCTGAAGACCAGCTCCGGTAAGGGCCCTAGGAAGCTCTTGAGAGCAAGTAATGAGTTCAGTGGGATCAGGACCAGCCAAGAGGATGTCATCCATATAATGAATGATACACAATGAAGGCTATTTATGTCTAAGTGGATCTATAATTTGGGCCACAAATTTTTGACACTATGTAGGGCTGTTAACCATCCCTTGGGGCAGTACTTTCCATTGGAATCTCTGTATATGGCCTCTAAAATTTACCACAGGTAAACTAAATGCAAAATGCTGCGATCTTCAGGGTGTAAGGGAATTGTAAAAAAGCAATCTTTTAGGTCAATAATGATTTTACAATATCCTGTAGGAATTGCTACTGGAATGGGGAGGCCTGGTTGTAGGGTTCCCATAGGTCCATGGCCCTATTAATTTCTCTAAAGTGCTGGAGAAGTCTTCATTTTCCAGACTTTTTCTTTATAGTAAAGATAGGAGTATTCTAAGGAGAGGTGGTAGGTTCAATGTGGCCTGTAGCAAGTTGTTTCTGCACTAACATCATGGCCGCAGCTAATTTTTCAGAAGATAAAGGCCATTGATCAACCCAAACAGGTTCTGTTGTTTTCCAAGATATTTTATCTGTATGGGGATTTATCCATTAGGATAAATTTTCGTAGCCTATTCTAGCATGATCAGTCTTTATAGTAACTGGTATTGGCTCTTTTGTTCCCTGAGAATGTTTGCCCAATCCTTGTCCCGTGCGGAAGCCTTGATTAAGCATTTGATGAGCTACTAACTCATTAGGACTGCACATAATGACTTTTAATTGAGAGAGGATGTCTCGGCCCCAGATATTAATGGGCAGGCCTGGGACCACATAAGGTTGAACGGTGCCTTGATTGTCCTCCTTATCCTCCCATTGAATAACTTTAGAACTTTGTAAGGGGTTAGAGGCCTGTCCAGTTTCCTTGAGATGAGTTATAGAAGTGGTGAGAGGCCAAGATGCTGGCCAGTTCTTACTGGAAATAATTGTGCCATCTGCACCAGTGTCTGTAAGACCTTCAAAGGTTTTTCCTTTTAACTTTAATTTAAGAAGGGGTCTTGCTTGAGTGAGCTCTGTGCCCAGTAAATGTCTGATGACCCAAACCCATGGGGTCCTCTCTTTTGTTTCTGACAGGGTGTCTTATCATTGAGGGGCAATAGTATTAACTGAGCAATCTGTTGGCTAGGAAAAATGGTAATAGACTCCTGAAGGGCAGTGGCCATAAGTTTAATTTCCCCAATATAATCATTATCAATGACTCCTGGAGAAGTGGCGAGGCCCTGAATGGTTGAACTAGCATGTCCTGAGATAAGAACAAAAGTGTTTTCTGGCAAGGGACCAAAAACTCCCGTGGCCAGAACCTGAGTGCCCACCTCTGCCATTAGTATTGTTCTCGAGGTGGAACAGAGGTCCAGTCCTGCACTGCCAGCGGTTGCCCAGGAGAGGGCAGAGATGTTACATTTTGGGTAGACTGGGGGACGAACCTGATAGCCCCAGGGTTCTGTCCGGGGATCATCCTGGGGCCCTGGGGTAGGCCCCGTGTTAAGTTTCCCTGCTTTTGTGGTAAAGGGTTTCCCTGTATATCCATTTTAGAATGGCAGTCCGAGACCCAATGTTTGCCATGCTTACAACGTGGACAGAGGGAGGAAGGAGGTGGGTGTGTAGCCTTAAGGGCAGTACATTCTCTAGAAAAATGACCTGGCATTTTACAATTAAAGCAAGTTTCATTGTTATTTCCCTGTGTGAAGCCCTTCAGGGCAGCTCCAATGGCTAGCCCAATGCTATGAGAGGTGGGGTCCACATCTGCACATAATTGGATAAAGTCAGACATACTTTTACCACGGTGGGAGGGGCAGATGGCTGCCTGGCAGGCCAAATTGGCATTCTCAAAGGCGAGATGTTTTATGAATTCATTATTTGTTTCTTCCCTTCCCATAAGCCATTCTGTAGCTTCAGTGAGCCGCCCAATAACATCTCTGTAAGGCTTATTAGGCCTTGTCTTACTTTGGTTAAGGAAGTCACAGTCGTTCCTTTAGATGGAAGATTTTGCCAGGCCTTAAGGGAAGCATGTTGGATTTGTGAGAGAGAGAATTTTGTTTGGTCCTAATTAGTATCATAAGGAGCTTTGCCCAAAAGTTTATCTAGCGTCCAGGACTTAGAAGAGGATCCAGTGGACGCGTTGCGGTGGTCAGTGTCTTGACATCTCAGTATAATCAGCCTGCCACAGGAGAAAGTCCCCTTGTGTCAGGACGGCCTTTGCTAGCATTTTCCAATCATTTACTGGAAGCCAGTTATCACTAAGGGCGTCTTGTAGGGTCATGGTAAAGGGAGCAGTACATCCATAAGAGGAAACAGCACTTTTTAATTCCTTGATATGTTTAAATTTTAAATGGTGATACTGCTGGGGCTTAATAATAATACATTTTTTCCTGTCTGGCTTGCTATTATCATCTGAATCAGTGGATTGTTTATAGTGTTTATCTCCTTTAGAGCCTTCCTCCCCTGAATCTGTTTTTGCCTTGCTCAACTCAGGTGGTGAATGGGTTAAGGAATTTGGTCCTGTTTTTACTTGGGCGTGTGTTATTGGAAACACATGAACAGTCTTGGGTTATATGATTTTAGCTTTGATGTGCTGCACGGGGGCAGGAGAGGGAGAGCGGATTTTTAGGTCTAAGTCATGGAGTTGTTTAAGTAAGGTGGCCTTTTCTTTTTTAACTGCAAGGAGAGTTTTTAGTGATGGGGCTTCCTGGGAAAGTTGGTGGGTCGCTTGTCGAGTTACTGTTTCTAAATCATAATCGAGAGTTACAGGGGCACAGAAATGACGTGACTTAGGCATGTGAAGATAAGGTGGAGGGTCTGCTATGGGGGCTGTGGGAGGTGGCCAGTCAGGGTTGTGATACCTGACAGCTTCACCCTCTAGCTCTGATTCCTCATCTAGGGAAAGAGGAGTATTAGGGGAAGGGGTAACTGTAGATTTGGAGAGAATAGGATAAATGGATTTAAGGGCAGGTGGGTCATCCTTGGGCATAGGAATAATGACAGAGGGGCACTGCGAAGGGGGATCATTTGTCTCGCCTAGTGCCTTTGCCTGGGAGCCGCTGCCACAGTGCCTTCCTGGAGGGCGTGGAGGTTCGAGGGAGGGAGCCACACAGGGATCCTGATGGCTGGGAGTTAGTTCATGAATGGGAGGGGGTTGGCTATGTTTAAGGTTTTTAAAAATTTTTTTTAATTAGTTAATTTATTTTTTTTTGGCTTTTTGAGGTAGGGTCTCATTCTGGTCCAGGCTGACTTGGAGTTATCTTTGTCATCTCAGGGTGGCCTTGAACTCATGGCAATCCTCCTACCTCTGCCTCTTGAGTGCTGGGATTAAAGGCGTGCACTACCACACCTGGCTAAGGTTGTTTTTAAGAAAGAATTCTCCATCCCTAACAACTTTTGAAACGTCTGGTTGGCACTGGTGAATCTGTAGGACATCGTTTATTAAGTTCCAATAGGAGAAGATCTGAACCGGGACTTTTTTAGGGCCAAAAGTCCTATAGTAATCTTTTAAACAATCTTCCATTCTCCCCCATCTTTTTTCATCAATGGTACCTTCCTAGGGAAACCATGGACATAAATCTTCTATGAAGAGGAAAAAGCAAACAAGATCTATTTTCTTAATGTTTGCCCCACGAATCTTGAGGGAGTCTTTAAGACCCTGGATGAAAAGTTCCTGTTTAATTAGGGTCTGTCCCATGATAGAAAAGGAAAGTGGAGAAATGGCAAGACCAAAGGGCAACGTTCCTGGTCGGAGAACTGGCATGGGGGATTCCCCAATGAGCTTGATGTAAGCCTCTCTGCAAATTTAAGAATCTGGCAGCTGCCCTAAGGACATTTACTGGCTGTTGTGTAATCAGTTTCATTGATAGGAAGAGAGGCTAAATAGGAGGTCTTTGCCAACGCCTGAACAGGCTGTCTGGACTCGCACAGGGAACTAGGGGCCTTTAGCCAATGCCAGAGGGTAGCCCTGGTGAAGAGGCTTCAGTTGCCCTGTCGCTATGTTGCAATTCCATGCGATGGCGCCAACCGAAAGTAAAAGAAGGAAAAGAAGTTTACAAAAAGCAACAAAGAAGTCCCCTAACTCTTGTGTCTTACAAATCTGATTAAATAGTCTTTAAATAGTTAGCCTTAGAATTCGTCACTTGTCTTACTTTAGCGGATCTGTATCACAGGCGGGCTTTCTGTGGTGATCACGGTGTGGGTCTGTATTACAGGCGCAGACTGTCTGCAGTGACCTCTATGCGGATCTTCATTCAACCCCCTGGTGGGGTGGCGATCCAGTGGTGGGGATGGCCGTCCACTCGAGTGATGTTCAGGTTTTTTTTTCTTTGTACCCCCGAGCCCCATTTTGGGCACTACTTGCCCCGGCCAGCGGGGAGTTGAACAAGGACCCGAGGGGAAGTTAACCTGAATGGGGGAAGGCAAACAGACAAAAGAACGAGGCCAAGCTAGGTATTTGTCATGGTCTCAAAGTTTATTTTTACACATAGGTTTTTATAGGGTTGTAGGGGGAAGGAGTCATATTCAGGCCAGAGATCACACAGGGTTACTGGTTAAATTTCTTTGTTTCTTTATCAATTACCAGCAGCACCAGGGGAGACTATCACCCAGGCATAACGGCTTCTTCATTTCTGGTGATAGATAATTAGATGAGGAAATGGAAACTTAACTTGCTATATGGCAGTTTCTTGTCAACATGGCCGAGGTTTGGTTCATAGCTCCCAACATCTGGTTCATGTGGGTCCTAGGAAATCACACCTAGGTCCTTTGGCTTTTCAGGCAAGCACCTTACTCACTAAGCCATCTCTCCAGTCCCAATAGAACTGTTTTAAATGTACTTGTGACTATGTACTTTAAAAATTTTTATTTATGTATTTCTTTATGGACAGAGAGAGATATGTTGGGAAGGTGGATATGAATGGTGATCCAGGACCTCTAGCTGCTACAAACAAACTCCAGATATATGTGCTACTTTGTACTTTGTTAATGTGGCTTTATGTGGGTACTTGGGGAATTGACCCTGGGTCATTAGGCTCTGTAGGTAAGTGCCTTAACCACTGAGCAATTGCTCTAGCCTAGTGACTATGTATTTGTGATCATTAAGTACAGGTTTCTGTACATTCATTAAATCAGGGTGCTTGTTAAAGTCCTTTATCTTGACTGAGATAGGGGTGTGTGTGGGACAGGAGTTTGGTTTAAATTGTGACTTGAACTATCACAAATTGAAGTTTTTAAATTTTTATCTTGATTTTAAGTTGTCACTTTTTTTTTTTTTTTTTTTTGAGGTAGGGTCTTTACCAAGGCGATCCTCCTACCTCTGCCTACGAAGTGCTGGGATTAAAGGCATGTACCACTATACCTAGCCTTTGTCACTTTTTCCTGGAGGTCTGTTAGTTTATTTTGTGCTTAGGTCTATTAAAAAAAAATCAGTGCATATAAATTAACCTTATATCATAGCTGTATCTTTTATTATTATGATGAGGTTTTTCTTTTTATCTTTGTGGTGCTCTTGTTGTAAAAGTCTTTTTTTGTGTCATCAATTTGATATAGCCACCAGTTGCTTTTTGGTTCTTATTTGCTGGGAAGTCTTTAGAAATTTTAACAGTGATAGCAAGTGCTTTTTGAAATAACATATACGTGTGTGTGTGTGTGTGTGTGTGTGTGTGTGTGTGTGTAATGTTTTGTTAAGTTTGAGTACCCCTTCCCTCTCTAAACAGATAAATATCATCTTGTTTTGCTTGTTTCAGGTTTCTTATTTGCATGGATCACTGATTGAGTAATAGATGGCTTTACCTCGGCTCACAGGAGCCTTGCGCTCTTTTTCAAATGTCACTAAGCAAGATAATTATAATGAAGAAGTGGCGGACTTAAAGGTAAATTTTTTACACAAAAGCTATTATAATCAAAGAGTATGGGTAATTATTCCCTTTATTTTAAGTTGTATGTGCTTAAAATGGAAGTTTTACCTGTTTCTGTCTTTGGAGACAAAGAGAATGGACATGCTTATGTTTCCATGGGTAAATCTTGTGTTAAGTGCCTGTGTTTTCTTTTGCGTATGGCCATTGCTATGGTTGATTTTTTTTTTTTTCTTCTTGTTTAATTTTATTTTGACTTGTCTCAGTAAGTTTTTGGATCTTTGGTAAATCTTTTACCAAATGGACAGAAATAATATCTGTATACTTAATATGGAAAATACGAATATGCTCAATAGTTGGTCTTATAATTGACTTGTCTTTTTAAAATTGATAATAGATATTTAGTGCTTTAAAAAGTTAACTTAGGTACCATTTTATTAAAACTTGAAAAATAAAGTTTGTCCTTTTGTAATCACCACTATGGAGAGGGAAGTAGACATAGGTCCCTACTACCAACCAGCCAGTCTAGCCTAATGGCAAGTTGCACGTCAGTGAGGGTCTCTGTCTCAAAAAAGGTGAATGACCACAGGAGCAACAACTAGGTTTATCACCTGGCTTGCACCTGTGCCCCTGCAGGACACTAATCAAAGTTTCATGTTATGGATAGAGTTATATATAATATAGTAATATAACATATGATGACTATACATTTAAATGATGAATTGGCTTTTAGTAGAAAAGGCTAAATATTTTGGATGCTTAGTCAAATTGCTATGAATTTTATAGTCCTCCTAATTGTATCTATACAGAGGTGAGTTTTAAAGGTACTGGCCTTAATATTTGTGTTTTGTTTTGTGTTTTGAAAGGAAGTGCCTTTAACCATGGAACCAACTTTCTAGGTTCTTTTGTTTTGTGTTTTTAAATAGTTGCTTTAATTGCTGGCTCCTTGACTCTGTTGTAGGGTAAAAACATCATTTCCCTGTGAGTTGAAAATTTAGTGCTACAAGTCCTAATGCAGTTTTGTAATTACTAGCTTCAGTTAAACATTGATCTGAGAAAGACTTATAGCACTTTCTAGAGAGACTTTTCCTGTAATTGTATAGAATTTTGTTACACCAGAAAACATTTAACCTTTTTTAAAAAAATGTATTTTATTTACTTATTTATTTGATACAGAGAAAGAGGCAGAGAGAGGGAGAGAATACCCATTCCAGGGCTTTCAGCCACTGCAAACGAACTTCAGGTGCTTGTGCCTCCTTGTGCATCTGGCTTATGTGGGTCCTGGAGAATTGAACTGGATCGTTTGGCTTTGTAGGCAAATGCGTTAACCGCTAAGCCATCTCTCCAGCACCCATTTAACCTTTTTTACAATGGTATCTTATCTATTTTTATATTTTTCACAATAATTAAGGTCAGATTATATTTTACCAACTTAATATTATAGTTGAATTATTTACTGCTTTTGCATTCACAGGGTCCTTGCCAGTTATCCAGAACTAATGGTATAACAGAAGATATTAAAATTTGAAAGTTTATAAAGACAATATGTTCCCCCCATTATATTTATTATATTATATTTATTCCTATAAACTTTTTTTTTAAATTTTTATTAACATTTTTCATGATTATAAAATATATCCCATGGTAATTCCCTCCCTCCCCACCCCCACACTTTCCCGTTTGAAATTCTATTCTCCATCATATTACCTCCCCATTACAATCATTGTAATTACATATATACAATATCAACCTATTAAGTATCCTCCTCCCTTCCTTTCTCCACCCTTTATGTCTCCTCTTCAACTTACTGGCCTCTGCTACTAAGTATTTTCATTCTCACGCAGAAGCCCAGTCATCTGTAGCTAGGATCCACATATGAGAGAGAACATGTGGCGCTTGGCATTCTGGGCCTGGGTTACCTGACTTAGTATAATACTTTCCAGGTCCATCCATTTTTCTGCAAATTTCATAACTTCATTTTTCTTTACCGCTGAGTAGAACTCCATTGTATAAATGTACCACATCTTCATTATCCATTCATCTGTTGAGGGACATCTAGGCTGGTTCCATTTCCCAGCTATTATAAATTGAGCAGCAATAAACATGGTTGAGCATGTACTTCTAAGGAAATGAGATGAGTCCTTTGGATATATGCCTAGGAGCGCTATAGCTGGGTCATATGGTAAATCAATCTCTAGCTGTTTTAGGAACCTCCACACTGTTTTCCACAATGGCTGGACCAGATTGCATTCCCACCAGCAGTGAAGAAGGGTTCCTTTTTTTCCACATCCCCGCCAACATTTATGATCATTTGTTTTCATGATGGTGGCCAATCTGACAGGAGTGAGATGGAATCTCAATGTAGTTTTAATCTGCATTTCCCTGATGACTAGTGACGTAGAACATTTTTTTAGGTACTTATATGCCATTCGTATTTCTTCCTTTGAGAACTCTCTATTTAGCTCCATAGCCCATTTTTTGATTGGCTTGTTTGATTCCTTATTATTTAACTTTTTAAGTTCTTTGTATATCCTAGATATTAATCCTCTATCAGATATATAGCTGGCGAAGATTTTTTCCCATTCTGTAGGTTGCCTCTTTGCTTTTTTCACTGTGTCCTTTGCGGTGCAAAATCTTTGTAATTTCATTAGGTCCCAGTGGTTAATCTGTGGTTTTATTGCCTGAGCAATTGGGGTTGTATTCAGAAAGCCTTTGCCAAGACCAATATGTTGAAGGGTTTCCCCTACTTTTTCCTCTGGCAGTTTCAAAGTTTCAGGTCTGATGTTAAGGTATATCAGCTCTAACAGTTTGCTAGTAGAGTCTTTAGGGTCCTTTATGTATAGAATCATGTCATCTGCAAATAATGGTAACTTGATCTCTTCCTTTCCAATTTGTATCCTTTTATGTGTGTCTCTTGCCTTATTGCTATGGCTAAGACTTCCAAAACTATCTTAAATAAAAGTGGGGACAGTGGACACCCTTGTCTTGTTCCTGATTTTAGTGGAAAAGCTTCCAGTTTTTCCCCATTTAGTAATATGTTGGCTGTAGGCTTGTCATAAATAGCCTTTATTATATTGAGATATGTTCCTTCTATTCCCAGTCTCTGTAGGACTTTTTTTTTTTTTTTATAAATTTTTTTTGTTGTTTATTTATTTGAGAGCGAAAGAGAGAGAAAGAGTGGGAGAGAGAGAGAGAGAGAGAGAGAGGGAGGGAGGGAGAATGGGAGCGCCAGGGCCTCCAGCCACTGCAAACGACTCCAGACGCGTGCGCCCCCTTGTGCATCTGGCTAATGTGGGACATGGGGAACCAAGCCTCGAACCGGGGTCCTTAGGCTTCACAGGCAAGAGCTTAACCGCTAAGCCATCTCTCCAGCCCTCTGTAGGACTTTTATCATGAAGGGATGTTGGATTTTGTCAAGTGCTCTCTCTGCATCTAATGAGATGATCATGTGATTTTTGTCCTCAACCCATTTATGTAATGTATTACATTTATAGATTTGCGTATGTTGAACCATCCCTGCATCTCTGGGATAAAGCCTACTTGGTCAGGGTGAATGATCTTTTTGATATACTCTTGTATTCTGTTTGCCAATATTTTGTTGAGAATTTTTGCATCTATGTTCATGAGGGAGATTGGTCTGTAATTTACTTTTATTGTTCTATCTTTACCTGGTTTTCGTATCAGGGTGATGCTGGCCTCATAGAAGGAGTTTGGTAGAATTCCTTCTTTTTCTATTTCCTGGAAAAGCTTAAGAAGCAATGGTGTTAGCTCTTCCTTAAAGGTCTGGTAAAATTCAGCAGTGAATCCATCCGGGCCTGGGCTTTTTTTAGTTGGGAGATTATTGATAACTGTTCGGATCTCCATGTTTGTTATAGGTCTATTTAAGTGATTAATCTCATTTTGATTTAATTTAGGTAGGTCATATAAATCAAGGAAATCATCCATTTCTTTCAGATTTTCATACTTTGTGGACTATATGCTTTTGTAGTATGTCCCTATGATTTTTTGAATTTCTCTGGAATCTGTTGTGATGTTGCCTTGTTCATCTCTGATTTTATTAATTTGTGTCTCTTCTCTCTTTCTTTTGGTCAGATTTGCTAAGGGTTTATCAATCTTGTTTATCCTTTCAAAGAACCAACTCTTTGTTTCATTAATTCTTTGGATTGTTCTTTTTGTTTCTATTTCATTAATTTCTGCCCTAATCTTTATTATTTCTTCCCGTCTACTAATTTTTGGTTTGCCTTGTTCTTCTTTTTCCAAGGCTTTAAGGCGAAGCATTAGGTCGTTTTCTTGCGACCTTTCTAATTTCTTAATATAGGCACTTAAGGCTATAAATTTACCTCTTAGAACTGCCTTCATTGTGTCCTAGAGATTTTGGTATGTTGTGTTCTCATTATCATTTGACTCTATAAATTTTTTGATTTCCTTTTTGATTTCTTCATTGACCCACTCATCATTTAGTAGTGTATTGTTTAGTTTCCATGATTTTGGGTATGCTCTATAGCCTTTCTTGCTACTGATTTGTAGTTTAATTCCATTGTGGTCATATAGAATGCAAGGAATTATTTCAATTTTCCTGAATTTGTTAAGATTTGCTTTATGTCCTAATATATGGTCTATTTTAGAGAATGTTCCATGTGCTGCTGAAAAGAATGTATATTCTGCAGCCTTTGGATGAAATGTCCTGTATATATCTGTTAGGTCCATTCCTTCTATGACCTCATTTAGTCCAGATGCCTCTCTGTTTATTCTTTCCCTGGATGACCTGTCAATTGATGAGAGTGGGGTGTTAAAGTCACCCACCACCACTGTGTTTGGTGTTATCTGTGACCTTAGTTCTAATAGTGTTTGTTTGACGAATTTGGGAGCCCCCATGTTAGGTGCATATATGTTTAGGATTGTAATGTCCTCCTGTTGGAGTGTGCCCTTAATCAATATAAAGTGACCTTCCTTATCTTTCTTGACTAACGTCGGACTAAAGTCTACCCTGTCTGATATTAGGATAGCAACCCCTGCTTGTTTTCTAGGCCCATTTGCTTGAAACACCGTCTTCCAACCTTTCACCCTAAGATAATGTCTATCCTTTGTAGAAAGGTGAGTTTCTTGGAGACAACAAATTGTAGGATCCTGCTTTTTAACCCAGTCTGCAAATCTATGTGTTTTCGTTGGAGCATTGAGACCGTTGATATTAATAGATATTATTGAAAGGTGTGTATTTATGTTTGCCATTTTTGTGTGTGTGTGTGTGTGTGTGTTACTGGTTCTACCTGTGCTCTCTTCTGTTAACTGGTATTTGAGTATAGCTTGTTTTTTCTAGGTTCCTTATATGTGTGCTTTTCCTTTTGTTCAGCATGGAGGATTCTATCAAGTATTTTCTTAGAGCTGGTTTTGTCTTCAAATACTCCTTTAACCTGCTTTTGTTATGGAATGTCTTTATTTCTCCATCTATTTGAATGGATAACTTTGCAGGATAAAGTAACCTTGGTTGACAGTTGTTATCTTTCAGAACTTGGAATATATCACTCCAAGCCCTTTTGGCTGTAAAAGTTTGTGTTGAATAATCTGCTGTAATCCTGATGGGCTTGCTTTTGTAGGTAACTTGATTTTTCTCTCTAACTGCTTTCAATAATTTTTCTTTGGTTTGCGTGTTTGGAAGTTTGATTATAATATGGCGAGGGGAGGTTCTTTCTGGGTTTTGTCTGGCTGGGGTTCTAAAGGCTTCCTGTATCTGTATTGGCACCTCTTTCCCAAATTGGGGGAAATTTTCCTCTATGATTTTGTTGAAGATGCCTACTATGCCTCTGGAGTGGAGTTCTTCTCCTTCTACTATGCCCTGAATTCTTATATTGGATCTTTTCATAGTGTCCCGAATATCTTGAAATTCCCACTCATACCTTTCTATAAGTTTGTTTTTCTCTTTGTTGGATTGCATTAGGTCTGCCACCTGGTCTTCTAGCTTAGATATTCTGTCCTCTCCCTCATCCATCCTACTGGTGAGATTTTCTACAGAGTTTTTTATTTCATTAACTGTGTTCTTCATTGCTAGTAATTCTGACTGGTTTTTCTTTATTATTTCTATTTCCCTATTTATGTCTTGTATTGCCTTCTTTATTTCATTAAATTGGTGTCCTGCCTCTTCTTTGATTCCTTTGATTTCCTCTTTGATTTCTTTCTTGATTGTTTTCATGTGTTCTTTGACCTCTCTGAACATATTTATAATTATTCTTTTGAACTCTTTCTCAGGCATTTCCTCTAACTCTTTCTCTCTGGAGGACATTTCTGATGCATTAATACTTTTAGGTGGATTTATATCATCTTGCTTTTTAGTGTTTCTTGTGTTATAATGTATATATTTTTGCATCTTGGATTAAGTTTATGCTTGGATTTTCTAGCTAGCTGTGTATTCTTAGCTGTATCAATTGATTTGATGGAATATATTTTCAGGGTAGGACCTTAAGGTATTAGGTGTGGCTCTTAAGACTCTCAGAGTATCTACAAAGATGTTCTTAGGGGTTGAGATTCCCTGCTGTAGGAGTATTCAAGCAGGCTGAGTGGAATAAAATACAGGTAGATTCTAAAGTTTAGCTAAACACTGTACACATTCAATCAAAAACAGCCCCGAGTATGTATGCAAGAGTAGTTATTATAATGACCAGATCTTCCATGAACAAGAGGTTTAGATTTCTGGTCTGTTGAGGGATCCAAGTCAGCTTGCGACCAGTGAGACCCTTCCCTGGTGCAATCCCAGTTACCTTGGGTGATTTTGGTCTCAGTCAAGTTTCTGCCTGGGTCGTCGGGCTGCCGTTCTGATTTCTGGAGCTGGGCACTTGCTTTTCCTACGGGGCAAACCGAGCCGCTGCTGCTGCCTCTGCTGCTCCTATAGCTGCCACCACCGGAGGCACCACCGCTGCTGAAGCTGCCACTGCCGTGACCACTGCCGCTGCTCCCCCCGAAGCCGCTGCTGCGGGATCTGCCGCCGCTGCCGCTCCTGGGTCCGCTGCTGCTGGGGCCGCTGGTACCGGTGCTGGAGCCGCTGAAGTTGCTGCCGAACTCTGCTCCTGCTTGGGTCCCGCTGTCAGCCCAAGTTGGCGTCGCCGGTCCCGGGCCGCTGCTGTGTTCGCTGGAGCTGGGCTCAGGCGGTGAGGGAGGGGAGGGAGCTGCGGCTGCTCTGGTTGTCTCGCTGCTCCACGTGTTCTACCTCGCGGTCTGCTCCTCCACCTACTCGCTGCCGCTCTCCCCTCACGTTTCCCGAGTTGCGGAGAGCGCGGTGTGAGGGGAAAATCCCTCACCTGGCTTTTCTTGCGGCTCGAGCTGGTCTGGCGGTTTTCTGCTGCGCCGCGGCTGCGGCGTTTGGCTGAGCTGCCTGAGCCGCTGGAGCCGCTTTTCCCGCCTGTGCGGGCTCTGGATGCTCTATAACTCTTCTACTTCTCCGCTGCCGCCTCAATTTCCTATACACCTCACTTTTTAGTAAAAGCGTGCATTTTGCTGAGTTTTTTTGGTCTTTTTCCCCCCTAGGCTGCTTTGGCGTGGTACCTACGCCACCATCTTAACCGGAAGTCAATTCCTATAAACTTTTAAAATAATTAAAAATTTGTTTGTTTTAGAGAGAGAAAGAGGCAGACAGAAAGAATGAGTATAGATGTGGCAGACCTCCTGCCACTGTAAACAAACTCTAGATATATCCACCACTTTTTGCATCTGGCTTAATGTGGGTATTGGGGAATTGAACCCAGCCTGTCAGGCTTTGCAACCAAATGCCCCAAATTGCTGAGCCGTCTCTCCAACCCTCCTGTAAACTTTTTGAGAAAGATTTTTTCCTCCTTGAGTAAGGAAAGCAGTGTATATGATAAGACTTAGTTTACTGTAGGTTTTTAACCTCAGGGATAAAAAGATGGATCATTATGTTTCTGTGTCCTATTTTAACAACTTCATTCATTATATGGGCATTCTGCTTCATTTGTACCTGTTGCCCATTATCTTCCTCCCAAACCCAGGCTGAGCAACTTTTATCTTAGTCTAGGAAATTGAAACAGGAAAGAAATAGTAAATTCTGAACACTTTCAGTGCAGCTGAAAGTAAAGTGCCAGTTTTCTGCATGACTCACCAGTTTCTCCTTGGTTAAGATGCTTCATGATTTATCTGTGGATCAAAGCCAGTGATACGATATGACATTTTTATTGCATTCTGTAATCAGTTTTGGAGAAGAGAAAGATTTATACTCTGGCTGATACAGTGTATGTAGAAAAGAGTCTGTGTGCCTTATCTATTGCAGGGTCACACTTCAGAGAGCAATGCTGACTCGAATATGTTGAGCTAATCAAGAAGACTAATTTTCTTTAAATGCCTTCCACCAAAAAATATGACACAAAGGTCTTAAATATACTATAGTTGGGCTGAAGAGATGGATTAATGGTTAAGGCTTATGCCTGCGAAGCCTAAGGATCTGGGTTCAATTCTCCAGGTCCCTTGTAAGCCAGCTGCACATGGTGGTGCATGCATCTGGAGTTATTTGCAGTGGCTGGAGTCCCTGACACGCCCATTCTCTCTTTCTGTCTCTCTCTCTCCCTCTCTTTCTCTGTCTTTAATAAATAAGTCTTTAAAATACACACACACACACACACACACACACACACACACACACTATAGTATAAAGACTTAAAAATAAGTCATTAGGAAAAGGAAAGTATTTGGGATGTTACCAGTTGTTTCTAATTTTTTTACTTTGATGTATGAAAAAGACCTCATAAGGAACATGCATCATAATTTAAACTAAGCTATGAAGCATATAAAATAATAACCACATATTTTAAACAAAACAAATGAGAGTCTGTGAAATCACATTTCAATCCAACTCTTGAGAATAATTTGGGTATGAATAGATTCAACTTTGAACTCTACTAAATAATGTGAAATTATTATTATATAATATAAAATGTGAAAAATGATGTGTTGGGGAAAAACTTTAACCTGCATTTCTCTGTTTTATGCTGGTTGTTTTTAGCTGAAGCGATCCAAACTACACGAACAAGTCCTAGGTTTGGGCCTGACATGGAAGAAGATACTAACATTTTTGAACGAGAAACTGGACAAGAGTGAAATGCAACGTATAAATGAAGATTTGAAGGATATATTACAAGCTGCAAAACAAATCGGTATAGCATTCTTTTTTTTTGGAACATAAACTGTATAGGTCAAAATTATTTCCCTCTGAACTTTAGGTTACATAGTGAAGGGCTCAGGTCTCCTGTTATAGTTATGATAACCAGTTTTATCTGTCAAGGAGCAAAGGACAGGGGCAAGCAGTTGTAATACAATCAGATTTGAGGGATGTGTAGGAATTCTGGGTATGAGATTTGCTGTCTTTAATATATTTTCATTTATTTACAAGGGAGAGAAAGAGACAGAGAGAATCAGAGAGGGAAAGAGAGAATGGGCACAGCAGGCCTCCTGCCACTGCAAACCAACTCCAGACACATGCCATTTTGTGCATCTGGTGTTTCATGGGTACTGGGGAGTTAAACCTGGACTGTCAGGCTTTGCAAGCAAGTTCCTTTAACTGCTGAGCCATCTCCTTAGCCCCAGGCATGCTATATTAAATGACATAAGGATTAGGTAAATTATAATTTTTAGTCCTAAGGAACATTAAAAGCATGTAGAGACATCTCTTAATATAGGTGACCACCTCATGCCTAGTCAGTGGTAGCACTTCACTTGTACTTTGACCACTTCAATTCCTAACCTGTACTGACGTTATCATTAACTGAGTATATTAAAGAAAGCTTTAATTTGAAATTATACTACTTTATGTTTAATGTAAGACTACTTGCAAAATGTTAGAAACAAAACCAAATGAGACAGCTGTCTAGTAATATTTCCAAGTTTGTATATTGAAATAAATCCAAATTCTTGATAGTCAACATTGTTGTAGTTCTAAATTTATCAAATTCAGCAGGTTTGTACCAACAAAAAAGTCTATACTCATGCTCTGGTCCATGTCATGTGGCCTTCATCTTTCTTTCTGATCTCACCTCATGCTTACTGTGGGCAATTGTGCTGCAGGTACATAACTTTCTCAAACCCATCAGGACACTGACTGTTTGGAACATTGCATGTGGTATTCTCTACTATGAAAGTTCTATTCTAATCTTAGTGCAGGTGGATGCTTTCTTGTCCTTTGAAATTATTTTCTTATTATAGTCTTCACTGGTCATCTGACCTTAACCTATTATGTAGCCATTGTTAATTGTAATATTTCCTAACATTTGTCTCTGTGTGATGCTTTTCTTTTTGTTATTGCCATGTAAGTTTCATGATTATAGAATCTTAATTTTCTTACTGTTCATCCTTAGTGGCTGGAATAGTGCTCTGCATATTTTAGGGTCTTAGTGAAGATTCATTTGATAAATAGGTGTTCTTGGGTGACTTGATAATGGAGGGTTTTAAATATTTCATTTTATTATCATTATCATTATTATTATTATTATTATTATTATTATTATTATTATTTTGGTTTTTTGAGATAGGGTCTCACTCTAGCCCATGCTGACCTGGAATTCACTCTGTAGTCTTAGTGTGGCCTTGAACTCACAGTGATCCTCCTACCTCTCTGCCTCTCGAGTGCTGGGATTAAAGGCGTGTGCCACCATACCTGGCTTTATTTTTATTTTTTGAGAGAGAGAGGGGTTGGGCAGAGAGGAGGAGGAAGGGAGAGAAGGGAGGAAAGAGAGAGAATGAGAATGAGCATACCAGGGCCTCTAGCCATTGTAAACAAACTCAGATGCATGAGCCACTTTGTGCATTTGACATTATATAGGTACTGGGGAATCGAACCTGGGTCCTTTATGCTTCGCAATCAAGTGCCTTAACTACTGAGGCATTTCTCCAGACCAGTGGAGGGGTTTTGATTCTTTCTTTTCTGATTGCTCTTTTTTTTTTTGTTGTTGTTGTTTGTTTGGTTTTTCGAGGTAGGGTCTCACATTCTAGCTCAGGCTGGCCTGGAATTCACTATATTATCTCAGAATGGCCTTCAACTCATGGCATTCCTCCTACCTCTGCCTCCCAAGTGCTGGGATTAAAGGTGTGTGCTGCCATGCCCAGCTTGGTTGCTCATTTTCTTTCTCTTTTCAGTACAGGTATCAGTTATATTCCTTGATTTATGGACTTAAGAATATCAATCTTTAAATTTTTAAAATATTTGGCTTCAATATGTCTTTTAGCCATTACTGCTTTGTATTCTAATATGATATTTAATGAATGTCCTCACTGCTTTAGAGTGTGACGGTACAAAAAAACATGGCACACATGTTTGTTTGTTAAATGGTTTTCAGAACTTTTGGAGGATTTTATTAAAAAATTATTTTGTTCTATATATATGTCTTTCTTTTCTTTTCTTTTCTTTTCTTTTCTTCTCTTCTCTTCTCTTCTCTTCTCTTCTCTTCTCTTCTCTTCTCTTCTCTTCTCTTCTCTTCTCTTTTCTTTTCTTTTCTTTTTTTGAGGTAGGGTTTCCCTCTAGCTCAGGCTGATCTGGAATTCACTCTGTAGTCTCAGGGTGGCCTCTAACTCATGGTGATCCACCTACCTCTGTCTTCCAAGTGCTGGAATTAAAGGCATGCACTACCACGCCCTTCTTACTTTATTTTATTTTATTTTATATTTAATTTAATTTAATTTTAATTTTAATTTTAATTTTATTTTATGAGGTTGGGTGTCACTCTAGCCCAGGCTGACCTGGAATTCACTATGTCATCTGAAGATGGCCTCAAATTCAAGATGATCCTCCTAACCTCTGCCTTCCAAGTGCTGGGATTAAAGGCATGTGCTGGCATAAATTATTTTTTCTTTTAACTTTTATTTATGTATTTATTTATTTATGAGATTGAGAGAGAGAGAGGCAGATAGAGAGAGGGAGATGGAGAGAGAGAAAGAAATAGAATGGGCACACTGGGGTTTTAGCCACAGCAAACGAACTCCAGATGCATGCACTACCTTGTGTCTGTGGCTTACGTGAATACTGAGGAATTGAACCTGAGTCCTTAGGCTTCACAGGCAAGTGCCTCAACTGCTAAGCCATCTTTCCAGCCCCAACAGTATTTTCTTAAGCCTAGTGGAAATAGAGCACACACTGAAGAGGTTTATGATAGCATTTGCCATAGTCACATTATATTTTACAAATATTGGGACTTTAAAAAAATAGTTGTGAAGGGCTGGAGAGATGGCTGAGCAATTAAGGTGCTTTCTTTTTTTTTTTTTTTTTTTTGAGGTAGGGTTTCACTCTAGTCCAGGCTGATCTGGAATTCACTATGTAATCTCAGGGGGACCCTCCTACTTCTGCCTCCCGAGTACTGGGCTTAAAGGCGTGCGCCACCATGCCCGGCTTAAGAGTGCTTTCTTACAAAACCTAACAACCTGGGTTTGATTGGCCAGTGTCCATGTAAAGGTAGAAGCACAAAGTGGCTGGAGTCCCTGGTGTTCCCATTCTGCCTATGCCTCTCTGCTTACAAATTAAATTAAATTAAATTAAATTAAGCTTTAAAAGTACTGAAAATCTGGTCCACATTGACTTGGTCCTAACCCTGTTCTCTTTGTTGTCTTCATTTGTAAGATGTTGCCAGGTACCAGGCTCTGAATGAAGTACTTACCACACACTGTAAAGGGTATTCTTCTTCGTTTTATTATAAGAATGCCTCAGAGTAGTCAGTGAAAAGAATAATGAAATGTTTGGCTTAGTCCTATAAGTAAATATTTTTATATAGATTTTTATATTAAGTTATTTTAAAGCAACAATTTAGGCTATTTCCCCAGTATTGTTAATAAATATTGTTCCCCAGTGTTGTTAATAAAGCAACAAACAAACAAAAAACAGTTTTTAAAACTAGTCATTATATGTAATCTTGGTACAACATTTGATTCATACTTGGGGACTAGTTGGGCATGTCATGTATCTAAGGGAATGAATAATTTGAGATGTGGTACCTCAGATATCTTAAACAGATACTTCAGGGGCAGACTTTTGGTATTAGATTTAGGCAAATGCTCTTAGACCTACCTTTTAATACTCTTATTAAGTTGAATAGGTATTTGACTTTATGAACCTTATGGTTGCTTTAACCACCCTTTCTGAGTGAAATGTTGCTGATACTAGACATGTAATTAAATCTAGGAGTTTTGAAAAGATACGTTTAATGGGGACTTCTTCTGTATTTCATTTAGCACAAATAGTTTGATGCAATTATATTAAAAATATGGGGCAAAAGTGAAGAATACAGAAAAATTATTTTTGAGTATAATACAGTAATACTTATTTAAAATTAGATAGCTTGATTAGTCAGAGAATTATATATTTTAATCTGTATAGAACAGTTTATGTAATTATTTCATGTGTGAATTAATAGGGCCCTTGAATATTTAAGTGAATCCCATGCTGGGCATGTGGCTAATGTAGGAACATGAAAGACTTCCCAGATTGCTATGATTCTTATGGCAGTCATGACTACAGTGTACTTCTCAGTACTCTTGAAGCTTCATCCCTTTATATCCTTGCTGTATTGCAGACTTTTATCATCTCACATCTGAGCTACTGCGGTAGTCTTACTGCTTTAGTCTTCTTTTCTTTTCCATCTTTGCCTGTGTGGACTCATCTTTGTAAAAAGTAAAGGTTACTGTTATTCCCACCCAACGTAGAGAATGAGTGACACATAGAAATGTACCTGTGGGAACTTACAGGTTGTGCCTTTTCATCCCTCTGCCTTGTATCCTGTGTAGCCTTTTCTCAGCATGTGTGGTGGTGTTTTTTTTTTTTTTCTACACTTTTTGAATATTGCAGCCTGTTTTATTGTGTTTTGTGTCTTAAAAGTGCTTTTCTAATTGGTGAATGTGTCTTATCTTTGAGGAAATGGCTTAGACTTCGTTTATTCATGGCTCCTGTGATTCATCTCTGATCTTAGTAGTCAGTGCTCTCTTGGAATATCCTTTTCCATGTTTTTTTGAAGTACTTCTCTCACTTTTTGATAAATTTTCACTTTTCTGTATGAGGGATTATGAATCATGGTGATCTAGACTACAGAGAGTGCAGCTTCTTGTACTTGCGTCCTCATGCCCTGCCAGGGATGCTGAACGTTCTCACTGAAGAGATGACAAGGTGATCTGAAATCTGTTATCAGAATTTACAGGAAAAGACAAACCACTCAACCTTAAAAAAATGAGGAAAAACAACTGTAATGAAGTCTTAAAAATGATCAACAGTTTGGGCTGTGGTGTTGCTCTAAGAGTAGACACAATTACACCAGGCAGTGGAATAAAGTCCTCAACTAATACACTTCACACACATTAAGTATCCGGATACTTTATTTATGATGAAGGCCATGAAATAGTGAGACAAGGCTGTATTTCAGTATAGGATGCTGAATTAACTAGGTATGTGTAGGCAAGCTCTAAACAGCTGATAGAATTAAACAAGTACAAGGCAATTAAGCTAATATAGAATAACTTTATTCTGGTATATGGTACAATTTATTAAAACAAACACGATTATAAAGGAAATGATTAATGAGTTGGACTATTAAAATTAATAATCTGTTCATTAAGAGTAAAAAGACAAGCCATAGAGTGTGAAAATAGATTTAAGATATATAAAATGAGAGCACCTTGTATCTGGAATAAGAATAGTTAGCAATCAATAAAAAAGATGGATAATACTGAATAAGCCTTAGCATGTACCTAAAACAGAAACTTCTTAGATCATAACTGAATGATCAATAAAAAGGTGAAAAACTACATGACCTCATTGTAATTGGTGAGATGCTGCTACATGCCCTTCAGTATGGCTGCAGTTAACAAGATTGAGCTGTCACTTTTGGTCAGTATTGCAAGTGTGAAGCCACAATTGTTACCTACTGCTACAGAGTTGAAATTGGCACCATGACTTTGAGTAACTGTTCAGCAGTGTCTGCAGTGGCCAAACCAGTGGAATTTTAAATCTTGCTACGAAATATTTAGTAAAAATACTTGCACATGTATACTGAAAAGACATTTGCATTCAGTGACATTCTGCAATAGCCTGAAGGTGCAAACAATTCTTCCTTAAATACTGGTGTAAATATAGACTACTTTACAACAATACTGAACTACATGTACATGTTAAATTACAAAGGAATCTTAAGTGTTGACAAAAGCAGCTAAACAGAAAAAAATCATAGTAAAACTCAATATATGTGCAATTGAGAACTAGTCATAATTAGTGTTTGGTCTTATGTCAGGATGCCTTGTCTTCCCATCTTATCTCCATGCTGGGGAGAGAGCTCAGAGCTGCTTTTTTTTTTTTCATGCTTAACAAGTATTTTAAGGATGGTGGTCCATTTTTGAAGAGGCTGTGCCAGGGATGGATCTCCAGTTGTTTTCTATATGTGCTATGGGGGAGGTAGTAATAGGAACGTGTGTCTAGAAGTAATTAACCAGATTAAACAAGGAGTATTCCTTTTTAAAAAAAATATTTATTTATTTGAGAGAGCAAGAGAGAAAGAGGGCCAGAGGGAAGGAGGAAGGGAGAGACAGAGAGAGAGCGAGTGAGCGAGCGAGAGCATTGGCATACCAGGGCCTCCAGCTATTGCAAATGAACTCCAGATGCATGTGCTACCTTGTACATCTGGCTTACGTGGATCCTGGAGAGTCGAACCAGGATCCTTTGGCTTTGTAGGCAAACAACCGCTAAGCCATCTCTCCAGCCCAAGGAGTATTCCTTTTATGACAGTTCTTTTCAATTTATTTATAACATACATATTCTTGTTACATTAAATAATAGAAAAAAAATTAGTATGTTAACTTCTTTTTTGAGATAGGAACTTATCCTTGTAGCCCAAGCCGGCATCAGACTCACAACTCTTCTGCCCAGCCTTCTGAGTGCTGGGATTATAGGCCATTTATCATCACACTTGGCTCACTGCTTTATGATACTAACAATTTTTATTTATTTATTTGTTTTTTTGATATGTGACAATAGCCCAGACTGTCCTGAACTCATGGCAGTCTGACTGCCTTCGTCTCCTGTGTGCTGGGATTATAGGTATAAGCCACCATGCTTACAATAATTTCAGTGTCATATTTTACAGTGATTAAAAAGAAAACCACAGGGCTGGGAGATGACTGAGCAGTTAAAGGAGCTTGTTTGCAAGTCTGCCAGCCTGGTTTGATTCTTTATCACCCATATAAAGCTGAATGCAAAGTGGCACATGTCTGTACTCAGAATGCCCGTACGGCAGTGATAGGTGTAAACAGTAGCATCTAGAAGCTTGTGCCTGTTAGACTAGTGCATGCAGTAACAAAAGCTAGAAGAAGGTGAAAACATAAAAACCCTGAGGTTGTCCTCTGACTTCCTTGTGCATGTCTCCCCACTCCCCACACATAGAAAGAAATAACAAATGTTGATCGATTCACCTTTTTTTTTTTTTTTTTTTTTTTGGTTTTTCGATGTAAGGTCTCACTCTAGCCCAGGCTGACCTGGAATTCACTATGGAGTCTCAGGGTGGCCTCGAACTCACGGCGATTCTCCTACCTCTGCCTCCCGAGTGCTGGGATTAAAGGCGTGCGCCACCACGCCCGGCTCACCATTTGTTTTAACGCTTGGCTATTTCATGGTTAGAACTGAACATATTCAGTCCTTTCATAACTAGTATAGCAAATGTTGTAACTAGGTTATTGTTTGCATGGTTTTCTTTTATTTTCTTATTTTAAAACTTTTTGCCAAGAACATCCATAAATATAGACAATATACCATGATCATAGTCCCCTCTTACCACTGCCTCTTCCCCCCTCACATTTCCCCTCCACTGAATACCTTCTTCCCAACCAGTCTCTTTTATGCTAATGTCACTTTTCCTTCTATTATGTAGGTCTTTCTTGTGTAGTAGTGTCAGCCACCATGAAGTCATGAGTATGAAGGCCACTTTGTGTTTGGATGGCAGCATTGTAAGCAGTCCTCCCTTTCCTTTGGCTCTTAGATTCTTTCTGCCACCTCTTCCACAATGGTCCCTGAGCAATGGAAGGTGGGATAGAGATGTCTCACTTAGTGCTGAACACTCTACTCAGTGGTCACCACCATATGAAAACAAAAGCTTCTCTAACCAAAAGTGAGAGTACCATTAATATATGAGCATAAAGTGTTTAGAGGGCAGCTTGGTGAGCAATATATGCATTTTTTCAGACAACAACATTTCCACCCCTCCCTGACCAGGGCTTATGACCTCATTAGCCGTAAGCTTTGGACTGGGTTTTCATTACTAGGCATTAATTCTCTCCCATGGAACTGGCCTCAGATTCAGTCAGAGAGCAGCTGGTTTCCCCCTAACAGTACATGTCTGTTTCTATTATGTATTTATATATCATAAGTAAATGTTGGCCAAAGGCCAAGTGAGTTTTATTTGAAATTTCCTTATGTAATTGAGCAGCTTAGTAATATTCGGGCCCAAATCTCTGCCAGTGGCTTGACCTTTCTTAACTTTGGTTGACTATTCATTAGAAGCCTGTTTTACCAATGGGCATCTTATTCGTTTTTCTTAGTTTATAAAAGTAGTCTGTATTAATTACCTTGATGGTGTATTAGTATTTTTAACATGTTGATAATTGAATTATCTTTAGATATCTAATATAAACTCTTCTTATGTAGAATTTATTTTTAAATATATGGATGAAATTAGTAAGCAGGTACTTAGTTTATAATATTTCTACTTATATTTTTGGGATTATATTTATTGGTGTATCAGTTAATTTTTCATTACTGTGACAAAATACCTGGCCACAAGTGGCTTTGGAAAGGAAATGGTTTATTTTGGCTTACAATTCCAGAGGGTAGAGTCCAGGATAACAGGAAAACATGGCAGGAGAAGCTGGGTGTCAAATTCTCAGATCAGCAATGAAGAAGTAGGGAATGATGAACATAATGGTGCTCAGGTAGCTTTCTCCTTTTTTTTTCTTAAAAATATTTATTTATTTGAGAAGGGGGCAAAGAGAGAATGAATGAATGCATGCATGCATGTGCCAGGGTCTCCAGGCAGTGCAGACAAACTCTAGATGCATGTGTGTGTGTGGCTTACATGGGCCCCATGGAATAAAATCTGGGTCTTTTTTTTTTGTAGGTAAGCATCTACTAAGGCATCTCTCCAGTCCAGCTTTCTTCTTTTTAAAATCATGTGTGTGTATGAGTGTGTGTATACATACGTACGTACGTGTACACACACACACACACACACACACACACACACACACACACAAGGTAGATTATACACTTTAATCCCTTTGCCCCTGCTCCCCTTTCCCTGGGGCCCTACTCATTTGGGTTATGGAATTCACTGTGGGGTCATGAAGGCCTCAGTCAGTTCCTATGGGGTAGTGGAGGGAGTATTCCTCAGGGTATTCCTGTGTACTGTGTGGCTCTTACATTTTTTTCCACCCCTTCTGCAATGTTCCCTGAGCCATGGCAGGCTTTTTAATACAGTTTGTGGGATGTTGCCACCTACAGTTTTTCAGCCAGCCTCAGTCTAATTTAGATAATCCTGAATAGACATGCTGAGAGATTTATTTCCATGGTAATTGTAGATCTTGCCCAGTTGATGAGCAAATATTAACTACCCTTTTTCAACTTTATACTCAAACATTCCACATTGAAGTCATAACTTTCTACTGATAGTCTCCATAGGTTCCTGGCCATTTTATAATGCAAAATACATTCTGTTCAACTTCAAAAGTGTTTACATTCTTTAACAGTTTCAACACTAAAAGTGAAAGTACAGAGTCTCTTCTGAGACATAGGCAACTTAGCTATGAGCTCCTATGATATAAAAAATCAAAAACAAGTTTCAAGCTTGGGCATGGTGACACATGCCTTTAATCCCAGCACTCGGGAGGCAGAGGTGGGAGGATTGCTGAGAATTTGAGCTCAGCTTGAGACTACATAGTGAATTACAGGTCATCTTGGGCTAGAGCAAGACCCTACCTTGAAAAAACAAAGTCACAACAACAACAACAATAAAACCTGAGTTCCAATAAGTAAAGACACAGAAGCATTCCCAATCCCAAAGGGAAGAAAATGGACATAGCAAGAAATGATCACAACAAAAAAAGACCAAAACTCAGCAGGGCAAACTCCAAGTCTTGTAGCTCTATATCTGGCATCTTAGACTTGTGATGGGATCATCTTGCACGCGCATGGCTTAGATAGCCCTACCCTTCAGCTGTTCTTGTAGTTCTAGTGCATTGTATCTACATTGGCCTGCAGCTTTTCTTGGTCCTGGCAGCTAACATCCTGAGGTCTCCATATCAACTTAGGATTCACCTTTGTAGCTTCACCAGTAAGTAGTCTTGCAGGGCTTCCTTGCAAGGACCAAACTTTCCTCACATAGCTTAGTCTTATTCGCTCTCTGGAAGCATGACGAAGTACTCCATGATCTTAATCTTCTGTCTTTCATTCCACTACCAGATAGGTGATCCTTGCGAGTTCTCTGTTAGATTGGGGTGAAGCCTGTATTAGAACATAGCTGAAGCAGCCTCTGTATGCTGATCTCACTTCTTTAGGCCTTTCCTTTCAAGAGTTCACATTCTCACTATCTCAAGTCTTCAGTGGGTTCTTACTCTCAGGGTATCTTTGCTATTGTCCCATAGCAGTTCTTTAGATTATTTGCTTACCCTAATGGTAATTGTTTCTGTATAAATGATGTAGCAATAATCTTTAACATTTAAGTACTAATTTCAAATGACTATACTGAATATTGCTTGAATACCTTACCTATTTAACACAGAGTGTTCTGGAGGTGCTTTGATTCAGAGTTATAATCCCTGTAAATAAAGGGAACTTTACTATATTAAATTGCATTGCTTTGGCAATTTGAAAACTATAGCACAAATTGCTTAGTGTTATTTCCCAAAAGTCACAAGGTAAATCTTGCTTTTGTTATACCCAAAATGTTTGGATAATTTGATGATAAAGTGAATGGTAGCATAATGTTGCCCTTCCCTGATCCTCCTTGTTTGCTCTTTTGCTTATCTCTGTTTAGTTAGTTTTGTATGACTTTCTTTGCTAGATGAAAATACTAAAAGATTCATGAAACAATCTTCTATGCTACACTTGTTTAAAAATGACATTCACAGTTACAATGTGAAATATGTAGGGATAAATTGTGAGGGTGTGGTGTGGTGTGTGTTCCATTTGAATGGTTAATTTTATGTTGTGTTATGTCATAAAAAGTTGACATTTTCAGCAATTGGGAGGCAGAGGTAGGAGGATCACCATGAGTTTGAGGCCACCCTGAGACTACGTAGAGAATTTCAGGTCAGCCCGAGCTAAAAGTGAGACCCTACCTCGAAAAACCAAAACCAAAACAAAAACAAACAAAAAAAATTGATGTTTTGAACATTTTAAAAATAAAATGTAATTATCAAATAAAAATATCAGATAGCTAATATCTCTTTTTATTTACACAGTCATACCAGCTTGCCTCTCTTGTGATGTTTTTAATAAGTGAAATGATCTTTAGCCAAGTGCAAATATTAAATGTGACTTTTGTAAGTGCAGATCCAGTGTCAGAGGGTAAAACTGACATTTTAAATTGTGAACAAAATAAATGTGACTGCCTTGACTATTCTTTACATTAAGGCAGGAGCTAAGGAGATGGTCTGTAAACTGCTTGCTGCATAAGCACAAGGACTGTATCCCCGGCATCTACCAAATGCAGGATGGGTGTGGTGGCCCACCGGTGTTTGCTCAGGAGGCAGAGATGAGATCCCTGAGGCAAGCTGGCCATTAGACTAGCTGAACTGATGAGTTCTGGGTTCAGGTTGAAAGATTCTGTGTCAGTAAGGTTGAATACAGTCAAGGTAGCCACGTGACTGTTAGATCTGGCTTCCACATATCACAAATTCCTCACGTGTGTGCATAGGCACTTGCACATCCACATACCATGTCAACATGCATACAAATCACACGTGCAAGAACATATTTACATATGACTGAGTATAATTTTTTCTACTAAACCACGAAGAATTAAGTCATTAGTGAACTTCTTTGTTGACAGATTCTAAATTGAATGTAATTATTAGGATAGACTTGAAAAAAGTGACATTTAATAATTATTTTATTTAAATATTTTACAATCAAAGGTAAGTATAGATGTAAATGAAATTGATTATTTAAAGTTGTAGCCACCATAGAATTCTTTGATTTTAAAACATGGGTGGATCATTCCTATAATCTTGTTACTCATGAAGCTGAGGTAGGTGAATTGCCATGACTACCAGGCCAACCTGGGCTGTAGCATGAGTTCCAGGTAAGCCTGTTCCAGGGTGAGATCCTGTTTCCAAGAAAAATTGAAAAAAAGTTTTATTACTTATAATAATATATAACTAGTTGTATCATTTTACATGGTAACTGCTTTTTTGGTGATCCTTTTTTTTTTTTTGCAGTAGTGTTTCACTTTGACCCAGCTGACTTGGAATTCACTATGTAGTCTCAGGGTGGCCTTGAACTCATAGCAATCCTCCTACCTCTGCCTCCCGAGTGCTGGGATTAAAGGCATGTACCACCACACCTGGCCTCTTTTATCATTATTAACAATATTTCTTTTTTTTTAATATTTTTATTTATTTATTTGAGAGTGACAGAGAGAGAAAGAGGCAGAGAGAGAGAGAGAGAGAGAGAGAGAGAGAGACGGAGAATTGGCGTGCCAGGGCCTCCAGCCACTGCAAATGAACTTCAGATGCGTGCACCCCCTTGTGCATCTGGGTAACGTGGGTCCTGGGGAATTGAGCCTCAAACCGGGGTCCTTAGGCTTCTCAGGCAAGCGCTTAACCGCTAAGCCATCTCTCCAGCCCACATTTCTTATATATATGTAAAGTCAGCATGATGTTATATTTCTCTACATTTCTTTATACCTAACTTAAAGAAAAATAGAAGTCACTTCCTTGAAGGAGCTCATAAAAGAATAGGATGAAACACTTGTTTAAGCACATAGGGATGGTAGGTAAATAGGAGGCTCTGCTGGTCTGAATAGCATTTCAGGACATTGGGAGACTCTTGGTCTCAGGCCTACCTCACACCTCCACCCCCCATCCCCCATGCGCTTCCTGTAACTGACCAATAGAACTAGTTTACAAGTTCCTTTTTTGTTTTTGTTCCCTATTGTCTTCTAAGGCACACCTAATTCCCCACTATGTTTAAAATTACTTTTATGTCTGTAACTGTAACATGTGAATTGTGATTTGTGGTTTAATCCCCATCCTGTTATTTATTTATTTATTTATTTTTTCTATACATATCATGTGGTTATTTCCAAAAGCTGACACTTCAAACAGTTCGGGGCTGCATCCTGAGATCCTGACCTCTGGGGTGCAGACCTGGTTTTGCAGTCCGGTTTCATTGCTGGTAGAAATCACCCAACCAAGAGCAGCTTGTGGGAAAAAGAGTTTTATTTTGGCTTACAGGCTTGAGGGGAAGTTCCATGATGGCAGGGCAAATGATGGCATGAGCAGAGGGTGGACATCACCCCCTGGCCAACATAAGGTGGACCATAGCAACAGGCGAGTGTGCCAAACACTGGCAAGGGAAACTGGCTGTAATACCCATAAGCCCGCCCCCAACAATACACTCCCTCCAGGAAGCGTTAATTCCCAAATCTCCATCAGCTGGGAGCCTAGCATTCAGAACACCTAAGTTTATGGGGGACACCTGAATCAAACTGCCACACCTGGTATACCAGACTTTCTTCTTTTTCTTTCTTTTTTACCCAATAAAATTTTGCCTCACATTGTGTGAGTCAGTGGTCTTACTTGTGCGACACAGGACCCCATAACAGATACTTCATGTGTTGGTACCCTGTCTTCCCTCCTCTCTGCCCCCATTCTGGTGGGGACCTTCTTAGTGGGGTTGCATGTATTCTCTATGGGGTTGTGAGAGCAGCAGTCAGTTATTTTTAGGGGGAGGGAATGCCTCTGGGCATGATGTTTCAACCTGTGGCTTAAAATATTTCTCTACTCCCTCTTCCCCAAAATTCCCTGAGCCATGGTGGGTGAGTTGTAAGTCTACTTCAGTCATACGCTCTTAGGAGTCTCTGGCTCTCTGCTTTGGTGGTAGTTGAATATTCTCAGGGTCTGTCTCCTTTACCCTGGTACTGTTTATCAGTTTCAGCGTGGAAGCAGCACTCATGCTCATCTCTCCAATTCCTCTGTGGTTTCAGCTATGGCTTGGCTGAAGTGTGAAGGGTAATTTATCTCCTCAGGTCTTGCTACCTTCTGAAAAGGGGAAAAACAAAACAAAACAAGCAAGCAAACAAACAGACTCTCCAACAGTGAGTGAAGACAGCATAGTTTAAATTGGGTAAACATTATTAATTTAGGGATAATTTGATGTATGTAACCCCTCTTAGCTAAAGCCTAGTATGAGCTTGACACTGGAGAGCATAATCTTTGTTTGTATGGGATTCTGGTTTGGTTCCCAATTCCAGATATGGGTTCCTTTACATGCAGCAGATCTTTTAGCCAATCAGAAAGCTATTGGTTACCCACCAACGCTGTGTGCCACTATTGGACTGGTATGTACATGCTGTCAGGGTGTTTGTTTCTGAGTAGCATAGAACTCTGATTGTTCAGATCATTGTTGGCCACTTTCCCCCGGCAGCACATGTAGCACTTTCCAGTACTAGATAGGCTAACTGTCTGGGGACTGGCTTTCTTTTGTATTCAGCCAGGTCTCTCCATGCTCTGTGTCAGCAGCATATGTTGTCTTCAGCAGTAGGGGCTTAGCTTTTGTCTCAGGCGGGTAATCAAGTGCTTTGACAGAAAGCTCTCTTGATTTGGGGACCTCATGGATTTCTCCCATCAATAGCTGAACATGGGTAGCAACCAATTTCTGCTAGTGAGAGTTGCAGAGAGAGAAAAAATATTTCTTTTAAGCTGAGGTTTCATCCCATTCTATCCATGGCCCTTCTTTTCAGGTGCTCCCCTTTACTTCTTTTGAGGGTTACATCTTTTAGTCTGTCTCCAAGGATAAAGGTTTCTGTGGTATTAGTTCATTTTGCATTTAGTTTTGTATTTGTTTCCCCCTCTTTCCTCACCCCCTAACCCTTCTATCCCTATTGTCTGGGACTTGACTTGCTTATTAATTATGTCATCAACTTGAGCAGGTCCAGGTTAGGAACAGCAGGTAAGTGACACCATGCAATGTTGGTCTTTCTGTGGTTGTATGAGTTTTCTGAGTATGATCTATTCCAAGTCTGTCCATTTTCCTACAAATATTGCATCATTTTTTTCTTACTGCTGAATAGAATTCCATTGTATAAATGTACCACAACTTCATTATCCGTTAATCCAATGATGGGCACCTGGGTTGATTCCAGTTCTCAGCTACAATGAATTGAGCAGCTATAAACATGGTTGAGCAAATGTCTCTGTATCAATGCATGGAGCTTTTAGGGTAAATGCCCAGTAATGGAATATCTAGGTCTCTTGGTAGCTCTATGTTCATCCTTTTCAGGAATCTCCATATTGAATTCCATAGTGGTTGTACAAGTTTACATTCCTGCCACCAGTGATGAGGGTGGTTCTTCCCCTACATCCTGAACAATATTTATTGTTAGATTTTTTTTTTTTTTAAATCTTGTGGTTGATTTAATTTGCATTTCCATGATGTTTAGGGATGTTGAGCATTTTCTTAAAGTATGTTTTAGCCGGTTGTATTTCTTGCTCTGAGAATTCCCTATTCAGTTCCCTGCCCCAGTTTTGAAGTTGATTGTTTGACTTGTTATTATTTAGGTTTTTGAGTTCTTTGTAGATTCTAGATATCAGGCATCTATCATTGGTATAGTTGGCAAAGATTTTTCTCTCATTCTGTGGGTAATCTATTGGCTGTGCTTATGGTATGTTTGTGCAAGAGCTTTTCAGTTTCATGAGATACCATTGGTTGAGCAATGGTTTAATTTTCTTGGCTACTGGGGTTTTCTTCAGGAAGTCTTTCCCCCCTCCTATATCATGGAAAATTCTTCCTATTTTTTCTTCTAGTAGTAGAAGAGTTTCAGGCCTTATATTGAGGTCTTTAATCAATTTGGACTTGATTTTTGTGTCAGGTGAGATGATTGGGTCTAATTTCATTTTTCTACATATGGTTATCCAGTTTGTCCAACACCATTTGTTGAAGATGCTGTCTTTTCTCCAGTCTTTTTTAATGGCACCTTTGTCAAAGATTAATTAGCTGTAGTTACTTGACCTAAGGTCTAGGTCTTCAATCCTGTTCCATTGGTTAATGTTCCTGTTTTTATGCCAGTACAATCCTGTTTTTGTTACTATGGCCTTGTAATATAGCTTTAGATCGGGTATGGTGATACTTCCAGATGTGTTTCTTTTCTTTTTTATTAGTTATGCATATAGTGTGTATACAGCCATGATGGTACCATTGTTAGCCTTCTCCCTGTCATGCTCCCCCCCCCCCGCCGTGGATTGTGGGTATCGCATTGTGGGGGTGGCCTTCAGTTATGGGGGAGAGGCAGTGTTTCTCTGCATAATGACCCAACCTATGGCTCTTAACAATTTTTCTGCCCCCTCTTCCACAAATTTCCCTGAGCCATGTTGGGTTCATTTCTGCTCTATTTCAGTGACAGTAGGTCTTGGGAGAGTCTCTGTCTCTCTGAATATCTGACTTGGCAAGAGTTGAGTGTTCTCTGGGTCTGTCTCCTTCACCCTTGTGCTGGTACCAGGTTCACAGAGAAAGCTCTTGCTCATTACCCCACTAACTCTATGGCTTCAGCTGGTGCCCATGTGGGGTGCAATGGGCTGATTCTCTTCTCAGGTTCCATATCATCTGAAAAAGAGAAGCAAAGTCTCTGATGGAGAGTAAAGTCAGTGCAAGATAAATGGATACCCATTCTTATCTTAGAGAGAATTTAGTAGGCGTAGGCCCTTTTGTAGCCCACTATTGATGGGAGCTTGATATTGGAGAGCAGGCTTGTTTTTGGATATGTTTCTGACATGTTTTCCCATTCCAGGTATGGGTTCCATTCCACAGAGTAGATCCATTAGCCAAATCAAGAGCAGTTGGTAATCCACCATGGCTGTGTGCCAGTATTGCACTTTTGTGAGCATCACATCAGGTTGATTGATGTTGAGTAGCTTAGACCACAAGTTGCTTAGACAGATGTTGGTCATTTTCCCCCAGTCACTCTGGCACTAGACAAACTAACTATCTGGGGATTGATTCTCTTCCAGTTTCCAGCCAGGTTGCTCCATGTTCTGTCCCAACAGCATATGGTGTCTTTGGCAGGTCTTAACCATTAACCTTGAGTGGGTCATCAAGTACTCTGACAGAATTCTGTCTTTTGGGAAACTTTCTAGGTCTCTCTGATCAACAGTTCATTGTGGATGTTACCCACACGCTGGTAATGAGAGTTACAGGACAGTGCCAAGGGAGAAGGAGGAAGAAAAATATAGTTAATATAAAAGAGAAACAGAGAAAAGGGGGGAGAGGAGGGGGAAGGGGAATGAGAGAGAGGAAAAGACTGAGGATAGTCTTTATCATAACCTCTCCAGGCCCCTGTGAATCAGGTATTCTCTGTAAGCACCTGATGGAGGTTCCACTGTTTTTAGTTTGTCTTTCAGGATGTAGGATTTTATGGTACCATTTCCACTTAGGTTTAGTTTTTTGTCCCCCTTATCCTTATCCTCTCCTCCTGCCCTACCACTTTCTGAGGATATATTTGGACTCCTGAGGCCTGCTGCCATTCCATAAGAATTTTTAGATCATTTTTTCTCTTTCTGTGTGTTTTTTTATGTTTTCATTATATAGGTTGTTCACATCCTTGGTTAATGCTATTCCAAGGTACTTAACACTTTTTGTTGGTATTGACAATGGGACAGCATTGCTGATTCTTTCACTATATATTTTTCCTTTGCATATAGAAAGGATAATGACTTTTGTGCATCGATTTTTTTAGTTTTTCAAGGTAGGGTATGGTCTCACTCTAGCCCAGGCTGACCTGGAATTCACTTTGTAGTCTCAGGGTGGCCTCAAACTCATGGCAATCCTCCTACTGCTGCCTCCAAGTGCTGGGATTAAAGGTGTGCACCACCACTCCAAGCACATCAATTTGTTTTTTCTTTTTAAATCCTGCCATTTTACTGAATGAGTTTATCACCTTTAGATGTTTTGAAATGGAGACTTTCAGGTCACTTATGTATAGGATCATGTCATCCGTAAATAGGGTTAACTTGACTTCTTCCTTTCCATTTTGTATCCCTTTTCTTTCTTTCTCCTGTCTTACTGTTTTGGTTAGTACATCTTTTTTTTTTTTTTTTTTGGTTAGTACATCTTGTACTGTGTGAAAGAGCAGTGGTGAGAGTGGTGGGCACCGCGTCTTGTTCCCGATTTCAGTGGGACCTCTTTGAGTCTTTCCCCATTAACTATTATTTGGGCTTTGGGTGCTTTATATATATCCTTTATTGTATTGAGATATAAACCTTCCATGCCTGCTCTTTCAGCGTTTTGTTCATGAAATGGTGTTGTATTTTGTCAAAGGCTTTCTCTGCATCAATTTGATGATCATGTGGTTCTTATGGTTAAGTTTATTTATGTGGTGAATTACATTGACCAGTGTCTATATTTTGAACTATCCCTGCATCCCTGGGAGGAAGCCTACTTGATTGAGGGGGATAATGCCTTTGATGTGTTGTTCAATTCGGTTTGTGAGGATTTTGTTCAGGATCTTTGCATCTAAATTCATCAAGGGTATAGGCCTATGGTTTTCTTTTCTTGTGTCTCTGTCTGGTTTTGTTATTAGGGTGATGCTAGCTTCATGAAAGGAGTTAGGGAGGATTCCCTGCTCTCCAATTATGTGAAACACTTTGAGAAAAATTAATTTCAATTTTTTAAAAGACTTTATTTATTAGAGACAGGGAGATGAGGGAAGAGAGAGAGAAAGACAGAGATTGAGAGAGAGAGAATGGACATGCCCAGGGCCTTTATTCGCTGCAAATGAACTCCAGATGCATGTGTCACCATGTGCATCTGGCTTATGTGGGACCTGGAGAATCGAACCTGGATCATTAGGCTTCATAGGTATGCACCTTAAATGCTAAGCCATCTCTTCAGCCCCATTTGTTTCAGCTTTTAATGAAGGTTTGATAGAATTCAGTTGAGAAGCCCCTTAGTACTAAACTTTCATTTTGGGGGAGGTTTTTGATTACCTTTACAATCTCCATGGATGTGATAGATTTATTTAGGAGGTTAATCTACTCTGAGTCTAGTTTTGAAAGATGTTATATAGCTAGGAATTCATTCATTTCTTCCAGATTATTTGATTTTGTGCAGTAGAGGTTTTAGAAGTAAGTCCTGATGATTCTTTCAATTCCATTGATGTCTGTTGTGTCATTTCCTTTTTCATTTCTGATTTTGTTAATTTGAAACTTTCCTATTTTTTTTTTTATTTTGCTTGATCAAATTGGCCAGGGATTTATCAATCTTGTTTTCTTTTTTCACAGAAGCAGCTCTTCGTTTCATTGATTAACTTTTTTTTTCCCCTTAGCTTCCAATTCTTCAATTTTTGCTGTGATCTTTTTTTTTCCCCATCTGCAGCTCTTTGTGTTGGGTTCTTCCTGTTTTTCCAATGCCTTTAGGTGGATTGTTAGGTTATTAATTTGGGATCTCTGTGTCTTTGTTATGAAGGCATTTAACACTATGAGTTTTCCCCTTTGAACTGTCTTCATTGTGTCACATAAGTTTTGGTAACTTGTGTTTTTATTTTCATTCAGTTCTTTTTTCTCAATTTCGTTTTTGTTTCTTCCACAACCTATTCATTGGTTAAAAGTGTGTTGTTCAGTCTCCAGGAGGTGGTAGAATTCCTGTCTCTTGCTAATTTGTAGCTTTAAAGCATTATGATCTGATATGATACAGGACATTCATTTCTCCTGAATTTATAGACCCCCCCCCCCTTTATTTTTCAAGGTAGGGTTTCACCCTAGTCCAGGCTGACCTGGAACTCACTCTATTCTCAGGGTAGCCTCAAACTCATGGCAACCCTCCTACCTCTGCCTCCTGAGTGCCTTCCCCTTTGTGCTGGTATCCAGTTCACAGGAAAACATCACCCTTGCTTATTTCGCCAGTTGTCCTTAGTTTCAGTTGGGCCCCTTCTGAGGTATGTTGGGGCAGCTCTCTTCTTAGGATCTGCATTTATCTGGAAAAGAGAAGCAGATTCTCCAACGGAGAGTAAGTTAGCACCCAGAAAATTGAGATAACACTTACTTTTTTGATAGACAGTTTGATAGGTGTAGGCCCTCTTATACCCCGTGATTGATGGTAGCTTGATATTGTAGAGTGGGCTTGTGTTTGGGTATGGTTCTGACTTGTTTCCCAGCTCCAGCTATGGGTCTAGTACCACTGAGTGGATCAGTTAGCCAAATCAAGAGCAATTGATTCCTCACCATGGCTGTGTACCACTATTGCACTTGTGTGGGTATCACATCCAGTTAATTGTTGCTACTTAGGTTAAACAATGTGTTGCTTGGACAGATCTTGGTCACTTCCCCCAGTCGCCTATGTAGCGCCTTCTGGCACTAGACACACTGACTGTCTGGGGACTGACTCTCTCCTGGCTTCCAGCCATGTCATTCCATTTTACGTGCCAGCTGCGTATGGAGTCTTCAGCAATAGGGTCTTACCACTGGCCTTTGGTGGGTCATCAATTACTCTGACAGAAGTCTGTCATTGTTTTGGGAAACCTTGTAGGTTTCTCTGATCAAAAGCTCATTGTGGATTGTAGGCCCAAGCTGGAAGTGGGGGTTACAGGTCAGTGTCCACTAAGAAATTGAGGAAAAAGATAACTAATATACAAGAGTTAGAGAGGAGAGAGATAGAGGAGAGAGGGGGAGAGGGAGGGAAGGAAGATGTAGGAGATTTAGGTCAGTCTTGATCCTACCCTCTCCAGTGTCTTGTGGTTCAGGTGTTTCCTGTAAGGGACTAGTGAAGGTTCAGTCATTTGGTCTGTCTTTTAGGAAGTAGAATTTTATGGTACCATTGCCGTTTGGGTCCGGATTACTATTTTCCACCCTTTGATTCCCTCCCCGCCCTCCCATCCATCTTATTGTCTAGTCCATGAGGTGCTTGCTGGGTATGTAAGGCATCTTGGGCAAATTCAGGTTAGGTGTTGCAGATGAGTGAGACTATGTGTCGATTTTTTTTCTGTGATTGGGTAAGTTCGCTGAGAATGATCTGTTCCAGGTTCAACCATTTTTCCTCAAATTTCTTTATGTCGTTTTTTCTTACTGCTGTATAGAATTCCATTGTGTAGATATACCACATCTTTGTTATCCATTCTTCTAATGATGGACATCTGGGTTGATTCCAGCTTTTAGCTATGACGAATTGAGCTGCTACAAACATGGTTGAGCAAATCTCTCTGGCTTTTGGTTTGAAGGTTTTAGGGTACATGCCCAGTAATGGTATAACTGGGTCTGTTGGTATTTCTATAGTCAGCTTTTTCAGGAGTCTCCATATTGCTTTCCAAAGTGGTTGTACCATCCTGCATTCCCACCAACAGTGAATGAGTGTCCCTGCTTCTCCACATCCTCGCCAGCATTTATTTTCATTTGACCTTTTGATGTTGGCTATCCTTATTGGGGTAAGGTGGAATCTCATAGTTGTTTTAATTTGCATTTCTCTGATGATTAGGGATGATGAACATTTTCTTAGGTGTGTGTTTGCCATTTGTATCTCTTCCTCTGTGAATTGCCTGTTTAACTCTGTGCCCCATTTTGTGAGTGGGGTATTTGTCTTCTTATTGTTTAGACTTTTGAGTTCTTTGTAAATTCTAGAGATAAGGCCTCTATCAGTTGGATAACCTGCAAATATTTTCTCCCACTCTGTGGGTAATCTATTGGCTTTGTTTATTATATGCTTATCTGTAAAGAAACTCTTCAGCTTCATATGATCCCAATGGTTGAGTGACTGTTTAAGAACTTGAGCCACTGGGGTTTTATTCAGGAAGTCTTTTTCCATTCCTATATCATGGAAAGTACTTCCTAAATTTTCTTCCAGTAGTTTTCGTGCTGGGATTTTAAAGGCGGGTGCCACCATGCCTGGCTGGAGGCACACTTTATTGCCTAATATGTAGTCTGTTTTGGAGAAGGTTTTCTGGGCTGCTGAGAAGAATGTGTATTCTGTAGAGTTGGGGTGGAAAGCTCTGTAGATGTTTGTTGGGTCTAGTTGATCCATGGTATTGTTGAGCTCTATTATTTCTCCATGAGTGATAGTTTCACTGAGCACAGTAGCTTGGGTTGGAAGACTGTTTTTTAGACTTTGAAATGTTCCATCCTTCTGGCTTTCTGGGTTTCTATTAAGAAATCTGAGGTAATTTTGATGGGATTTCCTTTGTATGTAATGAGTTGCTTTTCTGCATTTAGAACTCTTTGTTTTCATTGTTAAGAGTTTTATGGATGCACCTTCTGGAGCAGGGAATCCTGGAGCTTGGGTCCCATGGGCCATTCAATCAGGAAGGTGAAACAAGGGTCCACAGAGTCCCAAGCCATCTGCAGGGGAACCAACTGGGATCAGGAAATCCATGTGTACACCCTCTGGAGCAGAAGATCTGGGAATTGGGACCCAGGGGTGCTTTAATCAGGAAGGCTGAGCAAAGGCCTGCTTCAGTAGTAAGCTCTCAGGGTCCAGGCAGCTGCCAAGCCAGCAGCAGGGAATCTAAGGGTACCAGAGTACTGGGAGGAAGAGCAGGAATAGGATCTGGCCTACTCACTGTTCTAGGGCACCCACTGGAGGAGGGCATCAAGGAATTGGGGATCCAGAGGCATGGTAAACTTTATCTACATGTTTAGGGCTTATGTTTTTAAAGCTTGAATTTGACTTATAATGGGCAAACTCCAATCAGTCAAATTTAATTCTACTAATTCTTTATTATTTAATAGGTATTATTTTTTTAGTTTATTTGGAGTTTTATTTTTGGTGTATGTTTGTGTGCGTGTTCATGCATGAGCGAGAGCACATGCAGGTGAACCCTGGGTGTTAGTTCTCACCTTTTATGTCATCTGAGGTAAGGTCTCACATTGTTCAGTAGGCTAGGTGGCCCTTTAGCTTTGGAAGATATTTGTTTCTTTGCTTGCTTTCTTGATGCTGTGGAGGTGTGGGGATTAAAGACCCTAGTGCTGGCACAGCTTCTGATTTTTGTGGGTTTTGGGTCTCTGAACTCAGACACATAGTACTTGTGCAACAGATAGATGCCTTAGCACCTGAAGTACTTCTCTAGCCCCTTGATAGTTACCTTTAGGAAGCCTTTTCCTTAATATCTTAGGAAGTGTAGTTCTCATCTTGCTTGCTCTCTTTTGTAGGAGAGCAGATATTTATTGTTGATTTAAAAAAAAACATTCTAGTGACCTGAGTTTATGTCTTTAAACACATAGCAGTTGACATATAGGGTACATAGAGCCACTTGTGTGTTTACAAGCTATCTTTTTTATTGTTTTATGAATAGACATTTAAATATATAAGTGCTTAGAGTTCTGGACCAGCTTTCCTAAAAGGTGGCATTTCTAAAATTTAATACAAGCTTTTGGTAATTAATTATTGGTATATATTTTATTAAACCTTATTTTGAGACAAAACTAAGCTTAAAATCTCAGTTTCCTTCAAATTATTAGAATGGTGTGTAGCTGAGAAAAAAGTAATTGAGGAATTGCATGTAAATATTAACTCTTCTGGTTAACCATTTTGAAAGATGATTTAGTACTAAATTATTTGTAAAGTATAAAGGGAAATGATAAAGAGATCATTTGTGAACAAAATCCTTACATTTGATGAAACATCTTCAAATTTGGATATAGGTAAGACAAGATCATGGCTAATGAGAGATTTGTACTGTGGAAGCTTACCATGCACAGTTTTGGGAGCCATGTCCCTTTCAACCTCACTTTTTCCAATAGGCCCTCTTAGTTCAGCTAGCTTAGAGTGAAGCCTGTATCTCCCTTTCCATTCCACTTTGTGAAGGGAAGGCAGGACTCTGTTTTTCTCTCCATATTTTTATCTGCTTTACATGCAATTTTCCTATGTCTTCAAAACATAGCACTGGCTTAATAAGTGACATACTGGCACATTGGGGCATCTGCTGTGTCTCAGCCAGATTCTTGGTCGCATTCTATTCCAGTCCTATGCTGTGCTTTCATATGGGCATTTGCTAATTGTGTATCCTCAGGATTGGGAAGGGGATGGGGCCTGAGAGCAGGGAAGATGAACCTGTGTTTGCCGGAAGGCAGGGGCTGCAACTGGAACTCTTTGTGTGGAGTGTTTTGGTATCAAGGAAAACTTTGTTGTTTTTAGACTAAGGCAGTGTGTACTTCATCAGCTAGCCACCCATGGCTACCAATGCTATTTGCCAGTGTTCAGATACTACTCCAGGGTAGCAACCTATGTTTTGTTAGTGCTCTGTGACGTGAAGGGATTGCAGCAAACATATAGTTAAGGACGTTGACAGAGGGAGGGTGGGTCAGTTGGAAGGGTATTAACAATTATGAATCACCACAACCTAGTGCACTGTAGAGTTTTAAAAGTATCCATTTTGAAACTTGATATGTATGTCAGTGCTTTCTAAAAATTAGACATTCTGAAAAAAAATTAATACTTTATTTACTTGTTATTTACTTACTTGAGAGAGAGGGGGGGAGAGGGAGAGGGAGGGAGGGAAGATGGGAGAGAGGGAGAGAGAAAGAAGCTGTGGGGGTATGCCAGGGCCTCCCACTGCTGCAAACAAACTCCAGATGCTTGGACCACTTTGGATATCTGGCTCTGCATGTTTACTGGGGAACTGAACCCAGGTCATCAAGCTTTGCAAGCAAGTGCCTTTAATCACTGAGCAATCTCTCTATCCTCCTGAACAGCATTCTTGATCTTTATGTCTCTGACTCTAATTATTTTTCTTAAAAATGTACTCTGTATTTGTTCTTGTGTTTTTTTATTCCAAGATAGATGTATTTTCTGTACTCTACTGAAATACATCATTTTACCATAACTTTATCAGTAACCTAGCAGTAGATATTTAAGTTAATTCTTCTTTTAGTAATTGAATAAGACTTTAATTTATATTTTCTAAAGTGATGTATGTATCTTTAAAAATTATTTAGTAAAGAAGAATAATAGAAAAATCTACTTTCAAGGAATTTGTAGGGAATCTGTGTGGTACCATTTTTAAAAAAATGTGTTTGGTACTTAGAAGACTGCTGTGAATCTCATTTAATTACTGAGTAACTCTTTGTTTTCATCTAAAGTTTCAAGCTTGAGTTTCCATTGTGGCATGTTATATATTGCTATGAATAAGGTTACTTAAAATGGAAGCTTTTAGTAAATTGTTTTATAAAGAAAGTCCATTTTCGTCTACGGATATATCTCCGTAACTATTAATCATGCAAGCATGAAAACCTGAGTTTTGATCCTTAGCACCCATTACTGCTGCTGCAATCCTAGCACTGGGGAGACAAGACAGGGGATCCTTGGTGCTTGCTTGTTCCAGATTCAGTGAGAGACCCTGTCTCAAAACATAGTGGAGAGTGATTGAGGAAGAGCACTCAGTGTCATCTTCTGGTCTCCGTACACAAAAACATGTGCCTACATTCCCCGCAACCCTCCCCCCACGCAATATGCACACACATATTAAAGGAAGACCTTCTATAAAATGATGAGAATGTCATCTTTATAAATGGATATATATTTATAATTTTGGATATAGACTAAGTTTAGTAATATGAATTCCACTTTTGTTCAGTTTAGTATCAGTACCATCCTTGTTAAATTATCTGTAGAATTATTACAATCCCTAAATTATTCAAGACCTCTATCTCCATGCATAAGTGAAATAAAGAATGAAATAAAAAATACATACACCACAGTTTTAGTTTAAAACATTGTATAATTTGTAGAAAATTTTTGTAATGTTTCCCTAAGTACTAGAACAATAAGTATATGACAGTGATCTGTAAATTACTTACAGTAGTACAAGTAGACTTCATACTTGAAAAACTTGTGAATAGCCATTGTAGAATCACTTATTCCCATACCTAAGCTATTAGTATTCTACACACACATAATCATTACATGTAGTAAAAAGTTAGTGAGGCATTTGATGTACTGTAGAATTCTAGTCTGTTGTTAGTATAGGCTGGGTTTACTTTAAATCAACTAGTCTATGTTGAACTGTCCATTTGGAAGGTAGAAGGATTATGCACAACATTGTGCTCCTCGGACAAGGTAGCTGAGCTAGTGTCAACACATGAGTGGGATGCTGATGTCACAGGGAATGGTTAGTAAGGATATGGAAGCAGGCACAGAACAGGACCTGAGGGTTTATTATTATTTTCTTTCTTTAACTCATAACTTTCATTTTTATTTTTAACTAATTACGGTGGTTTGAATGAAATGTTGTCGATAGGCTCATATGTTTTGAATATTTGATTCCTAGCTGGTAGCAGTTTGGGAGTTGTGGTGCCTTTGGGAGGTGGAGCATTGCTGGAGGAGGTGTGTCACTGGGTGCCAACTTTGAGGCTTGTTACCTCAGTTTGCTAGCTCAGTCTTACTGCTACTTCCCAGCTGATGTGACAAGATGTGATGACTTGCTGTATATTCTTACCATGCTTTTCCTGCCTTGATGAAAACTTCCCCTAGAAACTGTAAGCTGAAAGCAACCCTTTTTGTCACATATGCTAAGTACAGAAAAATTACTGTTAATGGTTTATTTGCCTAAAATAGTTCTTTGGGAATTTAGAAATGGGTTTTTCTCCTCCAAACTGGATTATCTTTCTTACAATGTTTTGATTGTTAGATTTAACTAAAACAAGTATTGGGGATAAGCTTTTTTTTTTTTTTTCTTAATGGTAATTTGTAAAATGATTCTATTGAGCTAACACTGTTTCTTTTGTCTTTGAATAGTTGGAACAGATGATGGCAAAGAAGCAATTGAAAGTGGGGCTGCGTTTCTCTTTATGACATTTCACTTGACGGACTCTGTTGGCCACATAGAGACAAAGGCTATTAAACAGATGTTTGGTCCATTTCCATCTTCATCTGCCACTACAGCTTGTGATGCTACTAATCGAATTATCTCTCACTTTAGTCAAGATGACCTGACTGCTTTTGTCCAGATGACAGAAAACCAATGTAGTGATAGAGTAATTTTTGGTAAAAACTTAGCATTTTCATTTGACATGCATGACTTGGACCACTTTGATGAATTGCCAATAAATGGTGAAACCCAGAAAACTATAAGTCTGGACTACAAGAAGTTCCTAAATGAACATCTTCAGGAGCATTGTCCCACAGAACTCAAGCCTGTCGAGAAAACAAATGGTTCCTTTTTGTGGTGTGAAGTTGAAAAGTATTTAAATTCAACTTTGAAGGAAATGACTGAAGCACCAAGAATAGAAGATCTGTGCTGTACCTTATATGATATGCTTGCTTCTGTTAGAAGTGGTGATGAGCTTCAGGATGAGGTATAGTTGAAGTTGTTGGAGTTTTATATGAATGTATTCTATGTCAGTGAAATAGCTTTTTGACAAACATGAATTTTTTATTTAAGTGTCATGGATTGAAACCAAAACATGAAATGTACTAAGCATGTCATTTAACACTAAGGTACATCTCCATTCCAAAATAGCTATTTTAGACAAGATTTTAGCAGAGAAAGTACTCCCTTAATATTATGCCAAGATACTTAATTACATAGCCTGGTAGTTTTGCATAGCAGGCACATGTGCTTTTCCACTGAGAACTTTACAGGAGGACTGAGAATAGTAATGAGTATTATATGTAGTTGTACAAATACTAAAATGAAAGCAACTACTATAGACAATTAATATATACTCTAAAAAGTAAATAGGTAGCACATATGATGCAACACACTGAAGTAGAAACTGGAAATTTATATAGAAAATTTCCACTAACAGAACTGTAGTGAAATAAACTGAAAGCACAAACATGGATATCCTCCACCATCTCATAATGAGTATTCGTCATTATTCACTGACAGGAAAGGCAAAACACTGAGGCGATTAACCACTCAAAATTGTACAGTCAAAACATTGGCAGCACATGGGCTATTCACTGACACAGTAAGCCATCTATTAAGATCATGTTGGAAGCCACACATTTCTGACAGATCATGTAAGCTTCAGAGTAGCTTCTATACACATTAACGAAGTGCAGACCTTGTTATTTGGTGGTTATCTCCCTGCATGCCCTTCTGTTGCCTATTCCTGTATCTGCTTCCTCCTCCTTTCCTCTTTGCCCTTCCACATCTATTGAAATATACCATTTACTTTCATATCCTGATATATCTCTTGACTTCCACATATGAGAGGAAATGTGATGCTTATTTTTGTGAGGGTGGTTTATTTTTACTTAACCTTGATAATCTATAGTTCCATCTTATTATGTTATTATGTTATTCTTGCAAATAACATAATTTTTTTATGACTCAAGAAAATTGCATTGTGGCTATCCATATGTGACTTGTTCTTTATCCATTCATCTGTTGATGGGCACCTGTACTGATTCCATAACTTGACTATTGTGAGTAGAGAAGTAATAAACTAAACCTAGAATAGGTATTGTTAGATCATGGGGGAATTCTTTTTTTTCTTTCTTTTTTTTTTTTATTAACAACTTCCATGAGTATAAACAATATCCCATGGTAGTACCCTCCTTTCCCCCACTTTCCCTTTTGAGGGGAAATTCTTTTTTTAATTGATTCAGAAATTTCCATACTGATTTCCTTAATGTCTGTACCAATTTAGTTATTGTGTCCAGCAGTGTTTAAGGGCTCTCCTCCCCCATGAATATTTGTTTGTTTTCTTGTGTTTTCATGACTGCAGTGAGATGGAATCATGGCTTACTTCTTGTTTGCATTGCCCTGATGTCTAAAGATGTTGAACATATTTTCATTCATGTATTAAGTCATTTGTGCATCTTAATTTTCAAGTATCTGCTCAGTTTATTTGTTCATTTGTGGATTGGGATATTGTTTTGATGGGTAACTTTTTGAGTTCTTTTTATATTCTGGAATTACTCCTCTCATATGAATAGCTGATAAAGACTCTTCTATTTTGCCTCAGCATACTGTTGATTGTTTTCTTTGCTGTTCAGAAACCTTGATTTTATGCAATCTCATTTGTTAATTCTTGTGATTATTTCCTGAGCTACTGGGATATTTATTATTGGACCTGAGGATTAAATTTTAATCTTTATATGATTTGGTTTTAAATAATTGATTAAATCCTGGAGAGAAAGTCATTAAAACAATGAAAGCATAGCTAATTTCCATTTTTATCTGATTGTGAGCTAATTTATTAATTTAGTACAATGACCCAGGAAAGATCTTGGGAACAGTAAAATAGTTAATTGTAAGATATAGATATGATTTCATCAGTAGCACTGACACCATGTAGGATCTGTTTGTTCACCAGGCTGTGGTGAAGAATGACTCCAGGAAGACCTTTGCAGTATAAGCAGGAGAGACTGTGGAGCTTGCTGATGCTGAAGGAGAAGAGTATGGCAGCCAAAGGTGTCATAGACCCTAGTGGAGCTCTAATTTCAAGGCCATAAATGAGTACTAGACCCTAACCAGTGTAGATGCTGTCCATTCCATTAGCAGTATAGGAACCAGAGTGAGGATGAGGGAAAAAAATGAAGAGATCTTGGAGGGCTTCTGAAGGACAGGGCCAGTAATGCTGGCTCTTCCACAGGTGAAGGTTCCCACCTTTTATATGGAGACCTTATGGTTGTGGACCACAGTATTCCAACCTTTCTGTACAGGGACAAATACCAGAGGGTGTGGACAAGTTAGTTTTTTTTTTTTTTTTTTTTGCCCTTTCGAGGTAGGGTCTCATTCTGGTTGGGGCTGATCTGGAGTTAACTATGTAGTCCCAGGGTGGCCTCAGACTCACTGTGATCTTCCTACCTCTGCCTTCCCGAATGCTGGGATTAAAAGCATGCACCATTATGTCTGGCGACAACCAAGTTTTAGGAAAACAAAAGAGACCAATGAGACAGAAAACCATGATTCCATACAAGCCTTTCCTTATCAAAGATGGCCAGGAAAATCGAGGAGGAATAGTTTGCATGGCTTAATGAATTAGTCTTAACCTTTTATTCTTAAAAAAAATGTTTTCACTTATGAATGGAAAGAGGGAGAAATTGAGTGAGTATGTTTGTATGTATGTATCCATCCCACTGCAAATGAACTCTACATGCCTGTGCTGCTTTCTCCATCTGTTTTTATATGGATATTAGGGAATTGAACCTAGAGTGGGCAGGATTTGCAGGCAAGTGTCTGTAGTCTTTATTGAACCATAATTCCAGCCTTCAACTTTCCTCAACTTCTTGTTGTGTCGTTCTCCTCTTGCTGTTGCTGCTAGGATTTGAGAGATTGTGGGCCACAGTTTCAGAAATATTAACATCATTGCTTTATGTAAAGGTTCTTCATGAGTTACTAGGTTTTGTGCATGGTTTTTGGTAATGAGCAGTGCTGTGCAAGGACAGCAGCATTTGACAAGCTGGATTAAGTTTTGTTTCATCTTTGGCACTGTTCATTCATTCTTTCATCTGTTCTGTACTGTATGCCAAGGATGATATAAAGGTAATCTAACAAAGCTTCATTAACCTGCTTCTGTTATCTTCTTTCTGAAAGTTTCTATCTCTTGGATTTTTTTGTAAACATATAAATACATTTAAAAATGAATGAACAATTATATCTGATACAGGGAATGCTGTTAAGACTAATTTGGAAAGCTGTCCATTGATACAGGATGGAAATAAGAAATATATTTTATCATGAAAATGAATGGTCAATTTCTGATAATAGTATTTTTTTTTGTTTATTTTTATTTATTTGAGAACAACAGAGAGAGGCAGATAGAGAGAGAGAGAGAGAATGGGCGCGCCAGGGCCTCCAGCCACTGCAAACGAACTCCAGACGCGTGCGCCCCCTTGTGCATCTGGCTAACGTGGGACCTAGGGAACCGAGCCTCGAACCGGGGTCCTTAGGCTTCACAGGCAAGCGCTTAACCGCTAAGCCATCTCTCCAGCCCTGATAATAGTATTTTGTTGAGGAAAAGCATTTTGGATAATGATTCTGTCATTTGTAAACAAACACTATTTTTTGTGTGTGTTTGTTTTTTGGGTTTTTCAAGGTAGGGTCTCACTCTAGCCCAAGCTGACCTGGAATTCACTATGGAGTCTCAGGGTGGCTGCGAACTCACAGCGATCCTCCTACCTCTGCCTCCCGAGTGCTGAGATTAAAGGCGTGCACCACCACGCCCGGCAACAAACACTATTATTAGACTTAAGAAATATTCATGGGAATATTCACATGTGTGGCTGTATATTTTTCTTTTGTGACAGTTGAAGTTACCATATTTCTATGACTCAGGAAAGCCACCAATTTTACATATGTACACATATATATGTGTGCACACACACACATGCAAATATAAACTAAACTTTTAATTAGGTATGCAGTGTTTCCTAGGTTTAGCTTTTCTTACTACACTACTGATTATTTGTAATATGTGGGTACTAAAGTGTTCACATTTCACATTGTCTTAATTTAAGTAATAAGTGAGCTTGGCTTCAGCTTTTATTGTTAACGTACCTGTAAATAGTGAGCATTAATCATTATGAGAATGGATTCTAATTTTTGCAAGAAATAATTTACATAGTATATTCTCCCTTCCCCCCTAGAGAGAGAAATAGGTGCTGCACTAATATTCATGGTTATATTCTTATGTTATGCCTTTAGTTAGTAATTATCTTTGCCACAAACCAAACTAAGAACAATTTAAAAAGTTTGAAATGTTATGTATTTGTTTTTATCCAGTGTGTAATTTTTCATGAACCACAAATTCAAAGTTTTTGCTCAGAGTTGCTCCTGTTTTAACATTGTCTTTTGTCATATAATTATTCTTTTTAATATTATACTATCATATCAATTGATAATTGCTTACTAGCTCAAAGAAGGGTTCCTAAATTGAGTAGTTTTTCTTTGTGTACTATATGTACTATAATAAGCAATATATGATATTATGTTTATTACTTCAATATATAGAGCAGTCCTGACTTTTCAAATGTTTTTCTTTCTAATCAGAATGGAAATGCATGAATTTAATTTGTGAGAATGAAAATTTCTATTTTTCTTAATGTTTTAATTGTTATACTTTATTTTTTTTAATTTTCATTTTTTTGGTTTTTCGAGGTAGGGTCTCACTCTAGCCCAGGCTGACCTGGAATTCACTATGGAGTCTCTCAAGGTGGCCTTGAACTCATGGCAATCTCCCTACCTCTGCCTCCCAAGTAATTGTTACATCTTTATACTCTGCTTAACATACTAGTGAGAGTAGAGAATTTATAAATTATCCTCTTTTAAAACCCAATTACAACTTTACAAATAAATGTCTGGAGCTTTTTTATTTTCAAAAGGTATGTAAGAAAGTGATGATCTGTTCCTAGAAGGATTAACTCTAAAACTATGTAGCCTGGTATCTTTTGCAGATCTCAGAATTTCATTGACAATTCAGATTTTTCAGTATTTAACAGCTTATACAGAACTTTTCTTTCTTTCTTTTTTTTTAAGTTCTATTTGAGAGAGAGAGAGAGAGAGAGAGAGAGAGAGAGAGGACCTCAACCACACCAAACTCCAGACTCTTGTGCCACCTAGTGGACGTTTGTAATCTTGCATGTGCCTCACCTTTGTGTATCTAGCTAGTGTGGGATCTGGAGAGTAGAACATGGGTCCTTAAGCTTTGCATGCAAGCACATTAAGTGCTAAGCAATTTCTCCAGCCCTCTTTTAAAATTAGTATTGATAATTAGATTTTTCTACAAAATTGACCATTTCATTTGGCTTCCTAGCCTTTTGCTACAAAATGATTGATAATATTCTCTATTAAAAATATTTATTTGAGAGAAAGGGGGGGGTAGAGCGAGAGAGAAATAGAAAGGGTATGCCAGGGCCTCTAGCTACTGCAAACAAACTCCAGGTGCATGCACCCTCTTGTGCATCTGGTTTACATGGATCTTGGGGAATTGAATCCGGGTCCTTAGGCAAAAGCGTTAACTGCTAAGCCATTTCTATAGCCCATCTCTTTTCTATTTTTAAGAGTAGCAAATTACTTATTCCTCTGTGTGTGTGTGTGTTTGTCTATGTGTGTGTGTGTGTATATATATATGTATGTATGTATGTGTGTACCTGTGTGTGAGTACATGTGTGAGGAGGCCAGTGTTTGAAATTGTGGAACTTCCTGTATCACTGTCCGCCTCGTTAAAAAAAATTGCTTATTATTTATGTATTGTTTATTTTTATTTATTTATTTGAGAGTGACAGAGAGAGAGAGAGAGAGAGAAAGGGAGAATGAGTATGAATGCATCAGAATGGGTATGCTAGGGCTTCTAGCTGGAGAAAATGAACTCCGCATGCATGCGCCACTTTGTGCATCTGGTTTTATGTGGGCACTGAGGGATTGATCCTGGGTCATTAGGATTGTAGGCAAACATCTTCTTAACTGTTAATCCATCTCTCTAGCCCCGAAAAATTCTTTTTGAATGGCATTGTTTTTTACTTTATTTTTTCCACATATATTTTAGCTTTTACTGATAAAGCACATTCCACTTTTTAAATAATAAGGCATATGACAATTTTCCATTCTTTAGAACACAAGAGGTAGGTCTTGTTAAACTCAGTTGTCATATGCATGTATTCCACAGTGAAAATGGAGTTTTAACTTAAACATATTAACTGTCGAAGCCTGGGTTGTTATGGTCTAGACATGCCCATAATCATGCCTAAGGCTAAAGCAAGAGGCTTGCAAGTTTGAGTTCAGTCTTAGCTATAGATTTAAATAATAAATAAATAAGTTTGAAGATGAGGCTCATGGGCAAGGTTTTTGGTTCAATCACCCAGCATTAAAAATAAACAAAAACAGGGGCTGGAGAGATGGCTTAATGGTTAAGTGCTTGCCTGTGAAGCCTAAGGTCACCGGTTCGAGGCTCGATTCCTCAAGATCCATGTAAGCCAGTTGCACAAGGTATTGCATATGTCTGGAGTTTGTTTGCAGTGGCTGGATGCTCTGGCATGCCCACTCTTTCTGTCTCTTTCTCTCTCTGTCTTTCGCTCTCAAATAAATTTAAAAAAACGTTAAAACAATAACAAATGTTGGGCTGGAGAGATGACTCAGCAGTTAAAGGTGCTTTCTTGCAAAGCCTGAATGCCTGAGTTTGATTCCCCAGTACCCACATAAAACCAGATGTACAAAGTGGTACAGGCAGGCATCTGGAGTTCATTTGTAGTGGCAGGAGGCCCTGGTGTGTCTATTCTCTTTTCTTTTTCTGGCTGTCTCTTTCTCTGTGTCTCTCAAATAAATAAATGAGAAGTAAAAAATGGTTTATGAGGGCTGGAGAGATGGCTTAGCGGTTAAGCGCTTGCCTGTGAAGCCTAAGGACCCCAGTTCGAGGTTCGGTTCCCCAGGTCCCACGTTAGCCAGATGCACAAGGGGGCACACGTGTCTGGAGTTTGTTTGCAGAGGCTGGAAGCCCTGGCGTGCCCATTCTCTCTCCCTCCCTCTCTCTGTCCTCTCTGTGTCTGTCGCTCTCAAATAAATAAATTAAAAAAAAATAAAAATAAAATGGTTTATGAGCTGGATGTGGAGGCACACACCTTTAATCCTAGCACTTGGGAGGCAGAAGTAGGATCAACAAGAGTTCAAGGTGACCCTGAGACTACATAGTGAATTCAGGTTGGCCTGGGCTACAGTGAGACCCTACCTTGAAAAGCAAAAATCCCCAAAACAAAAACAACATGTTTGTAACTGCTTGTTCCCTTGTATTATTTGTAATAATCAATAGTGTTTGAAATACATTGAAAGATAGTGACTTCATGGGTACCTGAAAATAAAGTGGGTCCCAACGAGAAATTCAGAAAGATAACATATTTACTGATCTGATATACCTGAAACTCAAGGAAAATAACCCAATATTTGTGATTCCCTGGCTTTATTATTTACTCATTTTCACTACAAAGATTTCAGCATCTTTTACATAGCATTTTTTTTGGTAGATGATTGTCATAGACAGCTTCAGGTTCACTGAGATGAACTTTTAGACCAGGCACAGTTACAGAGGAAGGGATATATATTGAAACTTACAGATCCAGGGGAAGTTCTATAATGGTAGAAGTTGCCCCCCTCTTAAAGGACCAGACACAGAGAGAGAGAGAAACAGCCAAAAGCCATGTCACATAGCACACTTCAGGAACTCCAGGTGGAATTAGGCACTTTGCATATCTTGAGACTGGAATTTTAAATCCATCACCACACCTTAATGCTGGACCCTAAGATTTGCCCAGTGACACCTTCTCCATCCAGATGGCTGCAGGTGCAAACTACAAACTAATAAAACACTGAAGATATTGGGGCCCATCTGTTCAAACTACCACAGTGATTTTGTCTAAACCACAAATGAACAATTTCAAATTTTATAACATTTTGTCAATAATAGGAAATTACCTTTATAATATCTTTACATTTTTTCTTCAACTTTATACTTTTTTTTTTTCAGTTAATAGACTTTATTGTTCAAGCTTCTTTCTAACTGATTTTTTTTGCTTTTCTAAAATAGCCCAAGTAGTACAGTTTCTGAATATGTCTTCCTTAACATCCTGCATTAGTTTGGTATATTTATTACATCAGGTAGACCTAACACATGATTACCAAGTAAACCCCATAGCTCACATTAGGTTCACTCTGGGCATTTCCATCTGTGGGTTCTAATTGATGTATAATGGGGCATACCCACCGGGATCATTGTCTGTTCTGATGGAGGTGTGATGGTGTATACAGACCAGGATCATACAGCATAGTTTCACTTTCCCAGCAGTCATTTCTGCTGTCTTTTCATCTCTTCCTCACTTCTGAGTTAGGTTCTGACAATAATGATAGTTTTTTTTTAAATTTCAATCCTATATTTATTCAATATGATTTCTTTACACAAAGTACATACATAACCTCATCTAAAATACTACAGTGTTACAAAACTCAAATATATAGTAGTACTGACTATACAATGAAAGAAAAAAAGCAATGTATGTGTTGTAACCTGCAAGGCCATCATGAATAGGTGAAATGGGGGTGGAATAGTTCTGATGACCTTGAGGAAATGGTTCACCAATATCAAGGGAAAAGGAGACATAGGGCAGGGGTTAAGGACATGGAAAGACAGAGCCACCTATGGGACCTTCCAAAGTTTAACCCTAGAGATTGAAGAAAACTCAGGAGGGGCACAGCCAGGCCTAAGAGCAGCTTGTTCTCCTTTTCTGCAGATACTGCCTAGCAGGGGTTTGACCCAGTAGTCTGTGGAGAGACTGCTATCCTGTGGAGGCTTGTTCGACTCCGCCATTAAACAGACTCCATAGCCAGGATGGGAGAACTTTTTAGTCAGTACTCTATAGGGCACCTTTAGGGGCACAGTTCTGAATCAAAAGCATGTCTACAGGCCAGAGTCCACTCACAGAAAAAAGGTCTGAATGACTGCCTTTAAAGTCTCACAGGTGAGGGATTCTTCCCTACTGATCCACCTTTGGCCAGAGAAGGAGCAAGACTGACATAGGTGGGACATAAGTTATGGGAGTGAGGGTCAATGCTCTGTTTACTTATCAAGAGGAGTTGGAGCTGGATCAGCTCCTGTGAGCGGCTAGGAGAGCCAGACCGCCCATGCACAGGGGACCTGTGCCCCAGGAAGCAGGGAACTTCTCATCCGAGGTGGTGACCTGAACCACATAGGACGTGGTGTCAGCCTTCTCCTGAGAGGGCTGAATCGCTGAGGGGTGGCCTAGGCCAGGGGGCCAACACAGCAGTAGCAGTAATCTCCTGGCAATAAATTTGTCTTCCATCCATGTGTTTCAACGCCTTCTCAGCTTCATCTGGATTCTCAAATTCCACATATGCACAGCCTTTGGACAGATGAGGCTGCATCCTTTCTACAGGCGTGTCACTCATTTTTAATTCTCCCATAAGTGGAAAATATCTCCATGATGTGATCCTTTGTCACATTTGTGGTAAGCCTCCCAATGTGCACTTCGGTGGGTTTAGGGGAAATGCTTTGCATTTTTCTTTTTTATCTCTTTTGGGTGGTTTGGATTTAGAGTGGGAATGGCACCTGTTGTCATGCCTTTGTCTAGAAGGGCTGGGGAAGCCAGAGGAGCTGCTGGAGCTAGAGCTGCAGGATGTGCTGGAGCTTCCTGGTGCCTGGATGCAGAGGAGGAGCTAAAGCCACTGCTGGAGCCAGTGCTAGGCTGGAGCCTGAGCTAGTCCCAGCCAGACCTGCTGCCTCCACTGAAGCACTGCGCCTCTTCCAAGTCTTATCCTTGCCAAGCCCTTCTTGCTTGGCTCCTTGGTGGCCCCCTTATCTTTAGAGCGATCCTTGGACTCCTCATCAGAGTTGTCAACTTTGCTTATGTTCTGTTCATTGCATTGCTAAAATTTTACACTTACTTTTAGTGCATATTCTTAAATTTGTTTTAACAGACATGAGTTAAATTTGTAAATTATTTTTACATCTAAGGAGTATGTTCTTTTTATTTATTCTGTATTGCGGCTTGGGATTTTAGTTCATATTTTATGACAAAAGTGATTTAATTTAGAGTTTGGTTAAATTTGCTGATACTTTATCAGTATACTCACTTTTTAATAATTTTTTTTTATGAGAGACAGAGATTGAGAATTGGCACTCCAGGACCTCTAACCACTGCAGTTGAACTCCAGACGTGTGTGCCACTTTGTGTGGGTCTGGGGAGTTGAGCCTGGGTTTTTAGGCTTTGTAGGCAAGCACCTTAATCAGTAAGCCATTTCTCCAGGCCACTGTTATTGTGTTTTTTTTTTTACTATGACTTTTTCTTCTGACCTTGGTAATTGGTCCTCTCTCTGTTCCTGTATTGTTATTATTATTAAATATTTTATTTATTTATTTGCAAGGAGAGAGACAGTTAAAGAGAGGGGAGGGGAACAGGAATGAATGGGTACACTAGGGCCTCTAGACATTGTAAATGAACTCCAGATACATGCACTGCTTGCTACTTCTAGCTTAATGTGGATACTGGGAAATCATATTCTGGTTGTTGGGCAGTGCAAGCAAGCACCTTAAAGTGCTAACACCATCTCTCCAGCCCTTATTTATGTATTCGTTATTTATTTATTTATTTATTTATTTATTGAGACAGGTTTTGCTTCATAGCCCAGGCTGTTCTCTTAACTGAAGAGCCTCCTGTTTCTCCCTCCCAAAGGCTGGAATTATTAATGTGCTTTTTTGGTGATTTGTTAAATTTTAAAATTCTTGTAATGAATTTCCTGTTAGTCATAAGATATTGTCATTATGTAATGGGATGCTTGGGATTCAGAAAAGTCCCTGAACACCAAACCCTAGGTTTATGTCTAATTTTAAATGAAGAATTGAATAAAATAAAATGGAGAAGTTTGAGTACTAAATTATATTTATTTAGGGAAGTATAGTTAGAGACATACAGAACCAAGGAAAGACCCATGTGGCTTGAGAGCCCACATGTTGGGCTTGGAAAAACCATGGAAAGGACAGAGAAGAGAGTTAAAAGAGCTCCTGCCATGTGGAGAAAGCCATATGAAAAGTAAGGGTTAGGGGTTCTCCCCTTTGCTCAACCCAGCTATGCTTGGGTTAGAACCAAGGGAAAGCTTACCAGCAACTGTAGGTTCCCAAGTGGTCAGGCAGCTCAGAGAGTTTGCTCTTCCCCCGCAAACATATTTATAACCTTATGAGGGTGGGCCTTACCTTCTGGCTCAAGTGAGCCAGAGGGACACCTGGATTGGATAGAGCTGTGGGCTGTCTCAGGAAGAGGCTCCCTATGACACCAAGTCCCAGGGGGTTGAACTTGACCAACCACAGTGTTAGGATTAGATTTAAATCTTAGGAGAGACCTCCCTACCAGGAGGAGCCAGGTCTTTTGTGGAAAAGCATATCTAGGTAAGAGATAGGAAGTGAGTTCATACTTTGATCTCTAGCAAAGTTGAGGCCTCAAAAATATGCCCAAATTTCTACCTCAGACACGTGGGCTATTGCAGCTCTAAGCCGTTGCATAAATTTTCACTTAGCAGAATTACCTCAGAAACATTTAAATATCTTAACACTGGAATGGTGGTTGATTAATGGTGTATCTGTTAACAAACCTGAGAAACAATGTTTTAGAAGACTACCAATGACATGATAAAAAGTTCTAAATATATTGGCTAAGTGATACAAGCAGTGTGCATTTATGTATGTGTTGAATTCACAATTTATGTATTAGAGAAAAATCCATAAGGAAATGGGTAAAAATATTCAGAGCATATATCTTTTTTTTTTTTCTAGCTAGCATTTTTTATTTGTTTGGTTTTCAAATTTTTATTAACAACTTAAATGATTACAAAAAAAAAATCCCATAGTAATACCCTGCCTCCCCCTACTTTCCCCTTTGAAACTCCATTCTCCATCATATCCCCTCCCCATCTCAATCAGCCTCTCTTTTCATTTTGATGTCATGATCTTTTCCTCCTCTTATGATAGTCTTGTGTAGGTAGTGTGTCAGGCACTGTGAGGTCATGGATATCCAGGCCATTTTGTATCTGGAGGGAGCATGTTGTATGGAGTCCTACCCTTCCTTTGGCTCTTACATTCTTTCTACCAACTCTTCTACATTAGACTCTGAGCCTTGGAAGGTGTGATAGAGATATTATATTGCAGTACTGAGCACTGCGGTCACTTCTTTCCAGCACCATAATACCTTCTGAGTCATCCCAAGGACACTGCCATCTGAAAAGAGAAGAATCCCTACCAAAAGTGAAAGTAGCATTAATATATGGTATGAACATTAATAAAAGTGCTTACTGAACTGTTTGATAAGCATAGTATATACAGTTAGCCAGACAACAGCAGATGTTATACCCCTAGGGCTCATGACTACCCCTGTTTTAAGTTTTCAATATCAGGGATGTATTCCCTCCCATGGAATGGGCCTCCAGTCCAATTAGAGGGCACTTGGTTTCCAACATGATAGATCTACTGGATCCCCTGTATTATACATTTGTAAGATGAGTTACACTCATTTTAGTAATAATTTAGTTGGGGCATTTTGTTTTCAGCACTTAAGTTGAATATTACAAAATTGACAAAATACTTGCTGTAGTGTAATTGGTCATTCCTTTATTGGCACTCAGTTTCAATGTCTATGACTTTCAAGAAAAATACAGGGAATGATATTTTTGAATATTGCCCTCTTAGCATTCTCTCTGTTCATCTTTTATATCGGAACTTCTCACTGTATAATACCCATGATGGTTCAGTGTTAAAAATATTTCCTGTATGTATATATGTATTATGTGTGTATTATATATGTATGTATGCATGTAGGGATATAGTTAATGCTTTGTGAACTCTTTAGTATTCTCTTATTTTACCAACTATATTTTTATTTTTAGATTGCAGATTCATTCCTGTTTAAAATTTTTTTTTTTCTCATTTCTATCATCATTCTCTTTCACTGCATTCTTTTCTCTTTTCACTCAACCCCTTCTTTCCAACTAGTTTCTCTTCTACTTTGATATCATTTTCCCTCTCCTCTGTCGTCCATGAAGGAATGGTGATGGGCCCAATACTGTTCAGGCCTTGTTACAAGTTCCTACAGTTGCTGTGAGGTTATAGATGCAAGGGTCTCTTCTGGAAGTCTGCATTCCAAGTCATTCCTTTATATCCTGTAGCTCTTATATTCTTTGTAGCTCCTCTTTTACCCTTGCAAGGTGATATAGTTGCACTATGATGAGCTTTGAGTCTCCCTAGGAATCACTGCTTGGCCCTTTTGCTAGTATTAGTTATTGTTTTAGTTTTTGTCAGTTAACTAAGCAACTACTTTGTTGATCTTTTTGAACTTCATAATCCTACTTACTTGAAACTTTGGCACATTCTACATTAATTGTTTCTGGAGGGAACTTGTGCTTTTTGCTTATTGTTAGTATAAGATTTCCTCACATACTTTAGAATTTTTATTTCAGACTGATGTTAATTTGAAGCCTTTCCTCTTCACATTCCTCTAAACACCCTCATCTGCATTCATTAATGAACTTTGCCCCAAAATGAACTGTCATTTTTTTTTAATTTTATTTATTTATTTATTTGAGAGTGACAGACACAGAGAGAAAGACAGATAGAGGGAGAGAGAGAGAATGGGCGCGCCAGGGCTTCCAGCCTCTGCAAACGAACTCCAGACGCGTGCGCCCCCTTGTGCATCTGGCTAACGTGGGACCTGGGGAACCGAGCCTCGAACCGGGGTCCTTAGGCTTCACAGGCAAGCGCTTAACCGCTAAGCCATCTCTCTAGCCCTGAACTGTCATTTTAGTGACAGTTATTTCTAGCTCCTTTTCATGAGCATGGAAGGTCATTGGCAGATTGCTTGGCCCCAGCTAAGAGCACGCTCTGAGGGATGGCTTAGCGGTTAAGGCATTTGCTTGTGAAGCCACAGGACCCAGGTTTGATTTCCCCAGGACCCACATGAGCCAGATGTACAGGGGGCACATGCTTCTGGAGTTTGTTTGCAGTGGCTGGAAGCCCTGGTACACACATTTTCTCTCTCTTTCTTTCTCTGTCAAATAAATAAAATATTTTTTAAAAAGTACTTATTCCACCTGCATGAAGCAGCTTCATTCAGGTAACCTCAGGAGAAACTAACCTTGCTCTTAGAGTCAGAGCCCATTTGACCTCAGCACTAACCCTGCTCAGTATTCTGTCATTTCTGCTCACTTTCTGGCTTAGGTGAATATTAGTCTGGTTTTGGGGTGTGAATGTGTCTCCTATTTTTCCCTGATTAATATATATCACAGCATGAATTTCATATTTTTACTCTTCTTGACAATGCTGTTACACTCAGAAATCATTCTTCTTGATTTTTTAAACATAAAAGGTAGGGATTTTCAAGATAACTTTATGAAGACCTTCAAACGTAAAATAGAAATTAATGTAATGAGATAATTGTATTAAATGGCTTTTGCCAATCTCAGACAAATATCATTAAGTTTTCTGTCATTTGTTGTTTATCAGTTTGTTTTTTTGAGGTAAGCCCAATAGACTGGCCCCTTGTTTTAGTGTGTGTGTGTGTGTGTGTGTGTGTAAGAGAGAGAGAGAGAATATGAATTGGCATGCTAGGGCCTCTAGCCACTGCAATTGAACTTGACTAGTGTGCCCCCTTTTACACATATGCTACCTTGTGCACTTGCATCACTTTGTGTGCCTGGCTTATGTGGGACCTGGGGAGTCGAACATGAGTCCTTAGGCTTTGCAGGCAACTCTCCAGCACCGCCCCCATTTGATTTTGATTCAGTACAGTAAGCCTAATGGTAATGCTTATTATGTATGTGACTCCATGTTTCAAAGATTTGGATACATGATGTCTAATTTATATCACTGTGAGGAGAATGTACTCTTTCTTTACTCTTTAGGAAACCGAGTCTTAGGATGTCTAAGATCCTAGTGAGCAGTGGGCTTTGATTTGAGTTTTGACTGATGGTTGCCATAGGCTAAAGTGTTGTGTTATCCCAGCATTCATAAATGTGTATTTTTTTAAATTTTTTTTATTTTTTTTAGGTAGGGTCTATTCTAGCCTAAGCTGACCTGGAATTCACTATGTAGTCTCAGGCTTGCCTTGAACTCACAGGGCTCCTCTTACCTCTGCCTCCCGAGTGCTAGGATTAGAGGTATGTGCCATCATGCCAAGCAGTGTGGTGCACTTTTGGTTTGTTTATATAAAAGAGATAATGAGAAATAATGGAGTTGCTAAATTAGAATGCAAATACCAGGGTCCAGATTCATTGAAGTTCAGATAAGTTTTGAAACTATAAGCAGCAGTAGTATCAGTAGGTTACAATAATCTGCATTTCTAAATTCTTTAAAGCATTAGCAGTTTTAGAAACAATATTCATTTTAAAACATTTTCAGATAAAAAAATTTTAAGCATAACTACCAAGTTTAAGGCATTCCTAGATCAGAAGACAATTATATCAAAAAAGTCTTCTCTAGCAGAATGGCTTTAAAAAATGTTCTCTCAGGGCTGGAGAGATGGCTTAGTGGTTAAATGTTTGTCTGTGAAGCCTAAGGACTCCTGTTCGAGGCTCGATTCCCCAGGACCCACGTTAGCCAGATGCACAAGGGGGCTCATCTGGAGTTCCTTTGTAGTGGCTGGAGGCCCTGGTGTGCTCTGTGCTCATTCTCTCTCTCTCTCTCTCTGTCTGTCTGTTGCTCTCAAATAAATAAATGAAAATAATAAGCAAAAAAATAAAAAAATTATTCTGTAACAAAAATTGTTACACTGAGTTAACAAAGGCTATTATTATTATTAGTATTTGTTTTTTGAAGTAGGGTCTCACTTTAGTCCAGGCTGACCTGAAATTTACCAAGTAGTCTCAGGGTGGCCTCAAACTCACAGCAGTCCTCCTACCTCTGCCTCCTGAGTCCTGGGATTAAAGGTGTGCACTACTACGCCTGGCAATGAAGGCCATTTTCATATTAGTATATAATGTAATCTGAACTTAATACTTTCCTGTACCTTACTGCCCTCCTCTTTCTTCCCCTTCCCTCCCATTAGTTCCTTTTGTTCCCCTAGGTTCACTTTGTCATCTGTATCTATGGGATGTTAGGTGTTGATAGGAACCATATGTGAGAGGAAACATGAAATATCTGTCTCTGAGACTAACTTCTTTAGACTATTCAATTGCAACTGTTTTCTTTCACATGTCAATTTTACCCCCCCTCTTTTTTTTTTTTTTTTTTTTTTTTTTAGTTTTTCAAGACAGGGTCTCACTCTAGCCCAGGCTGACCTGGAATTCACTATGTAGTCTCAGGGTGACCTTGAACTCATGGTGATCCTCCTACCTCTGCCTCCCAAAAGCTGGGATTAAAGGCGTGTGCCACCACGCCCATCTTAATTTTACCCTTCTTAATGATTGAAGAAAACAGTCTGACTCCTTACATATACTATATTTTGTTCAGTTTCTTTAACAAGTGATCCTTCCCACATTTTTGGATAAGGGAGGTTCAATAGTAATATATCTACTACTGAAAAAATTCACAGTTAATATTGTATTTTACTTTGTTTTCTATATGATATATTTTAAAAATATTAAAAATGTTAATCTAAAATAAAGCTGGTTCTAGAAACTCTAAGTAAATAATATATGCTATAAGAGCCTATAATTGAAAATATATTAGACATTACATGCTTATTAATTTAGAACCCCATTTTTTTTTAATAAGGAGGAAATGTTAACTAGTTTGTATTTGTCATGTTCTTTTTTCTGTGACCATATATCTGACCAGAAATGACCTAAGGAAGGAAAAAGGTATATTTTGGTTTGCAGTTTTGAGGGGATGCACTCCATGATGACTGTGAAGGCAAGGCTGTCCCACTCCTCACATATAGCCAGGATGCACAAAGCAGAGAGGAGGTGGGATCTACTTATAAAACCTGAAGGCTGTTGCCAGTGACCTATTTCCTCCAGTTCCATCTCCTAAAAGTTCTAGAAAGTTCCCAAACAGCACCACCAGCTGGGGACCAAGGGTTTAGAAACATGAACACATGGAAGAATTTGACATTCAAACCATAACACAGTTACTGATATTATTTTGGATAAAATGTAAAAAATAATCCCATTATTTCATTATATTTTTTTATGTATTAGAATATAGTCTATTGAATATCTCATATGTGTGATTGATCACCCACTACTTTTTTATGTAACTTATTTTCAGTAGTTCTTTGGAAAATTATGTGAAATATCTGTTTCTGTATTTTATATAAGAGCCTTTCTAATGTTTTGGGGGCAAACAGCTTGTTCTGCTGTTATCCTAACTCTAAGCCTTCTCCAAGCTAAACAGCACAACTTATTTTAGTTTTCTTCTTATGACATTTCCTATATATTCACAATCCTGGTTACTTTGCTCAGGATATACTTAAATTGTTCATTGTAGCATTCCTTAAAAGTATTGGACTGGAGAGATGGCTTAGTGGTTAAGGCACTTGCCTGTGTGTCCTAAGGACCCAGGTTTGATTCCCCAGTACCCATGTAAGCCAGATGCACAAGATGGCGCATGCATCTGGAGTTCATTTGCAGTGGCTTAGAGGTTCTGGTGTGTCCATATTTTCTCTATCTGCCTTGTTCTCTTCCTCTCCCTCCCTCTGAAATAAATAAAACATTTTTTAAATAGCTACTTAAAAAAAAAAATAAAAGTACAGGTGAACTGTAACTCATGACTTCAAAAGTGCTTCAATTAATATTGTAACCTCTAGGATATTAAGGGGTTGTTGAAAATACTGTATTACTATTATTTATTGAATTCGTTTTTTCCTTTCATTGTATTTGTTCTTTTTTGCGGTGGGGGTGGGATTTGAGGTAGGTTTCTCTCTGGCCCAGGCTGACCTGGAATTCACTATATAGTCTCAGGTTGGCCTCGAACTCAAAGATTTTCTTACCTCTGCCTCCTGAGTGCTGGAATAAAGGTGTGCACCTCCATGCCCAGCTAGTTTTGTTCAATTTTGAGCCCACAGAATAATAACTGCCTATCTTTCTAAGGCTTCTTAATGTTTATATGTGGGAATCATAGTTCATACACAGGTGCACATGAATTTAAGTTTTTATTTGACAGTTTTTATACATGAATATACTTTGATCATAATCATCTCCTATTGCTTTTTCTTTACCTTTTCCCCTCCTGTTGGACCCCTTCTCAACTAGACCCTCTTATGTTTCTTTGATGACACGTGTGAGTGAGAGAGAGTGACAGACAGATACTGGGTTTCATTAGAGTTATTTTCATGAGCTTGGAGAGAGGGCTGTTACTTATAAGAGCATATGTACCTTACTGGTCACTACCACTGAAGGAAAAATTTGCCCCCTCTCTGAGTTTCAAACCTAATTGTGAGGTTTTATAGATTATCCTTTAAAATTTTATTTACAATTATCATACTTGTACATAATGTATTTGGATCATAATCCCTTCCCGTTTCTTTTGTCCTCCCCCCATACCCTTTTCACTGAATCCTTTTTTCCAACTACTCTTTTATTTTGGTGTTTTATTTGTTTATTTATTCATTATCCATCATCCATGGTGATATGCGGATGAGTTCAATGTTATGTAGATCTGTTGCAGGTAATGGCAGCCATTGTAAGGTCATGAATGCCCTGTCCAATTGCTGTTTTGAAGACAGTGTTCCAAAGCACTCCTCACCATTCTTTGGCTCTTACATTCTTTCTGTCTTTCCTGTAAAATGTTCTTGGAGTTGTGGAGGATTTGATAGAGATGTCTCATTTAGTGCTGAGAACTCAGTTATCCCAGCACTTTGATGAGTTTTTTTAGTCTCCCCAGCAGTCACTGCCAGCTTCAAAAAGAAGCTTCCCTGGCTGAAACTGAGAAGAACACAGATCTATGTGCATGAACATAATTATTTAGCAGGTACTTTGATGGATACAACATATCCATTTAGCCAGACATTACTTGTAGCTTCCCTTCTATGATTTCAGACCTTCACAGCCATAGGCTTTTGATTAAGTTTTTAGTACCAGAACCATGGAACTGGCCTCCAGTACAGTTACAGAGAAGCTGGTTCCCCCATCAGTCATGCTACAACTGTACCCATGGGCACATCTTGCCTGGCTAGCCAGTAGTGTATCTCACAAGGTCCATTGCTGGTTAAGATTTGATGACTTTTCTTTCCCAGCAGGCTACATAGCACTTTCCAGGCCTGACACCTAGTTATCGGGTAGGAGGCTTTTAGCTTAGTTCCAGCTTTATTTTCTAGTGTTCTGCAATCCATACATGTAGTATCTTCAGCCATAGGGTTTTACTATCTAGTTATGTTGGGCACCCAAGAGCACTGATAAGAGACTATATTGTTTTGGAGACCCCAGGGACCTCCCTGACCAATAACTTACTGTTAAGTATGTCATCTCTGGCACTGGAATTTTCTTATAATAACCCATGTTCTATATTATCTTTAATAGTTTTTAGATTTTTCTCAGATAATTTATAAAAACTTAGATTTTTGGTTCTAACATATATACATGCTGACGGTAAATTTGGTTTTGCCTTATTTATTTGTCATTGTCAAACAGGACATTGCCACATTGCCATTGCTGAATAGCAATTGTAGTGGCCAATCTTGATACTGAGATTAATCCCATAATCTGCCTAACCAAATTCTTATTCAAAAGATGTTTTAAATATATGAAGACATTCTGCTTACTGTGCATTGATGACCACTTTCAGAATGCCTATTAACTATTTGATGTAGAAAATTACTGGCCTCTGTTATAAAAGAAGTCTTTCTGAGAGCCAGGCTTGTTGGCACACACCTTTAATCCCAGCACTCAGGAGGCAGGGGTAAGAGGCTCACCATGAGTTCCACACTACCCTGAGACTACATAGTGAATTCCAGGTCAGCTTGGGCTTCAGTGAGACCCTACCTTGAAAAACCAAAACAAAACAACAACAACAAAAAAAATCTTTCTGGAACTCCAAATGGAATTTTTTAAAACTGAATCATTTAATGTTCACTACATGGAAATAGGATTGTTAATCCTATAGTAAATACTGAAATATTTATTTGCTTCAAAGTTTCTTTCACTGATTATTCATTCATCAATTTTGTCTGCTTTGAGAACCAGGGTTCACGTGGCACAGTAATATGATGAGCATTGTATTTTATCTGGGAATAAAGTTTTTCTGATAAATCCTTAGCAGATTCATAATCCAAGTGGATTTGTCTTATTTATCCTGTACTTTTCCAGCTTGTATCCACATAGCCCAGTGTGAAAACAGATTTATGGTTCTTATTTAGACCCGTTTTATCTTGTTATCAATTTTCGTGAGATTTGCAGTATACTTTTCCATGCTATGCTGTTTAAAATGTTTAACATTGCTCTTTGCTTTCCTTTTAGAGCAGTGTAATTTTTGTGACATGTTAGTAATTGTGTGTGACTTTAACATTTATTGTTCTTGATGGAACAATGATCTAGTTTATTATATGATGGCACATGGGTGTTTATCTTTTTTTTTATAGATTCCTAAATCATATCCATCTTTTAAAACTGTTTCATTACCAAGAAACAAGGAAATAATGCTGTTTTAATGTTAATCTGTACATATTCTTATGTTTTTATTTTGGCATTTAAGATACTTTGTTAGTTAATTTAATGAAAATAAAAATATTTTATAATAACAGTAATGTCTCTACAACCTTAGATTATTCTCTCCCTCCCTCCCCCAGCCCTCACCCCCCATGTGTGTGTGTATTTTTCAGTTCAGGGTTTCATTGTCACCCAGGCTGCCATGAAACTCACTCTGTATCTCCAGGCTGGTGTTTCACTCACAGCTATCCTCCTGCCTTAGCGTCTGGAGTACTTGGATTAAAGGTGTGCATCACCATACCTAGCCAAAACAAAAACAAAAATATGTTTTAAACAAATAATACAAACTTTAGCAATATCCACCAGGGTTAGCCATGGTGGCACTTGCTTTTAGTGTCAGTATTTGAGAGGCTTAGGTACAAAGGTTGTACGTTGGAGGTTAGCCTACTTTACAAAGAGAGACACTGTTTCAAACAAATAAAACCACTAATCATGAACCATAAAACAATACCTACCAAGAAACAGTGTTTACTATCTATATTTATTGTCTTTCTTTAATTTCTTATGTTATAGCAAGAATAGTGCAACTTTTCAATTTTCCTTTGTGTGAAAGCTGTATTTTTATTCCTAGTTTTTACTTCTTCAGTAGATGTCTGCTTCTGTGGCTTCATTACCCGTGGTTAACCTCTCTCCCTCTTCTGTAATTTGGTAGCTTCAGAACATTTTCTCAGCATAGAGCATACTGAACTAGAGAGCTGTGCTTCTGTAAGCAGTCAGTGTTGCTGCCAAAGCAGTCTGTGGTACAGACCTTGAGTGAGAGCTGCACCTGCTCTCAGTGTGGCAAATGTTACAGACCACAGGATTTGGGGATTTCTTTACATGTAATGAGAGCTGATTTCACACCTCTGCTGGGTCTTCATCTGGGGTTACAGAAGTCTACATATTCTGAGTATCCAGCTTCTGCATGTCTCTTGCTAGGACATAGATGGGTTAACTTTAAGAAAACACCCTTGTGCTCTGATCCTAAACTTGGTATGTTGTATGAGAAATTAGCTTCTAAATAGTCTAATGATTTCCTAAAATTATTTTGCTCTAAAATTTTTTAATAAGAATTAGCCATTTGTGAACACCATTGTTTGGTAAAGAACATATGTTAAGTGTCTCTGTCAGTTATAATTATTTTCTAACATAAGAACGAGTCATAGGACAGTCTACTGTATGTAGCATTTCCTATTATAGTTGTATCTTAGATGTATATACATACAGTTTGGAGAGGTAGTAACAGTATAGTAGATATGAATTTCAGTTATCTAACCCCTAACCTCATTTAAAGTGCATAAATCATCATTTCTCATGCATGAGCAGATATGTGCCATCATTATGACAATTTTACCATACTTAACCTCAAAAAGAAATCTTGGGCTTTTCAATGTCATCTCCCCTCCTCTAGTGAACTACTACTACTCTATGCTTTACTTATAGAGATTTCCTTGTCATGGATATTTCATATATATAGAATCATAAAATATAGTCTATCATGGCTGATTTCTTTAACTTGGCAAAATGTTTTCAAAATTTATCTGTGTTGTATACTATTTTAATTCTTTATAACAGTATGGCCTTCCATTGCCTGGATATGTCACCACTTGTCCATTGATATTTACCATTTGATGACATTTTGGGTGATTTCATCTTTTGTGTGTTCTTAGTACCCTTTGTCTGTCTGTCTGTCAATCTATGTATCTATCTAATCTTTATTTAGGCACATAGTGTTTTTGGATGTATATACCTTGGAGGGGAATTATTGAGTCATATTATGGCCAACTTACTGAACTAGCAAATTATTTTCCACTGTGACTATACAATTTTATATTCCAACAAACAATTTGTACGTATTCTTAGTATTCCAGTTTTTCTATGTCTGTACAGTGCTTGGAACTTAACATGTTTATAGTCTTCCTGGTATGTGTTAAGTGATATATTTTGACTTTTTCTTTCTGTTTTCTTGAAGACTAATGATATTGTCAGATTTAGTACATATTTATATGTGTTTCTTACAGAAATTTATACATTTTGGTCATTTAAAATTGAATTTTTAAAAATTCTTACTGAGTTGTTAGAGTTCTTAGTATGTTGTGAATAGAAGTTTCTTATCAGGTAGATAATTTGCATTTTTGTTCCATCTTGTGGATTGCCTTTCACTTTATTAACAGTATGCTTTAAAGCATGAAAGTGTCTTTTGGTGAAATTCAAACTGTCTGTTTTCTTTTTTTCTGTTCCTCATGTTTTGAAGTCATACTCATTACCTATTTTATTTCATTATCTATTTTGAAGCCATAGGATTTATAATTTTCATTCTTTTATGGCATTTTGAGTTAATTTTGTTTGTGTTCTGGGGTAATGGCCCAGCTGCTTCTTCCTTTTCCCTCTTTCTGTACTACCTCCTCACCTCACCTCTTTCCTTTTTTCCTGCTTCCTCTCCTTCCCCCTCGTTACTAGGCATGGCAGTATTACTTCATGAAAGACTTTTTTATTCTTCCTCATTGAATAGCCTTGACACTTCAGAAATCAGTTGACCATAGCAGCATGAGTTTATTTTTGGACTTTTAGTTCTGTTCCATTGATCAGTTTATCTAACCTTGTGGTAGTATGACACTGGATTACTGTTGATTGGTTTAAAGTCTAGAAATAAGGTAGTATGAGTTCTGAATTATCCTGTGTAGCTTTTTTTTTTTTTTAATATGAAGATTGTTTTATCTGTTCTGGGCTTCTTTCCATTCTATATGAATTTTAGAATTTTAGTCAGTGTGCTAATTTCTGAGAAGATGTTACCAGGGATTCTGAGAAGGATTGCATTGAATCTTAGACCAAAGTGGGTTGTGTTATGATCTTATGAATTAGATATTTTGACTTATGGACTCGGACTGTTTCCAATTTATTTACCTCTAATGCTTTTAGCAGGTTTCTGTAGTTTTCAGCACAAGTCCTTGTTACATTTATTCCTAAGTAATTTTTGATAGTGCTATATAAGAAATTGCTTTCTTAATTTTATTTTGTACTGTTCATTGATGGTGCAGAGATGGGATTGATATTTGATATTTATCTTTTATCTTGTGACCTTGAAGAACATACTAGTTCTAATAGTATTTTCTCTGTAAAATTATACCATCTGTGAATAAAATAGTTTTATTTCTTCTGTTTCTACCTAGATGCCTTACATTTCTTTTCTTGCCTAAATGCCCTGGCTAGAACCTACACTACAGTGTTGAATAGCAGTGGTGAGTTGAGACTTTCTTGTCTTATTTCTGATCTTACTGGCTAAGATCCAGTCTTTGACCTTTATGATGATATATGTGATGCTAGGTGTAGGTTTTCATAGATGTGTTTTATAAGGTTGTGGAATCTCACTTTAGTACTAGTTTTCTTGAGTGTTTTTATCATTAAAGAGGAAAATTACCTTTTGGACATCTGTTAAATTAATCCTGTAATTTCTTTTTTGTTTTCTTGATAAAATATATCAATTGCTTTTCTTCTGATGAGTCAACCCTTGCATTACTGATAATTGTTTCACGTTGTCATGTTAACTCTCTATCATATAGTCCTGTTATCTATGTCTATATCATATATCTCCTTCATTTTTCTATGTTAATATTTCTAGGTTCTGTCTGCTTGCATTTCATGTTGATCTCTAGTTTTCATGTAGTGGGTTTAGTTTTTAGGTCACTGTTATCAACTTAATAAAAATGAGTTTGGAAATTGTCTTGTATTTTCCAGTTTTTGAAAAATTGCCTAGAATTGGCATTAACCTCTTCAATTATTGAGTAAAATTCCACAATGGAATGCAGTTTCTCAATAAAAATGGAAAAATAACTACCAATAAATTTTGGACTTTCTGTGTGGGTTGTTTGATAATTGTTTAACCTTTAAATTTTTTTTTTGTTTTTGTTGGATATAGGGTTTTTAGTATACAGTTTTTTTTGTGTGTGTGGTTAATCCCCAGCCCTTCACTGAGTCTAAGTCCTCACAGACCAATGGATTGCAGGCATATAGCACAAGGGCAGGAGCACTTCGTCTAGGTTATCTCTTCATCTGTAGTCTTATGTTTCTGCTGATGAGAATGGGTAACTTTGATGGTCAACTTGATTCGATTAATAAGTGTCTAAGTCATTAGTGAGGTACAGGTTTGAGCTAGGGTCTCACTCTGGTCCAGGTTGACCTGGAATTCACTATTTAGTCTCAGGGTGGCCTTGAACTCTCGAGGATCCTCCTACCTCTGCCTCCCAAGTACTGGGATTAAAGGCATGTGCCACCACGCCCAGCTACCTTTTACTTTTTAGAGGTCTATTTAGAATCTCTGTATATTCTTGGGTTAGTTTTTGTAGTTTGTATCTTCCTAGGAATTTGGCATTTCATCAAATATACCCAACACTCGTTGTTCATGTTATTCCTTTTTAAGCCATCTAATTTGAGTTTATTATTGATATCAACCTTTCAGTCTCTTTTCATGACTAATTTAGGTAAAGGCTTATTGATTTTATATCTTTCAGGATATCTTTTTTTATTTTCTTGATCTTCATTATTTGTTTATGTTCTCTTTCATTCTGCTCTTCAATTGTTACTTCATTCCTCTGCTTACTTTATTTTATTTTATTTATTAGGTATTTGTTGAAAATACTGATTTGTGGGTTTTTTAAAATCATGTGTAATATAAATTTCCTTTAAAGCACTGTTTTATTTGCTTTCCATAAAAATGGTATTGAGGCTGATTTTAGAATCTGCTATATGATCCATCCTAGTGATTGCTTCATGTGTACTTGAACAGTATGTATTCTTTTTACCCCTCCCCTCTCATGTGGCTTGGCTAAAGTTACCTGTTAGGTTTAGTTGAGGGTAGATCCTTATCTAAAGTCACTCTCATACTGAAGAACTTCCTTTAATAGTTCTCATGAAGTAGGCTGGCTGTGGTTAGCTTTGTGTTGTTGATGTTTGTATGAGAATGCCCTTTAAAAGATAGTTTTGTTGGATATAGGGTTTTTAGTATACAGTTTTTTTTTGTGTGTGGTTAATCCCCAGCCCTTCACTGAGTCTAAGTCCTCACAGACCAATGGATTGCAGGCATATAGCACAAGGGCAGGAGCACTTTGTCTAGGTTATCTCTTCATCTGTAGTCTTATGTTTCTGCTGATGAGAATGGGTAACTTTGATGGTCAACTTGATTCGATTAATAAGTGTCTAAGTCATTAGTGAGGTACAGGTTTGAGTACAGAGAGGATTAACTGAGGGACGAAGACCTTCCTTGAATGTGGGCAGTATCATCCTGTGCATTGGTGTCAGGACTGGATAAAGAGGAGAAAGGCGGACCAGCATCTTGCTCTTCTGATCTGAGAGATAAGGGAATAGCTCCCCACAACTCCCCACCCCACTCTGCAGGGAGCTGCCTGCCTCCTGGTGTTACCTGCCAGGATTGACTTTATTCCTTCAAATTTCCACCAAAGTAAGCCTTTCCTGTCTTAAGTTGTTTCTAGTAAGGCTACAAGAATAGTACATCTGTGAGGTCATTAGTTTATTGGGGCTTTCTTTAGGTGTTGGATTTCGTTCTTTTTTTTTTTTTTTAAACTGTTTTCAAGCTTTATGCTGCATCTCTATGCATTTTTTATTATTGTATAACAATTACTAGACTTCTATGTTTGTCATACTTGGGGTTTGTTGAGTTTCTTGGATATATGGATTGATGTCTTAATATAAACTTGAGGTCCTGGGCCTCTTTCTTTTAATATGTTCATATTCTTTCTTCTTTGAGTAGTTCTATGTTGGTGCAGTTATTGGTGCCCAACATTTCTCTGAGTCTCTTCAGTTTCAAATCCTATCAGGTCAGAAATACTATTTATCTCTTGTAATGCACCTTTGTTTCAGTTTTTATGCTTTTAAATGGCAGAATTTGCACTTTTTGTATTTTTCTTCATTTCCTTAATTAATTAGGACTTGTCTTATGCTTTCTTTCTTGTATTCTTTTTTTTTTAATTTAACATTTGGTCATTTTCACAGATAGTTTCTATTAGTTGGTTTATTTCCCTCCAATGTGGGTTGTTATATATGTATGTACATATACATATATATATATACATATATATATAGTTTTGGATGTTGGTTCCCTGCACTGAGGGCTGTTGGTTTGGTAATTACCATATTATTTCAGTGGATACAATTCTATCCCTCCTTACCTGACAGTATTATGCTACTGATGGACATATACTTCCAGAGGACTGTCAGTAACATAATACTGTCAGGTGGGATGCCCACATGCACCCAGAGCAGGGCTTTCTTCTTTTCTTTCAGTGATCATACCTAGCTTTTAGTTACAGTTGATTGACCTCTTGTATGTAATATTTCCTTGGCTATATATTACTCTGCAAATTAATTTGGTAAATCTTCTTTGTAAAAACAGAGGCCTATGTTATTTATTCTTACCCCAATAGGTAGGGCTTCTTTTAGCAGCTGTTTATTCTTTCCTGAAGTAAGTCTTTGAATTGTCCATGAATCTTTTAACATTGTAGCTTGCCATGTTAGATCTTATCTCTCTTTTTAATCTTTCCTTTCCTTTTCTCTTTCACATATACTTGCTTGCTCTCACTCTTCCTCTCTCTATCTCTTTGTGTGTGTGTGTGTGTGTGTGTGTGTACACATTACTGCAATCAAATGCCTTTCCAGCTTTATGTGGGTATTAGGCAACTGAACCTGGGCCAGCAGGCTTTGCAAGCAAGTCCCTTTAACCACTGAATAATCTTCTCAGCCCCTCTTTCTCTCCCTCTTTCTTTCAAAGCAGGATCTTACATTAGCCAAGGTTGACTTGAAACTCATTCTGTATCCCAGGCTGGCCTATCACATTGAGAACCTGCTATTTCAGTCTCTCAAGTGCTGAGCATATAGGTGTGAGCCACCAATCCCAGCTTTAATCTTACTTGTTTCTTTTGTCTTTTTATATTTATTTATTTGAGACAGAGAGAGAGAGGCAGGTAGAGAAAGAGAATGGGAGAGAATGGGCATGAGAGGGCCTCCAGCCACTGCAAATGACACATATGCCATGTTGTACATCTGGCTTATGTGGGTTCTGGGGAATTGAACCTGAGTCTTAACTGCTAAGCCATCTCTCCAGCCCAACCTTAGTTGTTTTAATTTAAGAGTTTTTAGGCATCAACTTTATGCCTTGTTATAAGTGAAATCAGTTTCTTTGGGAAGATAGGAAGCTTTGGTAGTTTAGTCCTCCAAGGTATAATATCTGAGTAAGAACTCTTGAATGGAGAGGGTGGGACAATAGCAGGCATCTCTAAGTATCCATAGAAGGTGAGAATTCCATGGCTAGGTTAGGTATTAGCCCTGGGTTCCTCTTCTTGTTTCAGTGTAAAATGACCAACTTTGAAGAGTCAGGGCTAAAGTGAAAAGGATTACAGTGTCTCACTCCATGAGCAAGAACTGAGTGGAAAAGGGAACTACCACTTCCTAAACTTACTTGTTGGAAAGTGCCGCGGATAAGGAAGATTTGGACAGATTGAGAAGTGCTGATGGCCAGCTTCTCTTGGGAAGAAGTCTTCTGATTGGTGCAAGGTGGAGAGAACCTTTGTTTTTGTTCTGTAACAACCACTTTAGGACCTGGCCCTTCTGTATTCATGGTTATGGTTTCTGCTTTTCTTATCTGTTAAGGGAGTGTGGTGGAGTGGTGTACACATGCCTTAGAATTTCTCTAAGTTTCTATAATTTTCTCAAATATTTCCTTTGCCATATTCCTTTAGGAAACAATTTCTAGAAGTTTTCGGTGGTGGTTTTGTTATATTAGTTCCTTCAGTTTTATTGAGGATTGCTCTAGAACCTATGGTCATGATCTTACACTGAAAATTGATCTCATAATTATTTTTTATTATATATTTTTAAATTTATATTATATTTTTTGTTACATATATTTTTATTGACAACTTCTATACTTACAGACAACAAACCATGGCATTTCCCTCCCCTCCCCTCCCCTCCCCTCCCCTCCCCTCCCCTCCCCTCCCCTCCCCTCCCCTCTCTCCGCCTTAACCTTCATAGCTCTGCCCTCTGTCAGTTAGTCTCTCTGTTAATTTGATGTCATCATCTTTTTCTCCTATTATGAGGGTCTTGTGTGGGTATTGCTAGGCACTGTCAGGTCTTGGATATCGAGGCCAAATTCTGTCTGTATAGTTGTATGTAAGGAATGGTACCCTTCCTTTGGTTCTTACATTCTTTCTGCCATCTTCCACAGTGGACCCTGAGCCTTGGAGGGTGTGAGATGTTTCCATGCTGGACATCCCTCCGTCCCTTCTTCTCAGCACTATGTTGCCTTTTGGGCCATCACAGTGGTCATCACCATCTGCAAAGAGAAGCTTCTCTAACCAGAAGTGAGAGTAGCATTAATATGAGTATGAACATTAAGTGTAGTGATTTTGGGACAATTTGGTGAGAGTAATATATGCATTTATCCAGACAAGAGCAGGCTTTATACTCCTAAGGCTGATGACCTCTCCTGCCATAGGCTTTTGATTAGGTTTTCAGTAACAGGCACATTCCCTCCCATAGAGTGGGCCTTCAGTCCAATTAGAGAGCAGTTGGTTTCTCCCAGAGCAGACATGCCACTATTGCACTCTTTCAGACATTTGGCTTGTTTGGACAAACTTGAGGTTTCTAGTGTCCACTGTTTTTACTGCTGATGACTTCTATCACCCATAAGTCTGTATATAGTGCAGCTTTTCCAGCTTTCAGTTGGCCTGGGCTACAGGGAGAAGGTTTTCTGCTCAGCCCCAGCTTGATTTCTCAGTGACTTTGCCGCTTAGGCATGTGACGTCTTCAGCAATAGGGTCTTACCATCTCTTTTTCATGGGGAACCAGGGCCTTTGCAATAGCCTGCAATGTTTTGGAGGCAACATAAACTGCCCTGGCTTATGACTCACTGGGAGGTATCCCATCCCAGGTACTGGAAATTTTCTAGTAACAATCTATTGCTTCTGGATGTGCCATTATTTAAAAAAGTAGATTTTCATATGTCTTATTCAGAATAGCTTGAATTTTGATTGACCCCCCCCCCCAACAATCTTTCTTTTATTCGATCTCTTCCCCTGACTTCGCTTAGGCCTTTCCCCTTCCTGTAATCTGTTCTTATACTTACATATTTACAATACCATCCTCTTAAGACCATCTCTCTCCTCCCTCCCCATAGCTTTTTCTGGCTTATGGGCCTCTGCTACTGATTATTGGTTCCAGATCATACACAACACTGTACATTTGTAGCTAGTATCCTCATATAAGAGAGAACATGTGATGTTTGGCTTTCTGGGCCTGGGTTATGTCACTTACTATAATCCTTTCCAGATCCATCCATTTCCCTGCAAATTTTGTTTTTTCTTTACTGCTGAGTACAACACCATTGTGTAGATGTACCACATCTTTATTATCCATTCATCAGTGGACATCTAGGCTGGTTCCATTTCCCAGCTATTGTGAATAGAGTAGCAATAAACATGGTTGTGCGGGTATCTCTAATGTAGGGAAAAGAGTCATTAGGATATATGCCTAGAAGTGCTATAGCTGGATCTTATGTCAAATCTATTTTTAGCTGTCTCAAGAACCTCCACACTGATTTCCACAATGGCTGTACCAGACTGCAATCCTACCAGCAGTGCAGAAGGGTTCCTCTTTTACCACAACCTCGCCAACATTTATTGTCATTTGTTTTGTTGATGGTAGCCATTCTGACAGGAGAGAGGTAGAATCTCAAGGTAGTTTTAATTTGCATTTCCCTGATGGCTAAGGATGTAGTACACTTTTTTAGATGTTTATATGCCATCTGTATTTCTTCTGGTGAGAACTCTCTATTTAGTTACATAGCCCCCCCACCACTTTTTTTTTTTTTTTTTTTTTTTTTTACTATGGCTTTGTAATGTAGCTTAAAATCAGGTATGGTGATACCACCAGCCTTATTCTTGTTGCTCAAAATTGTTTTGGCCATTTGAGGTTTTTTGTGCTTCCAAATGAAATTTTGGATTTTTTTTTCTATTCCTGTGAAGAATACCATTGGAAATTTAATGGGGATTGCATTAAGTGTGTAGATTGCTTTTGGTAAGATTGATATTTTCACAATATTGATTCTTCCAATCCAAGAACATGGGCTATCTTTCCATTTCCTTGTGTCTTCAGCAAATTCTTGCTTGAGTGTTTTAAAGTTCTCATTGTAGAGCTCTTTCACTTCCTTAGTTAAGTTTATTCCAAGGTACTTTATTTTTTTTTTGAGGCAATTGTGAATGTTGCAGATCCCTGATTTCATTCTCCACACATTTGTTGTTAGAATATACGAAAGCTACTTCTGTGTATTTATTTTGTATCCTGCTACGTTTCTAAAAGTGTTTGTCAGCTCTAACAGTTTGCTGGTAGAGTTTTTAGGATCTTCATGTATAGAATCATATCATCTGCAAATAGAGGTATTTTGATCTCTTTCTTTCCAATTTGTATTCCTTTTATGAGTGTCTCTTGCCTTATTGCTATAGCTAAGACTTCCAGTACTATATTAAATAAATGTGGGGACAGTGGACACCCTTGTTTTGTTCCTGAATTTAGTGGAAAAGCTTTGAGTTTTTCACCATTTAGTATTACGTTGGCTATAGGTTTGTCATGAATAGCTTTTACTATGTTGAGATATATTCCTTCTAGTCCCAGTTTCTATAATACTTTTACCATGAAAGAATGTTGGATTTGGTCAAATGCCTTTTTGGCATCTATTGAGATGATCATGTGATTTTTGTCCTTCAGATGATTTATATGATATATTACATTTATTGATTTGCATTTGTTGAACCATCCCTGCAACCCTGGGATAAAGCCAACATGGTCGGGGTGAATAATCTTTTTGATATATTATTGTATTCTTTTTGCCAATATTTTATTCAGAATTTTTGCATCTATGTTCATGAGGGAGATTGGTTTTCAATTTTCTTTTTTTGTTCTGTCTTTGCCTAGTTTTGGTATGAGCATGATGCTGGCTTCATAGAAGGAGTTGGGTAGAATTCCTTCCTCTTCAATTTTATGAGAAAGTTTGAGAAGCATTGGTGTTAGTTCTTCCATGAAGTTCTGGTAAAATTTGTCAGTGAATCCATCTGGACCTGGGCTTTTTTTTTTTTTTTTTTAGTTGGGAGACTTCTTATAACTGCTTGGGTCTCTGTACTTGTTATAGGACTATTTAAATGGTTTATCTCATCTTGATTTAATTTTTGTAGGTCATATGAATCAAGACAACCATGCATTTCTTTCAAATTTTCAAACTTAGAGGAATATATATTCATAAAGTATATCTTTGTAATTGTCTGAATTTCTTTGGTATCTGTTGTAATGGTGCTTTTTCATCTCTAATTTTATTAATTTTTGTCTCTTCTTTCTTTCTTCTGGTCGAATTTGCTAAGGGTTTATCAATCTTGTTTATCCTTTCAAAGAACTAACTCTTTGTTTCATTGATTCTTTGGATTTTCTCTTGGTGTCTATTTCATTAATTTCTGCCCTAATCTTTATGATTTCTTCTCATCTATGGCTTTTTGGTTTGCCTTGTTCTTTTTCCAAGGCCTTAAGGTGGAGCATTAAATTGTTTATTTGTGAACTCTCTAATTTCTTAACGTAGGCACTTAGAGCTGTAAATTTCTCCTCTTAGGACTGCTTTCATTGTGTCCCACAGGTTTTGGTATGTTGTATTTTCATCATTGTTTGATTCTATGAATTTTTTGATTTCCTTTTTGATTTCTTCAATGACCCACTGATCACTCAATAGTGTACTGTTTAGTCTTCATGAATTTCTGTATGCCCTGTAGCTTTTCTTGTTGCTGATTTGCAGTTTAATCCAATTGTGGTCAGATAGAGTATAAGGGATTATTTCAGTTTTCCTATAATTGTGGACATTTGCTTTGTGTCCTAATATATAGTCTATTTTAGAGAATGTTCCACGTGCTACTGAGAAAAATATATATTCTGGAGCATTTGGATGGAATGTTCTGTAGATATCTGTTAGGTCTATTTGTTCCATGACATCATTTAATTCAGATGTATCTCTGTTTATTTTTTGCCAGGATGACCTGTCAGTTGATGAGAATGGAGTATTGAAGTCTTCCACTACAATTGTGTTTGATGTTATCTGTGACCTTAAGTCTAATAGTGTTTGTTTGATGAAACTGGGATTCTCAATGTTAAGTGCATATATGTTTAGGATTGTAATGTCCTCGTGCTGGAGTGTTCCTTTAATCAGCATAAAATGACTTTCTTTATCTTTCTTCACTTACGTTGCTTTGAAGTGTATCCTGTCTGATATTAGGATAGCAACCCCTGCTTGTTTCCTAGGCCCATTTGCTTGAAATACCATTTTCCATCCTTTCACCCTACGGTGGTGTCTATCTTTTATTGAGAGATGAGTTTCCTGGAGGCAACAAATGGCAGGATCCTGCCTTGTAATCCAGTCTGCAAGCCTGTGTCTTTTGGATGGGGCATTGAGGCCATTGATATTAAGAGTTATTATTGAAAAGTACTCATTTATTCTCTCCATTTTTCTTATTTTGTAGTGTTTCCTGTTTTTCCTTTACTCATTTGTTTTAACTGTTATTTGAATGTGGTTTATTTTTTTCCTATTTCCTCCTGTGTGTGTTTAGCTTTCTCTTTGGCTTTAAGAATTCCTTCAATTATTTTCTGTAGAGCTGGTTTAGTTGTCATAAATTCCTTTAGCCTGTTTTTGTTGTGGAATGTCCTTATTTTTCCATGAATTTTGATAAATAGCTTTGCAGGGTAAAGTAATCTTGGTTGACAGGTATTATCTTTCAGAACTTGGAATACGTCATTCCAAGCCCTTCTGGCTTTTAAAGTTTGTGTTGAATAATCTGCAGTTATTCTGATGGGTTTAACTTTGTAGGTGACTTGCTTCTTCTGTCTAACTGCTTTCAATATATTTTCTTGGGTTTGTGTGTTTTGTATTTTCTGCTTTGGTCCAGTCTGTTTGGAATTCTGCTAGCTTTTTGTAACTTGATAGGACTTTCTTTTGAGAGAGTGGGAAAGTTTTCTTTGATAATTTTGTTGATTAAGTTTTCCATACCTTTTATCTGTATTTCTCCCCCTTCTGGTATTCCCATGTTCTGAATGTTGGGACGTTTAAGGGTATCCCACAGTTCCCTCATGTTCTGTTAACAGAAAATTTTTGAACTTGTTGAAACTTTTGGACTCACAAACTGTTTCTTCTGTTGTATATTCCAGTTCTGAGTTTCTATCCTCCGCATGGCTGACTGTCTTCTTGAGAGCTTCTATAGAGTTGTGGGCTTGTTCAATTTGGTTTGTATTTTCTTCTGCTTTTTTATGTATATTTTCCAACCCTCTGTTTACTTTCCTTTTCATGTCGTTAGTGCTTCTTGGAGTTCATTCTTGAATTTTTATTTTTTTTAATGTCTTCATTGAGCTTATCCAGCTAGTTATTGAGCCCCCCCCCTTTTATTTTCCTGCTGTGCTTCAGGTCATTTATCTGTTTTAGGAACCCTTCTTGGTTCTTTTCTACTAGGTCTAATCTAGTGAGCATATCATTCATACAGTTATTGGTGCTTTGTTGAGTTTCTGCAAGTTCTGCTATTTGCTTGGCTCGGGTTGCACAGTTTGTTTCTTCATTTTGTGGTTCTGATTCTTTCGTCTCATATGTTTGATTTGAGACGTCCATTGTGGGGGTGGGAAATCTAGCTGGATTTACTTGCATCTGATTTTTTTTGTGCTATTTCCTTTTCGGTGTGGTGCGCCCATCACAATGTTTCAGGAAGCCTAGGGTGTCGGACTCTAGCCTGATGGCCAGGGGTTGGGGGACAGCAGTGAGTGGGACAGAGATCACCCACAGAATTCATAAAAGGTATGGCGGAGACGCTAGCCTGGGTCCCTATTTGGAGGTTGGAGGATGCAGAGGCAAGTGGGATAGTGATGGTTGGTGCGTCTCAGCTGGGCTGGGTGGAATGGCAACTGGCCAAGTGATCATGTACAGGGGAGGAAGGTTCAGCAAGGCTGGGTGCAATGGCTACTGGGCTGCCTGATTGCTGGTCAGCAAGGCTGGGCGGGAATGGCTACTGGGCCACTAGATCTCACACAGGGTTCCAGATTTTGTCTAACTTTTAAAATATTTTGATTAAGTGTATGTGTGAAGGTGGGGCAGAATAAGTAACTTGTACTCATCCATAAAAATAACCCTGGGAATTAGAAACAAGAAAGGCTGACAAAGACACAGGATTGTGATTGGGAATATTTCAAAAGGGATATGGCTCAGTGGTTAAAGGCACTTGCTTGTACAGGGTCAATTTCCCAGTGGCTGTGTAACCCTTTGGAAGTTATCTTTACACAGCCACTGTGGTTTATTTGTAGCCATGAGACGACTTGGTGCACTCATACACACATATGTGTGTAAATGAATAGGTAGAGCCACCTTGTGCATCTGGCCTTATTTGGGTTCTGGGGAATCAAATATGAGTCCTTTGGCTTTGCAGCCTACCACCTTAACCACTAAGCCACCCCTCCCTCCCGAGAAATATATTTTTTAAAATGCTATGTATATTTTAACAACTGGTGCTCCGATGAAAAATCAGTACATTAGGTAAGAAAACCATTTGTGGTCATAGGTTCATTTAACATACTAAGTATATGTAGGGATCTCAGAAAAAAAGTGCTAGTGATAGCTTTCCTTGTTTGATTTGATTATACAAAGGAAAATTACGTATGAGTTTATTATTCTGTGATTTACAGTTCAATATACAAGCCATAATTATTTATAAAACACTGAATTATAACCTTTATTCATATAATTGTAGATAATCTTTATAAAGCTGAAAGTACCTTACTTGTGGAAATATATATATTTTTAATTAATACATACCTGAAATTTTGTGTATTGCTTCTATGAGTTTGACTTCATTACTTTTTGCATAGAGTCTTAATACCTTGTGAAAGTTCATCTTGAGGTAACAGCATTTGCCTTTCTCTTTGTGAAGCTGTTTGAATTGCTGGGACCTGAAGGACTTGATCTTATTGAGAAACTTCTCCAGAACAGAATCACTGTTGTGGATCGCTTTCTTAATTCTTCAAATGAGCATAAGCTCCATGCTCTTCAAGGTGAGAAGTATGTAGTAAAAGCTACATTGGTTAGCCAATCTTCTTAATATAACTACTTTTTTTTATGGCGTTGGTCTGTTGTATAACATATAGATACCATTCTGTTAGGTATATTTTAGATATGACAGATGATGAAATAAGTACAAGTGACTCAGTGAACAACAATGTGGCAGAATTTGGGTATGGCATTGAAAAAACTTATTTGTTTTTTAATGTGTATGTGTATGTGTGTACCAGGGTCTGTGACCATTCACTGAAAATGAACAGCAGGTGCTTGCACCACATTTTGTACCTGGCTTTACATGAGTATTGGAGAATCTAACCAAGGCTGCAGGCTTTGCAACCAAGTGCCTTTGACGACTAAACTGTCTCCCCAGCCCTGGATATAACTTTTTTTTATGATATGTACAACCATTTGTCATAGCCAATTAAAAATATATATTTATTTTATTTTATTTTTTTGTATTTTTAAAAAATTTGTTTATTTTTATTTATTTATTTGAGAGCGACAGACAGAGGGAGAAAGAGGCAGAGAGAGAGAGACAGAGAGAGAATGGGCACACCAGGGCCTCCAGCCACTGCAAACGAACTCCAGACGTGTGCGCCTCCTTGTGCATCTGGCTAACGTGAGTCCTGGGGAATGGAGCCTTTAATCAGGGTCCTTAGACTTCATAGGCAAGTGCTCAACTGCTAAGCCATCTCCCTAGCCCTTTTTGTATTTTTTTTTTAATTTTTATTTATTTATTTGAGAGTGACAGAGAGAGAGAGAGAGAGAGAGAGAGAGAGAGGCAGATTGAGAGAGACTCACAATGGGCGCACCAGGGCTTCCAGCCACTGAAACGAACTCTAGACACGTGCACCCCCTTGTGCATCTGGCTAATGTGGGTCCTGGGGAATCGAGCCTTGAAACGGGGTCCTTAGGCTTCACAGGCAAGTGCTTAACTGCTAAGCCATCTCTCCAGTCCATCCTTTTTGTATTTTTTTAAGGTAGGTTTTCACTCTAACCCGGGATGACTTGGAATTCACTATGTACTCTCAAGTTGTCCTTGAACTCATGGCAGTTCTCCCTACCTCTGCCTCTCAATTGCTAGGCTTAAAGGCCTGTGCTACCATGCCTGGCTTATATATTTTTATTATTTATTTATTTGTGAGAGAGAGGCAGATAGAAAGAAAGAGAAAATGGCTGCACCAGGGCCTCCAACCACTGCCAGCAAACTCCAGACACATCCACCACATTTTGCATCTGGCTTACATGGGTACTGGGTAATAGATCCTGGGTCCTTAGGCTTCATAGACCTTAACTGCTAAGCCAACTCTCCAGCACTGTAGACTTTTTTTTAACATGTGAATGCATATACTATTTACCTCCATTTTTTTTTTATTTTGAAAACTTTCAAGCCTGGTAAAGATAAAAGAATTATGCAGTGAATACTTGTATATGCATCTTATAGGTCCTATTTCCCATTCTCTAAATACAAGTACACATGCACATGCATGTACACACACACATGTACACACAGAGCTACAGGTAAAACAGGATGATGTAAAGTTATGTACATTTTGATCACTTCCTATAAAATCTTAAGCATGGGCTGGAGAGATGGCATAGTGGTTAAGCGCTTGCCTGTGAAGCCTAAGGACCCCGCTTCCAGGCTCAATTCCCCAGGACCCACGTTAGCCAGATGCACAAGGGGGCACACGTGTCTGGAGTTCATTTGCAGTGGCTGGAAGCCCTGGCGCGTCCATTCTCTCTCTCTCTCTCTCTACCTGTTTCTCTCTCTCTGTTGCTCTCAAATAAATAAATAAAATAAACAAAAAAATTTAAAAAAATCTTAAGCATATATCTAAGAATAATGTAAGTTTACTGCTTTGTGCAACATGTTTAGCAAATTGAACACCTAGCGTGTCATGTATCACATGTATTTTAAAACCACATTAAAATAAGAGAGAGTTGGCTAAGAAACAAATTTTAGGAAATATTTGACATATGAAACAATGATGCTTGACTCAGGAAAAGTGAAATTTTGTGTTTTGCAAATTATAAATTATTTATAAAAATTTACAAAATTAAATTTGCAAAAATTTACAAATTACTCATGTAAGTTGTTTAAACTCATTAAGAAAAAGAAGACCCATTCATTTAAGCAGTTACAACTGGGTTTTAGTGTTATTCATTGTGCTTAGTGTTAAACACCACTCTTCCCCCCCCCCCCCCCCCAAGGTAGGGTCTCGCTCTAGCTCTAGGCTGACCTGGAATTCACTATGTAGTCTCAGAGTGGCCTTGAACTCACAGTGATCCACCTACCTCTGCCTCCCGAGTGCTGGCATTAAAGGTGTGCGCTACCATGCTCAGCGGTATTAGGTTTTCCAGGTTTCTAGGGTATTCTCATTGAGACCTTATAAATTTTTCAGTGAATATATTTTCTTATAATTTTAATTTCCTTTTTTGGATGATCAAACATATGTATAACATTATTTTATCACTACCACCTTTTCTTAAAATGTTTGTTACACTACTAGCACATAACATTTAGAATGCCATCCAAAGTATTCCAGTTTCACACTCTATAGTGTTTGGCTCTCATTTCTGATAAGCAAATGGCATTATTTGCATGAAATATTCTGCTTTTTTCTTGTGTGGCTGATTGTGTGATTTTTGCTGATGATTTTTTTATTTTTAATAAGTGTGTGTGCTGAAGTGGTTAGTTTATCAATTCAAAGTGGGAATTTTAGAAAAATGTGGAAGGGTGAGGAGCCAGAGAAGAGAATAGGCAATTTTCAGGCTGCCAGCCCATAAGCCAGAGCATGCAGTGGAGGAGGTGAACCAGGTGCTAGCCTAGAAGCATGTGAAAGAGAGGGAGACAAAGGAGAGGAGAGAAGAGAGGTGTAAAGAAACTGTATAGGAGCCTGAGGTGGAAATAGATACAGAGACAGAGAGATATTTAAGCACCTTCTGTAAAGATATCAGAGGAAGAAAAAGAGCTAATTTCACTTTACTTTTACTTCAGAGTACATGGGAAAGGTTTCAGAATATGAGTTCTTTTTCTGAGACTGACAGCTAATTCAGTATTATAATTATAAAATAAGATGTAAGACAAGTAGGAAAGTGCTTTGGTCACAGCTGTAAAATTTAAGCTTAATATAGATTGAAATATATTTTATTTTATTCTTTTGAGATATACTTTTCCTTTTAAGTTTATTAAGCCATGTTACTACAAGGTGACTTCATGGAATTACAAAGTAAATGAGTTATTCAAAATCATGTAAGGAGGCAGTTACAAATGTCTTAGAAATTTCAAGATTTGACTAGGAGTGAATTTGGAGCCAAATTTTTCCATCTCAGTGTGTTTTAATTCCTTCCCTGTTCTGCTTTGCATCTTGGAGTGCTTTGTCAGCACACCGACCAGGTCTCAGTCTTTGTCTTTATAGCCTTGCATCAGTAGATCCCAGGTCTGAGTGCTCAGTGACTTTGATTGCTTTTATTAACAATTTCTTTTTGGAATGTGTGTGTCTGTTTATGTATGGGTATGTGTAGAATATGTGTGGTGTATGATGTGATATGTGTATGCCTGGGTACAAAGACCAGAGAAGAATGTCAGGTGCCCTTTTTATGCTTATATGCCTGTTTTCTTGAGTCTCTCATTCAAGCCAGAGTTGCTGTTTTTTTTTTTTTTAACCACTTTATCATTTAGTAACCCTTAGAGATTACAGATAGAGATTTTGGCATTTACCTTTTTCTTTTTTTTAAATAAACTGTGTTTCCATGAAAAGATGGACTGCATTGCTACTTACCTGTTTTGATTGTTGTCTATAAATTTATCCTCAGGCAATGTTAATTAATTTTATTTCATTATGAATAAGTAATACTATATATGAAGTTTAATAAGGATAAGGCTTATTACTTAGCAGAAAGTTCTATTTAATATATATAGAGAGAGAATTTTTATTTTACTATGCTTATAGTAAATGTTAAGTAATAATGATAATTATATTTTTAAAATTGCAAAAATATTTCAGAATTATAAGACTGAATTTTTGGGCTCCATTTTATATTGAAAATATTATGATGTTAGTAATTCTATAAGAAGAAAATTTGACTTACTTTTCCTAAGCCATTATATAATGTTATGTAGATAACCAGGATTCAAAAATATTTCCCTTAAAATGTATTGCTGCTTTCATGTTTCTGTAGGGGCAGAATGGTTTTCATAGAGGTTAAATCATGTCAGAGATTCATAATTCATCACTTCAAGTTTTTGTTTCACAGATAATTGCAAAAAAATTTTAGGAGAGAATGCTAAACCTAATTATGGTTGCCAAGTCACTATTCAATCTGAACAAGAAAAGCAGTTAATGAAACAGTATCGCCGGGAAGAGAAAAGAATTGCTAGACGGGAGAAAAAGGCTGGAGAAGATGGAGAAGTGTCTGGGGAAGGACTTGTGCCCTTTGATCCTAAGGAATTGAGGATACATAGGTAAAATTCTGACACTCTGAGATGCATGTACTACATTAATTGTATGTATCGATAGTATTTAGATTTTTAATAATTTAGGTGAGACTAAGGCCAATATTTTGCTTGTGAAAACACAATTTTATAGGATTAAAAAAGCAATAATCTATTTAATTGGAATAGTCTTGGTTATATCCACATGTGTAAGAGATTTCAACTACAAAGGCAAGTCAGTTTTAGAGGTGGTAATAAGCCACTCACTTATGTTATATAAAGCCAAGATTTGAGATTAAGTTTTTTATCCCAATTAAGTGATACTTTTTTCATATTGTTATTACTGCATTTGATTCTTTAAATATTTAAACATTAAACAGGAACTTTTATCACTTTGGATTGTGTGAAAGCAGAATTAGATTGAACACTAAGTCAAATTTATTGTATAATGTTATCTACAAGTAGCATCTGTAATTCCTATTCAGGTGTCTTTACAAAGTTCTAGATTGTGAACACCTTCCTTTTGTAGTTTGTTTCTCTTTTATAATGGAAGAAACCTGAAATACTGTAATAACCTTGTTTTAATTTATGCTTTCTTTTCTAAAGAATTCATATCAGATTTGTCCTGTTATTTTTGTTTTTTCAGGGAACAGGCTCTTCTGAATGCTAGAACTGTTCCAATTCTGAGCAGACAGAGAGATGCAGATGTTGAAAAAATCCATTACCCCCATGTTTATGATTCCCAGGCTGAAGCCAGAAAGACATCAGCATTCATTGCCGGTGCCAAGGTATTTTGTTGACAGATAACCACTTTTAGAAATATGTCTATTCTGAGAAAATGCCACCATAGATTTTCCCTGTGTCTTTAGTGAAGATAGAACAAAATGAATGACATAGTGTTCTAATGCATATTCTAAAATTGTGGTGAACATGGTATTTTGTAGTGTATGTTAAGTTCCTGTTATATTATAACTATTATAATTTGTGTTTTGTGAATTTATCAATTACATTATTATCTCACTAAATTTGTAATACAACATATGGTACACCCTATTTCTAGTTATGAGAATATATTTATCTTCAAGGACATTATAACTAGTTTATTGCTTTAATATTTATCCACATACTATGATCTAAAAAACACATTAAATACCAAATACATTAATGTTTATTTTATTTAGGCTCATTTTCCTTTAAGTTAATTAAATGTATTTGCCTGTGATATGTCATAAGACCAGTAACATTCTCCTTGTCTCTATATAATTAAAAGTCTTTACTGGAGCAATTTTATTTCTTATTATTTTTTATTTTATAGATTATTTTTATAATTATTTGCTGCATTTAATGTATATATCCACTCACTATTGATCTATCAACCAATGATATTTTTTCTAATAGATGATTTTACCAGAAGGAATCCAAAGAGAGAATAATAAGCTTTATGAAGAAGTAAAGATTCCCTATAGTGAACCAATGCCAATTGGATTTGAAGAAAAGCCAGTTTATATTCAAGATTTAGATGAGGTGAGATGAATTTTTATAAATAATTTTGAGGCTTGATAAATATTATTGATAGATTTGTATTGGAAAGACTTTTTTTTCTGGTTTGGTTGATTTTTTTTTTTTTTTTTTTTTGAGGTATGGTCCCACTCTAGCCCAGGCTGACCTGGAATTCATTACAGTCTCAGGGTGCCCTCTAATTCATGGCGATCCTCAAAGTATTTTTAAAGGCATTTGGCTTGGTGGAGCATTGTCTCAATTGTTAAAGTGCTTGCCTCGTAAGAATGAGGACCTTGGTTTGAGCCCTTGAACCCACATAAAATACTAGGCATGATAATGTGCCCTTACAATATCAGTGCTTGCAAGACAAAGACAGGAGGATCCCTAGTACTTGCTGGCTAGCCAGACTAGTCTAATTGGCTAAGCTCTAGGCTAAAGAGAGACTCTACCTCAAAAAGAGGTTGATGTGGATGACTTTCCTGAGGATGAAACCTAAGATTGTCTTCTGGCCCCACACACTTGCACACAAGTGCACATATGTACATGTGTACACAGACATATGAACACACATATGCATGTATATGCACCCAAAAGTTATTGTCTAAAACAATTTAGAAACCTAAATACTTGGTTACTAAAGAAGTATGCTAGTAAGAGTTTTAAGTATCAACAAATGTGTACATTCATTCTTTTTCTGTTCAAAACTTTTATATATGTTGATATTTTTATGTTTTTTCAGTCATTTCAACTATTTTTTGGGTTATCCTATGGAGGATGGTATGTAAGATATTTTAAAGGATTACTCTATTATATTGATATATCAAATACTTAATATACACTAAAGTAAAATACTTTTCTTCGAAGGGTACAAGATTTTAAGATATTTTCTTTTTCTTATTTCCCCATAGCTCTATTTTTTTTTTAATTTATTAGTTTTCTTTTCAGTAAATACAGGCAGTTTGGTACCATTATTTAGGCTCATCTGTGATCTACCCCCTCCCATTAGACCCTCCTTGTTAATGAAAATGGGTCGTGCATTGTGGAGTTAGCCCCCAGTTATTGGTATGATAAATGTCTCTGCAAATCATAACCCAACATGTGACTCTGACATTCTTTCCGCCCCTTCTTCTGCAAAATTTCCCTGAGCCATGTTGGGTTCATTTTTGGTCTGCTTCAGTGCTGAGGTGTTGGGGGCCTCTGAGGCTCTGGCTCTCTGATTTGGTAGGAGTTGATTTTTCTCTGCGTTGGTCTCCTCCATAGCTCTTTTAATTTTAAATAATTTCAAACCTATTTAAAAGTTTTAAGTAATTGTATTCAGTATTTTATAGTAAATTGTCTCCTAATATACATTTTTATTTAGTCTTGCTCATCATCAAAATGAAATTGCTTGCTGTTTTTTTTTAATGTATGTCATATGTCATCATTCAGAAGTATCAACAGTAATAATGCCAGCAAATCAAAGAGCAGCATAACACCCAAAATGTGCCCATAGAGTAACCAAGCTTAGAGGAGTGGGGTAAGGGCTCAGCAGTTAAATGTGCTGGTTTGCAAACCATGCTGCACTGGATTTGATTCCCTAGTACTGTTGTAAAGCCAGATACACAAAGTGGCAAGAGGCCCTGATATACCCATACTTTCTACCTCATAAATAAATAAAAATATTTTAAAAAAATAACTAAGGTTAATTCCACTCTTTATATATTTGTGTATTTTTTCAAAGAACAGAGTTACATCATTGTTGTGTGCCTCTATATGTATGTATTATAAATTTGTTTCTGTCCATGGACTTATTTCTGTAGTATATAATTTTGTAAATCAACACTCAGTATTGGCATTTTATGCCTTTTTTGTTTTCTTTTTCTTTTTAAAAATATATTGTTATTTATTTGCAGAGAGAGGGAGACAAGAGAGTTGAAGACAGTACAGGTACACCAGGCCTCCTGACCCTCCAAATGAACTCCAGTTGTACATGTCACTTTGTGCATCTGGCTTTTTATGGGTACTGGGGAATCAGAATCTGGGCCATTAGGCTTTGCAAGCAAACACCTTTAACTGCTGAGCCATCTCTCCAGCCTCCCATTATTGCTTTTAAATTATTTTTTTGTCACCACATTTTGTTTTCTACAACAATATTTTATAATAAGACAAATTCTTGTATCTTGCACTCATAGATTTTGATCTATGTATCAGAATTACCAGTAGCATTTTTTCAAAACCCTAACTCCCCAGTGTGATTAAATCATAATCACTAGCGGAAAGTCTACATATCAATATTGGAAATCATTTCAGAAGTTCTGTAATTAATTCTGAAAGATAGCCAGTAAAGTTTAACAATTATTATGTAATTTTTTATTATTACTATTATTTTTATTGCTATGATTTTATTGGCAGCTTTTGTAATTATAGACAATAAACTATGGTAATTCCTCTCCCCCTCACTTTGACTTTGCAACTCCACTCTCCATCATATCCCCTCTCAATCTATTTCTCTTTTATTGCGATGTCATCATCTTCTCCTCCTATTATGATGGTCCTGTGTAGGATAGTGTCAGGCAGTACAAAGTCATGGATGTCCAGGCCATTTTGCATCTGGAAGAGTGCATTATCAGCAGTCCTACTTTTCCTTTGGCTCTTACATTCTTTCTATCACCTGTTCCACATTAGGCCCTGGACCTTGGAAGGTGTGATAGAGATATTTCAGTGTTGAGCCCTTTCCTGTCACTTCATCTCAGCACTGTGGTGCTTTCTGAGTCATCCTAAGGTCACCACCTCTAACCAAAAGTGAGAGTAACATTAAGCAAAATTCTCACCAGGCAGTTTGGTGAGCATAGTATGTACATTTAGCCAGACAAGAGCAGACTTTATACCCTTAGGGCTCATGACTTCCTCCATCAGAGATTTTTTCAGTCTCAGGAATGTATTTCCTCCTGTGGAGTGGGTCTCTAGTCCAATTGGAGAGTGGTTGGTTTCCCCCGTAACATACATGGCCTTGCACCTGTTGGCTAGTTTGGCCTGCTACCATCCTTATGCTCATCCTTGTCCTTCCCCTCTACAAAGGGAATCTCCTCATGGGGGATTCCAGTTATCCCCATAGGGATTGTGGGTCGTGCATGGTGGCGGTAGCCATCAGTTATGGGGAAGAGGCAATGACATTGTGCTTAATGTCCCAACTTGTGGCTCTAACTTTCTGCCCTCTCTTCCACAAAATTTCCTGAGCCTTGTTGGGTTCATTTTAGGTCTATTTCAGTGATGTAGTCTTGGGAGCCTCTGTCACTCTGGATCTCTGGTTTGGTACGAGTTGAGTGTTCTCTGTGTCTTATCTCCTACACCCTTGTTCTGATACCAGGTTCACCAAGAAAGCAACAGTCTTGCTCATTTCCCCAATTGCTCTATGGTTTCAGCTGGGGCCCGGGTGAGGTCCGATGGGCTGATTCTCTCCTCAGGTCCTGTGCCCATCTGAAAATGAGAAGATTCTGCAATGGAGAGTGAAGTCAGCAATGGATAAATGGGATAACCATTATTAGTTTAAAGAGAATTTAATAGGTGTAGGCTCTCTTGTAGCCCAAGATTGCTGGGAGCTTGATATTTTGGAGCAATCTCGTTTTTTGGATATGATTCTGACTTATTTCCCAGTTCTAGCTGTGAGTTCAATTACACTTAGTGGATCTGTTAGCCAATCCATGAGCTGTTGGTTACCGAACATGGCTGTATGTCACTATTGCACTTGTTTGAGCATCATGTCAGCTTGTTTGCTGCTGAGTGGCTTAGACCATGAGGTGCTTGGGCAGATGTTGGCCATTTTCCGCCAGTTGCTTGTGTAGTACCTTCTGGCGCTAGACGAGCTAACAGTCTGGGAACTGTCTCTCCTCAAGATTTCAGCCAGGTCTCTCCTGTCCTTGTTCTGTACCAACAGCATATGGTGTCTTTGGCAGTAGGGTCTTACCATTAACCATTAACCTTTGGTGAGTAATCAAGTACACTGACAGAAGTCTATCTTCTTTTGGGAAACCTTGTAGGTTTTTCTGATCAACAGCTCAGTGTGGATGTTAGCTGCAACCCAGTTGTGGGAGTTAGAGGCCTGCTCCAAGGGAAAAGAAGGAAGAAGAACATAGGTAATATAAAAGAGACAGAGAGAGAAAGAGAAACAGGAGAAGATTAAGGTTATTCTTCACCATATCCTCTCCAGGGCCTTTTGACTCAGGTATTCCCTCTAAGGACCTGATGAAGGTTCAACCTTTTAGTCTGTCTGTCAGGATATAGGATTTTATGGTACCAGTTCCATTTGGGTTCAGTTCTGTGCCCCTTCCCCCACCCACCCCAACCTCTGCTCCTGCCCTACTTTCCCTATTGACCAGTCCCTGAGATAGCTATTTAGGTAGGTCAGCATCTCGGGCTGATCCAAATTAAGAACCACAGATGAGTGAGACCATGTGACTATTGTCTTTTGTGATTAGCTTTAAAAAGCTAAAATTTTATGTACTGTGAAAGGCTTAATAAACTATGAGTCACTCCATATCTGTAATATTTAGTTTATTTGATATAAATGACTAAATATTTTGATCTTTTTGAAGATTTTTTTCTGCTAAGGGAAGTAAATTAAAGGTTAAATTACAGCTGAAACCAATTATTTCTGCAATTATCAGCCAAAAAGCTGAAAATGACCTTTCCATTGTGGGCTTTAACAGAGATTTGGAGAGGTACATATTTCAGTATATTACCTGTCTTGTGATGTTCCATATTTTACTTTGTTATTTAGAGGTAGAGAAGTCGCCCACCTCTTCTGAAAACTGTTATTAACTTTCCCTAGTTATCACTTGGTGTTTCTTTCTAGTATACCTTTTATATTTGTTGCCAATTTGACAGGCCTAGAATTACCTCTGAGGGGTTATCTAGACTATGTTATTTGGTATGGGAAGACCTACTTTAACTGTGGGTAGTGCCTTTTGGGAAGCTGCGGTCCTGACCATATAAGTAGAGGAAAGCTAGCTGAGCACTGACCTTCATCACTTCTACTTCCTGATTGTGGAACAATGTGACTAGCTCCTTTAAGCTCCTGCTGCCATGCTTTACCAAGCATGATGGGCCAAAATCTTGAATTTTAAGCTAAAATAAATCCTTTTTTTCCTGGTTTCTGGTTAGGCATCTTATCCAGCAATGAAAATATTAGCTAAAATTGCCATCTTCAAAGTGTCTAGTATTGGGTCTTAGGTGATAACAGTGGATAAAGTGTTTGCTGCACAAGCATGAAGACCTGAGTTTGGGTCCTCAGGACCCGTAAAAATGGTGGGCATGTTTTCTGCCTGTGATCACAGCAGTAGAGAATGGTACACTGGCTAACTAGACTAACTGAACTGGTCAGCCCTAGGTCCAAATCAGAGAGCTACCCTCTATAAATAAAGTGGAAAGGGATGGAGGAAGATACTGGATATCAACTTGTGGCCTCCACAAACATCTATATGTATGTGCATCCCCACACAGGTCTGTACCCCACATACACCCACAAAATAAAATGAATATTATAAAGCAATCTAGTTTTTTAAAGAAATATAAGAATAGTATGCCACAGATTTGTTTTGAGTATTAAATGAAGAAATAATATAAAAGTGCTTATAACTTTGCATGATACAGGATAAACTCTAAGTGTAATCTATCGTTCTGTTATAACAGTTAAATTCTATTCTGCTGTTGTTATAATATATTTAAAAGGTTTTTATTCATAAAATAATTGATTTGCATCTGTAGTTGGTTTCTTTATTTTCTGGTTTTTTTTTTTTCTGTATTTAATGTTTTTAAAACAGAGTCTTGCTATACATTCCTTGTTTGCCAGGCTGTCCATCTTGCCTGATGTTCTCCAGTGCTGGAATTAAAGGCATGAACTATTATCTCCTTTGATCTTCAGTCCAAATAAACTAGACCATCATCATGAAATTTGATTTGAACTTGCAATGACTTGTATTTAATTTTATATTTATACATTTTTAATTTATCTTTGTTCTGGTATGTGAGGATTGTGCATAATTATTCAGCTAGAGGCATGTTTTTATACTTAGTGAGTTGCAATTTTCACATAATTGTAATGACAGTAATGTAGTTTTTTCTCAACTCTGCACAATTTATAGAAGATTGAAAAACTGAACAAAGTAATAATTTCTGACCTTTGTATAATGGGACCTGCTTTTAATCTCAGCCATTATTAGGCAGACACAGGAGAATTGTGAAAGCAAGGCTATCTTGGTGTAAATAGAGGGACCCTTTCTTACCACCCACTTACTACTAATTAAAGAAAATGAAATAAAATATGCCTGTATTTAAGCTTTTAAAATTTCTATTTCTTTTCACTGTCTTGCATAAATCCTTTATATTACTGTATAATAAGTCATCTCCTTCCTGTTTTTAGATTGGACAGTTAGCTTTTAAAGGAATGAAGAGACTTAACCGAATCCAGTCAATAGTTTTTGAGACTGCTTACAACACCAATGAAAACATGCTGATTTGTGCCCCTACTGGAGCTGGAAAGACCAACATTGCAATGCTTACAGTCTTGCATGAAATTCGCCAACATTACCAAGAAGGCATTATAAAGAAGAATGAATTTAAGGTAGGAAAATAACAAATTAGAAAACAGTTTTCATTTTATAAATTCTATTTATTTATTTATTTATTTAAGAGTGACAGACAGAGAGAAGGAGGCAGAGAGAGAAAGAGAGAGAATGGGCACGCCAGGGCTTCTAGCCACTGCAAACGATCTCCAGATGAATGCAACCCCTTGTGCATCTGGCTAACGTGGGACCTGGGGAATAGAGCCGTGAACCAGGGTCCTTAGACTTCATAGGCAAGCGCTTAACCACTAAACCATCTCTCCAGCCCCAGTTTTAAAATTATAAAAATTAAAGCAAGCCTGGAGTTCTGTGGACCCTGGAAGTTTTTGAAGATGTTTACTGTACTGAAAGTCATGCAAAGAAAGCTGCTTGGTTCAGTTCTTGACTACTAAAGGATTCCTTGTTTGTGTTATTAAAACCCAATTAGCCTTATGAAAAGGCATGAAAGTGCATTTAGCTTTGAAGCAAAACCTATTTTCAAAGTGATAATGCTGGATAAACAAATTCCATTGTCCTTTAAATAACTACACACTTATCCACCAGAGATAAGTATTTTCAATATATCATTATTAACATTTTCATAGGAAGTAGCTAGAATAATATTTCACAATAAACTGTGACTTATATTGGTTACTATGAAACAAATGACTTGTAGGTTTTGCTCATTCATCAGGCTCCTGTTTCTTTGGCACAGATTGTATATGTTGCTCCAATGAAAGCCTTGGCAGCTGAAATGACAAATTATTTCAGCATACGTCTAGAGCCACTGGGTATCATTGTAAAGGAACTGACTGGTGATATGCAGTTGTCAAAAAATGAAATTTTACGAACTCAGGTATGTTATTTACCTACACATTTTGTACTATATTGTCCATTTTTAGGTAATTATGAAAATTATTAAACATCTGTATTTCAAGGAAGTATATTGCATAGATATAATTTTTTGAACTTTTACTTGTGATCCTTTTGTACTTTAGCAAAGTTTACTGGTGTTCTGTCCTTGGAGTCCTTTTGTGATTCATACTCTGCTTTGAATGCTGCTTTGGTGTTCCAAGCACCGATTTTACAACTCCTGGTAGTTCCTTTGAAAGAGTAGGGGTGAAAATATAAATAGAACTGTAATTAAATTTTGTTCATTTATTTGAGAGCAACAGACACAGAGAGAAAGAGACACACAGAGAGAGATAGAGATAGAGAGAGAGAGATAGAATGGGTGCTTCAGGGCCTCCAGGCCCTGCAAACGAACTCCAGACGCTTGTACCTGCTTGTGCATCTGGCTAACATGGGTCCCAGGGAATCGAGCTTCGAACCGGGGTCCTTAGGTTTCATAGGCAAGCACTTAACCACTAAGCCATCTCTCTAGCCCCTGTAATTAAATTTTAAGAGGAAATAATATGTCAACCTTGAAGTAATCCCATTAGTATTACAAATGATTTTCAGCCTTGTTAGGTTCATTTTAGATATGCTTAAGAGATGAGGTCTTGGGAGCCTCTGTGTCTCTCTGGTTTGTTAGGAGTTGAATGTTCTCTGAGCAACAGTTGATTAAAAATATTAAAATATTCTAACCACTGAAGGTACCATAAACTAAAATGTAAGTCACCAAATAGTATAATTCATTTATAACACATAATATAAATCTCTAATATCATGTATTTGCAGATTTGTTAATGTATAAATTAATTGGAAAAATTGGCAGAAAACTATAGGTTTATTTAAAGTATAAATAAAAGTATTAAAAATTATGCTGTAAAGATGGCTTAGTGGTTAAGGCGCTTCCCTACAAAGCCTGGGGACCCAGGTTCAATTCCACAGTACCCATATAAGCCAGATGCACAAAGTGACATGTGCGTCTGAAGTTTGTTTGCAGTGGTTAGAGGCCCTGGTAACCCCATTCACTACCCTCCCCCAATCCCCTTCACTGTGTATCTGCCTCTCTCTCTCTCTCTCTCTCTCTCTTGCTCTCGCTCTCGCTCTTGTGCTCTCTCTGTAAAATAAATGCAATACTTAAAAATGTTCAAATATATAGAAAACATAATTACAAGAAATGCAATTAGTATTTCTACTAGGCCTGTAAAAAATGAATACGGAATACCCACTCTTATATTTTTAGTTCTAAGAATATAACCCTTGGAACTGTTGTATAAAGTCATCAAATATTATACATTACTGCTCATTGAAGCTCTGTTTTTAAAGCATTTTTATGTAATTTTTATTAGTTATATATACACAGTGTGTATACAGCAATGTTGGGACCGTTGTTAGCCACCTCCCTGTTCTCCCCCTTGTGCAGGGACCCTCCTTGTTGGGGAATGTGGGTCATGCAATTAGGGTTAGCCACCAGTTATGGGCAAGAGGCAAAGTCTTTGTGCATAATGTCCCAACATGTGACTCTTACAATCTTTCCACCCCCTTCCACAAATTTCCCTGAGCCATTTTGGGTTCGTTTTAGGTCTACTTCAGTGAGGAAGTCTTGGGAGTTTCTGTGTCTCTGGTTATCTGTTTGGTAGGAGTTGAGTGTTCTTTGTGTCTATCACCTTCATCCTTGTGCTGGTACCAGGTTCACCAAGAAAGCAGCACTCTTGCGCATTTCCTCAGTTAGTATTGTTTTCAGCTGGGGCCCTGTTGAGGCGTGATGGGCTGATTCTCTCCTCAGGATCTGCATCTATCTGAGAAATAAAAGCAAATTCTCCAATGGAAACTGAAGTCAACACCAGATAAATGGGATAACGATTATTATTTTAGAGAGAATTTGATAGGTATAGGCCCTCCTGTAGCCCATGATTGGTGGGAGCTTGATCATGGATAGTGGGCTTGTTTTTGGATATGGTTCTGACTTGTTTCTCAGCTCCAGCTATTGGTTCTGTTCCACTGAGTGGATCAGTTAGCCAAATCAAGAGCAGTTGGTTACCCATCATGGCTGTGTGCCACTATTGCACTTGTGTGAGCATCATACCAGTTTGTTTGCTGCTGAGTAGCTTAGACCAAGGCTTGGATGGATGTTGGTCAGTTCCCCCCATTCACTCATGTAACACTTTCTGTTACTAGATGAGCTAACTGTCTGGCGACTAACTCTCTTCCATATTTCAGCCAGGTGACTCCATGTTCAGTACCAACAGCATATGGTGTCTGCGGCAGTAGGGTCTTACCACTAACCTTTGGTGGGTCATCAAGTACTATGACAGGAATCTGTCTTTTGGGAAACCTTGTAGGTCTCTCTGATCAACAGCTCGTTGTCAATGTTATCCACATGCTGGTACTGGGAGTTACAGGTCAGCACCAAAGAAAAGGAAGAAAAATATAGGTAATATAAAAGAGATAGAGAAAGAGGGCGAGAAAGAAAGAGAAACAGGAGATTAAGGTCAGTCTTCATCATATTCTCTCCAGGGCCTTGTGATTCAGGTGTTCACTGTAAGGACCTGATAAAGATTCATCCATTTAGTGTGTCTTTTAGGATGCAGAATTTTATGGTACATTTTCATATTCTCTCCAGGGCCTTGTGATTCAGGTGTTCACTGTAAGGACCTGATAAAGATTCATCCATTTAGTGTGTCTTTTAGGATGCAGAATTTTATGGTACATTTGCGATTTGGGTAGTTTTTTTTTGTCCTCCACTTCCATCCTTACCCTCCTCTCCCACCCCACCAGTCCTAAAGATGTTTATTAGGTATGTTAGCATCTCAGGTAGATTCAGGTTAGGACAATGTGACTCTTATCTCTCTGTGATTGGGTGCATTCACTGAGAATGATCTGTTCCAGATTCGACCATTTTTCTTCAAATGGCTTTGTGTCATTTTTCTTTACTGCTGTGTAGAATACCATCGTGTAGCTATACCATATCTTGGTAAACCATTCTTCTAATGGTGGACTTCTGGGTTGATTCCAGTTCTTAGCAATTATGAATTGAGCAGTTATAAGCATGGTTGAGCAAATCTCTTTGAATTGAGGTGTGGAGCTTTTAGGATAAATGCCCAGTAAGGTACTAACTGGGTCTGTTTTGAACTCTATAGTCAACCTTTATAGGCGTCTCCATTTTGCTTTCCAAAGTGGTTGTACCATCTTACATCCCCACCAACAATGGATGAGCATTCCTATTTCTCCACATCCTCATCAGCATTTATTTTTATTTGATTTTTTAATGTTTGCTGTCCTTACTGGGGTAAGGTGGAATCTCATATTTGTTTTAATTTGCATTTCCCTGATGATTAGGCCTAATGAACATTCTCTTAAGTGTGTGTTTGCCATTTATTTTCTTTCTCTGAGAACTGCCGATCAGTTCTTTGCCCCATCTTGTGAGTAGGTTGTTTGACTTTTTATTATTTAGGTTTTTGAGTTCTTTGTAGATTCTAGAAATTAGGCTCTGTCAGTTGGATGGCCAGTAAATATTTTCTCCTATTGTGTGGGCAATATGTTCATGAATAAACTTTTCAGCTTCTTGAGGTCCTAATGGTTGAGTGATTATTTAAGATTCTGAGCTACCAGGGTTTTGTTCTGGAAGTATTTTTCCATTTCTATATCATGGAAATTTCCTCCTAGTTTTTTTTTTTTTTTTTTTTTTTTTTTAAAGTAGTAGCTGAGTTTCCGGTCATACATTGAGGACTATGATCCATCTGGACTTGATTTTCTTTTTTTTTTTTTTGGTATGGTGAGATGTGTGCATTGTTTCAGCTTCCTGCATACGGTGATCCAGTTTGTCCAGCAACATTTGTTGGAGATGCTGGCTTTTTTCCAGCCTATATTAGGGCTGTAGTTAACTTGACCCAAAGTCCGGGTCCTCAGTTCTGTTCCATTTGTTTATACTCCTGTTTTTATGGCAGTACCATGCTGTTTTTATTACTATGGCTTTGTAGTATATAGCTTTAGCTCAGGTATGGTGATGTCTCAAGAGGTGTTTCTTTTGCTTAGGAAATGCTTGAATATTCGAGAACTTCTGCCTTTTCATAAGAATTTTGAGATAATTTTTTTCTATCTCTGTGAAGAAGTGTTGGTATTTTGATTGACATTCCATTAAATCTGTATATTGTCTTTGGTAAGATTGCCATTTTCACAATTTTAATTCTGCCTATCCAGGAGCATGGGAGATTTTTCCATTTTTTTCATGTCTTCCTAATTTCTTTTTTGAGTCTTTTTATGTTTTTATTGTATAGGGCTTTCACATCCTTGGTTAATATTATTCCTAAGCATTTTATTGTTGTTGCTATTGAAAATGGGACAATATCATGCATTTCTTTCTTTGTGTCTTTGTCTTTTGCATATAGATAGGCTGCTGATTTTTGTGCATTGATTTTGTATCCAGCTACTTTGCTAAAGAAGTTAATCACCTTTAAGAGTTTTGAGATGGAGGCTCTCAGGTCTCTAGTGTATAAAATCTTGTCATCCTAACTTCCTCCTTTTCAGTTTCTATCCCTTGTATTTCTTTCTCTTACCTTATTGCTTGAGCTAGAACTTCCAGTACTATATTGAAAGGCAGAGGTGAGATTAGACACCCCTGTCATGTTCCTGATCTCAGTGGGAATTCCTTCATTCTCTCTTCATTAAGTATTTTTTGGGCTTTAGGAAATAGATGAATTCCTGGACATATACCACCTACCAAAGCTAAACTCAGAGCATATTAATATCCTGTCACACCCATTGAGATTGAAAAGGTAATTGAAAACCTCTCCCAAAAGAAGGGTCTGGGACCAGATGGCTTCTAAGATGAATTCTATCAAATCTTCATGGAAGAGCTAAAACCAATTTTTCCTCAAACTGTAGCACACACTGGAGAATGGGGATGCTCCCTGATTCCTCCTATGAAGCTAGTATTACCCTAATACCAAAACCAGGCAGAGATGCCAAAAACATTATAGGCCTATTTCCCTGATGAACCTAGACGCAAAGATCGTGAAGAAAATCCTAGCAAACAGAATCTAACAACACATCAAAAGCATTTTCCACCTTGATCAAGTGGGCTTCATCCCAGGAATGCAGGGTTAGTTCAACATATGGAAATTTGTCAATGTAACACACCACATAATAAATAAGCTTAAACACAAAAACCACATGATCATTTCGATAGATGCAGAAAAGACCTTTGAGAAAATACATCATCACTTCATGATCAAAACTTTGGAGAGAATTGCCAGGGATGGTTTATATCTCAACAGTATATATATGGAATTTTATTGATTGAAGCAACAGGTAAGAAAGTAGTGATAACCAAGTGACATTTTAGAGTCACCTATGGAAAGGTAATACAGCCTGTTTAAGAGTAGATGACATATTCCTGACTGTGGGTGGAAGTTTACTAGCTCTGCCATAGAAAAATGCCTCAGACTTTGTATCTTAAAGTAAAAGAGTCTTAATTCCCTCACATTTTTGTTGTTCTGAAGGTGGCTGTCAATGTGTTGGCAAAGTTGATTCCCCCTGGAGCTTTGAAAGAGTTTGTATTCCCTGTCTTCTCGCGTTTGTGGCCACTGGCAGTTCTTGGAATTCCTTGGCTGGCATACATCACACTGAAGTGTCTGTCTTTGGTTTCACTTGGCTTTTTCCTATGTGTCCTTTTCCTTATTCCAATCTTGAAGGAATATGAGTCATTGGGTTTTTCATTAACTCTATCAAGAGGGCGTCATCTCAAGAACCACATTTTATATGTGTGAAGCCCTGTTTTCCAAATGAGACTTTCCTCATGGACTGAATATTTATTAAAAATACTATTTTATTATTATTTAATTATTAATTATTAATGTTATTTAATGATATTACTATTTTGAGAGAGAGAGAAAGAGGCAGAGAGGGAGAACAGGCATTCCAGGGCCTTTCAACCCATGTGAATAAATGCCTGACGCTTGTGCCCCCTTGTGTGCATGTACAGCATTGCATGCTTACCTCACTGTCTTGTCTGTGTGGGACCTGGATATAACATGAGTTCTTAGGCTTCCTTCCCAGCCATGTGCCTTAACCGCTAAGCTATCTCTTCAGCCCTAAATTACTTATTTTTTGCCTTCCTCCTAAATTCATATGTTTGCTGCCTCAAACCACAAAGTAAATGATATGTCAGGCCTATAGACCAATTAGAGAGCGATCGGTTTCCCCCATAACAGACATGCTACTATTGCACCTTTTGGCTCATAACCTGGCTGGCTAAATTTAAGGCTTGCTATATCCCCTGTTGTTTATTTCCACTGGTGAATTAATTTTCTCCCATGGAGCTGTCAGCTGGTCTACACCAAGGAGTAGGTTTTTAGCTCAGTTCCAACAGTATTTCTCAGTGACCTTGCAACCCAAGCATGTGGAGTCTTCTGCAATTGGGTCTTACCATCTATTCCTGATGGGAAACCATGAGCCTCAGCAATGGCCTGTAATGTTTTGGGGGCATCAGAGACCTCCCTGGCAAACACTGTACTGGAAAGTATCCCATTCCTGACTGAAAATTTTCTAATAACAGTCTGTGGCTATGGGGTGTGCCATTGTCCAAAAAAAATAGGTTTCCATATGACATATTCATACCCTCTTATATTTTGATAAACCCTTCCCCCACCCTTCCATTATTCAATCTCTTCCCCTGACCTCACTTAGATCTTTCCACCCTGAGTGATCTGTTCTTCTATTTACATATATACAATGCCATCCCCTCTTCTATATAACCCTTTTAGCTTACTGACCTCTGATACTGAATTTTATTCCAACTCACATACAAGTTCAAATATTTGTAGCTAGAATCCACATATGAGAGGGAACATGTGGTGCTTGGCTTTCTTAGCTCAGGTTACCTAAGTATAATGCCTTCTAGGTTCAGCCAGTTCCATGGAAATTCATAATTTTTCTTACTGCTATATAGAACTCCAGTGTATAGAGCTGGAGAGATGGCTTAGCAGTTCAGGTGCTTGCCTGCAAAGCCTAAGAACTCATGTTCTACTCTCAAGATCCTGCATTGGCCAGGCACACAAAGGTGAGGCAAGTGCAAGGTCACACATGTGCACTAAGTGGTAGAAGTGTCTGGAGTTTGTTTTCAGTGGCTGATGCCCCGGTGTGCCAGTTCTCTCTCTCTCTCTGTCTTGCTCTCTCTTAAAACAACAACAATAACAACAACAACAACAAGATCTCCATTGTATAAATGTACCACCTCTTCATTATCTACTCATCTAGCCTGGTTTCTGAAGAGCCAGCCTGATTCCATTTTAATGAAAAGAGCAATTTTGATATAATGACTAGGTTAAGTTTCTGCTTTTCTAAGTTTCTGTGTCTGAGGTGGTGTCAAAAATTGTTCCCTGGTTACTGTTCCCAGGATTGTATTCATAATATTTTGTGAAGTAGTTTAACTGTAATGTCTGCTCTGCTTATGTCACCACACTTTCTTACCTCTGAAAACTCCTTACCCTGTTATTTCTATGGTTTTGCCTTATAAATGGAGCCTGAGAATCTGACTTGGGGCTGCTCTCTACCCTTCTGCCTTAGGGAGGCAGCTGCTTGACCTGCTCTATTGTGCACAATTAAATGCTTGCTTCAATTTGGCCATAATTTTGTGGTTGGTGGTCTTTATTCTTGTGAATTCTGGGTTAATGTAATGGAGGACTCAGCATTATGGAGACCCCAACCCAAATTCTGAAGCCTGACCTTTGCTCTGGGACTCTGAAACCAGAATGCTGCCTCGGGAGGTGTACACTTTGGGATGTTCCCAGGCTCTGAGGCATGCTTCTGGTTGGCAGATTGTCAGAGGGAACTGCCAAACTAAAAGGAACTAGCAAGCACCTATTTGGGGAGACTTCCAAGGGTAAGTCATAGTAAGGTGTCTCCTTCTATTGCATCTGGTATTTGCTCTTGTGGGATACCTTCTAGGGACAGAGAGGTATCTGACAAGGCTCATTCACACTCTTGTCCAGGCAATTGCAAGTTATTGTACTGCCTACTGGAGTTTGGGCAACTGCAGTGCTCACAGTGTCCACTTGGTTTACTTGGTCTTGGTTTTTGGCCCATATATCATTCGATTGTTGTCTGTCCTTTGTCCGTCTTTCATTTGTTCTTTTGTGTGTCTTGTCTTTCTGATTGGTGTTTGTTTTGTCCTTTTGTGCTTAACATTTTTGGATCCTCCTAAGAACTGCATATCGAGTCACAGGTTGTCCTTGGGTGACCTGCACAACCTGACCACTGCAGGTAAATTGAAATTGGAGATTAAAAATTGGAATTGAGACTACTCAAGTTTTGATTTAGGGAATCCTGAATATGAAATCTAAAATTACACTCAAAGTAATTTGAAGGTTTTGTTTTGGTCTCCATAGTTATAAATAAAATAAGAATTCAAAACGGGAATACATAGCCTCTGAATAAATGAATGAATAGATGAATGTGTGAGGGGGAAATGTATCTGGAGTCTATATGAAAGTGCACTTGGAATGAAGGTATGTATGTAGGAGAATATGTGTGGCTTGCAGCTCTAAGACTGCAGAATGATAAGGCTTGGCCTTTATGTCTGTTCTGCAGCACCAATGTAGTGGAAAATTCATTGTGGGGAATGTCCTCCACCAAGCCAACTGTTCTAGACTGCATGGACAACTTTTACTGTTGAGTGTACCCCAAGAGGAACACTAACAATAATTAAAATCATAGGCAGGAAAAAATGCAAGATTTTCTTACTCTTAAGTTATAAAATGACAGGATCAGAAAGCTGCCTTACAAACCTGAGGGAAGTCCAAAACTATTCCTGGAATTTTAGAAAGAAAAAAGTGTGTGTGTGTGTGTGGGGGGGGGGTATGCTATCCCTCTGTGTTCCCAAGGTGCCAAAAGTAGTTCAAAAATACTTGTGTTCTGGGTCAATCCCAGCCTGAAAATATTATATAAACGTATTCTGATTCTGATGAACTTTGAAAATTGAAAAGTTTTCCATATATTTAAACCACAAATGTTACTACATAATGTAGATTTCTTGTTTATTTTAAATTCTGTTAACAGATCTTTTGTTCATAATTTACTCTCTGTAGCCTCATGTGCTTTAATTTGTATACTCTACTTTTTGACAATATCAGACTTTTCCAGATATCAAAATATTATAATCTGGTTTATACAAAGTACATGATGTTTGGCTATCAGTACAGGAAACTATTCAGCTAAACAAACCAGTAGTAATAAAATGTGAAAGAAAATAAAAATTTGGATCTTATACTTCATTTCCTTAATGTTATTTTTTGTCTGTCAAATCATTGAAAAAACCTTAAAAATTATCTAAAATTTTTCTTAATGTGTTTTTCTTTCTCTTAAAAGAAAAAAAATAGACTAGGCAATTTTTATTCATGGTTTTCAAGGTAGGGTGTCTCAGTCTATAGTCCCAATCTGGCCTTGAACTCAGAGTGATCCTACCTCTGTCTCCCAAGTGCTGGGATTAAAGGCATGCACCACAATGTTTAGATAAAATCTGTAGTTTTATGTGTAATTTTAAGATGGTTCCTTTCTTGTTCATGCTGGTTTTTCTCAATGGTTATCACTGAGGTTATAATGTAAGTCTTATGTAAGGTGACTTAGTCATTGTGACTTTGTTTTTATAAAACTGAGAAAGCTTTCCATATCCTAGAGAATACTGCTATGTACAGTGTTATTATGATTTGTCTAAGCTTCATTAACCGTCATAAATACTGCTTTATGTTAAGTTGTAAAATGGTTCAATGGTTAAAGATACTTATTTAAGAAATTACTTTGTATCTGTCATAATGTCTCTCGTGTATCTTAACAATCATCAGATTGGATTTTATTCTTAAACTATATGTACTCAGTCTCAATCAAGGTTTTATTTAAGTAAGTTTATTGCTTATAGATATATTGATACTCAAGACACGTTTCCTGCCCTTGAAAAATAATCTAAAACTGCTGCTGTGCTTCCAGTTTAGGGAGTGATTAGAACCTGCAGAGGTGTACAGACTAGCCAAAGTTGTTTTCAAATATAGATGCTAAGTTTTTATACTCTAATTTTTTCCTGACATACAATATCTAGATTAAATGAATTAACTTAAAGTTATTGAAAAAAATAATAGATAAAATATTGCTTTCAGTTCAACCAAAATGTTCTGCATGTACTTATAACTGACAGATACTAAAATGATAAAATGCATCTGCATTTTATGTTTCAAATGTAGCTTCACTGTCACCTGAAAACTGAAAGTAAATACTAATCAAAATGGTTTTATTTATTTATTTATTTATTTATTTATTTGAGAGTGACAGACACAGAGAGAAAGACAGATAGAGGGAGAGAGAGAGAATGGGCGCTCCAGGGCTTCCAGCCACTGCAAACGAACTCCAGACGCGTGCGCCCCCTTGTGCATCTGGCTAACATGGGACCTGGGAAACCGAGCCTCGAACCGGGGTCCTTAGGCTTCACAGGCAAGCGCTTAACCGCTATGCCATATCTCCAGCCCCAGAATGGTTTTAAATTATTGTGTCATTCTCTGTCCAGATCTGCTTTGCTATCCAGATAGGTTCTGCACCTTTTTAACTAAATCTGTTTTGCTAATCAGATATGTACAGTCTCTGAGTGATCAATAACCATATGTAAAGGCCAAAGTCAACTAAAAAAATAAAAGTATAACCAATATTTTGGTTCCTGCTCCCAGCTAAGAAGGCCACAGGAGATGATGGGACACTTACTTCTATCCTCTGGTAAGTTACCTGTTTTCTTGATCAGGGAGGATATGAAGACACAGAGATAAATTCCAAGTCGATGAATCTACAACAAAAGAGTCACATTGAAGAAAAATCAGTCTTCTAGGCTTCCCAATAGAGGGAGGGCCACTTGGTCAGCATGGTCTGGATTTATCCTAACAATGACAATGCTGAGAGTCATAGAACTCACAGGTCCCAAAAAGACTCTCCTACAGTGCCATTATTTACCTCAAAAGTATATAGTTAATTTTGACAGTCTACATGTTCTTAATCACCCAATAAAAAAAAATAAAACTACAAAATATTACAGTATAAAGAAAGATTCAGACTAATAGGCTCCCCACTCTGATGCTGGCTTATAACACTAAACTCTAACATTAACTAATATCTTCTGCCTCTGCCTATCCCTGATTAGTCACCCACTGTTGTCTTTAAATATTCCAAAAATTGTCTTCACTGGTTAATTTATATTAGTCCAATCGATCCTTGATGTGGCTTATTTTTTATTTTTCTATTAGTTATGTATAGTTATGTATATAGTGTATATACAGCCATGATGGTACCATCATTAGCCTTCTCCCTGTTGTGCCCCCTTGAGGACTGTGGCTCTTGCATTGTGTGGGGTAGACATCAGTTATGGGGGAGAGGCAATGTCTCTCTGCAGAGTGACCCAACTTATGGTTCTAACAATCTTTCTGCTCCCTCTTCTGCGAATTTCCCTGAGCCATGTTGGGTTTATTTTAGGTTTATTTCAGTGATGGAAGGTCTTGGGAGTCTATGTCTCTGGATATCTGATTTGGTAGGGGTTGAATGTTGTCTGTGTCTGTCTCCTTCACCCTTGTGCTGGTATCAAGTTCGCTGAGAAAGTATCTCTTGCTTATTACCCCACTAACTCTATGGCTTCAGCTGGTGCCCCGGTGGGGTGTGATGGGCTGATTTGCTCCTTAGGTTCTGCATCCATCTGAAAAAGAGAAGTAAATTCTCTAGCACAGAGTGAGGTCAGTGCAAGATACATGGATATCCATTATTACTTTAGAGAGAATTTAATAGGTATAGGCCCTCTTGTAACCTACTATTGGTGGAAGCTTGATATTGGAGAGTGGGCTTGTTTTTGGATATGGTTCTCACTTGTTTCCCTATTCCAGGTATGGGTTCCTTTCCACTGAGTGGATCCTTTAGCCAAATCAAGAGCAGTTGGTTACCCACCATGGCTGTGTGCCACATGTATGAGCATCACGTCAGGTTGATTGCTGCTGAGTAGTTTAGAGCACAAGTTGCTTGGACAGATGTTTGTCATTTTCCCCCAGTCATTCATGTAACACCTTCTAGCACTAGACAAGCTGTCTAGGGACTGAATCTCTTCCAGTTTCCAGCCAGGTCATTCTGTGTTCTGTCTCAATAGCATATGGTGTCTTCGGCAGTAGGGTCTTACCATTAACCTTGGGTGGGTCATCAAGTACTCTGACAGAATTCTGTCTTTTTTTGGGAAACCTTGTAGGTCTTTCTTATCAACAGCTCATTGTGGATGTTACCCACATGTTGGTACTGGGAGTTACAGGTTAGTGCCAAGGGAAAAGAAAAATATAGGCAATATAAAAGAGAAAGAGAGGAAAGAGAGAGACAGACAGACAGACAGAGACAGGAGAAGATTGAGGATAGTCTTTATCATAACCTTTCCAGGCCCCTGTGATTTGGGTATTCTCTCTAAGCACCTGATGAAGGTTCAACTTTTTAGTATGTCTTTCAGGATGTAAGATTTTAAGGTACTATTTCCATTTGGGTCCAGTTCCCCCTCCCAACCTTTACCCTCCCCTATTATCCTACATTCCTGTTGTCCAGTCCTCAAGATGTTTATTAGGTATGTCAGCATCTCAGGCAGATTCAGGTTAGGAGCCACAGATGAGTGAGAGGATGTGATGATCATCTTTCTGTGATTGGGTAAGTTCGCTGAAAATGATCTGTGCCAAGTTTGACCATTTTTTTCAAACATCATTGTGTTATTTTTCCTCACTACTTTGTACAATTCCATCTTGTAGATATACACATCTTAGTTATCCATTCATCTAATGATGGACGTCTGGGTTGATTCCAGCTCTTAGCTATTATGAATTGAGAAGCTATAAACATGGTTGAGCAAATATCTTTTGAGCTGTGGTTTGGAGCTTTTAGGGTATGTGCCCAGTAAGGGAATAACTGGGTCTGTTGGTATCTTTATATTCATGCTTTTTAGGAGTCTCCATTTGTTATCTTTAGATTTTTTAAATGTTTGCTATACTAGCTGGGGTTAGGTAGAATGTCATAGTTTATAATTTGCATTTCCTGATGATTAGGGATGATGAACATTTTCCTAAGTGTGTGTTTGCCATTTATATTTCTTCCTTTGAGAAACCCCTGTGGAGTTCTCTGCCCCATTTTGTGAGTGGGTTGTTTGAACTTTTATTGTTTAGGTTTTTGAGTTCTTTGTTGATTGTAGAAATTATGTCCCTGTCCAATGTGTATCCTACAAAAATTGTGTCCCATTCTGTGGGTAATCTATTGGCTCTGCTTATTGTTTGTCTGTGAAAAAGCTTTTCAGCTTCCTTTGACCCCGATGGTTGCGTGTTTAATTTCCTGTTCAATTTTGTTCAGGAAGTCTTTTCCCGCTTCTACATCATGGAAAGTTCCTCCTATTTTTCTTCCAGTAGTAGCAGAGTTTCTGGTCTTTTATCCATTTGGACTTGATTTTTGTGCATGGTGAAATGTGTTGATCGAGTTTCATTTTTTTGTTTATGGTTATCCAGTTTGTCCAGCACCATTTGTTGCAGATGCTGTCTTTTTTTCCAGTCTACATTGTCAGGGCCTTTGTCAAATATCAAGTAGCTATAGTTGCTTGACCCACAGTCTGGGTTCTTGCTTTTGTTCCATTAGTCTATGTTCCTTTTTTTATGCCAGTACCATGTTGTTTTTATTACTATGGCTATCCAGAAATGTGGAAATTCTTCCCATCTTCTCAAGTCCTCTTCAGTTTCTTTCTTGAGTGTTTTTTGTTTACGTTGCAAAGGTCTTTCTGCTCCTTGGTTATTCTAATGTGTTTTATTTTTTGTTTTTGATGCTATTGAAAATGAGTCAATATTGCTTATTTCTTCCTCTGTATCTTTGTCTTTTCCATAGGCTACTGATTTTTGTGCATTGATTTTTCATCCTGCTACATGACTGAAAGAATTAGTCACTTTTAAGTGTTTAGAGATGGAGGTTCTCGGGTCATTTATGTATGAATCAAGTCGTCTGAAAATAGGGCTAACTTAAGTTCTTCCTTTGCAATTTTTGCCCCTTTTATTTCTTTCTCCTGTCTTGTTGCTTGAGCTTGAACTTCCAGTAGTATGTTGAAGAGCAGAGGAGAGAGTGAACACCCCTTGTTCCTGATCTCAATGGGAATTGCTTTAGTCTCTCCCCATTAAGTAATATTTGGGCTTTAGGATCTTTATATCTAGCCTTTATTATGTTGAGATACAGACTGTCCATGCCTATTCTCTCAAATATTTGATCATGAAGTGATGGTGTATTTTATCAGTAGCCTTTTCTGCATCTATCGAAATGATCATGTGGTTTTTATATAAGCTTATTTATCTGGTGTTTTACATTGACAGATTTCCGTATGTTGAACCATCCCTCTGTTCCTGGGATGAAGCCTACTTGATCCAACTTGATCCAGGTGGATAATGTTTTGATGTGCTGTTTGAATTTGGTTCATGAGGATTTTTTTCAGGATGTTTGTGTCTTAAGTTCATCAGGGAAATAGGCCTATAGTTTTCTTTTCTCGTTGCATCTCTGCATAGTTTTGGTATTAGGGTGATACTAGCTTTATAGAGGAGTTGGGGAGATTTCCCTGTTCTCTGATTGTGTGGCACAATTTGAGAAATATTGGTTTCAGTCCTTCCATGAAGGTTTGATAGAATTCAGCTGAGAAGTTATCTGGTATTGGAATCTTCTTCTTTGGAAGATTTTTGATTACCCTTTTAATCTTGGTGGTTGTGATAGGTTTGTTTAGGAGATTAATGTACTCTGTGTTTAGCTTTGTATGTGGTATGTGTCCAGGAATCAATCCATTTTGTGGAGTAGAGCTTTTTGAAGTAAGTCCTGATGATTCTCCTAATTTCACTTGCGTCTTTTTTAATCTCTTCTTTTTAAATTTCTAATTTATCTTAATTAGAGTTTTCTATTTTTTTCCACTTGATCAAACTGGACAGGGGCTTTTTAATCTTGTTTACTTTTTCAAAGAACCAGCTTTTTGTTTGATCAATTTTCTTAATCCTTTTCTTAGTTTCCAGTCATTAATTTCTTCTCTGATCTTAATTATTTCTTTCCATCTGGAGCTTTTTGGGTTGGATTCTTCTTGTTTTTCCAATGGCTTTAGGTGAATGGTTAGGTTATTGATTTGGGTTCTCTTTGTCTTTGTTATGAAGGCAATTAGCGCAATGAAATTTTCTCTAAGGACTGCCTCATTATGTCCCATAAGATTTGGTACATTGAGTTCTTATTGTCATTCATTTCTAGAAATTTTGCAATTTTATTTTTTATTTCATCTACTACCCATTTATTGTTTAAGACTGTGTTGTTCAGGAGTTGGATGGATTTCTGGTGCATGTTTTATTGTTAATTTTTTTACAATACAGCATTGTGATCTGATATCATGATATTATGTCAATCCTCCTAAATATATGGAGGCAGGCTTTATGACCTAGTATATGGTCTATTTTAGAGAAGGTTCCATGGGCTGCTGAGAATAATGTATAATCTACAGATTTTGGTTAGAATGTTCAATAGATTTCCAAATTGATCTTTCCTGTTGTTGAGCTCTCTTACTTTCCTGTGGATTTTCTGTTTGCATCCATCTCTCTATTGCTGATAGTGAAGTATTGAAGTCCCCAACTGTGATGGTGGTGGTGGTTATTTCTGTTTTATTGTCAAATAGGTTTTATTTTATGAATTGTGGTGCACCTGTGTTTGGTGCATAAAGATTGATGATTGTGATATCCTCTTGTTGTATCATTCCCTTGCTAAGTAAGAAGTGGCCTTCTTTGTTTTTGGGTTTTTTTTTTTTTTTTGTTACTTTTGTTTTGAAGTCCCTGTTCAGGGGTGGGTGTGGACACTGGTAAGTGAGATGGCGATGCTGTGCACAGGGTTCCGCAAGTCTGGGTGGGAACGGTGATTGTATGCATGGGGTTCAGCACAGCTATGGCAGGAATAGTAACTGTGCCAGCGATCATGCACTTTTCTCAGAAATGCTGGGACAGGGACACTGGCTTGCTGGCCTGTGTTCCTCTTCAGGGGTAGGAGGGTGGGGTGGCAACTGTGACAGTGATAGCATGGATGCACAGGTGTGAGAAAGGCTAGGGCAGGAATGGTGACTGAGACATCGATTGAGTCCCTGTCGCTCTGCGTGATGGTGGGAAAGCCTAGGGTGGAGGGCCTAGCCCGCTAGCTTGGGTCCATTTGGCCTGCAGTTAGTGCAGGAGGGATGGCCTACTGGGACGAAAATTAGCAAACCCCTGATGAAGAAGAAATCAGCCTCTGAACCTTAAGGGTCTTTGCCTTGCCTTCCCTGTGAAGTTAGGTGAGGTTAGGCAGAAACCATCTTGACCGGAAGCTACCACAAGATTCTGCTACTCTCAAAGAGTTTTAAAAACAAAATTACAATATAAACAAAGATTCAGACTAATAGGCTCCCCTGTCTGATGCTTGCTTATAATACTAAACTCTAAAATTAACTCGTTCTTTCAGCTCTGCCTCTCTCTGATTAGACAGCCACTGTTGCCTTTAAATAAAAATTCCTCCAGGTGTGGTGTGACACGCCATTAATCCCAGCACTTGGGAGGCAGTGGTAGGATGATCACTGTGAGTTCAAGGTCACCCTGAGAATACAGAGTGAATTCCAGGCCAGTCTGCGCTAGAGTGAGACCCTATCTTGGAAAACCAAAATAACAAACTCCAAAAGTTGTTTTAGAGGTTATGTTTATGTGATAGTTATTGATGTGTATTAGTCCAATCTATCCTTGAGATGTCCTATTAAAGAAGGTATATCACTAAGGATGGATCTCAGACTCCCATCCTGACATGTAAAAACAATTTAAAATTCTTGCTATATGTACTTGCTGATGTGGTGCTGGGTACTTGAAGGTTTCTCATTCTTCATATTTATAGAAGTAAACCAGATTCAGTTATCAGTGGTTTTCCCTTAAAATGTGTAACACAAGGAGACCTACCTATCCTCAGGGAATTGGGCCCATAACCATTAACCCAGGGTATAAAGTCATCATACCGGAGTCAAGAGGACAATGTCTTCAGGGAATTGTAATGGCTAATATTACCAGGAACTCAGAGTATTCCTTTCAAGACAAGCTCTGGAGGACACCTGCCCCTGACAAGGTGTGTACAGTCTACAGTCACTCTAGATGCTGACTAGCTTATGCAAGGTGAAAGCTTGAAAAATTCAACATAAGATTAAAAAAAAATAGATATAATATAATCTGTGCTTGGGTAAAAGAAGTGCATGTTAAAATGCAAGAGATTATGACTAGCAAGATAAGAAAAATATAAAGTCACAGGAAGAGGTAACTGCCAAAAAGCTACACTTAGGTCTGTCAAAGCTAAAGTCATCCCCAAAAGTTCACTGATATCAGTCTTTGTCCAGTTGGTCCCCCTGGTTAACTACTCTTAGCTACAGCAGGCCCTTTATTAATTGTCTTACTATCCCAAACAATTGGGCCCTGTGTTCTCTGGGACATTACTAGTTTTGTATCTGGACAGATAGAAAATGCTAAAATACTTGTTCTTCATAACCATTATTAGCCAATAAAAATAAAACATCCCTATCAAAGGTTTGACAGGGATACATAAGAAATGGGGAGAATAAAGAGCCATCCTCACTCCATTTTTACAACAAGAACCATTTTAATATAATGACTAGGTTAAATTTCTTTTTGTCTAAATTTCTGTTTCTGACCTGCAGCCATAAAATTTTCACTGGTATTGTTCCCAGTAATGTGTATTCATAATGCTCTGGGAAGGAATGTAGTTTAACTCTAACAGCTGGTCTGCTCCTGTCACCATGCTTGTTTGCCTCTGAAAACCCCCTATCCTGTGATTTCTATGGTTTTGCCCTATCAAAGAAGCCTGAAAAACTGACTTAGGGCTCCTATCTATATCCCACCTTAGGGAGACAGATGCCAGACCGGCTCTGTTGTACACAAGTAAAAGCTTGCTTCAGTTTGGCCGTAATTTGTGGTTGGTAGTCTTCATTCTCACAAATTCTGCATTAACATTTTTATTTATTTGCTATCGTGAATAGAGAAGCAAGAAACATGGATATACAAGCATCTCTAAAGTAGTGAGAAGAGTCTTTAGGATATATGCCTAGAAGTGGTATTAGCTAGGTCATATGATAAATCTGTTTTTAGCTGTCTCAGCTCACTCCCCACTGATTTCCACAATGGCTGTACCAGATTACATTCCCACCAAAAGTGTAGAAGGGTTCCTCTTTTTCTGTAAGCTTGCCAGCATTTATTGTTATTTGCTTTCTTGATTATTGCCATTCTGACGGGTGAGATGGAATTTCAAAGTAGTTTTAAGTTGCATTTCCTTGATGCCTTAGGATGTAGAGCATTTTTTTAGATGTTTATATGCCATCTGTATTTTGTCTTTTGAGAACTCTTTGTTTATTTCCATAGTCCATTCTTAATTGGGCTGTTTGATTTCTTATTATCTAGTTTTTTGAGTTATTTGTATATACTGGGTATTAGTCATCTGACAGATGTATAGCTGGCAAGGATTTTCTACTGTTCTGTAAGTTGATTCTTTGCTGTATTCAGTGTTCTTTGCTGTACAAAAGCTTTGTAATTTCTTGAAGTCCCAGCAGTTGATCAGTGTTTTTGTTTCCTGAGCAACGGGGGTTATATTCAGAAAGTCATTGCCTATGCCAGTATGCTGAAGAGGTTCTCCTATTTTGTTCTCTAGCAATTTCAGAGTTTCAGTTCCAGATATTAAAGTATTTGCTCCATTTGGACTTGATTCTTTTTAAATTTTTTTCATTTATTTGAGAGAAATTGGGGGAGGAGGGGAGAGAGAGAGACAGAGAGAGAGAGAAGACTTGCCAAGGTCTTTCAGCTGTTGTGAATGATCTCTAGATGTGTGTGCCCCCTTAGATGCATGTGTGACATTGCATGCTTGCATCACTATGTGTCTGGCTATGTGTGACCTGGAGATTTGAACATGTGTTTTTAGACTTCAAAAGCAAATGCCTTAACTGCTAAGCCATCTCTCCAACCCCAGTAAGTTTTACAATAACCAGTGGTGGGTAATTATAGTCCTAATTTTGTTCCTGTCATTTTCTGACTTTTTAATGTTATTTATCCTCTTTAAAAGTTTTAAATATTTCTGGTTTTTTGATAAATAAGTTTGTAATAGTGTCGATTAATTAATATAATATTAAATTTTTCCTGCCATTTTTCCTGATGTTCTCAGCATAGGTAATTTATCTTTTCAATTTTCAACATGGCAAGGAAAATTAATATCATTTGTGAATTTTTTTCATGCTGCTCTGATCACAGTAGTTCATTGCTCATAAACTTTCATTGACACTTTATTGCTTATTGAATTAAGTCCAACTACCTTACTTGTTTGGAATTTTGTATAAATTAGGTATAATATGACAGGTTTTTTAAAATAGTTCACCAGGGATAATCTCATCTAGTAGCAACAATGATTTTATTGAAATGTGAATATAAAACTTACTTTTACAAGACAGAGTTTTATAATTCTAAGACTTTGTTGTCAAAATAAACAGTCAGTATAGAAAACATACTCTTTGTGTATTTAGCTAAAAGTCCATTTTGTGCATTTGAAGAACTCAGTTTGATACTGGTTGTAACATTGTTCTAGTCTTCATTATTTTAAACTTACAGTTGATTTCAAACTTGTCCTAAGTAAATTTTTTTTTAATTTTTTTTTTTAAATTTTTTTTTTGTTGTTGTTGTTCATTTTTTATTTATTTATTTGAGAGCGACAGACACAGACAGAAAGACAGATAGAGGGAGAGAGAGAGAATGGGTGCGCCAGGGCTTCCAGCCTCTGCAAATGAACTCCAGACGCGTGCGCCCCCTTGTGCATCTGGCTAACGTGGGACCTGGGGAACTGAGCCTCGAACCGGGGTCCTTAGGCTTCACAGGCAAGCGCTTAACCGCTAAGCCATTTCTCCAGCCCTAAGTAAATTTTTTTACACACAGTTACTGCTTTCTAGTTTTCTTGATGATTTTCCCTTGGCCCATTGAGCAGTGCTGCTTTGAACCTCAGTGAGACCACTGGTCAGACACTTCAGAATAAAGACTCTGTGCTGCAGTACCTCTGTGTCAAAGCAAGACATTCACTCAGTTCTCAGATTGTTCTTTTGAGAGGGGTTTAATTTGTATGGCTTCATTGAGATAGGAAATTTCAGGGTTTTTTTTTTTTAATTTTTTATTTTTTGTGGTAGGGTTTCACTTATAGCCTAGGCTGACTTAGAACTCACTATATAGTCTCAGGGTGGTCCTGAACTCATAGTGATACTCCTACCTCTGCCTTCCAAGTGCTGGAATTAAAGGCATGTGTCACAACGCCAAGCTCACTTTTTGTTTTTGACTGTTTTTTTTTTAATTTATTTATAACTTTTATAATGTAAACAATATCCCATGGTAATTCCCTTCCCCCCATATTCCCCTTTGAAACTCCACTGCCCATCATATCCTCTCCCTATCTCAGTCTCACTAATTTATTTATTTATTGAGACAGAGAGAAAATGCATGTGCCAGAGCCTCAAGCTACTGCAAACAAACTCCAGATGCATGGGCAAACTTGTTTGTCTGTGGGACCTGGAGAATTGAACCTGGATCTTTAGGCATTGCAGGTGGGCACCTTAACTGCTAAGCCATCTCTCTAGCCCAGTCTCTTTTATTTTGATGTCATGATCTTTTCCTTCTATTATGATGGTTTTGTGTAGGTAGTGTGAGGTACTGTGAGGTCATGGATATCCAGGCCATATTGTGTCCTTAGGAGCACAGTGTAAGGAGTCCTATCCTTCCTTTGGCTTTTACATTCTTTCTGTCATCTTTTCCACAATGGGCCCTGAACCTTGGAAGGTGTGATTGATACATTTCAGTGCTGAACACTCCTTTGTCACTTCTTATCAGCACCAGAGTGCCTTCTGAATCATCCCAAAGTCACTGCCATCTGAAAAGAGAAGCTTCTCTAACAAAAGTGAGAGTGGCATTAACATACAGGTGTGAGCATTAAGAAAAGTGCTTACTGGGAAGTTTGAGAATGGCATATACATTTAGCCAGACACCAGCAGACATTACTTCCCTAGGGCTCATGACTACCCCTGTTGTAGGTATTCAGTATCAGGGATGTATTCCCTCCTAGGGAGTAGGCCTCCTTTTAAATTAGAAGGATGTTGGTTTCCCCCATAACAGACATGCCACTATTGTACCTGTTGACTCATTTGGCCTGCTCGCCCAATATAAGGCTTGTAGTGTCCACTGTTGAGTCTATTCATAGGTGATTTCTCTCTGTCCCCCCATTGAACTTCATGTAACATGCCTTTTTCCAGCTTTCTGTCAGCTGATCTACATGGATGAGGTTTTCAGCTCAGCTCTAGCAGAATGTCTCAGTGACCTTGCAGCCCAAGTATGTGGAGTGTTCAGCAATATGGTCTTACCATTTATTCCTGGTGGGAAACCAAGGACCTCAGCAATGGCCTGTAATGTTTTGAGGGTATCAGGGACTTCCCTAGCCAAGAACTCACTGGAAGGTATCCCATCCCTGACATTGAAAATTCTAGGTGAACCCTTCCAAAGACCTTTTAATTTAGGCCATTGTGTTTTGTAATTCTAGACTTTCTATTTAGGTTTTCTTTTTACCGTGAGGTGATTTTTTTTGTTTTGTTTTTCTTTTTCCCCTGAGCATTTTTTTTTCATTCATTTCAAGGGTATTTGACACTGACACTTGCTGAATTTTTAAATTGCTTTAAACATTTAGTCAGGCTGTTCCAACATCTTTTTAAAAACATCTTTGTGAGCAATTGCACCATTTCTTTTCTCAGTGAAGTTGAGATTTTTCTTGGTACTTGGTGCACATGTTGTTTTCATATGATTTCTCAAACTTTTAAGTATTAGTTTTCTGTCTCCAGTCCCATTTGGATCTTCTTATTTTTTATTCCCCCATGCTTTGTTAGTACTGTGTTTACACTTATGTACAACCCTTCAGTGCCAGCTTCAGTGGGTTGAAGGACAAAGTACTTTGGAACAATGGAACACTCAGAAGCAACAGACTATTATCAGAAATTTTTCAGTGCCAGTGTTCCATTGTCAAAAATAGGTTTCCATATGACTTGTTTCCTCTTAGATTTTGATTAGCCCTCCCTCCACCTTTCCTTTACTCAATCCCTTCCCTGACCTCATTTTGGCCCTTTGCACCCCATTAGTGTGTTCTTCTACTTATGTATATATAATACAATCCTACTCCCCCCCCCAGTTGTCAATACCAATATGTTGAAGGGTTTCCTGTGTTTTTGCTCTAGCAGTTTCAGAGTTTCGGGTCTTATATTAAGATCTTTGATTAATTTGGGCTTAATTCTTGTGCATGGAGAGACAGAAGAGTCTATTTTCATCTTTGGAAATGGATATATAACATTTTCTTGGACATATAGCCATTTTCCCCAGCACCATTTGCTGAAGAGTCGGTATTTTCACCAATGAGTATTTTTGGCATTTTTGTCCCGTATCAGGTGGACTTACATCTGGGTCCTCTATTTTGTTCCATTGATCTACATATCTGTTTTTGTGCCAGTATCATGCTGTTTTTGTTACTGTTCCTCTGTAATATAGGTTAAAATCAGGTATGGTGATACCACCAGACTTACTTTTGTTGTTCAAAATTGTTTTAGATATTTGAGACTTTTTGTGCTTCCAAATGCATTTTTGGATTGTTTTTTTTCTATTTCTGCGAAGAATGCCATTGGAATTTTGATGGGGTTGCATTAAATATGTAGATAGCCTTCAGTACTATTGGAACTTTCACAATATTGATTCTTCAGATCCAAGAACAAAGCATGGATTTCAGTTTCCTAGTGTCTTCTGCAATTTTCCACTTGCATGCTTTAAAGTTTTCATTGTAGAGTTCCTTCTTCCTTCGTTAGGTTTATTCCAAGGTACTTTATTTACTTATTTATTTTATGATGTAATTATGAATGGGAGTGATTCTCTGATTTCATCCTTTGTGTGTTTGTTGTTAGCATATATGAAGGCTACTGATTTCTGTATGTTTGTTTTTTATCCTGCTACATGGCTGTAGGTGTTTATCCTCTCTGTTTGCTAGTAGAATTTTTAGGGTCCTTTATTTGTAGAATCATGTCATCTGTAAATAATGATAACTTGATCTTTTCCTTTCCAATTTGTTTCCCTTTTATGTATGTTTCTTGCCTTACTACTGTGGCTAAGATTTCCAGTACTATATTAAATAAAAGTGGGGACCCTTTTTTTATTCCCAATTTTGGTGGGAAAGCTTCAAGTTTTTCTCCATTTAGTATTATGTTGGCTGTAGGTCATAAATAGCCTTTATTATGTTGAGATATGTTCCTTTTATTCACAGTCTATGTAGGACTTTCATCATGAAACTGTGTTGGATTTTGTCAAATGCTTTTTGTGCATCTAATGAGATGATCATGATATTTTTGTCCTTCAGTCCATTTGTGTAATGTATTACATTTATCAATTTGCATATGTTGAACTATCCTTGCATCTCTGGGATCAAGCATACTTGGTTGGGGTGAATGATCTTTCTGATATATTCTTATAGTCTGTGTCCCAATATTTTATTGAGAATTTTTGCATCTATCTAAATGAGGGAGATTGGTCAGTAATTTTCTTTTTTGTTCTATCTTTGTCTGGTTTTCGTATCTGGGTGAAGCTGGCTTTGTAGAAGCACTTCCGTAGGATTCCTTTTCTTTTTATTTTACAGAAAACTTTAAGCAGAGTTGGTGTTAGTTCTTCCATTAAGGTCTGGTAAAATTCACCAGTGAATTCATCTGGGCCTGGACTTTTTTTATTCAGGATTTTTTTTTTTTTTTTCCCCGAGGTACGGTCTCCGTCTAGCCCATACTGCCCTGGTACTCACTATGTATTTTCAGGGTGGCCTTGAACTCACGGTGATCCTCCTACCTCTGCCTCCCAAGTGCTGGGATTAAGGGCATGTGCCACCACGCCCTGCATAGTTGGGAGATTAAAAAAATTTTTCGTTGTTTATTTTTATTTATTTGTTTGAGAGCGACAGAGAGAGAAAGAGGTAAAGAGAGAGGGAGAGACAGAGAGAGAGAGAGAAACAGAGAGAATGGGCCCACCAGGGCTTCCAGCCACTGCATACGAACTCCAGATATGTGCATCCGGCTAATGTGGGTCCTGGGGAATCGAGCCTTGAATCGGGGTCCTTTGGCTTCATAGGCAAGCGCTTAACCGCTAAGCCATCTCTTAGTTGGGAGATTTTTGGTACTTGTTATAGGTCTGTTTTAGTGGTTAACCTCATCTTGATTTAATTTAGCTAGGCCATAAATCAAGGAAATCATCTATTTCTTTCAGATTTTCAAACTTAGTAGAGCATATGTTCTTATTGTATGTGCCTATGATTTTTTGAATTCCTCTGGTATCTGTTGCGATGGTGCCTTTTTCATCTGTAATTTTACTACTTTGTGTCTCTTCTCTCTTCCTTTTGGTCACATTTGCTAAGGGTTTATCAATCTTGTTTATCCTTTCAAAGAACCAAGTCTTTGTTTCATTAATTCATTGAATTTTTGTTTTTTCGGTTTCTATTTCATTGCTTTCTGCCCATATCCTTATTATTTCTTCCCATGTACTGATTTTCAGTTTGCTTTGTTCTTCTTTTTCCAAGGCTTTAAGGTGAAGCATTAAGTTGTTTACATGCAACCTTTCTAATTTCTTAATATAGGCAGTTAAAGCTATAAATTTCCCTCTTAGGAGTGCCTTCATGATGTCCCAAAGGTTTTGGTATGTTGTATTCTCATTATCACTTGACTCTATGAATTTTTTTATTTCCTTCTTGATTTTTTTCATTGACCCATTCATCATTTAATAGTGTATTATTTAGTTTCCATGATTTTGTGTATGCTCTATTGCTTTGCTTGATAGTGATTTGTCATTTGATTCCATTGTGATAAGATACTGTGTAAGGAATTATTTCAGTTTTCCTGTATTTGTTAAGATTGGCTTTGTGTCCTAATTTATGATCTGTTTTAGAGTATTTTCCATGTGCTATTGAAAAGAATGTGTATTCTGCAGCATTTGGATGAAATGTCCTGTGTATATCTGTCAGGTCCATTTGTTCTGTGACCTCATTTATTCCAGATGCCTCTCTGTTTATTTTTTCCCAGGATGACCTGTCAATTGATGAGAGTGGGGTGTTTAAGTAACCCACTATAACTGTGTTTGGTGTTATCTGTGACCTTAGTTCTAATAGCATTTGATGAAGTTGGTAGCCCCCATGTTAGGTGCATTTATGTTTAGGTTCGTAATGTCCTCCTGTTGGAGTGTGCCTTTAATTAATATAACGTGACCTTCTTTATGTTTCCTAAATAATGTTGGATTGAAGTCTACCTTGTCAGATATTAGGGTAGCCACCCCTGCTTGTTTTCCAGGTTCATTTGCTTGAATCACTGTTTTCCAACCTTTCAGTCTAAGATACTGTCCTTCCTTTGTAGAAAGGTGAGTTTCTTGAAGGCAAGAAATTGACGAATCCTGCCTTTTAACCCCGTCTGCAAACCTTTCTATGTCTTTTGGTTGGGGCATTCAAGCCATTCATATTAAGAGTTATTATTGAAAGGTGTGTATTTATTTTTATCATTTTTCTTATTTTGTTGGTCTTCCAGTTTTACCTTTGCTCTCTTGTATTAACTAGTATTTGAGTATGGTTTGGTTTTTCCAGGTTCCTTATATCTGTGCTTTTCTATCTCCTCAGCATGGAGCATCCTGTCTAGTATTTTTTGTAGAGCTGGTTTTGTCCTCAAATATTCCTTTAGCCTGTTTTTGTTGTGGAATGTCTCTGTTTCTCCATTTATTTGAATGTATAGTTTTGCAGGATAAAGTAACCTTGCTTGACAGTTGTTATCTTTCAGAACTTGGAATACATCATTCAAGCCCTTTTGGCTTTTAAAGTTTGTGTTGAGTAATCTGCTATAATCCTGATAGGCTTGCCTTTGTAGGTAACTTGATTTTTCTCTCTGACTGCTTTCAAAATTTTTTTTTGGTTTGTGTGTTTGGTAGTTTGGTTATAATATGGTGAGGAGAGGTTCTTTCCAGATTTTGTCTGGCTGCTGTTCTAAAGGCTTCCTGTATCTGCATTAGCACCTCTTTCACAATTTGGGGGAAGTTTTCTTCTGTGATTTTGTTGAAGATGCCTACTATGCCTTTGGGGTGAAACTCTTCTCCTTCTACTATGCCCTGGATTCTTATGTTTGATCTTTTCATAATGTTTCAAATATCTTGAAATTCACTGGAGGTCATTTCTGATGCATTAGTACTTTTGGTGGATTTATATTGTCTTGATTTTTTTGTGTTTCTTCTATTATAATGCAGAGATTTTTGCATATTGGATTAATTTAATGCTTGGATTTTCTATATTATCTTCAATATTAGTAGATGTATCAGTCAATTTGATGTTATATATCTTCAGGGTAGTAGCTTAAGGTGCTAGGTGTGGCTCTCAAGACACTCAGAGTAACCACAAAAGTGACTGTAGGTGTTGGGTTTCAAGATATTCAAGTAGGGTAAGTGGAACAAAATACAGGCAAATTGTAAAATTTAACTAAACAATGTATACCTTCAACAGCACAGAGTATGTATGCAAGAGTAGGTATTATGATAACCAGATCTTGTAACAAAGTCATAGTCCCTAAGAATGTGTGTTGCCCCACACCCTTAATCCTATCAACTGGGAGGCTAAGATTTCTGGTTTGTGGAGGGTTCCATGTCAGCTTGTGACCATGTGAGACCCTTCCCCAATGAAGGACAGATGAGGAAGCATAGGCACTATAAATCAGGAAGCAACAAATGGGAAGCCCAAAATATAGCTTAAGAATGGCAACTCTAACCATCCCTCAGATTTAACATATAATTTACCCTGACAAGAAAAGTTCGATTAGACTTCTGATTCAAGCCAATATACCAGGCTTATTTGGCAGGTACTGACCTGGTATAATCCCAGTTACCTTTTCGGATGGTTTTAGTCTCAATTATGCTGTGTGGCCGCTTGGGTCCCTCTTTATTGCACTCTGAGCGCAGGCTGGTTGGATGGGTGGGTCACTGCTCTGATCACCTGTGTCGGGTGCTGTATAGGTAAGCTCCCTTCCCCAGGTCTCTGGTGCTTGCTGGAGCTTGTGCTTGCGGGGAAAGGGAAGTTGTGGATGGTGGCTGAAGTTCTTCTTCTGTTCTTCCCAATCTTCTTCCTCACCAGCCACTCTGTTCATCACTGCTGTTCTCCCCTCACCTTTCTTGAGTTTGTGAGGCCCCTGTGAGTGGCACCTGTCTCCTGCTGCTCAGGCTCAGCCTTGAGGCTATGGCCACACGGACCTGGTGCTGTTGTTACTGGAGCCACTTCTGCCTACTTCTGTGGTCTCTATATGCTCTGAATCTTTCCTACTTCTCTGCTGCAGTTGATAATTTCTTATATGCCTCACTTTTTAGTATAAGAGTATGATATGTTTTGTTTTGGGGGGTATTTCTCCCCTCGGCTGCTTTGGTGTGGTTCCTGCACCATCATCTTAGCCGGAAATCTGTTCTGCTCTTTTGGCCTTGTGACACAGTCCTTGACATGCAATGAATCTGGCAGCATATTTTGCGTTTTCAAATTCTAGTCTTGAAAATCTTGCAAATTCTCTATGTGAGCAGAGTGCCTCACTGTTTGCTTCAACAACATAGTTATCATCTGTTCATTTTTCATTAACAATCCTCCTTTGTCAGTAAGTTTTCACTGTGGGTATTCTGTTTTCTTTAGAAATATTGTGGATGCCATGCTAGAATTAAAAATAACATTAATAATAATAGGGTTGGAGAGATTTCTCAGTGGTTAACGCATTTGCCTATGATGCCTAAGGACCCAGGTTTGATTCCCCAGTACCCACATAATCCAGATGCACAAGGTGATATATGCATCTGGAGTTCATTTGCAGTGACTAGGGGCCCTGGCACACCCTTTTCTCTCTCTCTCTCTCTCTCTGCCTTTTTCTTTCAAATAAATATAATATTTAAGATAATAATAATGGATATGGAACTAACCCTTCCAATAATGTTTGGTTTACCTATATTTTTTATTATTATTAAGTCCCTTCTTTCCTACTAGACATTTTTTCTATCTTAATGACTCTCCTCTCCCCCCATCATCTATTGAAGTGTTAAATGAGCTCAACTTTTTGGAGTTCTTATGGAAGTACTGACAGCCCCTTTGAGGTCATAATGTAATGATCACTTTGTATCCAGAAGGTAGTGTCCCATTTTATTCCTTTTCCATCCTCTGACTTTTATATTCTTTTGGGCTTCTTTTGTACAGTGTTCCCTGGATATTAGAGAGTGTTAACAAATGTCTCCTTTAGCACTGAACATTCAGCCTTCACTCATTCTCAACAGTTGGTAAATTCTGGGTAGTCAACACTGTATGACGTCAGTGATGGCTGCTCAATGGCAGCCCTGGGAATCTATATTTAATTTTATGATGAAAGTTAATTGACAGGAAAATAGAAAGCAAGGTTTGGGCCATTTCACTTCTCAACATCCCATTCTGTGTGGAGTGCCACCTGGCACTGTGGGCAGTTTGAGAGACATGACTGAGGTGTGGAAGCATACTTAATAGTCGGATAAGAATACCTACCTGTCTTGTAAGCATTAGACACTATCGTTTTTAATGATGTGTTAAAACATTTCCTCACTTTTTCTTCTTAAAAGTATATAAAATTCTAAAGTGCTAGTTACTTTTTCTTGCAACTATAGAATCATGCCTGAGAACATGGGGTGAAAAGCTCTCCCTTGGATTGTGATAAACTCTTAGGTCAGTGGTGCACATGCCTGCTTTTGTTAACTTTCTAAGTAAAATAAATCTGACTCTAATAGTAAAAATAACTGTTCCTAAAAAATTGCAGAAATAGCCATTTCTATATTTGCGTTCAATTTTATCAGCTTTGATTTGCATTTAATTTTAGCAGCTTTGATCCTTTTAAAATTTGTTGATATGATTTTTTTCTTTTCTTTGTTTTTTTTTTTTTTCCAAGATAAGGTCTTACTGTAGCCCAGGCTGTCCTAGGATGTTGATGTTCTTTCTTCTGTCTCTGCATCTCAGAAGTAGATGCCAAATAAGCTTTTGATTTTCTTGAGTAAATACAGTCTGTTAATATTGAATGTCTGCAGTCAGTATAAGATGATGTTGGTATTATTTTATTTGTGTGTGAAGAGCTTATTCTTTTACTGTGTTGCTCACATCTGAGGTATTGTTGTTTGGCATTGCATTATGATATTAATCTTCAAGCTGGGCTGTCCATGAAGTTGTGTCTGTCATGTGTTCAAAGTCATATAGGATGGGTTTCCTGGGTTCCTTTTTTTCATCTTCTTCAGTTTTTTTTTTTATTAACAACTTCCATGATTATAAAAAATATCCCATGGTAATATCCTCCCTCCCCTCACTTTCCCCCTTTCCCCTGGGTTTCTTTATCTACTTTCATTGCACACAAGTTAGTCCTATTTGTAAATACTACTTTTACCATAAGAAAGCTGTTCTGTGTAAGCTCCATTAGGACTCTCCACAGGAGAGTTGTAGCCAGTGGTTAGTCACACATCAAGAACAACTAAGAGTGTGAAGAGGCAACATTGCAAGTCTTACAGAAAGGACCCTCTCTGAGATTTCCTTGGAGTGAAGTCCTAGTTTGTTATACACAACCAGTTTCAATTATGAGGGCTAAGTCATCTTTGTGGGCTGTATACACAGATATGTAAACTTTTGTATTTTCAAGTTGTGTAATTAATTTTCAGAGTAACAAATCATTGTAGCATTTACTAGCATATGTTATTGAGGCTAGCCTTCAGTGTGTGTGTGTGTGTGTGTGTGTGTGTGTGTGTGTGTGTGTGTGTGTATATATATATATATATATATATATATATATATATATAAAAATTAGGGGATTTGTGGTCAAGTTTTTGCTTTAGGGTGAGCATTTATGTGTGCACTTGTGAGTCATGTGTCTTCCTCATTCTCCACTGTATTTATTGAGTCAGTCAGTGTCTTCCACTGAACCCAGAATTCACTGATTTGACTAAACTACCTAGCCTAGCTAGTCAGCTTGCCCTAGTGATCCACCTGACTCCTCTTTCCGAGCCCTGGTATCCAGGAGATTACAAGCACACATCACTGCATCTAGCTTTCACTTTGGTCCTGGGGAATCAAACTCAGTTCTTCATTTCTGTGCATCAAGCACTGTACCAACTAGGCCCTCTTTCCAACTCTCCACTCTTGTTTATTTTGAGACAAGGTCTCATGTACCCCAGGCTGGCCTGAACTCTCTTACATTTCTGAGGTGCCTTGAATTTCTGGTCTTTCTTCCTTCACCTCACAAGTGCTAAGTTTACAGGTATAGTCACCAAAGCTGATTTTATGTGGTGTTTGGTATAGAACACAGGCCTTGTGTATGTTAGGCAAACACTCTACCTACTGAGCTGCATCCCCAGCTAAGGCAAAATATGTTTTAATTAAACTGCAAACAGAATTTTACTCTTGAGGTAAATAAATGTAGTCTATAATGTATTCTCTTAAATTCTTAGTTTTGAAAATACCTTTCTGTTTTGTTTTTAACAATACATGCTGTGCTCCCTCAGCAAATTTAGAATCTCTTAAAATAGCATCAGAGTGGTTTTCCTGTTATTAAAGACAAAAATCTATATTGTTACTCTTTACATTCTGTAGGCCTGAACCTTATAACAAATCATGTGCTCTGTTAATACCTTTGTACTTAGGGATTTTCCAATTAGTTTTTGTATTTTCATCTTACAATTGAAAGCTGTTAACCTTAACATAAATATACTCCAAGATACTTGGGAGGACTTTGTGCTTTACATGTGGGAATGTGCCCTTAGTATATGAATTGATGGGAGGAAGAAACCTAAAAATTATGGAAAAGGATGTAGTTGGAACTAACTGATTTGTACTAGTATCTCCAGGTGCTGTCAGGTTCAATTATAGGGACTGTTGCCATCAATCAGAACTGACATTTGTGTATCAGAGGTTAGCCTAACTGTAATTACATGTATGTTTATGGATTGTAAATGGTGTGACATTTAAGATTTGAATCTTTAAAACATTCATATAATTTGTATGCTTATTGATTGACTAGCTGTGTGATTATGTATTTCAAAAAGGAAAATAGACTTCTTAAATCTTGTAAGCTGTTGCCGGGTCTACTTCTGAGTATTAGAATGTGATTGTTTCTAAGATGACTTTTTTTTTTTTTTTTTAGCCATAGAAGTTGTATTGAAGATTGCTCTTTATCATACTTAGTAGATCTTCAACATTCCTAACACATGTGCTGTGTTTCATCAGTTTTAATGTACCTTTTAAAAGTGTATTTGATAGTGTTGTTTAATCTGTAGTATACATATGATGTTTATGTGTGTGTCTTTGCTCACATGTGTGTGGTCGCCTATATATGTACATGTAAGCCAGAGGTTGAGTTTGGATGTCTTCCTCAGGCTCTTTCTACTTTATTTACCAAGGAGGGTCCTACTTGAACTAAGAGCTCAACAGTTGAGATGGTCTAACTAGCCAGATTGCTCCAGGGATTCCCTGTCTTGGGCTTCTCAGCTCTAGTTGACAGGTGGGATGCCACACCTATCCAATGTTTATCTGGCACTGGGATCCCAAACCCCTCATATTTAAGTGGCAAGTGGCCTAATCACTGGGCATCTCCTCAGTCCCTTGTTTAATTTTTGTAACACTACATACACTTGTGGGACAATGGTGATATAATCTTGGATTTTTATGAGTAGACATTGCATTTTGTCATTCTGGCTTTAAATGAACATTTCATATAATTAGTTAAAACATTTTTCCAAACTTTCTAATGTCTTAAGTACTCAAACATTTAAAATAGCTTTAAATATCATAAAGATCAAAATATACTTTAAATTTTCTTGTATTCTACTTTTTATGTATAGCTCTCAGCACAAAAAAAAAAAAAAAGAGAATATCCCAGTAGTCAAAATAATGTTTAATTGCAGTATAGTGACACATGCCTTTATCCAGCCCTCAGGAAGCAGAAATAGAATGATGGCTGTGAATTATAGGCCACCATGAGACTACAGAGTGAGATCTAGGGGTAGAGTGAGACCCATAAATAAATAATTTTAAATGTTTAAAACTTGGTGTATCAACATGACTTACGTAATTTCACTAAACTGATGCAGCAGAAGTAGTTAAGCAGAGAGCAGAGGCCTTTTAGAAATTGCAAATGGTTCTGTGTCTCATGGCTGCAGCTTCAGCAAGAGAACTCTTCAAGTTGGTATTTATATGTGATTCATTGAAACTTTTAAGTATTGAGTGCTGTCATTGGCTAGCTATGTGACCTCCACTGTAGAAAATTAGAATTCTACTATCCAGCATACATTTGGCTTATCAGATTTTAGGAGTGAATTTAAGAACTTTTCCATAAAGCACCTTACTTTCTTTTTTTAAAATTTTTTAATTCATTTTTATGTATTTATTTGAGAATGACAGAGAGAGAGAGAAAGAGGCAGATAGATGGAGAGAGAGAGAATGGGTGCACCAGGGCTTCCAGCCATTGCAAACGAACTCCAGATGCATGCGCCCCCTTGTGCATCTGCCTAATGTGGGTCTTGGGGAATTGAGCCTCGAACTGGGTCCTTAGGATTCACAGGCAAGTACTTAACTGCTAAGCCATCTCTCCAGCCCCCCTTACTTTCTTTTCTTTTCTTTTTTTTTTTTAATTAGTTATTGAAGACAGAGGCAGATAGAGAGAAAGGGCATACCAGGGTCTCCAGCCACTGCAAAGAAATCCCAGATGTATGCAACATCTTATGCATTTGACTTACATGAATACTGGGGAATTGAACCTGAGTCCTTAGGCTTTGCACAAGTGCCTTAACTGCTAAGCCATCTAGCTAGCCCGAAATGTCTCACTTTCTGTGTAAACACATTTTTTTCCTCTGTCTTTCCCTTTTTCTTTCTTTCCATTCCTCTATTCTTTTCCATCTCTAATTTCCCTGTCATAATAGTCTTTTCTTTTAAAAATATGATTGTTTGGATTTGGTTTGATTTTTTTTTTAATGTGTATGTTTCATTTATAACCTATTCCCTCTTCCTTCACTCTGACTGTATACTGTGATTATACTCATGTTTATCATCATACCAACATGCTCCTTTGTTTTTAAAGTGAAAATCTTTAAGATTGATCATCATTTTCATAATTGTATTGTCAGCTATCTCTGATTTGTCCTCATAATCACAAGGTCCCTGGATGAGCTTGTCTAAAGCCCTACTTACAGCACATATGCTGTGTTTCCTGTTCTCTCTTCATCTGCTTACTCTTTGACTTTATCTGAAATGAAAATAAGGTTAAAAAGGCATGATTTTCCTGATGTATTCATCCATACTCATGCATTTTCATTCCTAAATATCAACTATCCCTGTAAATGTATGCAGCTCATCAGAAGTGTCCTCAGGAGTTCATTCTTCTCTGTATTGTGACATAAAAAAATGCCTGGGTTAAGATGAGGATGGGAAAGACACATTTAAACTGACTTTATTTGTAACACATGTGTGAAGACACTTCAATTTAAAATGATTCTATACTTGGTAACTTGTGATATGAAGCTTTTTCTCTAATTTTCATGGAGAATGTATGTCTTTGGGACAGAGTAAAAAGGAACTTCCTCACTGAATGACTCCATCTCTCTGTGCAGGGCTTTGAAAAAGGGTTTGTTGAAGTGTCCAATTATTTGGTTACACAAAGATCAGAATTAAATTTTTTGTTTTTTTCTTTTTTTACTCTTCAAGGAAATACTTGACACCAAGAATAAGTGAGTTACTCATGAAATGTTCATGCAAATGTTTTAATTTTTAGTATATATAGATATAAGGTACATTTTATATAATATTGTTTAAGTGAATAATCAGATATATTGATCAAGGCAAATCTTAAGTTATTTGATTTTCTTGTCAAATTCATTAACTTTTTTAAATTGAGTACAGAAAACTTTTACCACAGTAACATCTCAACTATGCTATTTTCTCGGTGGATAGGATAACATTAGAAAAATTTCAAGTCATGAATTTAAAAATATTTTCTTTATTTATTTGAGAGATTGAGAGACAGAGAAAGAAAATAGACACATGAAGGCCTCTACCCTTCTAGTAAATGAACTCCTGACACATATGTCACCTTGTGAATCTGGCTTTAAGTGAACCCTGGTCCTTAGGTTTTGCGTGCAAACACATTAACCACTGAGCCATGTCTCTAACCCTTAAGTTATGATTTTAATATTGCTGAGAGAAAAAGTACATGTACTGAGAGAAATTCAAGTTTACAGTAAAAATACTAACAGTTAACCCCATGGCCTAATAAAAGAGCATATGGGAATGTCCTCTAATTCATAATGGATTTTCAATTCATTAGGCAAATGTGACACTTTCTAGCCATTTTTACTGAGGGAACTGAAGTGAGGAAGTAATGATAAAAGTGAAACTATTCATTAATGTGCTGAAAATGAGCTATAGAAAACAAAACTGTAGCAAGACTTTCATAATTCTTGGAATTATAGCATTCTTATGTCTAAAAACTACAATCCTACAATTTATTACCCTATTATTATCTCTGACCATTAACTATAAGAAAGAGGTAGCAGAATATTCTAAGTTCATGGTGAGTTTATGCCAAGTTTTGTATTAACTATAATTTATTAGTGTACTTCGTAGCACTTCTTTACTTACAACTAATAAAATAACTTATTTTTAATTGGATTTATTGTTCATGAAAATTGCTCTTTTCTCAAAATATAAGTATTCTTTTCTGGAACTGTTAATGAAAAGTGCTGTATTAGTTACTTTCTTATTGCTGTGACCAAATAGCTGACCCGAGGCAACTTAAGGAAGTGTTTGTGTTGTGATTTGAATGTAAATGTCCCCCATAGGCTCATGTATTTGAACACTTGGTTCTACTTGGAGGTGCCATTTTGCATTTTCCTGGAAACTTTAGGAGGTCAAAATGTGCTGAAGGAAATGGGTCATTTAAGGGGTGGGCCAGGAGATTTTAAGCATAGCTCCACTCCTGTTCATCCTGTGCTTCTTGGCTATAATATGAACATCTCTACCTCATGCTTCTGTTGCTACACAGTCTCTGTAATGAAATCCTTCCTCAAAACTAAGCCAAAATAACCCCTTTCTTTGGTCACAGCAATGAGAAATATACTAGTACAGTTTATTTTAGCTTAAGGTTCAAATTTACAGTCCATCATGGTGGGGTAGGCATGGCAGCAGGAGACTGAGGCCACTATTCACATTCAGTCTATAGTGAGGTGGCAGAGAGCAATGAATGCTGCTGCTTGGCTTTTCTTCCTCTTTTTATACAGAACCATACCCCAGCCCATGCTGTCCATAGGTAAGTGGGTTCCCCTACCTCACTTAACCTAATTTAGAGAATCCCTCACAAATATTACAAGACACTTGTTTCCCTGGTGATTCTAAATTCTGTCAAGTTGACAACCACAGATCAACTATTACTACACGAGCATTGTTAATAAGTTATCTTTGTATATTTATATGTATATATCTTCTATTGTTTTGAATATGTCATCCAAGTTCAGTTAAATCTTTTATTATATGATAAAAATGTTCATATACAATGAATTTATTATTTTAAATATCAAAATTCATTATGCATCTATTTATAGTTAATTCAACTAGTACATTTCTTGCAGCATCTTTTTTTGTAAAGGTTGATGTTAGTTAGCATTGCACTTGTAGCTGTAGCAAATTAGCTGGTGCTGGCTTTGTGGTGCTTTAGATATACTTTTTTAATTTATTTCATTTCAATTTGCTAATTAATCTTCTGTAGAAATTCAGCTGTAAAAATTTGCAGTTGACACTGTTCATTTCAAAATGATAGTATCTGGGCTGGAGAGATGGCTTAGCGGTTAAGCGCTTGCCTGTGAAGCCTAAGGACTACGGTTCAAGGCTCGGTTCCCCAGGTCCCATTTAGCCAGATGCACAAGGGGGCACACGCATCTGGAATTCGTTTGCAGAGGCTGGAAGCCCTGGCGTGCCCATTCTCTCTCTCTCCCTCTATCTGTCTTTCTCTCTGTGTCTATCACTCTCAAATAAATAAATAAATATTTTTTTAAAAAAAGAACTCAAAATGATAGTATCTAACAATGCAATAAGTCATATTGCTAAATTATATTTGTACATTTGTTCAGAACTTGTCATTCTTTGCAGTCTAAATAATGAGGTCATTATTAGCACAAGTAACTTCAAAGCAGATATAAAAGTATGTTCAAATGTTAGGACAGTGAATCCCTGCAAAGCACAGTTGAGTGACTGGTTGCCATCAATGTCGATCATGTGATCTACCTCTGAGTGGAGCTTAGGCTTAATGCATCTCTTTAGCCTGCTTTGAATTATTCACCTAAGGAGTATTTCCTCATATGATGCTACTGCAGTAGAAAATACTGAACTTCCTTTCTGTCATGGTATATTTTTCTTTTATTGATGATTTTGAGATAGGGTCTCGCTTTAGGCTAGGATGTCCTAGAACTCATTTTGTAGTCCCAGAGTGGCCTTGAATTCACGGCAATCCCCCTACATCAGCCTCCTGCGTACTGGGATTAAAGGCATGTCCCATCATTCTGGCTTGTTATGGTATACTTTTAAGCAATTCATTATGTAGAATGTAAATAGACTTATAATTGCAGTTTCATGCCAAAAGGCCTATTTCTTTACATTCTACATAAATCCTGAGTCTGCTATCTTGTCTGGATTCCCCAGTCTCCAATGACTTACTGTTTGCTGTATATACCAGTTGTATTTTACAGCTGTATCAATGTTTAGTCAAAAGTACTGAATATATTGATTGATATAAAGGACAGAATTTTTAAAACCAAGCTTTTTTTTTTTTTTTTTTTTGGTTTTTCGAGGTAGGGTCTCACTCTAGCCCAGGCTGACCTGGAATGCACTATGCAGTCTCAGGGTGGCCTTGAACTCATGGCGATCCTCCTACCTCTGCCTTCCGAGTGCTGGGATTAAAGGCGTGCACCACCATGCCTGGCAAAACCAAACTTTTTACCAATAATATCTTTTGCTGGAGAGATGGCTTAGTGGTTAAAGCACTTGCCTGCAAAGCCAAAGGATCATGGTTCAATTCCCTAGTACCCATGTAAGCCAGATACACAAGGGTGTGCATGCATCTGGAGTTCATTTGCAGTGGCTAGAAGCCCTGGCATGCCCATCTTCTCTCTCTCTTTTTCCTCTCTCAAAAATTAATAAATAAATAATATTAAAAAATAATAACATCTTACAAATTTGAATAGGCTTAGCACCAATGACCATCCTAGAGTAGATTCTTAAATTTTAAATTTTATTTCCATTTAGAACTTCTGTCACTACCTAGCCCCTTTTTGACTAAACATTATTATCAATATATGTATAAGAATAGTCTTTTTTCACATTATGAGATCCTTTAAAAACAAATTAATTTGTAAAATTCACACTATTTTTTTTTCTCAGCAAACCATGCTCAGTTTTAAATAACTACTAAAGGGAAATATCTTCTTGAATTGACTGTTACCTGTAGTGAGTTATTTATTATCCTGGGATGTTTTCAGAATATTTGTTTTATTTGATCTGAGTAGAAGTTACCAAAAATATGTCTTTTAAATGTCATAGTTGAAATATAAACAATCCATGTAATTTCCTCCTATTTTAATCTGCTTGTCTTTTAGATGCTTGTAACCACGCCAGAAAAGTGGGATGTTGTAACCAGGAAGAGTGTTGGGGATGTGGCGCTTTCCCAAATTGTAAAACTCCTTATTCTTGATGAAGTTCATTTGCTACATGAAGACAGAGGGCCAGTCTTAGAAAGCATAGTTGCACGCACTTTACGGCAGGTAAGAGGAAGTTACTTATGATCTTATTTTGGAGGCTTGTATATATTGTTCAATTGAATGTGTAGCACTGTTTGAAAGGAAAAGACAATTTTAGTATGATAATATCTTTACTTTTCATAGTAAAGATTCTCTTTTACTTTCAAATTATATTTTGTTGTTAGGGACAACTTCTCTTCTAAACTTGTGCAATAAAATAGAATATAGAAGAATGCTACTATTTTGATCCACTTTCCTTTCCACTGCCCTCCAAATATCTAAATACAATTCATATTTTTTCACTGTACTGAGTAAAATAAAATGAGGTTGCTTAGTTGCTTAATTTTCACTCTATTTTTTTGCATGTGTGCGTGTATAATGTGGTGTGCTCATGTGTGTGTGCTCTCATGTCGTGCTTCCGGCACTCACTTGGGGCAGCGCACACTTCTTGTGGGGGTAGGAGAACATCAGGTGTCCCAGGCCATCATTCTTCCCCCTGTTCTTATTTAAGCTGGAGTCTCCAATCCCAGAGCTTGTTATTTTGTTTCATTTTCTGTGTGAGCTCTGGACTCTGCTTTACACAGGTCACATCCAGCTGTTTATGTGGGGTCTGAGGTCTCTCAGGCTTCCTTAGCTCCTCATGCCTGCACAGGAAGTGCTCTAAACTGCTAAACTGTCTCTCTAGCATGCATTACTGTTTAATAGAGGGCACATGTACATGATGTCTCTAGTTCGAAGCCCTTTTGTATATTCATAAAAAGTCAAAACTAAAATTAACAACCTTACCTGTACAGAAGTTTCAAGGTTTTTTTCCTCTCAACCCCCCCCTTTTTTTTTAGTGCGTAAACATTTTTTTTAATGATTGATTATATTAACATGAGGTATTCTCATAGATTGAACATACTCCAAAAGTAGATAAGCCCAACTTTTTCAGTGTGGTCAAGAACTCTGCTGTCCTAACTCCCCATTTGCTACCATCTTATTCATAATCTCATGCCTTTGTTTTCTTCCTGACCTAGCCAAGACTCCCAGTCCACATGCTCTCCTTCCAATAATCTTAACTTTTTTATCTTGTCTGCCAAAATTGCAGTAGTGAGTCAGTTGAACTGTCTATACCTGTAGCCAGACCACTAAACACACTAACTAGTTATGGGTATATACATACAGACTCCTATGTATGTTACAGTTCCACTGACTTTCAATTGACCTGCATCTCAATATTACCTTGCAATTTCTAAGCAGCTTTGCTTCTGTTTCTCTAATATATCCATGCTAAGCTTCACTGGTCTCCCTTGTCACTCCTGCTAAGCTTGTTTTTCCCTATTCTTATATAGCAGCACTTTTTACAAAAGAGATGGAGTCCATGCTTGAATGCCCTGAATTTCTCTCCTTTCCCTTCCTGTCTCTAAGTCAAGAAATCCATTCTCTCTTGCCATTGTAAGCACCCATCATCACATACACACTGTTTTCTCTCAGGCTCTTGCTCTGCCTGGGACTATATTCTTTCCACTCTGCAAAATTGCCCCTTTTCTTTCTCTTATGTCTTTAGCATTTTCATGTCAGGAAGTACTGTCTTTTCAGCTTAAAAAACTACTAAATTCTTTCTTTACCATTAAAAAACATCCCACAAATGTAGCTATCTCCAGCAACTTTTTAATATAGTTTTTTTAGTACTTCTGAAAATATTAAACAATATCCATGGATTACATTGACATTTCAACTATTGTATTCTATTCATTTCTCTAACATAGTAAAACATTTTTCCACATTTCACTAGTTACCAATGATTGTTATTTTTCTTAAATTTTTATTTAGTTATTTATTTGCTTGCAAGCTGAGAGATAGAGATAAGTAGGTAGGTAGGTAGATGATAGATAGATAGATAGATAGATAGATAGATAGACAGACAGACAGACAGACAGACAGGTAGATAGGTAGATAGGTAGCGCGCACAAGCATGGGGTGCTTCAGGGCCTCTAGCCACCTCAAACAAACTCCAGATGCATGCATCACTTTGTATATTTAGCTTTTGTAGGTACTGGGAAATCAAACCCAGGTCTTCAGGCTTTGTAGGCAAGTGCCTTAACCACTGGCATATCTCTTCAGCCCCTGAATATTGTTCTTAAACCTGTTTTTCCTTTTTCATTTTATTTATTGACCCGTGTGTGTGTGTGTGTGTGTGTGTGTGTGTGTGTGTGTGTGTGTGTGTATCAGTGTCTGTTGCTGCAATCGGTGAATGTCCATGTGGCTTTACATAAGTTTAAGGCATAGGTGTCTGGGAAATTGAACCCAGGTCTTTAGGCTCTTGTAAGCAAGCACCTTTAGTTTGCTAAGCCATTTCCACAGCCTTAAAAATATTTGCAAAACTTTTTTTTTTAGACAAGGTCTCACTCTGTTACCCAGGATGAGCTTAAACATATAGTGATACTTCTGTCTCTACCTGCGAGTGCTAGAATTGTAGCACTACACTACCACTTAACATAGAGATATACCTTTCAGATCCCTTTTGCTCTATCCAGGCCCAGCTGTACTTTTACTAACTTTGATATCTTATAGATATCTCTTGCTAACCATGTCTGGGCTCTCACCTTTTCTCTGTACTTCATTAGAACATTGCACTCTACTTGCTTTCCAAGCCAAAATCCTGGAAGATATCATCAAATATTTTCTTTTTCTTATCGTTCCCTCCTGTCCAAATATCTACTTTAATAACAATAATTTTATACTTCATACACTAAATATCTTGAATGCAGATCCTTTTGGGGGAACATATTATAAAAATATAATGCGAGATTTTTGAAATTTATAGTTGCTTAAACCAAGTTTTATGATATTCATGTGTTATACTTCTGTAAGTTCACCATTAATTTCTAGACAGACTAATAATTGTATCAAACAGCACACTCAGTGCATTCAAAAATAGTGCTTTTGTTCTTTTTGTTTTAGTAATCTTGGGATTGTGAACTTAGCATTTTGTGAAACTCCAAAAGTTAGAGAAAAAAAACCTGAGTAACAGTTGCTTAAAAATATTAAAATAAGGCTAGGGAAATCGCTTAGTGGTTAAGGCATTTGCCTGCTAAGCCTAATGATCCAGGTTCGATTTTCCAGGTCCCACATAAGCCAGATGCACAAAGGGATGCATGCATCTGGAGCTTGTGTGCAGTGGCTAGAGGCCCTGGCATACCCATTCTCTTTCTTTCTGCCTCTTCCCCTCTTTCTCTCTCTCTCTCAAATAAATAAAGAAATAAAATATTAAAAAATATTAAAATATTCTAACCACTGAAGATATCATAAACTAAAATGAAAGTCACCAATTAGTAGAATTCATTTATATAATACATAGAATAAATCTCTAATGTCATGTATTTTCAGATTTACTAATGTATAAATTGGAAAAATTGGCAGAAAACTGGAGGCTTATTTAAAGTATAAATAAAAATATTAAAAATTGGGCTGGGAATATGACTTAGTGGTTAAGATGCTTGCCTGCAAAGCCTGAGGACCCAGGTACAATTCCACAGTACCCACATAAGTCAGATGCACAAAGTGACACATGTGTCTGGAATTCATTTGCAGTGGCTAGTGGCCCCAGTTCCCCTATTCACAGTCCCTGCCTCCCCCCTCCCTGTCAAATAAATGCAATATTTAAAAATGTTCAAATTTTTAGAAAACATGATTACAAGAAATACAATTAGTATTTCTGTTAGGCCTGTAAAAATGAATACAGAATACCCTCTCCTATATTTTTAGTTCTAAGAATATAACCCTTAGAACCATTGCATAAACTCATCACATATTATACATTACTACTCATTGAAGCTCTGTTTTTAAAGCGTTTTTATATAATTTTATTAGTTATGTACACAATGTGCATACAGCCATGTTGGTACCATCATTAGCCTCCTCCTTGTCCTCTCCCTCTGCAGGGACCCTGCACATTGGGGATTGTGGGTTGTGCATTGTGGCGTTAGCCATCAGTTATGAGCAAGAGACAATGTCCCAACATATGGCTCTAACAATCTTTCCACACCCTCTTCCACAAATTTTCCTGAGCCATGTTGGGTTAGTTTTAGGTCTACTTCAGTGATGAGGTCTTGGGAATTTCTGTGACTCTGATTATCTGTTTGGTAGGAGTTGAGTGTTCTCTGTGCCTATCACCTTTACCCTTGTGCTGGTACCAGGTTCACCAAGAAAGAAGCACTCTTGCTTATTTTCCTAATTACTAGTGATTTCAGCTGGGGCCCTATTGAAGCATGATGGGCTGATTCTGTCCTCAGGATCTGCAGAGAAGCAAATTCTCCAATGGAGAGGGAAATCAGCACCAGATAAATGGGATAACCATTATTATTTTAGAGAGAATTTAATAGAGATAGGCCCTTTTGTAACCCACAATTGGTTGGGAGCTTGATAATGGATAGTGGGCTTGTTTTTGGATATGGTTCTGACTTGCTTCTCAGCTCCAACTATTGGTTCTGTTCCACTGAACGGATCAGTTAGCCAAATCAAGAGCAGTTGGTTTCCCACCATGGCTGTGTGCCACTGTTGCACTTTTGTGAGCACCACATCAGGTTGTTTGCTGCTGAGTAGCTTAGACCATGAATTGCTTGGACAGATGCTGGTCATTTTCCCCCAGTCGCTCATATAGCACTTTCTGGCACTAGGTAAGCTGCCTGGGCACTGACTCTTTCCAGATTCCAGCCAGGTGACTCCATGTTCAGTACCAACAGCATAGGCTGTCTTTGGCAGTAGGGTCTTACCACTAACCTTTGGTGGGTCATCAGGTACTCTGACAGAAATCTGTCTTTCTTTTAGGAAACCTTGTAGGCCTTGTTGATCAATAGTTCATTGTGGATGTTAACCCTATGCTGGTACTGGGAGTAACAGGTCAGCGTGAAGGAAAAGAAGGAATAAAAAAAAATAGGCAATATAAAAGAGAAAGAGAAGGGGGAGGGGGGAATAGGAGATTAAGGTTAGACTTCATCATACCCTCTCCAGGGCCCTGCGATTCAGGTGTTCTTGCTAAGGACCTGATGAAGGTTCAACCATTTAGCCTTGTCTTTTAGGATGTAGAATTTTATGGTACCATTGCCATTTGGGTCCAGTTTTGTAACACCCACCCTCACCCTTATCCTCTCTTCCCACCTTACCCTCCCTATTGTACACTTTTCAAGATGCTTCTTAGGTATGTCAGCATCTTGGGCAGATTCAGGTTAGGAGTCATAGATGAGTGAGACCATGCAGTGATTATCTTTCTGTGATTGGGTTAGTTCACTGAGAATGATCTTTCCCAGGTTCAACCATTTTTCTTCAATTTTCATTGAGTCATTTTTCCTTACTGCTGTGTAGAATTTTATCATATAGATATAGCCACATTTTGATTATCCATTTGTCTAATGATGGACATCTGGGTTGATTCCAGCTCTTAGCTATTATGACTTGAGTGGCTGTATACATGGTTGAGCAGATGTCTGTGAACTGAGGAATGGAGCTTTTAGGGTAAATGCCCAGAAAGGGAATAACTGGGTCTGTTGGTAACTCTATAGTCAACCTTTTTAGGAGTCTCCATATTGCTTTCCGTAGTGGTTTTTATCAGCTTACACACCTATCAACAGTGAATGAGGGTTCCTGTTTCTCCACATCCTCACCAGCATTTGTTTTCATTTGTAAAGCATTTTTAAAAAATAACCAGAATGTTCAGTATTATAAGAAATGATTTAGTAAATTATATTCCATTCATCTGATCACATGTTTCTTTTCATGCTTTAAAATGGAATGTAGTAGACCCATGTGAACTGAGCTGAAAAGCTATCAGTACTGTGCTTTTCACTGGAAGACAAGGTATCCTGTTTGTAGAGTACGTGCCCATCTTGGATATGTTCCCTTTTTAACTTAAGTTAAATAAGTACATCTGTACTGCTACATAAAATAGTAATGTTAGAAATGTTCAAAGCATATTTATAACGGATTTTAAGCAATATCCTATTTCAGGAAAACTTGAAGAAGGCAGGCAAGTTGTAATATGGGTGAAGTAGAGTCTGACAAGTCTGTCAGACTCTCCCTGCTCTGTACTTCACCAGCCCCTGTGCTTTGGCCTGGGTTTTGCAAATGAGATTTCAAGAAGAAATGTGCAAGGCACCTATGATGTAAAAGGGAACTTTTTGTTTACTGTTTTGCTTGTTTTTAAGGTAGGAACTCACTCTAGCTAAACTGGGTTTGCCTCTTATTCATGTTGATCCTCCTACCTCTGCCTTTTGAGTACTGGGATTAAAGGTGCATGCCACCGAGCCTCACAAAAAAAAAAAAAAAAAAAGAAATCGATTTTTTTTAATCCCTTGATATTTGAAAAGCTAAGTGATTTTCTGATGGAAGCCACAATGCATGAATCTGAGTATTCACATATTTCCAGTGAGCCACCCTTATATCCAGCTTGAAACATTCAGTGGAGATTTCCTGCAACTAAACATCATGAGTATCTTTTCAGGAGGTCTGTCATTATACCCATGTGCTTGATGGTATTTAACCCAAATGAATTTCTTTACTAAAAAAATGGAATGCCATGTTGCTGCCAGTCTTTTCCATCTGCATGTATACTGCACTGTGAATCATGATGAATATTTTGAAAGCAGTACCTTTATAAATGATAATTATTTGTAGATGTATAATAATATATATATAAGTATACTATATATAAGTATATAGTATATATATAATATATTATATAATACATATATATTATATATACTATATATGTGTGTGTATACATATATACATGTTCCCTGCTCACACACTCATCTCCATGTATTACCATGTTGTAATTGTATAGATTCCCACTACTGTTATTATAAACCCATACTCACTTGTTATCAAAGGTAAACATTTCTTGCCTGTATATTAGAAGCTATTAATTATAGACTCATGTTTCTCTTTAATATGACCTTTCTACCATAAGTTCTAGGCACAAAAGAACTGATCTTTCCCCATTCTTTACAATATCAATAACTCTCTTTTCCACATGAAATTAAGCATTTTAAATGCCAATTACATAAGCAGTTTATTTTTTTTTTTGTTGCTATATGCAGCCATTGGTTGAAAATACACTTTTTTTGAACTTCCCAAATACTACTTGGATGAATTAGAATTAGCTTTGAACATGAATTACAGTGAATTGTACAGCTTTGTACTACCTTTGCTTATGCTTTGCATTTGTCATAGTCTTGCTTATTCATTTACAACTTGATATACTTGAATTTTCAATATCTTTAATCTCTCACTGTGTTTTAATATGGACAAGAGTTTATATGTGATTCTTCTCATGTTCCCAAAGCACTAGCTGTTTTTATTAAAAAGCAATTTCCTTTTATTTGTTCCTTGTGATACCAGATCTTTCCAGTAGATGGTAGTGTTTCACAGCATACTTGAACATCAACTACTGCAGAATCATAATGGGAGGCTATTCCCAAACATTCCAGTATATGTTCTGTTCATGATCTGATATTAGACTAGGGACTACAGTAACATCACAATTGTAATAATGGGGAAAACTGCCTTCAATTTTTAGCAGGATATATGCAGTATAAATAAATTTAATTAAATAACTTCCAAATTACTAAGGCATATCTAATCAAATACTTCTAATCAAAATAACCTGTATAGGTGGAATCTACACAGAGTATGATAAGAATTCTTGGACTGTCTGCAACCTTACCCAACTACCTAACTGCCTTCAATTTTTAGCAGGATATATGCAGTATAAATAAATTTAATTAAATAACTTCCAAATTACTAAGGCATATCTAATCAAATACTTCTAATCAAAATAACCTGTATAGGTGGAATCTACACAGAGTATGATAAGAATTCTTGGACTGTCTGCAACCTTACCCAACTACCTCGATGTTGCTACATTTTTACATGTTAACCCCTACATTGGACTCTTCTACTTTGATGGCCGTTTTCGACCAGTGCCTCTTGGACAGACATTTTTGGGGATTAAAAGTGCAAATAAGGTAAAAATTCATTTTATTCATGCTCTTCTAAAAACATTTTTGTTCACTTAACTATTGAATTTTTCAAAAAAACTTGTTTAAATATTGGAAGTAGAAGTCTTCTTACAGAAAGTATATTGGGATAGTTTTCATTACTACTTTCAACATGTATTTGTATTTCAGAATTAAAGTTCCACAAAGTCATTTTGATTTAAAGGTATTATAAAATAAAAAATGCTCTAATTAATCATGTAATGCATATTTTTATATAGTGTTTGTTGCAGTCAGACTTGCATTGCTGGCAGAAATCACCCGACCAATAGTAACTTTTGGGGAAAAGGGGGTTTATTTTGGCTTACATACTCAAGGGGAAGCTCCATCATGGCAAGGGAAAACAATGGCATGAGCAAAGGGTGGACATTGCCCCCTAGCCAACATAAGTTGGACAGTAGCAACAGGAGAGTGTGCCACACACTGGCTATACCACCTACAAGCCTACCCCCAACAATATACTGCCTGCAGGAGGTGTTAATTCCCAAATCTTCATCCACTGGGAATCTAGCATTCAGGACACCTATGTTTATGGGGGACACATGAATCAAACCAACACAGTGTTCATTTAAAATTAGCAGTAAGACCTTATGAAACGGAAAAATAATTTGATGGTAGCAACCACCAGAGGAGGCATTGTGTTTAATTTAACGCTAAATATATAATTAGCATATTGATTCTGTATGTAAAAAGCACATCTGAAATTTCACATAGTACTTTAAAAACTAATTCTTTTAGTACTACTACAATGCATTAAACTGTATTAATTATAGTTTTATTAATAAAAGTCATAGTTTACCTTATGTTTCTGGAAGATATTCTGTTGATAGATATCATAAATGACTGTTACTGTATCAAGTGGCATACATGAACTACATCCCGTGAAAATGGTTGGAATTATAGTGATCCTTTTCCAACATGTCCCAAAAAAAGGATATTAATGGTTTGGAAACAGTCATGTGTGTGTCACGACTCTCATACTGTATTTCAAGTGCTCTTCTGTACTATTTGCTGACTGTTTGTTCTGCTTTTCTTAATGTACATTTAACTGTTTAACTCATTTTGTATGTTATTGGGACAAATGTCAAACTATTTGTAGCTTGACAATTTAAATGATAGCAGATGGTTACTCAGAGAGTTATTAAGAGAAAAAAAATTATTTCAGATGCTTATTAGCCATCTTAAACCTTGTTTTCAATTGCGTCATTCACACTGATAAATCACTTGATGCTAATTAAGTTGAAAGTTTTTTTCATCACAATATGTTAACTTTATAATCATGGAAAAATGGTGTTTAATGCTAAAGGTCTTAATTATTTGTAAGATTTAGAAATTTGGGGGCTGGAGAGATGGCTTAGCAGTTAAGCACCTGCCTGTGAATCCTAAGGACCCTGGTTCAAGTCTCAATTCCCCTGGACCCACATTGGCCAGCTGCACAAGGGGGCACACATGTGTGGTGTTCGTTTGCAGTGGCTGGAGGCCCTGGCATGCCCATTCTCTCCCTCTCCCCCCCTTTCTGTCCATCCATCTGTCCATCCATATCTATCCATCCATCCATCCATCTATCCATCCATCCATCTGCTTATTTCTCTGTCTGTTGCTCTCAAATAAAAATTAAAAAAAAGATTTAGAAATTTGGGAAAATTAAAAAAAAACACATCTTACAGTGTGAACAGAAAATTTTATGTTTGTTGTAAGAATAGATTTTTACCTTATTAAATTTTAGAAGTTTTGACCAGTTGAAATATATAGTTGGTAGTCATTAAGCATTTTCCCTAGGGTGCTTTTAATATGTTTTATAACTAATTGTTATTTGGATATTTGTTATAAAGAGAAATCTTTGCAAGCTTCTGAGAATTGTATTCAGAAATTCATGTGTTGTTAGTAAGGAAAGTGAGAAAGTGGTATGTGTGATACTTCCAACTGGATATAGTGACCTTGGTCAGGAATCAATTCAGAGTTCACTGAAGAAATTATTGGGATCTATTTTTGTAGTAGAACAAGTTGGGACTGCTTTTCAAGTCAAGAGTGAGAATAGATTACCTTATTGTTATCTCATCCATTTTAGTCACTGTTAGCCATAAACTTTCCATGTTTTAAAGTATTTATGTCATCGATGTAAAAAAAATTACAAGCAGTTCAAGTTATAGTCATTGCAGGTATACATGGAATTTCTCAAGCCCTCTAAGCTCTCTGTTGTAGCTATCTTCATGTTGCTGGGACAAAACACTGATCAAAAGGAGCTGATGGGAGACAAGGATTTATCTTTGTCTTATGGTCTCTAGGGTAAGCTTCATGATGGCAGGGGAAAGGATGGTATGAGCACAGGCTGGACATCACCTTTGCCACAAAGGTGGAAATAGCAGCAAGAGGGTGAGCCCAAGTAACATTGGTATGCTAGGGCTAATATACCTCAAAGTTCACCCCCAACAACATACCTCCTCAAGTAAGGCTCTTCTTCCCAAATTGCCATTCCATATGCTTGGGAACCAAGTGTAAAAATCACAAGAACTTATGGGGACATGTAATTTAAACCAGCACAGTCAGTGATGACTTGATTCTTTGGTCTTACCTCACCTTCTTTAAATTAACCACCCTGTTTGTTTAGCTTCCTTTTTAATCAGTGATAGGGAAAAATGCAGCCCTTTCTTAACACAGTGTATGAATTAGGCTTTCAATTCAACTATAAACTGTGTCTGTCCAAGAATAACTACCCATCTCCATATGTATTACAAAAGTGGTTGTTTTCCTAGGTTCTAGTTCTGTATGCAGTTTGTTCTTGATGTGCAGTGCTTTCTGAACTTTAAGAATTATACAGGAAAGCTGTAGAGTATAAGAGCAACAAAAGAACAAAAGCAGCTCAAAGAATGAGCTTTTATAAAGAAAACAAAATTTTAAAAATTATTCCAAAATATTTGTAGTTAACCTTAAAGATGTTAACTTGTAATGGGGTGATAGGGCCCCAGGAAAGTCTTTGAACCCCAGTCTGTAGGTTTGTGTCTATTTTTTTTTTCATTTCTTAAAATCTTCATTATTTTGTACTTTTGTAAAAACTGCCACTCCCCCCCTGCCCACATCCTATTTTCTTTACTTTGTGATTTAAAAGAATAAAAAATAACCACCCACCCAACCATCGTAGCTCATGGTGGATATAAAGTTCAAGTTCAAGGGAACTGTCTGTTATATCCCATTACATGTTTAGATACTTTTGGATACAGCTACCTTAGCTGGATATGTTTTAGATTCAATTTCTTCTTAAGTAGCACTTCTGATTTTAGAAAATTCTGAGGTTAATGTCTAGGAGTAGAATGTCTATGTGGCATTCGGTTCCAGTTGAAAATATTTTATAGTTAACAACATTGAACACAATCAAAATAACCTAAATAGTGTCCCAACCCATTAGCTTTTCTCTGGCTAAGTTGTCTCTGGCACTTTTGCACATGTATTCTTGATACTCTTGGCAGGCAATGGAGTTATAATAGTATCTCATTTTTTGTTTAGCTCTATGAGAGTTGAGCAAATATGCACCCAGTGGTATAGTAGTTCAATGACAATATTGCCAAATTTCCATACTTCCAGTTGAGAATGGCATTCACGAATGTTCATGTTGGTCTTTGGTTCTGTTGCAGTCAGGTTCACATTACTGGCAGAACTCATCAGACCAAGAGCAGCTTGTGGGAAAAAGGTTTATTTTGGCTTATGGACTCAAGGGGAAACTCCAAGATGGCAGGGGAAAATGATGGCATGAGCAGAGGGTGGACATCACCCCAGGACCAACATCAGATAGACAATAACAGCAGGAGAGTATGTCCTCTAAATTTTTTTTTTTTAAAGAAAGTAACTAAATGAGAGAATTGGTACACCAGAGCCTCAGTCACTGCAGTTGAACACCAGACTTCTGTGCCACCTAGTGTGCATGTGCAACCTTGCACTTGCCTTACTTTTGTACATCTGGTTTATATAGGATCTGGAGAGAGATCAAACATGGATCCTTAGGCTTTGCAGGCAAGCACCTGAACTGTTAAGTTATCTGTCCAGCCCTTGTGTCTAAGTTTTAATTAAAGAATTAAGTAAAAATACTGAGAAGGATTAAGGATAGTTATTATTATATTTATTGAGGAAAGTACACAGCTAATGAAAGACACCTGTGTGGCTAGAGATCCCACATAGGGTCTGGGAAAACATGGAAAAAAAGAGAGAAAAGTTTGAAGAGCTCTTGCCATGTGGGGAGCTAAAGAGGGGTAAAGGAGTCCACGTGGAGAGTAAGGACTAGGCGGACCTCCCCTTGGTCTTGCCAAGGATAAATTCACCCACGTATGGAAGTTCCCAAGTGGTCAGAGATCCTGCCCTCTCTTTGTAAAGGCTGTCTTCCAGAGGCCCAGCTGGTTGGTTAGAGCTAGGGGCTGTCTCAGGAGGAGACAAAGTTCTAGGGGCTGAACTTGACCAAGCACAATATTTAAATCTTATGAAAGACCTCCTTCCCTAGAGGGGTCCTGGTTGTTTGTGGAAAAACAGTCTAGGGAACTAGATAAGAGATACAAAGTCAGATTATCTTTGATTTCTAGCAAGTGCAGACTTTACTGCTTTTTTACTTTCAGGGGTCCAGTCACCCTAACTGAACTACCTCTCATTTCCCCCTCTCATGAGAAGACACTCTTAATTAACGGGATGATGATGTTAGATCTTGAACTACTTCTAGCTGAACAGAGCCATAAAAATGTGATACTTAGAGAGTCTCCCAGAGAGAGGAACCATTTTTTTTAAATTTTTGTTTATTTTTATTTCTCTATTTGAGAGAGACAGAGAGGGAAAGAGGTAGAGAGAGAGAAAGAGAAAGAATGGGCGTGCCAGGGCCTCCAGCCACTGCAAATGAACTCCAGACACGTATGCCCCCTTGTGCATCTGGCTAACGTGGGTCCTGGGGAATCGGGCCTCGAACCAGGGTCCTTAGGCTTCACAGGCAAGTGCTTAACTGCTACACCATCTCTCCAGCCTGAAAGGAACTATTTTAATGGACCCCAAAAATGTATTGGTAGAGTGCAAGAAGATAGCCTTGGAAGAAAATGTTGGGGAGAAAGAAGAAAAGTAAGTAGTTAATGAGAAGTGGGCACACAGCAAACTGGTCACCTTTATTAGACTTACTTATTTATTTAGTTACTTTGTGGACTTCTAAGTCTTGGGGAACATTCCAGAGAATTCAGGTAGGTGGAGTTGGATTGTCTCAAGACCATTTGAGCATGATCTGGCTGAGATTTTTTTTTTTCCCAGTACTGCTCATCAAATGTTACAGTAGTCTCTGACATGGCCTGAATTTGTTTTTATATGGCTTATAAAACAGATGAGATATTAGCAGAGCTATGAGGAATATATACACAGTATTTAACTTTGATAATAGCAAATATATACTGCTTTCTATAATCACCTTTCAGAGTACATCTTTTTTAAAATTTGTCCTGCGATAGCTAGGACCAATGGTTGATATACCCCATAAAGCTACTGGGTACAATTATGGGCTATACAAATATACTTTCGGCCTCGGGACATATTTAATGATGTCCTGCACAAGTTAGAAGGGATTGCCATTATTTTTAGTATAAGGAGGTCTTTTTAAATTAAGTGACTTTTGGTTAGAGTCATCCATTTATATTTTATATTTGAAAATAACCATTTTGATATCTATGCTTGTTTTTCCTTACGTAGAAATAGAACTGTTAGAGAGGGGGCCAGTGTGCCTTTAGGCCTTGTTCCCCCCCCCCCCGAAAGCTCTTATGTTATTTAATAGGCAAATTTTAATAATATTTGAGTATTCCTGTATCTTGAGTGTCTAAGACCACGCAGGTAGCCAAAATTTTATCATGTATTACTTGTATAGGTCACTAATGGCTCTCCAAAGAAGATCTGGAAGTAGCCCTATAAGTTTCCTGATACAGGTGTTGTTTGTTAGGATGAGACAGGGCCATGCTGGCCAAGTAGTTTTTCCTTCTTTCAGAAGCCAGATGGACTGATTTTTCTTCAGATGTGACTGTCCTGGTTTTTTATAATATTATTTTTATTTATTTATTTGAGAGCATCAGACAGAGAAAAAGAGGCAGAGAGAGAGAATGAGAATGGACACGCCAGGGCCTCCAGCCACTGCAAACAAACTCCAGATGTGTGCGCCCCCATGTGCAACTGGAATCAAGCCTTGAACTGGGGTCCTTAGGCTTCATAGGCAAGCGCTTAATCACTAAGCCATCTCTCCAGCCCGACTGTCCTGTTTTAGACTGCATACCACTTTTTTTTTTTTTTTTTTTAATTTCTGGGTCTCCCTATCTTCCCTGATCAAGAAGACAGGGGACTTACCAGGGGGCCAGTGTAGAGGTGTCCCAGCATCTCCAGTGGCCACATGACCTGGGCGCAGGGGCCAAAATGTTGGCCTTTTTCGCTCTGGTGAATCCAATTGGCTTTGGCTTCTACCTAGATTATTGGAATAGTCAGAAAGGAAGTTATACCAGTCTTGAAGGGTGTACGTATATAGCACATCTGATTAATAAAACATAATCCAGTTACAGAATGATACAAATGTTTTAAGTTATTTTGTCTAATCTCTAATTTTAGTTATCCTCTAATGGCATAGATCATATATGAAGCATAAAAAACAGACATGTCTTATCCTTTAAATATGTAATATATATAAATATAGGCAGAACTTGTTGTCATTCCTGAAAACAATATACATCTAAATTAATTTAACCTTGAAATCATCAGCAGAAAGACAAATGAGACAGTATAAATTCTTGGCACCTCTGTTTGAAAGCATCTTTGATAATTTAGGTACCTATGTGGGGAACACTGGAAACTGAACCACAGAACTTAAAATTATTTCTCTCTGATAAGGACCATTGTTTGAGCATGAGGCTGTACACTAAAGCAAGGAGTATGCCTTAATAGTTAATTTTGTTATAAGAACCGGACTTAAGATACCAGAAACGAGACAGTCATTTTATATATAATACACCAGGTTCTGGTCATTGTTGAGCTAAACAGCTAAGCTGTAAAACAACCCTTGACAAGTGTGACTTGAAAGAGAAAACACTATTTGACAACCAATATTTTTACTTAATATTGGATAGCAATTGACCTTATGTATAATATGTATTTTTATTAATATAAAATGATTTTGTCTTACTCATGACTTAGAACTGATAAATTTTAGGCAATGTATAGCAACACATTTTACCTAACAGGAAGATAAGAATTATATACATACATACATACATACATACATACATACATACATAGTAACTAAAATTAAATCACTTAACCCTCAGTGATTAAATGTAGTAAGGACAATTTGATAGAATTAGCATAAATAAAATAGGTGCTGTCTTTATAGTCAAAATATCATTAGGTGTGACTACCTCATCTTTGGAAATTAAACACTTATACATGAACCTTTATGTTAAGACTCGTTTTTTAAAAATATTTTATTTATTCATTTGACAGAGGAAAAGGGGGGAGAGAGATTGAGTGGGCGTGCCAGGGCCTCCACACACTGTAAGTGAACTCCAGATGCATGTGCCCTCTTGTGTATCTGGCTAACGTGGGTCCTGGGGAATCAAACCTGGGTCTTTTGGCTTTGCAGACAAACAACTTAACTGTTAAGCCATCCCTCCAGCCCAAGACTCAGGTTTTTTTTTTTTTTTAAATATTTATTTATTTATTTGAGAGTGACAGACACAGAGAGAAAGACAGATAGAGGGAGAGAGAGAGAATGGGCGCGCCAGGGCTTCCAGCCTCTGCAAACGAACTCCAGACGCGTGCACCCCCTTGTGCATCTGGCTAACGTGGGACCTGGGGAACCGAGCCTCGAACCGGGGTCCTTAGGCTTCACAGGCAAGCGCTTAACCACTAAGCCATCTCTCCAGCCCAGGTTTTTTTTTATTTAATAGTTAAAGTCTTGACAAACAGAGGAACCTAATTTATTTTACTATCAGCCTTAAAGCCAGTTTTTTTTTTATTTTTTTTTATTGATTTTTTTTTTAAATTTGAGAGCGACAGACACAGAGAGAAAGACAGATAGAGGGAGAGAGAGAGAGAATGGGCGCGCCAGGGCTTCCAGCCTCTGCAAACGAACTCCAGATGTGTGCGCCCCTTTGTGCATCTTAAAGCCAGTTTTTATAACTCTCAAACCATAACAAACTTGCATCCGCAAGTTTAATGACTAAACCCTTAAGGAAAAGACTCAGTTTTCCTAGTGGTTAAAGCCTTAGCATTAAGTAAACATATTTTAGATTTTATCCAATTAAATGTTTCAGTGGAGGGAACCTTCCCTGAGCAATCTTTGTTACTAGTATTCACTCCTTGTGAAATCTATCTATCTATCTATCTTTCTTTCTTTCTTTCTTTCTTTCTTTCTTTCTTTCTTTCTTTATTTATTTATTTATTTATTTATTTATTTATTTATATTTGGTCTCTCTGGATTTTTTTTTTTTCTTGGCTTTCCGGTGATAATAAACAGAAGTTGCCACGTGGAGCAACTGTTTTAAGCTCTTACCTGGTTCAGCTACCAGTATTTGTAATTTCTTACGAATATCAGGTGTTGGCAGGTTAAAAATTTATCTTTAAGGATTTGCTCCTCCAAGGTATCTGGAGTTACATTAGTATGTTTTTGACTTGTCTCCTTGAGCCTTATTTAAATGAGCCCCATTCTCAAAGATACAGGCTAGCAGAGACTTTTGGGGTATCTTGGAAGCTGACTGTCCCATCTGAAACAAATAGAAGAAATAGAGGAAAGTGAATGAAGAATTTAGAGTCGGGTTATGCCCCATCCTGTCTTGCATCTTCTAGTTGGAGGGGGCATCCCTGTAGCCTGGATTTGTGAGAAGGAATTAGGATATTTCTTTCCTAATGTAGGGTCTCCAGGCTGACCTGGAATTCAAGGTGGCCTCAAACGCACAGCCATCTTCTTACCTCAGCCTCATAAGAGTTGGGATCAAAGGTATGTACCTACACACCCAGCTGAAATTAGGGTTTTTTAATCTCCTTCCTGTAGGAGTCTTCCTACCCCCAAATTTCCTGTTTTCTCCTCAATTAAAAGGGACACTGTGTGCCTCCTGGAGCAAAAAGGTCCAAGATATCTGTGCTCATCCTACAAGGCCAGCTCCCAAGCTGAACTTCCTCCAACCTTTTCCCCAGATCCATACACATGCCTTACATCATGACATATAAGTATTGCCCCTGGCATTTTTAAGCCTCAGTGTGAAGATTCCCACCCTTACTCCTTTCTTGATAGCTTAAATGACCTACTGTGTGGGAGTTCCTGGGACCTCTTTTCTTTTTCCTCTCTATGAGAGCCTGTAATATGGTCACCCCACCCCCAAACTGAATGTTTCACAATGATCTTAACTTAACTTAAGGGTGTTCTGTTAAGGGTAATCTGTGGTTTTATTACCTTAAATATAGGAATCTACCCTTTGTTGGTATTTGAGAGAGAGAGAGAGAGATGAGAGAAATGACTTACTTGGTACCTTTTTTATCATATCTATTTTTTACCCTGATAAATACTTTAGGTGAACCTGATGTTTGTCTTACATAAGGCGTTTGTAACCTTATCAAATACCTTGACTCAGTTTACCCATTTGACCTTTTTCTTTTCTATTTATTTATTTTTGGTTTTTTGAGGTAGGGTCTCACTCTAGCCAAGGCTGGCCTAGAATTCACTATGTACTATTAGGTTGTCCTCAAACTCAGCAATTCTCCTACCTCAATCTTCCAAGTGCTGGGATTAAAGGCATGTGCCACCACGCCTGGCTTGACCTTTTTTGTCTTGTGAGAAATTTCATCTAAAGAGGTGACTTTGGGTGCTTAAAAGAGGAACTATAAATAGAACCAAAGTTACATGCTGTTTGTTACTCCCTTTTCCTTGTCAGAGACAGTTGGCCATTTTGTCTCTCTCTGGACAGGGTCTGGGGTTCACATGGCTCAAACTTGGATGGGGTCTGAGATAAAGGGGGCACTATCCTTTTTCCCATGTCTAGCTTGCCATGACTATAAATAAGCACAAAACGAAAAGACAGAGTGGAGAGCTATGCATTCTGACATTTTATTTTGAAATTGTTAATTCATTTTTACCTATTTGTAATACACAAGGTGATAGAGTCTTGTTTATGTCTAACCTGGTTAGACCTCCAAAGAATGTGAATTACATCTGTGTTTATGGATTTGTGACCTACCCAGGATAGGACATCAGATCTATGTCTAATGTAAGCTCTATTTAGATTGTCTGTATCCCTATATAAAAATTGTTGGAGCATTCTTAAGGGTCTATAAACAGTTTAAATATCCTTCATTTTAGGCACGGTGTTTATGTATGTTTAGCCTGAAAATTGGCTGTTTTTTCCATATGAAAGGAAATTAATTTTAGGCAAAATTTGGTCTTTCTATATCTCTCATATATTTTCTACATAGTTGTATCTTCAACCACATATTTTAACATTCTGATCTAAGTTCCTCTCAAAAAAAGTATTTTTAAAAAGCATTCTGTGTCCAACATTGAAAGATTCCTTTCCAGTTTCCTCAATCATCTCTTCTCAACCCATAATTAACCATCTTTCTTATAACACTTAGGAGAAACTACATGAAATTGATTACTCTTTTCCCCTTCATTTAGGCAGCCAAAGACCTGCCTTCTTTGGCTGCTGGCTTGCTATATTCCAGATTAGATAGATAGATAGATGATTGATTGATTGCTGTATTCCAGATTAGATAGATAGATGATTGATTGATTGATAAATAGTAGATAGATAGATAGATAGATAGATAGATAGACAGACAGACAGACAGACAGGTAGATAGATTTGATCCAGGAAAGTCCTTGAACCTCCAATCCTGGCTTGCTATATTCCAGATTAGATAGATGATAGATAGATAGATAGATTGATTGATTGATCCAGGAAAGTCCTTGAACCTCAAATCCTAGGTTTGTGTCTAATTTTTTTTTTCAATTTTTCGAGGTAGGGTCTCACTGTAGTTCAGGCTGATCTGGAATTCACTATGTAGTCTCAGGGTGGCCTCGAACTCATGGTGATCCTCCTACCTCTGCCTTGTAAGTACTGGGATTAAAGGCATGTGCTACCACACCCGGCTTGTGTCTAATTTTTAATCAAAGGATTAAATAAAAAAAGACTGAAAAGCCATGCATGGTGGAACATGCCTTTAATCCCAGCACTCCAGAGGCAGAAGTAGGAGGATCACAGTGAGTTCAAGGCCACCCTGAAACTACCAGCCTAGTATAGAGTGAAACCCTACCTCATAAAAAAGACTGATAAGAATAATTATTAAATTATTATATTTATTGAGGGAAGTATAAAGCCAAGGAAAGGCACTCATGTGGCTAGAGGCCTAAGAAAACCATAGGAAAAAAAAGAAAAGTTCAAAGAGCTCTTGCCAAGGTGGGTAAGGAGCCCATGTGGAGAGTTAGGGCTAAGGGGCTTTCCCCCTTTCTTAGATATTTATGTTTTAGTTTTGTTTGTGTATTCTAATGACTCTGAAAAGTTTCAAAAACATAAATTTTTGGCTGTTTTATTTGTAGTTTGAAATTTTATTATTGTTTCATTTGATAAACTTCATTTTTATGTCTTAACTGTCAGATGCAGCAGCTGAATAACATGGATGAAGTGTGCTATGAAAGTATACTGAAGCAAGTAAAGGCAGGCCACCAGGTAAAGTCTTCCTGAATTCTGAAACAAAGGGTTTTATTTTAATGATTGGTTTTGTCTATGGAGTCATAAAATATCCTTAAATAATATTAATAGGCTAATACTAATAGTTCATAGTATTTTGATAGTTTTATTAAACACTTAAGAAAAAAAATTCAGTTGTACATTTTTGATTTTTAAATCTTTTTGAAAGGAAAAATGTTGCCACTCAATTTGAATGGTATTTTTATATAATTAAATTTTGTGTATAAAAGGTATGCATGCATGTATGTATGTTTATATGTTTGTGGGAACTTGTGTATGTGAGAGCTCACACACGTGTGCATATGTGGTAGCCGGAGGTAAAGGTTGAGGCTGAGGCCCAATGTTTTCCTCACTCACCCTTCACTTTGTTTTGTGAGACACACCCTCTCGCTGACCCTATCACTGACCAGTTTGGCACAGTACTCCATAGGGATCCTCATGTCTTTTCCTCCCCGGTGCTGGGATTACATGCACTTGCCATCACTTACCTTGTTTCATGCTTATACAAATACCCAATGAGCCATCACCTAACTCCCAATTTTTAAATATTATGTTTTTCTACTGACTACATAAGACAGTTTCAGTTGAAGCATATTTAACAAGTTTTCTATTGTTTAATGTTCTTTAGAAATTAAGCAATTTTTGGTAGGGGTGTGGTTCAATTGTTAGTACCATAAAAATGAAAGAAAAGAAAATTAAATAAGTTTATTCCTTTTATCTTTCCATTTTCTAAAATTCGAAATTGTTACATAAAAAGTGAAATGATAGTATTTACATAAAAGTTAATCACTAATAACCTTTTTTATGAATTTCTTTCTGTTAATTTTATAATTTTAAATATATGGATACATGTGTGTATACATATTTTTAGATATATATACATATATATGCATATGTATATATATTTTATTATTTTAGATATACATATATGTGTGTGTATATATATATATAAAATAATAAAATTATTAACAGAAAGAAATCATAAAGGTTATTAGTATGTGTGTGTGTGTGTGTGTGTATAAAATAATAAAATTATTGACAACTTTAATACTTACAGACAACAAACCATGGTGTTTCCCTCCCTTCCCTCTCTCCATTAGTTTCTCTTTTAATTTGGTATCATCTTTTTCTCCTGTTATGAGGGTCTTGTGTGGGTATTGCTAGGCACTATGAGGTCTTTGATATCAAGGCCAAATTCTGTCCAGACAGTTATATGTAAGGAGTGGTACCCTTCTTTGGCTTTGACATTCTTTCTGCCACCTCTTCTGCAATGGACCCTAAGCCTTGGAGTGCCCTGGCCAGCGGGGAGTTGAACAAGGATCCGAAGGGAAGTTAAACTGAATGATAAAAGGCAAACAGACATAAGAAGGAGACCATGCTCGATGTTTGTCAAGGTCTCAGAGTCTTTAGTTTTTACACAGTGGTTATATAGGGGAAGAAAAGGGGGGAAATAAGCTGGCTGAGTGATTTAGGTCTTTGGAATTGTCAGGAAACCTGGAGGGGATGTTATCAGGTGTTCATCTCATCTTGCCTCAATGGCTTAACATCCTGACTGCACCAGGCTTCACATCCTGACCATAAACTGGCCTTTTGCAAAAAATAAGATTCTGTAAGCAGTCTGCTGACCGATGTTCCAGAAGTACCTAACAGAAAGCTGGGTGGACCAGCTTTCTGAGTAATGAGTCAGCTTATGAGCAGGACCATCTCCTCCCTTCTTTTATACAAAAGCCTTCTTTTATACAAAAGAAGGGCAGGCCCGCTATTCAGCGGTGTGCTGCAATGCTTTTGTTTCTTCATCAGCTACCGGCAGCATGGGGGGAGTATTCAGCCAAGCATACGATCCCTTGGTAGTTGAATATTGGGTGAGAAGTAGAAACTTAACTTGCTATATGGCGGTTTCTGTTAACATGGCCGAGGTTTAATTCATAGCTCCCAACATTGGAGTGTATGAGATGTTTCAGTGCTGGACAGTCCTCCGTCCCTTCTTCTCAGCACTATGTTGCCTTTTGGGTCATCCCAGTGGTCATCGCCACCTGAAAAGAGAAGCTTCTCTAACCAGAAGTGAGAATAGCATTAATATATGCATATGAACATTAAGTGTAGTGATTTCAGGGCAATTTGGTGAGAGTAATGTATGCATTTATCCAGACAAGAGCAGGCTTTATACCCCTAAGGCTCATGACCTCTCAGGCCATAGGCTTTTGATTAGGTTTCTAGTACCAGGCATGTATTCCTTCCCATAGAATGGGCCTTCACCCCAATTAGAGAGCAGTTGGTTTCCCCCAGAGCAGACATGCCACTATTGCACTTGTTCAGACATTTGGCTTGTCTGGACAAACTTGAGGCTTCCAGTCCACTGTTGTCACTGCTGATGACTTCTGTCTCCCATACGTCTGTATATAGTGCAGCTTTTTCCAGCTTTCAGTTGGCTGGGCTACAGGGAGAAGGTTTTCTGCTCAGCCCCAGCTTGATTTCTCAGTGACTTTGCCTCTCAGAATGTGAAGTCTTCAGCAATAGGGTCTTACCCTCTCTTTCTCACAGGGAAACAAGGGCCGTGGCAATAGTCTATAATGTTTTGGAGGCAACAGGGACCTCTCTGGCCAACATCTCACTGGAAGGTGTCCCATCCCAGGCACTGAAAATTTTCTAGTTATAATTTGTGGCTTCTGGGTGTGCCATTATTTAAGAAAGTAGATTTTCATATGTCTTACTCAGAATATCTTGAATTTTGATTGACTCCCCTGCATCCCTCTTTTATACATTCTCTTCCCTGACCTTGCTTAGGCCTTTCCCCTGTAATCTGTTCTTCTACTTATATATATACAATACCATCCTCTTAAGACCTTCCCTCTTCTACCTTCCTTATAGCCTTTTTCTAGCTTATGGGCCTCTGCTACTGATTTTTGGTTCCAGATCACACACAAGTCTATACATTTGTAGCTAGTATCCTCATATAAGAGAGAACATGTGATGTTTGGCTTTCTGGGCCTCGGTTACCTCACTTAGTATAATATTTAATTGTAGTAATATTTCTTCCTTCAAATAAGGACCATCACTAAACTGTGACAAAATTAATAGAGTTAAAGTGTTTTCTTTTTAAATGATGGAAATTAAATTTAAATATTTTACTGTAAAACATTTTATCTTTTCATTCTTGCAGGAAAATACTTCTTGTTCCTTGAATTCACTTTTTTTTTTTTTTTTTTTTGAGGTAGGGTTTCACTCTAGTCCATGCCTACCTGGAACTCACTATGTAGTCTTAGGGTGGCCTTGAACTCATGACAATCCACCTACCTCTGTCTCCCGAGTGCTGGGATTAAAAGTGTGCATCACCACACCCAGCTCTATTTTTATAACTTTTTTTTATTACCAGCTTCCATAATTACAGACAATAAACCGTGGACATTCCCTCCCCTCCCTCGCTTTGCCCTTCACGAATCCACTGTTCATCATATCCCCTCCCTCTCTTTATTAGTCTCTCTTTTATTTTGATGTCATCATCTTTTCCTCCTATTATGAGGATCTTGTGAAGGTAGTGCTAAGCATTGAAAGTTCATGGATATTGAGGCCAGTTTCTGTCTGAACAATTGCATTGCAAGCAGTCCTTCCCTTCCTCTGGTGCTTGCATTCTTTCCTCAATGGACCCTGAGTCTTGCAAGATATGATTGCGATATTTCAGTGCGGAATACTCCTGTCACTCTTCTCAGCACCTTGGTGCCTTTTGGGTCATCTCAGCAGTCACCATCATCTGAAAAGAGAAGCTTCTCTAACTGTTAGAGTAGCATTAATATATGGGTATGAACACTAAGTCAAGTGCTTATAGGGCAATTTGGTGAGCATAATGTATGCATTTAGCTAGACAAGAGCAGGCATTATACTGATAGGGCTCATGACCTCCCCCACCATAAGCTTTTGATTAGGTTTTTCAGTACCAGGCATGTATTCCCTCCCAAGGAGAGGGCTTCCAGTCCATTTAGAGAGCACTTGGTTTCCCCTGTAACACACATGCCAATATTATACCTGTTCAGTTGTTTGGCCTACTTGGCTAAACTTAAATCTATGGTGTCCATTCTTTTCACTGCTGATGACTTCTGTCTCCCATAGGGCTGCATGCAGTGCAGCTTTTTTCCAGCTTCCTTTCATCTGGTCTATGGGGTGGAGCTTTCTGGCTCAACTCCAGCTTGATATCTCAGTGACCTTGTTGCCCCAGCACATGGAGTCTTCAGCTGTAGGGTCTTACATATTTCTGGTGGGAAACCAAGAGCCTTTGCAATGCCCTGGAAGGTATCCCATCCCTGGCACTGAAATTTTTCTAGTAACAGTCTATAGCTTCTGGATGTGCTATAAATAGGTTTCCATATGGCTTATTCATACCATCTTGAATTTTGATTAACCTTACCCCTACATTTCTTGTACACAATCTCTTCCAATGTCCTCACTTAGCCCATTGTAGCCCCAGTAATCTTTCCTTCTGTTTACACATATCAATACCTCCCCTTTACATCCTCCCCTCTCCTACCTCCCTTATAACCCTTGTCTAGCTTGCTGGCCTCTGCTATTAATTTTTATTCCAACTCACACACAATCTAAACATTTGTAGCTAGGATCCATATGAGAGAATATGTGATGTTTGGTTTTCTGGGCCTGGGTTAACTTGGTATAATCCTTTCCAGTTCCATCATTTCATCATATCCCTACAAATTTCATTTTTTCTTTACCACTGAGTAGAATGACATTATATAAATGTGCCATATCTTCATTATTGATTCATTAGTTGAGGGATATCTTGCTGATTCCATTTCCTAGCTACTGTGAATAGAGCAGCAATAACATGGTTGAGCAAGTATCTTAAGGTCGTGAGAAGAGTCCTTAGGATATGTGCCTAGGACTGTAATAGCTGGGTCATACATTAAATCTGTTTTTACCTGTGGTAGGAACCTCCACACAGATTTTCCCAATAGCTGTACCAGATTACATTCTCATCAACAGTGTAAAAGGGTTCCTCTTTTTCCACATCCTTGCCAGCATTTATTGCCATTTGTTTTCTTGATAGCATTCTGACAGGAGTGAGATGGAATCTCAAAATAGTTTGTTTTTTTTTAATTTAATTTATTAGTTTTCATTTCAGTGAATACAGGCAGTTTGGTACCATTATTTAGGCTCATCTGTGATCTACCCCCTCCCATTAGACCCTCCTTGTTAATGAAAATGGGTCGTGCATTGTGGAGTTAGCCCCCAGTTATTAGTATGATAAATGTCTCTGCAAATCATGACCCAACATGTAGCTCTGACATTCTTTCCGCCCCCTCTTCCGCAAGATTTCCCTGAGCCATGTTGGGTTCATTTTTGGTCTGCTTCAGTGCTGAGGTGTTGGGGGCCTCTGAGGCTTTGGCTCTCTGATTTGGTAGGAGTTGATTTTTCTCTGCGTTGATCTCCTTCCCCTTTGTGCTGGTATCCGGTTCACAGGAAAACATCACCCTTGCTTATTTTGCCAGTTGTCCTTAGTTTCAGTTGGGCCCCTTTTGAGGTATGTTGGGGCAGCTCTCTTCTTAGGATCTGCATCTATCTTTTTTTCCCCTTGTTGTTTGTAGTGCAGCTAGGCGGTCGCCATCTTGACCGGAAGTTCAAAATAGTTTTAATTTGTATTTCCCTTCATGGCTAACGGTATGTTTTGTTTTTTTTTAGATGTTTATATGCCATTTGTATTTCACCCACTTTCATAGTTTGTATTTTATTTATTTGAGGGAGGGAGAGACTAAGCAGAGAGAGAATAGGTGCACTAGGGCCTCCAGCCACTGCAAACAAACTGCAGAAGAAAGTGCCACCTTGTTCATCTGTTATGTGTGTACTTGGTGTAGCAGACACCCAGACATTGCTGGGATGAACTTTCAAACCAGGCACAGTTATGGAGGAAGGGACATTTATTAAATCTCACAGATCCAGGTGAATGCTCCAAGATGGCCTGCTTTCAGAGGTCCATGCTCAGAGAGAAAAGCCACCACCAATACCATAAGCAGGTATATGCTCAAACTATAGGCAAAGCTCAAGCACTTTGTATATCTTTAGAATGGAATTCCAAATCTAACCCTATATGATGGGGCTGGACCCTAGGATCTACTCTCAGACAACTCCCCCAGCCAGGTGACTGCAGATCTAAATTACAAACTTTAAAAAAATATCCTGAAGATTTTAGGGGCCATCTATTCTGACTACCACTCTGGGACCATAGGCTTCACATGCAAATACCTTAACTGGTAAGCCATCTCTCTACACTGAACTCACCTCTCATTCATTCATTTATTTATTTAGTTAGTTACTTTTGCTAATCTTTTTCTTAAGATGTATATTATTTATTTATTTGTGACAGAGAAAAAGAGAGAGATTGTGAATGAGAATGGGTGCTCCAGGGCCTCCAGCCATTGCAAATGAACTCCAGAAGCATGTGCCACCTTGTACATCTGGCCTATTTTGCTACTGGGGAATTGAACCTGGGTTCTTAGGCTTTGCAGGCAAATGATTTAACCACTAACCCATCTTTCCAGCCCCAAACTCTGTTTTTTTTTTAATTGACTAGTCTTACAAGAATTATGAAAAGCTTAGGAATGTGCTGATAGGAATATTGTTGTCTTTAATATTAAAGAAATTAAAGTAACTATTATTTTTGTGTCACAGTGAGTGCATAATGGTGCAGTCACATCTTTGTATCTTTGGAGGGGATTGATTCTAGGATAACCTCCCCCAAGATACCATAATCCACAGTGTTCCAGTCATTTCTTAAATTTAAAATGGAATGCTGTTTGCATATCACCTGAGTATATTTTCCCATATAGTAGATTCATAATAATATCTATTACAATGTTAATTGTACATAAAATAAGCATATTGTATTGGTACAGAAAATAAAAGGCAGTCTCTTCAAATAACATCTTAAAAATATCAAATAATGTGTTCTCTTCAAATAACATCTTAAAAATATCTCCTAATGGCAGTTGTTGAATTTGTGGTACAGAACCCTAGGTAAGGAATTCAGAAATCCTTTGCAGTCAAAGGTTGACTGGACTTGCTATATCATTATGGAGCATAGGATGGCTGTTCATAAAAATAAATCATTTTATGGTGATTAAAAGTACAGTGTTCACAAAGTGTTGTCTGGATGGTGATGGAAGCCAAAAAAGACATCAAAATGGTAGACGACTGGCTGGAGGAAGCAGGGTTTCTATGTGGAAGAAACATAAGGGCAAAATACATTAGATACATGTATGAAGATTGTCAATTAAAAACTCAAAAATGATGTTAAAATATTTTTATAGTTCTCTATTTTCCATTTTAATATAATTGTCATATTTTATATATTTTTTAATTTTTTTATTCTTTCATACATGTAACTTCTTAAACATATTTTTATTTATTTGAGAGAGAGAGAGAGAGAGAGAGAGCGAATAGGCATACCAAGGACTCTTGCCACTTCAAACAGACTTGACACGTGGTGTCACTTTGTGCATTTGGCTTTATGTGGATATTGGGAAATCAAATCCAGGCAGGTAGGCTTTGCATGCAAGTACTTTTTCTTTTTTTTTCTTTTTTATTTATTTATTTTTTAGGTTGCCTTTTTTTTTAAAATTTTTATTAGCATTTTCCATGATTATAAAAAAATCCCGTGTTAATTCCCTCCCTCAGCCCCCACACTTTCTCCTTTGAAATTCCATTCTCCATCATATTACCTCCCCATAACAATCACTGTACATACATATATACAATATCAACCTATTAAGTACCCTCCTCCCTTCCTTTCCCTAACCTTTATGTCTCCTTTTTAACTTACTGGCCTCTGATACTAAGTATTTTCATTCTCATGCATAAGCCCAGTCATCTGTAGCTAGGATCCACATATGAGAGAGAACATGTGGCATTAGGCTTTCTGGGCCTGGGTTACCTCACTTACTATAATCCTTTCCAGGTCCATCCATTTTTCTGCAAATTTCATAACTTCATTTTTCTTTACCGCTGAGTAGAACTCCATTGTATAAATGTGCCGCATCTTCATTATCCACTCATCAGTTGAGGGACATCTAGGCTGGTTCCATTTCCCAGCTATTATAAATTGAGCAGCAATAAACATGGTTGAGCACGTACTTCTAAGGAAATGAGCTGATTCCTTCAGATATATGCCTAGGACTGCTATAGCTGGGTCATATGGTAGATCAATCTTTAGCTGTATTAGGAACCTCCACACTGATTTCCACAATGGCTGGACCAGATTGCATTCCCACCAGCAGCGTAGAAGGGTTCCTCTTTTTCCACATCCCGTCCAACATTTATGATCATTTGTTTTCATGATGGTGGCCAATCTGACAGGAGTGAGATGGAATCTCAATGGAGTTTTAATCTGCATTTCCCTGATGACTAGTGACGTAGAACATTTTTTTAGATGCTTATATGCCATTTGTATTTTTCTTCCTTTGAGAACTCTCTATTTAGCTCCATAGCCCATTTGTTTGATTCCTTATTATTTAACTTTTTGAGTTCTTTGTATATCCTAGATATTAATCCACTATCAGATATATAGCTGGCGAAGCATTTTTCCCATTCTGTAGGTTGCCTCTTTGCTTTTTTCACTGTGTCCTTTGCAGTGCAAAATCTTTGTAATTTCACGAGGTCCCAGTGGTTAATCTGTGGTTTTATTGCCTGAGCAATTGGGGTTGTATTCAGAAAGTCTTTGCCAAGACCGATACATTAAAGGGTTTCCCCTACTTTTTCCTCTAGCAGTTCCAGAGTTTCAGGTCGATGTTAAGGTCTTTAATCCATTTGGACTTAATTCTTGTGCATGGAGAGAGAGAAGAATCTATTTTCATCCTTCTGCAGATACATATCCAGTTTTCCCAACACCATTTGCTGAAGAGGCTGTCTTTTCTCCAATGAGAATTTTGGGCATTTTTATCGAATATCAGGTGGCTACAGCTACTTGGGCTTACATCTGGGTCCTCTATTCTGTTCCACTGATCTACATGTCTGTTTTTGTGCCAGTACTACGCTGTTTTTGTTACTATGGCTTTATAGTAAAGGTTAAAATGAGGTATGGTGGTACCACCAGCCTTATTTTTGTTGCTCAGTATTATTTTAGAGAGTCGAGGGTTTTTTGTGATTCCAAATGAATTTTTGGATTGTTTTTTCTATATCCATGAAGAATGCTTTTGGAATTTTGATAGGGATTGCATTAAATGTGTAGATTGCATTTGGTAAGAATGCTATTCTCACAATACTGATTCTTCCAATCCAGGATCAGGGGATGTTTCTCCACTTTCTAGTGTCTTCTGCAATTTCTTGCTTAAGTGTTTAAAAGTTCTCATTGTAGAGATTATTTACTTCCTTGGTTAGGTTTAGTCCAAAGTACTTTATTTATTTATTTTTTTGTGATGCAATTGTGAATGGGAGTGATTCTCTGATTTCATCCTCTGTGTGTTTGTTGTTAGCATATATGAAGGCTACTGATTTCTGTGTATTTATTTTGTATCCTGCTACATTGCTGTAGGTTTTGATCAGCTCTAACAGTTTGCTAATAGAGTCTTTAGGGTCCTTTATGTATAGAATCATGTCATCTGCAAATAATGATAACTTGATCTCTTCCTTTCCAATTTGTATCCCTTTTATGTGTGTCTCTTGCCTTATTGCTATGGCTAAGACTTCCAAAACTATATTAAATAAAAGTGGGGACAGTGGACACCCTTGTCTTCTTCCTGATTTTAATGAAAAGCTTCCAGTTTTTCCCCATTTAGTAATATGTTGGCTGTAGGCTTGTCATAAATATCTTTTATGATATGGAGATATGTTCCTTCTATTCCCAGTCTCTGTAGGACTTTTATCATGAAGGGATGTTGGATTTTGTCAAATGCTTTCTCTGCATACAATGAGATGATCATGTGATTTTTGTCCTTTAACCCGTTTATATAATGTATTACATTTATAGATTTACGTATATTAAACCATCCCTGCATCTCTGGGATAAAGCCTACTTGGTCAGGCTGAATGATCTCTTTGATATACTCTTCTATTCTGTTTGCCAATACTTTGTTCAGAATTTTTGCATCTATGTTCATGAGGGAGATTGGTTTGTAATTTTCTTTTATCTTTGCCTGGTTTTGGTATCAGGGTGATGCTAGCCTCATAGAAGGAGTTTGGTAGAATTCCTTCTTTTTCTATTTCCTGGAAAAGCTTAAGAAGCAATGGTGTTAGCTCTTCCTTAAAAGTCTGGTAAAATTCAGCAGTGAATCCATCTGGGCCTGGGCTTTTTTTAGTTGGGAGATTATTGATAACTGTTTGGATCTCCATGTTTGTTATAGGTCTATTTAAGTGATTAATCTCATTTTGATTTAATTTAGGTAGGTCATATAGATCAAGGAAATCATCCATTTCTTTCAGATTTTCATACTTTGTGGAGTATATTGTTTTATATGATGTCCCTATGATTTTTTGAATTTCTCTGGAATCTGTTGTGATGTTACCTTTTTCATCTTTTATTGTATTAATTTGTGTCTCTTCTCTCTTTCTTTTGGTCAGATTTGCTAAGGGTTTATCAATCTTGTTTATCCTTTCAAAGAACCAACTCTTTGTTTCATTAGTTCTTTGTATTGTTCTTTTTGTTTGTATGCCATTAATTTCTGCCCTATTCTCTATTATTTCTTCCCGTCTACTGATTTTTGGTTTGTCTTGTTCTTCTTTTTCCAAGGCTTTAAGGCGAAGCATTAGGTCGTTTACTTGCGACCTTTCTAATTTCTTAATATAGGCACTTAAGGCTATAAATTTGCCTCTTAGAACTGCCTTCAATGTGTCCCAGAGATTTTGATATGTTGTGTTCTCATTATCGTTTGACTCTATAAATTTTTTATTTCCTTCTTGATTTCTTCATTGACCCATTCATCATTTAGTAGTGTATTGTTTAGTTTCCATGACTTTGTGTATGCTCTATAGCCTTTCTTGCTACTGATTTGTAGTTTAATTCCACTGTGGCCAGATAGAATGCAAGGAATTATTTCAATTTTCCTGAATTTGTTAAGATTTGCTTTGTGTCCTATTATATGGTCTATTTTAGAGAATGTTCTATGTGCTGCTGAAAAGATTGTCTATTCTGCAGCCTTTAGATGAAATGTCCTGTATATATCAGTTAGGTCCATTCCTTCTATGACTTCTTTTAGTTCAGATGCCTCTCTGTTTATTTTTCCCGGGATGACCTGTCGATTGATGAGAGTGGGGTGTTAAAGTCACCCACCTCCACTGTGTTTGGTGTTATCTGTGACCTTAGTTCTAATAGTGTTGGTTTGATGAATTTGGGAGCTCCCATGTTAGGTGCATATATGTTTAGGATTGTAATGTCCTCTTGTTGGTATAAAGTGACCTTCTTTATCTTTCTTGACTAACGTTGGACTAAAGTCTACCTTGTCAGATATTAGGATAGCAACCCCTGCTTTTTTTCTAGGCCCATTTGCTTGAAACGCCGTCTTCTAACCTTTCACCCTAAGATAATGTCTATCCTTTGTAGAAAGGTGTGTTTCTTGGAGACAACAAATTGTAGGATTCTGCTTTTTAACCCAGTCTGCAAAACTATGTCTTTTCGTTGGGGCATTTAGGCCGTTGATATTAAGAGATATTATTGAAAGGTGTATATTTATGTTTGCCCTTTTTTTTCTGTGGTTCTGGTTCTAACTGTGCTCTCTTGTGTTAACTAGTATTTGAGTATTGCTTGTTTTTTCTAGGTTCCTTATATGTGTGCTTTTCCTTTTCTTCAGCATGGTGTATTCTATCAAGTATTTTCTGTAGAGCTGGTTTTGTTTTCACATACTCCTTTAGCCTGCTTTTGTCATGGAATGTCCTTATTTCTCCGTCTATTTGAATGGATAACTTAGCTGGATAAAGTAACCTTGGTTGACATTTGTTATCTTTCAGAACTTGGAATATATCACTCCAAGCCCTTCTGGCTTTAAAAGTTTGTGTTGAATAATCTGCTGTAATCCTGATGGGCTTGCTTTTGTAGGTAACTTGATTTTTCTCTCTAACTGCTTTCAGTATTTTTTTCTTGTTTTGTGTGTTTGGAAGGTTGATTATAATAAGTCGAGTAGAGGTTCTTCCTTGGTTTTGTCTGGCTGGGGTTCTAAAGGCTTCCTGTATCTGCATTGGTACTTCTTTCCCAATTTGGAGAAATTTTCTTGTATGATTTTGTTGAAGACACCTACTATCCCCTTGGAGTGGAATTCTTCTCCTTCTACTATGCCCTGAATTCTTGTATTGGATCTTTTCATAGTGTCCCTAATATCTTGAAATTCCCACTTATAACTTTTCTATAAGTTTTTCTTTCTCTTTGTTGGACTGTATTAGATCTGCCACCTGGTCTTCTAGCTTAGATATTCTGTCCTCTCCTTCATCCATTCTACTGGTGAGGTTTTCTACAGAGTTTTTTTTAATTCATTAACTGTGTTCTTCATTGCTAGTAATTCTGACTGGTTTTTCTTTATTAGTTCTATTTCCTTATTTATGTCTTGTATTGCCTTCTTTATTTCATGAAATTGGTGTCCTGCATCTTCTTTGATTCCTTTGATTTCCTCTTTAAGTTCCTCTTTGATTCCTTTGATTTGTTCTCTGACTTCTTTGAACATATTTACAATCATTCTTTTGAAATCTTTCTCAGGCATTTCCTCTAACTCATTCTCACTGGAGGTCATTTATGAAGCATTAATACTTTTAGGTGTATTTATGTCATCTTGCCTTTTAGTGTTTCCTGTGTTATAATGTATATATTTTTGCATCTTGGATTAAGTTAATGCTTGGATTTTCTAGCTAGCTGGGTATTCCTAGCTGTATCAGTTGATTTGATGTTATATATTTTCAGGGTAGGAGCTTAAGGTGTTAGGTGTAGCTCTTAAGACTCTCAGAGTATCTACAAAGGTGCTCCTAGTGGTTGAATTTCCTTGGCATGGGAGTATTCAAGTAGATTGAGTCGAATAAAATACAGGTAGATTCTAAAAGTTAACTAAACACTGTACCCATTCAATCAAAAACAGCCCCAAGTATGTATGCCAGAGTAGTTATTATAACAACCAGATCCTCTATCAACATAGAGATTAAGATTTCTGGTCTGTTGAGGGATCCAAGTCAGCTTGTTACCGGTGAGACCCTTCCCTGGTGCAATCCCAGTTACCTTGGATGATTTTGATCTCAGTCAAGTTGCTGCCTGGTCGTTGGGCTGCTGTTCTGATTTCTGGAGCTGGGCACTGGCTTTTCCTGCGTGGCAAATCGAGCCTGGCAACTGTGGCCCTGCAGATTAGCGCCCCTGCTGCTGGAACTGCTGCTGCTAAAGCTGCCTCTGCTGGGTCTGTCAGCTGCTGAAGCTGCTCCTGCTGGGCCCACCGCTGCTGTTGCCTCTGTTGCTGCTGCTTCTGTAGCTGCCACTTTTGGAGCCACTGGTGCCGCTCCTGGGTCTGCTGCTTTTGGGGCCTCTGTTACCGGTGCCGGAGCTGCTGTGTCCTGCTGTGGCCCCACATTGGCGTGGCCGGTCCAGGACTGCTGCTCTGTTTGCTGGAGCTGGGCTCCTGCGGTGGGGGTGGGGAGTGAGCCACAACTGCTTTGTATCTCTCGCTGTTCCATGTGTGCTTCTACCTCACGGTGTGCTCCTCCGTTGCTCACTGCCGCTCTCCTTTCACATGTCCTGAGTTGTGGAGAGCGCCGGTGTGAGGGAAGTTCCCGCACCTGGCTTTTCCTGTGGCTGGAGTAGAGTCTGGTGGCTTTCTGGTGCGCCGCCGCTACCGCTGCTGTGGTTGCCGGAGCTGCCCGGGTGCTTTTGCAGACCTGTGCGGGCTCTCGATGCTCTGGATCTCTTCTACTTCTCTGTTGATGCTTCAATTTCCTATACACCTCACTTTTTAGTAAACGTGTGTATTTTGCTGTTTTTTTTGGTCTTCTCCCCCCCCCCCCCAGGCTGCTTTGTCATGGTACCTATGCCGCCATCTTAACCAGAAGTCCCTCAAGTACTTTTTCTTTTAACTGCTATATCATTTAGTCAAAATAATGGGCATGAGGAGTAGGGAACCGCAACCACTAACTCACCAGAAAGTACAGAAATGGTAGGAGTATTACATTACAGTCATCAAAATAGTTATTATAGCTCTATTCCATATGTTCAAAAAGCAGAATAGATTGAGATTTGGAAGTTGAATTTATACAGAAGAAAGATACACTGAAAGAGACTGATGCCAAATTCCAGAGTCATATGAGTGATTTCTCATGCTGTACAACCTGTCCAAAATGAATAGCTGAAAAGAAAACCTGAGTGGGAAAGTCAGCGAAGGCCAGTGACTCATGGACAGCCTGATGTGGCAATGTGCATGTGTGATGGAGTCCTATAAGGAGAAGGTTCTGTGAGGAACCACAAGGAGGAGAGAGAAGGAAGATGAATGAGTAGTGGGTATGGGCATGAACTACAAGAATTAATTGTAGAAATGGACTGTGGAAAAGAACTAATAACTTTTCTGAGAATATTGCTGTGAGATGTTTTTGCTGCTAAGTTCCTGACTTGTAACCTACCCTGAAGATAACCTCACAACCAGCATGCAAGTACCTTTTTTTTTGTTTGTTTTTCAAGGTAGGGTCTCACGCTATCCCAGGCTAACCTGGAATTCACTAGGTAGGCTCAGGGTGGCCTTGAACTCATGGCGATACTCCTACCACTGTCTCGTTGTGCATTTGGCTTATGTGAGTCCTGGGAATCAAATCCAGGTTCTTTGGCTTTGCAGGCAAGTGCCTTAACTACTAGGCCATCTCTCCAGCCCAGATCTTTATAAATAATGCTGATAATAAAGATTATTTTTCTGGTTTTTATTTTATTTTTTGCTGTTCTTGTGGTTTTTTTTTTCTGTTTAAAATTTTCTTTGGGGCTGGAGAGATGGATAAGCAATTAAGTTGCTTCCCTACAGAGTGTAATGACACAGGTTTTGATTCCCTAGTACCCACATAAAGCCAGGTGTACAGTGGCAGATGCATCTGGAGTTTGTTTCCAGCAATTAGAGGGCCTGATATGCTTAATCATATTTTCTCTTTCTCTCTCTATCTCTGTTCATGCAAATAAATAGAAATAATTTTTAATTGCTTGGCACAGATTTCCTAAAATGGACTTGTAAAACAAATGGTTCCACTTTGTAATCTTGCTGCATGACTTTGTACTGTATTCCAAATCATGTATAAAATTTTGTTGTCATAACAGACTGGTAAGATGAGAGTGATTGGAACTATGTTCACCACTAATTTTAGTTGACCAGATTACAAATCTTAGACCAGTGCTTTTACATAATTCAGGATAAAAGCACTATTACTTTTTATTTGGTATACTTCCCTTTACTATATGAATACCTTGGAAAAGTTTTCCAAAACTAAACCTTTCACTATATTAATATTTTCAAAACAATTTGTCTATTCAGTGAAATCTGACTTTTGGGATAATCAGCTTGAGCTGTACCAGCTTCTACTATATTCCTCTGATTTGCTGGACATGGAATGGCAGTGTGGGTACTGCATTATGGCGCATCTGCTGACTTCCGCTGCACTTTTCCCAGCACTGAGAACTGCACTATGGATATTGTAGTATGGGTATGACTTGCCCAGCAATGACAATGACAGAGTGGATATTTGAAAAGGAAAAGCTGCTAGGGGTTCAGATTTTGGAATCTTGAATTTTATTGCAGTCAGGTTCGTACTGCTGGCAGAAATCACTCAACCAAGAGCAGCTTTGGGGGAAAAGGGTTCATTTTGGCTTACAGGCTTGAGGGGAAGTTCCATGATGGCAAAGGAAAATGATGGCATGAGCTGAGGGTGGACATCACCTCCTGGCCACCATAAGGTGGACAACAGGAACAGGAGAGTGTGCCAAACACTGGCAAGGGGACAAGTGGCTATAATACCATAAGCCCACCCCCAATAATCCACTGCCTCTAGGAGTCACTAATTCCCAAATCTCCATCACCTGGGAACCTAGCATTCAGAACACCTATGTTTATGGGTGCCCCCTTAATGAAACCACCACATTCTGCCTCTGGCCCCCATAAATTGATAACCATCAATGAAGTAAAATGCAATGCATTCAGTCAACTTTAATTGAAAAGTCTCCATATTTTTATCAATCCTAATGATAAAATTGCAGCTGAACGGGCAGCAGTTTCACCTGAAAGGTTTCACTGTGTGCCATATCCCTCTGCTCACACCAGTTCATTTCTATGCAAAACAGCCCTGTGCAAGTTCTTAGGACACAGGCATAAGCACATGCTTCTCCCACAAACTGGAAAGTCCAGGCAAAGCTCTTGCTCACCCTCAGGAGCCAAACCTCATAGTCCATAGTTCTTACTGCATTCAGGTCTTTCAACTCTGACCACAATAGTTCATCAAGCTGTACTTACAGCACTGAAGTTTCTTAAGCCAGAGTTTTAAATCCTTCCACATTCCTTTTGAAAATCAGCTACAAAAAGCCAAAGCCACACAGTCAGGTGTCTAGCAGCAATCCTACTCCTCTGGAACTAACATTAGTGTTGCAGTCAGGTTTGCATTGTTGGTAGAAATCACCCAACCAAGAACACCTTGTGGGGAAAAAAAAGAGGGTGTGTGTGTGTGTGTGTGTGTGTGTGTGTCTTACACACTCAAGAGGAAGCTCCATGATGGCAGGGAAAAACGATGGCGTGAGCAGAGGGTGGACATCACCACCCCTGGCCAACATAAGGTGGACAATAGCAACAGGAGAGTGTGCCAAACACTGGCAAGGGGTACTGGCTATAATGCCCATAAGCCTTCCCCCAATAATACACTGCCTCCAGGAAGAGTTGATTCCCAAATCTCCGTCAGCTGGGAACCTAGCATTCAGAACACCTAAGTTTATCGGGGACACCTGAATCAAACCACCACAAGTAGGTTCTAATTTCATCATAGTTAGCATTCCTTGGTTGATTCATTCATATGTGAGTTGGTGGTGCATGTGAGTCACTGATGCTGAGACTTGTGTAGGATTTATATTAGAGATTTAGAATACCTCATCACAGGATTTACATCTTGAATAGATACATTAACTAAGCTGTGGTACTGTATACTTTTCCTTTAGCAGAAGGTCAGCAAAAAAACCTCCCAGTACAGTAGAGTTGCTGAATTGTGTTTTTCACTCATAAGTGAAGTTGAAGTTAGTGTTATCTCTGTCACTGGCTGTCTTTGTATGAAGTGACAAATATTAAAATAAATAAATTTGTATATCTCAGAAAATGAAAAATATGTAGTTTAACCTTTTCACTTGACCTAAAAACCTGGCAGACAATTAATTCTTTAGGTATATTGTTCCATATATTGCCTATATGTATGATATCAATATTACCTATGAAAAGTCTGTGAGTATACTTTGTTCTAAGAGCTCTCTATCTGTATTTTTGCATGTGTATATGTGTGTATTGCGTATGTGTACATATACATGTTTATATCCTTGTGGGCACAGTTTTGAAAACTTGTGTGTACATATGGAGGCTGTTGATTGACGTCAAGCTTCTTCCTCAGTCACTGTCCACTTTGTTTTCTGATGCCGGATCTCTCATTTGAACTCAGCTCACCAATTTCCTAAGTCTAGTCAACTAGCTTGCCCTAGGAATGCTTTATCTTCTTTTCCTGAGGGCTGGGATTACAAGTTGGCTGCCACAGCTGTCTGGCATTTATGTGGGTGCTGGGGATCCAAATGTTGGTCCCCACACTTGTACAGCAAACACAGACTGAGCCATCTTCCCAGCCCCTCTGCTTAAATATTTCATTCTACCTATGAACCTAATAAACTAAAGACTGTGGATTTTTCTTAGGGTCAGTACCAGTTAGAAAGAGAGACAGAGAGACTGACTGACTCCTGGAACTCAGTTGTGGTTATAACTGACTACATGTGAGTACATTGCCATTGAACAGCTGACTCCATAATTGATAAATGTACTTTTTTGTAATTAATGAACCATCTAACTTTTTTGCACCATATTTTTTATTTTTTACTAATTAATTTTGTGCTCAGTGAATATAGTCAAGTTGGTACCATTGTTAGCCTCCTCCCCTTCGCCCCTCCTTGTTGAGGTATATGGGTCATGCATTGTGGAGTTAGCCCACAGTTATGGGTAGGAGGAAATGTCTCTGTGTATCATGACCCAGCATGTGGCTTTGACATTCTTTCCGCCTTCTCTTCTGCAAAATATCCCTGAGCCATTTTGGGTCTGCTTCAGTGATGAGGTGTCGGGAGCCTCTGTGTCTCTGGATATCTGATTTGATAGGAGTTGATTGTTTTCTGTGTCAATCTCCTTCACTCTTGTGCTGGTACCAGGTTCACCAAGAAAACAGTACCCTTGCTTGTTTTGCCAATTATTCTTCGTTTCAGCTGGGGCCCTTTTGAAGTATGATGGGGTGGTTCTCGCCTTAGGATCTGTGTCTATCTGAAAAAGAGGAGCAGATTCTCCAATGAAGAGTAAAGTTAGCACCAGATAAATGGGATAACCCTTGTTTTTTTTTATAGAGAATTTAATAGGTGTAGGCCCTCTTGTAGCCCACAATTGGTGGTACTTGATAATGGAGCGAGCACTCATGTTTGGGATATGGTTCTGACTTGTTTCCCAGCTCCAGCTATGAGTCCCATTCCACGGAGTAGAACAGCTAGCCAAATCAAGAGCAGTTGCTGTATGCCACTAATGCACTTGTGGGAGCATCCGGACAGGTTACTTGCTGCTAAGTAGGTTAGACCATGAGTTTCTTGGACAGATATTGGTCATTTTCCCTCAGTCACCCATGTAGCAACTTCTCGCACTAGATGCGCCGACTGTCTGGGGACTGACTAGCTTCCAGCTTCCAGCCATGCCATTCCATTTTATGTGTCAATAGCAGTAGGGTCTTACCACTAACCTTTGGTGGGTCATCAAGTACTCTGACAGAAATCTGTCTTTCTTTTAGGAAATCTTGTAGGTCTCTCTGATCAAAAGCTCATTGTGGATGATAACCGCCTGCTGGTACTGGAAGTTACGGGTCAGTGCCCACTAAGAGAAAAAAGAAAAAGATAACTAATATAAAAGAGTTAGAGAGAAGAGAGAGAGAAGCTATAGATTAAGGTCAGTCTTCAGCATACCCTTCCAGTGCCTTGTGACTCAGGTGTTCCCTCTAAGGGCCTAGTGAAGGTTCAACCATTTAGTCTGCCTTTTAGAATGTAGAATTTTATGGTACCATTGCCATTTGAGTCTAGATTTGTGTCCCCCATCCCCTCCTTTGTCATCCCCTCCCTCCCACCCACCCTATTGGTCTAGTCCTCAAGATGCTTGCTGTTTATGTCAGCATCTCTGGTAGATTCAGGTTAGATGCTGTAGATGAATGAGAGTATGTGGCGATTATCTTTTTGTGATTGGGTAAGTTCACTGAGAATGATCTGTTCCAGGTTTAACCACTTTCCTTCAAATTGCATTGTGTCATTTTTTTTTTAATTTTACTGCTGTGTAGATTTCATTGTGTAGATATACCACATCTTAGTTATCCATTCTTCTAGTGATGAACATCTGGGTTGATTCCAGCTCTTAGGGCTATTATAAATTGAGCCACTATAAACATGGTTGAGCAAATCTCTCTGGACTTTGGCTTGAAGGATTTAGGGTACATACCCAGTAAGGGAATAACTGGGTCTGTTGTTCAGTCTATAGTCAGGGAAATGCAAATTAAAACTATGAGATTTCCACCTTACCCCAGTAAGGATAGCAAACATCAAAATATCAAATGAAAATAAATTCTGGCGAGGATGTGGAGAAACAGGAACCCTCATCCACTGTTGGTGGGAATGTAAGATGAAAGCAATAGGGAGACTCCTAAAAAAAGCTGACTATAGAGGAACCATCTAAATTTTAAGTCTATAATTTTGTTTCAATGCCTTTTCAATTTATCTTATCAATTAGCACATAGTAGTGAAAATATTTAAGTCATCTTATTCTAATTGAAGAAAAGTAATTAATGCTTCCCTAGTACCATGTCAGAATCCACTACCCTAGCTTGTATTTTTTTCCTTGTTGTTTGTTTGTTTGTTTTGTAAGAAGGAAAAGGGGGAAAAAAAAAACAAACAGAAGAACCTTTAGTGAATTCTGGGCTTTATTCACTTGTTTTCAAGTGCTTTGGTCTCTTGAATCTCCCCCTCATTTGCTCTCTAAAGCCTTGGATTATATTAGAGCCTTTAGTTTTTAGCTCAGTATCAAGAAGATTGGAATTTTGTGTTCAGTAAAAAGAAAAGAAAAAGAATGCTGCTTGCTGGCAACTTGGTGATTTTTCTTGTAAAAACTTAGTAATTTTCTCTTAGATATTGAAATGAATTCACTTCATAGCTTTCTATTTGCATTAAATTAAAATAGAGAAATTTCATGTTAAAAGTCTCACTGATACTCTCTTGTCATATTATGGGTTTCATCATACCTCATCTAAACTTGAGTGCTCATGTACTTAATAGAGTTTATGTGCAGCTTTGCCTTAAAAGTATTAAAAACAGTAGGAGTCAGTTGTGTTCCACTCAGGCATGTGTGATGACAGATGGAGAAAATCTTTTCATGTTGATTTTTTAACAGTCCTACTCTGCAAGACTTCAAGCTCTTCTTGGCTACTGGGAAATTAAAACTTGGTGATTCAGCCTTTAATTTTGATCCATCTGCTCACACTAATGAGATGTCTCATTTGTTCGTTTCTTTTTGTGTTAGTAAATGCAAGTCCAGTTTTATCATTCCTGCTAATAATTCCCCTCCTATGTAACTTGCAGAATGGGAAAATAATTGATGCCTTAATTCTGTTGAGATTTTTCTTGTTCCAAAAACTTTGTTACAGTGATAGGAAAAGAAATTAGGTACTTTGTCTGATTATAGCACATTTATAAATGAACTTGTTTTCTCATCACACTGTCAAAAAAGTCAGATCCTTACTTAGTACCTTCTTACCCATAGTCTTTCTCCAATTCAAAGGACTAAAAAGCTTTTATTATTAAAGAGTAAAAGGATGTGAGCTGTGTCTTAAAACGGATCATCAGGTTTTATTTTGATATGCATTATATTTCTAGTTTCTTGTTCTTTATAAGTTATTAGTAGATTCTTTTGATCTAATAAAACCGTTTTAAACTGATGAATAGTTGTAGAATTATGATTCTGTCTGAAAGGAATGACTTGTTTCTTAGCATTTCTCAAGTTATAGGATCAATCATATACAATGTAAACAGATTCTGCCATGCTTGGTTCCTTGCTTTTACATTAACCAAATATTGATATAAAAGCTCCACCACTTGGCTCAAGCATCTTTGATTCTTAGTAGTAATGTATCTGTCAAATTGGTTTAAAATGGCTTTTATTTGTGATTTACTTGAATGGTGCTTTTTTTGTTCCCCTAATATCATATGGTAGAATCCTAAAGGGCTAAAACTATGTATGTATATTTGCAAGCATAGATAGGTAGAAGACAGATGGGGGAGGGGTGCAGAAAATGGGTGCTTCAGGGCCTCAAGTTACTACAAATGACCTCCAGATGCATGTGCCATTTTGTCATCTTCCTTCATGAGGGTATTGGAGTATAGAACTAGGGTTGTCAGGCTTTGCAGTCAAGCACTGTAATCACAGAGCTCCCTCTGCAGCCCAAGATGTTGTATTGTGAACACTAGTACTGAGTGTGGATAGACATTTTTCCTTCCTCTTTACTACTAATTAATGGAAATACTCTAAAGAAAATGTTTTCAAGGAAACAATCTCTAAATTTGGCTTGACTTTCTAACCCCTTTCTAGCCCCAAAATTCTATTGAACTTTTATCAAATTGAAGTTTTTTTTATTACTTTTATTTATTTGTAAGCAGAAAGAGAGAGAGAGACTGGAGTCAGAGAGAGAATGAGAATGAGTGGGTATGCAAGGGCCTCTGGCTGTTGCAAATAAACTTCAGTTGTATGTGCCACTTTGTTCATCTGGCTTTAAGTGGGAACTGGGGAACTGAGTCCTGATTGTTAGGCCTTCCAAGTAAGCGCTTTAACCACTGAGCCATCTCTCCAACCCTCAAACTGAAATTTTCTTATCCTCCACTTCGCATGTAAAAGGTTTATTTATTTTTTTTATTTTTTGAGAGAGAAAGAGATTGAGAATTGGTGCACCATGCCTTAGCCACTGCATTCAAACTCCAGACACTTGTTCCACCTAGTGGGCATGAGCGACCTTGCCCTTGCTCACCTTTGTTCCTTTGGCTTAAGTGGGATCTGGAGAGAGATCAAACATGGGTCCATAGGCTTCTTAGGCAAGTGCCTTAACCTCTAAGCCATCTCTCCAGGCTCAGTTTTTCATTTTAATTAGTATTATAAGTACTTGCTTAGAAATTTTTTAATCTGCCATAAATTAAGAAAGTCTTTAGTATGCCTGCATATAAACAGTATATAAAAATAGTTTATCGTCTTGTTTATATTACTGTTATACTTAACACTTCTTTGAAAGTGAAGTTGATAATGCACTGGAAATATTCAAGTGTCATTCAGCTTTGAAGTCGTGTTTGGAATAAAGACTTGGAGGTCTGTTACTTTTCCACTTGAGCCAAGTGGTGGAGTGTTTATATCAATATTTGGTTAATGTAAAAGCAAGGAAAATTTTACCATCATGAAAGAAATTTCTATTGTTTTATAATGAAACTTCTAAATTTTGTAGTTACTTTTAAAAAACTTGAACTTGGAGCTGGGCGTGGTGGTTCTGGCTCATGCCTTTTAATCCCAACACTTGGGAGACAGAGGTAGGAGGATTGCCATGAGTTAGAGGCCACCTTGAGACTACATAGTGAATTCCAGGTCAGCCTGGGCTAGAATGAGGCCCTACCTCCAAACAAAACAAAACAAAAATAAAAACCTTGAACTTGGAGCTGGCGAGATATCTTGCTAGGTAAAATGCTTGCTTCTTAAGCATAAGGACCTAAGTGTAGTGGCATTTGCCTGTAATCCCAATTCTTGGGAGATATACAGGAGGGCTAGTAGAGCATGCTTGCCAGGTAGTCTGTTCTAATTGGTGAATTCCAGATAACTGAGAAACTCTGTCTCAAATAGAGGTAGACAGTGGTCCTAAGGGTGACACCTGAGGTTGTCTTCAGGCCTACATGCATGTGTGCGTACATACACACGCACACACAACATGCCAAAAAATTGACTTTATTCTTCCAGGGAAGTGATTGCTTAGTACTGTAAACTACTAGACTGATTTTATCATCACTATAATGTTTATTTTGGATACTAAGAAATGCTCATATTCAGCTGAGATTAATGGAAGAAAGGACCTATTTTATTGCTTCTTTTTTTGTAGAGTAGTCTACTTTTACTTGCCATTATATGCTCCTTCCTCTCTGATCTAGTAAGTGACAAAAAAATTGTCTCTTCACTCTTATATTAGATAATTTAGTTAATGGTAAATAATACTGTTCCACTGAAGTAAGGTCACAGGTTCAGTTGATGTAGTGTTTAAATAGGGTGCTTTTGGAGTGCTTCCAAAATGTCACTGAAAATTAGTATTCTTGTGTTTTTATATTTAATTTTTTTTGCATTTATTTTTTGTTCTACACAATTATTTGAGTTGGTTACTCCTAACCTTTGACATAGAAGTATCAGTGGAAATGGGATTGAATTTTGAGGGAGCAAAATTGTCTGCTAGACATCCCACAGGACCACATGGGTCCAGAACTCAGAAATATGGCCTGAGCAGAGGATATAAATATATGTGTCACTTTTACCAAAGCTCATATGTGGGATAGGATGAAAACAAAAGAAGATGCTATATTTAACAAGTGTCTAGGAAGTAGTTATATTTTAATCACTTTTTTGCTGTTGCAGAATTGCTTAGGAAGCACTGAAACACCATTTGACTGCCTTCTTCTAGATTTTGTAAAGCTATTGAAAATTCTTCAGATTGCTTTTCAAAATATTTTCAATCAAGTATCAGAAGAAGCTCAATAAACAACCATTTATTTTATAGAAAGTTATGTCTAATCACTTTTAGCTAATTTCTTCTAGCTGACATTTAAATATAAGCCATTGGTAGATAAATTTAATAAGCTTAGCATATAGTCATTGTTGACTACATTGTTTAGAAACCTGATGATAAAATTTTTGAAACAATATTTTTGTGTCATGATTAAGTAGTATGTTTTGTGTCCCAAGGATATTTGATTATTCACATATATTTTTACAAAATACAAACAAGGGCTGAAGAAATGGTCTAGCAGTTAAGCGCTTAACCTGTGAAGCCTAAGGACCCCATTTTGAGGTATGAGTAAAGTCACTAATGTAGGGAGCTAAATATTTAAAAGTAATCTTGCAGATTTTTTAAGCTATAGTGAATGAGATTGTTTTTTTCCCCATTTTCTTTCTCACTGACCTCATTTTGATATAAACTGATTTTTTCATGCAATTTATTAACTTTTTAAGGTTTGATTAAGCTTAGAACATATTATAGTAAAATTTGAATTAAATCTTATGAAAACACTTCATATTTCTAGCCATTTTGAGGGATGGTAATGACCTCTGTTGTCCTTAAGGCTCATAAAATCGCATCACTATTACCAGCTGTTTCTAAATTTCTGTGAAAACACATTCAGATAAGTAAGTTAATCAATTGACTATTAGTTTTCTTGGCTATTAATTTTTAATACCTTTTTTCTTAGGTGTTCTATTATTATTACAATAGTGGGTTTTCAGGTAACTCCCATGTCTCTCTTCCGATTTTTGTTTTCTGTCATTTTGTAATAAAGATTGATTGAAGACTAAAATAACAGATGTTTATGAAAAAAGTAGATATTTTTATTTATGAAAAGAACCTAAAACTGAAAAAGCCAGAAACTTGTCTAAGAGAAACAGTTAGAAGTCTATCATTTTCCTCCTTATAGCACTGCAAGATTAGTTCAGGAAATACTCTGTTGCAGTCAGTTTCTTATTGCTGGGAGCAATATCAAACCAGTCACTGATTTTGAGGCCTTACAAAATAGAGGGGAAGTTCTATCAATGGCAGAAGAAGCTATTTACTTCCATAGATCCAAGCAGAGAGAAACAACTACAGCAAGCAAACACCAAAACCATCAAGCACAAACTACCAGAGCTCCAACTGCTCTGAACATACCTATTAAAGATGGACTCCATCCATCCCCCAAACACACCTTAGTGCTAGACTCCCAAGATCAGCACCCGGTGACATGCCTCCTCTAGCTGGAATCTGCCTGCTTGGGCTGAAGATGCAAGCTCAATTTTAATAAAACACCTCAATCTGTGGGGCCATACATTTGATCTATCACACCCAAAGTACCACATTCTGCCTCTGACCTGCACAGACTCATGATCATCTCATAATGTAAATTGCATTCAGACCAACTTCAAAGGTCCTCATAACCTTTAACAACTTTAAAATTGTTTAAAAGTCCCAAGTCTCCTCTAAGATTCAAAACTTAACTGTGATTCCTGTAAAATAAAAACAAATTGCATACTTCCAACACATAATAGCATAGAGTAAGTATTTCCATTGCAATCAGGCATAACAAGGAGAGACTGGACCAGTGCAAAATCAGTAACCATCAGGTACACCTCAGGCATTTGCAGTTCCAATCTGATTTCCCTAAATGGTCAGAATATTCTCTATATTTCCTAATGTTCACCATGACCTTCCTCCAGTGAGTTCTCACCTCCTAACCTTCCCCGTGACCTTCCTCCACTGAGGCCTCACCTCTTAATGTTCCCCATGACCTTCTTCCAGTGAGGTCTCGCCTTCTAAGGGTTCCACAACCTTCCAAAAACTCACAAGCTGAGAAAACAGTGTTCAAACCTGTGAGCCCATGTGGAATATTCCACATTCAAACTATAATACTTGCATTTTTCACAAATATTTGAGTATGAAATTACATATACTAGAAGTATTCAGCTATTATCTTTTTTTAATTCACTAGCAAATATATCTCCTCCATTCCCTCAAGTCAGATGTAGAATCCAATGTTTGTATGTATGTTAAGTCAGAAATGTAGCTGAAAATGCTTCATCAAAAAGAAAGAAGCTTACATATAGGACATAGTTGATATAGCATAAAAATTGTAAATCATGATTCAAATAGGTCTACTTGATCCTTAAACACTTCCTATGAAAAGTTTATCATATATTGTAGGTTAGTGGGGCATCAGATAAAAATTTAGCAAATCACTCTAAATTACTAAATTTATCAAAATAAATATTTGCTAAATTTATATAAGTAATTATGAACCAGTATAATTAGCATTCTTAACTATATTTCTTATCCTCTGTATGTTGCAAAAGTCTGAGGAAAGCTTTAATATATTTTATGTTTAAGGCATACACTATGCTTTTATCTATAGGATACATAATGTGATTATTTATAATTATGACTATAATAAATAAATTGCTAAAAATGGATTCAGATTTAAAATTAATTGAATGCAAAAAATCATGTTGGGTACAAAGAAAGTTAGAACCCACTTAAGAATGTATGATAGGGTTGGAGAGATGGCTTAGTGGTTAAGCATTTGCCTGTGAGGCCTAAGGACCACGGTTCAAGGCTCAATTTCCCCAGGATCCATGTTAGCCAGATAAACAAGGGGGCGCACATACCTGGAGTTCTTTTGTAGTGGCCTGGCATGCCCATTCTCTCTGTCTCTCTGTCTGTCTGTCTGTCTGTCTGTCTGTAGCTCTCAAATAAATCAATAATATAAACAAAAACAAAAAAAGAATGTATGACATATTTAAGCAAGTTAGATTACATGAATTATATAAATTAGATTACATGAATTATATTACCACTAAAAGATATGGATATGCTTAAGAAAACATTTTTTACATTAGTTCCAAATTTATAACAAAGGGAAAATACATTCAAAATATTTAATATTTTTAAAATAACACATTAAATAAACTGTAATGTTTGTTCTAGTTCAATAAATATTTCACAAACTATGTTGACATAGAACTCTTATCCTTCTGATTATATTTAATGATATTGTGATAGATGGTGAATTCATTGTAGTCATCCTACAGTGGCTTACTGAGAAATATGTTGTTTAATGCCATGGTATAAGGCACACTATATTCTTTTTTTTAAAAAACATTTTGTTAGTTATTCTTTACTTTTAGAAGATGTAAAGGTGGTGTGGATTCTTTTCATCTGATACACAGATGAATGCCTGCATAGCACATATAAACTGCTAGCTATTAAAAAAATTCTTTAAGTTGGTGAGAAGTTTGAAATTCATTATAGTACTGTTAGTATAATTCAGTAATTATAATCAAAATGTACTCATAGATGCTTTGGTTTCTTGAGAAGAACTGCAGAATCTCAGCTTAGAGTCAAGAACTGGCTCTAACCTGCTGAGTGTTGATCTAATTACACAGCCTAGAGCTATGGAAGCACTGCTCCACTGTAGATGACCTTGTTAGGCCTCTTAGCATACTGTTGTGCATGAAGACTCATCAGTGAATTTTTATATAGGTAAGGGAGGATAACTTAATCCTGGTTTGAGGTATCTTGTATTTTCATGGTATATATAATAATAATTAACTATTATTAGTAATTTTAGTAATTTATTAGCAATTATTAGTAACTTAGCCCATTGCCATGAGTGGATAGTAAATGCTAGTTGTAATATTCATAAGCTAATATAACAGACTACTTTAAAATTACAACTTTAATCCATTTTAGCAATAATAGTTTTATTCATATAAATGTAATACTCAAAATAGTTTATTATATTGTAAATATAGTACTACCATGCTTTCTACCTTTACAAAAAATAACAATGCTTTTTTAAAGAAAAGCTTTTACTAATATGTGCTATTCTGCACATCCATAGCATTCAGTATGCTATTTCCACACTTTAGTCCATGTTCAGTGTGATCCCATCCAGCCTCCCTTTACCCACCCTTCCCTTACACCACTACTTGCAACCTCAGCCTCAGGTAGTCTGCTCAACAACTTTGCTGGACTTTGTGTACCTTTGACATAGGAGAGAATGTACTGTACTTGCCCTTCTAAGTATTGCTTATTTCATTCACTTGTATCTTCCATTTCCATCCATTTTGCTCCAAAAGGTAGAATTTTACTCTTTCCGTAGCTGAATAATGGGGAGAATGTGAGAAAGAGAGTTATTTTCACTATCCATTCATCCACTGATAGGCACAAAGATTGTTTCTTTGTCTTAGCTATAATTATGTCTCTATACTGTCTTAAATTCCATTGTTAAATTACATAGTATAATGATTCTGGCTTTTTTCTATTTGTTCAAGGTTGCTGTGACTCTGGTTTTACTTGAAAATTGTTTTTCCTAGTTCTCTGAAGAATGCTGTTATTTTAGTAAAAATTGCATTCCATCTTACTTTCTTTGAGTAGTATGGTCATTTTCACAGTGTATTTCAGCTTGTAAACATGGGATGTATGTTATAATTTGGGTATTATAATGAATATCTGGAGAGGAACATTCATTTCTTATGGCTCATGGTTTCCAGCCATCATGGCCAGGATAACATGTTAGAGCAGATGAGCTCACCTCATGGTGTCCAGGGTGCAAAGGGAGAGTTGACTTTCTCTGCCAGTTGACTTTCTCCTTTTCCCTTTTTTATTCCACCTTGGTCCTGGCCCATTCATTTATTTGATATATGGTAGGTCTTGACCTGTTAATCATCTGTGAAAACACACTCATAGACACTCAAGGGTACATTTTACTAATTATATAGCTTTTTTTTTTTTCCCGAGGTAGGGTCTCACTGTAGCACAGGCTGACCTGTAATTCACTATGTAGTCTCAGGGTGGCCTCATACTCATGACGATCCTATCTCTGCCTCCCAAATTCTGGGATTGAAGGCTTTGGCACAACGCCCATTTTACATGAACATTTTTTAATCCAGTCAAATTGACAAGATTAACATCACAGGAGGTCATCCCAATTTTGTGTTTCTTCTGCAGTTTCTCTCACCAGTGTTATGTAATGTTCTTTGTAGCTGTCTTTGACTCCCTTGGGTAAATTTATCCCTGGCCTTCATTGTTTGTTTTTTGCAGCTGTTGTGAGTAGGATTGCCTTGCCTCCATGACTTCTTTTCCCTCAGCAAGCTTTTTATCAGTTTATCCCCATAAAAAATGCTACTTATGGGGCTGAAGAAATGGTTTAGCAGTTAAGGTGCTTGCCTGCAAAACCTAAGAACCTAGCTTCAATTCCCCAGGACCCACATAAGCCAAATGTACAAGGTAGCACATGCATCTCGAGTTCATTTATAGCAGCCAAGAGCCCTAGAGTGCCCATTCATTTTCTCTCTCTCTTTCTCTCTCTCTCTCTCTCTCTCTGTCTCTCTCCTCTCTCTCCTCTCTGTCTCTGTATCTCTCTCCTCTCTCTCCATCTCTCTCATATAAATAAATTTTTAAAATGTGTTTCATTTTGTCTTCTGTAACTCTTTTGCTTTCATTTCTCGGTTATAATCATCTTTTAGTGGTATATTTAAAATGTTTATCCACGTCCATCAGTGCTACATTAATACATGACTAATTCATAGGTGACTTTGATGTCATCTATATTGGACATCAACATTCATAATTTTGTGATTTCTGTCTTTTAAGAATCTCAAAATTGCTTATTTCATAAGTTTTTTATTTTTAAAATTGCAAACTTGGAGCAATCAAATATTATTAAAATACATGTCTGTATTTTCTCACTAATATCAGAAGATTAATTAGCAACATTTTTTTAGTTTAATAATTATCAGTGGGAAGTTTATTAATAACTTTAAATGAAACTACTCAGGAAAATTAATAATCTTGCTTAATAATTACATATTTTTTACATTTATACAAGCACAGATTTAATGTACATAAAACAGTATTCAGATTTACAAGTCATTTTTTGTTGTTCATTTTTATTTATTTATTTGAGTAGGGAGAGAGAGAGAGAATGGGCACGCCAGGGTCTCCAGCCACTGCAAACGAACTTCAGACACATGCGCCCCCTTGTGCATCTGGCTAACGTAGGTCCTGGGTAATCAGGCCTCTAGCCGGGGTCCTTAGGCTTCACAGGCAAAGTACTTAATCACTAAGCCATCTCTCCAGCCCATAATTACATATTTTTTATAGTCCATATTTTGCTAAACTTACCAGTGGGCAATATTACCTTACATTCTGTTACAAATTGCAGTCCTAAAAAATTTATTTGGTTTTTGTATCTGTACGTTTAAATGTGGTTGTATCATACATGCCACAGTGTTCTTGAAGTCTGAAGCTTACTTTCAGTGTCAGTCTCTTGTTTACTGTTCCCTTTTCTAGCTTCCAGGAAATTCTCCTGTCTCCACCTCCCTTCTTATTGTAGGCACCCTGGGATTACCAAACCTGCCAATTCATCCTGCGTTTATGTCAGGCCTGGGTATCTAAACAGGTACCCACCCAAGTAGTCATCTCCCCACCCCAACTTAAAATCTTTTCATTTCATTTCTCCAGTCTAACAATTAAGAAATCTGGCCGTCTTTTATCATTAGAATTTGAGCAATCATGTTTTAATGCCCACTGGTTAGGTAAGGAGTGGTATCTGGGGTGATAAGGACTAGTGAAGTATGAGCTCTTATGTCAGCAGCATCCACGGAAGTATACCATCATGGACATCTCAGGTCTCTCATTTCCCTCTCACTCTCCCCTACCATTCTGGCCACGTTAACCTTGGGACTCTGGGATTGCCTCTTGATGTGATATTGAGTATACCTCTGGACTTAGGAAGGGAAGGTCACCTTCCCCCATCCCCTACCTCTGCACACCACCCAAGGCCCCTCTCTCAGAGGGCAGTTTCTCAACTCTTGTCCATAAAACTCACTCCCTGGCCCGCATCTCATTCTCTTTCTGGATCTGCTACTTCTCAGGTATGTGCATTATCCTCCCCCCCCCCCCCGTCACCCTGTTTAACTATTTATTCTTTTAGGCAAAGTTAATATATTTTTATTGTCCTAACAACAGTGCTAATACCAGCTCCAATGGGTAGTCAAATTTTCCGGAGAAAAGTAGTAACATCTCTTTGGAACTTATGGAAATGCCATTTCTTGGCTTATCTCAGACCTACTTTTTGAGGAAGAGTGTAGGTAAAAGAAGTTGCTCTTGGGTTTTTTTAACAAGCCAGCTGGATGAAGTTGAAGCATTTAAAATTTGAGAGCCATTCCTTTAGTAAATGCAGGTTTTTCACTTACATTGTATCCTTTAGTCCTTATAGTGATTCTGTGATGCATAATGACTCCTTTGTTCTTTGGTAAATAAGAATTGAAGAAATTAAATAATTTATTCAGAATCACACTGCTAACAATTACTATCCTAAAGTGGATTTTTTTTGTTCTGTGTTAAATAATGTGCTTCATTTTGCTTTGAATATATTCTGAAACAGTTTGTTATTTAAATAATCCAGTGTTTTGAATGATTATTATCTGAGCTTTTACTCTTTCATTAATTTTAATCACCATTTCATGTGAAGAACACTTCTTTCATAAGTCAAATGGAAGGACTAGGATTGGAATTCACATACCTCTCCTTGGGCAGGTTCCATCAGACATTTTAAAAATAAATGGCTTAACCGATAAAAAATAAGTGAACTATTTCAAAATGTAGGACGGAATCTCAAATAAAAGTGTAAACAAGTTTGGCAGATAATGTGAATTCACCAGTCTTACTTTAGTGACACATCACCATTTAGCTGCTTTTCACATACCAAAAATATTTCTAAGATTGATTTGGCATTATTTCTTCAAATGAAACAGTGCTGTCCTCTTTGTTCATTATAATTTTCATGAGTCAATTTAAATTAATTAACCAAATTAACAAACCATAAAATCAAATCTGTTTATAATTACTCAATACCTTGTATGGTTACTGCTGAAGCCTCAAAGAAAAAAAAAAGTGCTTAAAAAAAAGACTTTATTTTACTGAACAAGACATGATGGATCCTTTAATAAAAAGCAATTGCTACTTTAAGTTGTAACTATTTCTCTTGGCTGTAATAGAAGTTAATTTATACAATAAGTTGACAAGTCAGACCAAAATAATTATTGAGGATTTAGGCTCATGTTTTATTTTCCTTCACTTGCTTCATTCTGTTATTTCAAATAATTTACACAATATAGCATTTTAATTATGAGAGTAGAAATGTGGCCATAATATAAAACCCTGCCTTGTGAGAAATCATCTGAGACTGTGTGACTGTACTGCTTATTTAGAATAACCTTAAAATTTTTTTGATATTTTGTTTGTACATGTAATTGAAGATTGGGTGTTGTATCTCGATCACACTTTCCAAGGCTCAGGGTCTAATGCAGAAGAGGTGGCGGAAAGAATGTAAGAGCCAAAAGGAAGGGTTGGACTCCTTACAACATGCTCCCTCCAGACAAAAAATTGGCCTTGATATCCATGACCTCATAGTGCCTTACACTACCTGCACAAGACCATCATAAGAGGAGGGAAAGATCATGGCATCCAAATAGTGGAGAGAGTTATTGAGATGGGGAGTGGATGTGATGGAGAATGGAATTTCAAAGGGGAAAAGCGGGGGAGGGAGGGTATTACCATGGGATATTTTTTATAATCATGGAAAATGCGTAATAAAATTGAGAAAAAAGATTGGGTATTGTAAAATTTTTGCAGACATCTTTCATTTATTTAGCCTTTGAATCTTTTCTTTCTTTTTTTCTTTACTTTGGAGTAGACAATTAAAATTGTAGTAATTGCTAACAATTTCCCACAGTTGTTCAATGGTTACCTTAGTGATTGTCAGTAATTCAGTTTTAGATTGCAAGCCTAGGTATTCCTTTTTAAAAAAAACATTTTTATTTATTTGATAGAGAAAGAGGGAGCAAGAGAGAGAGAATTGGTGCGCCAGGGTCTCCAGCCACTGCAAACGAACTCCAGACACTTGTGATCCCTTGTGCGTCTGGGTAATGTGGGTACTGGAGAGTCGATCCTGGGTCCTTTGGCTTTGCAGGCAAGCTCTTGACCTAATCCATCCCTCTTGCCCAAGTCTAGATATTCTTAATCAGTTGGTTTGGGGAGAGGACCCAAAATCTATTTTATTTCCGTTGGTTGGTTGGTTTGTTTTGAGGTGGAATCTTTATTGTAGCCCAGGCTGTCCTGGAACTCACACTGTAGACCCAGGCTCACATTCTCAGCGATCTTCCTACCTCTGCCACTCGAGTGGGGTTTAAGGCATGTGCCACTACACCTGGGTTTTATTTTCATGTTTTTTGAGACAGTGTCTTGTAGCCCCTGAGGGGTCCCAGATTCAGTGTTGTCCCATGTATGACCTTGAACTTATTATGATCTTCCTGTCTCTGTACCCCCAATGCTAAAGTTACTGGTATGTGCTACCCCACCTGGCTCAGAAACTTCATTTTACAAGCACCAGCAAAGATTCTGATGGAGTACCCTGGGTGTCATGACACAAACTTTGGAAAAGAGTATTGTTCTTCTTCAGTCCAGCACATTAAAGATACAAGTTAAATTGCACTAATCCTGTGACTTCCTCTGTGTGGCCTGCGCCCTGCCTCTTAATATTGCTGTTGTTATAGTGGCTATTATTTCGTCCCATAAAGTCCACCAGCTTTTAGCCGTAAAACCTTGTTGTTGCCTTTAGGATGAGTACAATGCCTAGCACATAGTGGGTCTCATGTGAATACCCTGGGATAGATAAGTGAAATCCCACTCACTCCATGTGTAGAATCTCAGTATTATCCTTACTCCTTCCTTCAGTTCAGCTGCTTAAATTATGTGTACAGTTTTATTTCCTTTAGATTACTCAGGCCCTTCCTGGAAAGGAGCATATCTTAGCTATTTTCATATTTTTCCTATTAACCAAAATTTTCATGTAGATGGCCAGTAAGTCTTCATCAAGTAACAGTATTTTGTATTTATTCAAGCCATCATACTAGACTATCATCTCCAATGAGAGCAAGGACCTGGTCTCTTTTTAACAATTTGTGTAGGATTTGGTAATGATTGTATGCCCAGACACATTTAAGTTAATTAATTCATAAAATAACAAGTAAATTCATTTTAATTCAAGTTTTTAAATTTAATGTTGATTATTTATAAGGAATTTTATAAGAAACAGAATTTGTTTTTATGTGAAAGAAAATAATTGGTCTTGCCAGATTCATAGCAAAAATGTCCCTCCTTTGCATAAGGAAAGATGATGACATTCTATGGCATTTATGACATTCTATTCTATTTATTTGTTGTTAATAGAATTTTTCCATCTTGGTCTTAAATAGCATATGCCAATAATTATGAGGTGATCACAATTTTAACTTCAATGACAGTCTCTTAACATACAAGCTAGAGAGCCTTCACAATCAGATTTGGTTGGATTAGTTGAAAATATGAACAGGATATATTTTCATATATCCATAAAACTTTTGGAAATAACTTCTGTTAGTGTACTCTTTAAAAATATTCTTATAGGCTAGAAATGTAACCCAGTGGTGGAGATTGTACCTAGCTTACATAGTGGTCTGGATTCAATTCTTCACACTTACATTCTTCCCTCCCCCCTCTCTGTTTCTCTCTCTCTTGATCACTCTTGTTTTCAAAATGTGTTGGTATCAGCAAATAAATGAGTTCTGAAAAGGTTGAAATCTCAAGTTTTATATGTCAGTGACTGGCTGATTTATGTTAATGTCTCCATGTGATTTGCAAATGCTGCTTTTCATTTCTCTTAAATTCACTGGTAATTTTTTTTTTCTCCTAGGAAATTCTTATTTTTTTCTAAATTTCCTTTTGTGCTTTCAATATATCTTTAAAAAATATTAGTTGCTCATCTTTCCAGTTTGGTGAATGATTTTTTTAAGATTTTACACCAGTGTGAATTTCAACCAGGATCACATATGCAGTAACATGTTTACATTATTGTAAGCAAACACTAAAAAGAGGCAGTATTTATTTTGGCTTGTGATTTCAGTCAATGTAGACACCAATATTATGGAATTTGTGGCAAGGCAGAACATCTTGGTTGAGAGCATGTGACCAATCAGTTACTCACCTGATAGTAATTGATTGGAAAGCAAAAAAAAGAGAGAGAGAGAGAGAGAGAGAGAGGGGGGGGGGGGAATGAAAGAAACCACAGGCCCAAATCCCCCTGTGAGGGAATGTCTCCAGGGCCCTGAATAGTCTACTAGGCCCCATCTCTTGTAAGTATCCACCACCCTGCGGTGGTGTCAAGCTGGACAGTAAGCCTTTGGTGTGTGGATGTTGGGGCAACATTTAAGATCCAAACTACAGCATTCTATTCTCTCCATCCCTCAGGTGTTCATATACATGTCACCATGTGTTCATTCCATCTCCCAAGATTTCTAGCGTTTGACCCATTACACCATTATATCCATCATTGCTCAAAAACCCAAGTCCAAATTCTTCTTCAACTTTAAAGCCAAACTCAGCTGTGCTTCTCTGTAAAAAATAATAAAATAGTTATAATCTCTAAAATATAGTCAGAGAGGATGAACATGCCCATCTTTAAGGAGAGGAATGGAAAAACAAGGAGGGATCAGAGCAAAGTAAACTGACGTCTCCCCAAGCAAGTGCAACCTATTGGATGTAGGTTCCTTAGTGCTTGATAGCCCTTGCTCTCCAGTTTTGCTGAAAGAAGTCTGCATGGCCACTCTTCCTTGCTAGCCTTCCCTGCTGCCTGTAGCCCCCTAAGCAGGCTATTCAATGAAGGAATGTGAATGAGTGTGTAACTGAAGAGAATGAAAGTCTGCCTTCTTATGACTTCTGCAGCAATTGTTTTTTCTTTTGTTCCTCCACTATTTTGGCTTTGTGACTGTTACATTTGTCTCACCTTTCTTAAAGAACCATTATTGTAATAAATATAGGGTTTTTCCTTACATGAACAGATAATCTTTTTCACCTTTATTTGTTGTTAATAAAAGTATATTGAACCATATCTTCAAAAGTGAAATGTGCTAATTACACTCCAAATTTTATGGAATGCATTCTTTCACATAGAAAGCAGTTTATAGGCTAATAATAAAGTCATGTTATTGAATTTTATTTAGCTTGCTTTTGTTCTCTATATACTCTTGCTAAACTAAATGTTGGAGAACTCATAGTTGGATATTTTGTTATTAAACATTAGTAATTACTTCTGTGGGATAATGGAAACATGAACCAAACTGCTTTTTCTCTTGTAGGTGATGGTGTTTGTACATGCTCGCAATGCCACCGTAAGGACAGCAATGTCTCTAATAGAAAGAGCCAAAAACAGTGGACAGATTTCCTGCTTTTTACCTAACCAAGGACCTGAGTATGGACATGCGGAAAAACAGGTAGGATGTGTGTGGCATGGGCACCTGGTGCTGAAACACATGCTGTGCCTCATGTTCTACATATCTCAGTGCAGGAAGCTGATCTGAAGACTTACTGACTCTTGCTGTCATAATGATCTTTGACAGATATTCTGTAGCCTACAAAGTAATGGGTTTTATTAAGACATTCTCATGTGGCAATATACATTGTTCCTATCTGTCCCATGCCAGTTAGTGATCTTTTAAAAGGTCTCAGTGCAGGATGCTTTCATTTATCATTTCCGTCCATATACTTATCATGCGAATGTGTATCCCTACTTTGTAAAATACAGTTATAATACAAGATACAATTGAATTTCATAAAATATGTTAGCATCTAGTGAATTTATTATTGCTCTTTTATAGAATTGATGTTATATTTTTAAATATTTTTTCCTATTTTTATTCACTTTTAATTGAGAGAGAGAAAAAAAAAAGGGGGGGCATCCAGGATCTTCAGTCACTGCAAACAAACTGCAGACACATGTGCCCCATTGTGTGTCTGGCTTTATATGGGTTCTAGGGAATTTAACCTGGGTCGTTTGGCTTTGCAGGCAAGTGCCTTAACTGCTAAGCTATCTCTCCAGCCCTATATTTTTTAAAGATTCTAAATTCTGACTACTAAGGTTCATATTGACAGATATAGTCTAAATAAAGGATCTATAATTTTTTTTTTAATCCTAATACCAAAGGTTTGAAAAACAGCTGCTTTCCTACAAAACACCAAAAAACTTTGGGGTCACCTATGTCTTTGTTAGAACCTAGGCTTGCCAAATCAGAATCTGGATTCCATCTAGACATGCAGGTAATTTATGCACAGCATGGCTTAAGAAGCACTGTTCTAGGTAATTTGTGTGTTGGTAATATCTTATGGTTATTAGCAGGTCTATTTAATTATACTGATTCAACAACATTTTGATCAAGAGTGGAAAAATTCTGGCCCTGAATTTGGAATTAAATATTTATTAGAATGCAACCAAACCCATTCCTTTTTATGTATGGCTGCTTGTGCTGCAGGGAGTTATGTGGTGTAACAAAGACTGCAGGGTCATCTCTGCCTCTTAGCAGCAAAGGTTTGTGGATAAGTAACGTGATGAGTTCAGAGGGTTAGGGTTAGAACATAAGGTTTAGCTGGTTATTACTGAACAGTTGCTGGCTCTGGCTCTCAGATATTGGGCACTTGACTCACGTGTGTTTAATTATCATGAATGCACTGTGGACTTCCCCATTTTCTTTTGACATTTTAAATTCTTACCACAATAAGCTGATGCCAGTTGTTTTGAACATCAGTTTCTCTTTCAATTTGGAGTTGCAAGACTTACCCATGTTTTCATGTTATAGAATCTTCTGTCCTGTAACATTTATTTTATAGCTTTGTGTTTTTCCTGTTGTTTACCTGTCATGAGTTTATAAGACTGAAAAACTAGCTTTTACTTGAGATAAATGCTCTATTGTGTTTAAAAGCCATGCATTGAGAGCCACCTTGTGGACGTCTGAGTTCTTCATACCTCTCAGTTCTTATAACTGTTTCTGTACTAGATAATTCACGTTTATTATTTACTATAATAATGTTTAACATTAGTTAAGTCCTAATAAATATCAAAAAATGATTTTATTCTTTTATGTAACTTCCTCAGTTGCCACCTAAACCTGTGATGTGGCTTTCTTCTTTGGTTTGGCATATATGCAAGAAATTAAAATATAGCATGAGATGCTCCATGCCACGGAGTTACAGTTTATACATAGAACATATCAGGTTCTGTTTATTTAAGGCAGTGTCACTAAACACAAATTTATAAAATGCTATTTCAAAAATTAAGTTGAGAAGTTGAAAAATTAATGTGTAGACTAGAAAATTCCTTGGCATTTTATACCTTTAAAATATCTTTACTGTTTGATTTTTATCCTGACCCAAATGTTTTTATAAGTCTTTTAGCAGGAATGAACTCTCCTAAGGTAATGAGTATATGTTTTCAGAAAATATCACCCTGTTCACCAGTGTTCCAGCTTTTCTATATAGTATTTATCTGACAATGAGTATCCAAAGATTTCTCTTCTTTGCTCTTATGCTAAAAGGAATGCACTATAATGTCTTCATTGTAGCTTTCTCATTTGATCTGCATGATTGTTCTTTTCTTACAGGATCTGTATGTCCATTTTACAAATAAAACCAAAGTTGAAGTGGTCAGTGGTTTTACCAGTCTTCTATCCATTACGCAGTAGTGCATGGTTTTGACTGGCTGACTCCAGAGTTAATCCTTCCCACTAATAGATCAAGTCCACTCTGGAATGTCTAGACCTCTAAGAGGGCATATACAGGACATTGTGCTTTTCCTGTTTTTGTTTTTAAATGAAACATGTTTCTTAAACTTAACTATATCCTAAACATCTAAAGAAAGCTTTGAAATGGAGCACTTTCTCAGTGCATATTACCGTAAAACTAACCTTTCTCATGTTTTCTCAGAGCTTTTGAATTTAAGATAATCCTTTTTTACAAAGTATCCTTTGAATTTAAATGGTATTAACTTTCTAGCAATTCCACAGAAACTATTTTTGTCTGATCATATAGGATGTTTATTTTTATTAAAATCATTAAATAACAAAAGATTAAAATAAAAACAAAACATTAAAAGGTAAGTGCTCTGGTAAAGCATAAAATATTTAGCTTCATGACTCTTGCCATTGCTTATGTTGATAAGCATCACTACTATACACTGATTCCTTCTGATTTTTTTTTTCTTTTTTGGTTTTTCGGGGTAGGGTCTTGCTCTAGCCCAGGCTAACCTGGAATTCACTATGGAGTCTCAGGGTGGCCTCGAACTCACTGCAATCCTCCTACCTTTGCCTCCCAAGTGCTGTGATTAAAGGCGTGCGCCACCATGCTCGCCTCTGGTTTCTTTTGTTTTTAAGGTGTTTTCCTAAGTAAGCATACAAAGTAATGGATTTCATCATGTCATTTTCAAACATACTTTTTTTTTATTGGTTGCCCCACCTTCCTTCCTAGTCTCCCTCATTCCATCCCCAATCAAGTGATTCTTTAACCTTCATTTCAATGCTTGATTTGCCTAGTAGAGCTTTTTTTTTCATTATTTATTTATTTATTTGAGAGCGAAAGACACAGAGAGAAAGACACATAGAGGGAGAGAGAGAGAATGGGCGCGCCAGGGCTTCCAGCCTCTGCAAACGAACTCCAGACGTGTGCGCCCCCTTGTGCATCTGGCTAACGTGGGACCTGGGGAACCGAGCCTCGAACCGGGGTCCTTCGTGAAGTGAAGATGAATCTTTCTCTCCAGTGACAGTTACACTTCAGGACTCCTCATAACATTCATTCCCATATTTGATGTCTAAAATACACCTAGATGCAAAGCCACCAGCATTTCCTAATTGTCTACTAAAAGAAAAAAGGGGGGAAGGAAAGTCTGGTGTCCAAGTGTGGGAAGCTCAAGTTTATGGAACTTGGTGCTCCTATTGGCTGAAAATTGTCTTGGAAATTCCAAATGAAGCCCTAAGTTTTGTGACTTTATTACTAAAAGCCTTTGACAGCTAAATATTTCTTTTGTTTGCTTGTCTGTTTGTTTGTTTTTGTTTGGTTTTACAAGGTAGGGTCTCACTCTGGTCCAGTCTGACCTGGAATTAACTCTGTAGTCTCAGGGTAGCCTTGAACTCATGGTGATCCTCCTATCTCTGCCTCCTGAGTGCTGGGATTAAAGGCGTGTGCCACCACACCCATCATAAACATTTCTTAAAATTACTTTTTCTTCTATTAAATGAAGTGGACATGGAGAATATGATTCTTACTTCAGTGCTTTTCTAAGAAAAGTCAATGAAATGATACATGAAATTCTCTTTGAAACTGGCTTGAAATGTCTCTTTTCACAAAGCTACACATGTAACAAAATTTAAAAATGGTGAGATGATAAGGAACAATGTGGATCCAGTTTCCCCTGCACACCTGTGGTGGACTGAATGCAAATTTGTCCATATTCTCAAGTGTTTGTGATTAAATTTCCTAACTCAACCCCTTGCTAGTGGAGCCTTTGAGAGGTAGAGCCTTGTTGGAGGTGGTGTACCTTGATAGTGATCTGTGCTACCCCACTCACTATATGTTCAGAACCATCTGGGCTCTCTTGTCTTTGCTGCAGATATGTGCTTTGCTTTTCTGTGCCTTGCTGAAACTTCCATTCAAAACTATAAACTTGAAATAAACTCCTGATCACTGATTTGCCTAAGCAAAGAGAAGTTCACTGCTACAAGGCTATTTAATTGCTTTATTACTGTCCCCACATTGATACTGTTTCAGAAAGCTCAGAAGTTTTTGTGATTATTATTATTAAGGACATACTTTGTATGAATACATCATGTGTTGGTACCATCTTTTCTCTCCTCCCTGCCCCCATCCTGGGGGGGTCCTCCTCAGTGGGGTTGCTGGTATTTCCCATGGGGTTGTGGAAGCAGCAGTCAGTTATTGGGGGGAGGCAATGCCTTTGGGCATGATGTCCCAACCTGTGACTCTTAAAATCTTTCTGTCCCCTCTTCTGCAAAATTCCCTGAGCCTTGGTGGGCGTTTTTGTTTTGTTTTTAATATATTTTACTTATTTAAGAGAGAGAGAGAATATTGGGTTGCCAGGGCCTCCAGCCACTGCAAATGAACTCCAGATGCATGCGCCCCCTTATGCATGTGGCTTATGTGGGTCCTGGAGAATCGAACCAGGATCCTTTGGCTTTGCAGGCAAATGACTTAACTGCTAAGCCATCTCTGTAGCCCTGGAGGGTGTGTTTAAGTCTACTTGGCTGAGATGTGAAGGGTGGTTTATTTTCTCCAGTCTCATGGGTCTTGCTACCTTCTAATAAAGAAAATGAGATTCTTCAACAGAGAGCAAAGTCAGCATAGATTAAATTGGATAACCGTTTCTAATTTATGGAGATTTTGATCGATGTAGCCTCTCTTTTAGTTGAAAACTAATGGGTACTTGACATTGGAGATCATAAGCTTTGTCTCCATAGGACTCTGACCTGGTTTCCAAACTAGCTATGGGTTCCTTTAAACTGAGCGGATCTCTTAGCCATTCAGCCAAATGTTACCCACAAAAGCTGTGTGCTACCATTGCCCTGGGGTATACTTCTTGTCAGGCTGGTTGCTTCTGAGTAGCTACTACGGGAAAGTGGCCAACAATGGTGTGAGCAAGCAGGAGTGTAAGATACTCAGTAGCAACTAGTTTGTTTGTTGGTTGGTTTGTTTGTTTTAAACAGAGCATACCTTAAGGAGTAGTAGCAGTTTATATTTGTAGAGATTAGTGAATCATAACGGGTGCAGATATTTTTGTTATTGAACTGTTGTTTTTTTTGCAGGGGGGTAGTTCATGGTAGGGTTTCACTCTGGCCCAGGCTGACCTGGAATTAGTCTCAGGCTGGCCTTAAACTCACCACAGTCCTCCTACCTCTCAGTGCTGGGATCAAAGGTGTGCGCCACAACTCCCAGCTAAACCATTGATTTTAACTTTGGTTCTCATTTTAACTTAAGTGAACATTGTAAGTGGAATTATCAGACTGTTTAACACAAGATCTCAACACCTGTTTGCTTTTAAAGACAATTTTAATAGATGGTTAGTATTCTTGTAAGGGCTTAAGCATTTCTACCCATTCTATGCTGAATTTCTTTTATAGGCATTGTCAGGAGTTCAAATTTTGTTTTGTTTTATATCTAATATATTTTTATGTTTGGTGAAAAGAGTCTATCATATGATAAGCATAATCAGAGTATTTACCAAAAGCTACTATTGAACAAGTTAGAACAGTATATACTAACAAGGTCATTTGAAGAATATTTTGTTCCTTTTATTTATTTATTTGAGAGTGACAGACAGAGAGAAAGAGGGAGAGGGAGAGGGAGAGGAAGAGGGAGAGAGAGAGAGAGAGGGAGGGAGAGAGAGAGAGAGAGAGAGAATGGGCATGCCAGAGCTTCCAGCCACTGCAAACAAACTCCATACATGTGCGCCCCCTTATGCATCTGGCTAACATGGGTTGTGGGGAATCAAACCTCAAGCCAGGTCCTTAGGCTTCACAAGCAAGTGCTTAACCACTAAGCCATTTCTCCAGCCCTGTTTTGTTCTTTTTATTGTATATAAACCAGTAATCTTGTTTTTGTAATCTACTTGAATTTATGACAGCTGGAATTGAATGAACTTGTTGCAAGCTATGTGATGATATTAATAGCAGCTTCTGTGCATAACTAGCTAAAAAAATCAGTTTCCTCTTCCTTCTAAATAAAAATAATGAAAGTTGGGTGTTTTTTTTTTAAGTATTGTCTGTTTAGTTAGAGTTTGAAAGACTGTATTAGTCAGTGTCTTCTAGATGAACACAACCAATAGAATTATTATGAGTTGTAAAGGGGATTTATTAGATTACCTTATAGGATATGGTCTGGAGAGCCAGGTGGAAGATGTAGCAATTGTTTGGAAACTCCACAAGCCATACGTATCTTGTAATAAGACAAATTTTGTTTCATAACTCATTGTGTTAATTATCACATTTCCATTCATTTCTCCAAATGAAATGTCTGTTTAAACACTCAGTAGGGACTTCCGGTTAATATGGTGGCGTAGCTACTGCGCCAAAGCAGCCGGGGGGCGGGGGGGACCAAAAAAACTCAGCAAAATATACACTTTTACTAAAAAGTGAGGTGTATAGGAAATTGAAGCAGCGGCGGAGAAGTAGAAGAGATCCAGAGCATCCAAAGCCCGCACAGGCCAGCAAAAGCAGCCCCAGAAGCTCTGCCAACAGCGGCAGCAGCGGTGGCGCACCAGAAAGCCTCCAAACTCGGCTTCAGCCATAGGAGAAGCCAGGTGCAGGGAGCTTCCACTCACACCAGCGCTCTCCGCAACTCAGGAAACGTGAAGGGAGAGCGGCTGTGAGCAACAGAGGAGCAGACCACGAGGTAGAAGCACACATGGAACAGCTAGAGAACCAGAGCAGCTGCGGCTCCCTCCCCTCCCCCACTGCCTGAGCCCAGCTCCAGTGAACAGAGCAACAGTCCCAGGACCCGGCCACACCAATGTGGGCAGACAGCTGGACCCAAGCAGGACCAGAGTCCGGCAGCAACATCAGCACCTCCGGCACCGGTAACAATGGCCCCAACAGCAGCAGATCCTGTAGCAGCAGCAACTGCAGACCAAGCAGCAGCAGACACAGTAGCGGCAGCAGCAGCAGCTTCAGGGGCAGCAGCAGCAGTGGCTCCAGAAGTGGCAGCTACAGCACCAGCAGTGGCAGAGGCAGCAGCAGCAGAGGCAGCAGCAGTGGTAGGCCCAGCAGCAGCAGCTTCAGTTCCAGCAGCGGGGGTGCTGATCTGCAGGGCCAAAGTTGCCAGGCTCAGTTTGCCCCACAGGAAAAGCGAGTGCCCAGCTCCAGAAATCAGAACAGCAGCCCGATGACCAGACAGCAACTTGACTGAGACCAAAATCATCCAAGGTAACTGGGATTGCACCAAGGAAGGGGCTCACTTGGTCACAAGCTGACTTCGATCTTTAACAGACCAGAAATCTTAACCTCTATGTTGATAGAGGATCTGGTTGTAATAATAACTACTCTGGCATACATAATTGGGGCTGTTTTTGATTGAATGGGTACAGTATTTAGTTAAGTACACACCTTTCAATAATATCTCTTAATGTCAATGGCCTCAAAGCCCCAACGAAAGGACACAGGTTTGCAGACTGGGTTAAAAAGAAGGATCCTACAATTTGTTGTCTCCAAGAAATTCGATTTTCTACTAAGGATAGACATTATCTTAGGATGAAAGGTTGGAAGACGGTGTTTCAAGCAAATGGGCCTAGAAAACAAGCAGGGGTTGCTATCCTAATATCTGACAAGGTAAACGTTAGTCCAACGTTAGCCAAGAAAGACAAGGAAGGTCAATTTATATTGATTAAGGGCACACTCCAACAGGAGGACATTACAATCCTAAACATATATACACCTAACATGGGGGCTCCCAAATTCATCAAACAAACAGTGTTAGAACTAAGGTCACAGATAACACCAAATACAGTAGTGGTGGGTGACATTAACACCCCACTGTCATCAATTGACAGGTCATCCCGGGAAAAAATAAACAAAGAGGCATCTGCACTAAATGAGGTCATAGAAGGAATGGAACTAACTGATATATACAGAACATTTCATCCAAAGGCTGCAGAATATACATTCTTTTCAGCAGGACATGGAACATTCTCTAAAATAGACCATATATTAGGACACAAGGCAAATCTTAACAAATTCAGGAAAATTAAAATAATTCCTAGCATTCTATCTGACCAAAATGGAATTAAACTACAAATCAGTAGGAAGAAAGGCTATAGAGCGTACACAAAATCATGGAAACTAAACAATATACTACTAAATGATGAATGGGTCAATGAAGAAATCAAGAAGGAAATCAAAAAATTCATAGAGTCAAACGATAATGAGAACACAACAACCAAAATCTCTGGGACACAATGAAGGCAGTTCTAAGAGGCAAATTTATAGCCTTAAGTGCCTATAGTAAGAAATTAGAAAGGTCGCAAGTAAATGACCTAATGTTTCACCTTAAAGCCTTGGAAGAAGAAGAACAAGGCAAACCAAAAATCAGTAGACGGGAAGAAATAATAAAGATTAGGGCAGAAATTAATGAAATAGAAACAACAAAAAAAAAAAACACAATCCAAAGAATTAATGAAACAAAGAGATGGTTCTTTGAAAGGATAAACAAGATTGATAAACCCGTAGCAAATCTGACCAAAAGAAAGAGAGAAGAGACACAAATTAATACAATAAGAGATGAAAAAGGTAACATCACAACAGATTCCAGAGAAATTCAAAAAATCATAGGGACATACTATAATAGCATATACTCCACAAAGTATGAAAATCTGAAAGAAATGGATGATTTCCTTGATTTATATGACCTACCTAAGTTAAATCAAAATGAGATTAATCACTTAAATAGACCTATAACAAACATGGAGATCCAAACAGTTATCAATAATCTCCCAACTAAAAAAAGCCTAGGCCCAGATGGATTCACTGCTGAATTTTACCAGACCTTTAAGGAAGAGCTAACACCATTGCTTCTTAAGCTTTTCCAGGAAATAGAAAAAGAAGGAATTCTACCAAACTCCTTCTATGAGGCTAGCATCACCCTGATACCAAAACCAGGCAAAGATAAAAGAAAATTACAAACCAATCTCCCTCATGAACATAGATGCAAAAATTCTGAACAAAGTATTGGCAAACAGAATAGAAGAGTATATCAAAGAGATCATTCAGCCTGACCAAGTAGGCTTTATCCCAGAGATGCAGGGATGGTTTAATATACGTAAATCTATAAATGTAATACATTATATAAACGGGTTGAAGGACAAAAATCACATGATCGTCTCATTGTATGCAGAGAAAGCATTTGACAAAATCCAACATCCCTTCATGATAAAAGTCCTACAGAGACTGGGAATAGAAGGAACATATCTCCATATCATAAAAGATATTTATGACAAGCCTATAGCCAACATATTACTAAATGGGGAAAAACTGGAAGCTTTTCACTAAAACCAGGAAGAAGACAAGGGTGTCCACTGTCCCCACTTTTATTTAATATAGTTTTGGAAGTCTTAGCCATAGCAATAAGGCAAGAGACACACATAAAAGGGATACAAATTGGAAAGGAAGAGATCAAGTTATCATTATTTGCAGATAACATGATTCTATACATAAAGGACCCTAAAGACTCTACTAGCAAACTGTTAGAGCTGATCGAAACCTACAGCAATGTAGCAGGATACAAAATAAATACACAGAAATCAGTAGCCTTCATATATGCTAACAACAAACACACAGAGGATGAAATCAGAGAATCACTCCCATTCACAATTGCATCAAAAAAAAATAAATAAATAATGTACCTTGGACTAAACCTAACCAAGGAAGTAAAAAATCCCTACAATGAGAACTTTTAAACACTTAAGCAAGAAATTGCAGAAGACACTAGGAAGTGGAGAAACACCCCCTGATCCTGGATTGGAAGAATCAGTATTGTGAGAATAGCATTCTTAAAAAGCAATCTACACATTTAATGCAATCCCTATCAAAATTCCAAAAGCATTCTTCATGGATATAGAAAAAACAATCCAAAAATTCATTTGGAATCACAAAAAACCCTCGACTCTCTAAAATAATACTGAGCAACAAAAATAACGCTGGTGGTATCACCATACCTCATTTTAACCTTTACTATAGAGCCACAGTAACAAAAACAGCGTAGTACTGGCACAAAAACAGACATGTAGATCAGTGGAACAGAATAGAGGACCCAGATGTAAGCCCAAGTAGCTGTAGCCACCTGATATTCGATAAAAATGCCCAAAATTCTCACTGGAGAAAAGACAGCCTCTTCAGCAAATGGTGTTGGGAAAACTGGATATGTATCTGCAGAAGGATGAAAATAGATTCTTCTCTCTCTCCATGCACAAGAATTAAGTCCAAATGGATTAAAGACCTTAACATCGACCTGAAACTCTGGAACTGCTAGAGGAAAAAGTAGGGGAAACCCTTTAATGTATCGGTCTTGGCAAAGACTTTCTGAATACAACCCCAATTGCTCAGGCAATAAAACCACAGATTAATCACTGGGACCTCGTGAAATTACAAAGATTTTGCACTGCAAAGGACACAGTGAAAAAAGCAAAGAGGCAACCTACAGAATGGGAAAAATGCTTTGCCAGCTATATATCTGATAGTGGATTAATATCTAGGATATACAAAGAACTCAAAAAGTTAAATAATAAGGAATCAAACAAGCCAATCAAAATTTGGGCTATGGAGCTAAATAGAGCATTCTCAAAGGAAGAAAAATACAAATGGCATATAAGCATCTAAAAAAAAGTTCTACGTCACTAGTCAATCAGGGAAATGCAGATTAAAACTCCATTGAGATTCCATCTCACTCCTGTCAGATTGGCCACCATCATGAAAAGAAATGATCATAAATGTTGGACGGGATGTGGAAAAAGAGGAACCCTTCTACGCTGCTGGTGGGAATGCAATCTGGTCCAGCCATTGTGGAAATCAGTGTGGAGCTGTTTTAAGCTAAATATTGATCTACCATATGACCCAGCTATAGCACTCCTAGGCAAATATCTGAAGATATCAGCTCATTTCCTTAGAAGTACGTGCTCAACCATGTTTATTGCTGCTCAATTTATAATAGCTGGGAAATGGATCCAGCCTAGATGTCCCTCAACTGATGAGTGGATAATGAAGATGTGGCACATTTATACAATGGAGTTCTACTCAGCAGTAAAGAAAAATGAAGTTATGAAATTTGCAGAAAAATGGATGGACCTGGTAAGGATTATACTAAGTGAAGTAACCCAGGCCCAGAAAGCCAAGCGCCACGTGTTCTCTCTCATATGTGGATCCTAGCTACAGATGACTGGGCTTCTGCGTGAGAATGAAAATACTTAGTAGCAGAGGCAGTAAGTTAAAAAGGAGACATAAAGGGAAGAGAAAGGAAAGGAGGAGGGTACTTAATAGGTGTATATTGTATGTATGTAAGTACAATGATTATGATGGGGAGGTAATATGATGGAGAATGGAATTTCAAAGGGGAAAGTGGGGGGGGAGGGAATTAATATGGGATTTTTTTATAATTGTGGAAAATGCTAATAAAAAATTTAAGAAAACAACGTCGTATATTTCTTATGAGGAAAGTGTTTGTATGACTTATCATTGTTGTGAGTATTTGCATATGTCTGTTAGGGGGAACAGATTGGATCAGATTAGACAAGCTGTCTCATTTTTTTATTTCACAGTATATCACAATGTCCTTTCCAAATCAACATGACAGTTTTTTCATTTGTTTAATCACATAGTTTTACTATAATATGGATATTATAGTTCACTTATAAAAGTGCTGCAATAATATCCCTACTTGGATTTTTGGTATTTACAATTGTATGCACTGACTTATCCATAATATACTGGATGCATTTAAAAGTTTAGTGAGTTGTCTATTAAAGAGAATATTTGAGTTTATACTTCCTCATAGAGATAACTTTCTCTCATGCAATTCAGCCGACAGTTCACAGTATCAGGCTTTTACATTAATAATAATAGGGATAAAAAAGTGTTTCTTTTTCTCTTTCTTTATTTATTTTTATTTATGTATTTTTTTTGAGACAAGTCTCATACATCCCAGGCCAGACTTAAAGTTACTGTGTAGCTACCTTAGAATGACCATGTACTTCAGATCCTCCTGCCTCCACTTCCTGAGTACTGTGTGCCACCATGCTCAGTTAATGTGGTGCTGGGGATCAAAGCCAGGGCCTCATGGATGCTAGGCAGACTCTACCAAGATACATGCTCATCCCTGTATTTCATTATTGTTTTTATCAGCATTTCTAAGCATTTTTACATTGGCCATTTGTATTTCTTTTTCTGTAAGTTGTTTTTATTCTTGGTTAGTTGTATATCAAATTATATGTAATAGCAAAAAAAATTTTAGTTAACCTTTGATTTTTATTGTTGTTTATGAATATTTTTACCATATAGAACGTCTATCAATTTATTTACAGCTGCTGGTTTATATCATACATAAAGGTCATAATCTTTTTCTTTTTTATATTTTATTTGTTTGTTTGTTTATTTGCATGCAAACCCACAGAGAAGAGGGAGAGAGAGATTGTTGCCACCAGGGCCTCCAGCTACTGCAAATAAACTCCAGATGCTTGTGCCACTATGTGCATTTGACTTGATTTGGGTGATGGGGAATTGAACCTGGGTTGCAGGTTAGGCTTTGCAGATAAACACCTTAACCACTGAGCCATGTCTTCAGCCCTATCACCTCTTCCTTAATGCTCCAATTTTCATTATTGTTTTGTTTTTATTTTAACTTAGAAACTTATTTTTACTTCATTCTTTGGCCCTTTCTCATTTATATCTTGCTATTTCTTCTCCCAGGTCAGATGCTATCTAGACAAACATAGCCACAGTGGCATGTATCCTCTGCTGTAAAACAACATGATTTAAAGAAATGACTAGCATATTTGTCTCTTTTACTGGTCTGAGAATTATTCAGTGCTTAGTAATTGTCTTATTTATTTTCACTCCTCATCCAGGATATGATAAATACATGCTTTTTTAAAAAAATAATTCAAGATTTATTTATTCATTTGAGAGAGAGAGATGCAGAGAAAAAGGCAGAGAGAGAGAGAGAGAGAGAGAGAGAGATAATGAGAATGGGCACACCAGGGCCTCCACCCATTGCAAACGAACTCCAGATGCATGTGCCCCCTTGTGCATCCGGCTTATGTGGGTCCTGGGGAACCGAGCCTTGAACTAGGGTCCATAGTCTTCACAGACAAGCGCTTAACCTCTAAGCCATCCCTCCAGCCCAATACATGCTTTTGATTGATTTACCTTCCCTTTGATTCTCTAAAGTGCTTTTTTAAAAACATTAGTTTTGTATTCAGCAAATGCAGGCAGTTTGGTACCATTATTAGGCTCATCCGTGACCTACCCCTTCCCCATTAGCCCCTCCTTGTTGATGTATATGGGTCGTGCATTGTGGAGTTAGCCCACAGTTATTGGTACAATAAATGTCTCTGCATATCATTACCCAACATGTGGCTCTGACATTCTTACTGCCCCCTCTTCCACAAAATTTCCCTGAGCCATGTTGGGTTCATTTTTGGTCTGATTCAGTGATGAGGTGTTGGGGACCTCTGAGACTCTGGCTCTCTGATTTGGTAGGAGTTGATTTTTCTCTGTGTTGGTCTCCTTCCCCCTTGTGCTGGTATTCGGTTCATCAGGAAAACAGCACCCTTGCTTGTTTTGCCAATTTTCCTTAGTTTCAGCTGGGGTCCTTTTGAGGTATGATGGAGTGGCTCTCTCCTTAGGATCTGCATCTATCTGAAAAAGAGAAGCAGATTCTCCAACCGACAGTAAGTTAGCACCAGGCCAAATGAGATAACCCTTACTTTTTTAATAGAGAGTTTAATAGGTGTAGGCTTTCTTGTAGCCCATGATTGATGATAGCTTGATATTGGAGAGTGGGCTTATGTTTGGATTTGTTTCTGACTTGTTTCCCAGCTACAGCTATGGGTCCCGTACCACTGAGGGGATCAGTTAGCCAAATCAAGAGCAGTTGGTTCCACACCATGGCTGTGTGCCACTATTGCACTTGTGTGGACATCACAACAGGTTATTTGCTGCTAAGTAGGTTAAACCATGAGTTACTTGGACAGATATTGGTCCTTTCCCCCAGTCGCCCATGTAACACCTTCTGGCACTAGACATGCTGAAAAAGTACTTTTTTTTTAGTCACTATTTTGTTTCATTGTTTGTTGGTGAAAATTTTTTTCCTTAAGAATGTGAATACTTTCATATGATAATGAATATGAGTTTTCTTAGCATGAAATCTCATGAGGTCAAGTTGTACAGCTGTGTTGTGCATAGATGGATAGAAGTATTACTGCACGTGTGTTATAGTAAGAAATGTGTATCCTTAATCTTATATGTGCATTAAACACTGTGAGGATTGATTAGATATACAAATCCAAGAATATGGCAGCATTAACTAATAGAGAAATATAAATTAAAACCATGATCAGATACTAGCACACACCCAACACAATGGCTAAGATTTAAAACGTGTCTGTGTCAAGTACAGACATACATGGGAAGAAACTGGAGCTCTCAGTCATTATTGAGACAAATGCCAAATGTTAAGCTACTTTGGAAATGGTTTGTTGATTTTCATAGAATTTAACGTACATTTACCTTGTGACCCACAGCTCTACTTTTGGCATTGATACTCAGCAAAAGAAAGCATGTGTGCACAGAAACAAAGAAATATCTGTGCTCATAGACACTCTGTTGGTACCCAGTCTAGAAGCAACCCAAATGCCATCTAGTGAGCTTAGAACATCGTAAAGTGTCCATCCTTTCACACCAGTATATGCTGCTCAATAAGAGGGGCAAAGTATTCATATGTGCAGCAACATAGATGAGTCTTAAAGGCATCCAGGATAGGTGACAGAAACAAGTAAAAGAATATACTGTTCGAGGGCTAGAGAGATGGCTCAGCTGTTAAGGCACTTGCCTGCAAAGGTAACAATCCAAGTTTAATACCCTAGTACCCACATAAAAACAGATGCAAAAAGTGACGTTTGCACCTGGAGTTGTGTGCAGACTAGAGGCCCTAGTGCACCTATTTTTCGTCTGTTCCTCTTCCTCCTTGTCCTCCTCCTCTCTCTTCTTCTACCTGCAAACAAATATTTTTAAAAAGGAATATACTATTTGATTCAATTTATGTAATATTTTTGAAGTGATAAACTAGTCGGGATGCAGAACGAGTCAGGATTTATTGGGATTTAAAGTTGAATATTTAGCTCACTTTTCATCTGCCTTACTGGCACAATACTAATCTTCAGCAGTGGGTACATTTCATTAATCATATGTTTTGTCTTTATATAGTCTCTGCTGTTTTTTTTTCTTTTTTTCTTTTTCCTTTATTAGAGAGATTGAAAATGGGCACACCAGGGCCTCTATCCACTGCCAATGAACTCCAGACTCATGTGCCACCTTGTGTATCTGGCTTAACTGGGTACTGAGTAACTGAAACTGGGTCCTTTGCATTCTCAGGAAAGCACCTTAACTGCTAAGCTGCCTTTCCAGCCCCCTGTTCTGTTTTCTTTTTTTTCTTTTTCTTTTTTTTTTTTAGGTAGGGTCTTACTCTAGTTTAGGCTGACCTGGAATTCACTATGTATCCTCAGGGTGTCTCCGAACTCTTGTTGATCCTCTTACCTCTGCCTCCCAAGTGCTGGTATTAAAGAGATGTCTACCATGCTGGCCTGGTTTCTTTTAAAGTTGACATGTCAACCATCTTATCAATAGGCATCATTTTGCACACTGAATAGTCAACTCTAACTCTCAGCTCTTTCAATAGAAACTCCTTTGATGATTATCTTATATAAACAAACCCCAGATGTGCTTTCATTAAGTTCCTTAGTTACTAGTGAAACTTTTAACCTACACATAGCCTTGAAGAAACAGATGTACATTTCCTAATAACAGATTAGCTCCCATTCCATCTGCATACGTCTCTAGCTGGAGTTTGCCCAGTGTAGTCTCCCAAGTTCTGTTTGTGATTTTGTCTTTGTATCACTCCCAGGTAAATGCCACAGTTCTTCTTTTTCTACACAGGTTGTAGGATTTTAGGTAGGAAAGCCTTCACTATAAAGAAATACTCCAAAGGAGCTTTTACGCTGTAAATAGGCTGTCTTGTTTATTGAAAATGGCAGTTGTGCTAAATTAGACAAATGGAACTTCAGCTTAAAGAAAGGTGCACGCCTCTATTTAATCCCAGCACTTAGGAGGCAGAGGTAGGAGGATCACCATGACTTCCAGGCCACCCTGAGACTATATAGTGAATTCCAGGTCAACTTGGACTAGAGTGAGACCCTACCTTGAAAAGCAAAAAAAAAAGGATAAGAATAATAAATAAAAATTTTAAAAGGTAAGTATAAACAACTCCAGAACCAACCTCGGTATATGCCAAGAAAATATAAATAAACTGTGGTATACATACTCAATGGAGTTTTTCTTAGCCATAAAAAGCAAAGTTAAATCATTTCAAGGAAAATGGATGCATTTTGAAATAATCAGATTGAAGTCAATCTCAGAAAGACAGATATGCTTATCTGCCACATGGATTGCTATTCAAATATCATATATATTGCTGTTTGAATTGAGAATTTGTAACATATTTTTAGCAAGCAGTGTGGCAATATTTAATGAAATTAAGTCATTCAATACAAACAATAAAATGCAAATCAAAAAATATTAATGTCTTTATAAGATAGTTGTCACATATGTCTCTTCTGAGCCAATAAAAGGGAAATAATACACAGAGTATGTTAGGATAAAGATTAATGAAGTGAATCTTAAATGTCTCCTAGTTCCTCACAGACACCTGATTAATGTCCCTAGTTGGTACCTTGGCAGCTGGGCATGTGGAACCAGCCTAGTGACAGACAGTACAAGCACTCCCAATCTCCTGGCTACTTTCTAAGTACATTTTTACTGTAGTTACATACTCTTTACTTCATCGGTATCTCTGAGGACTCACCCAAGTCCTGCTTGAGCTGGGGGGTTGTCCAAGGAATCTCTGTTGATCACAAGCACAGCAGAGCATACCAACCCAGGCACTCTGCTGACAGAACCCTCACTTGGAACAAGCAGACATCCAGATGGTGACTTGGACAGGACAGTTCCAGTAGCAGCTGCTAAGTTTTTTGTGTTTTTCTGAGCATGTACTTCATGATGTTAGAGAAGTGGAGTTGGTTATGTCTCTTGTCTCCCTTTCTTTGGCTTCTGAAAGAACTCTGTTAGGTTTATAAATAATACCCCACAAAATCTTCCTACATTGATAAAAACTAAGAAGCTTTTATCTAAAAAAAATAAATAAATATTATCCAAGTGTAGTATACTAGTTTCTTTTACATCTGTATGACTAGATAGCTGACAGAAATAACTTACGGGAGGAGAGATTCATTTTGGCTCATAGCTTCAGGGGATTGCAACCCATCATAGCCAGGAAGGCACCACAGAGTCCGTGGTGGGATGAGTGATGGCAGAGTCCACATATTGAAATACCCCTAAAAGCAGAGACCTTAAAAGACCTACTTCTCTTGTCAATTAGGTCCACCTTCTAAAATAGTGTCTACAGCTGGGGTCTGAGTTTTCAAAGCAGGAGCCTTTGTGGGACTTTGTAGTTTCAAACCATAACACGCAGGGAATTGCAAAGTGTATGGTAAAATGATTTCTACATGCTGAGTGTATTGCACAAAAGTAAATAAAGAGTACATCTCAAAACATGAAGAACATAGTCTTAATTACGCTTTGTATTCTCAGTGCACGTTGTCATTTACACTTTGGCCACTAGATGGTGGTGTTTACTAATTTTGATATTTAAAATTGAAGCTGATTTCAGTGTTTTTTCAGTAAATTAACTTAGAAATGTAAAACTGTAATTGACGTGAGATATAATCATTGTGAAAAATCTGCACTAGAACCCCACTCTCCTTAAATCTCACTATGAAAGTGTAATGTTCTTTTAAGTTAATCTACAGCAACTACTGGTCAAAAAGAATTTGTTGAATTGTTCATGAAAAATTTAAGAGCAATAATAAATACATAGCATGATACATTAAAAGAAATTTTCATATTTAAAAACTTAAAATGTAGAAATATTTTCATTAGTGAGAATGTCTAGTGGATGACAGAATATCTGCTGTGTACTTATATAGATTGCAGGTAAATTACCAGATCTCACATTTGCATCAGGCCAGCAGTGAAATTAGTACATTTAAAGTAGCTGTAAAGTTGAGGTGCCTCAGCATATGGTCATCATACCTTGCTATCAAACACTACGAACACTGCTGTTGGTGAGCATTGATGTTTATTATTAATTCACTGTATGGGGAAAATCAAGGGAAGACACCTCAGTAAAAGGAGGGGAAATCTTTCAAGCAGTGGACCTGGAATAGGAAATGGAAAAGTAAGGTAGCATTTTTTCAGAAGAGACTCAAACAAAATTTTGGCTATTGTGGCTACTGTGTTAGTGGGGGTTAGGATGGATTTTTTTTTACAGTGTGACAGCTCTGACTTTCACTCTCAGTTTGAATACAGATATGCTTACATTTAGTAGAGTATTTCTGGAAGAATAAGAAATAGGTTTCATTACAAGAAGGGACAGCTGGATGTGACCCTTAGTTTTCAGTTCATCCTTGAAAATTGTACATCATGTTCTGATAATTATTTTGAAGGTAGATGATAGTAACCTTTTATATAACTTTGTATAATGCACTGTTTACTGTTATGCCTCAGGGTACTTAATTTTTTTGCTTTCTTTAATAAATATATTTAAAAGATATATCAAATAACAGTTGCACTTAAATCCTAGTGATAATTTTTGATGTTATTTTTTGATTTCTACTGTAGGTGCAAAAGTCAAGAAATAAGCAAGTCCGGGAGTTGTTCCCAGATGGCTTTAGCATTCATCATGCAGGGATGCTTCGACAGGACAGAAATTTGGTAGAAAACCTGTTTTCTAATGGCCATATCAAAGTACTGGTCTGTACAGCTACATTAGCCTGGGGTGTCAATCTTCCTGCTCATGCTGTGATTATTAAGGTAGGAGCTTACCTTCCTTTGCACATGGATTTTGTGTGTCTGTTAAAGCAAACCTCTAGATTGATTTATTGAGGAAAATATTGTGTTGTATCTGTTTTGTTGACTGAATGTTATTTATTTAAAGCCAGAATTATTTTCTCCAATAAGATTCTAGTTTATATTGCAAAAATTTAACTCTATCACAGACGATGAAGGGATTAGTTAAAGTACACTTTAGAGATCCTGCCATATTTGTCCAATTTCAGTTTTCAGCTCTTTGGGATTATATGTGTGTATTTATGTAAATTTTATTAACTTTTCCTCATCTAGGGAACACAAATATATGCAGCAAAAAGAGGATCCTTTGTTGACCTTGGAATTTTAGATGTCATGCAGATATTTGGCCGAGCTGGACGACCACAATTTGACAAATTTGGGGAAGGAATCATTATAACAACACATGATAAACTCAGCCATTACCTCACCTTGCTCACTCAACAAAACCCAATTGAAAGTCAGTTTCTGGAAAGCCTTGCAGATAATCTCAATGCAGAGGTAAGAACTCGTGAGTAGAAGGTTAGAGGAGAATCATCAACTTTTAAGTAAAGTAAATAAAAGTTGTGTTGCTTGCTATGTAGCAGTAGTAGAAATACAAAAAGTGCCATGCAGTTATAAGACAAAATAGGCTAACATGCAATATTGTTATAAGAGTATAAAATGTAGGCAAGAGTGGTAATAGCATGTTATTCTGTATGGTTTTGTTACAGACCAGAAATGCAACTTAAACTACAAGTGAGAGAAACAAACAACAATGGTCTCAGTAATTTTTTCTTTTCTTTTTTAAAATTTTTTTTTGTTTATTTTTATTTATTTATTTGAGAGCAACAGAGAGAGAAAGAGAAAGAGGCAGATAGAGAGAACAGGTGCGCCAGGGCCTCCAGCCACTACAGATGAACTCCAGACACATACGCCTTCTTGTGCATCTGGCTAACATGGGTCCTGGGGAATCGAGCCTTGAACCGGGGTTCTTAGGCTTCACAGGCAAGCACTTAGCCACTAAGCCATCTCTCCAGCCCTCTTTTTCTTTTCTTTTGAGGTAGGATCTTGCTGTAGCACAGGCTGACCTAGAATTCACTAGGTAGTTTCAAGATGGCCTTGAACTCACTGTGATCCTCCCTACTTCTGTCTCTTGAGTGCTAGGATGCTGCCACTCCTGGCTTAGCAGTAAATATTTCTATATTTCACTTTTCTAAAGTATTTAATAAGATTTTATGAGATTTATGAAGCCCTTTTAGTTCACTGGATTTACTTTGTTACATAAATGCAATTACTTAAATTGAGCTTGAGTTTGATAATTTCTTTTGCCCCTGTGTGGGTAACTTCTGTGTTAAAACTTAATGGCTCTTGGGTGCTTCACTAACTAACATCTTAACTGGCTAAAAGTAAAAACAAGCATTCTTCCTATGTAGGATATGTTAAACCTTCAAATAAGGCTTTATTACTTTCTGACATTTTCATTGTCCTTAGTTCCTAGACACTGCTGTATCACTTGCTCTGACCTGTAAAGTTGACATGAATAATTTTTGAAAGTGTAGGTAAAATATAAGCATGAAGTAAGTAACACCAATCAATTACTATTTTTTATGCACAAGTCTTACATCAGGCATTTCCTCTTCTATATATGTGTTTAAGGTATTTTGAGCATCTTCTTCTTGCACTATCTCTCTTGCCCCAACTCCTCATTCCCCTTGCACTGAAACCTTTCCTTGCCCCAGCTAAGCCCTTTTCCACCTTTGTGGTGTGTGTGTGTGTGTGTGTGTGTGTGTGTGTGTGTGTGTACATCACTGAGTTTAATTAGCATTGCCTGCATGGGCAGCGATAGGGGATTTTGTCAGAGTACATGGATCCCACTGCAGAAAATATCTTCCATATCCCCACCTACCATTAACTTTCAATAACTCCTTAGGTTGGGAGAGGGACCTATGTGGACCTTCTCCAAGTTGCAACAGTCACTGTGAGGACATAAATGCAACAGCCTTGTCATGCCTTAGTGACTGCATTCTGCACATTCTGTCTTGTGCATTGTCCCTGAGCCTTTAAGGGCAAGATAGAGATGACTCAATTAACATTGAGTACTACAGAGTCACTTATTCTTAGCATTTTGATGATTTTTGAGTCTCCTTAGTAGTTACCACCATCTGTAAAAAGAAACTTCTCTAACCAGAGGTGGGACCAGCAATAATCTGTGGGCATAAACATAGATGGATGGATGGATGTGGGAATTGGATGAAAACACAACTTATCCACTTATTTTCATCACATAGCAGTTCCCCAAGCTTTTGTCTAGATTTTCAGTACCAGATTCTTCCAGGCACTTCTTGAAAAGGTTATAGAAATTTCTCTTTCATTCTTTTTATCTTATTTCCATGTACTTTAGGAATTCACTATGCAACCCCCTCTATAAGAAGCATATAGGCCAAAGCAGGAGTAAAAGACATGGCAAGACAGTGCAGTGAGGTTCAAATGAAAGTGGTAAGTTTTACAGAAGGATTCAGCTGATCATGAAGACTTTATTTATGAGAACATTAGACATAGATCTGATACCAGAAGGATTGGAAAGATTTAGAAGATACTGAAATTAGAAACAATAAGTACTTATAAAGTACTAATTTTTATTAGCAAAACTACAAGATAATAAAAATATAAGAAAATAAATTTTGACTGTGGAGAAAATTTTAGACTAGCTCAATTAGAGTCATCTTTGGTTATTATGATTGTAAGGTTTAAATAATCAAGTTTTGGGTCAAGAGTATTTATAATGGGGTAAAACCCATTATTGTGAAATAACAGAAGTAGCAGCAAGCTGAGGACCTTTGCATCTCTTGAACATTTTCACTTTCTCAACATACTTGCTGAGGGGTTTTATCCTTAGTGATGTCAACTTGCCTCACAATCACTAAGCTATAATTTTTTTAAAAAATTTTCTTTATTTTTATTTATTTATTTGAGAGCAACAGACAGAGAAAGAGGCAGAGAGAGAGAGAGAGAAAGAGAGAGAGAGAATGGGCACATCATGGTCTCCAGCCACTGCAAACGAACTCCAGATGCATGTGCCACCTTGTGCATCTGGCTCACGTGGGTTCTGGGGAATTGAGCCGCGAACTGTGGTCTGTAGGCTTCACAGACAAAGTGCTTAACCACTAAGCCATCTCTCCAGCCCACTAAGTTATAATTTTGGAGCTAGTATTCAAGCTTGAGTCCATTTAACTCTTAATTTTAGTATGTTTACTGTAGCTTAGATTTCAGTGATCATCAAAAAAACATATTAAGTTTCAGATGAATACACTTCTTGTACTTCTTAAAACCTGGACTAAACATTTTCTCAGCTCTTGAAAATTTCTCTGACCTTTACAGTGAAGAATGATTGTTTTATACATTGTTTAAAAAAAAAAAATCAAGACTAAGGTTGGGCGTGCTGGTGCGCTCCTTTAATCCCAGCACTCAGGAGGCAGAGGTATGGGGATTGCCGTGAGTTTGAGGCCACCCTGAGACTCCATAGTGAATTCCAGATCCGCCTGAGCTAGAGACCCTATCTCACCCCCAAAGAAACAAGACTAAATCTAAGTCAACTTAGATTTAATAGTATTTATATCATCTTTGGCAAGTGATAAACACAAGTGGTTGTATAATTGTGCAGGATATGCAAACTGGGCAAAACACTGATCTTATGTTTAAAAACAGTAAAGTAGCATCTGTGGAACTGTTTGTAAAACTCTGAGAGTAAAAATAAATAATATTCCCTAGGTTCATCATATAGTCATAAAGTATTTACTAGATATGTCATTTTCAGAAATGCTACCTAACTATAAGCATAAGTCTGTTTAGTTGCATAAAATCATGCAGATGACTCATGCCTTGAAATGTTTAGCTAAGATACTGAAGAAGAGCCATTATTACACCTTCTTTTATCCTATCAAATTCTACCAAATAGCTTCCTATAAAAGTAAATTTTCCTGCTAATGAAACAAGTTAAGCTTGATAATCTGCAGAAATCAAATATGAAACTAGTTTATAACTTGAATTTGGCTATATTATTAAGGCAATGATTTTTAAGTATTGGGATGCCAGAATCATTATAAGCCTTAAGATAGTGGTAGGGATCATTGTAAAGATCCTGTTAAGCTAGGGAAGGAATAATGCCTCTATCGATATCTTTTTTTAATAAATATAGACTTTGACTATTTTGATGAACTGGAAAAATTAAGTCTATTGTTAACACAAACATTTTATAAATATTTTTTGCTGGTTGATGCCTAATGGGTCTGAATCCATAGTCTTAAAGCTGGAAGGTCACAAATGCTTTCTCCTATGTTGACCCACCTCAGCACTGAGAAAAATTGGATAAAATGTTTGAAGCTGATACAAATGTTTTCAAGAGACATTACTGTTTTCCTAACCAGGTCTAACCCACTCTAGTCTGTATACTAAAACTGTCATTTTTTTTTTTTTTTCTCTGTTTGACATTTGTTCTCTATGGACTTCCAAGATCTTAGAAGTTTGCTACACAAATACCTTGTCCTTGGAGTTATGGCCCTCAGTAAGATTAACTTGCTTTCTGACTGGTTATTCCCAACACAGGACTTCCACCTTGAAAGTTATTACTCTGCCCATATCACCTGCACAGTACTGTGTATCTCCCATACCACCATTTTGAAATACAAAATTTAACACACACATAAAAAACACAATAGCCATCACATCAACAATGTGAACAACCAGTTCTTGAAAGAAAGAAAGAACCAATTAATATCAAAATGTTCAAACTCTTTAACCATCAGAGAATGAGAGTTAAAACTCCTTTCAGATTCCATCTCATCCCAAGAAAAATGGTTTTCATCAAGAAAACAAGTAATAAGTACTGGTGAGAATGAGGGAGGAAAACCATAATTTATGACTAGTGGAATAAGAACTGTGGGATATCCTAAAATGGCCAAACATCTGGATCATGGGTATACCAGAAGGAGAGGAAATCCAATCTAGAGACACAGAGAACATGTTCAACAAAATTATTGAAGAAATATTTTCCCAATCTGGCAAAAAAAAAAAAAGGCCCATGCAGATATAAGAAGCCCACAGAACACAAAACAGACAGGACCAAAGAAGAAACTCTCAAAGGCACATCATAGTTAAAACTCTTAGCAATGGACTTCACTCTCTTACCAACCCAGATATCCAGAGACACAGAGGCTCCCAAGACCTTGTCACTGATGTAGACCTAAAATGCACACAACATGGCTCAGAGAAATTTGCGGAAGAGTGGAGAAAGATTGTTAGAGCCACATGTTGGGACATTACGCACAGGGATATTGTCTCTTACCCATAACTGATGGCTACCTCCACAATGTACAATCCGCCTTTCCCAATGAGGAGAGTCCCAGCGGAGGATGGAGAAGGCTAATAATGGTACTAACAGGGCTGTGTACATAACTAATATTAATAATAATACACTCTTAACAATGAAAACAAAGAGTGCTAAAGGTATCAGAAGAGAAATCCAACTCACTACATACAAAGGCAATTCCATCAGAATTACCACAGATTTCTTAGTGGAAACCCTGAAAGCCAAAAGATCTGGAATGGAACACTTCAAAGTCTATGGTTTCCAACTCAAGCTACTCTACCCAGCAAAAGTATCCCTCATAAGAGATGGTGACAATAAAACTTTCCATGAAAAATGTCAACTCTGTGATTATATAACACAAAGCAAAATCTATACACAATACTTCAGGGAATACTCTACACAGAAGAGTAAAATACCCAATCTCAAGAGCCAACAATAAGAATATGATATCCCAATAACCAAAAATGGACCAGGCTCAAAAAAGTACAAAGCACAAGAAAGCACCAAACCCCATAAAGCACTTCATCATGGCAGGGAGTAATTCAAACCTCACAGTAATGACCTTAAATATTAATGATCTTAACTCACCCTTCAAAAGATACAAATTATGATGGTGGATCAAAAAAAAATGGACTCTTCTTCTACCTGCTGTCTTCAAGAAACCTACCTCACCACTAAATATAGACACCTCCTTAGGGTGAAAGGATGGAAAATGATATTCCAAGCAAATAGAAATAAAAACAACCAGGCATTGCTATATTAGTATATGGGAAAATAGACTTCAAACAAAAAGTAATCAAAATGGACAAAGAAGGCCATTTCTTACTCATCAAGGGAATGATCCAACATGAGAATATCACAATCATTATATGTACCAAACACAGGTGCACCACAGTTTATAAAACAAAACCTACTTGACAACAAAGACCAACACCATCATAGTCAGAGACTTCAATATTGCACTATCATCAATAGACAGATCATCTAAGCAGAAAATCAACAAGGAAATACAGAGGTCAACAGCACCATAGATCAACTCAATCTAATAGACACCTACAGAGCTTTCCACCCCATCTCTACAGACTACACATTCTTCTCAGCAGTCCACAGAACCTTCTCCAAAATAGACCATATGTTAGGCCATAAAGTATGCCTCCATAAATTCAGAAAAATTGAAGTAACTTCCTGCATTATATCATATCACAGTGCTTTAAGCCTGGAAATCAACAAGAGACTCATCAAGAACTCCACCAGTTCCTGGACACTGAAAAATGGATGGGTTGTAGAAGAAATCATAAAATTTCTAGAATTGTATGATAATGAAAATACAACCTACCAAAACTTACAGAACACAATGAAGGCAGTCCTAATGGGAAAATTCAAGCTAAATGCCTTTATAACAGAGAGTTCCCAAATTAACAACCTAACTGTCCAACTAAAGGCACTGGAAAAACAAGAATCCAACCCTAAGAGTTCCAGATGGAAAGAAATAATCAAGATCAGAGCAGAAATTAATGAATAGGAAATTAATAAAACAATTTAAAAATTGATGAAACCCCGGTTTGAGGCTTAATTCCCCAGGACCCACGTTAGCCAGACGCACAAGGGGGCACACGCGTCTGGAGTTCGTTTGCAGCGGCTGGAAGCTCTGGTGTGCCCATTCTCTCTCTCTCGCCCCCTCTTTCTCTCTCTGTCACTCTCAAATGAATAAATAAAAATAAACAAAACAAAGTAAAATTTAAAAATTGATGAAACTAGCTGGATGTGGTGGAGCATGCCTTTATTCCCAGCACTCTGGAGGCAGAGGTAGGAGTATCACTGTGAGTTCAAGGTCACCCTGAGATTACAGAGTGAATTCCAGGTCAGCCTGGGCTAGAGTAAGACCCTACCTCAAAAAAAAAAAAAAAAAAAAAAAAGATGAAGCTAAGAGCTGGTTCTTTGAAAAAAAAAAAAAATATTGATAAGCCCCTAGCCAATTTGATCAAGCAAAAAATAAGTAAGAGAGAGAGCAAGAGAGAGAAATCTCAAGTTAGTAAAATTAGAAATGGGAAAGGAGAGGTCACAACAGACATAAGGGAAACTGGATGAATCATCAGGACTTACTTCAAAAATCTCTACTCCACAAGATTGGATAATATGGAATAAATGGATAAATACCTGGGGACACACCACCTATGAAAACTAAACTCAGAGCAGATTAAGTTCCCAAACAAACCTATCACATTCATGGGGATTGAAAGGGTAATCAAAAACCTCCCCCAAAGCTAGGCGTGGTAGCACATGCCTTTAATCCCAGCACCCAGCACTAGGGAGGCAGAGGTAGGATGATCACCATGAGTTTGAGGTCACCCTGAGACCACATAGTGAATTCCAGGTTAGCCTGGGCCAGAGTGAGACCCTACCTCAGGGAGGGAACTCCCCCAAAAGAAAAATCCAGGACTGGATGGCTTCTTACCCAAATTATATCAAACCATTGAAGAACTGAAACCAGTTATTCTCAAACTGTTTTGCATAATCAGAGACCAGAGAATCTTCCCAGCTCCTTTTATGAAGCAAACATCACCCTGATACCAAAACCAGACAGAGATCAACAAGAAAACTATAGTCCTATATCCCTGGTGCATTTGGTGCAAAGATCCTGAACAAAATCCTCACAAACCAAATTCAACAACACATCAAAAGCATTATCCACTTTTATCAAGTAGGCTTGATCATCCCAGTGATGCAAGGATTATTTAACATATGGAAATTGGTCACATAATACAACACATAAATAAACTGAACCATAAGAACCACATGATCATCTCAATAGATGCAGAGAAGGCCTTTGACAAAACACACCACCACTTCATGATGGAAATGCTGGAAAGAACAGGCATGGAGGGTTTATTTCTCAATGCAATAAAGGCTATATGTAAAGCTCCTAAAGCCCAAATAATACTTAATGGAGAAAGACTCAAGGAGTTCATATTGAGATCAGGAACAAGGCCCATTCTCACCACTGCTCTTCAACATACTACTAGAAGTACTAGCCCAAGCAGTAAGACAGGAGAGAGAAACAAAAGGGATTCATATTGGAAAGGAAGAAGTCAAGTTAGCCCTATTTGCAGATGACATGATCCTATATATAAGTGACCTGAAAGTCTCCATCTCAAAACTTCTAAAAGTGATTAATTCCTTCAGTAAGGTGATAGGATACAAAATCAATGCACAAAAGCCAATAGTCTTTGTATATACAAAGGACAAAGGCTGTCCCATTTTCCATAGCAACAAATAAATTTAAATACCTTGGAGTAACAATAACCAAGGACCTATACAATGAAAACATTTAAGAAACTCAAAAATGAAATTGAGGAGGACTTCAGAAGATAGAAAGACCTCTCATGCTCCTGAATTAATATTGTAAAAAATGACAATTCTACCAAAAACAATAAACAGATTTGATGACATATCAAAAAAAATACCAGTATCATTCTTTTCAGAGCTTGAAAAAAAAATGATCTCAAGTCCTATTGAATGGCAGAAAGCCTTGGTTATCCAAACATATACTCAGCATATACCTCTGGAGATATCACCATACCTGATATAAGCTATATTATAAAGCCATAGTAATAAAAACAGTATGGCGTTGGCAAAAGAACAGAATCATAGGCCAATGGGACAGAATTGAAGGCTCAGACCTTACTTTAAGTAACTGTAGCTACTTGATCTTTGACAGTGGAATTAATAATGTAGACTGGTGAAAGGACAGCATCTTCAACAAATGGTGTCAGACAAATTGGATGACCATATGTAGAAAAATGAAACTAGACCCACTCCTCTCTCCATATACAAAAATCAAGTCCAAATGGATGAAATACCTCAATTTAAGACCTGAAACTCTTCTCCTACTGAAAGAAAGAAAAGGCACTTTTATGATATAGAGGTGGGGAAAGACTTCCTAAACAAAACCCCAGTAGCCCAGGAAATTAAAGAGTCACTCAACCAATGGGATCTCATGAAGCTGAAAAGCTTTCACACAGATAAAGACACCATAAGCAGAGCCAGTAGGTTACCCACTGAATGGGAGAATGTCTTTGCCAGCTATACCACTGACAGTAGCCTAATATCTAGAATCTACAAAAAACTCAAAGAATTAAATAATAAAAAAAAAATCAACCCACACCAAAAGTGGTGCAGAGAACTGAATAGGGAGTTGTCAGAGGAACAGTTAGCAATGGCTAACACACACTGAAGAAAATGTTCAACATCTCTAACCATTAGGGAAATGCAAATTAAAACATCCATGAGATTTGACCTTATTCCAGTAAGGATGGCAATCATTAAAAAAAATTAACAGTGACAAATGTTGACAAGGATGTGGGGAAAGAGGAACCCTCATCCACTGTTGGTGGGAATGTGAACTTGTACAACCACTATAGAGATCAATTTGGCGATTCCTGAAAAGAATGAACATAGAGCTACCAAAAAACCTCAGGTATTACCTTACTGGGCATTAACCCTATATTCTGCATGCTATCTGTACAAAGACATTTTTTGCTCAACCACATTTGTAGCTGCTCAATTTATTATAGCTAAGAACTGGAATCACCCCAGATGCCCATCATTGGATGAATGTATAATGAAGTTGTGATACATTTACACAATGGAACTCTACTCAGTACTAAGAAAAAAAATGATACAATGAAATTTGTAGAAAAATGGACAGACTTGTAACAGATCATACTCAACAAACTCACACTATTGGTGTCACTTATCTGTGGTTCCTAACCTGGACCAGCTTGAATTGCTGACATACTTGATATGCAATTCAAAACTCAGAATAATAGGGATGGGAAGGTTGTGGGGGAAGGGGAGGGGTAAAAGTAACTTAAAATAAACCCAAAATGAGCTGATAACATAGAAACCTTTATCTTTGGAGATAGCCCAAAAGCTATACTCTCAAAAGGAGTAAGGGGGTACTCCTGAAAAGTAGTGCTCTGGGGACAGTGAGATAAAGACTAAGCTTTTTTTTGTTTTTCTTTCTGTCTCTCACCTGTATCTCCCAGTAGCAAAGATTGGTTGCTACCCACATTGGGCTGTTGATCAGGGAGACTTACAAGGTCCTCAAATCAAGAGCTTTCTGTCAAAATACTTGATTACCTGCCTCAAGCAAAAGCTAAGATCCTATTGCTGAAGACACCATATGCTGCTAACACAGAGCACAGAGAGACCTGGCTGGAATTCAGAAGAAAGCCAGTCCCCAGACAGTTAACCTGTCTAGTGCTGGAAATCACTGTGTGATCGACTGTGGGGAAATGGCCAAAAAAGTACTGAGCAATTAGAGGTCTAAACTACTCAGGACCAAACACTATGACACAATGTAAATGCCAGTGCAGTAGTGGCACACAGCCTCAGTGGGTAACCAATAGCTTTCTGATTGGCTAAGAGACCCACTCCGTGTAAAGGAACCCATATCTGGAATTGGGAACCAGATCAAAATACTATACAGACAAAGATTATGTTCTCTAGTGTCAAGTTCTCATTAGTCTTTGGCTAAGAGAGGGATTACATACATCAAATTCTCCCTAAATTAATAATGCTTGTACCATTTAAACTATACTGACCTCACTTCCCATTAGAGAATCTTTTTTTTTTTTTTTCAGAACGTAGTGAGACCCAAGGAGATAAACTATCCCTCACACTTCAGCCATAGCTGAATCTACAAAGGACTAGGGAGACTAGCAAGAAGGTTGATTACATTCTTTTCCTGATAATCAGCACAAGGGTGTAGGAGAAAGACCCTGAGGTTACTCAATACCTACCAAAGTAGAGATCCAAAGGCTCCTAAGAGTTCATCACTGAAGTAGACTTAAAATTCAACCACCATGGTTCAGGGAATTTTGTGGAAGAGGGGGCAGAAAGATTGTAAGAGCCACAGGTTGAAATGTCATGCCTAGAGGCATTCCCCTCCTAAAAAAAAAAAAAAAAAACTATTCCCACAATGCATAAAGTACAACCCCATGGGGAATACCTGCATCCCTACTGAGGAGTGTGCCCAACAGAATGGGGTCATGGATGAGGGAAAAGAGGGTTTCAACACATGATGTATCTATATGCAACATTTTGTGGATGATAATAATAAACATTTTAAAAAGTGTAAAACAGTCTACAGTAAAGGATTAAGGAGCTATCATACTGGAAAAAATGGATAAAACTATAAAATACTACATTATGTGAGATAATTCAGCTCAGAACAATAAATACCACATGTTCGCCCTTACATGCAGATCCTAGCTCATAATATGTGTATTTGGATGAGAGTAATTGTAGTAGAGACCAGAAAAATAAATGGACCCATGATATGAAAAACTGAAACGACTTTAAAGAAGTCAGCAGAAGAGAGCAGTAGAGCACATGAGATATGAAAGGGCTAGGAGAAATACTGGGGAAGCAAGGTACAAACAAAGCAAGGTGAACAGGAAGATGGAGTAGTGAGAGGAAATTGCCTCTGAACAGAACTTACCATGTACAGATATTTTTTACTGTTATTATTTCCTCAATTCTTTATATACGTAGCATTTACATGGTGTTAGATATTGTATATAGTTTGAAAAGGCAAACAGCCTAGAGATCAAACAGTGGTCCTTAGGCTTCTCAGAGAAGTGCCTTAACTGCTAAGCCATCTCTCCAGCCCTGTTTTAATTTTTTAAAATGATACTCATTCTGCATTATCTGGTATGCAGAATTATTGCTGACTTAATAGTAACTATGAGATGAACATACACATTTCTATGAGATACTATGAAAAGAAAAATAAGGCCTCTGTGTGAAGTAGCCACTAGAGGACAGTAAATACTTACCAAAAATCATTATTTTTGTCACTAGGTGGTGATCAAGGATTGTACTCAAAATATATCATCATAAATATATTTTTTTTCTGTTAGTGTCTTATTTTTTGTGACAGATTAAAAAACTTGAATTGAACAAATCTTTGGCACCTACTTCCTCCTTTACTTCATTTTACCACTAAGAACAGTAGAAAATTACTGACTTTGCTGTCTGATTCTTAAATTATATAAGTTTCTTTTATCCATTATAAAATTTTCAAAACTTAAGAGTTGCATCCTTATATTTTAAAACAATATTATAAGGTCATGAGGAAAGATGGGCCAGATATTATATGGCATACATTTTTAAATAGAGTATCAGATATTTAGGTATAATATCATACTAGTTTATGTACAGTGTTTACTGTCTTACATATAACTTTTTAGGATTTATTACACGGCTCCTTGTCTGTTCAAGTTCTGTTCTTGCTGTAATTCATTTTATAGAAAGCCTATAGTTATATTAGAAATTGGAAACCTAACTCTACACTGTTTTGCACATGGCTTGATCATTTGTAAGAAACTAGTCGAAATGTACTTTTGGACTTTTCTCTTGTATGCCTTATGCATGTTAGGCAAGTGCTAATCTTAATGTAAAAACAGCAATGCACACCTGTGTGTGGTGCGGGGAGTGGGGGGGATATGCTAATGATTGAACCTAAGGCCTGGTGTTTGCTAAGCATGTCCTATATCACTGAGCCACACTCTCAGCTCATCTGTGTATGTATTTCAAAATATTAATTATGCAGAATTGAATATTGAAATAAGCACCTCTCTCCATTTGATCTGAAGATGTGACAGAAGCGTGTTCAGCACTGAAACATCTCTATCACAACCTTCAAGGCTCAGCGGAAATAACATAAGAGCCAAAGGAAGGGTAGGACTGCTTACAATGCAGTCCTCTAGACACAAAATGGCCTGGATATCCATGACCTTTCAATGCCTGGTTCTACCTACATAAGGTCCTCATAGTAGGAGGAAAAGACTGTGACATCAAAATAAAAGAGACTAATTGAGAGGGGGAAGGGATTTGATGGAGAGTAGATTTGTGAAGGGGAAAGTGGTTTAGGGCAGTGAATTATCATGGTTTGTTGTCTATAATTATGGAAGTTGTCAGAGGTTTTAAAAATATTCAGGAGCATAGGGCATGGCTCATTAAAGTGCTTGCCACACAAACATGAGGAGTTAACCCAAGCCATCACCCACTTAAAAGCCAGGTTCATCTGTAATCATAGTGCAGAGGAGGCAAAGACATCTGGGACAGGGTGGATTGCTAGTCTAGCTGAATTGAATTTGTGAGCTGCAGGTTCAGTGAGAAACCTTGTCTCAGCATTGGGGAGGCTGAAGTAGGAGGATCACTGTGAGTTTGAGGCCACCCTGAGACTACATAGTGAATTCTAGTTTGGACTGAGCTAGAGTGAAACCCTACCTTGAAAAACTACAAAATAAATATATAAGTAAATAAATAAAATGGTGGGAAGAGTGAGAAAAAGACCAACTTTAATGAATACCTTAAGTAAATGCACTGTAGCTTCTCTTAGATTCATTGGTTACTAAAATATATTTTCAAGAAAATTTATCATTAAAAGTCTACAAATGTTTAATTTATTTCTCTCTTTACATTGCTCTATCTGTTGTATTTTTAAATTATTAACCACTGGCTTCATTAAATTAATGTATCACATAGCTGACTGATTGAGAGGGGAGGGGATATGTGGGGGGAGAGAATTACCATGGTTTACTCTCTATAATTATAGAAGCTGTCAATAAACCAAAAAGAAGCTCTGGTTTGACCAGATTCATTGATTCATTCATTCTTTCATTCTCTCTCTCTCTCTCTGCTCACAGTAAAATATTTTTGAAAACACACAAAAAATATCAAAAAGCTAAACTGAAATGCTATATTGCACTGGTTTACTTTCTGAATTTATATTATTCAGTGTTTATTATAATTCAAGTATATATCTAATTTTTCAATAGAAAACCATTCCCTGTTCTATTGTATATTTTTCCTTTTTGTGTTTGATTTTTGGGACAGGGTCTCACTTTTTATGCCTCAATTTCCCAAGTGCTGGGATTACAGGCATATGCTACCATGCCTGGCTGATTTTTGTTGTTGTTGTTGTGTTGTTTTGTTTTTTTTGTTTTGTTTTGTTTGTTTTTTGAGGTAGGGTTTCACTCTAGCCCAGGCTGACCTGTAATTCACTGACCTGGAAGTCTCAGGTTGGCGTCAAACTCACAACAATCCTCCTACCTCTGCCTCCTGAGTGCTGAGATTAAAAGCGTGTTCCACCATGCCTGGCCTGGCTGGGTTTTTTTAAGTGTATGTGTCAATATATGTAATAACCATTAAAATCTACTTAAAAATTGTTTTGCAGAAATTATTGCATTTTCTGTGTACTCACATTATATGTTTATACTGGCAATCCTATCAGTAGATTATTTGGAGATAAAAGCTAATATTATTTCCTCTGTGGTTTTGGTAATTTCTGTCAATTGAAACAAAAAAGGATAGAAGTTGAGCATGGTGGTGCAAGCCTATCCCAGCACTTGAGAGGCAGAGGTAAGAGGATCACCATGAATGCAAGGCTACCCTGATACTATATAGTGAATTTCAGGTCAGCCTGAGCTAGAGTGAGGCCCTATTTCAAAAAACCAAAAATTAAATAAAATTTAAAAAGGATAGAGTTACTAATATTTTATTGTTTTTATTTTGGTGTGCTTATATTAAAACAAAATTTATAGTGAGCAACAAAATGTGACAAAAATGTCACACTGTATAGAAATAAAGTCTATATAGAGAAAGATAATCAACTGCTATGAAATTAAATTTTATTTGAAATATATTATTTCTATTGTACTATTTTCAGTTAAAGGAAGCATAAGTGATTTTTAATAAATGTCCAGTGTCTGTGCTTCCTTTTTTAATGCAGCACAATATTTAAAACATAATTTCTGAAAAATGGTCTTTGCTGTAATATTTATGTTTAATACATGATTTTAAATTTCTGTTGTATTTCTGATTTGCAGATTGCTTTGGGAACAGTGACCAATGTGGAAGAAGCAGTGAAGTGGATAAGTTACACCTACCTTTATGTACGGATGAGAGCAAACCCATTAGTCTATGGCATCAGTCACAAAGCTTACCAGGTAGAAACTTCATTTATGAAAGGAAAAAAAAAACAAAAACCCACCAAACCTTCTTGAGGCTTTGTAATCCATTGATAATGTGAAGATAAATATTTACTACTCTTGCCTCAGCAGGAAAGAGTTAGAAATCTGGAAGAAAAATAAAGAACTTTAAACATTTTTAGAAAACATTAAGGAAAATTAAATTGGCTCTTTATGATTCCCTTCTTTCAATCTCTTTTCCCAGTAGTAAGTTAATATTTAATTGTTATCTATTTATTTTTTAGATATATTTCCATTTACTAATAGTAGTCTTCTCTTTTTTAAACTAATAAATTTAGTTGAAAGTCAACCAGACATAAAAAAAAAATTATAGACCATTTTTTTGAGACAGGCTTATGTTATATATAATCTCTTCCTCTTATGAAGACCCTTTTATCCCTGTTCTGAAATTAATGGATGGCATTAATGAGTTCTTATTTTAATAGCGTAGAGTGTGGGAACAGTTTCACAATTCAGTGCATATGCATACACTGAGAATTGAATACACGTGATAGCAGCTCTTCCTATGAATGGTATGGTTGTGTGGCTGCAGATTCCACAATATCCTGTCTTTTCTTTAAAATTCTGCTTATATAGTACAAATGCTTCCTCATTACAGATAAAGTCCAGCTGTAGTCTAACGAAAACATGTTAGGTCAAAATTATTAAAACAGAAATATTTATTAAAAAACAAGTTGAATTAAACCAAATTCCAGTATTTCTCCACTTTCTGCTTATATATAATGTATGTACATATTTGTGTATACATATGTTATCAAAATAGTTACAGAATAAGGGTTTTCTTTCATTTTCCATTTTCTTATGGAGTAGATTTTACCATGGGGAAACTGGGACTTAAGGCTGGGGAGGGCGCAACAGGTAGGAACAGCAATTAGTTCTGATGCTTCTAATGCAAGTAAGTATCAAAAGATGTATTCCACAAGGGAATACAATTATCATGTTTTAAATAAAGTAAATTTGGGGCTGGGGAGATGGCTCAATAGATACAGACCCCCGGAACTCTCATAAATGCCAAGTATGCCTGTAATCTCCGAGCTCAGGAAGTGGGTGCATGTCATTCCTGGAACAAGCTAATGAGTTGAACTAGCTGAATTGTTGAGCTCTGTTCAAGAGAGACATCCTGCCTCAGCAAATAAGGTGTACTGTGGTTGAGGAAGACATGCAACATCAACCTCTTGCCTCTGCATGCATGTACACACACACATACACACAGATATTCTTGTGCACCCCCACATATACATACAGAATAAATGTGTAAATAAACTTAAGAAAAAGTATAAAACATCAAGAAAATATTTTAATTTCCTTAAATAGATGTATGTTTGTAAGTGTGACTGTAAACAGTTCAAGTATTTTCTGCAAGTGCCTTTAACCACTGAACCATCTTCCCAGCCTCAAAGTGTTTCTGTTTCTTTCCTGTAGATTGACCCAACATTAAGAAAGCATCGAGAACAGTTGGTTATTGAAGTTGGGCGAAAATTGGACAAAGCACAGATGATTCGTTTTGAAGAACGAACTGGATATTTTTCCTCCACTGATTTGGGGAGAACTGCCAGCCACTACTATATTAAATACAGCACCATTGAGGTAATATATGGAGTGGAACAAATGCATGTACAGATTTGTTTCTTTTTATATGCAAATAATTTCTAGACTTCAAATATATTGACAATTCAAAATAACTAAATCAACTTATATTTAATGTATATGACCTCAGTGAAGTCAAGGTAAAAATACAGCTCTGCCAACCTGTCCAACGAACATGTTACAAGCAATAAATAGACTCACTCCTAAAACAGTAGTAACATGTTGCTGAATCATCTAGAATGAATGTGTGAATGCAAGTGGAAAGTGATGGTCTAATGACACTCTTGGATATACAGTTGAGAAATTATTTTCATTTCACTAAGTTCCACTGAGTATAGGTGAAATAATAAATCCCAGGCTTGCCTAACTGGCAATATGTGAATCTTGAAATAACATTGTGACCACATGATTGTAACTTGGCTTGTTACATTTGTTTAGTTTTGTTTTATTTTCTTTTGGTTTTTTTGAGATGAGGAGATATGCTTTGCTGCCCTGACAAGTCTCATAACTCCTGAGTTCAAGAGATTCTCCTGCCTCATCCTCCTAAGTACTGACATTCTAGGCATGTGCCACCATGCCCATTATCTATTTTACGTGTCTTTTGAAATGATCTTGCATAGAGTGACATTCCACCTTCATATTTACATTTTTTATTTTTTAAATTTATTTTTATTATATAGTATGAAAATAATCACATGTTGGTACCATCCTTTCCCTCCCCCTACCCGTTTTCTGAAGAGGCCTTCCTTATTGGGGATGCAGGTCAACCCCACGAGAATTGTGGGTCATACATTATGGGGGCAGCAGTCAGTTATGGTGGGGAGGCAATGTCTCTGTGCTCAATGTCCCAACTTGTGGCTCTAACGGTCTTTCTGCCCCCTCTAATGCAAAATTCTCTGAGCCATGCAGGAATTATTTTAACTCTACTTCAGTGTTAGGCACTTAGGAGCCTCTGGATCTCTGGTTTGGTAGTTGTTGAGTATCCTCAGTATTTTATCTCCCTCACCTTGTGCTGGAATCAGATACACTAAGAAAGCTGCACTTGCCCATTTCTCCAGTTCCTGTGTGGTTTCAGCTTGGGCCAGGGTGGATTGTGCTGGGTTGTTTATCTCCTCAGGTTCAGCTCCCACCTGAAAAAGAGAACTAGATTCCCAATGGAGAGTGAAGTCAGCACCTACTAAATGGGATAACCATTACTAATTTAGAGAGAATTTAAAGGGTGTAGAACCTCTTATAGCCCAAGATTAGTGAGCTTGACAATGACAAGCAGAATCATTATCTTCATACGATTCTGACTTGTTTCCCATTTCCAGATATGGTTTACTTTCCACTGAGCAGATAGATCTGTTAGCCAATCCTAGAGCAGTTGGTTACTCATCATGGCTGTGTGCCACTATTGCACTTGTGTGAGCATCACGTCAGGTTGTTTGCTTCTGAGTAGCTTAGACTTTGAGTTGCTCAGACAGATATTGGCCACTTTCCCCTAATAGTTCATGTAGCGCCTTCTAGCACTAGATTTGTTTTTTTGAGAGAAAGACACAGATAGAGAAAGAGAGAGAGAGAATGGGTGCACAAGTGCCTCTAGTCGCTGCAAATGAGCTCCAAGTGCATGCACCACCTTGTGCATCTAGTTTATGTGGGTCCTAGGTATTTGAGCCCGGGTCTGTTGGCTTTGCAGACAAGCACCTTAATCGCTAAGCTATCTCTCCAGCCCAGTATTTACATTTTTAAAAGCATACATATATCTTTTATGTGTGTGTACATATGTATGTCAGCAAGTGGGGAAAAGTAACGGTGATTACCTGTGAGGATAAGACTTAATTTTGAAGACAGAAATGAAGAAAGGTATTTTTTTTCTACCATTTACTTTATTTACAGGTAGCATTAATAAATTTTTTCTTGTAGTCTTTTTTCATAAATGTTTTCAATGCAGTGTTAGAAAGCATTCAAGTGAGATTTCCTCACACATATAAAAGCTCAGCTTCTGTCACATTTGGCTTTGTGCTCTTCCAGTGTTTGCTTAACCTATGATCTGGTGATCCTTAAACCCAACATCATCTTTTTAGTCCTTTCATCACCTCAACATCTGCTAACTTTCCTCATCTGTCCATTTGTTTGTGTACTGCTACCAAACCATGTCCTAAATCTGTTTACAATTCTTTTTCCAAAAGACTAGTCCAACTTTACCTTTGTGTTCCTTTGATATGATTCTGATAAAGCTTTCTTTTTATATGCCTTAATATCAATATTTTGAAAATCTTCAGATTACATTATTTTCTAGTCATGTCTCTCTAGATTTTATATCTCATCAATGTAAGATCAGTGAATGGCCTATATTTCCATAGCCCAGGCCAAAAATTATTTTCTGGACATCTCATGTAGATTTTAGGTAATGACTGATTTTATCCACTTTAAAAGGCCCAAAGTTTTAGGAGTATTTTTTAGCCTTTGGTTAATATGACATTTATAAAGCAAGGGTATGGAATATTGTGCCACCAACAAGGGAATTCTCTAGGACTCCAATGTTCTCTAGCCTGTGTTATTAATAGCATCTTTATAGGTTGTAACTTAAAATATCTTACTGGACTTTTAATTAAATTTAATTAAATTTTGACAGACATTTAATGAACTCTTTGATGCTCACAAAACAGAAGGTGATATTTTTGCTATCGTCTCCAAAGCAGAAGAATTTGATCAAATTAAGGTAAGATTGCTTTGAGGTTAGAATCAAATGTTATAAGATATAAATACATCCACTCATTTGTATAAGCTTACAACTAATGGTTATTTCTGATATAACATAAACAAAATAGCACATTGCATTTAGGGTATCAGGAGTGTTCTTCGATTTATCAGCAGTGTCCACCATCCTAGAATATAATTTCATACCTTACATCATTCTTTGCTTTTACCCAACATGATTTTGTAGATTCTGCAGTAATGGAACTACTGCATATAATATATATAATTTATGTTATTTGAAATGTTAAATTCACTGAAGAAAATATAAGATGCATGCATGATTCAAATTTAGATTTGAATATTTCTGTATTACCTATATTTTAATTTAATCTCATTAACAGTAAAAAACTATAATACCTTATGATATAGTACTTCACATCTTTAAGCCATGAATGTGTTATACCTTATAAAAATATATGACAGTAATGAATGCATTTGAAGTTAATCAAGTTTCCCTAATCCAGTTGGACAGAGGTTTCACTCTGGTCAAATAAAAACTGAAATCTCATCAATTGAAGGATGATAAGGTCAAATCATTGAATTTTTGTAGCATATCACATTTTTATATGTCAATGGCAACTTTAATATTGGTGATAAATAATAAAATGTAATTGTATCAGCTTCAAGATAGTTTTATATTTTACTTCTCCTGTGGGAAATTACTAATTCTAACTATATAAAAGTAAAATAATGCTTTGTATTAAGTGGAACCTTTTACAAACATAGAATGAAGTTTAGTTCAATGAGAAAATTTTCAGTAAGTCAACCCAAATATTGCTATAAAAACATTAAATCTTTCAGGTCAGAGAAGAAGAAATAGAGGAGTTAGATGCTTTATTAAATAATTTCTGTGAACTCTCAGCTCCTGGAGGTGTAGAAAATAGTTATGGAAAAATAAACATCTTGCTTCAAACTTACATCAGTCGAGGAGAAATGGACAGTTTTTCCCTAATATCAGATTCAGCATATGTTGCACAGGTAAGATCCTATTCCTATCCCATTTTTCATCTTTGCTCATCTTTAGAAATTACTGAATTAATTCCTGTTTCAATAACAGTATGTTGCTTTGTAAAATGTACCAATCACTATATTGTCCTAGAACTGGATCCATCCATTTTTATAGTTATATGCAATCTATTCTCATGTCTAAACTGAAACTTGACTTGGCTTATCACAAACTATTAGATAAGAGTTAATAAATATATTTCATACTATATGTTCAGTATGACCAGTCTCTAATTTATGGAAATAATCTCCTCTACTATTAATACTTAAAAATGGAGAACTGAGGGGTTGAAGAGATGGCTCAGCAGTCAAAGACACTTGCTTGCAAAGCCTGATAGCCCAGGTTTGATTTCCCAGTGCTCATATAAATCCAGATGCCCAAAATGATGCATTCCTCCTTTGCAATGGTAAGAGTCCCTGGTTCACCCATTATCAGTCACTCTCTTTCAGTCTGCCTCTTTCTCTCTCTCTTTCTCTCTTAAATAAATTTTAAAAAGAAGCAGAGAACTGAAAGAAAATTACTCCCTAAACTATAGCTCATTTATACCCTTAAAAATGCTGGTATAGGGCTGGAGAGTTGGCTTAGTGGTTAAGGCATTTGCTGCAAAGCCAAAGGACCTTGGTTCAATTCCCCAGGACCCACAAAAGCCAGATGCTCAAGGTGGCACATGCATCTGGAGTCTGTTTGCAATGGCTAGAGATCCTGGAATGCTCTTTCTCTTTCTCTTTCTCTTTCTCTTTCTCTTTCTCTTTCTCTTTCTCTTTCTCTTTCTCTTTCTCTCTGCTTCTTTCACTGTCTCTGCTTCTTTCTCTTGCTCTCTCAAAGAAATAAAGAAAAAGAAAATTTTAAAAAATATATTTTAAAAATATGCTGGTATAAAATGTTTATATGCTTATGTTTTTGCTTTCAACCCCTTGTGAATTAAAATAGCTAAGTTTTCTCATTTTTCCTTTCACCTTTCAAACAGACACAGATTTTAAAAATAAAATATGTTCTTTACCTTTCAAGAATACATTTTAAAATTTTTACTCAGTAATAACTCCCTTAAGGCATTTCTCCCTTAAGTCAAGATAAAATTAAGTCTACTATAGAATATGTGATTTCTCTTACTGTATGTAATTTTGTTGAAAGACTTTATATAGGAAAAATAGGACTTGTGTGAATAAATTATTAGTAGTATCTATAAATATCCAGGAGTATTCAACATAGCTACAAACATTAAATATCTGTAAATATAAACACAGATACATCAGTAAGTAGTTAACTCAATCACTATAGCATGAAAGTAGATGGTGGTCTTATGAGTTCTATGATGTGAACATAGATGTAGTTAACATATTTATGCATTTGCCAAACCTTACAGCTTTAGTAGGAATCAAGGTTTCTAACTTCCTTTTATATTTTTTCTAAAATGCAGTGCTTTTATTTATATTTTATTGAAAAGGTTAATATTTATATGAAAGGGAAAGATTTACTGGGTTCTAGATGAATAATCTAGAAAATTTGTACCTGATTTGAGATTATGAAGATAGTATTCGAGACTGACATAGGAGTAACTTTGCATTATTAAACTTAAAATTGCCTTCATGATTGGTGTCCAGGACATCAACCTGCGATTTAAATAGCTGGTATGGTTTTAACATCCTAGAATGCACTAGATAAACTTGAATTTATTGTCATTTTGGTTAGCGCCATCACTAATTTCACACATACACACACTGTTGATGCAATGTTTTCAGCTTTTTTTCTCTGTATTTCTTAAACTTCTATCAGTATGTAAGATAATCCCTTAGCTGAACTAGTTTAGAATTTTATTTTTAAAGCCATTCTTACCATCTCTAGACATTGCAGGCTAGAGATTTTGATCATTACCCCCCAATTTTTTTATTTTTATTGATTAAAATATGCTGTTTGTGTGATTTATCCCTCTACTTCTTTTATTTTTAAGAATTATTATAGCTTCTAAAATATAAAAATAATATCTCTGAAAATAATTGGTAATAAGAAGCTTTTATTTTTACAAGAACAAGTTAAAATGCTATTATATGATAGTTATAATCAAAATGCTCATTTTATTATCATTTTGTTGGTCTCAGTAGGACTTATTTCTATTATTTCTAATGAGAATAAAACTGTCCTCACAATTCTGACTAGCATTTTTGTGTGTCTAGTTCTGAAAAAAAAATAATAAAATTGCCAAAAGATAAATGTATATTTTTTAATAAAATACAAATTCCTTAACTCTTCTGGTAATTTTTTACATCATAATTATACTCTGGATCATCTGCTTGCCATTTGGAATATTTGCTGTTTTTAATCTATTATAAAGTTATTTAGCATCCTTCATTTTTTTTTCAAATAGAGAAGTCATTAGGTAATGAGAAATGTTTCTAAGCTCAGTATTATTTTTAAAAAGCAATCTTTAATAATGTAATCTGCAAAATTAATGACAAAAGGAAATGGGAAAAACAAATGAGGTGTGGTAATTTTGTGTTTTTTTGTTTTATCTTTCAATATATCTATTAATGAAGTTACCCTCAAACCACAGAACTTGAATTCATAGTTAAATTTGGAGCTATTTTTTTTTATTTCTGGCATTGAACAGAGGCTCTGCCACCAAGTAGCTGTGTAATGGTGGTCAGATTTCTGATCTCTCCAAGCCTACCTGTAAAGTCACAATATCAATACTATTCAAATGTAGTTGGTGTGGAAATTAGATGAAATAAATATGTAAAACTCTTTGTATTATTTGTGGGAAGCCATTGAGGTGGCCCATATTGGATAAATGCACCCATTTTCTTTGTCATCATTTTCTCATTAGTTTCTCTTCCTGACTGGTACCCAAAATCTTCATTTCTCGTCTTACCAATTTAATCAGTCTGTAATACCTTACGACCTGCCTCTCACATTCTAGTGGTTGGACAGCCCATGGCTACTTTGCCTGGCTTTTGTTTCTTCTTGCTTTGTTCCTGCTTAGAGGGTGTAAGGTAAGAATTTCCTCAGAACTTGAAAATAAAGCTGCCCTCTGAGAGTTTAGCAAGTGACATGTGAATGGTGTGACTAGTCTTATAATATCTAAAAATAATTGATTATTGGAAGAAAAAATGTTGCCCTACAGATCAGGGATACAATTTGGTTTGCCCTTCTTTGGAGAGGCTGAACTGAAATAATAAATTTATTGACATGTAAAACTACATTGAATTTGACTATAAGTCTTCCCCGTTTGTTCTTCAGAATGCAGCTAGAATTGTGCGTGCCCTTTTTGAAATTGCTCTGAGGAAACGTTGGCCTACTATGACCTACAGGCTCCTGAATCTTAGTAAAGTCATTGACAAGAGGCTTTGGGGTTGGGCTAGCCCTTTGAGACAATTTTCTGTGTTACCACCACACATTCTGACAAGATTAGAAGAGAAAAACCTTACTGTGGATAAGCTGAAAGACATGAGGAAGGATGAAATAGGTAAGAAGGAAGCAAAAATGCTTACACGTACTTACTTGTACAGATAAAATAATTTACTAGATGTAAAAATTTTCTGTATTTTCACATTAATCAAGATAACTCTTACCATGTTTATGAAATCATTCCAAATTTTATGAAGTTTCTTAACTGAATTAGCAATTGAAATGGAGTCAAATGCTTAAAATTTTTATGAATAGAATTGTAGCTCAAACATTTATTTGGTTTCAATAAGGTTTGTCATGTATGTCAGCAGTATTACCTTTAAACTTTATTTTTGGTGGCCGAGGGTATAGTGGTATGCTTACAAGACAAAGCCCTGCCAAAAATATAATTAATTAAATTAAAAATCTGTAAATATTACACTCTGCAGTTCAACAAAATCATAAGTGACCTTATTGCACACACAAACATACATGTTTAAACTCAGTTGGTATCGATGTTTACATGAAATTTGGGTTATTTTTCCACATAACACTGAGAGGGCATTTCCCCATTTTCATGAAGCCTACCACTATTCGGTAAAGATCTGTAATAAAAACAGGCAGCACTTTAATACTGAGTGGAATAGGCACTTGCACCTGAAGAGAGTTGGGCTCAAGTTGATAAAGGGCAGGTTACTGCTGCAAGAATTCTAAGATATGAAGAGAGGCTGAGATAATGATTGCATTGCAAAGGGAAAATGCTTCTTTTATCATAAAATGGACTGAAGGAATTATGCTTTTAAAAAGTTATGATTATTAACAAAGGAAGTTGGGAATGTATATAGTAATGAGTTTATTTTTCAAAATCAGGAATATCAACTTAATTTTCAAATTTGGTTAAGAATAAATCATTTTCATATATTAATGTGTGCTCTTAAAAAACATTTATGTTGGGCTGGAGAGATGGCTTAGCAGTTAAGCACTTGCTTGTGAAGCCTAAGGATCCCGGTTCGAGGCTCAACTCCCCTGGACCCATGTTAGCCAGATGCACAAGGGGGTGCACGTGTCTGGAGTTCATTTGCAGTGGCTGGAGGCCCTGGCATGCCCATTCTCTCTCTCTGTCTGTCTGCCTCTTACTCTCTCTGTCTGTTGCTCTCAAATAAATAAATAAACAAAAAAATATTAAAAAAAAATTTATGTTGAAGAGTCAAGGCATATAAAAACTTGGATACTATAAATTTTAATCTGTTTTCACTTAGTCAAACTAGTAAGTCATATTATTTGTATTGAATTACATTTGTTTTATGATAGCCTCAACCTTTGGTGCTTCCATATATATATAATTTTATGTGATTATTTTTAAAATATGCATAAGTAGTTAATTTAGTTCTAGAATGACTGTGTTTTACATCTGATTATTTTCTAGAGCTAAGTATGGATGGGTGGGTTGTGTTTGATTCCATAAGCACTTCTGTCATAATTACATAAGTCCTAAGTAAACCACGAATAAACCATTGGCTATTTTCTAAAATACTGTTTCAGTTATTATACCATAAATTAATTTGTGGTTCTGCTTATGGTTGCTTAAGTCCTACTGTTTCAGCAGTTTATGAACCCCATTAATACCTCTAGAAACCTTGATTCTTCTTTTCAGAGCTATGAATTGCTAATTCAACTTAACTATTACAAATTATTTAAACATGCTAGGTCAAACATGTCAGCTATTCTAGATAGCACATGTTGCAGTCAGGTTTGCATTGCTGGAAGAAATCACCCAACCAAGAGCACCTTGTGAGAAAAGAGGTTTATTTTGGCTTACAGGCTCGAGGTGAAGCCCCATGATGCCAGGGAAAACAACCACATGAGCAGAGGGTGGACATCACCCCCTGGCCAACATAAGGTGGACAATAGCCACAAGACAGTGTGCCAAACACTGGCAAAGGGTGAGTTGGCTATAACACCAATAAGGCCACCCCCAACAATGCACCCCCTCCAGGAGGCAATAACTCCCAAATCTCCATCAGCTGGGAACCTAGCATTCAGAACACCTAAGTTTATAGGGGACACCTGAATCAAACCACCATAGCACATTATAAACCAAACATTAAAATCACTTTCTCTCAAGTCCTTTTTACAAGTGAGATCTCAGTTTGTTTGTTTATTTGTTTGTTTTTTTTTCTGTGTCTGAATATTTTCCTTCTAGGTCACATTTTGCATCACGTGAATATTGGACTGAAGGTCAAGCAGTGTGTCCATCAGATTCCGTCTGTTACAATGGAGGCTTCCATTCAACCCATCACTCGTACTGTTCTTCGAGTGACACTCAGCATCCACCCTGATTTCACTTGGAATGATCAGGTAGAAGAGGAAATACTTAAGTTTGTGTGAAAACTAAAACATGTGTACTGCAGGTTCCATGTACTTCTTATATCTCTCCCCATGAACTATAGGAGACCCTATAAAGAATATATACTAACAAGTATTAAAAATATTATGGTGCTATTTGCTCTAATGTTTAAGAAAATACTGTATATCCAGGTGTGGTGGCACATGCCTTTAATCCCTGCACTTGTGAGGCAGAGGTAGGAGAATCACCATAAGTTCAAGGCTACCCTGAGACAACATAGTGAATTCCAGGTCAGCCTGGGCTAGAATGAGACCCTACCTCAAAAAAACAAACAAACAAACAAACAAACAAAAAATAATCTGGGGGGCGTGTGGGGCTGGAGAAGTAGCTTAGTACTTAAGGCCCTTGCCTGCAAAGCCAAAGGACCTCCATTCGATTTCCCAGCACCCATGTAAGCCACATGCACAAGATGGCACATGCATCTGGAGTTCACTTGCAGTGGCTGGAGGACCTGGCATACCCATTCATATTCTCTCTCCCTCCCTCCCTCTCTCTCTGTCTCTCTCTCTCCTTTCTCTCAAATAAGTAAATAAAAATAAAATATTTTTTAAAATGTAATCTGGTCAAGGATAGAAAACTAATTTTAAAAAACACTAAAAGTCCCCATAGTGTTTACATTCTTTCTGTCCCCTCTTCTGCAAAATTTCCCTGAGCCATGTTGGGTTAAGACGGACTGAGTGCATTGCAATTTACATCATGGATGGTTATCAGCGTATTGGGGCCAGTGGTGAAATGTAGTGGCTTGATTCAGGTGTTCCCTATAAACTTAGGTTTTTGAATGCTAGGTCCCAAGCTGATGTCAATTTGGAAATTAAAGCCTCCTGGAGGCAGTGTATTGTTGGGGGCAGGCTTATGTATGTTATAACCAGTTTCCCCATGCTGGTATTTGACACACTTTCCTCTTGCTGTTGTCCACCTGATGTTGGCCAGGGGGTGATGTCCACCTCTGCTCATTGCCATTGCCATTGTTTTCTCCTGCCATTATGGAGGGGAGTCTGTAAGCCAAAATAAACCTTTTCTTTGTTTTCCAAAAAAAAAAAAAATGTAATCTGGGCTTGGAGAGATGGCTTAGCAGTTAAGGCACTTGCCCTTGAAGCCTAAGGACCCAGGTTCCACTCCCTTGAACCGTAGTAATGCAGATGCACATGGTGGTCCATGTGTTTAGAGTTTGTTTGCAGAAGATAGAGGCACACCCGTTTTCCCTCTCTCTTCTCCCATAAGTAAATAAATTTGAGAGTTAAAGAAAAAGGGGTGGTACAGGAGAGATGGCTTAGTGACTAAGCTCTTGCCTGTGAAGCCTAAGGACCCCAATTTGAGGCACCATTCCCCAGGACCCACGTATGCCAGATGCATAAGGGGGTGCATATGCCTGGAATTTGTTTTAATGGCTGGAGTTCCTGGTGTGCCCATTCTCTCTCTTTCTCCCTCTCTCTCTGCCTCTTTCTCTCTCTGTCTGTCACTCTCAAATAAATAAATAAAAATAAACAATAATAATAATAATAATCTACTTAGTTCTTGTAACATCTAGGAAATTTAAAATTTCAACATTGAACAATATTTCAGTGGATTCAACTCCTTAAAAGATTTTGCTATGTCAGTTCCATATTTATTAATGGTCTCCATGTAATCATCATTTTTCTCATTCCTTCCCCTGTCATTTTAGATTTGAAAAATTCAAGATTTTTAAATCTTTATGTCTGTCAGGCTTCTATTCCCTCATCTTCCTTAACATTCAGCAGTTAGAGAAGTATTCTACATTCTTTCCTTGCTGCTGCACTCTTTCTTTCTTTCTTATATTACTGCCTCAGTGGTAACCAAGGTTGCTATTAGCCATAGCAGAGATTTCTTGTCTTCTCTCAACATTGAACACATCATTCTTCCACAAAATGTCCTCCTCTGGTTGCTGTCAATTACTGTTGTGTTTTTTTCTTTTAATTACTCCTTTTTTATCTTTTCTCCCTTCAAAACATATATGTAATAATATATTACCTATACAATAAAAGGTCCATCTCCAAAGCCTAGACAATAGATGTCTGCATCTATTGTCAGGAGAATGCCATGAATTGATTAGCTGAAGAAAATCAGAATTAAGGCTGGAGAGATGGCTCAGCAGTTAAGACACTTGGCCTGTAAAACCTAGTGACCCAGTTCAGTTCCCTAGTACCCATGTTCAGCCAGATGGACAAAGTAGCACATGAATCTGGAGTTGCTTTGCAGAAGTTGGAGGCCCTGGCATGCCCATCCTATGTGCCTGTCTTTCTTCTACCTCTCTCTGCTTACAAACAAATGAACAAGTAAGTAAATGAATGGAAGAAAAATAAAGCTAAAAAAATAAGAAAATCAGAATTATCTCAGAGTTTGGGCCACCTTCTCCTAAGTCACATTAAGTAGAAATGAGCACTTCAGAAGATTTGGCCTTATAAGGAATATAGAGTGAGCTTGGAATGGCTAAACAAAATATCATGTCTATCCAGTACACTATTATTTGACAACTCAACAAGAGTGAAGTACTAATATATGCTGAAAGGTTGAGAATGGGGTATGGACAAAGCTTGTCATAAAAAACACTTATATAATTGTGTTTATGTCCTGAACAGGCAAAGCTATAGTGAGTTTTATTACTGATCAATACAGCTGATGAAAATGTTCTAAAAATCAATTCTCTTGGTGGTTGTACAGCTTACTAAATGTATTATTGTAGTGTTAGTCACACTTTAAATGTGTAAGCTTATTCATTTTATATCAGGAGTTGTTAAAGCAAGGAATTGTGGAAGGTATCTCTTGAGGTATGATGTTTGAGCACTGTGATGCTACTTTTCTACTAGGTCCACGGAACAGTAGGAGAGCCCTGGTGGATTTGGGTAGAAGATCCTACAAATGACCATATTTATCATTCAGAGTATTTTCTAGCTCTTAAAAAACAGGTAAGAATTTATTCTGTGTGTACATTCCCTCAAGTCAGTGTTATTATAGTTGGAGAAGTAATTATTGTCTTGATCATAGTTTAAGTCCTGGCCCACAGAGATATGGAATGTGTAAAGGAAGAAGGTACATAATCATGTCATGCATAAAGCATTAAGAGCCTTAAGTCACATAGTGAGAAAATAAAATCTAAGCCAGGCATGGTGGTGTACACACCTTTAATCCCAGTACTCAGGAGGCAGAAGCAGGAGGATCACTGTGAGTTCAAGACCAGCCTGGAGTTACAGAGTGAGTTCCAGGTCATCCTAAGCTAGCCTCAAAAATAAATAACAAATAAATAAATAATTTGTATAAATTAACTAAGTCACCATTTATAAAAAGACTTCAGTCTTCAGCCACCCTACCCTGAATGCATCTCATCTCATCTGAGGTCTTTGTTCTTGCTACATTGTTTTTATTCATACTTCATTTGTAATTTTACTTTCTGTCAAGGCAAAACAAGCTTTAGGCTAAAAGGCCTGGGTGGACATCCCTAAAATTCCATAGCAATATTTTATTTTCACTGTATATGTCCTCATAGTAACCTTTTCTAGATTGCAAATGATTCTGATATTCCACTTAAAGTACTAACAGCACTTAAAGATCTAACTTTTAAATATTTTTTGGTTCATTTTTACTTATTTATTTGAGAGAGAAAGAGGCAGATAGATAGAGAGAATGGGCATGCCAGGGCTTCCAGCCACTGCAAACAGACTCCAGACGCGTGTGCCCCCTTGTGCATCTGGCTAATGTGGGTCCTGGGTAATTGAGCCTTGAACTGGAGTCCTTAGCCTCTACAGGCAAGTGCTTAACCACTAAGCCATCTCTCCAGCCCTAAACTTTTAAATAAATAATAAAATGGTAGTTAGAATTTTTAAAGATCATGAAGTTAAATAATTAAGTGAATAATTTTATAATAATAATAATTTTTAAGTGAGTAATTTTATGTTGAGTAAACTGATTGGTGATAATACAGATCTGTAAATAGTATAAAAATATAAATTTTACCATCTGTTATATAAGGTATTCTCAGAAGGGACATTTCCATAAATTTGAAGGACTTCAATAGCGCACCTACTTTGAAATTGAAGATACTTTTCTTTCAGTACATCTTTGGTACATACTGGCATCTTAACAATAGACTTCCAAGACCTTTATAATATTAGAGCACTCATTTATATCATACTTCATTTCACACTAGGTCATTAGTAAAGAACCTCAACTGCTGGTGTTTACAATCCCTATTTTTGAGCCTTTACCTTCTCAGTATTACATCCGTGCGGTATCTGATAGATGGCTAGGAGCTGAGGCTGTTTGTATCATCAACTTTCAACATCTGATTCTACCAGAGAGACATCCTCCCCATACAGGTAACATATCAAATATGAATTTAAATCATTAATTTCAACAATTTGTTTTAAGGTGGAAAGGTTGTGATGGCTAAAAGTTATTTTATCCTGAATCAAAATTCAACTTACTTGGCAAGGTAGTTTGTAAGGATGCTATTCAGAGAAAAATCTGCATAGATATTGTATTGAGTCTAATTTGAGGCCTTAAATTTTATTTCTTTGAGTTCTAAAAGCATGAAAACAAGCTTAGGCCAATTGTGATAGATGTAGTACCGAAGTACTATTTCTGTGTCTTTGTGCCTTCCTCTACTCCTGCATGTAAAAGCACCACTATATCTGTTTCCATTTTCATTACAAATTACACTTGTCATCTAATATGTGTTCTCTGAAACAGCTGAGGTATCCTTTTGTCCTTGTACTATTCCAGCTTACTTAAGTGTATTTCTAGGACAGGTTGAGGGTACTGTTAAGATGTTAGGGACTAGTAGTAGTATTTTAGATTTCAGATTTTTTTTTAAGATTTTAGAGTAGTTAAATGTGCATAATAAGCTATCTTAAGTACAGAACCTAATCCCGAATGGAGAATTCATTTATGTTCCTTGTATATAAATACCTTGTAGACATAGGCTGAAGGTAATGCTATATGATATTACAGTGTGTCATGTTTTGCTGCTATGACTCAGTTACACAGCTTCAGATTCTGAGTTTTCAGATTAAGAAAGTCCAATCTGTACATTAAGTTAATTATCATTAGTTAGTTATGGACTTGTCTGTTTCCTATTTAATAAAAGTGTTGGTAATCCTAAGGTTCATGTTCGGTCACTATAGAGTGGATTTGCCTCCCGTTAGATTGTGGCCTCAGATAATACACAGCCTTTATATTAGCTCTCTTCTGGCACACTTAACTAATTTATGATATTTTTTACTGTTATAATATGTAAAGCTCTATTTTGGATATTTGTGATAAGAATAAATGCTTTCCTATTTTGATTTGTTGCAGAAGGAGAATTTCTTGAATAAATCTATATGGTGACACATTTTTTTAAACATCTTATAACAGAATATAAACAAGAATATTGAGTAAGGTCCTCCCAAACTTGTCTCTGAAAACATTTGTATTTTTATTAGGCAGATGTGGAGGTACATGCTTGTAATCCTAGAACTCTGGAGGTAGACACAGGAAGATCGAAAGTTGAAGGATAATCTTGAGTTATATGAGATACTGTCTCAAATGGATTTTTTTTTTTACATTTTTAATACTTACTGGGTTTTTTTTTGTTTGTTTTGTTTTTTGTTTGTTTGTTTTTTGAGGTAGGGTCTCACTCTAACCCAGGCTGACCTGGAATTCACTATGGTATTTTAGGGTGGCTTTGAACTCATGATGATCCTCCTACCTCTGCCTCCCAAGTGCGGGGATTAAAGGCGTGCACCACCACACCTGGCACTGATTTATTTATTTATTTATTTATTTATTTATTTATTTATTTGAGAGCGACAGACACAGAGAGAAAGACAGAGGGAGAGAGAGAGAATGGGCGCGCCAGGGCTTCCAGCCTCTGCAAACGAACTCCAGACGCGTGCGCCCCCTTGTGCATCTGGCTAACGTGGGACCTGGGGAACCGAGCCTCGAACCAGGGTCCTTAGGCTTCACAGGCAAGCGCTTAACCGCTAAGCCATCTCTCCAGCCCAGATTTTTTTTTAATACAAAAGTATCTGTACTCTCATATCCCCTCTTTCCTGCCCCAATTCTACTGAAGGTCATGTTTGTTGGAGTCTAAGAGGCCCCATACAGTCTCTGTAGGCTAAGGGGAGACTAGATACCTTGGGCTATTCCCACCTACCCTGAGGCTCTTACAATATTTCAGCCCCCTCTTCCATGACAACTCATGAGTCTTGGCAGACAAGATAGAAATCTGATTCAATATTGCTTTCTCTGGAGACTCTAGGTCTCTGTAATTTTGAGGTTTGAGTGACCACAGTGTCTATTGCTATTTCTCTGGAACTAGTTTTCAGGATAGCTGTGAGAGTAGGATTCATGTCACCACTTCTTCAGTAATGATTCCTGGGTCACAGCAGATCAGGTGAAGGTAACCCATCTCCGGGTGGGCTGTTTTTTGTTTTTAATATTTAATATTTTGTCAATTTTTTAAGATTTATTTTTATTTATGTATTAGAGCCAAAGAGATAGGGAGTGAGTGAGAATAGGCATGCCTCTAGCCACTGCAAGCGAACTCCAGGCACATGTGCCACCATGTGCATCTGGCTTATGTGGGACCTGGAGAATTGAACTTGGGTCTTTAGGCTTCACAGGCAAATGCCTTGAGCACTAAGCCATCTCTCTATCCCAGGCTGTTTCTTGATGTACTGATATATACTGATTCTCCTTAATATTCTACTCCGTCAGCCCCACACGTCTGGCAAGGAACCTGGGAGCTGGGGAGCTGCCATGACACATTTAAATACCCATGAAATCTGTTTTAAGAATATCTTGAGACTACTACATAATTAGTATAAGAGTTTTTCTTTTTGGGCTGGAGAGATGGCTTAGCAATTTAACTGCTTGCCTGCTATGCTTAAGGACCAAGGCTCAATTCCCCAGTACCCATGTAAGCCAGATGCCCAAGGGGGTACATGTTTCTGGAGTTCGTTTGCAGTGGCTAGAGGACCTTGTGCACCCATTCTTTATTTATTTTTTTTGTTGTTGTTGTTGTTGTTTGGTTGGTTGGTTGGTTGTTTTCGAGGCAGGGTCTCACTCTAGCCCAGGCTGACCTAGAATTCACTCTGTAGTCTCAGGGTGGCCTCGAACTCACAGCGATCCTCCTACCTCTGCCTCCTGAGTGCTGGGAGTAAAGGCATGCGCCACCACGCCTGGCCTCATTCTTTCTTTCTACCTCGCTCTCTCTTTTTCATATAAAATAAATTTAAAAAATTTTTTTTAAAAAAAAGAGGATTTCTTTTCTTTGAAAATGTATAATTGATGAACATTGATGTCCAGAAGCATTCCTTTATAGACAAGTAGAAACCTAATTTGCTTTTCCTGTATAATTCTTTGAGAGACTAACTTTTTGAGTTTTCAGGATTGAAATGATATTTCTATTTTTTCATAAACACCTGATTTTATAACCCCTTGGAAAATGAAGGAAGAAGCTTTAATGTGACTTTAATCTTGACTATTTTTGTCAAGTGTGCACCTTCTTGAGGGAGTTTATCTTGATAAAAGCTTTAGACAGAGGCTTAGTTCCTCTTGGCAGAGTAGAACTAAATGATTATCAGCATTGAAAGATATGATATTGTAATATTTAATGATCTACTTACTCATAGAAGGTCTTTCCTATCAAATGTGCTTGTGTGTGCTATCAGAATTTCATAATAAAATATTTATTTTTTATTAAAAACATTTTATACAGATACATCATGTGTTGGTATTGTTTTCCTCCTCCCTGCCCCCATTCCACAGGGGCCCCTCCTCATTAGGGTTGAAGGTCTTCCCCATGGGTTTGTGGAGTAGCAGTCAGTTGTTGGGGTGAGGCAGTGCCTATGGGCATGACATCCCAACCTGTGGCTCTTATAATCTTTCCATCTGCTCTTCTACAAGATTCCCTGAGCCTTGGGGGTTGTGTTTTACGTCTACTTCAGTGATGAGCTCTTTAGAGCCCTTGGATTTCTGCTTTGGTATGTGTTGACTATCCTCAGTGTCTATCTCCTTCACCCTGGTGTTGATTGTCAGGCTCACTATGGAAGCTTCACTCTTGCTCCTCCCCCCAGTTCCTCTGGTTTCATCTGGGCCCTGGCTAAGATGGTGAGGGGTGATTTATCTCCTCAGGTCTCACAGGTCTTGCTACCTTCTGAATTAAAAAAAAAGTAAAAAAAATAAAAAATAAATAAAAAACAAAGCAGATTCTCCAACAGAGAGTGAAGTCTGCCTAGGTTAAATTGGATAAACATCTACATTCATTTATGGAGATTTGGATGGATGTAGCCCCACTTTTAGTCAAAGGCTAGTGGAGTGCATAATCGTTGTCTCCAAAGGATACAGATGATCTTGTTCCCAGTTGCGATTATGGGTTCCTTTCCACCAAGTAGTTCTCTTAACCAACCACAAAGTCATTAGTTACCCATCAATGCTGTGTGCCACCATTGCACTGTTGTGTTCTTCTTGGCATGCTGGTTGTTTCTGATTAGCTTAGACCCCTGCTTGCTCACACCATTGTTGGCCACTTTCCCCAGTAGCTCATGTAGCACTTCTCAACGAGGGGCTTTCTGAGTTCTGTTTTTCTTTTGGATTACAGCCAGGTGTCTCCACGTTCTATGTCAGGAGCATAAGGTATTTTTAGCAATAGGGTTTTACCTTTTACCTCAGGCAGGTAATCAAGTGCTTTGACAGAAGCCTGTCTTGTGTTAGAGACCTCATAGGTATCTGTGATCCATAGCTAAATGTAGGTAGCACCAATTTCTTGTACTAGGAGTTACAGGTCAGAGCCAAAACATTTTAAGGTTAGGCTTCATCCCACCTACTCCAGGGCCACACGTGTGTGTGTGTGTGTGTGTGTGTGTGTGTGTGTGTGTGTGTGTCTTTTCCCATGCCAAGCAAATGCCCAGCTTCATGTGAATGACTGGGGAATTGAATTACCTTTAACTCTTGAGCCATCTCCCCTGTCACCATGAAAATATTCTGTGTATTAGTAATTTAAAATTTAATTACTAGGCTGACTTATGTAATCAATTTTACAGTGTACATTATATTTATAAATAGATATCATTCCATAATACCTCATTTTGAATACATTTTGAAAACCAAAAATTTTACACTGTATATTTGTTTTCAGGACATAAGGTAATTTCTGTAATACCAGTGTATATTTGGCTCAAAGTATATATTAGCATATCATTGAATTCAAATCAGCAAACAAAAGCCTTTCACTGAAATGGACTATCTGCAGCATTAGTGATAATTGTTTGACATAGCACAATATTTAGGTTTTTTTTAATTTTTATTAAAAAAATATATGTTCTGGGCCTGGTGGCACATGGAGCCCAAGGTAGGATGATCTCTGTAAGTGAGAGTCAAGCCTGAGACTACATAGTGAATTATAGGTCAGCCTGGGTAGCACAAGACCCTACCTCAAAAACCCATATGTATGTACATATGTATATATGTATATGCGTACATGAGCATGTATGTGCTTTGTCTGGCATTTCATGCCTTAACTTTCAAGTCCCACCTCCCTTCTTTCTTGATTTTCAGTGCTGTAGAAAATTGAATCAATTATAATCTGATATAGAAAGCACACAGTCTAGTCCTTGGCCTGTGTCCACCTTGTGGCCCATGGGCCAGAGGAGTTCCAGGACAGTTGTGAATACTGCCCAGCACATTTGTGACAGCATCATATTGTAATATCAAGGTCATATACTTCTTTTAGAATATAAATACGTGCAGATAGGCAAGGATGGTTTTAAATTTTAGTCTTTGGACTTTTTTGTTGAGAATAAAATTAACTATAACATTTTGAAGTTACAATGCAGAGATCCATCTGAAGTACAAAGGGCCCTTGCTTAATTTTTAAAAGTTATATGAGTGAGTATACATCCTTCATGCAGTTGGGTTGAGAGTAATGCCACATCTGTTGTTTTAGCTGATAGCTTCCTGTAGCATGGGAAAGCACAAGGTCTGTTGGTTCCATAGGGTACTTGTGTATAACTATATCTCTAAATCACTTCAGCTTTCTCATACCTTATGAAAAATAAATCTACTTGCTTTCAATATTTTCCCTGGACAAATTGTATTTATTCAGTCATTCTCTACATTAAAACTCTCACCAGGTTTCTTCTTAGAACTAGCCTAAATTCATTTCTATTTCCACTGGCTCTCACAAGGGCTCACTCAACTACTGTGACATGGGCAGTGTCTTATACAGCAAAATTAACCACTGCAGCACTGAAATCTTAAATACATTGTTTTTGTCTTGTTTTCCTATGTGACATTCATACTTTTTCATGAACTTATTTTATAAGTTACATTCTCAACAAGTGGAAGCTATGGTTGGTTCATAGGAAACTTTGGAAGAAGAATGCCCATTATGTTCACAAGTGAATGTTGCAATGGAATAAAAAGATGTGACTGGTGTTGAGAACTTATATTAAGCATTTTCCTTCTCTAAAAATTATGGTTGTTAATAATTTAGCATGATTTTTCACTTATTTTATAACATTGCCTGTTGGATCTTTTCAGAATTACTGGATCTTCAGCCTTTACCAGTCACGGCATTGGGATGCAAAGCATATGAGGCCCTATATAACTTCAGCCACTTTAACCCAGTACAGACACAGATATTTCATACACTGTATCACACAGATTGCAATGTCCTCTTGGGAGCACCCACTGGCTCAGGAAAGACTGTTGCAGCTGAACTAGCCATTTTCAGAGTCTTCAACCAGTATCCCACTTCAAAGGTCAGTTAAAAGAATTATATGCTTATATTTAATTGGAAATGTGAGAGAATTAATTCATAATCACAAAACTAGAAAGTTCTAAGCATTCTGGCACAACCCAGTGGAGTTTCTTTTCTCTTTCAGTGATGTTTCCAAGGGGCTAAATGAATATTAGAATAATTAGCTGGAAAGGAAATAACCTCAAATTATATAGCCCTCTAGTTGACTCCCTAATGTAGACAGCAGTGATCACATATCCTTTTCTCATTGTAAATAAAGCTCATTCATAATTTCACCAATATTGCTTTACTTTTTAATAAAATTGTACATGTTTAAGGTATATAACACGTTTTAATATACATATGCATTGTAAAATGATTACTGTAGTCAAGGTAATTAACATATCCACCACTTCTGCTATATTTTATGGTAAGTTCACTTAGAAAACCTTAAGTACTTATCAGAATAGTATTAACTATGCTTACCTTGATGTAATTAGATCTATAGAATGTGCTTATTTTATATAAATGAATTTATAGCCTTTTAACAATACCTTTCCATTTCCCCACTCCCATTTCTCATAAAAATCCTTCTAAAGGTGGGCGTGATGGCACATGCCTTTAATCCCAGCACTCCAGAAGCAGAGGTAGGAAAATCACCTTGACTTTAAGGCCACCCTGAGACTACATAGTGAATTCTAGGTCAGCCTGGGCTAGAGCAAGACCCTACCTCAAAAACTTTAAAAAAAAAAAAAAAAAGAAAAAAAGAAAAGAAATTCTACTCTGCTTCCATGAATTTTTGTTGTACAGATAGTAATATTCTACAGAATGTTTTCTTTCCATGGCTGCTTATTTCACCTAGCATATTAAAAGCAAACTTTCCTTATTTGGCAAAGCTGGTTAGTATTCAATTCTACGTCACAACTTCTTTATTGCTCACCCACTTAGGGATATCTTGGCTCCTGCAAATAATGTTGCAGAAAACGTGGGGGCACATATCATTGACCTGCTAATCTCATTCCTTTGAGTTATATAGCCACATGTAGGTTATTATATCATGTGATATTCCTGTTCAGCTTTTAAGACTGTCCATTTGTATTTTCTGTAATGACTTCAATGACTTATTTTTGTTTGTTTGTTTGTTTGTTTGTTTTTTAATTTTCTAGGGTAGGGTCTCACTGTAGCTCAGGCTGACCTAGAACTCATTTAGTTCTAGGCTGGCCTTGGACTCATGGTGATCCTCCTACCTCTGCCACCATAAAAAAAAAGGTGTATACCACCATGCAGGGTTTTACCACCTTGTATTTTCATAAACAAGGTACCACAATTCTCTTCCTTCACATCATTGCCAGAACTTTTTTTCTTTTGTCATTTTAATAATATTCATCGTAACAGTTGTAAAGTGTCATCTCAACATGACTTTGACTTAAATTTCTTACATGATTATTGATGTTGAATACTTTCATACTGTGTTGGTCATCCATGTGTCTTTTCTTAAATGATATCTGCCCATATCCTTTATATATCTTTTTACTTGAATTATTTGAGATTCTTCATACTGGTTTTTCTGAGTTTGTCATGTGTCTTAGATGATAACCATGAATATTTTTAAGAATTTTCTTCCATGATATAGATGATCTTTTCACTCACCTGGTCTTTTCCTACACAGAAGCTTTTCAGTTAACTTCACTTTTACATGTTCATTTTTGCTTTTATTTCCTGTAATTTTGGTGTCATATCATTAAAAACAAACAAACAAACAAAAACCCACAAAACCGCATTAAATAGGTCAGTATAGGTCTGGAGAGATGTCTCTGCTGTTAAGGCACTTGCATGCAAAACCTAAGGACCCAAATTCAATTACTCAGTACCCACATAAAGCCAGATGCACAAGGTGGCAATGCATCTGGAGCTTGTTTGTGGTGGCTAGAGGCCCTGGTGCACCCATCCCCCCCACTCTTCATTTCTCTCTTTGCCTTTCTCTTCCTCTCTCTCAAATAAATAAAATAAGGTCAGTGTAGAAGCTTCTATTCTGTTTTCTTCATAGTTTTAGATCTTATGTGTAAGTCTTTAATCCATTTCAAGTTAATTTTTGTATATGGTGTAAGACAAGTCCAGTTTCATGTGGCTATTCAATATTCTTAATATTATTTATTGATGAGTGTCCTTCCTTCACTGTGTATTCTCAGTAGCCTTGTAAAAGATTAGTTTGCCATGTATGGTATGGTTGATTTCTAGTCAGGGTATTTGTGGTTCCACAAACTTTAGAACTGTTTTCTTTGTGTCTATAAAAAATGGTTTTAGGAGCTGAAGTGGTGGCTTAGTGGGTAAGGCACTTGCCTGTGAAGCCTGAGGAGCCATGTTCGACTTCCCAGATCCCACATAAGCCAGAATCACAAGGTGATACAAACATGCAAGTTTGCACATGCACACAAGGTGGCACATGCATCTGTGTAGTTCAATTACAATGTCTGGAGGCCCTGGCATGCCAATTCTCTGTCTTGCTCTTGCTCTTTTACAATTTAAAAAAAAAAAAAAAGGTCTTTAGCCATTGGGATTTCATTGAATCTGCTCTTAGTAGTGTATATCTTTCCCTTTAGTCATATGTGCTCCATTTTCTTTCAACAGTGCTATATAATTTCAGTGTGCGTATTTTAACATCAGTGAAACCTATTTTAAGTATGTTATTCTTTTTTGCAATACTGTAAAGACTACATTTTCTTGATGTTTTTCTAGATAGTGCATTGCAAGGTTATAGGAAAGCTACTGATTTGTATATTGGTTTTAATATTCTACAGTTTACTGAATTTACATATTTCTTCTAACAGTATTTTTAAATATGGCCTCAAGGGTTTGCATTAATTTATGTAAGTAAGCACTTTTCATTTAAAGGAGAGACGTTACAATTGAAAATATGTGCTGTTTTACTCATCATTTGTAACTTGTTGCATAACTTTTTTTCTTACTTTTCAATTTGTTAGATGGTTGTTAATGCATAAAGAGACCTTAACACATAGAACTCTCATTTGAACAATGTTATAAACAAATATTTTGATATACAATGACTTCTGTGAGTTTTAATTATTAAAAACAAATATTGTAGTGCTTATTTAAAGGTGGAATAACTAAAATATACAAATGGAATCTTTATAAAATTTACATTAAAATTTAAATAGCTAGTTTATTTCTCTTCAGAACTTCAAAATGAAAAAAAAATTCTCATGAAATACACATAGCTCAGATATGGGAACAACTTTATTTTTAATCATAACCTTAAGTTTCTTGTGTAATATATTGTCTTATAATTTCTTTGTTCACATGATGATAGAGTGGTGGTAGAGGTGGCTTAATGGTTAAGTTACTTGCCTGCAAAGTCTAGGACCCAGGTTCAGCTCCCAGAACCCATGTAAGCCAGATACACAAAGTGGTGCATGCTTCTGGTGTTTATTTGCAGTGGCTAGAGGCCCTGGTGTTCCCTTTCTTTCTCTCTCTCTCTCTCTCTCTCCCCTAAATAAATATTTTTTAAGGAAATAAAATATAAGGAACTTTGAAGCTGTTCTTCTATTTTGATAAATTAATATATCTTTTTTATTTTCTTTTTTAAATCTTTTATATACATTTATTTATTTGCAAGAGAGAGAACAAGGTAGATAGAGAATGGGTACACCAGGGCTCTTAGCTACTGCAAATGAACTCTGGACACATGCACCACCATGGACATCTAGCTTATGTGAGTTCTGGGGAATCAAACCTGGGTCCTTTGGCTTTGCAGGCAATTAACCACTAAGCCATCTTTTCAGACAAAATTTAATATATTTTTTTTTAATTTGGAGATACTGCTATAATTTCCAATGAGTCTTTGTCCCTCTTCCACTTTTCAGGCAGTATATATTGCACCCCTAAAAGCCCTTGTACGTGAAAGAATGGATGACTGGAAATTTAGGATAGAAGAAAAACTGGGTAAAAAGTAAGTTTCTTTTATTCAAAAGGCAGGGTTTAAAGAACAACAAATAAAAGTTACATAAAATGGTTGGGTTTGTTTTCAGTTGTTTTTCATAATTCTTTATTTTAAAGTTCATAACTACTATCATAATTGTGTCAATATTTCCAAAGTTTTGAAATTGAAAATGAAATCATTTAATTATTTAATATGATCAATTTTGCAAAATAGCTTTAAACTTTTATTGCAAAATAAATTCAATTTCTGGGTTTCTTTTTTTTCTTTTGAGGTAAGGTCTTACTCTAATTTAGGCTGACCTGGAATTTACTCTGTAGTATCAGGGTGGCCTTGAACTCTAGGAGATCCTCCTACCTCTGCCTCCCAAGCAAGTGCTGGGATTAAAAGCATGCGCCACCATGCCCAACTTTCAATTTCCATCTCTATTTTTTTCTTATGATTCAGAGTAACTTCTAGAAACTACTTTAAATACATTATGCATAGTATAATTCATAACGAAAAATAATTCTTTGAATTTTTATTAGCATCTTAATAAATTTTTAGATTATCTTTTACTTCATGTTGCTTTATAACAAAATACTACAGATACTTGGATATTCAGGAGAGTATCTGTAATTTATGGTATACATACTATTGTAGGCAGCTCCACAGTGCTGGGATAAACATTAAAACCAGACATAGTTTGTGAAAGGAAGGGATTTGTTTCAATTTTGTACTTAGGGGAAAGTTCCATCAATGGTGGAAGCAGCTGTCTCCCATTCATAAATCAGAGCAGAGAGAGACCATGCCCAGAGAACAAACACCAAAACACCAGTAAGCACAAACCTGCAGCAAGTAGGACACCCTCACACACACCAGAGCTCAAACCTGTTTTCATACTTTTGGGCTGGAATTCAGATCCACCTCCAATTACATCTTTGGGCTGGACTCTGGTATCCACCCCCAGTGGTACCTCCTTCCACCAAGTAGCTGGAGACCCAAGTTACAAGCTTTAATAAAATGCCTGAGTCTATGGGGAACATATATTTAAACTGCCATACTCACAGACTACAAAATTTGGGGTATATCCTTAATGACTTCTTCATATAATGGATAATCTACAGATATTTAAAAATCTCATAAACTTTTCTACATCATCATTTCTATTTATTTGCAAAAGAGAGAGAGTGAGTATAGGCATACTAGGGCCTCTTGCAACTTCAAATGAACTCCAAACATATTGCAACACTTTGTGCATCTGTTTTTTGTTGGTACTGGGTAATTGAACCCAGGCCATCAGGCTTTACAAGCAAGCACCTTTAACTACTGAGCCGTATCCCCAGTCTCCTACCTCATCTTTTTTAAAAAGAAAAAGAATATGTGCATGCTTCAAAATGAGAACTAGTTTCTTGTAAGAGAGATGCTGAGATAATTCATTTGTGAATTCTTTGAACCATATGGAGATAATATAACATATTTAGTATTGTAGCTGTTACTTTTTTACTGCTGGAACCAAACACCCACTCCAAAGTAGCTTTGGTGAAGAGCTTACTTCACCTTACAGTTCCAAAGGGAAGTCTCATCACTGGTAGGGAAAGCTCTATAGTCTTAAGCTGGAAGTCCAGGTCATTTCTCTATATCAACAGGCAGGAAGTAGACCGAGGTTGCTGAGCTCTCAGCACTTAGTAGGGCTGAGCTATTAAGCCTTAAGACCTGCACTAATGACACACCTCCTTTACTCCCAAAGGCTCCACAACTTTCCTGAAGTGTCAGTAGCTGGGGACCAGATACTCAAAGGACATGAGGCTGTGGAGGACATTTCATTCAAACTCCTACATTCCACCCTTGGCCCCCATAGACTTGTGTCCATCACATAATACAAAATGCATTCATTCCAACTTAGATTCATGTAGTCTTTGCTAATGTCAACACTAATCACAAGTTCCAAGTCTCATCTGGTATCCAAGGCTATCTCTCACCTGTGAGCCTGTATCAAACACAAGTTATACATTTCCAATGTATAATAACGCCGAGTAAACATTCCCATGGCATAAAGAAAGCATAGCTAAAGAAAAATGACCAATGCAAGATAGAAAATAAACAGGACAGACATCAGACTTAAGGTCTATGTCTAGCACCTGGAACCTGTGATGGAATTTTCTGGGTTCCTCCATTCCTCCAGTCTTGGGTGCTATTCTATAGACCTTGCACCTCCAATATCATGTGGTCTCTACTGCGACCCATGGTTTGTCTTCAGAGCATCATATGGTGGCCTTACAAGACTTCTTGCAGGGTCCTTGACCTTGGTTCTCATTGTCCTGTAACTGTTAGTGAGACCCTGGCTCTCATTGTCCAGACCATGGTTGAACTCAGTGTCCCTGTTCCTCATATCTCATATCTCCAAAACCAGTTCCAGGTAGGCTGCTAAATTTGTATATTTAGTTTCGATAAACCTTGAGAAGCAAGATCTTTTTAGCATTCTTCCTTCTGGTACCCTCCTTTCAAAGTGGTTAGCATTTTTCCTGTTGTCTTAATGCAGAGCAGGTGATCCTTCCTCAATTGTAGTAATCTCCTAAACAATTAACAGTCTCTGTGCCTGAGCTCCAAGCCTGCTCATATTTCCTTTGCTAAACACCAGTTCATTACTTTTAAATTCAAATTTGTTCAGGTTCTCATAACACAGGTAAAAAACAGCTTCTTACACAGTTCCTGGCAAAGTCCTCTTTTTCCCTCTGAAATCTCATAAACTGAGTCATCATAGTCCAGAATTTACTCTGCATTTAGGTCTTTTTAAATTCTCAAACGAATGGCCCATCAAGTTCTGCTTACAAAGGTGTCTCTAGTCCATATTTCAAATCCTTCCATATTCCTCCCACAAACCAGTTCCAAAAGTGCAACAACCACATGTTCAGGTTTATCACAGCAATAATCCCAGTTGATGGTACCAGTTTTCTTTTGCAGTTAGTTTGTTGCTGGGACAAAATACCTGACCAGAAGCAGCTCATGGAAGGGAAGTGTTTATTCAGCTTACAGTTTCCAGAGGAAACCTTATCATGGAAGGGAAAGCATAGCTCAAGCAGGAAGTTGGCCCACATTATCACATATCTACAGGTAGGGAGCAGAAACAATAACCTGACCTATGAACACATAGTAAGACTAGACTAATAACCTTCAAGGTCTGTCCCCAGCAACTTACCTCTTCTAACAAGTGTCCACCTCCCAAATACCACTTGGGGACTAATTATTCAAAACACATGAGAAACAAACTCTGCTTTTTCCCCTCTGTTCTGAGTCTTAATACAGATGTAGGAATTGCTCATTAAGTACTTAAAATTTGGAGTTCGTCTCCAGATTTTCATATGTGTTATCTACTTCTGTGTTTCTCTTTTCTTCTTTCTCACTCTAAGTCTGAGAGTTTCTGAAAAACAAGTGGCACATGGCTGCCTTTGCTTATCTTGTTTATGTCTAAATCCATTTGTGTTTGTTCCTATTATATATACAAATTTCCAATTAATAAAAGAAATTTAGGAGCTGGAGAGATGGCTTTAGCAGTTAAGGTGCTTGCCTGCAAAACCAAAGGACCCAGGTTCGATTCCCCATTACTCATGCAAGCCATATGCACAAGGTGGCACATGTGTCTGGAGTTTGTTTGCAGTGGCTAGAGATCCTGGTATGACCATTTTCTTTATCTCTCTCTCTCTCTTTTTCAAATAAAGAAAAAAAATACAAAAGAAATTAAGAACACATAATTGTCTTCTTAACAAATGTCCTAATAACATTTTCCCTCATTAAAAATTTATCTATTCAAAGAAAGTGACAAGTATATACCTGTTATTCCATAGCTTGTGAGATGGAGGCAGAAAGTTTAGGACTGCAAAGTCAATAGCTACTTTGTAAATTCAAGGCCAGCCTCATCTATGTTGAGTCTGTGTCTCAAAAAGCAAAAGACACAAATCTGTTTCAGTACCCAGAGGAGGACACATGAGATCAGCTTTGTACAATCACAAGGACATAGATTGTTTATACATAAAGCAAAGTTGACACACAACACTGAGGAGACATACATATAAAAGTTACATATGTCAGTGATTTGAACTTATGTGTTTAATGAAATATCCTTCAAAACAGTACCTTAGAATTAACAAAAATATTCCATTTCAGAAATTATCACAACTAAGAGAGGAAAGGATAATTTTAAGCATTAGTAAAATTTTATTTTTACAGAAGATACTTTTGACTTTCCAAGAAGTGTTACCTGAGGATATTGTTCTTTCTCTGCAGAGTTATTGAACTAACAGGGGACGTGACTCCAGATATGAAGTCCATTGCCCAGGCTGACCTCATTGTTACTACACCTGAGAAGTGGGATGGTGTCAGTAGGAGCTGGCAGAATAGGAGCTATGTCCAACAAGTTACTATTCTCATCATAGATGAGATCCACCTGTTGGGTAGGTCATTGGGTATAAACCCAATTTTATGAACCTGAACTTTATCTTATTAATATTATTGTTAATTATCAGATAGTTGTGAATGTTAATTGAGTACATCAAAAATGATGTCTTGATGTGCATACAATCTAGAATGATTAGATCAAGGTAATTGGCATATCTTAAAAATTGCCACACTTAAAAGTTTTTATGGTTTGTATTTCCCAGAACCCAGTCAGATGCTGACTCAGAAACTTTTAAAAATATTTTATTTATTTGAGAGAGAGAAAGAGGCAGAGAGAGGGGGACAGAGAGAGAGAGAGAATTGTTGCACCAGGGCATCCAGCCACTGCAAACAAACTCTAGACGCATGCTCCACCTTGTGCATCTAGCTTATGTGGGTCTTGGGAAATGGAACCTGGGTCTGGCTTTGCAGACAAGCACCTTAACCACTAAGCCATCTCTAGCTAGAAGTACACATTTTTAACTGTAATCGCAATAGATCAATAGACTCTTTTTCCTTTATAAAAATAATGAGCCAACATTTCCATATGCCATGGCCTGCCCTCCCCAACCAGTCCCATATGCTGTCAAACTCCATTCTTTTTTTACTTTCCTAAGTTTTAACTTTTTGTTTCATGTGTAACACAGACCATTCTATATTTGTCTCTCTAAACCTGGCCTATGTTTCTTAACATAACATCCTCCAGGTTCATCTATATTGTTGTAAATGAAAGAATTGCATTTTTTTTGATTGCTGCATAGTATGGCATTGTATATCTTTGTAACATATTTTCTTTGACATATGTATTTATGTGTGGGTGTGTGTTCACAGAAGTTCCACACGCACATTGGAGGTTACAAAACAACCTCAAGTGTCAGTTCTTGCCTTTCCACTTATTTGAAGTCTCTTGATTACAGCTGTGTTTATCAGACCAGCTAGCTCATAAGCTTCTAGGAGATTCTCTTGCCTCCGCAGGCATGCTGGCATTACAGACACCCACCACAGCATCTGACTGGGTTCTGGAAATCCAAACTCATGTCTTCATGCTTGCATGGCAAATGCTTTATCCACCAAGACACCTCCCCACCCCCTATATCTTCTTTCTCCATTCGTCTATGTGTGGACACTTAGGTTGATGCCACTTCTTGGCACTGTAGATGTAGTTGCAGTGGATGCAAGAGTGCCTTTGTCTCTTTGGCATTGTGATTTCAACTCCTTTGACATATGCCCAGAAGTGGACTGCCCAATCATACAGTAATTCTCTTTTCAGTTTTGTTAGGAACTTACCTATGTACTCTGATTTCATGCCTGCAGCAGCCAGGATTTATTAAATGATTGATATTCATTTTTCTTTCTTGTTAGGGGAGGAAAGAGGTCCTGTTCTAGAGGTCATCGTATCTCGAGCAAATTTCATCTCATCACACACAGAAAAACCTGTTAGAATAGTTGGACTATCTACTGCATTAGCTAATGCCAGAGACCTTGCTGACTGGCTCAACATTAAGCAAGTATGTAGAGTGATAAATTATTTAATAGTATGGCATGCTTAACTTTAAATGTTCTGAAGCTTCATTCTGTTTAGAAATTGAAAATCCTTTTTTCTGTCATATTCACTCTAGATGGGCTTGTTCAATTTCCGACCATCAGTTCGCCCAGTTCCACTAGAGGTTCACATTCAGGGCTTCCCTGGTCAGCATTACTGTCCACGCATGGCTAGTATGAACAAGCCTGCATTTCAGGGTAAGATTCACACTATTGGAATGGAATAGTTGCCATCCTGTATGGGAAGATAGCCAATGCATTCTAAATTGCTGGAGTTTCGCTGAAAGGGTAATGGTGGGTGAGTAGCTAAAGACTGGAAATTTTAGTACTTTTGAAAAAAGTACATCTGCTTTTGTGTTTTGCTTTTAATGTTTTCATTTCTAACATGTTAGGCAAATTGGAATGACTTAGGAATAGCACTCCTATTTTATTAGAAGATGTTTTATTTAGACTAAGGAATATTTATTGTGTCAATTAGAAGTAACCTCCAAAATAAATTCTCTAATGTGAACTGCTGTTGCTTGTGAGGTGACAGTTGTGAGGTGACTTTTTAGCTGCTGTAATTAGCCTTATGACAGAGGCAAAGTATTGATTGCAAGCTAGAGACCAGTCTTGGCAGTTGAGATTATTTACACCTCCACAGAAGCATTGTACAAAATCACTAATGAACAATAAATCTGCCATGAGCTGTTCAGCCACACCTGTTCTTGCAGCAGCAAAAATCCATTAAATGCTGAGGTTTAAAAAAGAGACAGATACATTCATGGTTGTCTGTATAAATGACAGCAATAATATGTGTGTTTTTAACATTGTATTTCTGATATGATTTATCACAGATTCATCATTTTCATTTTGTAATATTCAAATAAATGACGGTAAAATTTAAGTTTGTTTTTCCCAAATAAATTACAGAAATTATTTGTATCTATAGAGATGGCTGCATCCTTAATGGAGCTGTAACAGCTGTGTTGTGTAAACAGTAAAGCAAAGATAAATAACTGAGGGCCTTATACTTTGTAGGATATGGTGCCAGATGTCCACTATCCTTATAAGCTCTATGGCATACCTGTTGTGTCTACTGGACTTCCATAAGATACCTAAATGTGAATACATGATAGCTTTGTTATCAATGTTAGGTATATGTAACCAAGGCAACTATACTCCTTATTTACCAGCCCATCAAAGAAATTCTGCAGCTCACCTCTTTAAAAGGACATTGACCTTTTTCACTTAAGATTTTTAAATATCTCTGGCTGTTATAAGAGAGCTACAGAGACATAGATTTAAATCCTACCTGTGTCATTTTTATTACGGTTCTGAAGTAAAGAAAACTCACTTTTAGCTAGTCTAAATAGTTTATGTGGCTCATGAAAAAGTTTAAAAAGATGTTATTTCTACTGTTTTCTTCATTCTTCTTACTCAGGCTATGCAGTCTCCTCATTTGTGTGCTGAGTGCTGCAGGCCATTTCTCAGATGTGCAACTAGCACTTTATTCTGTCCTGCCCTTTGCTGTATTCTCTTCCCATTTGAAGCCTCACACATGCATTTGGAAAATCAGGGGAAGTATTCTTCTGATTGGTTTATTGGTATAATTTCTCCTAAATTACTCACCAGCTGGTACCAAGGCAAAAATAGATGCAAATTTTATATGGCCTTTCTGTGGACATTTTCATCACCCTGCCTGACTTTGCTCTTTAGATCCCAGGGCCATTTAATTCTGCTAATTAATCACTGCTTAGGCAAGCCACAATATCTCAGAAACACAACTTGGGAAAAGGAACATAATATTTTGTGTCCACTTACAGTTTATTTGTTGGATTATTTGTTTGTTTGTGTGTGTGTGTGTGTGTGTGTGTGTGTGTGTGTGTGTGTGTGTATGCCAGGGTGTATTTCTGCAAACCAACACCAGACATTTGTATCACTGTTTGCATGGCATTGGAACTTAACCTGGGCAGGCAAGCTTTTCAAGCAAGTACTGTTATCTGCTGAGCCTTTTTCCAAGCCCTTTATGTAGTTCTTAATGGAGAATAATAGCATTTAATTTTCTTTCTCTTTCGTTGGCAGCTCAGGATAGACCTTGGGGATGACATAATTAAACTTTCCCTGCCCTATGCAGTCTTCTCCCAAACTGGCCAGCAGCCTCTCCTATACTGTCATCTGTTGCTTTAGTAGCTGAAATAATACTAATATTCATGGCCAAATCAAAACTTACCTTAATAGTTTAGTTTAGTTTTCATGTATCTATTTGGTATTTTAATAGAATTCACATTCTCAGGTTAAATGGCTTAACATTTCATTTTCCACAACTTTCCACAGCAATTAGAAGTCATTCTCCAGCCAAACCTGTTTTGATATTTGTCTCATCAAGACGTCAAACTCGACTCACTGCTTTAGAATTGATAGCCTTCCTGGCCACTGAGGAAGACCCAAAACAGTGGCTGAATATGGACGAACAGGAGGTGAGCAGCCACTCCTGTCCTGTACCCTTACTCTTTGCACATTTAATTAATCATATTCAGTTTCATTCTGTGATTAAAACATGAAGTAGCATAAAAATTTGGAAAAATAACAAAAGAAGTACAGAATACTGCTACTTCAATACAACATTGATAATATTCAGGTTTATTTTTGTCCAACATTTTTAGGCAAATATTCCTTTTATGTATCTGTGTGAATGACTTTATGTATCTATGTGCATGACTTTATGTAATTTGCATCTTTATGTACTGTGTATATGATTTTATTTAATGTGTGTACTTTTATGTACTGTCTATATGACTGTGTGCTATATGTGTGACTTTCCTGTGTATGACTTTATATACTGTCTTTATGACTTTTCCCTTTAGCATCATCACAATGAATATTTTATAATCACATAAAGTAGTAATTTTTTGAGCATTCTGTGATGTCATGGAACTTTTAAGTCAACTTTGTAAAACTAACTTTAAGAATGTATGACATTATCATTGTTACTTAGAAAAATTAATCAATAGCTAAAAACTTTATAAACTATTTTAAAAGTTTGAAACAATAATTTTATGTCTATATAGTTTTATACTATTATACAGCTACTCCGTATTGTTTTACTCATACAATTAGTCATGTATCTTTTGTTTCTGATTTGTCTTTAAAATTATTTCATCAATATTGCATTCTAGACAGTGTGTCAATACTGTGAACATTTTATAGCTCTCCATACAGTTAATTACTTTCAAAGAACAAATTGATATCTTCCTTGATGTGTGAAGTACTAGAAGTATAAGGGAGTAATGGTTTCTCTCGCTACTGTCATTTATTGACATGTTATAAATAAAATGTTGTTTTAACTTATACCTTAATACTTTTATGGTCAATATGTTTTCATATATTAGTTTTTGTTTTCTCACATGTTCACTTACTTTAGGCTTTTCTATTTCTCAGTACATTTATCTTACCAATTTTTATGAAAACATTAAAAACATTTTTACTGCACATATATAAAACTTCATATTATATCACTTTTTCTACATATCTGTGTGTTAATACACACAATACTAATCACCTACTCTATAATTACTTTTGCTAGTTAATAATATGTTCTTAGGTTTCCTTCTCTACTTCTTTATGTTTCTTCTCTGACCATAGGCTTATTTTATATTCTTTTTCCTTTCTTGTTTTTTCTAGTTATAGAAAATACTTTCTTAGAATGGTGATGGATTGCATGAGATCAGGCTGGGTGTTGTATATTGCCCTCTCTCCCCACTCTCTTTCACTTCTTTTTGTGCTTCCATAGGGCCTGAAGAGCAATGTTCCAAACCCATGGCATAGTCTTCCCTCTCCATTTCTCATGATGTATTATAGTCAGTATTCTGTTTAGTAATACTGTATATGTCACAGTATGGATAGAATACTTAGGTGATACTTCAACCTGTTCTTAGTTCCACACATGACCTGGCTTACTAACAGACCTAGACATTGGCTTAATACAAGGGGAATAAATAACTACTTAAAATAGAGTGAAGACAATCATCTTATGTATAAAACTTCAGACTTATATTCTTAATTGTAATTGTATTATGTACTAAATATTTAAGATATCTTAAGGTTGGAAAAATATTGCCAATTTTTTTTTTGTTCTGTTTTACCTAATCAGTATGTCTAACTAATGATCCTACTGTGTCTAAAACAGTATCACAACTTAGGAGGTAAATGCTGGAAAGAAGATGAGTGGACTACTGATGGCTTCATTTGTGTGCAACATCTATTTAGACTTAATTTTACTTCCCTTTTATTTTAACTCCTAACAGTGTTCCAAGTTGAAACCTTTCTTTGAAGTTAAAGTACAAAGTATAAACCTACCACGCACATTTTAGGACATTAGCTCAAAGTGCATAAGCAGTGCACTTAACACATATGTAACTCACATTAACTTCAAATGAGAATCTCATGTTTTCTTTCCTGCTGCAGTACCCTTCTCAGATATGATATCTGAGGATCTCTGCATAGCTCATCCATTGTGTAGAATTACTTATATGTATTATTTTTTTAACATCTTATTTACTTATTTATTTGAGAGAGAGAAGGAGGGAGATAGAAAGACATAGCGAATGGGCACAACAGGGTCTCCAGCCACTGCAAATGAATTCCAAATGTATGTGCTACCTCGTGTATCTGGCTTACGTGGGTACAAGGGAATCGAACCTGGGTGTTTAGGTTTCACAGGCAAGCACTTTAACTGCTAAGTCTTCTTTCCAGCCCTGTTTTATATTTCTAATCATAGCTACACAGAGACCATAGCAGCACTTGAACAGTTTTGCTACTAAAAATAGAACAGCAAAACATTGCATCATTTCCATATATTTTGGTCACTTGTACATCTCAAGAACAAGGAGCGTCAGGGTTTATTTTATTGCTGCTTTCAAATGTAGTCACCTTTACAATAAACTTGTCCTAGGGATTGCAGTGTATTGTTCTCTGAACTCAAAGTGATTATACCTAAGCGGGTATTTCTATCATGGAACCCATAAATGAGTAAAATAAGCATCTTAGATTTATAATCTCTGTATAGCTGACTTTCCATAATATTCAGCTAGAATGTTAGTGGCTTCTCTTATTGCTGTTCCTTGTTGTGCAATATTAGTTTTGTGATGAAAACCACATAGGCACAGTCTTGGGTGTCCTGGAGCTGGTGAGCAGTAAGTCACTGGTACAGGCACCACTTTAATCACTTCATCAGAGTAACCTGAAGTGAAGGATTATTTGAACATTTGGGGAGAGGATAGAGTGAAAGGGAAGGGCATGGGCGGATGATGCATGAAGAGGAATTCATGTGCCTATTTCTTAGCAACTTCAAAGGGAATTATTCATCTTAATCTAATGTTGTCTCAAAACATTATTAGAAGTAAAGACATGCTAAAATGTATTTCTGATATAAAATTACACTGTAGTGTTAGAGAGATGGCTTAGTGGTAAATATGCTTGTTGGCAAAGCCTAAAGGCCCAGGTTCAATGCCCTAGTACCCATGTAAGCTGATGCATAAGGTGGCTCATGGCTACAGGCCCTGTTGCTCCTGTTTTCTCTCTTTCCATCTGCCTCTCTTTCTCTCTCTTAAAGAAATAGATTAAAAGATGTATTGTTTAAAAAAATATGTTAAACCACACACTATAACACTAAGTCTCAACAGTAGTACCCTTTTATGTGTGTTATTGAGAAGCCTCCTAGGAGTATGAAGAGTTCATGTGTATACAGTGACATGTCACTTGGATTCTCCCTTTATAGCCACATCTACTATGAACCACAAGACTATTCTTGGATCTTTGTATCACTCTCTCAAACTTTATGTCAAAACAGGAAAATCTGAATGCCAGAGCTTTACTCTGTGCCATGCAACAATACATAAGTTAGAGAAAGAAATAGAGTGAGTTAGAGAGAGAGAGAATAACTTCCCCTGTTTGGTTTCTGCTAAAAAAGATGATGCTGGCTCTCTATATTCAGCATAGGTCTGCTGTGATCCTTTTGACCATGTGGTTCTTGGAAGTTAGTGTTCTAGCATTGAGGTAAAGAGACTCATTGACAGATCCTAGTATGTATGTGTACTTCATCTTCCAAAGTAGCACGCAAACCTTTCCAAGCTACTGTCTCTAGCTGCCTCACTGAGTTCATTCTAGTGATAAAGGAGCTAAAAAGACTATTGCCTCCCAAGGTATTTATTAAAGTTAGTTCTTCAGTCAGATACATTATTTTCTATTATTATTGTATATAAGGCATTCTGCAATTCTGTCCTTGAGTTTAGTCCTAGAACCATGATAGGTTGAGACCCAATCTCAAACAAAGAAGCAAATAGTCCTTTCAATGAAAGGTACTAGGAAATTGGATATTCACATGGAGAAGAATGAAGTTGCATACCTATTCCTTGCCAATCACAAATATCAATTCCAAAATGGCCTAAAGACTTAAATGTTAATACCTGACACCATGAAATTACAGAAGAAAATGTAGGAAAATTACTAAAATAAGTAAAAAAGAAAATGTAGGTAAAGTACTTCGGGGAGTTGGAATTAACAAGGATTTTTATAAATAAGACCCCATAAATACAGGAAACAGAAGCAAAAACACAGAAATTGTTTATAAAATTCAAAGTTACTTACACAGGAAAATAAATCACCAAATAGTTGAGGAAAAGCCTTGCAGAATAGAAGGAAATATTTTCAGTATAAATATCTGACAATAGGTTTATAGCCAGAATATGTAAAGAGCTCTAAAACCTCAAATAGCAAAACAGTGAATAATCCAACAGAAAATATGCAGTGTATCTAAATGGACATTTCTCTCAGAGGACACCTAGTGAATACAAGTACAAAACAAATTTCTCAGGAGCACTGATCTTCAACAAAATGCAAATCAGTAGCACAATGATGTATCGTTTCACCTCAATAATAATCCTAAATATCAAAAAGACTTTAGATAGCATATCTGGTGAGATTATATAGGAAAGAGAACCCTTTGTCACTATTAGCAAGAGTATAAATTAGCTCAGGCATTATGGAGAAGTATGAATGTTCCTATGAAAGTTAAAAGTTGAATATATGTGGCTGGAGAGGTGGCTTAGCAGTTAAGGTGTTTACTTGCAAAGCCAAAGGACCCAGGTTCTATTGCCCAGGACCCCTATAAAGCCAGATGCACAAGATGGCACATGCCTCTGCAGTTCGTTTGCAGCAGCTGGAGGCTCTGGTATGCCCATTCTCTTATATATCTGCATCTCTCTCTCTTTTTCTCTCTCTCTCTTAAATAAAAATAAAGCATATATATATTTTTATAAAGCAGGATATTTGATTCAGCAATATAGCCAATGAAAATGAATCAGAGACATCTTCATTCCCTAATGGCAGCAGTATTTATAACAGCCAGGAGGTAGAAACACTATCACATGTCTTACCAACTGATGAATAAACAAAGTGATACCTAGGAATAAAAAAAAAATACTAGGGCTGGAGAGATGGCTTAGCGGTTAAGCGCTTGCCTATGAAGCCTAAGGACCCCGGTTCGAGGCTCGGTTCCCCAGGTCCCACGTTAGCCAGATGCACAAGGGGGCGCACGCGTCTGGAGTTCGTTTGCAGAAGCTGGAAGCCCTGGCGCGCCCATTCTCTCTCTCTCCCTATATCTGTCTTTCTCTCTGTGTCTGTCGCTCTCAAACAAATAAATTAAAAAAATTTAAAAAAAAAAAAAAAAATACTATCCAGCCGTTAAAAAATTAAGAAAATCCTGTTACATGTGACTAAGATACAACTAAAAATCATTATGTTAAGTAAAAGTATTTAAGGCATAGAGCAATAAGTCCCACATAGATGTGAAAGCTAAAGTTGTTGATCTTATAGCAGTTCAGATTTCAGAGCAGTTCATTAATTAAACTGACATTTATTGATTTCTTTTTGTGTGTTTTAAAAAGTTCTTGGCTTTATTTAATTAAAATTTGAGTGAGAATAGTTGAATTAAGCAAACATATCAAACCTCAAGGATTCTCATGAAAAATAAGCACGGTAGAAGGCGTGCTTCAGGTAGTCATAGCATGTTAAGCATGCTAGAGGATGAAGGGCCTCCAATGAGGTACACTCCACCGAACTGAACCAAACACTTAATAAAGGAGGAAGGGTCCAGGGCACTAAGAGTTGAAGCCAAACAAACCACATTTACATCTCACAAGGTGTACTACTTCATAGAAAATGGACTCAAGTAGAGTTTACAGTGGAATTACTGATGGTGAGTTCAGAGTCTCCTGGGTTGGTAACAGTGGAAATGGAAAGGTATATGTGGAACTGGGAAAATATAGATAGATTTGATAGACAAAGGATGGCAAAAGTAATAAAAAATAGGCACTCCAGTTAGTAATTCAAAACATAGAGGGGGCAAAAGATTGTTAGAGCCACAAGTTAGGACATTATGCACAGAGACATTGCATCTTCCCCTTAACTGATGGCCACCCCCACAATGCATGCATAACACACATTCCCCATGTTTGTTTGTAGTGCTAGAGGCCCTGGCACACCCATTCATTCTCCCTCTCTTTCCCCTTGAAAATAAATACATAAATTTTTTTTTAAATTTTTTTTGTTTTTATTTTTATTTATTTGAAAGCGATGGACAGAGAGAGAGAGAAAGAGGCAGATAGAGAGAGAGACAGGATGGGCACGCATGCATCCCCTTGTGCATCTGGCTAACGTGGGTCCTGGAGAATCAGCCTCGAACCGGGGTCCTTAGGCTTTATAGGAAGCGCTTAATCACTAAGCCATCTCTCCAGCCCCATAAATTTTTTTTTAAATATAAAAGAGTAGTAAATGAGGAGAAAGGGAAGAAAAGGAAGCAAATACCCAACTCTTCTAGATGCTACTATATAATTTAACCTCATGCCATTTTTTGGCTCTAAGAAGTGTGATATCTCAACTTCCACCAGGAGCTCTACAGCTTCTTCCTGTATGTGAGGCAAGTGATGCTGGTCTTTGGATACTGGCCAAACAGCCCTGAAAGATAAAAGGCAGAGAGAAAGCTTTCTTCTGAGTTCACTGCTTGAAACCTCAGACTTCTACCCTTCTTTCATCTGTCACACCTTACGTGAGACTCTGTTTCTGAAGTGAGAAAGCAGGCTCCTTTTCTGTCATTGCTTACCATACTCCTGTCAGCACCTTGGGGTTTTGATGTAGGACTGGCCTCTTATTCTTCTGCATGTTAAATACACTCTGGTTATCTAAAAGAAGACTATAGCAAAAATAATTATTTATTTTTGACCTTATAAGAGGAAATGAATTAGAATTCTATAATACCTTTTGTCCTAAAGACACTAGAACAAAATGTCTGCAGTCATGCTCTGAAGTCTACAGCATCACTGAGGGAAGATGGGGGAACACTGGAAGCAGGAATGAGTTCTGACTGCAGCAAGCCAGTTAAGGTGTCCAGAGGGAGATATTTAAATAGGAGTATGGGAAATAACAGTGTTTTAAATCTTGATAATTCAGATTAATTGGCTAGAAGCCTATCTAAATTACACACAGCATTAGAAAAAAAAATTGCTGATTATAATTCTATATGCAACCTCAAAGGAGATTTGTGAAAAACTGTAGTACCAGTACAAAGGAAGGACACGTTCATGAAACATAAGATGGTAGCATTTTCACATGCTCAATCCTGAAATGTGTTTTCAGATACTTGGATTTATCATTTTAATCTAAACATCATTCAGCCAAACTGGTGTTATAAGTAACAACCCAATCTCACCTCACATGTTTCCTTGATTTTGTTGTCTTCTGTTTGTGATGCAGTGATCAAACTCAAAACCTTGCTAACCTACATCCTCATTCCATTATGGTGCACCAGGGCCTCTAGCCACTGCAAAGGAAGTGTGCCAACATGTGCATCTGGCTTTACATGGCTACTAAGAATTAAACCTAGGTCCTTTGGCTCTGCTAGCAAGCACTTTAACCATTAAGCTATCTCTCCAGCCCCCATTTTTGTTTTTATAGTAATAACTCTATCCTCACAGGATGACTGTGAGACGTAAATAGGTTAAAATACTTAAGACAGGGCTGGAGAGATGGCTTAGTGGTTAAGGCGCTTGCCAGTGAAGCCTAAGGACTCATGTTGGGTGTGCAAAGTCACACATGCTCACTAGGGGCATGTGCATCTGGAGATCAGTTGCAGAAGTTAGAGGCCCTGGCACACCAATTCTTTCTCTCTCTCTTTTGCTTTCTTGCCCTCTCATTCTCTTGGTTTGCCTATAGTAAATTTTTTAATAATTGTTAACTGTTAAGTGTTGTGTGAACATTCAAGTATCATATTTTTAGCACTTCAAAGTAGGGATGGCCAGATAGTAATATCTGTGTGAATATTTTTAAATCTCTCCTCTCAAAGTTGAAATCCTTCTGTTCATAGGTATTTCAGGTGAGGAATGTTCAACTTTCATTACTGTTGAGTGCAGCAGCCTGAGTATACCTTATAAACAGGTTTCTTTGCTAAAAAGTTATATGGTGATCCTTGGAGTTATGTTTATACCACCCCTTTGCTTATTATTTTTTTCAGATTTCATTCATGCTACTAAAGTATTTATAATTTTGTTACTTTCAAATGTTAACTCTGCAATACTCCTTTTTTAAAAATTAGTTTTGTAGTCAGTGAATACAGTCAAGTTAGTACCATCATTAGCCTCCTGTCTGTCCTCTCCCCTCCACAGGGACCCTTCTTGTTGGGGTATATGGGTTGTGTAATGTGGAGTTAGCTATCACTTTTGGGTAGGAGGAAATGTCTCTGTGTATCATGACCCAATGTGTGGCTCTAACATTCTTTCTGCCCCCTCTTCTGCAAATTTTCCTGAGCCACGTTGGGTTCATTTTAGGTCTGTTTCTGTGATGAGGTCTTGGAAGCCTCTGAGTCTCTGGATATCTGGTTTGGTAGGAGTTGACTGTTCTCTGTGTCTATTTCCTTCACCCTTGTTCTGGTACCAGGTTCAAAAAGAAAATAGCACTCATGCTTGTTTCTCTAATTATTCTTAGTTTCAGTTGGGGCCCTTTTGAATTATGATGGGGTGGTTCTCTCCTTAGGATCTGTGTGTATCTGAAAAAGAGAAACAGATTCTCTGATGGAGAGTAAAGTTAGCACAAGGTAAATGGGATAACCATTATTTTTTAGAGAGGATATAATAGGTGAAGGCCCTCTTCCAGCCCACAATTGGTGGAAGATTGATAATGTAGAGTGTGCTCATTTTGGGATATGGTTCTGACTTGTTTCCCAGTTCCAGCTATGGGTTCCATTCCACTGAGCAGATCAGTTAGCCAAATCAAGAGCAGTTAGTTTCCCATCCTGGCTGTGTGCCACTATTGCACTTGTGTGAGCATCACATCAGGTTGTTTGCTGCTAAGTAGGTTAGACTGTGAGTTGCTTGAACAGATATTGGTCTGTAATACTCCTCTTTAAGCAGTCTTGTCTTCATTTGAAAACTTGTTGATATATGGAAAGACTTTTAAGCATGTACTGAGATACTGAGATCTGAACTCTCCAATAATGGATGTAAGTATAAATGTATTCAAAAGCAAATATGAAATGTTTATGCTGGGATTCCATTCTGATGGCATAGTGAATTAAATCAGAAACATGAATTTAAAAAACTTTTAGTATCATACCCTATAATCCAGTTTTGGTATTATTATCATTATGAATTAGACCATGCTAAGAGACAAATATTTAAAATGGTATTGTTTGTTTGGGAAACATAGAAGAAGTACATATTATTGTTTAGGTCATACTTGGTTGCTTACAATTCACATGTTATTTGTACATTTGCTTCACGTGTAATTTTTTTTTTTTTTTACTTTGGCCTTCCTGGGGACCTAACCCAGGGACTTATTTGTACATGGGTAGGCACTCTATTACTAATCTCCACACCCAGCCAGTTTATGTTCATTCACATGTTAACTCCTTAATATGGTGAACTATTTGACATCTTTATATATCAGAGGGATAGAAAAAAATGGAATATTTGTACTATTAGTAAAGTTTGGAAACTTTTTTCCTGAATTATTTTCTATTAGCATATCAGTAGAATATTCTAAGGTATTTCATTGTCATTTTCCCCCTTCAGGAAGTTTATCCTACCATACTGTGTAATAAGGAATTAATACATGTAATTACAAAAAAATTAAATAAACTTTATATAATATCTCTATCAGATGCAACCTATGCATTTTTTTTTTCCTTTTAGAAAAGTCTTTGTAACACCATGATTCTTATGCTCGGTGCATCTTTTGTTGAGCATTTTCAACAATCAATAAGCATTTACCCAGTGGCATATGGTCTGATTCTGACATGCTTTGAAAAGAGTACAGGGTTCTAATAATGAGGATTCTGTGAAAATGGGAAAACCAGCACAACAGATACGCTTTGAGAAAGTATGGGATTTTCGCATCTTGAAACAATATATCACGTTCAAATGGACAGAATTGGGCTGCACAATCTGTTAGCTCATTCTTGTCCAATCTGGTCTCCTCCTTTCTTTTGGAGCCAGCATTGTCATCAACTTACTGAATTATTTTCTGACTGGAATGCACTTCAGGCCCAGAGTAATGTATCTACTTAAAGGGAATCCTATCATTCTACAAAAGCTTTTTGGGTATAATAAATTTAAAATATAAAAAATTCTATTAAGTTAACGTAAATGGTTCAACAGTTTACATATGTGCCTCCTCCCCACTGACCAAAAAGAACACATTTTTGAAGAACACAGATCTGTTTTATTTTTATATATTGAATACTTTTTTTGGTTTAACTTTCAGATGGCCTGACATATTTCAAAGGCTGTTTATTGGTAAAATATCTAACACTACCTCAAATATTTATTGAACACAAATGAATGTTGAGATTAAAACTATTTCTTTCATTATTAGTCATTTGTTTCCTGAGGTAGGGTCTCACCTGGAATTCACTATGTAGTCAGGGTGGCTTTGAACTCATGGTGATCCTCCTACCTCTGCTGAGTACTGGCATTAAAGGCATGTGCCACCTCACCCAGCTTCATTATTAGTCTTAACTCTGTAGGCAACTCCTTTTAATGGCAATTAAGCAGTACTGTCCTAAGACATCCATTTTTATGTACTAAATAAATAATCCCTTATCCACTTGAACTGTTACCAAATATCTTTGGAAAAATTGAGATGGTAGCCCAAATATTTTTTGTGGGTCTTAATTTTTGTGTATTGAATCAAGGTTAATAAGGATACTCTATTATATTCAAAAATCATGGAAACTTAGAAACTAAATGACTTCTATAAATAAGTAATGTGCTATATTAAAACTTTATTGCCTTCAACGAAGTATGAAATGTGAGAATTTTTATAATTTGGTAGGCACAATGGGACCCATACTAAGTGCTCAAGATATACATAGAGATAGGTAAGTAGGCTCGTAGATGGATGGATATTACCATGTTTAGAGCTTGCATTGTTTTTGAAGAAAATCTTGAGGGTTTTTTTTTTGCCTGACTTAAATTCTTTTGATCAAGATGAAATTTATTTTTAAATACAGTAACAAACATGTATGAGGTCATTAAAATTGTATTTTTAAAAATATTTCTTTGAGAGAGAGAGAGAGAAGAAGAGGCAGATAAGGAGAAAGAGAATGGGCACGCCGCAGCCTGAGGCGACTGCAAATGAACTCCAGATGCATGCACACACCCCCCACCCTTGGCATCTGACTTAACATGGGTCCTGGGGAATTGAACCAGGGTTCTTAGGTTTCATAAGCAAACGCTTTAACTGCTAAGCCATTTCTCCAGCCCTAAAGTTTTATTTTTATATTTATGCAGGTTACCTTAGTAGCATTTTGTGTTTCATGTTTGTAACATCTATAAATTTTGCTTTTTAATTGCACTCATCTTCAGGAAGTATGTAATAAATGAAGCTTTTTTTTTTCCTTATGATTGTCCTCATGAGGATTTTAAGTACCAGTTAAATTATTCTTTTTAGTGCATTCATCTATGTGAAAGTGGGGTGGGATGAGAAAGAAGTAGCCTGCCCTGATGCAAATGGGGGGCATGAATGCCTCACCAGACCTCTTCCATTGGCAAACAAAACTGAAAAAGAAATCTCTGAAAGAACTTATCAGAGACACAGCTAGATGGTATGAATTAGAATGGACTGCTTAAACACTTCCCTTAACAGTGAAAGTTGTCAGTGATGTTTGATGTGGATGTCATCATATGAGGCCTAGTCTGTGGTTTCTATAAACTAATAGTTAATATTAATCAAACTTCATCTTCCTATTTTATAAATTATTCGTGGAAAACAGATTGCTCCCATGTTTAATAATGTTACAGGTTTGTTTTGTTTTTATCGGTGTAAACAAAAACCACTGGACTGACCAACTATGTGGATAATTTGTTTTTATGTAGTTACATAAACTGCATCAGCCTGACAACTTCTCTGGTTAGAGATTTTGAGTTACTCTTCAGTACATAAAAAACCATCAGAGTAAATGTGTGCAGGTTCTCAGTAGAAGAACAAAAGGAAATGAGGTCTGACAAAAATGTTTGTCTTTCATGTTTCTCTTTGGAATATGGAAACTGTACATAGCTCTTCATTCACTGTAGATGACCATGAGCATGTGGTAGTACATCTGTACATATAACTAATATGTTTTTTAAAAGGCAGAGTGTGAGTGCGTAGGTATAGATCCCTTGATCTTTGCCTTCTCTACTCATGGAGATTCCCAAAAAAAAACCTTGCAGTCCTGTACTATAGAATGAACCTTAGTTCTTTCTCTCCTTTAAATGCATGCAGAGCTTGAGCATTAAACACAGAGAGAGTGGGACATCTGTTTAGTTCTTGACAAGGAATAAAGAAAACTCGTTGCCATCAAATTTGTGTTACAGTTATTATTTTCCATGTAGAATGGAGAGTAATAGAATATTCAAAGAATATAAAGTATGCACTTCAAAATAACATGTAGACATAAAAACCTCTTGTGAGCTAAGTGGAGACATGAACTGTTTAAAAATGCAAAAATTTGAATGTATACAATTTTGCATGTATTAAAAACTTCAAAGGAATTATATGGCTTTTTTTTCCAAGTTGATTGGTAGAAAAATCATACTGGGTTTTCACCATAATTTCAATGCAAAAATAAACCCAGAGCTATGGCAAGCAAATAAGAGAAGCTGTCCCTTCTGCTAAAAGGACAGACATCCAGAAAACATGAAACATGTTTAGCTGTACAATAGCAAAGAAAAATTATTCAATTTGGGCCTGGAGAGATAGCTTAGCAGTTAAGACACTTGCCTGCAAAGCTAATGGATACAAGTTCGGTTCTCCAGAACCCATGTAAGCCAGATGCACATGCATCTGGAGTTCTTTTCCAATGGCTGGAGGCCATGTCATGTCCATTCCTTCCTTCTCTCTCCCTCCTTCCCTTCCTCTTTAAAATAAATAAATAAAAACAAAACATTTTTTTAATTATTCAGTTTGGGTTTTTTTTGCATATGTATATGTGTGTAGTTGCACATGTATATGCCAATACACATGCACATATGTGCTTGGGAGCTTGGAGGCCAGAGGGATATCTTCCTTAATTGTTCTCCACCTTGTTTTAAGATAAGGTCTTCCAATATACCTGAAGCTCACCAAGTGAGCTACTTAACCAGCAAAACCCATCTCCTCAGTGCTGTGATTACTGGTGCACACCACTATGCCTTTCTTTTACCTGGATGCTGGGAATATGAACTTAAGTCCTAATGTTTATGTGGCAGTCACTTTACTGACTGAGCCATCTCAGCAGCCTTATCAGTGTAAATTTTTAATGATGTTCAGACTTGGAGATATCATAACCTGAAGCCCTCTAATATGTTTATAGTTGTGATTTTTCTTAAAGATAAGTTTTGAATAGATGTTAGTGTCCTTAAAACATCTTCACACTTTTTTGCCTATTTACATATAAGGCTAGTAATTTCTTATTACAGGGCTTTAGGCAAAAATTCAATACATATGTAAATTACCATTATTTTTAACTTACAGATAAAGACACAGAGAGGTTATCTTGTTTAATGTTACTGAGTACAGTAAGAAGCATATGTTAGAACAATGCCTATCTGTCTTGAAAATGATGTCTAATTCTTTGTATTGTTTTGGTTTGTATTTTCTAAATTTTGAACATGAATCCAAATAGAAAAAGGTATTTTTTATAACTGACACACGGAATCATGTTAAACAATATTATATTTCTTGTACTAGTCTTTCCTTATGAAGAGATATTCTGTTTATTATCATATTTTCCCCTTGATGCATAAAAAATCAAGATGGATACTATTCACCAAGTAAGAATTCTTTTCAATAAACTCAGCTTTAACCATAACTGTAGAAGGGCTGATAGGTTTATGTCCATATAATGTCATCCAGTGTGAGTCACATGCAGCATGACATCTGATGCTTAGCATGAGCATTTTAAAGCTAATTTTTTTTTTGCAGTCCCAGGCAGAATGGTTTATTCTGTATATTTCAGCAAAAATAACTTTTCCCATGAAATTGGCATCAAAATTTGTGTTTGGGTATTTAAATAACAGTATATTATAATTCTTTCCAAAATCATATGAAATGAGACATTATTTGCTTCCTAAACCTTAATTAAAACTGTGGTACAAGAAGTAAGTCAGTTTTTTTTTTTAATTTATTAGTTTTCTTTTCAGCAAATACAGGCAGTTTGGTACCATTGTTTAGGCTCATCCATGATGTAGATAGGCAGCTTTGGCAAGAGAGAGTTAAAGCTAATTATTGAAGCTTTTACTTGCAGATGGAGAACATCATTGGAACGATACGTGATTCCAACCTCAAGCTGACACTGGCTTTCGGGATAGGAATGCACCATGCTGGACTCCATGAAAGGGATCGCAAAACCGTTGAAGAACTTTTTGTGAACTGTAAAGTTCAGGTATATTTTTTCCTACATAAATACATATTTTAAAGTAACTTAAAAGTTATATTTTACTTAGATGTAAGATGCTGCCTTTTATCTTTTAGGTTCTTATTGCTACAAGCACATTAGCCTGGGGTGTAAACTTTCCAGCTCATTTAGTAATCATTAAAGGAACAGAATATTATGATGGAAAAACAAAACGCTATGTGGATTTTCCCATTACAGGTAATCTTTCTAACTGAAAAATATATATTAAACTCCTGTTTTAACTTTAACAATTTAAAGTCATAATTGCCTGAGAGATTTCTACAGTTTATAAAAGGAATTTGTCCCATGGGAGGCAGGAAGACAGCACCTAAATAGACTGTTAGCCATGGCAAAAATAATAATAATAATAATAATCAAATGACTTCACTAAAGAAATTTTCTTGTGGATATTTACTTTGGCTTGTTTAATTAAAATAGCAATATGAGCATCGTAGCACATACCTTTAATCCCAGCACTAAGGAGGCAGATGTAAGATTGCTGTGAGTTTGAGGCCTCCCTGAGACTACATAGTGAATTCCAGGTTAGCCTGGGCTAGAGCAAGACCCTACCTCAAAAAATCAAAAAATAAAATAAAATGAAAAATAATAATAATAATAATTAGCAATATGTCTTAAGTCAAGTTTTTAATACTTTAAGGAGGATGAATAGTGTAAAGTATCCTTTTAAGGACTCCATTTTACATAATAATGCCCTGTGTTTTAATGTTAAATTTCTGAGTAAATTATTATATTATTAAAGAACTTAATACATAACACATTCTCTTAAATACTCTATTTGCAGTGTTATTCGTTGCTGTTAAAACCATGCTCTAATGATTATTGTACTCTGTACTACACTACAGAATATCTCTGTTCTCTCGTTGGTAGATGTGCTCCAGATGATGGGACGAGCTGGGAGGCCTCAGTTTGATGACCAAGGGAAAGCTGTAATTCTTGTTCATGACATAAAAAAAGATTTTTATAAAAAATTTCTTTATGAGCCTTTTCCAGTAGAATCAAGGTAAGTTTTGTTTTGAACTCACATAAAAAGATTTATTTCACAGCAAGTTGATGTTTCAGTATATAAAAAATTGTTAAAATTATTTACTGTGATTTTTACTATAAGATAACCTGCAATTTTGATTTTTAAGAAAAGCTGACTAGCCGGACGTGGTGGCACACACCGGTAGGATATTGCTGAAGAGATGGAGGTGGGAGGATCAGAAAAGCTCAATATTACAGGATTCTGGCTACTGTACATGATATGACATTGGTCCTTACATTGAAGGCCCCAGCTTGAATGCTGAGCTTTGCCACTTACTTGCTTGATGAGCAATTTATTTGACTTCCAATTACCTTAATCCACCTGTCTATTCACCATCTATGCTGTGGTGTACTTACAGCAGTACTAGGAGTGGTGTCTGTCTTGTATAGTACGTGTCTAGTACAATAATGCTAGGCTGGGAATCTTTTTTAATGGAAAAAAAGTTTTTTAATTAAACAAGTAAGTGTCTAAAATAAAGGAGCATGTAATTAATAGTTCAGATTGCTAGTTTATTTCAGAATTTACCCATATCTTTTTGGACCTAATAACTACCCCTCTTGCCACAAGTCTTCAGTCATTTTCTCTCATGACAATAACTTTTCCTTTCTCAGATAAATATTTTTCACTTGTAACATTTACCACTTTCTACCTTTTATCCTTGTCCTTCTCTGTGTACTGTATCTCTGTTACTGGATTCAAACCACATCAAGGACAAACATGCTTGATTCTGACTTAAACTCTATGTCATTACTGGACATTTTAGTCCAAGTGCAAATAATGCTGTTTTCTAAATTTCAAAAGTAAAAATAAATATGATAGACTAAAGCTAACAGCATGTCAAGAGAAAATTTTGAAGCCATAAATTTCAACAATAAATAATGTATATAAGTATCTGTCTCATGAATTTGGAAAAATTAGTAAATTGAACTGAGAAAAGGAGAAAGTAAAATATAATGAATTAGAAATAAACATTTATTAGAAAATTAACAGAGTCAAAAGTTAGTGGTTAGCTTTGTTGCTTGCTTGTTTAGGCTCCATGTGAATGTTCCAGAAGGTGGAACCTAGGTCTGAGACATGCTAGGTGACTGCTCTGCTACAACATGCACAGCTAGGCCTTGCTGGCTCATTTTATTTTCAAGTTGAAAAAATTGATAATTTTTATGTCTAAATATCAAGAATAAAAAGACATCACAGGCATTAAAGAGTTAGTAAAATATGAAGCACTTTATATGAACACTTTTCAATTTAGATCACTGACATAATTAAAAAGAAAATCTAAATAGTTACTATCAAGTCTACCAAAGAATTTGAATCTGAAATTAAGACTTCATAAAGAAATCTTCTGAGCCAAGGAAATAGCTTAGTTAGTAAAGTGCTTGGCTTTCAAGCATGAGGACCTGAATTCAAACCCCAGAACCCAAGGGGAGTTGGAGGGAGAGAACCCAGTGTGGTAGGATGCTCTTGTAATCCCAGCACTGTGGAGACAGGTAGTTTGCCTGGGGGTTGCTGGCCAGCCAGTTTAGCCTACTGGGCTAGTTAAGCAAGAGAACCTGCCTCAAAATAAGTAAACAATGGCCAAGAAACACCATGTAAGGTTTTCCTCTGCCTTTTACATATCCATGCAGATACATATACCTGCACACACATGTACTTTATAAATGTACACACATGTGTACATACACACAAAAGCACAAAGAGAGAAATCTTTCCTATAAGCATTCTTCATAGTGTTTAAGAAAGGAGTTACAAGTTAGTTACAAGTGACTTTTCTCCTTCTAAGTGTAGAAAAGATAGGAATAGCTTTCTACTTTGTTTCTACTTAATAAGCATTTGTTTCAAAGAATGTAACAGACTCATGTCTCTAATAAATATAGATGCCAAAATCTAAAGCAAAACATTGGTAAATTAAATGTGGCAATGTACAAAAACATATTATTGCAAAGTACAACTTGTTCCATACTGGAAACATTATTTGTTATGTGAAAATAAATGAATCTATGTCACCACATGACAAAATCAAATGAGAAAGTCATGGACATTTCATTTATGTATTTCTTTAAAAAGCATTTGTCAAAAATCCCATACCAGCTCTTCCTGTTAGCGGCGTGAGGTGACCTGTGAAAATGGTTCGCTACTCTCTCGACCCAGAAAACCCTACAAAATCATGCAAGTCAAGGGGTTCAAATCTTCGTGTTCACTTTAAGAACACCCGTGAAACTGCTCAAGCCATCAAGGGCATGCATATCCGAAAAGCCACTAAGTATTTGAAAGACGTCACTTTAAAGAAGCAGTGTGTGCCATTCCGGCGATACAATGGTGGAGTTGGTAGGTGTGCCCAGGCTAAACAGTGGGGCTGGACACAGGGTCGGTGGCCCAAAAAGAGTGCTGAATGTCTGCTGCACATGCTTAAAAATGCAGAGAGTAATGCTGAACTTAAGGGTTTAGATGTGGATTCTCTGGTCATTGAACATATCCAGGTGAACAAAGCACCCAAAGATGCGCCGCCGTACTTACAGAGCTCATGGTCGGATTAACCCTTACATGAGCTCTCCTTGCCATATTGAGATGATCCTCATGGAAAAGGAACAGATTGTTCCAAAACCAGAAGAGGAGGTTGCGCAGAAGAAAAAGATATCCCAGAAAAAGCTGAAGAAACAAAAACTTATGGCACGGGAGTAAATTCAGCATGAAAATAAATGGAACTAAAAGGAAAAAAAAAAAAAATCCCATACCAATTTATAATACATCTAATTTTCACAGGGTATATTACAATAGAAGGTCAGCTGTTTTTAATGTTATTTTTAGTCTCATAGAGTATTCCGTAGTTTTATTCATTGCTCCGCTAATGTACATTTAGAATCTACAGTGCTCTCCTCTTATGTATAATGTTATGGTGAAGCATTTTGCTTTTCTAGTCTCATATGTAGATGTCTCTTTAGCAGATTTTAATACAGAAGTGAGATTTCTTACTCAAGGTTCCTCAAGTACACATTGCCAGTTGCTCCTCACATCCACATTACCCATTGTTCCTTGCTACTAGTGAATTGAGAGGATTATAGTGAAAACTTTTACACTCAGTTTATCTCATCATGTTTTCATTTCCATTGCTAAAACTATTTTTCAATACTTGTTTATTGACCTGTGTGTCATAATTTAGTTTCTTTTTGCTGGATATCACTTCCATTTTTGTATTTTGTACGAGACACTGAAATGAACATTTTAACCCAAGAACATTGTATTTGTCCATGCACTTACTAGTCACTAAATAGAGGAAATACCTTTGCGTTCTCTGTTACCCCATCATCCCTTTCTTGCCCACTCTCCTCACACTCTCTATTTGCTTGGGCACTTCATGAGTGTGTTCTTCCCTTCTTTTCCAAGCCCACTCTTCTGTTTCTCCTCTTAGACTTTGTCTCTTGGCTTTCATTTTCTCTTTTTAAATGTATCTAGGTTGCTTCCTGTCTGCCTATGTTTTATTTTTCTACCTAGCAAAATTTATTTATAGCACTAATTACCATCTGCTGAGTACTTTTGTACTAGTAATTGCTTTCAGCAGATTATTACACTTACTTTGAGAAAATGTTACATTACCCTGTATTTTTGTGAAATTTCTCTCTCTAAGCTCCTTACTTATGCATGAAAATTTTTTTAATTTGGTTGGTTTTTCAAGGCAGTGTTGTTATTATCCAGGCTTGCCTGGAACTCACTCTGAACCCCAAACTGGCCTCAAACTCATGGAGATCCTCTATCCTCTGCTTTCCAAGGGCTGGGATTAAAATAGGAACTACCACACACAGCTAACCTACTTTTTTAAAAGAAAACAAAGCCAGGCATGGTGGTGCACACCTTTAATACCAGCACTCGGGAGGCAGAGGTAGGAGGATTGCCATGAGTTTGAGGCCACCGTGTGACTCCATAGTGAATTCCAGATCAGCCTGGGCTAGAGTGAGACCCTACCTCAAAACCAAAAAAAAAAAAAAAGAAAAAGGAAACAAAACCATACACACACACACATATCACACACACATACATACACACTAGTTTGTAGATTCTTCAGTTCACTGAGGTTACTGACTGAAATATTAGTAAAAAGTTCATTTAAACAAAATTCTCATCAAATAATTTATAATAAATTATACAAATTTATACAAATTATACAAAATTATTATAGTAAAATACTAAATCATAAGTTACTTAAAACACACTTGTTTAAATATGAATATAGACAGCATGGGATAAATGTATTTTATGTTCATGTGTATTTACAGTGCCTTGTTTACTCTAGTTTATTAGGAGTGCTTTCTGACCACTTAAATGCAGAGATTGCTGGGGGCACAATAACATCTAAGCAAGATGCAATGGATTATATGACCTGGACTTACTTCTTCCGACGTCTTGTCATGAACCCAAGGTATGTTCAGGGCTCTTTTGGGAGAAAAACTGTTTATCCTTCTATTTTGCACTGAAAGCATGAATATTTAAAAGAAATTCCAGGGCTGGAAAGATGCTTAATGGTTAAGGCGATTGCCTGCAAAGCCAAAGGACCCAGGTTCAATTCCCCAGGACCCATGTAAGCCAGATGCACAAGGTAGCACATATACCTGGAGTTCATTTGCAGTGGTTGGAGCTTCCCACACCCATTGTCTTCTGTCTGTCTCTTTCTAATAAATAAAAATATAAAAAAGATTAAAAATAAAAGAAATTCCAAATGCATAGACATGTTTACAGTCAGAGCTTGGGAAAATCCAGATGAATGAATATGCTAAAGAATAAAATGCTGTTTCTCATGTGACCACAATGTGTGATAGAGTGATTGACTAGAACGTCTTTGCTATTTAGTTTAATTACATTCAGATAGTTTTTATGTGTGGACAAGACCTGAAGTCATTTATTATTGGTAAGAACTTTAATATATGAATATGAACATAGTGTAATTTGGTCATGTTACTGCCCTGCTTTCCTCTTTCTCCTCTCTTCTCTGCACCCATTCCACTGAAGACCCTCTTTCAAGATATTCCTTCCTATGTCTTGTTCCTTGTGTCCTCCCTGTCAAAATGTTGATGAGCTCAGAATAATATAGGTCTTATGAGGGCCAGGCAAGATGTACCTATGGGTACAATAATGGCACATAAGTTAGGGGATACACAACTGCTCTCTGACTGGATATGAGGCCAACTAAGCAGAAGGGAATTCTTGCCTGATATTGAAAACTGAGTCTAGTACTGGCTTAGAAAGGCATAGGCCCCATAGTTCTTTGGTTAAATGAAGATGTTATGCCCATCTAAAAGCCCTATGATGGAGCTGGCTCCTTGGTAAAAGCCACTTGATCGCAAAGCCTGCTGACCAGAGTTCAGTTACACAGTACCCATGTAAAGCCAGAGGCACAAAGTGATATGTGCATCTAGAGTTCCATTGCAGTAGCATGTCCTCCCCTACCTCAAATAACTAAGTAAATAATAAACAAATTTTTAAAGCCTTATGAGATATTTCTGAGGAGTAATGAAAATCCTGCAGGCAAAAATAAAAGTGGGATGTATTAGGTTATATTTTATTCTTGACAGTGTTTCATATCTTCATTTAGGACCTACTCTTTGTCAGATGTTATATATCAAAACATTGAGATATATACTTCACTTTATTGTTCCCATGCATATAAGTCATTACAGTGTAAGTGATAAATGTTCTAATAGAACTGAAGTTAAGCCTGTGAGAGTGGCAGTTTAAAAGGAGAGGTGACACTTCATCCAAATCTTGAATAAGGAACAGATAAAAAAGATGGGAAGCATTGGGGCAGAAAAAAAATATAAGCAAAAGGCCTCAGGTCTTGAAAGAGTCATAAGTGACTAGAGAATATGAGAGATTGCTGTAGCCCAAGCATAAGGAATGTGGGGATGAAGATTGCCTCAACCAGATTGGGCCCACAGGGCAAAGGCTTGTAGCCTATATGCTGTGTTGAGGAGTGTGCCTCTGTTCCAGCTGGGAGCCTAATGTCATGGGCCAGTGGAAGTTCTTAAACATAGAATTGATGCTACACCAGATGAAACTTTGCTTTGCTGTGATTCTTACAGCATGTAATAACATGTAATAAGGAACCAGCTGGAGTGGGGATAAAATGACCAGTTTGAAATTGGTTAATAATAGGGGAAGGGTGATTATGACTATTAACAGATACAAAGGGAAGAGTAATTTTCAAACTTGACATAGCCTGATACAAATAACCATTGTAAGGTCCTGAACAGAAAAGTCATGGCAAAAATACTATTGCTAAATTCTCACCTGTCAGTACCTTAAGAAATTTATTTTCAACCAAACCAATAACAGTTTGGAAATACTGGGACTGCTCCGATGTTAGAGTATCTGGGATCCAGGTACAAAATGACATTTGAGAATGTGCCCATCAAATTAATGAGATGTCCATCTAAAACTACACATTACCACAGTAACTAAGTTACCTGAGTAAAAACATAGAATGGGCTTTCCATGTATTCTAATCTAGCCTTGCCTGGCAGTAAAGAAATGGAAGCAGGATAAAGTGCCTTGCTTGTATTTATCCCTACTTTTGTGGTTTAAAGCAGGGCTTGGACTAAAGCACTGATTCTTACCCTCCCTTTTACTAACTGTATGGTCTCCAGTCATGTCACTCCTCTGTGCTCTTTCTCTCTCCATTTTGGAAATGAGGAGTAGTCTTGCTTCTTCACGGGGTCATGTTCAGTCCCATAAATGAGCGAAAGCCATTCTAGTTCTGGTTAATTGTGAAGAGTCAGCAGTTGTTAAGCTGCAGCCCTGCTCTCCCTGAGAGTTGCTTTACTAGTGGCTACAATCCTACAGTCCACATTAAAGACTACTGTATCACCTTATATGCATATCATATGAGGGTATAATTCTCTGAGACAATTGAGTTCTTGAGAATATTAAAGTTTATTTCTGTATCCTCAGAAAAATTACTATTTATGTATGGTCTGTTTTTTTATTTCAAAAGAATTTGAAAAACATTCTAAAATAGTATAAAGTAATGCTATTTGCCTTTCATCCATCTTTCCCATCATATATAATTAAAGTACAATTTTCACCATCAGGAAACTGGCATTTATAAAATATTATTAATTAACATCTAGGTTTTATTCTGGCTTTACTTATTGGCCTACTAATGTTGCTGTATCCAGGAGCCACCTTATATGCTGCATTTCAGTTAGTTTTCTCAAACCTATCACTTTTTATTTTTGGTTTTTCTGTGTCTATTGTAATTTTTTGTTTTGAAGAATGCTGACCAGTTACTTAATAGACTGTCCCTTACTTTGGGTTTGCCTAGCATTTCCTCATGTTATGCCTTTTTCAGGAATATTGCAAAAATGATGCCTTGTTCTTCTCAGCACATAGTAAGACATTCTTCTCTGTATTTAAAATATCATCAGGCTGGAGAGGTGGCTTAGTAGTCAAGGAGCTTGCCTACAAAGCCTAAGAATCCATGTTCAATCTCTCTCCCAATACCACATAAGCCAGACACAGAAAGGTGAGGCAAGCACAAGATCACACATGCCCACAAGGTGGCACAAGCATCTGGATTTATATTTCAATGGCTGAGGCCCTGGTATGCCAATTTTCTATCTCTCGTTCTCCCTCCCTCTCTCTCACATGCTGCTGCAGGCACACTTTCTCTTAAACAAGAAAAAAATTGCCTATACATGAGGGCCCCAGAATATCTCTAGTCTGCTATCAATAAAATTAGTTTTGTTTTGCCACCAGCACATGAATGCTGCCACATGGGCCAGTAACCAGCATTTTGATCTTCATTTTTCAGTTGAAGTAATCATAAAACCATCAAAATCCTTCTCTAATCTCACTTGTATTGAAATTACCACTCCTCACCTGTTTGTCTTGACTTCAATCTCTAAACTTGAATTTAGATTTTCCTTCTTCCTACTTCCATAGTTTTCCAAATAATTAACCTGCTTCTGATCTGTTTCCAGTCTAGCCTAATTTGTAATCTGTAGATAGCATTGACCTATATAAATCAATTAACAATAAATCAAATTAACCTTATGGTTTAGTTTTCTATAAGTTAAGATTGTGAGTAGGAAACTTTAATAGAAATTTTTTCCTTTCGTTTTTTGGTCAAATAAGAGGCTGGGATAAATCAAAAGCACCAGTAGAGACATCAAACACAAAAAAGGTTCCCCAGAGAGGAACAATAATAGCAGGCATCACTCCTTGTTGCTCTGGCTACATGACCACTTTATATTTAATATTATGGTGAGAAGATCCATATAAACCTGTAACAAGTAGTAGTAATTAGAGATAGAACTAAAAGCTCAGGCTTAGCAGAGTGGTCAAATGATGGACTTTTTTATTTAAATTTTTTTAAAGGGATGTATTATGTTGTCTTCTACATTCCCCCCACCACCAACTTAATTTTATCCCTTCCTTTTAATCTCCTTTGTTCCCCTAGACAATTTTATTTCCACTTTTAAGTTGCTTCTTGTCAAACCTGTTGTCATAGCAATTCAAAAGTAGCTAATACATATGATAAACATAATTTTTATTCTTATAGTGCTTATATTCTCTCAGCAGAGATGGTAAATTTATAGCTTACATTGAATAACATTGACTGCTGTGGAAAAGAAAAAGAAGAGTATGAAGATTGTAAGAGCTAGAGGTTTAAGAGTTAATGGTAGTGTATACTTAAAGGGTAAATTTTAAGATATTTAAATGCATACCTACATTATGAAATGAACAAATTGGGCCTAATAGATACCTGTTACCTCACATATTCTTTGTGAGAAGAACTTAAAAATCTATATTTTGTAATGTTCAAATGTGTATTATTATTAACATTAGTCACTTTGCTGTGCATATCTCTAGAAATTACTGTTCCCATGTCACTGAAACTATTATTTGTTCAATGTTTCACCATTATCTGTTTCTCCTGCCTACTCCCTCTGCCTGTGGTAATCAACATACTGATCTCAAATTGGAAGTGTGCCATGGTTTCAGTGGTATTTGTCTCTCAGGGAGCATGGTACCCTGTCTTATAGATTCATCCAAGTTATTGTAAATCCAGAATTTCATTCTTTCCTAAGGCTTAGTAGTATTCCTATGCATATATACACACCAATTAATTTTTTTTTTATTTGAGAGAGACAGAGAGAGAATGGGCACGCCATGGCTTCTGAACACTACAAACAAACTCCAGATGCATGCACTACCTTGTGCATCTGGCTTATGTGGGTCCTGGGGAATCAAACCTGAGTCCTTTGACTTAGCTAAACCATCTCTCCAGCCCAACACAACAGTTGCTTTATTCATGCATACACTGGTAGGAATTAAGATTGTTTCCCTATCTTGACCATTTTAAGTAATGTTGTAGTGACCACAGCAGTGCAGATTATTCCTTCAACACACTGATTTTATTTCTTTTGGATTTGTAACCAGTGGTGAAAGTATGGGTCATATGACAGTTCTATGCTTAGTTTTGTGAGAAATCTTCACAATGTTTTCCAAAATGACATTAGTATATTTTCCCACCAACAGTGCACAAAGGTTCTTTTATTTTTTCCTTATACCCTTAACTTTTGATTGGATTTCTTCTTTATTGTCTGTGTTAAGATCACTTGTATCCAAAGCTGGAGACATAGGAGATGAGGAAACTAGTAATTTTTTTAAGTATAAATTTATGTTTTAATCAAGTGAAGGAGTTGTATAATGCGTATTTTAATTTTATCTAATTCTTCCTTTCATCCAGTATCATAAGTTGAGACTTGTCTTAGGTGAAAGTGGAATATATACATGCATGCGTGCATACATGCATGTTAGTTTCAAGTATTTATTTAACCATAGAAAAGAAATGCTCCATCCAAAATATAGTTGTGTGTAGATAAATAAGGATGGCCTGATTCCCCAACCCCCTTTGATTGATCACAGCCATGGTAAAGCCAATACTACATATGCCATACCAAAATTAAAACTTACATTGGAAAAAGATTTCAACTCATGTTCCTGGCTTACTCACTATATATCTGTTTATATTCATATATGTGTTTGTAAGTGCATACATATTTATTATATATAATATATATGAATGTGTGTATAAATTCATGCATATATGCATGTAGGCATATATAACTATGTGAGTACATATGTGCATGTAGATTTACTTACACATTCACTTGATCAGATATACACATATGCAGTTGCTTTCATAAAATTTATTACAAATGAGTTTTGGATTCAATTTATAGTTTCAGCTTTTTTCTGTTTTGTCCCAATAAAGCTTTTAAATATTTCTAGAGCAAAAATGTGGTAATTTCAGCTGTTCCTGCAACTACTTTTATTATTTGTGTCATTATTACTGCTGCATAATCTGAACATAAAATACCACGGTGTTGTAGCAAATGACATCCAGTTCTGACAGTTACAGCAGCAGCCTTTGAATATGATGAAAAATTCCCAGCAAGCTATCTGGCCAGGTTCACATAAACCTAACAGGAAATGACTACCACTATTCACATTATATCCAAACTGCTTGCTGTTACTTTATCTGTGTTTTACATTATATGAAACCTTTTCCATTCCTAACTGGTGAAATTTCATCTGTATTAAGTTTGGAAAAAGATAACCTAAGATTTCAAATGTAGTATTCTTATTTGTACCTTGATAAGATATTTTATAGATAATGTTTTAAAAAGGTTTTTTTGTTTTGATTGTTTATATTTTATGAACTTTGTAATTTTTTATGACAGGGAGAAGTTTGATATGACTTTCTCCCAATGCACTGCTAATAGAAGTTAGCTTGTCTAGCACATGTAGTAGATGCTGTCAGTATCAAACTGGCTTTGACTTTCATAGCTCTCAGGGGACTAGTAATTGTTGTGTTCAAACAGCCTGTAATTGTGATCCCGCTGGCTTTCTCAGTACGCTTCTGGCTATTAGAATCATTAAACAACTCAGCACCTGTTAACAGCATTGTAAATATTCAACCCCGCTTGTGTGCAGGTTGAGTCCAATATAGAGAAATCTTACAGAGCTCAGTCTCATAAATTAAAGCTTCTGACAAGTCAATTACTGTGAAACTGGGTTTCTCTGTGAAATAAATGAAATAGCCTGCTGACAAAAAGGTAGGCTGTCTGTTTATAGCAAATGGAAGATAATGACTTCATGATTCAATGCAGTGAGCATGAAACCACATTGTCCTCTAACTCTAATTAAACAATTGCATACAATTTTTAGTTAAAAAAGGGTAACATATAAATTTGGTCTACTGTTGAGAGTGCAACATGAAACAGAATTTTTTGTTGTTGTTTTGTTTTTTGTTTTTTGAGGTAGGGTCTCACTCTGGCTCAGGCTGACCTGGAATTCACTATGGAGTCTCAGGGTGGCCTCGAACTCTTGGCGATCCTCCTACCTCTGCCTCCTGAGTGCTGGGATTAAAGGCGTGCACCACCACGCCCCGCTTGAAACAGAATTTTTTACGTAGCTGCCACATGCTTTCTCAAGTTGCCAAAGTGATAATGAAATTAATGATATGTCCTGTTTTAAGCTAAATGCTTATATATGTTCAGGATTGAAACTGGGATATAACTAAAAAATTCACTTGATGAAAGAAGTTAAGTATGGGAGTTTATTGTGCTTCTGAATAGCAATCATAGAAATCTAACTCTTTATTCACTCAAAACTTTAGGTATATTGAGAATAATCACATTTACATGTAGCTGTACTATTTTACAATGTCTCACAGGTTATATCTTTAATGCCTAATAATAACTTTTTAACAATTTTTAAATGTTGTAAGTACCTTACCTTCAATTTAAATGTTAAGCAAAGAATGCTCATAACAAAGGTCTATGAAGTTCAGTTACTTGAATTGAATTTGTTTTCTGTATTGCAAGCCAATTAAGACTTTGGAGATAGCCGAGCATGGTGGCAAACGCCTTTAATCCCAGCACTCAGGAGGCAGAGGTAAGAGGATCGCCATGAGTTCGAGGCCACCCTGAGACTCCATAGTGAATTCCAGGTCAGCCTGGGCTAGAGTGAGACCCTACTATGAAAAAACAAAGAACAAAAAACAAACAAAAGAATTGGGGGGGGGGGGCCTAACACTAACGTGTAGGAGAAAAAAATTAGAGATGTAATCAGTAACAGTTTTTTAAATATTTTAGATTGAAAAAAATAAGTTAATGCTTACTTACATGTAATATTTTAGTGAGGTCACTAAATGATTTGTAGTCTCAGATACATAATTTTAAGTGATTTTTTGGCAATTTAAATATTTCATAAATATTTGCCCTGCCTATATTTTATGTGCATGAAATCAGCAAATTAGCCTTTATTTAAAATATACTCAGACTTGAAAAGATAAATACTCTCATAAAAATGCATTATAATGAATAAAGGAAAATACAGTGAATGAAGCAAAATAGAGAGTAAAGTGGATATTGAAATGAACCATTAACTTTAGAAAGAAATTTTTAAAATCATTTTGACTTTAAATGTTATTTCTATGTTTACCAAATAACTTGCTAAGTTGGCATCCACTTATATATAAAGTAATGACTGGTAGTAATATTTAACACTATTTAGGAGGTAATGTTTTTATCAAATATTCTAATAAATTAACAGATGAAATGGAATTTAAATTTTTATTTTATATTTGCTTTCTATAATTGAATGAGGAACAATGTAACCTTTTTTGAAATAAATTTTAAAAATTTAGAAAGAACAATTTAATTGTTAATATGCAGGCACTACTTATATACTTTCTTGAGCACATTTATACTTTGAAGATGTTTGTGGTGCTTTTCACCTCTAAACTAAAAAGAATTGTTCTCAATATTCCAGCTTAGTTATTTTTTGCAATAAGGGAAATTGATTCTTTTTCTAATCCTCTTTTTTTTTTTTTAACTTCTGCATAGGCCTAATTAGACTGAAGTTTGAGCATTTTGTTTAGATTAATGTCATATACCTTTTTGTTAACAGACAGTGCTACATTTAGGTTCATGACAGAGGTATTGTGCTTTAAATTTTCTTGTTGGTTGGTCTGTTTGTTGTGTAATAGCAGTGATTTTCAGTTGACTGAAATTTTGGTCAAATAAATTTGCGTATTGTAATAATCCTCCCTCAGTGGAGACTCGTGTTTTAGGTGTGCTTAGCCATCTTAAATTCTAGCATCTTTATTTTTATTTATTTATTTATTTGAGAGAGAGAGAGAGAGAGAGATACAGAAATAGGCAGGTAGACAGAGAGAATGGGCACGCCAGGGCTCCCAGCCACTGCAAACAAACTCCAGGTGCATGCACCCCCTTGTGCATCTGGCTAATGTGGGTCCTGGGGAGTCGAGCCTCGAACTGGGTCCTTAGGCTTCACAGGCAAGCTCTTAAACTCTAAGCCATCTCTCCAGCCCCTCTAGCATATTTATTAAACCTTATTGTTATAGGGATCAGAGTCTGTGCCCTGGAAGTCCTAACAAACTGGGCTTGGCCACCTGTCCTCAATTAGTAATGAAAAAACAGAAGAACAAACTTTCATCAGCGTGGCCAGAACAGAAAAGTCCACTGACCTTCCTCTAGTCCATCTTGGGGGTCCTGATAAGAGGCTATAGCAGGCAAGAGGCATGGATAGCTAAGCAGTTGATTCCTGGGGACATTCCAATTTCTTGGGGCTTATTGTTTTAATAATCTGTTAGCCAAAGGGAAAGGCAAAAGTGTCTTTAGAATATCTTCCATTCTTCCAGACTCCAGGCTGTTACATTAGCCATGAAAATTCTTGTAGTATAATTAACCATTTGCACTTCTCTCTCTCTCTCTCTCTCTCAACATGATTTCAAGTCTTGCTTCATATCTTTATGAATAATTTTTAACCTTTGAAAGAAAATTAAAAATACCCTTTTCCCAACAATCATCTCAAAGTTTCTCCATCCCTTTCATGTTGTGGTTTCTTATTGGTCTCTTCCATTTCTAATTGTGAAAGACTCACTTTCCCAGGCTGTGAATATCCCATTCCTAGTCCTGTTGGATGTCAAACCATAAGGCTTGGGTTTGAGTGAGAACTTGTTATAAGATTTGAAGAGCACGCCCCTCTCCTGTTTCTTAGTTTGGATGAGAAGAGGAAGGACATACAAATTTGCCGTGCTGACTTTAGTAGAATTCAGCTGGTAGAGATTGCAAAGCTGCCACAACTGTGGTGGTAGTCCCTCACACTGCAGATCTCTATGCAGGCACAATTTCCTTGTGATTATAAGGATATGCCAAGGGGCTTTTACCATTAAGGGGAATGGTCAAGTGAACTGATTGTTATAGAACTTTCACTTGACCTCTGGGTTTTCTGTGTATTAAAACTAAGGATGTTTTATTTTTAGCTTGGTGATTTCTAGAAATTAGAATAACATTTGTTGCTTGCAAAGCCTGACAGTTTGAGTTCAACTACCAAGTACCCATATGAAGTTATACACATAAATAGGTGTGTGCCTCTAGAATTCATTTGCAGTGGCAAGAGTTCTGATATCCCCATTCATTCTTCCCTTTCCTTTCCCTTCCCTTGTCTCTCACCTTGCAAATTAATAAGAATGGTTTTTAAAGAAAAGGGCACATATGTAAAATTTCACCCAAAATTCACATTTCACAATTTCTAAATAATATAGCACATAATTTTGCTCTGATCTAGGTATATAAACTGAATAGCAATTTCAATACATGAAACTTAGTGATTTAAATGTGATCCAGAGTTTTGTCTACGTTTACATACTTCAATGTATTATCTTTTTCATTGCTGTCAGCAAACATTGACACTTTAGATCTGTAAATTGGGAATGGTAATTATAACTCTTTTCATTTTTTGTTCTTCTATAAATGTGATTTTTATACAGTGGAACTATAAAACTGAAGTGATGGTTTGAGTAAAAAAAAAAAATTCAAAACAAATAACAAACTTGCTTGTTTTCTAGCTACTACAATTTGGGTGATGTCAGCCATGATTCTGTGAACAAGTTCCTATCCCATCTGATTGAGAAGTCACTAATTGAATTAGAGCTTTCCTACTGCATTGAAATTGGAGAGGTATGACTCCTAAATGGCTACTGTTTTAAAAATAGGACCTTTGTGTCTTGTGATTGGAAAATTTGTAACAAAACTATTTCAGTAGTGATCAGCAGTATGAACAAAATGAATTACTACTTCCATTTATAATTTTCACTATGTCATCCTTTGGAACTAGGATAACCGGAGCATTGAGCCTCTAACATATGGCCGCATAGCCTCCTATTACTATTTGAAACACAAAACAGTGAAGATGTTCAAGGACCGGTTAAAACCTGAATGCAGTCCTGAAGAATTGCTGTCAATTCTGAGTGTGAGTTTCTTGATATCATTACATTTTGTGAATATATATTTCATACCTTTGCTTATAATTTAGGTCTTAAATTGTCACTCAGTTATTAATATTTAGCGAAAACCATTTTTGTGCATCATCTTCTCTCAGAGGTCACTATAGTTTTCTAGACTAACTCCCCACACAGGTGATCACATAGCTGATTGTCCAACTGTGGATCTTTCTGAAAAGTACAATAGGCCAGTTACTATTTAAGCTAGGATGAAAGGTGTGAGCTGTCCGGAGCCAGCCTGGTGACCACCTGTCCTTAGAGACAGTTACCTCTTCAACTGTTACTGAAAGCTTTCTGATTGCTTCTTTGCCTGGTTTCTGATGAATATCTACCTATGATGTTATAAAAGTTTCATTACTCCAGGATCTACATGGCTAAGTTCCTTAAAAGTAATGCAACAGCCGGGCATGGTGGTGCACACCTTTAATCCCAGCACTCGGGAGGCAGAGGTAGGAGGATTGCCATGAGTTCAAGGCCACCCTGAGATGACAGAGTTAATTCCAGGTCAGCCTGGACCAGAGTGAGACCCTACCTCGAAAAACCAAAAAAAATTTTTTTTTAAAGTAATGCAACAAAACCTATTTAATAGCCCACTCCCAATCTTATCTATCCCCTTACACACACACACACACACACACACACACTTGGATCATGTGACAATAAGAAAGTTTCCTTTTTCTCTTTCATCGGGATGCTAAAAACTTTTAGTATCGAAATTTAAACTAAACACAAAAGGTGGGATTACTTTATAACAACCTGTCCTTGCCATAAGTAACCCAACCCTGTGAAATGTGACTCATTCCTGCAACAATAATGTTCTTTCCAAGAGTTTTGTCCCATAATCTAATTTCCTCTTATGCCCCACCTCATATAGGCCCCAAGACATTTCAGTCCTACTCATTATGGACTAAGCTTCCAGCATATGAACTTTTGGGGGCAAATGATATCAAACTCTAGCACATACTGACTTTAAAGTTGACCTAACTTGATATTCATAAGCATTTTTCTGCCTTCAGAATACTAGTAGCGAATACCTTTAAGCAGCTTTCTTGTACTGGACATTTCATCCAAGAATTTTTCATTGATAAGTCCATCTAAACCACACTCACTTGATACTAACATCACATCATTATTTCCATGTCACAAATTTACCAATTTCTCTAAGACTACACACTGAATAGTTTAGTTTAGCACCCAAGTGTGTTCTCTGAACCATTCCACTATACTGTCACACATATACTGTAACAGTCATATAACTTGTACAATAGTATATCTTTATCTTACTAATTTTTGTTGTTGATATTAGTGTGCTTAGTTTACAGTATACACTTTATTATAGGCATGTGCCTATATAGGAACAGACATACTGTACAGAGGATGTGTACACACCACTGTTTTAGGTATCCATTAGGGTCCTGGAGCAGGTCCCTTGGATAAAGGGAAGCTAAATAAGTCATTGTTCCCTGTGCTGCATCTTCACTGGCAAAAGACAAGACGTCTGTCCTTACTGTGCCACCAGTGTGCCAATGTCACACTGAGTGAAACCAATTACACTGATTTCATTGTCCATTTCTTGTTAAAGTAATGTCAACTTTTTCATGCATAGCTCTCTACCATCTACAAATATGTGGAAGAGAAACTCAGCAGTATATTTGCAGATGTTGTGCAGAATTTCCCAGGCGGCTTCCACAGCACAGTGTTATCTCCTCCTCGTTATGGAGTTTATTCAAGGAACTGTGAGCTTATGCTAGATAGTATCTAAATCCGTAATACCTTAATAAGTCTTCATTTTGAACAACAACAACAAAAATCCACAAGGAGATATGTAGGTACTACCATGTTGTTAATTTTTTGCTCAAGCTGTATTATCTATTTACTAGCTGACATACGTAACTACCAGGGAAGTATTAAAGGAATCAGTAAGATTTTGTGCAAACTAAAGATGATACAATTTCTGGAAATCATTCTTCACATTGAGAAGTTTTAGAAGTACATAATGATTACAAGTCATTCACAGAACTTTCTAGCCACCACACTCTCTTTTCCAGTGACACATGTCACTTTCCTTGTAGATTTGAGCCAGAAAGAAGCAGTGGGAGTGAAACTGTATAGAGCAAGGGCTTCTAGGTAAAACCTGTGGGGATAGATAACAGCTACTGCGCAAGTGACCTGTTTTCATCACCACTGATTTTGTTACTATAAATAAAGTCAGTGTCAGTGTTAAGAATTATTAGTGTTCCTGAGCTGATTACAATTAAAAAGCTTCTTTTGAGGTATTATGTTCAACTCACAGTAATATTTTCCTAAATTTAATTTTGTCCATGATGAAATTTTCTTATTTCTTAAGTTACACATGTGTATCTTGTTTGTTTTCTTTCTGTTAATCATAGTATAGAAAATATGTTGAGGTTTTTCTCTTAGATTTTCAGGATATATTACAATGTAGTTGTAGTGGGTGCAGAGAAGATAGAAGATAGCCATGGAATGAAAAAGATATTAAAACAATGATTCTCCAAAATGTTATAAAAAATGTAGAGACTATTATTTCCCCTCAGTTAACACAAAGGCATAGTTCCTGGTGTTTATTTCTTTGTTGCTGAGTGTGACTTACTTTATACTTTTCTCCTAGAGAAGACAAGTATTTAGAGCTTCATGCTTAAGAATGTTGCTGTTTTCCTAAAATAAACTGCTATTCTTACCCTTTATTATACACATTTTATATATTGCTAACAACTTTTCTAAAATTAGAAGTAGAATTTCCAGTGTGAGTTTGAGGCCAGCCTGAAACTATATAGTGAGTTCTAGGTCAACGTGGGTGGCAATCACAAAACAAAAAAAAGTAACTTTCATTTTGATAAAGGATACAATTATTTTATTGCCTTTACAATATTAAGAAAACATTTCAGGGCTGGAGAGATGGCTTAGCAGTTAAGCACTTGCCTGTGAAGCCTAAAGACCCCAGTTCGAGGCTTGATTCCCCAGTACCCACGTTAGCCAGATGCACAAGGGGTGCACGTGTCTGGAGTTTGTTTGCAGTGGCTGGAGGCCTTGGTGCGCCCATTTTCTCTCTCTCTGCCTTTCTTTCTCTCTGTCGTTCTCAAATAAGTAAAACAAATAAAAAATAAATAAATAATTTTTTTTTTTTTTTTTAAAGATTTTTATTAACATTTTCCATGATTATAAAATATATCCCATGGTAATTCCCTCCCTCCCCACCCCCACACTTTCCCGTTTGAAATTCCATTCTCAATCATATTACCTCCCCATTACAATCATTGTAATTACATATATACAATATCAACCTATTAAGTATCCTCCTCCCTTCCTTTCTCCACCCTTTATGTCTCCTTTTCAACTTACTGGCCTCTGCTACTAAGTATTTTCATTCTCACACAGAAGCCCAGTCATCTGTAGCTAGGATCCCCATATGAGGGAGAACATGTGGCGCTTGGCTTTCTGGGCCTGGGTTACCTGACTTAGTATAATACTTTCCAGGTCCATCCATTTTTCTGCAAATTTCATAACTTCATTTTTCTTTACCGCTGAGTAGAACTCCATTGCAATAAATAAATTTTTTAAAAAATTTCAAACCAGCATAGTGGGATACACATTTAATTCCAATACTCGTGTGGCTGGATAGGGGATTACTATGGGTTCAAGGCCATGCTATGTTTATAGAATGTGTACTAGGTCAGCCTGGGTTGATCACCCTACCTTGAACCCCATGCTCTGCTCCAAAGAAGAAAGGAAGGAAGAACATTTAACCCAGTCATCTTGTGCATTCTTTCCATGGTTTTGGCACTGAAACATTCCACTTTTCAGAATTGCATAGCATATACTTAGTTTTAAAAAAATCCACAAATTAGGTCATTTATACCTTTTCTTTTGAACTCTATTCATTGATCTCTTTACCTGTCTTGGTAGGCTGCTTGGAACGAGTCCTGTTGTTTCAGGATGGCACTCTATGAATAACACTTTTCACCAAAGGGTATTGACAACAAGAAGTGTCTAAGTTTAAGGTAACACTTACTGCTTCCATACAAGAAGGGTGTAGTAAGAAAGAAGCTTATCAGGAAGAGATTCTCTCAGGAAATAAGGCTAAATCAAAGGTGGTTTATCCTCTATATGTTATTCTCCATTTTTTCATATTAAATTCTTTGGTCACCTTTCTATCTACATATATTGATTCATTTAAAAAAATAGTGTGCAGCACTTGTGAAGTTAGGATGTAGAATACTGAGCATTACCAGTGAACTTCCTGCATGTATGTCTATGAGTAGACACATGATCTGGGCCATGGTCATGCACCATGGAAGACACCTTGGAAAGATGTCTCTGCTGACAGACCCCTCAAAGTGCTTTTCTTCTAAAGGCAGAGCAGATGTATGTTCTATTCTTCATGTTACTGTTCTTCTAAAGATAGGACTTAATATGAAGGACACTAGAGAAAATGGATGGTCCAAAGTGAACATCTCAATGGCAGAAGTTGTAACTAAGTACTTACAATTTAGATTAAAGTTGCTTTTACTTCATAAGACAAAGACTTTGAATTAATTTGATGAAAAATCATAAAATGTATGAACTCAACAAAGCTCTTTGAACTTTGAATTACAGTAACCTCTTCACAGTGATTAGGTGAGTTCGTGTGATTCTGTAAGTTCGAGACTTAAAAGAATTACTACTTCATTTAAAATGTATAGTGTCAGCTAAAAATGTATGTATTCCAAAAGATTAGCAAATCTATTAAAGCTGTCAACAACTAAAAGAGAAGATGGAATTATGACTGTCAGATTAGGTGTGGCACCAACATGAGTTCTTTGCAGACTAGGAAAGACTGGAAGAAAGGGGTCAGGATGGGACCTATCTGCCATTTGCATGTTTCTTTTTCTGCTGACATGGTGGGTGTTTTAGAAATATTTTTGTCCTTCAGAATATTGTGGACCTTTTTTCTTTTGATTTTGGTAGTTTGTTACACTTCCTGGAACTAATTTCCACTGATAATTACTCCATTGTATGAAAACCATTATTCTAGTCAACATTGACCAAAAAAATGCTCTTCCATTGGCATTTTTTCTCTAGTAGTTTGTGTGTGTGTGTGTGTGTGTGTGTGTGTGTGTGTGTGTTTTCTGTGTGGCATGTGTGGGCTATATGCATGTGTGTTCAAATGTGCACGTGCCGTATGTGGACTTGCAGGACAGAGCAGAACATCAGGTGTCTTCCAATATCATGCTTATGGTTTCCTTAAGATGAAGTCCATCACTGAACCCAGAGCTGCCATTTTCAGGCAGACTAGCTGCCCAGAGTCTCACTCCCCACAGGACTGGGGATACAGGCATGTGTGGCCATGCCCAGCTGTTTAAATGGTTATTGAGGGACAGTAGACATTTTTCCCTGCTGAGCCATCTCCCCAGCTGAACAGTTTATGTCTTCGCTTTTTTTATATCATTGTCTTTCAGTGATGGTAATGTACTCCATTGTAGGTAAGGCCAAAGATTCCAATGAGACTTTTCTCACTAACCTCATTCTACAGTAGTGTTCACAATAAATCCATTTAAAAATATAAAATTTTTAAAGCACCTTGTTTACACAGTAGGTAGTATATCGGTCTCATTAAATAACTAATTTTTACGCATAGCAAGGGCAAAATAACTAATTTTTAATTTAGTTTCTATTGTATCTAGGATCTTATATACATTATTTGTAAGCATCAAACAACCTTTGATGATAGTAATATGTAAACACTGAAAATTAATTGTAATAAAATTAAGTTTTTTTCATGATCTACACAATGTAATTCTTTCTCCTATATCTTACTTTCCCAGATATATTTTATCTTTATCCTGTGACTTAATTCTATCAGTAAAAACCACTTTATGTCATTAGTATAAGATACTTTAAGAAAATAAATTAAGAATATTATTTAATATTACCATTATTTGTGATCTTATAATCTATGCAAAAACTAAATTGCAAATATTAATTACTAGGAAAATAATCATTTTTAGTGTTCCTTTTTGAAAACATATTTTAAATTTTAAACAATCTAATGCTATTTGTTAAAATGTTAAGTATCTCGTAAGAACTCTTGCCAACATTTTTTTAACACCATGAATTAATAAGCTTCATAATTGAGGCAGCTGCTTCACACTTTATTGTTAACCAGTGACATTACGTCTGTCTTGCTCCATTGATGCCCTCCTCCTACTTGCTGAAGCATTTAGCAGTTTTGGCAACAGGGATTACATGGCTTGTAGTTAGTAGACTAATTAGATATAAGAGAACATCCTGAGGGAAAAGGGCATTTAAAAAGTAATTTGAAGAATCTCTTAATGATCTTGGCAATGAAAACCTAACTCCAGAGTACAGAGTGTCTATCTTCATTGTAAAACAGGACCATGACTGATATGTTATTAGACTTGCAGAAGATAGTCTATTTTAAAACAGTAATAGAAATGAAAAGCTATCAATACTGGTAAAAAAAAAAAAACTATTTCAATGTAATTTTTAGTGTCGTTACTATAGTATTAGTAACTAAAATAAAGTAAAATACGCCTCAAATATTTTTGTGCCTATAGAATTTTCAGAATTTTTTTAAAGTTGGACATACACAAAAATATTCAATGAGATTATAATTCAACATGGTGCTATATGTATATGCCACACTTCCTTTTGAAGTTATTAAATTTTGATTTAACAACAAAAATTTGGATGTGGATCAAAAGAATAAATTTCATGTGTTCATGTAGAATACAGCAATTCTAAATTTAGAAAATGTTTAGAGTAAAGCAGTGTTTAATCCCAATAAATTTCCAGGTATTCATATAAAATACAGCAATTACAAATTCAGAAAAGTTTTAGAGCATTGCAATTTATAATCCCAATAAATTTCCAAGTTTGGCAGTACTGTTTTCTTTAAAGCCACACTGGTTCCTTGCTATTCACATATCTGTAGCACTTTCACTAACAGAGTATTCATAATGCTTGAATTTTGTCATGCTTTTAGCATAGCTACAAATCTTTTAGTAGAAAGTCATAAAAATATATTTCTCAAACTTGTGAAGTAGAAAACTCAGCAGTGATTTTTTAGAGATAAATTTAAAGCTAAATACATCTTTCATCTTTTCAAAACAAGCCACTTTTGAATAGTTCTTTTGGGGCCCACAGCATGTAAAATTAAAGCATTCATGAAGGGAGAAAGATGGAAGGAAGGAAAGGTTAACTGAATAACAGTGATTACCCCTAGCCTCATGACCTTCCATTTCCAAATCACCTCATGACAGTGGCAGGGTCCCATCTGCTACTCTTGATACTCCTTGTAGGGAACCTGATGGGATGTCTTCCAGGGCTTGTGAGAAGAGCTTCCCTGACCTCCAGACTGGGGGTGGCCTGGCATCTTTTAGAGAGGCACAGATGGCAAATGTCTTAGGAAAAAGAAATCTTTTTAATTCTCTTGGTTGATTTCCATGGAGACCTTCCTTATTCTTCATCATTTGTTAGCTTCTCCCAGCACCCTGTACTTACAAGCTTTCTTCAACAAATACAAAGGAAAAGTTTGTTGCCATTTAGGAAATTGGAATTTTTAAGCTTTGTGTTCTCATGAACACAAAATATATCTGTGATACTACCTAAGTTTGTCCTATTATCTACATCCATACCACCCTGAAGGCACCTGACCTTGTCTGACTTTGTCCTGTTATAAGTTTTTGTTCCTTTCTGTACTGTTTACCTTTAGTTTGTAAATGGTCACAAAAACTAGAGACTCAATTACCAAGATTCTAGATGTTGGTGGTTAAATAGAGTTCTTAGGTAAGAAATGAGTTGAGGGCTGGAGAGATGGCTTAGTGGTTAAGGCACTTGCCTGTGAAGTCTAAGGACCCATGTTTGACTCTCCAGATTCCACATAAGCCAAACACACCAGGTAAAGCATGCACAAGGTCACATACATGCACAAATTGGTACACACGTCTGGAATCCAGTTACAGTGGCTGGAGGCCGTGGCATACCAATACGTTCTCTCCCTCCCCTCCCCCCTCATACACAACACACACACACATTAAAAAAAGGAAAGTCTATTGAGCTTACCTCAAAAAAATGAGTTGAGATACTAAATTATGAATAACCTGAATATTTCTTCCACAACCATGTTTTTCTTACTTCAAATTTTTTGAAAGACCCAGTGTGGAAATGACACAGTATGGAAAATAATTTTTAAAAATATTTTATTTATTTGACAGAGCAAGAGGGAGACAGAGGGGAATAGAGAAAGAGAATGAGTGCACCAGGGCCTCCAGCCACTGCAAAAGAACTCCAGATGCATGTGCCCCCTTGTGCATATGGCTAATGTGAGTCCTGGGGAATCAAACCTGGGTCCTTTGGCTTTGCAGGCAAACTCCTTAACTGCAAAGCCATCCCTCCAGCCCTGGAAAAGTAATTTTAAAGTCTTTTTTTTTTTTTGGTTTTTTTTTTCTTTTTTTTGATTATTAATTGATACTTTAATATCACTGTTCCTTGAAAAATTATGATTTTTAAACATTTTTTTGTCATTCTACCTAGTTTTCTTTTTTTTATTATTATTATTAGTTTTCTATTCAGCAAAAACAGGCAGTTTGGTACCATTATTAGGCTCATCCATGACCCACCCCCTCCCCATTGGCCCCTCCTTGTTGAGGTATATGGGTCATGCATTGTGGAGTTAGCCCACAGTTATTGGCACAATAAATGTCTCTGCATATCTTGGCCCAACATGTGGCTCTGACATTCTTTCTGCCCCCTCTTCCACAAAATTTCCCTGAGCCATGTTGGGTTCATTTTTGGTCTGCTTCAGTGATGAGGTGTTGGGGGCCTCTGAGGCTCTGGCTCTCTGATTTGGTAGGAGTTGATTTTTCTCTGTGTTGGTCTTCTTCCCCCTTGTGCTGGTATCTGGTTCATCAGGAAAACAGCACCCTTGCTTGTTTCGCCAATTTTCCTTAGTTTCAGTCAGGGCCCTTTTGAGGTATGATGGGATAGCTGTCTCCTTAGGATCGATCTGCATCTATCTGAAAAAGAGAAGCAGATTCTCCAACGGAGAGTAAGTTACCACCAGGACAAATGAGATAACCCTTACTTTTTTTATAGAGAGTCTAATAGGTGTAGGCCCTCTTGTAGCCCATAATTGACGATAGTTTGATATTGGAAAGTGGGCTTATGTTTGGGTATGGTTCTGACTTGTTTCCCTGCTCCAGCTATGGGTCTTGTACCACTGAGGGGATCAGTTAGCCAAATCAAGAGCAGTTGGTTCCTTAGTTTCAGCTGGGGCACTTTTGAGGTATGATGGGTTTTTTTTTGTTTTTCGAGGTAGAGTCTCACTCTAGCTCAGGCTAACCTGGGTTCACTATGTAGTCTCAGGGTGGCCTTGAACTCACCACGATCCTTCTACCTCTGCCTCCCGAGTGCTGGGATTAAAGGCGTGCACCACCACGTCCGGTTTAGTTAATATATGTAAAACTCTAGTGGTGGTTTTCTTCCCAAGGAGCCCTATCATGAGTCATTTTGCAAAACATATCATTATTATTTTGAGTTCTTTTAAAACAAGCTTATGAGATAAAAATTTGCATAGTATACAATTTACTCATTTAGAATATACATCTAGTAGTGTTTACTGTGTTATGTACACAGAATTGAATAGCCATGAACACAATCAGTTTTATCACTCAGAAAGTCTATAACCTTCATTCCCAATTTCTATTCTCCAATTGTTTGCCCTGCAACCTGACCCTAACCAGTCTATCTTCTGCCTTTTCCTATTCTGGACTCTTCCCTCCTCGTAGGTATTAATTACATATCTTTAACCAACTTTTTCCCACTCCCAACCACCCAAGCCTCTGATAACCACTGGTCTAATCTTTATAAGATCAGCTCTAAATCCTGTATATGAATGAGCTCATGCCATGTTCATCTTTCTGTGCCTGGCTCACTTCACTTAATGTTCTCCACATTCATCTGTATTGTCACAATTGACAGAATTAGTTTATCTTGAAAAGTGAATCATATTTCATTGTATTTGTATTCCACATCTTCTTTATCTAGATACCTGTTGATTGATACCTCAAATGATGACATGTCTTAGCTATTCTGAGCAGTATTACAGTAAATATGGGAGAGCACATACCTGTTCAATATGCTGATTTCATTTCCTTTGGATATATATAAGTAGAAGTGGATAATATACTAGTTCTGTTTTAATTATTTTGAGAAACTCCCATGTGCCACTCTCTGTGATGGCTATAGTGAACACAGCACTTTAGACCGCTTGGCCATCCTAGCTTTCTCATGATGAGTATACTAATTTACATTCTTAACAACAGTGTATGAGTTCTTTTTTTTTTCTATACTCTCACCAAGGCTTTTCATCTTTTTAACTATACCCACTCTTACTAGAGTTACATGACAGCCATTTATTTGTTTTCTTTGTTGGAAAAGTCTGTTCAGATCGTTTGCCTTTTTAAATATTATTGCTCATTTTATTGCTATTGTTTGAATTCTATATATATTCTGGGTAACTCCTATGAAATGTATAGTTGGCAGATATCTTTTCCCCTTCCTTATGCTTTTCTCTATACCCTTGTTTCCTTTTCTGTGCAAAGCTTTCCAGTTTAATATAGAGCTGTCTATTTTTGTGCTTATCACCTGTGCTTTTGAGGTCCTATCCAAAAAGAGCACTGCCTAGTCCAGTAGCATGAAACTTTTCCTGTGGTTTCTTTTATAAGCTTCATGGTTTTCTGTTTTACATTTAAATCTCTATTTTGTTGTGAATTAATTTTTAAATATTTTATTTATTGGAGAGAGAGATAATGGGCATCACAAACAAACTCCAGATGCATGCATCACCTTGTGGTTACATTGGCACTGCCAAATCGAACCTGTGCCTTTCCATTTCACAGGCAACTGCCTTAACTGCTAAGCCATTTTCCCTGCCCCTGAGTTAATTTTTGTATGTGATATAAGAAAAGGATACAATTTCATTATTCTGTATACTGACATGCAATCTCTCCAGTATCGTTTATTGACCAGCCTGTGTTTTTCCCATTATGTGCTTTTTTTCCAAATCCATTGGCTACAGAGGTTTGGGTTTCTGAGCTCGGTATCCATTTCCACTATGCTTATGTGTCTGCTTGTTTGCTTGTGCCATGTTTGGCTTTGTAGTACATGTTAGGTCACATCACATGATACCTCTGCTTTTTTTTCTGTTTACTCACAATGCCTTTGGCTGCTGGGGCGGGGGAAGTCATGATTCCATTGAATTTTTTTTATTTGTACTTTTTCTATGAAGAATGTCATTAATTGTAGAGATTGTGTTTTGGATGTAAATTTCTTTGAGTAATAATACATGTATTAAAATTATATTTATCCAGCCCACAAACAGAGGATATTTTTCTATTTGATAGTGTCCTCCTTAGTTTATTTCATCAATTTTTTTGTGTTCCAGTCTTAGTGAGGAAATCTTTTGCCTCTTTGGCTAAGAATCTAAACATTTCAATTTTTATAGTTTTTGTTTATGAGATTATTTCCTTGATTTTTTTGAATAATTTTGGTACTACTACACAGAAATTATTTATGTTGTTTTGTTTTGTTTGGTTTTTAGGTTTTTCAAAGTAGGGTCTCTCTCTAGCCCAGGCTGACCTGGAACTCACTATGTAGTCTCAGGGTGGCCTTGAACTCACAACAGTCCTCCTACCTCTGCCTCCCGAGTGCTGGAATTAAGGGCATGCGCCACCATGTATGTTATTTTTTTATATGATGAAACTTTCCTGAATTCACTTACTAAATCGAATAGCTTCTTGTTGGCATTGTTAGCAGTTTTGGTATATAAAAGCATGTTGTCTACAGAAAGGATAATTTAATTTATCCCCTCCAACTTAGGTGCTGTTTTAATTTTCTTCCTCTTGCCTGTTGCTCTGCCTAGAACTTATAGTACTCAGTTGGACAGAAGTGACAACAGTAAGAATCCTTGTTTGAAAAATACTTATTTATTTATTTAAGAGCAACAGAGAAAAAGAGGCAGATAGAGAGAGAGTGAATGGGCATGTTAGGGCCTCCAGCCACTGCAGACGAACTCCAGACACATGTGCCCCCTTGTGCATCTGGCTAACATGGGTCCTGGGGAATCGAGCCTTGGACTGGAGTCCTTAGGCTTCATAGGCAAGCGCTTAACCACTAAACCCATATCTCTATCCCTGAAAATATTTTTATTTATCATTAGTAGTAATTAGTTATAATGATACTGAATTGTCAATACACCTGCATTCATCTTGAAAAGCCAAAAATTGTCTTGTAATGACACTATCACTGAAGAGGATTATCTTGCTAGAAATAGAGTCTCTACAAATTTTAACCATTTTCCATTCTACTTTGGATAAGCTCATTAGATTTTTAAAATAACTGAAACGTAAGTGGAAACTTTACTGTTGAACAAAACATGAAGTCTAGTTATCCTAATAAACCTAAGGTTGTGCTCAAAGAATTTTTAATCTCATCCTAGTGAAATTTAAGTATGCTAAAATTATTATCAAGGTGTCTATAATCGAGCAGATGGAGCAGTTCAGAAATGAGTTTTTACTCATTTGCCATTAAAAATGGTGATTAGAACTTTTAAAAAGTTTATGCTGACTCATGTCTTATAAAATAAACCTCCCCATTACAAATATTGTCAAATGCAATTTCAATTTAAACTGTAGCAATCTTGACTTTCAGTCTCTGTAAGGAGCCAGATCAGTATTTAAATATAATTAAATATAAATAAATATAACTAGACATAACCTTTCATCCACTGAATGTGTTTCAGTGTCATTTTTATGTAACAAAGCAAAAGAATATTGTAAAACCCCTTCAGTGGCTGGGTATATAACTCAGTGGTAGAACACTTAGCAAGTATATGCCAGGACCAGACCCCAGCACTGTAAAGAACAAACAATCTAAAATATTTTCCAACTACCAAGCAGTGTTCTGAAATGTTATATCATTTTGGAAAAGGTGGAAAATATCATAGAAATACCATTTGGTGCTTAGGGGCCTCTTAACCTTTGCAGGATAAGTAACATAATGAACTTTTCCTTTATATACAATGTAGAAATATAACAGAAATATACACATGTACACACACCTATAATAACATGATTTGGGATAAAAATTTTTGTAGATTTTTTGTAAAGTATATTCTAATATATTAAAAAATATGTCATTGTTTTTAGCTATCTCCATTATTGAATTAGATTTTATGTATTACTGTCTTTTAGTTATGTTTAGAAATTCAAGTAGCACAAATACCCCTAATTATTTTTTATTCTCAGCCAGATGTCCTTATACTTGATAAAAGAAAGCTCACCCATCTTGGTTGTTATTAGACCTTCCCCCCAGTAGTCCTTATCCATTACTTTTATGATTCTAGTCCATTCAGGCTGCTGTAACAAAGGTAGTGTCAAATAACTGGCTTTCCTAACAGCATCCACTCCTCACAGTTCTAGAGGACAGGGTGGCTAAGATCAAGGTCCCACTGCCTTACTCATCTATCTTCTCTCTGTCTCATGTGGCAGAAAGGGTAAAGGAACTCTGAAGTCACTAATGAGGGCACTAATCCTATTCAAAAGAGCTCTGATCTGATGACTAAGTCCACTCCCAAATGCCATTATATTGAGTCAGGATTCAACATATTTATTTGGGAAAAAGGAAAGCAAACATGGCATAGTTATATAGAGATTCTCATTTCGCTCAATAAAATGGAGATTCTAGGTATGTTTATGGTAATGTCAGTGGAATGATATAGACATATGCATTATTTTGAAAGACTTAATAGAAAATGGATTTTAAGGAAGTAAAAACAGTAAATATTGTTAATCTTACATAGTACTTTGCAGAAATAATACTAGAGAATCAATATTTTTTGTTTGGTTTTTTGTTAGCATCATTCTTTAAAGGTGCTGTGACATATTTTTGTGCTGTTATGAATGTTCCTGTGGTAACCACGAGGGAAAAAGTGATACAGGAAGGAACAAAGTCCTTAGAAGGGAAACAAGAAAATAAGAATGCATAAATACACCATTGACCTTAGCCAAATACAGGTACAGACAAGTTACCAATTGTATAGAGGGATAGTAAGAAAATTCCCATCTGTTTTCTTAATCTGGAAAGGTAGGACAGCATCTGAAACTAATGAAGTAGGGAAATACCTTTAAATTTAATAGAAGATCATAAGTAAATCGAGGTGCCCACTGTGCGACAAAATTCATGACACTTGAAATGTAGCTCCTGATATCAGCATGGTCATTTTCACTTCATTGAGTAAATGGCAATTCATTTTATTTCTCAAAGCCTCAGTTTCCACACTCATTTTAAAAGCAGGGGGAGTGGGGGTGGCCGTGGTGATGCAGCCTTTAATCCCAGCACTTGGGAGGCAGAGGTAGATGGATCACCTACTGTGAGCTCAAGGCCACCCTGAGACTACATAGTGAGTTCCAGGTCAGCCTGGACTAGAGTGAGACCCTACCTGGAAAAAAACAAAAATAGCGGGGGGGGGGGGGGGTCAGGAGAGGACTGGAGAGATGGCTTAGTGGTTAAGGGCTTGCCTGTGAAGCCTAAGGACCCTGGTTCAAGGCTCAATTCCCCAGGACCCACATAAGCCAGATGCACAAAGTGGCGTATGCATCTGGAGTGCATTTGCACTGACTGAAGGTGTGCCCATATTCCCTCTCCCTCCCTCCCTCCCTCCCTCCCCCTCCCTCCCTCTCTCCCTCCTCCTCCCTCCCTCCCTCCCTCCTTCCCTCCTTCCCTCCCTCCCTCTCCCTCTCTCCCTCTTCCTCTCTCTATCTATCACTCTCAAATAAATAAATAAAAATAAAAAAACTTCGGGCATGGTGGCACTCGCATTCAATCCCAGCATTTGGGAGGCAGAGGTAGCAAGATCGCTGTGAGTTTGAGGCCACCCTGAGACCTCATAGTGAATGCTAGGTCAGCCTGGGCTAGAGCAAAACTGTGCCTCAAAAAACTAAAAAACAATTAAAATTATGAATAAAAACTTTGTTCATTTTTGCTAGCTGTGGCTCTGTGCGACAAAATTCATGACTACATGAAAGACTACAACATTTTGTGTCCCTTATGATTCCAAGTCATCTTTGCTGTTCCCTTAGCTTCTACTCCTTTGGAGAGTTTCTTCTTGTTTCAATGTATGATAACTCCATCTAAGTGGCCTCTGTGTCCTTGATTTCAGTGGCATTTTTAAGATCAATTTTACCATACACAAGCTGTAAAACATGATAATATAGCCACTGTAATAAAGTGAATGTTTCCATCACCTCAGTTACCCTTTTCCATGGCTCCCTCTTAGGTTCCTCTGCCTTAGGTATCAAGGCAGGGAGGGCATGGTGGCAGAAGGCAGTGGTAACTGAGGTGACAGGGCTAGATAAAGCCTCTGAAACAGGAAGTTCCTTTGAAGTATGCAGAGTATTAGTCAGATTACAGGTCATTACCATCTCAGTGCTAGGTTGAATTGGTTATACCCATTCCTCAGCCTGGACTGTATGATAAGATCTTGAGTCTGGTCTTCCTGACATGATTTTAATGTGCCTATGCACTCCTGTAGTCCTAGTTCACCCCAATAAACTTACAGAGTAGCATCCTTCTTCCTGCTAGGAGTAAGTCCTTTATTAGTCCGTGCTGTATGGATAGTGCCAGACAGATGGCGCTGTTTATGCATCCACTCAAGTAAAGAATTATCCTCCTTGGGGGAGGGAGGGTATTACCATGGGATATTTTTTATAATCATGGAAAATGTTAATAAAAATTGAGAAAATAAACAAATAAATAAATTTTTTTTAAAAAAAAGAATTATCCTCCACCCTCAGAATAGCATCTGTCAGGGAAGGCACTGTCTGAAAAGCCACTATTTTGTGCAGTAGATGGAGTAACTTAGAACAGGGCACAGCCTTATCTCAGTAGTTTGCCACCTGATAATCCGTGGAATGTAAGTATGTCTCAGAAAGTCAGTGACTTCAGAAAAGTAGAACCCATGTATACATAATTAGAGAGTAAGAGAGATTTGCAAATGTTACTCTCCTCAGATTCATAAAATTTCATACTTTTCTTATGTTCCATTCAATAGTTAGATTTAACTAAAAGAAAAATGCAGTTTAGCAGAAGCACTATGATCTCTCGTTTTTAAAGTATTTCCATTGGCATCAGTCATTTTTTTCTTTACTTTTTCTCCACCTAGTCCTGAGGATTGAACCCAGGACCTCATGCATGCTAGATAAGTGCTGTACCACCAAACTTTATCCCAAGCCTTTTTTTTTTTTTTTTTTTTTTTTTTGAGACAAAAATATCACTAAGCTGCCCAGGCTGGGCTTGAACTTGCAATCTTCCTGCCTTAGCCTCTCAAGGAGTGGCATTATAGCCCTGTACCATCACACCAAGATTATTTTTCTATGTATGCTTGCTTCAGCTTACTAGATTTAGGTCTTCCATGAGTATCTTGTGGCATGAAGAATACCACAGATTATGGATCTTTTCTGTTACTTATTGAACAATGTCAGTAAATGTGTAAGATACCAAAAAGGTGTCATCTTCGTACAGATGAACAAATAAACTTTCGCAAGCCCTGTGCCTGAACCCATAGTGTCACTGTGCTGGACACAAAGCCCAGGAAGATGTGACTTTGAACATCAAGTAGTGAAAGGAAGTAAAAGAGTGGGAAGTATCAGTAAAACATCAAAAGAAACAGTGAATACAATTAAAAATCATAGTAAAATCAAAAGTTAAATAGTCTTTGGGACCCACATCAATGTGATGTGCTCTATAGTGGACTAGAACTTAAAATAGATATTTTATATTTATTTTATTTTTTAATCATTAGTTCAGATTATGTAATGGTCATTTAAGTTATTTATGGGAATTCAGCTTCTGCAATATCATGTGTTTTTCACTAGTCAAAGATTTTGATCACAGTAAAATACAGTTAGAATAGTACACAAATAAAGATATATACATGTGTGAATATATTTTTGATGATTTGAAAAACCCACATCTTTATGGGTCTGGAGTCTGTAAACATCACTCATCATCACTTTATGGAGATATTAAAATGCTCAAAACTCCTTAATGAAAAGCTGATAAGGCTGAGGAGTATAATGATAGAGCCTATGTTTAGCATATGTAAGTGGGTTCATTCTCAAGCACATGTACACAATTCATGAATGAATACATGCATGTGTAAATGTTGAAGAGATGAAGTGTTGATAAACTTTTGAGCAAAAATATAGTAGTTTTTTCCTTTTTGAAGAAGGCAAAATCCACTGACATTTACTGTATCAGTGTATCAATAAAATAAAGCCACTGTTCAAACAGTCCTCTTTCTTTAAGAAGTAGTAAGTACACTGCTACATGAGATCCAGGAAGGCACATTTGCCTGATGCAATGTCATACTATACTCTAGAAGTGTACTTTCTAGCTAATCAGCCCCAAATGAATTCCAAACTTAAGAGCTGTTATAAACCTTAAACATGTACTTTGTTTTCTAGTGTTTAACATGCCAAGGAACGGCAACCTAAATTGAGGAATTGGGTTAATCTAGCTTACTTATAGTGTGTATCTGCATATTTCATATATATGTATGTGTATATATGTATGTATGTACATATCTGGCATATGTGTGTGTGTGTGTGTGTGTGTGTGTGTGTGTGTGTGTGTGTGTACGTATGTATCTATGTATGTATGTATGTATCAGATGTTATGGGGTTTGAATGCAACTTAGCCATAAAAATTCGTGTTTGCTTTCTCTTGATTCACACAGAGCAGATGGATGCTTGACTGCCTGCTAATCCACAGCTGGAATGGTTTCAGCAGTCTCCACGTTGTTGGGTTAGAGTGGCTTTTCTAGTGGACTGAGAGGGCAGCAGAAGAGGGATATCATTATTCATCAGCATCCCAGTGGGAGCGCTGCCAGCAGAGATTAATTTTTTCTGTTATGCTTGTAAAACAAGCTCGGGTGGAGTCTCTAATCCTCAGGGCACGGGTGGCAGATCAAGGAAGATGCTACAAAGCTAGTTAATTTTCTGATTCTGGGGAAAACAGAAGCTCTGTTAGATGTATAAATACATGATTGCAAATTTAAGTAGCTCAAATCCAAATGGGATCTTCTCAGACATCTGGCATTGAAAATCTCTTTATTTTTCTTTGTTGTCTTTAAATAAAACTTATTAAAAGTTTACCCTGGGAGCTAAAATACTCTTAAGTATTAGGAAGCAATTGATTTTATGAGTTAGTACCTTAAAATATTTTTCAAAACATGAACTAAAGCTAAAACTTTCTACCTAAACAGACTCTTAAGTTAAATGCTGGAAGTAGCCACTTGGATTTCTTACAAAAATAAGCCTGAGTTGTCTGATTTACAGTTGGTTTTACATTGTTATTTGTCTCTTTTAAGTATATGTCCAGCCTACTTTTCAAAGTTTTTATTTTCATTTTCCAATTTATGATTTTCTTGTAGCACCTCTTTCCTTTATCTTAGTATGTGACCTATCAGTATATTCATATTTATAAGCAATAAATATGGGTTTAAAGATAAAGGAGGGCTGGAGAGATGGCTTAGCGGTTAAGCGCTTGCCTGTGAAGCCTAAGGACCCCGGTTCGAGGCTTGGTTCCCCAGGTCCCACGTTAGCCAGATGCACAAGGGGGCGCATGCGTCTGGAGTTCATTTGCAGAGGCTGGAAGCCCTGGCGCGCCCATTCTCTCTCCCTCTATCTGTCTTTCTCTCTGTGTCTGTCTCTCTCAAATAAATTAAAAAAAAAAAATTAAAGATAAAGGAAAGGACTGTTTGGTCAACCATAACAGATCTTATAATCTGGCTCCTAATTAATCAAAAATACTGTTTTGGTTAAGCTTTGCCATTAAGAAGAAATAGCCTCTTCTAGTCCCTATTGAGCATTCCTTTCCATATTTTTCAGAACTAAATGTCATATATCCATAGCATGTTTATTGGCTTTGTTTTGATGTTTGCTTTTGTTTGGAGGACAAATGACAGAAAATTATTGAAACCAATCCAAGAATAGGATGATGGTTTAAGGTATGCCATGTAATTTTATTAACAAATTGGTTCTAACTACAATGTTTTCTGTAATTCCTAAAATCATTCAGACTACAGTGCCACAAAAGGAGTTTCACAATGTTCTGGGTAGTGCAAGACCTGCTGAAATCTTTAGAAACTCCCACTGTGCTTACTTTGAGAAACATGGCGCACATATCATAGTAGCAGCTCCACATTACTGGGATGAACCTTCAAGCCACACACATTTTATAAGAGGAAGGGAATTTGTTTGAAGCTTACAGATCCAGGGGAAGTTCAAAAATGGTGGGAGAAGCTGGTCCCCTTTCACAGGTCCTTGCAGAGAAAAATATCATCACAAACACTACTAGCAAGCACAATCCAGGAACCCCAGGCAGACCTCAAGCACTCTGCATATCACACTTTAGGGCTGGACCCTAGGATCTGCCCACAGTGACACCTCCTCCAGCTAATGCTAGAAATCTGTTACTAGCTTTTTATTTTTATTTTATTTATTTATTTGAAAGAGTGTGAGGGGAGGATGGGTGTGGCCGGGCCTTCTGATGCTTTCTTCAGCCTTGTGCAGCTGGTTTATGTGGGTCATGGGGAATTGAACCTGGGTTCTTTGGCTTTGCAGGCAAATACCTTAACCACAAAGCCATCTCTCCAATCCTAAGTTATAAGCTTTAATAGACTACTAAATCTATTAGGGGGACATCCTTTCAAACTATCACACATACATTCTGGTATGTTTATTTAAAATCAGTCTACCTGATGACTCTCATCATAACTTACACAATGAAGTAAACCTTTGATTAGCAGGTTTTGTTAGTTCTAAGTCCTTATCTTTTTATCAAGTGCATTTCCTATTTTCAGAGGAGATACAGATTTGTCACGTTACTCAGTAGATGTCAAAGTTCGATGCTTCTTACAAGAGGTTTCTGTGAACATGTAAGATTTAAAGAAGCCAGGAAGACTTTCTAGTCCTGTTCAGGTAGCCATGGGAGATTATGTGAAATGAATGTAAGCAGCCTCTCAGAAGTTAGAAAAATGACTGAGTGGTTATGATCAAGCCTAGGACAGTCTGTTAAATTATAAGTTAATAATGAATGCTGACAAGAAGTCACTTCCTGTTCCAAATAAAACTGTAGTATCTTTAAGTACTGTGTTTAACTTTTTTAAAGAACAAAAACCCTACAAGTATAGTTTTGTTTTACATGTTTATACCATACTTTTTTTAAAATTGTGCTTTTCAAATTTGGCTTACAAATTGTGTAGTGGCTTTTGGCCTTCTCCCTGCATACTGAAAACTGTTTCAAGAGAGAGCAGCAGCATTTTTTCAGTAAGTCCTTAATTCTAAGCAATATATTCTTAAGTCAAAGTAGAGAAATAGAGTAGTAGAAATTTTCAAAGGTTTAGGAATATCTACAATGTCCTTTTTATTCAAAGCAGGCTTTTCTTATATGGTTACTCATAGACACTCAGATCTGCAAATTACCACTTCTGAAGGTTTCTTCTGAGAACTTGGACTGTTTCCATTTTGAATAAATTCAGGTGCTCTTTAAAATATATCTATTTTAGAAAATAAACAATAATAGTCATTGAATATAAAACTAATAAAAAGGAATATATTCTGAATATCATTGTCCAAATTTTTCAGAGATCACAGTATCCTCCTAATGACTAATCTTTGCTTGGTACTCATTTTCTTTGGTCTTTGTTACAATATTTAACAACTGATACCCTGTTAGTACTCATACCAGTTCTGTTACATATGTATTGTTGCTGGATCCTCTTCTGCATCTACTTCTAGTTGTTCTCCAAACCTTTGTCTGAATGACTTGCTTTCTTATCACTCACTTCTGGAATATTGCATCACAATTACAGTCTAAATATTGGCTATAAATAGATAAAATCACATAGCAAAAAATGCCAGTCTTGGTCTTTCTTATCAATTTCAGTTCATACTCCTGTTTGTACATTCCCAACTCTTCCTTCTGGGCCCCAAACTCAGAAGGCCAATGAGATGAGGATTTTTGTTACCATTTTGTCTTGTTGTTAGCGTTGGGGTGTGTGTGTGTGTTCTAGTAGTTTCTATATCCAAAATGAATTCCTAAGAATCATCTTTGGTTCCTCCTTCTCTTCTCTGCCATTTCATATACTAAACCAGTTATCGAGTTCATTCTATTGTTTGTAATTTTTTTCTCAAGTTTCTCCCTTTGGGGAGAAAAGCTAACTCTTTACCTTCTGTCTGGGTTGTTTTTATCCCCAATCTCAAACAGTTATGTTAAGCACTCTATTGCGAGATCTTCCAACTGTGATTTCTGTCTCTGCTCTACTATACCCGATGCACACCTGACAATTCTGTTTCAAAGCACCATTTCTTCTCTCTGCAGTTTAGAAGCCATGTACATAATACGGAACTATTTCTTTAACTTGGCTTTTAAGGCCCTTAACATTGTTACTTTTGGGGGGGTCGTTTTGGGGTACAGTCTCACCCTGGCCCAGGCTGACCTGGAATTCACTATGTAGTCTCAGGGTGACCTCCAGCTCACGGCATTCCTCCCAAGTGCTGGGATTAAAGACGTGTGCCACCATGCCTGGCCATTGTTATTTTTTATCTGTCCCTTCAATTAAATCCTAACTTTCTTCTCTGTCTCATGACTATCCTTCTCTCTATTCCTTTAAACATAGTGGATACATGCTCGACTTGCAACCTCTGCTTATGATTCCCACCTGGAAAATGTTTGACCTTCATCCATCCACTTTGACTCAGTATCTGCTTAAAATATTCACATATACTCAGACTCAGTAATTTTCTGAATTTGTAGTACAAGTATTTATTCTTGTGATTTTTTTTTATTTGATCCAAGTTGATATTTCACTTTGAGATTTATTTTTTTCTTAAAACACAACTTGACAGAAGTTTATTTATGCATATATGCATATGGGGGTGTGCCAGAGTCTCTTGCCACTGCAAATGAACACCATGTGTCACTTTGTGTGCATCCAGCTTGATGTGGGTTTTGTGGGTGCTAGGGAATCAAACTTGGGGCAATCCACTGAGAAATTTCCCCAGCCCTTAATTTTCTTTTTGGAAACATTAATTTCTTAACTCCTAGAAGAAAAAGAGTCTGAAATTATTAAATCACACATATTTAGTTGGCATATCTTAGTCCCTTTCTAGTGACTTTAATGTGTCTGTATATTCTTTATTTATTCATTTGCAAGGAGTATGAGAGAGAGAAATGAATGTGCATGCCAGGACCTCCTGCCATTGCAAACGAACTCCAGATGCATACCCCTAATTTGTGCATTTGGCTTTACATGGGTACTGAGGAATTGAAACTGACCTGGCAGATTTTATAAACAAGCACTTTTAACTGCTGAGCCATATCTCCATCCTCCAGCTCTGCTTTAGTTTTTTAGTTGTTTTATGTTTGTTCTATCCTCATAGCCTATAGAAATGCAAATTATAAAGAAAATCTCTTTTGCTGGGAATGGTGATTCTAACAATTGGGAAATAGAGGCAGAAGGAAGATCAGGAATTGAAAGCCATTCTATGCTGCACAGGCAAGTTAGAGGCCAGCTGGTACTACATGAGAACATAAAAGAAAAAAAGAAGACAAAAAAGAAAGGAGAGAAAGAAAGAGAGGGAAGAGGGGGAGAAAGGGAAGGAGGAGAGAATAAAGAAGGGAAGGAAGGAAAGAAGGAAAGAAGTAACCAATAATCAATATATGGCTTAAAAGCAGAAGAAAGGTGATAGGAATTATTTCAGTTTTGAAGACAGATTGTAATGTGTGACTTAACCTTATGTAATTACTACATATTACTGTTAATCTCAGTTTTCTCTTTTAGGTTTCAAACTTGATAGCCTCAAGGTTTTTATTTTTAAAAAGAGAAATATCAAAACATTGTTAAGCTCTAAGGCATTTTTATTATATTCTCAAAAACTGAGGAATTTTTTTTTTTCAAGTTTCATCAAAGAGCAATTTTTTAAGGACTTAGCTATAAATCCTGGGAAATAGAAGTTTCTGATGGAATTCTTACCACTGAAATTATTTTAAGTACAACAGACTTGCTGGTACCCACTATTGAAAGATCCCTTAAAAATCCAGCTGTCAGCCACGTGGTCCTTCTTAACAATGGAAAGAAAATGGTATTATTTCTTGTTCATATTTATTTTTGGCAAATGATTCTGTGCTTACCCTAAATTGCTTGAAGGCTAAACATATGTCTATAAATTTGAGACATCATTACAGATCAGACATATATACTCAGATATGTCCTAAAAGGAACATTCATTGATCTTCTGAGAAGACATAATGATATCCATTAGTACTTATGTTTTCCATCTGCATATAATTCTAGTACTTTATTAAAATGCAACAAATTGTGTGAATATTCTCAAATATGTATTTCTATTTAATTAACCAGATCTTAGTTTTATCATTTTATAATAGATGTTTCCTAGCTTAGGGTACCTCTTTTACTTCTTTCTTTAACCTATGTTACATTCATTCCTCATATTTCTTACACTGAATTTTGTAACCATTAGATAGCACCATGTAAATCTAGTTTATGTCTCTTGTTTTTGAAGCTTATTTTGTTAAGTATGAGAGTACATGATTTAGGAAGTTTGAATAGGTTATTCTAATAAAAGTACAATTCAAGTATTTAATACATTAAAAAGTAAATAAATCATTATCTGAAGTCACAGACAAAGGTAATAAATGGGAGGTATATTTCTTCTCTCAATATGTCTGGGTCTGGTTTGATAAATGTTGACTTATTTTTTTTTCAAATGTTGTTATAAAGTACCTAAATACCCAGTTAATTTAATATTTCAGAAGGCAAAGAAGTTGGGTTCCCCATCCAGGAAATTTACTGAAATGTAGAAAGACAGCACTGGAATGTGAAAAACTGATTTTGGTTTATTTTAGCACCTCAAAATGTTACAAATTAATCAAGTGCTACTTAAAGTCTAGAACTCATTAACTTTTTAAGTTTTACTTTTCCCATGACAGAGATTAAGTTGTAGCATAAAGCTTCTTTAGTCTCTACACTGGCCAGGCATCTATCCCAGCACTTTTCCTCTTCCTACAGCTTTGGTAGTACAAAGCCGTATGCAGTGTCACCTGAGCTCTGGTTACTATTATGTATCATCTACACAAGACCAAGCATGGCCTCAGCCTCACTACAGCTTGTGTCTTTCCTTGACTCTTGGCAATTTGCCTTCAGTAAAGCCCTCTTAAGATTACTGCAGCTGGGGCAGGCAGGGGGGTAGGGGGTGGTGAGTGTAGGTGTGGCTGGGTGTTACACACATTCAAACATTTGTTCATACACTCACTAAAGGAAAAGCCGAACTCCATTTAATCACTAAATTCTTACTTTAACAAGTCCAAAACTTAAAGTTGTGTAATCAATGTAGTTAAGGGCTGCAAGTCCACGTGAGATTGACATAGCAATAAAACTGCTGGAGCCCTACCTGAACCCAAGAGCCAGATGACTAAACCTCCCTTTGCAGTGCAGACATACTTCTTGGTACTTAGGAGAAAAACAAGTTATGTGACGTCTTAGAATAAGCCATTGTGTAGGAATGTATATCTCCAGTAAACTGAAAAACCACTTAAATACACAAGCCTTGCTTTATGTGAAATAGCAGGTTTTATGACAGTTGTAGAACAGATTGAGGTTTTTAATGAAAGGGAGACAAAAGGAAAAGTACTGAGGAAACAGCAGGGACTGTTTGATGTAATTACAAAGATGTTTATTGTGTTCATTCTTTTGTAATCTTAAAACAGTAGCAGGGGGTTATACACAGAGTTCATCATAGGTTGTCAATTACTGTCATTTATCATTTGCAGGGGAAGATGTCTTTATTCAAGGACAGCTGGGCAAATCAGAGACACAGATTTGCAGTCAGTAGTCTGTCCAGCCTACTAAATAAACAAGGCCAGGGCAGACAAACCAGCCTCTCACATAAAAGTATAATGGACTTCACTGACCTCACGCCCTCCATTCAGATTCAATCCTGGTGTATAAAAGCTTCACTACCCACTTTCAATTTCCTTTAATTACCCATATGATCTAGATAAGAAAATTAATCTTACTTAGTCAGTGATCACACAGGAAATTAACTAGACAAGTTGTGTAAAATTAGAGGAGTAATTTATAGGCAAATACAGTGTCCTACTAAAGAAGAAGTGTCTAGAGTTTGTGTTTGCCTGTTTGTTTTTAGGCAGGGATTTTGATTCTGGGATTGATCCTGGGATTTCTGCTTGTCTAACCAATCTAAACTAATTTTTTATATAATCCATAATAAAATACTTCAGGGGGATGCAAGTAAAGAAAGCATGTCACATTCTAAAGAGCTTTACAAAAATGTGGAATGAAATTCTAGGAGTAAGTGACAATGGTTTTCACAATAGGGTCCAGCAGAGCACTTGAGGATTAAGCCCCCAGTTGTCCTTAGGCAGTCTTCAGCTGAACCCTGTTTCTGGAGTCCACAAGCAAACCACTACCAGCCGCTACCAGATCTGAAATCAATAATGTTTTCTTTCATTCTTGTGGTTCATAACATTTGGGTTTTAGTTAGAAAACAATGTTTCAAAATTATACAACTTGCCTTAAAAGTTTTACCTGTCTTTGCACAGTGTTTTGAATTAGTTCTTCTGGGATGCACTGAAAGATATATTTCCTTATCACCCACTGAAGTACTTTTTTGGACATTTAATTAATGAGTTTAGAAGAAAACTAATTGTAGATTTGAGAATCAAGTCCATAGTATGAACTCTTCAACTCTTCAACTCTGTAGTTGAAGAAGATAAATTCCTGAATACTTTTCTCTTTTACTGTCTCTTAAAGTATGAGCATATTATACTTCAAAGAGCCAGTATTTTCTGTGACTCAATTACATCAAAGTTGTAATTATTTGAAGAAAATTAATGTATAGCTATCACCAAAACATAATTTTAAGTCTTATTCCTATAAGTAATATTTTAAGTACCATAATATTTTTAAAGTCAGTTACTTAAATTTTATTTGATAGTAAAAGATATACAATTGAAAATTATAAAACAAAATTCAAATATGTAGATCTGTTGTATCAGTTCTCTAGTGCTTTGTTGCTTCTACCACCTCATACCATACTGTTCACCCTAATCATCTATGGTAGCTCTAAGGGTATGAGTTTCCTACTATCACATTCTTTTTAAAATTTTATTTTATTTATTTGTTTATTTATTTGAGAGACAGGAGAAGAGGCAGAGAGAATGGGCACCATGGCCTCCAGCTACTGCAAACCAACTACAGATGCATGTGCCCCCTTGTACATCTGGCTTATGTGGGTCCTGAGGAACCAAACCAGGGTCCCTAGGCTTCACAGGCAAACCCCTTAACACTTAAGCCATTTCCCCAGCCCAGATTCTCTAAATTCTCTTTAAAGTTTAAATACTAGGGCAGGAGAGAGAGATAGATGCTAGCAACCCAAGTTTGATTCCCCAGTACCCACATAAAGCCAGATGAACAGGGTGGTTCATACATCTGGAGTTTGTTTGCAGTGGCTAGAGTCCCAGGTGGGCTTATTCTCTCTCTCTGCCAATGTACGCCTTTAATCCCAGCACTGACGAGGCAGAAGTAGGAGGATGGTTATGATTTCAAAGCCAGCTTGAGACTACATAGTGAATTCAAGGTCAGCCTGGGCTAGGGCAAGACCCTATCTCAAAAAAAAAGTTAAGTACCAAACAGAGAAAATTCTTAGGGCTTGGGGGAATAGCTCAGTAATAGAGTGACTGGCTGTGATGTGTCAGGTCATATGTTCAGTCCCCTCTACTGCCAAAAGAAAGAGGGAAGGAGGGAGGGAAGGAAGGAAGGAGCACCCACAGACCTACAAAGGAAATGAAATAATTGCCTATGATGGAACCTGTTTCCTGTAGATAAGGTTTTAAATATAGAGAAACTAGTGTTAATTTTTTAAACTGAGTAACTCCATTGAAGATCCCAGAAGTGTTTCCTGTGTCAAATTTTATCATGGAAAAGACTTTTCTTACCAAAAGAAAATATATTTAATAATGAAATCTATGGAGGTACTTTCGTGTTTTTAATGTCCAGTCAGCATGTAAGCATGACTCACAATTGAAACGTATAACTAATGTTAATCTTGAGAGTATCATCTCATAAGTCATTTCTCCTTCCTAGTATAAATCTAATGGGTACTTTGATGTATCCTTCTTTTATCTTTAAAAAAAAAAAGTTTTATTATTCTTCAGCTCAATTCTAAACTGTCAAAGATACCATTTATCTGTTATCAATTTTGACTGAGATCTGACTCTCCTACTAGTCTACAAAATTTCATTTGTGCTTTTTTTCCTCTACCATGGATCAATAACTATCAATGCCATTTTTAGAATATGCATTTGGTGTTTAAAAAATGCAAAACTAGCCAGGGGTGGTGGTGCACACCTTTAATCCCAGCACTCAGGAGGCAGAGGTAGAAGGATCACTGTGAATTAGTGGCCACCCTGAGACTATATAGTGAACTCCAGGTCAGCCTGGACAAGAGTGAAATCCTACCTTGAACAAAACCAAAAAATAAATAAAATAAAAGTAACAACTAAGATCTTACCTACTGCAGTTATTAAAATACTTTAATTTTTTGCCGGGCATGGTGGCGCACGCCTTTAATCTCAGCACTTGGGAGGCAGAGGTAGGAGGATCACCATGAGTTCGGGGCCACCCTGAGAATACAGAGTGAATTCCAGGTCAGCCTGGGCTAGAGTGAGACCCTACCTCAAAAAACAAAAACAAACAAAAAAAAATTAATTTTTATTAAGGTATGTTTGTAGAATTTTCAAAAAACAATAACCAAGGGCTGAAGGGATGGCTTAGCGGTTAAGGTGTTTACCTGCAAAGCCAAAGTATACAGGTTCAATTCCCCAGGACCCACATTAGCCAACTCTGAGACTATATAATGAATTCTAGGTCAGCCTGGGGTAGAGTGAGACCCTTTCTTGAAAAAAACAAAAGAAAGAAATAGAAATATGCCCACCCTGTTCACAAATGTTAAATTAGGACTCATTATAATTAAGTGTTCTCTCCCTCTCTCCTTCTCTCCTCCATCTCCCTCTTCCTCTCTTTATAGGAAGGGGCATTAATTATAGAATTGTACAATTAAATTTGATTTACATCATTGCATATTTGAGTTGGTGTTCTAAATTTAAGTAGATTCAATCTTTCATTTTTTATTTTAATTGAATTTTTCATATAATTCTTATCCTGTTTCCTCATACTTGAATCCTGGAAAGCCAATTCCATTTGTAACAGTAAAAGAGCAGAAGGAGTGGGATTTTACTAACAAGAACAATTTAACATGTCAGTAAATTTTTAGACTGCTGATCAGACTTAAATCTGATTTCTTTTCTTGTACCACCTCCAACCGTGTTTTATCACCATCTCTCGTTTTTCTTGCATGCGTATGCACCCATGCAACACCCCATGTGCTCACCTGCTGCACAGTCAGAGAGGTACTTAAGTGTCCTCCTCTATTCTTCCACCTCTGGGATCCCCACATGAGTGGCTTACAGAGGGGCCATGTCCAGCTGTTCATGTGGGTCCTGGGGATCTAACTCACAAGTGGTCTCTCGGGCTTTCATGGGAAGTGTTTTTAACCACTGAACCATGTCTCCAGCTCTTTTGTCCTCTTTTTAAGAGTACTTTGCATGCTTGACAGAAAGCCCTGCTCACTGATTGTTCTACCTTCTTTATTAGTGGAATCATCATTTTCTTCATCCCTGAGGTTTACAACTTAGGTTTTCCTTAACTGTTTTGTTTTTCTTCTGTCAATATGCCTACCTTATTTTCTTTTCCTAGAACACAAAGGATCTCTGTTCCTCTCCCAACAAATTTTTCTAAGCTTAGAACAAACACTGTCTTCTGGGAAGCTTTCCAGCTCTAACAGTCCTCTTCAGCACTCTTCTGATAACAGTACTTGATTCTACAGTTAATTTAAATCATGCATTTAAGTTTTTTTCCCAATATAATTTTCACTTCCTTGAATGGAAATAATGGGTTTTGTTTTTTGAACTAACTCCTGCCTTACCTGCTCTTTGGTTTTTCTTAAACCATTTGTCGAGGCAGGAGACATTAAGTAGACTTGCTGGTGAAGATGCAGATGGAACCTAGATAGGAGGCTGAGATAGGCTTGTCAACAGGTGACAGTGTTCCCATCCTGAAATTCACCTGAAACCCAAAAGTAATGTATAATTATTCTCTATTGGCAAATCACTTCAGACAAGGAAAAAAGCTAAAGTAGGGGTCTGGAGAGATGGCACTTGCCTGTGAAGCCTAAGGACCCTGGTTCAATTTCCCGGAACCTTCATAAGCTAGATGTACATGGTGGCACATGTATCTGGAGTTTGTTTGTGTTGGCTATTTTTTACAGCTGGAGAGATGGCTTAGCGATTAAGACACTTGCCTATGAAGCTAAGTTGGACCCATGCTACAGACTCCACCTTAGCCAGACACACTAAGGTTTAGCAAGGTTGCACATGCCTGCTAGGTGCACAAGCATCTGGAGTTTAGTGGCTGAGGCCCTGGCACACCAATTCTCTCTTACTTATTCGCTTTCACTGTCTCTCAAATAAATAAATAAATTGATTTTTTTAAAAAGCTAAAATAGCATACATAAAGAAGACCAAAGCTGGGTGTGGTGGCACACACCTTTAATCCCAGCAGTCAGGAGGCAGAGGTTGGAGGAGGATCATGCAGAGTTTGAGGCCATCCCTGAGACTACATAGTGAACTCCAGGTCAGCTATAACAAGGCCCTACCTTAAAAGACAAAAGAAAAAAATTAATTAGATAACTTACTAAATAATAGCATACACTTCTTACATAAAGAATCAGAAGGGTAGTGTAGAATGACCATGATATTTTGTCTATTTTAAAGCAAAATTTAAAGAGACTTAACATTTATTGGACTTAGTTAAACAGAATGTTACTAATAATATTCAAGATACTTTCTTCAGCCAGGTGTGGTGACACCTTTAATCCCAGCACTCGGGAGGCAGAGGTAGGAGGATCTCCATGAGTTCAAGGCCACCCTGAGACTCCATAGTGAATTCCAGGTCAGCCTGGGCTAGAGTAAGACCCTACCCTGAAAAAAGAAGAAAAAAGATACTTTCTTCAGCACACTGCAGTAAAATACTTAAAACTAATTTTAAACCATGTGTGGTGGCACACGCCTTTAATCCCAGCACTTGGGAGGCAGAGGTAGGGGGATCACCATGAGTTCGAGGCCACCCTGAGACTATGTAGTGAATTCCTGGTCAGCCTAAGCTAGAGTGAGACCTTATCTCGGGGAAAAAAAAAAAAAAAATCCTAACTTTACACACATTTTCCCATTCTTGTTGACTTATCTTTTTCCTCTACCCCAGTACTGAAATATCCCTAGGGCCCTCTTCACTTCTCCCTTCAAGCCAGCATTGACTTGTATGATTGAATGAATAATGTCTGACCCTGCTAAGGAGATTGTTTTTCCCAAGAGCCTGAAAATGGTGTGTGGTAGGTATGCAACAAATACTAACAGTTCATTTCATTCAATATTTTGAAGTAGGAATTTTCCTATCAATATCCTTTTTTATAAGGATATCACTGTCATCATTCCCGAATTTTTTAGTATTCCTACAGTATGTACTTGGCAAATAATAATGACACAGGTTTCCAAAATGTCAATCAAGCATTAAATTTTTATCATACATAGATATTCTTATAGATAGCAGGATACATATTAATAATGATACACAGTTAATAGAGTATGCCAGTTGTTTCACACTGTTGATTCCAAACAACAAAATCTGTAAGGGATCTGTCAACTCATTCAGTCTTACTTCATGGGAAAAAAATCCACCAGTATACCCCAAAGTTGTCATTTTCCCATGTATGAACTTTAACCCCCACCTCTCCCTCTCTGACTACCATGGGCAATTATCAGTCAGTTTTCCAACCTTATAGATTAGATTGTAATTTCTCAAGTACTATATAAATGAAATCCTACAGTATACACATTTTGAATAACGGAATCATTTTATAGGAATATATTCTGTTTCTAAAGGAACTCTCTGGAATAATAAGTTTAATAATATTGTTGGGGCAGAGTGGTGTGTAAATGTCAAGTAGACGTAAATAATGATCTTTAATTCTACTATACATACTTACTCACTTTTACCTCTTTTACCAATTGTTGAAAGGTATTAAATTTTCAGCTATATTTGTGACTTTTCAATTTTTCCGTGTTGTACCAATTTTTATTTATGTGTTTTGAAACTATGCTATTTAGGGAGTAAGTTTTCAAGAGTGTTACCTTCCTGTCTGATGGACTCCATTATCTTTATAAAAGATAACACATGGTGGTATTCTTTGTTCTGAAATCTAATGTGTTTGAAATTAGTATCACCACTGTGTTTCTCTTACTAGTAATGACCATAGTATATCTTTTCCTCCTTTCACTTTCAACATTACTCTGTATATTACATATGCAGTGTTGTGTCTTCTGTGTAAGCAACATATGGTTGCTATGAATTATTTATTATGCAGGAAATCTCTGACTTCAATTGTGGTTGTTTGGGCCATTTAATCTGAATGTGATTGATATAATTAGGTTTAAATGTATAATCTTGGCTTTTGGTTTTCCAGAGATCTTTACTAATTCTAGTATTAGGCTATGAAAAACATACTGTATATTCCACTTTTCTTCTTTGCTCCTTCTGTACTCCACTGAGGATTTTGATGGGCAACTTTTCTTACATGAGTTCTTATCTTTTCAGTTAGAATACTGGCCGTAACTTGAATTTTGCTATTTTTAGTGTTGACTTTAGGATCTGTAACTAATCATTCTACCTTCAAGTGACATGATCCTACCTTGTGAATCATAAAATCTTCAGTGTTTTGCCTTCATTTCTCCACTGCTAGGGATTGTGCTTTGGTGGCACCTATCTGACTATGGCATACAATACAAACTCTGAAATTTATTCCTTACTTTTGTTTAAAGCTTGTCATTCAATATTAAAATCATCAAACAAATCCTTAGATGTTTTCCATGTAATTACTATCTCTAATATTGCATATTCTTTTGTGCAAATGCTTATTTATTTATTTGAAAGAGAGAAAGAAATAGGCAGGCAGAGAGAGGGAGAATGGGTACACCAGGGCCTCCAACCACTGCAAACAAACTCCTGATGTGTGTTCCATCCTGAGCATCTGGTTTTTGTGGCTCCTGTGGAATCTAACCTAGGTCCTTTGGCTTTGCCAGCAAGCACTTTAAATGCTAAGCCATCTCCAGCCCTGCAAATGCCTATTTTTATCTTGTGTCGTTGTGTTCTTCTGAACAGGCCTACTGAATTATTTTCTGAGAAACAAGGTCTTACTACAATGCCCAGGCTGGCTCAAAACGCCTATTCTCAAACAATCCTCCTGACTCAGCTTCCCCACATGGCTGAGTCTACAGGCAAGGGCCACCACACTCAGCATCATATTTGAAGGATTATTTCCCACAGTGGTAATGTTCTAGGTTAATTCTTTGCTTTTTTCAGTACATTAAATAAATTTTCACTGTTGCCTCATTGTATGGGTTTGTATTGAAAATTTCTCATCAAAAGTACATTGTTCCTCTCTCCATAATGTGGTTTTTCCCTGGCTAATTTTCTCACTTTGTCTTTATCAGTGTTTGTGAACAATTTTATTGTAATGAATTAGAATTCGTACAGTTTTCTGCATTTGTCTTTGCTTGGGGCTCATTGTACTTCTGTTTTATTTGAATTCATAGCTCACATTAAAGTGGAAATTTCATAACCATTATTTCTGCCCTTCCTCCCCCAATACATGGTAGGTTATTTGAAACTATCTCATAGCATATTGGTGCTACATTCATTTTTAAATTTCTTTATTTTTGGCAATTTCTACTGATGTTTTAAGTTCACTAATCTTTTGTTTCTCAATGTGTCTTCTTCCAATGCATTTTTCATCTCAAGTATTATAGTGCTTGTCTCGGGATATTTGAGTCATCTCTTAACTACTGAAACTGTAAGATACAGTTATAATAATTGTTTTATTGGCACTGTTTGTTAGTTCTAAGGTCTTAGATTGCTCTAGATCAGTTTTTATTATTATTATTCTCCTCATTATAATCCTGTGTTCCTACTTTTTGTATTTTTGGTAACAGGTAGATGCCATACATTGCAAATTTCACCTTTTTTTAATTTTGTACACCTATAAATCTTATTGAACAGTATTCTAGAATCCAATTAACTTACTTGGAAGCATTTGTTTACTTTAGATCCTGGTTTTGTGGTTTGTAGAAAGGTCCCAAGTAGTACTCACTGCACAGCTAGTCATTCCCAGGTCCTAAGGTAAGACCATCTCTGTCCTGTACACTGTGAATTATGAGTGCATCTGCCCTAAGATGTAGAAGAATGGCTGCTGGCACTCTTTCAGTGATAGACACAGCCCCCGGTAACTGTGTCTGGACAATTAATTCTCCAACTTTGGGTAGTTTCCTCCCATGCGTGCTATTCAGTACTCTACTAAAGACTCAAAGGCCCCTCCTGCTGATCTCTGGAGCTCATGCCCATACATTCTCCCCTTTCTCATCACTGTGAGCCCTCTCCTCTGCTACTATTATGAACACGTTGGGCATCTTTATATCCTTGGACATTCAGCTTCATCTCAACTCAAGAGGGCTTCCAGATCCACTTGGATTCTGTCTTTCTGTAACATATCCTGGAAAGTCTCCATGTAGTAAGATGGGCAGTAGTAGGGCTCACATAGTTTGTTTTCCAAATCTGTGTTCCACTACTTTTTAATCAATTTCTTGTATGTACCTGTGGGGTACTGTTTTATATGTTTGCCCTTTCCATCTTAAATGCTATCAAATAATTTTTGAACATTAGCTCATCCAATTTATGTTATAGGTAATTTTATACCTACAACAATGGGCTGAATCACAAATAACTATGTATTTGGAAAGTAGGTTTATCTTTCAAAAGAAAATACTAAAAAACTATTTTTAATGAAATAAGTTTTCTAGTCAGATTAGTAGGTTTTAGTAGGGGAAGCCTCTACGTCAATCAGCAAATACTTAACTGAAGCTTCTAAAATAAAATATCTGAAGATAGCATTTAGTACATGGTTTTATTGTAACTGAATTCATTACAGTAAGTTCCAACTTAATGGTCCTGAACTTTACCCTTCACTCACCTCCCCAATCGTATTTCCCCTTCCTCCACCTTTGCCTTCTTTCTTCTATAACTTTTTTTTTTTTTTTTGGTTTTTCGAGGTAGGGTCTCACTCTGGTCCAGGCTGACCTGGAATTAACTCTGTAGTCTCAGGGTGGCCTCAAACTCATGGCGATCCTCCTACCTCTGCCTCCCAAGTGCTGGGATTAAAGGAGTGCGCCACCGCGCCCAGCTTCTTCTATAACTTTTTACATAAATCTTTGTGTGATCCTGAGACCAAAATGGTTATCTCTAATTGTCGGTCTCTTAAGCACTCTCTGCATACCATATCATAGCATTTATGCCACATTAAAGATTGTTTACCCACATTCCTTCTTGGGCTCCCAGACACTGGTTCCTTCTTATTAGATTATGCAATACCTACTAGGTCCTATGTTATGTAAGTTGGTTGTTCATAAGCAAGTGAGTATTCATGAACTTAAATGTATTCTATATTACTAACTTTTACTTGTATTTTAATGATAGTACTGAACAAAGCAGAAGTTAAAGTGATAGATTTTTTTTTCAGTTTCTATAAACTATGTTTTAACAGTCATTAGATAAAGTTAAGAAGCATATTAGTTACAGCTAGAGATGTACTCAGTGGTAGAGTGCTTTCTTGGAGTGTGTGAGACCCTGAGTTTGATCTCCAGAACCACTAAAAAAATCTACAAGTACTGTGTTAATGATTGTATTTGTGATCTAACACATGTATGTTTTTGTCCTAATCTAGTAGACATGTATATGGTTGTTCTGATCAAGTAGACCTACATGTGGATGTTCTGATCCAGTAGACATGTGCATGTGTTGTTTGGATGTAATAGACATGTATGTGGTTATTTTGATTTAATAGACATGTATGTTATTCTGATCAAGTAGACATGTATGTGGTGGCTCTCACAGTAGGCATGTCAACATGTGTGGGCTATTCTGATCTAGCAGACATGTATATAATTATTGTTTTTTCAGGATGCAGAAGAATACACAGACCTGCCAGTGAGACACAATGAAGACCATATGAACAGTGAACTGGCAAAATGTCTTCCTATTGAATCAAATCCTCACTCATTTGACAGCCCTCACACCAAAGCACACCTGCTGCTACAGGCTCATCTCAGCCGAGCAATGCTTCCCTGCCCAGATTATGACACTGATACAAAAACTGTCTTGGACCAAGCTCTCAGAGTTTGTCAGGTATGGAAGTCTTCCTGATATACCCACATTGTCTTCCATCTAAAATGTTTCTGTTATAGCATTGTTAAGAAACACATGGAAAACCAAATCGAATTTCCAAAGCAAATATAAATACACTAAGATACTAGTTTCAGTCACCCATTCAACTGAAAGGAATTGAAGACAACATACATCCAAGTACTTTGGTATGCACTAAACGTAGAGTAAACAAGACAGAAGAGTCCTTTTTACTCAAGATGGCAAAGACTGTCAGGCATGAGGGCACCTACCTTTAATCCCAGCACTCAGGAGGCAAAGGTAGGAAGATTGTTATGAGTTAAAGGCCAGCCTAGACTAGAGCAAGACCCTACCTGGAAGAAAAAAAAGTCAAAGACTGACAATACACTGCCATGCCTGCTATTAAGATTTTTATTTTTATTTTTATTTTTATTTTTATGGCTTTTTGAGGTAGAGTCTCACTCTAGCCCAGGCTGACCTCAGAGTGGCTTTGAATTCATGGTGATCATCTTACCTCTGCCTCCCTAGTGCTGGGATTAAAGGCGTGCACTACCATGCCTGGCTAAGAACTTCTTTTTTTTTTTTTAATTTAAAAATATTATACTTTTAGGGCTGGAGGGATGGCTTAATCGTTAAGATATTTGCCTGTGAAGCCTAAAGACCCAGGTTCAAATCCCCAGTACCCACATAAGCCAGATCATTAGGGGGCTCATGCGGCTGGAGTTCGTTTGCAGTGGCTAGATACCCTGGCATGCTCATTCCCTCTATCTGCCTCTGTGTCTCTCAAAATGGATAAATAATAAAATTTATTTTAAAAAAAGATTATGTATTTAAAGGTACAGTAAGTCTGTCTGTGGAGATATGAGTAAAAGGGTATTTCTTAGGGCATTATTCAGGTTTTTTTTTTTAACATTTATTTATTTAAGAAAGAATGAATGGTCCAGGCGCGGTAGTACATGCCTTGAATCCCAGCACTCAGGAAGCAGAGGTAGGAGGATCGTCATGAGTTCAAGGCTACCCTGAGACTACATAGTGAATTCCAGGTCATCCTGAGCTAGAGTGAAACTCACCTCAAAAAAAAAAAAAAAAAAGGAAGGAAGGAAGGACAAGCATGTCAATCCCTTTGCTGCTGCAAAAACTTCCAGATATGTGCAATACTTTGCATACCTGGCTTGACATGGGTCCTTGGTAATTGAACTTAAAGGTTTTTCAAGCAAGTGCCTTTAACTGATGATCCACCTCCCCAGCCCACATTATTCAAAGCTATCTATGTTCACAAAATATTAAAAGTCCCAATATCATAAAACAAGCAATGTGTGTCAGAAAAGGTCAGAGAGTTCCTGATACAGCAATAGTAAGTGACTTCCAGGACCTCACTCTCATCTTTAGATGGGTCTTCCAAACTGTAAGTCAACAAGAAAGTTTGAAGTTAAACTATACTATTGACCAAATGGGTCTAACAGACACATAAAGAATATTTCTTCTAACATGTTTCTCAGGAACCAATGGAACCTCTCTAACATAGACCACACTCTAGGCCATAAAAGAAGTCTTAACAAATACAACAGAATCAAAATATTCTCTCATATCCTATGAAAACATAATGGAATAAAACTAGAACTCTATGACAAGAGAAATGATAGCACAAACCACACAAATACATGGAGACTACATGATGCACTTAAGTAACCAACATGTCATTAAAAAAAAATCAGGGAAAATTTTTTGTTAATAATTTGTATACATATACATTATGTTTTTTATCATAACCCCCTCCAGTTTCCCTCTCTTGCTCCCCCATTTGTGTCTTCATTCTAACTGGTTCCCCTTAAATTTTAATGTCTTTTTTTCTGTTGGTTTTTATAGCTTGTTTTTCTTTTTGGTCCTCTTCCACCACCCATGATGGAATGTTGATGGGTCTAATATTGTGCAGGTTTTGTGCTGTTAGCAGTAGTTGGTGTGAGGTCAAGAATGCAACAGCTGGAGCTGGAGATATGTTTTAGCAGTTAAGGTACTGGCCTGCAAAGCCAAAGGCCCAGGTTCACGTCTCCAGAGCCCATGTAAGCCAGATGCACAAAGGGGCACATGTGGCTGGAGTTCATTTGCAGTGACTAAAAGCCCAGGCATGCCCATTTTCTCTCCATCCATCTCTCTCTCTCTCTTTCTCTCTCTCTCTCTCTCTTCCTTCCCTCTTCTGCATGCTCTCTCTCTTTCAAACAAATAAAAATAGAATGCAACAGCTGTGTTAGAGGGATGGCTTAGTGCAAAGCCAAAAAAACCCCAAAATCACATAAGCCAGATGCACAAGGTGGCACATGTGTCTGGAGTTCATTTTCAGTGGCTGGAGGCCCTGGCATGCCCATTTTTTTTCTGTGCCCCACCCCTATCACCAACTCTTTCTCAAACAAGTAAATTAATTAAGTAAAATAAAATAAAGAATGCAACATCCTCTTCATATTCAGAAGACATCATTCCAAAGCACATCTCCCCATCTTCAGGCTCCTACATATTTTTCCTCTCCTCTTCCACAATGTTGCCTGAGGCTTTGGAAAGGGATGATGCAGATGTCTCTGTAGCACTGAGCACTCACCATTCACTTATTTTAAGTGCTTAGATAAGTTTTAGATCTACCCAGTTGTCACCACCATCTACAAAAAGAAGTTTCTCTGATCAAAAATGAGAACAACACTAATCTATAAGAATAAACTTAAACATTTAAAAGGACATTGACAGGTACAATCTACTCATCTAGCCAAATAAGAGTAGTACCTTCCCTTCAGGGTCCTATAACCTTCATAGCCATAGGCTTTTAAGTAGGGTTTCAGTAGCAGGAATGAGTTCCCTTCTATGGAGCAGGCCTTAAATCCAGTCAGAGAACCATTGGATAGCCCCATTAACAGTCATACCACTATTGGATTAGTGGGTACAGCTTGCTTGGCTGGTTGGTTGTTAGGCACACAGGGTCCACTGCTATATAAGACTGTTCAGTTTTCTCCCCCAGCAGCTCATATAGCACTATAACAGCTAGCTAAAGTCTTAGAGTCAAATAAAAACTAAATACAATTGGGCATGGTAGCATAGGCCTTTAATCCCAGTGCTCAGGAGGCAGGCAGGGGTAGGTGGATTGGCATGAGTTCAAGACAAGGTGAGGACTATAAAGTGAGTTCCAGGTAAGCCTGGACTAGAGTGAGATCATACCTCAAAGTAGAAAATAAATGAAAGCCTAAATGCCTGTGTTGTTGGAATACAACTCAGGCAGTTCTAGGAAGGAAGTCTGTAGCTATAAATGCTTAATTTTAAAGAATATTCAGGTATCCCAAGTAAGTAACCCAAAGATGCACTTCTTAGGAAAACATAAACAAGTCAACCCCCAAAGCAGGTAACACCAAGAAATTACAAAGATCAGATCAGAAGGGTTTGGGAGATTGTTTAGTGGTTAGCCTCTTCCTTGTGAAGCCCAAGGACCAAGATTCAATACCCCAGTACCCACGTGAACAAATGCACAAAGTAATACATGTGTCTGGAGTTCATTTGCAGTAGCTAGAGGCCCTGGTGTGCTCGTTCTCTTCTTCTCTCTCTTCCCCCCTCCGTCCCTTCCCCCCCCCCTTTCAAATAAATAAAAAATATTTTTTAAAAATCACATTAGAAAAGACCAAACAAAAAAGCACAAAACATGGAATCAGGACTGGAGAGATGACTCAGTGGTTAGGGCACTTGACTGCAAAGCCTAAAGACCCAGGTTAAATTCTCCAGGTCCCACATAAGCCAGAGGCACAAGGTGACACATGCGTCTAAGCATTTTGTTTGTAGTGGCTAGAGGCCTTTGCATACTGATTCCCGATTCCCTCTCCTCTTTCTCTCTCCCCTTCTCTCTCTGTCTCAAATTAAAAAAAAAAAAAAAAAAAAAGGAATCAATCAGAGTTGGTGCTTTGAAAAAACATTAAAAATTCTAAAACACCTAGCCAAACTAACCAAAAGAAAATAAAGATGAAATCATTCTCCTTAATAACTGACTGCTACTCCTATAACACATTACACACAACCCCATGGAGAATACCAGCAACCCCAATGAGGAGGGCCCCCAGTGGAACAGGGGCAGAGAGAAGTGAAAAGATTGTACAGATACATGGTATACACATACAAAGTACGTTCTTAATAAAAAAAAAAAAATTAGAGGTGAAAACTGGAGATTGCAGAAGATTCCAGTGAAGTCCACAGTATCATTAAGAAATACTTTCACGAGCTAAAGGGATGGCTTAGCACTTAAGGCATTTGCCTGCAAAGCCAAACAACCCAGGTTTGATTCCCCAGAACCCCATTATTAGCCAGATGCACAGGAGGTGCAGGCGTCTGGAATTTTCTGCAGTGGCTGGAGGCCCTGACACGCCCATTCTCTCTCTCTCTTGCTCTCCCTCCCTTCCCCCAACTTTCTCTGTTAAATAAATAAATAAGCAAGTGAATAAAAAGAAAAGAAATACTTTCAGGGCTCGAGAAATTGCTCAGTGGTTAAGACACTTGCCTGCAAGGCCTAATGATCTGGGTTCATTTGCCCAGTCCTTATGTAAAGCCAGATGCCCAAAGTGGTGCATGTATCTGTAGTTCATTTGCAGTGGCTGCAGGCCCTGGCACACTCTCTTCTCTGTCTTTCTCCAAAAGGATGGAAATTTAGAAGGAATAGATAAATCCCTACAAAATTAAGACTGTATTTTAAAAATATAACAAGCAATGAGATTGAAACATTAATAAAAAGTCTCCCAATAAAGAAAAGACTAGGACTGGATGGATTCACTGTCATACTTTTAAGAAAGCTCTAAAACCAGTTCTTCTAATTGTCAAATAAAATGCCAGGGGGGAGGAAGCTCTGCTAAGTGCCTACAAAGCCAGCATTACCCTGATACCAAAAACTAATAAAAGCACAGCAACCAAAAGCTACACACCAACTTCTGATGAACATAGATAAAAGTATTTTCAATAAAAGCATTACAAACTGAATTCACAAACACATTAAGAAAAGCATACACCATGACCAACTTGTTTTTATTGCAGAGGTTCAAGAATGTCTCAGCACAGGTAAATCAATAGATGAAATATATAGCATATAAATAGACTTAAGGAGAGAAATCACATGTTCATCTCAATATATGCAGAAACAGAAACAGTCTTTAAGAAAGTTCAACACCCCTTTGTGATGAAAGCTCTAGATAAACTAAGGACTTTATGTTCAGAGAAGTTGGCTTCTTAAATGTGATTTGTTGGCATAATACATACTGAAAAGAAATGGAGACTGTGGGATTTTTATTCTTCTTCCTTTCTGTGAAGCTCCCTATGTCTTCTAAATAAAATTCTGTTAAATATAATACTAAAGCCAAATAGCCAAGTGTATAAGAACACATGTTTAAATCTTAGTTACTCCAGATATCTCCTGTATGTTATTTATAGCAACACTTCCCAGTAACCAAGCAGCTTACTCATGTATTAAGTAAAAAGAGAAACTATTGTTCATAGACCCCACTCTAAGCTGCAAACCAGAGGGCTGGTGACTCCAGAATTTAATTGTAGTGCCAATTTGCCTGGGATATTTTGGGATCATTTATTTCAGAAGTGTTAAAGGCCAGAGTTGCCCTTCAGCTAGTGTTATCAAATCTATGGCCTATATTTTAATTGTTCAAGACATGTTTTTGTATTTTAAGACTTACCTTAAAGAATTTTAGCACTAATAACACTCTTTTATTATTAATTTTATACTGGCATACAAATTATTTGGTTTTATTAAGTATTTTATTTATTTATTTATTTGTCTGTTTGTTTATTTGCAATTAGAGACACATAGAGTGAGAGAGAATCGGCACACCAGGGTCTCTAGCCACTGCAGACAAACTCCAGATGCATGCACCACCTTGTGCATCTGACTTTCATGGGTCCTGGGAAATCTAACCTGAGTCTTTAGGCTACACAGGCAAGTGCCTTAAGTACTAAGCCATCTCTCCTGCTCTTCATTTAGTATTTTCAGAACAGTTTTTTGTTTCCTTTACCTCCTGTTTCCCCCATAATCCCCCTGAGAGTCCTCCAAAATAGCCTCCTTTCCACTTTCATACTAAATGTTTCCTTTTTGTTGCCTTTTTGTCCTCTTCCCCTGCCTCCTTATCTCTTGTTACCCTCTTGTGATTTTATCTCTTGAATCATAGCCTGTAGTCACTCCCACATCCTCCTATTTACATCCATCCAACCATAAAGGCATAGGATCCACATACAAGAAAAAAACATGTAATTTTTGTCCTTCAGAGATTCAGTTGCTTCACTTAGTACAGTGTTTTCAAACTCCATCCATTTTCTTGAAAATTTCATAACTTCATTTTTCTTTACAGCTGGAAACCACTATTGTGTATGTCTACACATTTTCTTTACCTAGTAATCAGTTAATGGACAACTAGATGAATTCCGTTTCCTAGCTATGTGAATAAACACACAATGAACATAGATAAGCAAGTATCTCTGTGGTAGGATATAGAGTCCTTTGGGTAGAATATAGAGTCCCAGGAGTGATATATCTATATCATATAATTCTTGCTAATGTTAGTCTACAACACAACACACACTGTCACACCCAAGGAAATGTTAATAAAGGTCTCTAGAAATATATGATTCAAAGTTTTAATTGCAATTTGTATGTATGGAATACAAAATTGCTGCAGCATGTTTGGAGAACTGCATACCACCCCTACACCCATTACCTCCTACCAAAGACATTACAATTACTAGTTACTGTGGCACATAAGACAGACCATCATAACCACAATAGTGGAGGTAAATATTCATTAGGGCTTTCTTTGTATCCAGCCCTGTTGTCATTGCTTTGCATTATATTGACATGTTTGCTTTTGTAGTCTAATGATATAGTACAATCATTTTTTTCACTTTATAAAAGAAGACTAACTGAAAACCATATGAGAAAGTAGGCACTACCTTTGGCAAAGGCTGGCTATACTGTAACAGTATACTCTTATATTGATGCAGGATTTGGGGGTTCAGGAGGGGTCTCCCAAGTTTATGAACCCAAATTTTGAGCCCTGTTTTATTTTTAACAAAAAATTGATAAAATGAACTAAAGGAAGATAAATTATGAGTTATTAAATTTATTTAGGGAAAAACCACAAATTGTTTTATTTAAAGAAGTTAGAGACTTACAGGTAAGATGGCACCATAGCAGCCATGCCAAAGTACCCTAGGGAGGGAAATAAGGAGAAAAACAGCAAAATACACTATTCTACCAAAAAGTGAAGTTGTATGATATTATCAACCACAGCAGAGAAGGAGAGACTAAGATCTTCCAGAAAGGAGGAAACCAGCCAGAATCCTGCTTTGGTGCCAGTGGCCCCAGTATGTGTACCTACCCACTTGACGTATAGCTGTAGGAGCAGAAATCAGGTGGAGGGGTTTCCCACTCACATGAGCCTCCTTAAAGTCAAGACACCCAAAGGAGAAGACAGCAGGGAACAGCTAAGCAGCTGTTGAAGGAAAACACAAATGGTACCAGCTGAGCAACTCTGGTACAACTCCAGGCATCTTGCACAGCCTCCAATCCCCCAATTGTCAGGGCTGTGTACTGGAGAAGTCATTCGACATTGGTCCGCCTGCTGGGCATCCAGCACAGCCAATCAAAACACTAGATCCACAGGGCAACAGAGAAGGATCAAGGTCAGCTCTCAGCATTGGTGAGATTGGAAGCCATCCCAAAAGATAGCAGGGCCTACTTACACAAAGGCAGGTACAGGCTTGTACTGGAAGGGCTAATCTCACTTTAGATATCAGGGCAGATTGTGTGTTACATATTCTTGGTTGGCTTTACCATTCTCAAATAAACTGTATTTTGGAGTTGACTGTTGTTGCCTTTGATGTTCCCTTATTCATTGTTTTTTTCTGCTGTCATTACTGGGGGCAGAGTCTGACTTGGCCCCAGGCTGACCTGGAAGCCATTTTAGACCAGAAATCTCAACTTCACAGTTGATAGGATTAAGGCTGTGGAGAAACAAACACCTTTAGGGACTTTGGATCTGTTAGATTATCTGTTTGTTTTAATCCCCACTACTGCATAAATACTCTGTCCTTTTTGGATTGAATATGTATATTGCTCAGTTGAATTTTAGAATTTGCCAAAAAATTGCTCCATCCAGTATTCTAGAATACTTGAATAGCAGGCAGAGTCAACACCAAGGATCACTTCTGCTATTTCTCATGGAGTATAAGAGCTACACTTGGCAGGTTAAACTTTTACCCTAAAGATATATAAAGTTAGATTTACATGTCTAAGAACACTGCAGATAATGAGAAAGCCCAAGCATCAAATTAACTCAAGATGTAGAAATCTCTACATTATTATACAAAAAACACAAAAAGTCAAGACAATACAGTCCCACCAAAAACTGTAAATCCATCAAAAATGGCTCCAGTGAGACTGTTTTAGATGAAATGCCTGACAAATATTTCAAATAAATAATTACATCTATACTCAAAGAAATCAAAGAAGCAAACAAACTTCTGAAGAAGAACACAGGAAACCAACCTAGTGAAATAAGGTCAATGCAAGACATGAGTAAGGAATGAAAAATAATGAAAACAGACCAATCAGAAATGAAAAACAGAGTAAGTCAAACAGAAAACTCTGTAGGAAGTCTCACTAATACACTGGATCAAGGAAAGGAGAGAATATGGAAACTAGAAGACAGATCTAATACAGTCCAACAGGAGAAAGACAAACAAATAGGAAGATATGAGGAGGAATTTGAAGACATTTAGGACACTGAAAAGAGATTAAACATAAGAATTCAGGGCATAGTAGAAGGAGAAGAGTTTCACTCCAAAGGCATAGCAGGTATTTTCAACAAAATCATAGAAGAAAACTTCCCCCAAATAGGGAAAATGATGCCAACACAGACACCAGACACAGGAAGCCTTTAGAATGCCAAACAGACAAAATCAGGAAAGAGCCTCTCACCATCATATTATAATTACACTACAAAACAAACAAACCAAAGAAAATATCTTGAAAGCAGTTACAAAGAAAAAAGAAAGATACATAAAAAGGCAATCCCATCAGGACTACAATAGATTACTCAACACAAATTTTTTTTTAGTTCATTTTTTTTATTTTTTATTTTTATTAGTTTACTATTCAGCAAATACAGGCAGTTTGGTACCATTATTAGGCTCATCCATGACCTACCCCTTCCCAATGGCCCCTCCTTGTTAATGTATATGGGTCGAGCATTGTGGATTTAGCCCACAGTTATTGGCACAATAAATGTCTCTGCATATCATGACCCAGCATGTGGCTCTGACATTCTTTCGGCCCCCTCTTCCACAAAATTTCCCTGAGCCATGTTGGGTTCATTTTTGGTCTGCTTCAGTGATGAGGTGTTGGGGGCCTCTGAGGCTCTGGCTCTCTGATTTGGTAGGAGTTGATTTTTCTCTGTGTTGGTCTTCTTCCCCCTTGTGCTGGTATCTGGTTCATCAGGAAAACAGCACCCTTGCTTGTTTCGCCAATTTTCCTTAGTTTCAGTCAGGGCCCTTTTGAGGTATGATGGGATAGCTGTCTCCTTAGGATCGATCTGCATCTATCTGAAAAAGAGAAGCAGATTCTCCAACGGAGAGTAAGTTACCACCAGGACAAATGAGATAACCCTTACTTTTTTTATAGAGAGTCTAATAGGTGTAGGCCCTCTTGTAGCCCATAATTGACGATAGTTTGATATTGGAAAGTGGGCTTATGTTTGGGTATGGTTCTGACTTGTTTCCCTGCTCCAGCTATGGGTCTTGTACCACTGAGGGGATCAGTTAGCCAAATCAAGAGCAGTTGGTTCCCCACCATGGCTGTGTGCCACTATTGCACTTGTGTGGGCATCACAACAGGTTATTTGTTGCTAAGTAGGTTAGACCATGATCAACACAAATTAAAAAAAAAGTATTCTAAATTCTGAAAGATAGCAACTGTCAACCAAGATTACTTTACCTACCAAAGCTATTCATCCAGATAGGTGGAGAAATAAGGACATTCCACAACAAAAACAGGCTAAAAGAACATGTGAACACTAAACCAGCTCTATAAAAATTACTTGAAAGGTTCATCCATGCAGAAGAAAAAGAAAAGCACGTACATAAAGAACCAGAAAAAAATAAACCATACTCAAATATTAATGCAAGAGATTAAAGGAACCAGAAGAACTACAAAACAAGATGAACGACAAGAATAAAGACACACCTTTCAATAATAACTCTTAATATCAACGGCCTGAGTGCCCCCACCAGAAGACACAGGTTTGCAGACTAGATTAAAAACCAGGATCCTTCTATTTGTTGCCTCCAAGAAAACCACTTTTCCAAAAAAGGCAAATACTATCTTAGGGTGCAAATTTGGAAAAATGGTATTTCAAGGAACTGGGCCTAGAAAACAAGCAGGTGTCCCTATCCTAATATCTGGCAGGGTAGACTTCAAAACAGCATTAGTGAGGAAACATAAAGATCACTTTATATTGATTGAAGGAACACTCCACAGGAGAACATTACAATCCTAAACATATATGCACCTAACATGGGGCCTCCAATTTCATCATACAGGCACTATTAGAATTAAGGTTATAGATAACACCAAATACACTTACAGTGGGTGACTTGAACAACCCGTTCTCATCAATTGACAGGTTATTCCAGCAAGAAATAAACAGAGAAGTGTCTCAGAACAAGTGAACCTAACAGATATCTACAGCACATTTCACCCAATGCTGTAGAATACACATTCTTTTCAGTAGTATATGGAACATTCTCTTAAATAGATCATATATTAAACACAAAGCAAATCTTAACAAATACAGGAATACTAAAATAATTCCTTGAACTCTATCTGATCATAATAGGATTAAGCTACAAATCAACAGCAAGAAAAGCTACAGAGCACACACAAAATCATGGAAGTTAAACAATATACTACTAAATGATGAATGGGAAGAAATAATAAGGATTAGGGCCAGGCATGGTGACGCACGCCTTTAATCCCAGCACTGCGGAGGCAGAGGTAGGAGGATCGCCATTAGTTCAAGGCCACCCTGAGACTCCATAGTGAATTCCAGGTCAGCCTGGGCTAGAGTGAGACCCTACCTTGAAAAAACAAAAAAAAAAAAAAATTAATAAATAAGTAAGGATTAGGGCAGAAATTAATGAAATAGAAACCAAAACAAAACAAAACAACGATCCAAAGAATCAATGAAACAAAGACTTGGTTGTTTGAAAGGATAAACAGGATTGATAAACCCTTAGCAAATCTGACCAAAAGAGAGAAAAGACACAAATTAATATAATAATATAATTAGAGAAGAAAAAGGCACCATTACAACAGATATCAAAGAAATTCAGAAGACCATAAGGACATATTTTAAGAACATATGCCCAAGTATATTTGAAAGTCTGAAAGAAATAATTTCCTAGCTTTATATGACCTATTAATATTAAATCAAATTGAGATTAAACACTTAAATAAGCCTGTAACAAGTACAGAGATCCAAGCAGTTATTTTAAAAAGAAAAAATCTCCCAACTAAAAGAAGTTCAGGCCTAGATGAATGCACTGGTGAGTTTTACCAGATCTTTGTGAAAGAACTAATACCAATGCTTCTCAAACTTTTCCATAAAATATAAAAGGAATTGTACCAAACTCCTTCTAAAATCCAGCATCACTCTGATACAAAAACTAGACAAAGACAGAACCAAAAAAAAGAAAAGAAAAGAAATTTATAGACCAATGAACATAGTTGCAAAAATTCTCAAGATACTGGCAAACAATGCAAAAATATATCAAAAAGATCAGTCAGCCCGAACAAGTAGGCTTTATCCCAGAGATGAAGGAATGGTTCAGCATATGCAAATCGATAAATATAATATACTATATAAATAGACTGAAGGATAAAAATCACACGATCATCTCAATAGATGCATAGAAGGAACATATCTGAACATAATAAAAGCTATTTATGACAAACCTTCAGCCAACATAATATTAAGTGGGGAAAAACTGGAAACATTTCCACTAAATACAGGAAGAAGACAGGCGTGTCCACTGTCTCCACTTCTATTTACTATACTACTGGAAGTCTTAGCTATCACAATAAGGCAAGAGACACACATGAAAGGGATGTTATTGGAAAGGAAGAAATCAAATTATCATTATTCGCAGATGATATGATTCTATACATAAAGGACCTAAAGACTACCAGCAAACTGTTAGAGCTGATAAATACTTTTAGCAATGTAGCAGTATACAAAATAAACACACAGGAATCAGTAGCCTCCCTATATACTAAAAACTGATATGCTGAGAATCAATCAGGGAATCACTTCCACTCACAGTTGCCTGAAAAAATAATAAGGGGCTAATGAGATGGATTAGAGGTTAAGTGCTTGCCTGTGAAACCTAAGGCCCCCAGTTCGAGGCTTGATTCCCTAGTACCCACGTAAGCCAGATGCACAAGGTGGCACATGCATCTGGAGTTCATTTTCAGTGGCTGGAGGCCTTTCTCTGTCTCTCTCAAATAAATAAATAAAAATAAACAAAATTTAAAAAATAATAATAGGTAAAGTACCTTGGAATAAACCTAACCAAGGACGTGAAGGATCTCTACAAAGAAAACTTTAAAACTCTCAAGACAGAAATTGCACAAGACATAAGGAAATGTTAAGACACCCCGTGCTCTTACATTGGAAGCATCAATATTGTGAAAATGTCAATCTTACCAAAAGCAGTCTATACATTTAATGCAATCCCCATCAAAATTCCAATGGCATTTTTCATGGAAATAAATAAACAATCCTATTTGGTAGCCCCCCCCCCAAAAAAAACGTTGACTATCCTAACAGTTTTGAGCAACAAAGATAAGGCTGGTGCTATCACTATACCTGATTTTAACCTATACTGCAGAGCCATAGTAACAAAAACAGCATGGTACTGGCAGAAAAAAACAGACACATAGATCAGTGAAATAGAATAAAGGACACAGATATAAATCAGGGCAGCTACAGCCTCCTGATCTTTGACAAAAATGCCAAAAATGGGCTGGAGAGATGACTTAGCAGTCGAGGCACTTGCCTGCTAAGGACCCATACTCAACTCTCCAGATCCCACATAAGCCAGTTGCACAAAGTTGAGACAAGCACAAGGTTGCACATGCCCACTAGTTGGCACAAGCTTCTGGAGTTCAGTTGCACTGGCTGAGGCCCTGGCATGCCAGTTCTATCTTTGAGTGTCTCTCTCTCGCTCCCCCCTACTCTCTCTCTTTCTCTCTCTAAAAATTAAGAATGCTAAGAAATACTCAACAAATGGTGCTGGGAAAACTGGATATCTATATTTAGAATGATGAAAATAGATCCTTATCTCTCTCCTTGCACAAGAATTAAGTCTACATGGATTAAAGACCTCAATATCAGACCCAAAACTCTAAAACTACTGGAGGAAAAAGTAGGGAAACCCTTCAACATATTGGCATTGGCAAAAACTCCCTGAATGTAACTCCAGTTGCTCAGGAAATAAAACCACTAATCAGCCACTAGGATTTCATGAAATGATAAATCTTTTATGCAGCAAAAGACACTGTGAATAAAGCAAAGAGGCAACCTACAGAATGGGAGAAAAGTCTTTGCCAGATATACATGATGTGACAGATGATTAATATCCAGGATATACAAAGAACTCAAAAAGCTAAATAATAAGAATTCAAACAACTCAATTAAAAAAATGGGCTATGGAACTTAAATAGAGAGTTCTCAATAGAAGAAATACAGATGGCATATAAATATCTTAAAAAGTGTTATCATTAGCCGTCAGGGAAATGAAAATTAAATCTACTTTGAGATTTCATCTCACTCCTATCAGAATGGCTACCATTAGGAAGCAAATGACAATGCTGACAAGGGTAAAGAAAAAGGGGAACCCTGATTCAGGCCTTATAGAAATCAGTATTGAGGTTCCTGAAACACCTAAAAATAGATTTACCATATGACCCAGGTATACCACTCTTAGGCATATATACCCAGGACTCATCACAATACCTTAGAGATACTTGCACATCCATGTTTATTGTCACTCCATTCACAGTAGCTAGGAAATTGAACCAGCATAGATAGATCCTTCAACTGATGAGTAGATAATGAAGATGTGGTACATTCATAAAATGGAATTTTATTCAGTGGTAAAGAAAAAATGAAATTAGCAGGGAAATGGATGGGCCTGGAAAGGACTATACTTAGTGAGATAACCCAGGTCCAGAAAGCCTAGCACCGCATGTTCTCTCTCATATGTGGATCCTAACTACAAATGTTTGGACTTGTATGTAAATTGGAATAAAACTCATTAGCAGAGGCCAGTGAACTAGAAAGGGGCTATAAGGCAGGAAAGAGAGGGAGGACTTAAAAGGATAGTATTATATATATATAAGTAAAAGAACAGATTACTGGGGGTGGAAAGGCCTAAGTGAGGTCAGGGGAAGAGACTAAGTAAAAGAATGGTGGGGGAAGGGTTAATCAAAATCTAAGAGGGAGGGCTGGAGTTAAGGAGTCTGCCTGCAAAGTCAAAGGATCCAGATTCGACTCTGCAGACTCCATATAAGCCACATGCACAAGTGGGTACACACATCTGAAGTTTGTTTACAGTGGTTGGAGGCCCTGACATACCCATATTCTCTCTCTCCCTCCCTCTTTCTCAAATAAGTAAATAAAATATATTAAAAAGTGAGTGATGGAGTCACTCACAAAACTATTAGAGCTACTTTTTTGGACAATTGCATATATGAAGCCATAGATTGTTACTAGAAAATTTTCAGTGCCAGGGATGGGTTACCTTCCAGTGAGTTGCTGGCTAGGGAGGTCCCTTATGCCCCCGAAACATTACAGGCCATTGCCCAGGCTCTCCACTCCCCACTAGGAATAGACAGTAAGTCCCTACTGCTGAAGACTCCACATGCTTGGCCTGCAAGGTCTCTGAGAAATCTTGCCGGAGCTGAGCTGCAATCCTATGTGTAGACCAGCTGACAGAAAGCTGGAAGAAGCTACACTGCATGCAGCTCCGTGGGAGAGAGAAGAGTTCTCGGTGGAAATAAACAACACTGGACACTGCAAGCTTTAAGTTTGGCCAGCCAGGCCAAATGAGCTAGTTGGTTCAGTTGTGCCATGTCTGTTATGAGGAAACCAGCTGCTCTCTAATTGGACTGGAGAACCGCTCCACTAAAGGGAATACATGCCTGATACTGAAACCTATGACAGAGGACATCATGAGCCCTAGGGGTATAATGTCTGCTGGTATTTGGCTAAACGTGTATACTATGCTCACCAAACTGCCCATAAACAATTTTCTTAATGTTCATACCCATATATTGATGATGCTCTCATTTTTTGTTAGAGAAGCTTCTTTTTTCAGATGGTGGTGACCTCTGTGATGACTCAAAAAATCACCATAGTGCTGAGAAGTGGCAGAGGAGTGTTTAACACTGAAATATCTCTATCACACCTTCCAAGGCTCAGGATCCATTGCAGAAGAGGTGGCAGGAAGAATGTAAGAGCCAAAGGAAGGATAGAACTCCTTACAGTGCACTCTTCCAGACACAAAATGGCTTGGATATCCATGACCTCACAGTGCCTGGTACTATCTATACAAGACCAATATAATAGGAGGAAAAGATGATGACATCAAAACAAGAGACTGATGGGGGGGGGGGGCTTTGATGAAAAATAAAGTTGTGAAGGGAAAAGAGGAGGGAGGAAACGATCATGGTTTATGTCTGTAATTATGAAAGTTGTCAATAATAAAAGAAAACTACATGAGATTGGGATCTAGGAAGAAGACTGGAGCAGAGCCATAAAGACATGGGAGGTAGGAAACATGCTCTCGTGGGAAATACTTCATAGTTCATCATTTAAGAAAATTTGAAGTTTTTAGGGAAACACTGGAGTGGAGCCACAAGCATGTGGAGGATAGAATTTAGGAGCTTGTATAGGGAGATTTAGAAGAAATGCTCATAGCATCCACCCAGAGTTTCCCCATGGAAGAAATTTAAAGGGGAAATGGTGGTAACTTAAGAAAGAATAGCAGAGAGAAAATATCAAAGCAGAGACCAATAAATCTTAAGGAGGAAAGAGAGTTACACCCATGGTTACCTTGAGCTTAGAGAAGTTAGACAGCTAACAGGCCTAGTGTTAGAGAAAATACCCCTCATGGTAGATCTGAAGTATAAGGGAAATACAAACATGGTATATTCATAGACCAAAGGAAAATCATACATACAATTGAAGTGAGAAGTTATCCTAAGGTATGAAGCAGTGGCAAGCAGAGAATTATTCAGACACAGAAGCAATATTATACTCTGTCCTGCACCCAGCTAGGCTGAGGGGTGGAGGCCAGACACATGTGTATCCAAGCAGCACAGAGTAAGACCAGGAGAATCACACAGAGCAAGTGGGAAGAGGGCTGCAGCCTTTGTAGAGATTGTAAACCCATTCTTTTTTCAGATTCAGGTATGCAAGGGGAAGACCCAATTGCTTTATAGTTTTGGAAGGTGAACCCCAGGGCCTCTCCATATGGGCCACCTCCTGATTCTCCGGGCCTCAATTTCTAACTGAAACTCCCTAGAAAGCTAGCTTTCTCCTATTATTCTTCAATACTTTATCGTATACATTTGAAACTTAAACTCAAGGTCTAGTGAGAGTTTATTTTAAAAAGTGAGAATATTCCAGAAATATCTGTTATTTTCTTGTCAACTAAGAAGTCCTACTAGGCAATGTATATGTTTTTATTTCTTCCTTTTCAATGTATAGTAAATCATCTCCCTTTGATCTCTCTGGTTCCCTTTTCAACAATCTGCCTGTAATTGTAGTTACTTTCATTCTATCACTCTATAGTATCCAGTTGGTATGTTGTTTGCCTTTTGGGGGATACCTGCTTGAGATCTTTCACAGGTTTTTATATTATATAGACCAAGGAATTAACCATTTTCCTCCTTATATTCTTTTAAAACTGCACTAACTGAATATAATGGAAGATTTAGCTACTGCTAAAAACTTTGGAGGAAGGAAAGATGTCATTGTGATCATGAGAGGAGTATATTAAAAATTAGATATAACACATTACACAAACCAACAACAACTTTATGTTGTCTATTTTTCAGTCAGCTGTCTTTGTCTGGGTTAAGTCCTTGGCTTGGCTCAGTGCCTGGTACTACCACCATTAGTGGACCTGTCTTGGTGGAAGCTTTTGTCTAACCGCTGTTTTTGTTAGTTGTTTTTCCTTCCACTGCTTTTTTCCATCAAACTTCTAGTAATAGACAATTCAGAGTTTCCTTGCCTGACCCTGAGGTAAGGAACTGTCAGTTTTCTATATCAGAGCAAGCATCTCCTCTCTAGTAAGAACGAATATGAAGATCTGCCTTCTACAAACCCAGGCATATGTTTCTATGCACTAAGTTTGTGTGCTTTGTGCTATTGCCCCAATGACAAGCAAAGGTAAACCAGACAGCCATCTTAAATACTCCACATGACTCCATGCCTAAAAGGAACATCACTAATGAGCAATGTTCTGATGGGTAAGTTTTTATTGGTTCAGAGATTTTGTTTTGAACTTTAATAAAGGAGCTGTCATTTTACATAATTTCCCTGACATCATCTTTCTGAATTACTTTTTCTGCTTCATTTTCACATGTATGGTTACATGAACTGTACATGGTGAACTATGAACTGACCCAGATAATGTAAGTGTTCTCATTCACTTTATACATTTTCAAGATAATAGCAACAAAAAAAAAAAATCACTGTACAAGTATATGAAGGGAGAAAAGTAAATGTGCCTTTTTCCATTTAAGGAAAATCTTTGAATTAACCAAATAAATCTTTGTTGACCCAGTTGTTAGCCTAGACATCAAAATAATAATGTGACTTCTGTGTAATGACTTCTGATAAACTATTTGTACACCACATTTCACATAAACTAATATATTTTATTTTCCTATAACCCACAGTAATTCTAAGAACATATTTTACCTTATTTGTTGTTGTTGTTTTTGTTTTTCTAAGGTAGGGCCTCTCTCTAGCCCAGGCTGGCCTCAAACTCAAAGCAATCCTCCTACCTCTGCCTCTTGAGTGCTGGGATTAAGGGCATGCGCCACCACGCCAGGCACACCATCTGTTTTTTAAGTATGTTAATAAACTTAATACATGTGTGCACATATATGTTACACATAGTGGGAAATAAGAATAGGAGAGAATACAATAAAAATATGCATGCAGCACCACAGAAGGAGGAAAAAAATATATAACTGAAACAAAAAGAAACTTTTTCCAAAGACAAAAAAAAATCTAAATGAAAGGTCGTATGACTATAAATAAGTTCTGATTGGGTTTGATTATCAAGTAATTCCTACTTGTGGAGGTGAAGAGTAGAAATACCACATGATACAAGAAGATAGAACTGTCATGGAGTAAGATGAATGCACCCTGTGAGGAGTGTTTGCCTATGTGCTCAGTAAGTATGGGCTTGGCGTTCCAGTGTGCTGAAAGTATTAGTGTCATTGAATGAGTAAGTTTTGGAACAGGAGAGTCAAATACAGTTATCAGTGAAATTAGTTCAGATATAGCCAAGATTGGCAAAAGAATTACTTGGTCTAATTCTTAATCCAGTACTTTTAAGAAATATTTTGATATAGAAGAAAATACGAAATAATATCTGGTATATTATTCTTAACCATTTAAAATTGTAAATATTTCTAACTATATCAAGTGAAAACGTTTCATGAAGTAGCAAAATGAGTTTCAAAAGCTTTTCAAATAATTTTGACAAAAATAAGATAGGTAGGTGATGTGTAAATAATATGTCTGATGGGAACATTCATGCTATGTGCATGCTGGGGCACATAATGGATCTCAGTAATCATGGACAAACAAAATACATACTTTTTTTTTTCTTTCCTTTCTGGTTCATTCACAGGTGAGGAAAGGTAAAAGTGTTCATGTGTATGTATTTGTATTTTCCCACTTTTTTTCTTCTTTTTTTGAGGTGGGGGTGTCACTCTAGCTCAGGCTCACCTGGAATTCACTATGTAGTCTCAGGCTAGCCTCAAAATCACAACAATCCTCCTACCTCTGCCTCCCCAGTGCTAGGATTAAAGGTATGTGCCACCATGCCTGGCTAGCCACAATTTTTTAAAGAAGTTCTGCCAAATTTAAATTGTCTACCAATAAATGGTCTATTTATTCAAAACATTTGTGTCAACTTATCACATTCATAGACTAGGGTAGAGTGTAATTCAGGCTGCTTTCCTGACCTGGCTGCCAAAAACTCATATCTTGCCTAGAAGCAGGATAAATTTTTATTAATGGGAGAGGATTTTAAAGCAAATCATTCTAAATGAACTTAATCCTTAATGGTTTGTTCTTCCAGCTACAAAGATCCACACTGGGATAGAGAGTCTTAGTCCTCGGTGGTCAGCGCTACATTTTAACTCCACAGTAGAAAGCCCAAAACCACCTGAAACAAAGCAGCATCCCTTGCCAGGGACTCATCACAGAGCTGATGAGTTTAACATGTCATACATTCATACAAATGTGTGTATTATGCGGTGTTTAACACCTTTATTTGCTCTTATGGGTTTATAAGCAATTCCCCCTTCAAGGACTATAATATGATTTGGAAGACCATTTCCTCCTGGGTGACTTTACCTGTAAGCTTTTGTGTGACAATTTAGTGACAGTTATCAATGGTCTGATGTTGTTTTCAAGGATGCTTCTCCCTCTAGCTCCTCTCTTCCTACGAACATAACAACTCTTTTCCCGGTTGGGGCTATAGGAAATGAGTAATGCTTAACCCATTTGTGTGATCAATTCACTTAAGCAGCTACTGTGAAATGTTAATCACAACTTTAATTTGTACTGCATTAGCATTTTGATTAACTTGTAGGCTTGCTAGCACACTTGAAACGCTTTTACTCATAGTTACAGCTCGGAAATGACTTTTTGATTAATTAAGTTTGTTAGACAGCAGCTGAGCTTCCTGAATGCTAACCTTCTGGGGGTAAAAGTTCAGGAAAAAGTAACTGTGAGCAACTGTTGCTATTGAAATAGATTCTAATAAATGGACTTATAGCATTTTAATTATTGACAGAAATGTTGTGTCCTTATGTGCAAATGACCTAAACCTTTAAAGAGTGTGCCTTTCTGTGAAAAAAAAAAGCTATTTTCCGAGGGGTCTCCCAATCATTGTAAAACTTCTGGGAGCTTTTGAAGTGTGCCGTTCATTTGCTAGCAGATGTCTAACAACTAATGTTTCAACAAGCTGCCTAGGATGAATTTCTATAGTTTTTTTTAATGTTTTATTTATTTGCAAGCAGAAAGAGATATGGGTGGACCAAGGGTTCTTGCCACTGCAAGCAAACTCCAGGTATATGTGCCATTCTATTTAACTGGCTTTACACAAGTACTGGGAATTCAAACCTAAGCTGTCAGGGTTTGCAAGCAAGTACCTTTAACTGCTGAGCCATCTCATCAGCCCTCCATAGTTTTTTCTAATAAACTTTTTTTTTAATGTTTTGTTTATTTTTATTTATTTATTTGAGAGTGACAGACAGAGAAAGAAGCTGAGAGAGAGAGAATGGTCATGCTAGGGCCTCCAGCCACTGCAAATGAACTCCAGATATATGTGCCACCTTGTGCATCTGGCTTATGTGGGTCCTGGGGAATCGAGCCTCCAACCAGGGTCCTTAGGCTGCACAGGCAAGTGCTTAACTGCTAAGCCATCTCTCCAACCCTCTAATAAACTTTTAATTTGAAAATAGTTTTAGATCTCTGCAAAAGTGCCAAAGATTAGAGCCAGATGTTGCTGTCCTGTGTATAGCATGCCTCTTCATAGACATGTAATGGTGTCATTTTTCCTTTAGTCAAGCTTAGTGGCTCTGTTCCCTTGCAGTAGAGTTTTAATATTCAGTGTCCTTATTCTGCCTTTGTATTATTTCATTGCCAGATGAGGTCTATTTCAATATCAGATGTTTAGATGTAGTTATATTGTTGAGTTTTAAAACTTAAATTGAAAGAATTCATCAGGTAACTATATAATTTTTGTCTTTCTTTTCTATGTATATAAAAGTAAACAGATTTAAGCAGCCTCTTTTTTTTGTTTGTTTTGTTTTTTGTTTTTTCAAGGTAGGGTCTCACTGTAGCCCAGGTTAACCTGGAATTCACTATGAAGTCTCAAGGTGGCTTTGAACTCACGGCAATCCTCCTACCTCTGCCTCCTGAGTACTGGGATTAAAGGCATGTGCCACCACGCCTGGCCATCAAATATTTTTTTAAATATTTTGTGTATTTTTATTTATTTATTTGAGAGTGACAGAGAGAGAAAGAGGCAGTTAGAGAGAGAGAGAGAGAGAGAATGGGCGCGCCAGGGTCTCCAGCCACTGCTAACGAACTCCAGACGCATGCGCCCCCTTGTGCATCTGGCTAACGTGGGTCCTGGGGAACCAAGCCTCGAACCAGGGTCCTTAGGCTTCACAGGCAAGCGCTTAACCGCTAAGCCATCTCTCCAGCCCATCCATCAAATATTTTTTGAAGTAAGGCAGTACACATAAATCAGCAGAGGTAGTGGGCTATAATGCAGTGACACAGTCCTGAAATTGGAAAACTAAGATTAATCCTAACCTCCATCAGGTTTGTACTGATATGATTGCACAGTCACTGAGCCTCCATCAACTTCATTTTCCCTCGCTGCCTCAGTATTGGTAAAGATTAAGCAAGAATCATTTTTGCTTTATACTCTGTGTACTACCATACAAATATTTCCATTGTACCATACAAACATACTGACTTTGCATAATGTACTTTTTCAGTATTTTCATGATAACTACATGAGATTGCTATTGCTTGATATGTTTAGGTATCAGGTATTAAAAGCAATCACATGAGTAAGGAGAAAATGTTAGTAGATTTAATAAATCAGCATGAGTTTGTATTACCATGAAACTGGTTGAATTTAAATGTTAAGACCAAGCCTGGCTTGGGTTAGGTATCATAAGTAATCTAGAGATGACTTAAAGTATGCAGGAGTTTATGCCTATGTTTTATGATGTTATATACAAATCTTGCATCATTTTAAATAAGAAATTTGAGTGTCCATGGGTTTGGCACCTACCATGGTCCCAGACCATCGCTCACAAATACTGAGGTGACGCTATTTATTTTCAATTGTTTTGTGAAATATTTGCAAAGCCCTATTTGATCTAGTATGCACATTGCTCATGATATATATAATTCTAAATTACAATCTTGTTGAAATTCTGCATACCCTGCACTTCATTCTGAACTTGATAGAAGGCCATATAGTATACCAATTAAAATAAGCCAGTCATGGTGGTGCATGCCTTTAATCCCAGTACTTGGGAGACAGAGGTAGGAGGATCACTCTGAGTTTGGGGCCACCCTGAGACTTCATAGTGAATTCCAGGTCAGCCTAGGCTCAAGTGAGACCCCACCTCAAAATAAATAAATAAATAAATAAAGTAAAATAAAATAAGTCCTCAGAGTCAGCTTTCCCAGAATTTGAATCCCAGCTGGACCCATTTACCAAAAGTACATAATCTTAGGCATGTATCTTACCCCTTGAAACCACAAAGTCATCTGAAAAGTAGGCTTAAATTTAGTATCCTATATATAATATAAGATGGCTATCAAAGTGTTTGGAGATTAGCAGGCATTTAACAAATGTATATTCAAATCACAGTTATTTCAACATTGATCTTAAGATTCCCTCATGTTCTTCCATGTTGTCCTTTCCTGTATTTGCATGCCTTGCTTCCTCCTAACCCCTGCCCTGTTAATCAGAACTCTGCTTGCAGGGCTGCTCTTCTGATTTCCATCCACCTACTTGGTGTTCAGAATTTCTGAATTCCTCACCCTAGCCTATATGTTCTTTCTGGAGCTCCTTCAGCTGCTCACCTACCTTCATAGCTGCTCCTGTTAAAATCACTTACAACATGTTCCAAACCAAACTTGTCACCTCCTTTCCAACCCATGTCTCTTTGATAAATGATAGACATACTCAGTAGTTCTGTTGCAAGGTTTTAGTTATAGTATAATTTTATAAATGCATACACTGCTAGAAATCATGTTTCCATTCTGCCACAACTGCAGGTACAATTCTCAATCAACAACCAGTTGAGATTGATTCCAGCTTGAATAGAAAAAGTCATACAGAGTCAGCCTCCACCCCTCTTTTTCTTATATTCAGGATTGTCCTGGCTCTGTCTGGTAGAGAGCAGGCAAGCAGAAAGTAGAGAAGAGGTAAAGGCAGATTAAATGTTTGTGTGCTGTAATGCTGAGCTGCTGAAGAATGCCTGGGGTTATTTCTCCCCCAGGTACCAAAACAGTCTTTAGTAGTTCAGCATTAGATCCCTGTAATAGACTTTGGAGTAACTTGGAACACTCAGCCATTTCTCTAGCTGTTGTCAAATCCAGGGAGGTGGATACACCTATCAATTCTTATGTGTCAGAAAGATTGCTATGAGGTGGTAAGAGGCAAAATTGGTTCAAGGCTCAATCGTGCACAGGTTATGTCCATATAACCTACCAGGGTCCTCCATTTTTTTTACATAAACTATCTCCCATCCTTAGCCCCTCTCAGTTATGGACCTCTGACTTGCCCACTTAACCTGAGAAACTGGATGACATCCTTTAGTTTGCCCTGCAATACAGAGTCAGACCTAGGCCTTGTCACCTGGCTTTCTGAATCATTATACATGATGAACCAATCTGTCCAGCAAAGCTTCTTCTCCTCATTCCACATGCTCCATTCTCTGCTCCTCTACTGCATGGGGTAACTGTGCAGAATGTGACACCAGAAAAATGAAATTCATTTTAGAAAAAAATTGGGTGTTTGGGGATATTTTTGAAATTTAAATTTATGGCTCTATCTTGTATAACAGGTAGTAGGTTAAGTTCCTCACATTGTGTATTCTCTCCTTGCCTTCACAGAGCCTCTTCTGTAAATGAGACACCTGTGTAAAGTATTAAGTGATTTGCCTGTATTTACATGTTGTAAATGTGACAAAATAAGGATTCAAATATATATCTGTCTGACATCAGATGTTTTTCTTCCTGTTTACTGTACAGCCTTTATTAGATTCATAACAATTTGCTTAAAATGTTACAATCAGTGATTGTAACTTTACCTATATTCTTTTATATTCCTGAGTATACTGTACTAGGGCTAGAGTTAAAGACAATAATTTCAGTTTCTCCCTGTCAAGGAGCCCATAGCTTTAGGGCAATGTGTAAGCAAAGACCCTATGTAGACTAATGGTAGGATACCTTGAAAGAAGCAGAGGTGTTGCAAAAGAAGGACCTACAGAGGCTGGAGAGATGGCTTAGCAGTTAAGGCATTTGCCTACAAAGCCAAAGGATCCCAGTTCAAATCTCCAGGATCCACATAAGCCAGATACACAAGAGGGCGCATGCATCTGGAGTTTGTTTGCAGTTGCTGGAGGCCCTGGCACATCCATATTCCCTCTCCCTGTCTCTCTCTCTCTCTCCCTCTCCCCCTCTCCTCCCCCCCCCCCCCCGCCTCTTTCTCTGTCTGCCTCTTTCTCTCTCTTAAATAAATAAGTAAAATATTAAAATAAAAAAGAAGAGCCTACAGAGGCTTCAAAGGATAGATAGGAATTTCCAAAGTTGGCAAGATAGAAGGAATGGTATTTGTTTAGAAAAACTAGCATCAAGAAGTCTTCTCCATAGCAGTAAGGCAAGAGACGCACATAAAAGGAATACAAATTGGAAAGGAAGAAATCAAGTTATCATTATTTGCAGATGACATGATTCTATACATAAAGGACCCTAAAGACTTTACCAGCAAACTGTTAGAGCTGATAAATACCTATAGCCATGTAGCAGGATACAAAATAAATACACAGAAATCAGTAGCATTCCTATATGCTAACAACAAACACACAGAGGATGAAATCAGAGAATCACTCCCGTTCACAATTGCATCAAGAAAAATAAAGTACCTTGGAATAAACCTAACCAAGGAAGTAAAGATCTCTACAATGAAAACTATAAAACACTCAGGCAAGGAATTCCAGAAGACACTACGAAATGGAAAAACATCCCTTGTTCCTGGATTGGAAGAATCAATATTGTGAAAATGGCAATCTTACCTAAAGCAATCTACACATTTAATGCAATACCCATCAAAATTCCAAAGGCATTCTTCATGGAAATAGAAAAAACAATCCAAAAATTCATTTGGAATCACAAAAAACCTCAAATATCTAAAATAATACTGAGCAACAAAAATAAGGCAGGTGGGCTTGAGAGATAGCTTAGCAGTTAAGCACTTGCCTGTGAAGCCTAAGGACCCCGGTTCGAGGCTCGTTTCCCCAGGACCCACGTTAGCCAGATGCACAAGGGGACGCATGCATCTGGAGTTCGTTTGCAGTGGCTGGAGGCCCTGGCATGCCCATTCTCTCTGTCTATCTGCCTCTTTCTCTCTCTGTCTGTTGTTCTCAAATTAATAAATAAGAATAAAACAAAAACAATAAGGTGGGTGATATCACCATAACTGATTTTAACATATACTACAGAGCCACAGTAATAAAAACAGCATGGTACTGGCACAAAAGCAGATATGTAGATCAATGGAACAGAATAGAGGACCCAGATATAAGTTCAGGTAGCTATAGCCACCTGATATTCGATAAAAATGCCAAAAATACTCATTGGAGAAATACAGCATCTTCAGCAATTGGTGTTGGGAAAACTGGATATATATCTGCAGAAGGATGAAAATAGATTTTTGTCTCTCCATGCACAAGAATTAAGTCCAAATGGACTGAAGACCTTAACATCAAACCTGAAACTGAAATTGTAGAGGAAACAGTAGGGGAAACCCTTCAACATATTGGTCTTGGCAAAGACTTTCTGAATACAACCCCAGTTGCTCAGGTAATAAAACCACAGATTAACCACTGGGACCTCATGAAATTACAAAAATTTTGTACTGCAAAGGACACTCTGAATAAAGCAAAGAAGCAACCTACAGAATGGGGAAAAAAATCTTTGCCAGCTATATATCTGATAGATGATTAATATCTAGGTTATACAAAGAAGTTTAAAAAGTTAAATAATAAGAAATCAAACAAACCAATTAAAAATGGGCTATGGAGCTAAATAGAGAGTTCTCGAAAGAAGAAATACAGATGGCATATAAGCATCTAAGAAAATGTTGTACATCCCTAGTCATCATGGAAATGCAGATTAAAACTACATTGAGACTCCATCTCACCTCTGTCAGATTGGCTACCATCATGAAAACAAAAGATCATAAATCCTGGCGGGGATGTGGAAAAAGAGGAACCCTTCTACACTGTTGGTGGGAATGCAATCTGGTCCAGCCATTGTGGAAATCAGTGTGGAGTTTCCTAAGACAGCTAAAAAATGATCTACCATATGACCCAGCTATAGCACTCCTAGGCATATATCCTAAGGACTCATCCCATTTCCTTAGAAGTACATGCTCAACCATGTTTATTGCCGCTCAATTCATAATAGCTGGGAAATGAAACCAACCTAGATATCCCTCAAATGGTGAGTGGATAATGAAGATGTGGCACATTTATACAATGGAGTTCTACTCAGTGGTAAAGAAAAATGAAGTTATGAAATTTGCAAGAAAATGGATGGATCTGGAAAGGATTATACTAAGTGAGGTAACCCAGGCCCAGAAAGCCAAGCGCCACATGTTCTCCCTCAAATGTGGATCCTAGCTACAGATGATTGGACTTCTGTGTGAGAAGGAAAAAACTCAGTAGCAGAGGCCAGTAAGTTAAAAAGGAGATATAAAGGGAAGGGAGGAGGGTACTTAATAGGTTGGTATTGTATATATATACATACATACATATATATAGAAGAATAGATTAATGGGGGTGAAAAGGCCCAAAGTGAGGTCAGGGGAAGAGACTGAGTAAAGGAAAGGTGGAGGGAGGGCAAATCAAAATCTAAGAGAATGTAAATAAATCTTACAGAATCCTTTGGTTTCAGACAATGGATCACTCAAGAGCTATAGATCATTGTTAGAAAGTTTTCAGTGCCAGAGATGGGATGCCTCCAGTGAGTTGTTGGCCAAGGAGGTCCCTGATACCCCCAAAACATTATAGGCCATTGCTGAGGCCCTTGGTTTCCCACCAGGAATACATGGTAAGAGCCTATTGCTGAAGACTCCACAGACTTGGGCTGCAAGGCCACTGAGAAATCCTGCTGGAACTGAGCTGATAACCTCCTCCATGTAGATCAGCTGAGAGAAATCTGGAAGAAGCCATTCTACATGTAGTTCAGTGGGAAAAAGAGATACCACCAGTGAAGATACTCAACAGTGGACACTGCAAGCCTTATAATTGGCCAGCCAGGCCAAATGAGCCAATGGGTACAATAGTGACATGTCTGTCATGGTAGAAACCAACTGCCCTCCAATTGGACTGGAGGCCTGCTCCATGGGGAGAAACAATCCCTGATACTGGAAACTTAAAACAAGTGTAGTCATGAGCCCTAGGGGTGTAACATCTGCTGATGTCTGGAAAAATGTATATACTATGCTTATCAAACTGCCCAGTATGTACTTCTCTTAATATTTATACCCTTATATTAACGCTACTCTCACTTTGGGTAGAGAATCTTCTCTTTTCAGATTGCAGTGACCTTGGGATGACTCAGAAGGTATCATAGTGCTGGAAAGAAGTGACTGGAGTACTGAGTAACATCTCGATCATACCTTCTAAGGCTCAGGGTCTAATGCGGAAGAGGTGGCGGAAAGAATGTAAGAGCCAAAGGAAGGGTAGGACTCCTTACAACGTGCTCCCTCCAGACATAAAATGGCCTGGATATCCATGACCTCATAGTGCCTGACACTACCTGCACAAGACCATCATAAGAGGAGGAAAATATCATAACGTCAAAATAAAAGAGAGACTGAGATGGGGAGGAGATATGATGGAGAATGGAATTTCAAAAGGGAAAGTGAGGGGAGGAAGGGTATTACCATGGGACATTTTTTTATAATCATAGAAAATGTTAATAAAAATTGAGAAATAAAAAAATGTGGCAAAATGCCACTAATTTTCTTTTGTTCTACTGAGAGTAAAGAAGTGACTGGAGAGAAAATCAAGGATTGAAAGATCATTGAGTTCTCACTGTTATGCAAAAATAAAAAGAAAGAAAAGTTAGTTTTTGTTCTCTATACAGTGTGATGCCACTGAAGAAATTTAAGTAGATGAGTGACATGATCAGTTTTATCTCTTTAAAATTCATTTTAGTAAGAAAATATAAAGTGCTGATGGAGAACAGTTTTACTGAGGGAGAGTACAGGACTGTTCATATAGTTCCACGTAAGGTCTGCACTGGGCACAAGGCAGTAGCTGACTAGAGAGCATAAACAATATTTGGTTCTCTGCATTTGTGCCATTGCAAAATTTGTTACCACCTTATCTTTTCTATAGACTAAAGGAAGATAAATAATAGTTTCCAATTCAAGGTAGGCAGTGTTGTTTATTTCACATAAGCACTTACTTTGCATGATTTTTTTTATTCTCACATCTGGGTCATACAGTAAAGCATTGTGAGGAACTCATAAATTTTATAAAATCTTTCAACTTCATCATGAAAACTTCAAAGTTAAAAACATATGGTTCATCCATCTAATCCTAGCATGTGAGATTTTTGTCTGGAATTTATTTCCAGTCAAGTTCCATGTAAATTCAAAAGTAAAATTCCCATACTTAACTCTATTACAAGTTGTAACATCATCACCGTATTGCAGTGGATATAATTATTTGTTTCTCTATTTTTATCTTGCCTTAGCTGGTTTTAGAAGTTGGGATTTGTCTGAGTATCATCCATCACAGTTTGATTTTACACTTTATACAAAAAGTGTCTTCTCTACTTTGCTAAGGACAATGAAATGTACACATTTATATGTTCACTCATACATACATGAATGTAATCATTTTACCCATTCTGTCATATTAATTGTGGTATGTTAAATGTTCAATCCATCATTTCCCTGTAGTATGAATAACAAGATCATAGATTTCATTTTGCAAGATGTTTTGCAAATTGTTTTACTTTTAGCAAATTAGAGAAGACAGGGCTAGAAGGTCAAAGCTCACCTGTGTCTGCATTAGCATCACTGAATAGTGTGTTGAGTCACTTCAGTAACTCACAAACTAATTCTATAAACAGAAGTCTTTGTATAGCATTTTATAAATATTTTATTGTCAGTGAGACATTTAACACTAAAGTCTTATTGTGGTCATTTGCTAGGTACATTTAAAAATGAGAGTGTAGTCCTAAAACTATAAAATACTGGCTCAGATCATATTAACTTATGTGTTTTTAAGTCACCATTCTCCATAATCTAATTTAATTGAAATAGCTTTGCCTGTGTAAACATCTCCTTTGTTTAAATAAGATTTCACTGTTTAGTTTTGCCTTAAGTAAATGCAGCCTTTTGTTTGTCCATAAAACATTAGATCAGATGTATAGACTAGCATGAACAGCTTTCCATCACCACACTGTACCACAAGCAGTTCTCCCTGTGCTAGTGCATGGCATACTGCCATTGAAGGACAGGCTCTGTCTTTAGCTTGCTCTTTCAGGAAAACACATTTTTGCAAGAAAACCTGCCTCTCTGCAACTATTGATTTTAAGTTGGAAGTACTACATGAAATTTACAGCTTAGATGGAGCTACTAATGTTCTTTATGCAGGACTCCTGTAAGCATCTGTTCTCAAGGTGCACATAGTACACACATTTTCTTTTGGTTTATTCTGGGTATCAGTGATATCTTACTGTTTTTAGTGTCCTAAAAAGGCTTACTTTTTGGCCCTTTGTAGGAAGTGATGTACATGGAATCCTGTGGGAGTTTAGTTTTCCCCCATCCAACTGTAGTTTGTTTTCTGGTTTCTAGTTTGATGAATAAGAAGTTCCAGATACAGTGCTTGATTTTTTCCATGTATTTTTATTGTTGCTAAGACTAACATCACATTCCCAGTGGAGAAGACAAGTGTCACGATTCACTTGTAATATGTATGTTCTCCCTCTATAGGCAATGCTAGACGTGGCTGCACACCAGGGCTGGCTGGTGACCGCCCTGAATATTACCAACCTGGTGCAGATGGTGATCCAAGGCCGGTGGCTGAGAGACTCTTCCCTTCTTACACTACCAAACATAGAACAGCACCATCTTCACCTTTTCAGGTAATTGTTTTAATTTTCAATGTGATTATTTCAATTTAAAAACAAGGCTGGCCAGGTGTGGTGGCATAGATGTTTAATCCCGGCACATTCTCATATTCCCTCTCCCCCCTCCTTTCCCTCTCTCATAAATAAAGAAAATATAAAAAGATATCATCTGTGTTGGGTGGCCTGCTGGAATCAAACCCAGCGTCTTATGCATGCTAGGCATGAGCTCTACAATTGAGCTACCCTTTCTGCCCAAAAAGAATCCTATTTAAATACATGTTGCCACTAGAAATTCATGAGATATCTAGAATACTGATACTTTTAAAATGCCCCCATTTTTTTTAATTTTATTTATTTATTTATTTATTTATTTGAGAGCGACAGACACAGAGAGAAAGACAGATAGAGGGAGAGAGAGAGAATGGGTGCGCCAGGGCTTCCAGCCTCTGCAAATGAACTCCAGACTCATGCGCCCCCTTGTGCATCTGGCTAACATGGGACCTGGGGAACCGAGCCTCGAACCGGGGTCCTTAGGCTTCACAGGCAAGCGCTTAACCGCTAAGCCATCTCTCCAGCCCAAAATGCCCCCATTTTTAAGGAAAGGAGACATCGTCTAGTGATAGAATATCTCCTTCAAACATGATCATCAGTCCCAAGCTGAACCACAATCAATTTTTACCTCCTCCTATCAAAATCAGTTGACATTTATAGAGCAATGAATACCTCTTTATTAAAATTGCAGTTATTCTTTATAATATCAGCCTTCATTTTTAAAAGAAATTTAACTGCAAATATCCTTGACATGGAGTCTCTTAATACAGAGCTGCAGTTTTCATGAGCCCTGGCAATTCTGTAGTCTCTGCTCCCCCAGATTAGAGTTACAAACATGCATAACCACACCCAACTGCTTATGTGGGTCCTGAGAAATCAAACTCAGGTCTTCATGCTTGCTTCAAGCCCTCCTACATACTGAGGCACCACCCCAGCCATATAAAAGACATTAATAAAGTACGTTGTTGTCAAACACAAAATAAAATGCCAGTTTCTGGTTTTGTACAAGATTGCTGTTGTCAAGTGTAAAATGTGCATCTGTAAAATATATAAGTGAAGTTGTATGTACTAGGAGTTCAAAAGGTTCATAAAAGAAGAGTTTGTACTTGCATTAAATTATATATGAACCTCGGGTCTTATGAAATGGCTACAAATATTTCAATAAGAAAAAGAACAGCATGTAATACAAGCAAGGTTGGCAGTGTTTAAATGGGATATTTTTTTCACACCAGTTAAATGACACTTTAGAGCCAAGATGTCAGAGAAGCAAAACAATCTGACGGTAGCCTGCTATCGTGCAAACTGTACCTGTTGTCAACTAGACAAAGAGTGGCAGGCACTTGAGGAGGCATGTACATATGGGGCCAACAGAAACCTCAGGCTCAAATCGATCTCCTCAAGACAATCCATCATTTGACTGAAGTATACTCAACTCCAAGGGATGTATCCCAAGCTGCTTGAGTTTCAATCATCCTGCTATGGGATGTACTTGGAAACAAGCAGACATTCAGGGGGTGAGCTGTACCAGTAACAGAATCTCATGTGATACAAATATTACATAAGTTGGGTTTTTGGAGTGATGAAGACATAGTAAGAAACTACTCCAGCAGTATACAGGTCTCTTATAGAAGCCACCTGGAGCCTAGGGATTTCATCTAGTGTTCCTGAAACCATTAAGAGTATGTTATTCTTACAATTGCAACTATATTTTCTTCTTAGCATAAGCTTCAAGGGGACTGTGTTCCTCAGATCTGGCGTAATTGATGCTGAAAATCAGAAAGGCTCCCTCACATACTTTCAATTTTATATTCCCAACAACTTATATTAAAACCATATTAAAATACTTGTATTAGAGACATTACCCATATCCAATAAAAAGTATACCAGGGCTCCACATCAATACTTTATCAGCATGGAAATATTCCCTCACATCAGTGCCTTCCTTCTAGAAAGGTACCCAACTGTCTGTGAAGCTTACATATTAGCTCAGTAAATGTATACCAAGGCATACAGTGATGGAAATACTGTCTTGGACTGATTCTTTAGAAGGCTGGCTGGCACTAAAGTTAACACAGTGGCCTATGAAATGCTTACATGCTATACCTTTTAAAAGAAGCTATTCAAATTATACAAATTACTATTATGAGAAAATCTCATTTGACTGTGAAGGACATATTTTATTGTTGTCATTGTTTCTTAGGAAATGGAAGCCAACTGTGAAGAGCCCACATGGTAGGTGCCGAACCTCCATTGAGTGCCTTCCTGAATTGATCCATGCTTGTGATGGGAAAGACCATGTGTTTAGCTGTATAGTAGAAAAGGAGCTACAGGAAGCCAAAACAAAGCAGGTATGGTAGTCTCTTCCATGTACTGAGAGTTTCCTAAGGAAGAATACAACTTCTTACAGCCAGGCGTGGTGGCGCAGGCCTTTAATCCCAGCACTCGGGAGGCAGAGGTAGGAGAATCGCCGTGAGTTCAAGGCCACCCTGAGACTACAGAGTTAATTCCAGGTCAGCCTGGACCAGAGTGAGACCCTACCTCAAAAAACAAAAAAAAAAAAAAAAAAAATACAACTTCTTAGACTATGGATCACTATCCCATATGTAGTCACAGAACTGAACATTGGGGGGGATGGTCATGACTATTTGGCAACATTAAAAAGTATCTGAGGAGCTGGAGAGATGGCTTAGTGGTTAAGCACTTGCTTGTGAAGTCTTAGGACCCCTGTTTGAGGCTCGATTACCCAGGCCCTACTTAAGCCAGATGCACAAGGTAGAACATGCATCTGGAGTTCGTTTGCAGTGGCTGGAGGCCCTGGCATACCCATTCTCTCTTTCTCTTCCTCTCTCTCTCTCTGTCTCTCTCCCTCTTTCTCTCTGTCACTCTCAAATAAATAAATAAAAATAAACAAAAAAATTTTAAGTATCTGAATGTTCAACAACCAAAAATTAATCCAAAATCAAACATAAAATATGGCTAAGGTATTTCTAGCACTACATATGCTATTACACTATATAAGACCAAGAACTCAGCTCAAATTCAAAACTATTGTGTTACAAATTGCACTGTTTTTACAATATATATAGGTTTTTTTTTCTTTATGAAAACAAAATGACTTAAGTAAAGACTTATTTATTAATTAATTTAAAAGAGAGAAAATATGGATACACCAGGGTCCCTTGCCAGTGCAAACAAACACCAGATGTATGCACCACTGACTTTATGTGGGTACTGGGCACCAAACCCAGGCCTGCAAGGTTTGCAGGCAAATGGTTACAGCTAACGCCATTTAACTGCTGAGACATCTCCCAAGCCTCAAAAAAGCAAAAACTTTTAATATTTTACTAACATTATTCTTTAGCATGTAAGCATCAAATTAGTATGCATTTGGGTTGTATTGTGTAAGTATGTTTGAATTTAAAAATTGCTGAGTTTCTTACTTAAGTGTCAGTAACTCTGAAAAACATTAAAGAAACTCTGTGTCCTACAGTATCAAATATTCAGCCAAGATTTAATTTTTTATGTAAAAATAATCAAACATCTGTCACTGTAAACATTTGCTTTCATCTTTATAAAATTAGATGGATACCAAAGTATAGGGGTTTTTTTGGGGGGGGGGTCTTGTTTTTTGTTTTTTGTTTTTTTGGTTTGGTTTTTGGTTTTTCAAGGTATGGTATCACTGTAGTCCCAGCTGACAGGGAATTCACTATAAAACAATTCCTTATAACTTATTATTAGTGCCCAGGTTCATGTAAAAAAAAAATTGGGGCAAAAAAGGGATGGAAGTAAAAAAAGTTTAAGAAGCCCTGTTTAGAATATGAGGCTTAGAATCTGTCTTACCTGGGCTTAAATCCTTTTTCTTCTGTTTAGTAACCATTAATATGAATATGAAACATCTTATCTGTCTGTGATGTTCCCATGAAATTTAAGCAGAATATTATTATGCAAACTGCTTTATGTAGTCTTTGACACAGTAAGAACTCAGTAGTAATACTAAAAATAATGGCAGTAATATTAATTCACAGTAGTATTGGTATGGTGGACATTGTCTCAGTGTAATATTATCATGTATTGACAAGGCCTCCTGTAGCTTGTCTGATCCAGGAGCCCTTCAACTCCCACTTTTCAGGTAGGCTTTCATTTGTTTCCCTGGGTATATACACATTTTTCTTATCTAGTTGTTTATATACTTCACTTATTATAAGCACTTTACATATCCGAGACTGAAAAGTATTCTTTCAAATAAAGTCATTATGAATGCTATAAATGTTAAAGTTAAAATTATATTGTAAAAGGCAACATGGATTAAAAATGTGAGTGAATGATGTCAGACACACTTGTTATAGACTTTTAGGTCTGAAGTAATTCACTCTAAAATGTTAAAGGAAACATTCAAGAGTTATTAACTTTGAGATGCAGGAATCAAAGACACTTACTAAGCCTTATCTCTTTATTTTCCATTTGAAACCTACTTTTGAGCAAGACTTGACAAAAGTGTAACAGGCTTCAGTATCTGATTGTTCAGTTTCTGTTGAACCCAAAATTGGCACAAATAATTATTTAAATATTCATAATAAATGCCTATCTAACTAAATTACCATGAAAATTATGAATAAAAACAATATCTGAATCCAAACAAGGCTTCTGTTAGCGACAACACATTTCTCACATAACATACATTGATTTCAAGCCAAGTTTTAGATGTGATAAAAAATTAGAACATTGTTATAATTAGTTCAGGGAGAACTCTGAAGTAAACTTACTTAATTTATTTGCATAAATTGCCATTCTGTTATCTTTAAAACCAAATGCAAATTGGCTCTGTCTGATATGATGATGGTTATTTGGCTCAAAAGTGCTTCAATTTGCAGAGCAATCTGGTGTCGGCTCTGCAGCGAGGCGATCCCAGGTAACATACAAATCCTGAATTATTCCAGAAATTAGTATGTTTAAAGCATCAATTTAAGTGCTAATTGCAGTAGTAATGAGAAAAAGCAGTACGACTGCAAGATTTGCATCTTCTACCCCATCAGTATGCCTGGAACGGCTGCTGACTGGCAGAGGATTTGGCTGCTAATTAAATAATTGTATGCATGGCAGTACTCGTGCCTGATTCAATAGATGAAGATTAATCCTCAGATAAATATGTTTGGCTGGTATTGAAATGTCTTAGCAGTTTCTTTAAAATTAGCTCATATTTTATATATTTATACACACACACACACACACACACACATATCCAATAAATATATGTATACATTGGAGGCTGAAAAATAATATTAAGTACTACCAAAAGATTTCATACATGAGTGAAATAACTCATCTGAGAGTTTTATAAGGTAAAATTAAAGCAGGTGCTAATACAAGAAAAAAAGATACTGGTAATGAATTTAATGGTGCAGATAAAAATAGAATAAGGCTTGCTTTGTGTGATAAGTGTCATTCATATTGTCACATGAAATTAAATACTCAACAGATATTATATGGGAAAGTGTCCCCTTGACCACTTTTCCACGTTGGCCATGGACATCAAGTGGAACCGCTTCTATACTCAGTCTTGCCGAGGATAGGCCAACATCTATACTTAAAGTACATTCTGAGGCTTGACTATGTCACAATCTGCCTCTAGGCATAATTTCACATTCATAAAACAAGTCACAGGATTGGAGGATTAGAAAATTTGCATTGAATTTACATTTTTTTAAAATTCCTGTGGGGTCATTTGGCTCGTCAGGTCTACTTCATTTCAATTACATGTCCTCAACAGCATGAAAATCACAGCAAACAGGCAATTCGAGTCTAGAAGGAAAGTGTGTGTATGTTAAAGCAAGCAAAGAAAACTAAAGAGAAAGTTCTGTGTAGTTTTTAAATGACCTTAGAGGGTAATTGATTAAACAGTCTCATATACCGGGTTTTCTTGATTACTAGTAAGTTTAGTATAATTGTAAGCTTTGGATAAGATGGCAATTACCTTAATATTTTGAGTTTATTATGCTACATGGATCCCATGGTGCTAGAAAATCATTCATTCATCCATCCATTCATTCATTCAACATTGTTGGGCACTTACTTACTGTTTAAATGGTGATTACTTGTGTCTTTTAATTTAGAGAGCAAGAATAAAGCGGCAAAATATTTCCACTGCTATTGTATATATTTTAATTAATGCTGTCAGAATAATAGTAAAATTACCTATTTCTTTCTAAAAGGAATGCAAGACTTATATTATTCCTTATGATATATAGACCTGTAGAAATCTTTTCTTAACTAATCAATGCATTTTGAATATGAGCAAAAAGAAAGTTGTATAAGTGGTCAAGGAAAAATAAATTACACCAATTTTTTCAGGTTGATTTTGTGACTTAGAATAATGCTCTCTACCTTAAAAGTCACATTAATATTAGAATAGAAGACACATCTCTAAGGCAAAATAATAATCTTGTTATTTTTTTAGTATAGCCAAGAGCAACTCAGTATATCAGATGGGATTTTCAATAAAAGGATAAAGTTTAGATGATAATAAATCCTTTGTTCAGCTGTTTTAAAAAGAACTGTAGGAAAATTAAAACTATGCTATTCCCACATAGACAAACATAAGAAAAACTAGTTAAATCTACAACTATCAATATCCTAGTTGTAGTGTTATATTTTGCTTTTGAAAACTGCTACCATTGGGCAAAGCTAGGTAGAGTTTAAAGGATCTCTCTGTATTATTACACTGCATTCAATGTCGAAATTATCACAGAATTAAAGGCATTTTTTTAAAAAACTACGCTATTTCTTAGTTGACTGGTGCATTTTACACTAACTATTTCTTTGTTACTTTTTTAATTCAGGCATGGAATTTCTTATCTCGCTTGCCAGTGATAAATGTTGGCCTGAGTATTAAAAGCTCATGGGATGGCTTAGCTGAAGGACATGATGAACTCTCCGTGTCAACACTGGCTGCCGATGCACGTGATGACAACAGGTGGATCCAGTTGCATGGGGATCGGGAGTATGTGCTTCAGGTCAGCCTGCAGAGAGTCCGCTTCGGCTTCCATAAGGTATGGGATTTGGTTTCCATTCTCAGATAGTTTTCACCACATGCCAGCATGTGCCACCACAGATATCTTTCAAATTATTAATGTACCCATGTCATTCAGGAATCCTGAGTTCTCAACTGGCCTTAAGCAACAAGTGTCAGTCTTTTGAAATTAGTCATTTCTCTTCATGTGCCATTTTTCAGCCCCAGGATATCCACCTTTTATGATAACACATTACCTATAGTACTGTTCTCAAAGTGAGGTTTGAGGTTTATAAGCTTGGCCCCAGTATTTCCTGGAGCATGGGGGGGGGGTAGCTTTTAAAGTACAGATGCCATGGCCCCAGTCAACACTGACTGCAACAGAACCTCAGCATCTGATGCAGCTTATGCTGACACTCTCCTTGATTCTAAGGACATTAAACTCTGAGAAGCACTACCCTAGAGGTACTTAGTATATGAGGGGCACATTGGACTAGATGTAGATAAGGTTGAAGTTGGCCTACTCAGATCTCTGATTTGAATAAGACAATAAGTTTTTTTAGTTATTTGTTTATTTACTTTTTATTTATTTATTAGAGACCAAGAGAGGGGGGGGAGAGAGAGAATGGGCATGCCAGGGCCTCTAGCCACTACCAACGAACTCCAGAAGCATGTGCCACCATGTGCATCTGGCTTACGTGGAACCTGGAGAATTGAACTGGGGTCCTTAAGCTTCACAGGCTTGTGCCTTAACCACTAAGTCATCTCTCCAGTCCAACAATAAGTTTTGCTGAGCCTCAGTTGCCACATCTGCAGCTTCCTTTATTTTAATGTATATGGGCGAGTGTTGTCAATTTCACACAGACCAAAATGTACACTAGTGTATTGTAAATGATTATGCTCTTTTCCGGAGTCCCTGATACCAAAACTGGTCACTTAGTCTTAGAAGAATATCAATACACATAGTGTGAGCAGATTAGTTTTACATGTCATCACATTGGAGTAATAGAGATGGTCTTCCTTTTAGCCCACTTAGCTTAGGGCATTCTGGTATCAGGAGTATACCCTGAGGAGTGAGGTTATTGTCCATGAGTTTTGCCCCTCCATTTTCACACACACGAACAATGGTCAGCAACTTTATTATTGTGATGTCCTGTTAGTCCTGTCCCTTCAACCTCACCTAGTTTGATTTTGAGCATGCAGAGTTAATCAGCAGCCCCCAGCATTTTATAGGCTACCTATGAGCATTTTTAGATAAATATATTTAGACATTAAAAAATAGTAATAGGGACTGGGGAATGGCTTGGTGGTTAAAGGTGCTTGCTTTCAAAGCCTGCCAACCCAGGTTCAATTCCCCAGCCACCCATGTAAAGCAGTATGCATAAAATAACATGTGTATCTAAAGTTTGTTTACTGAGCCAAAAGGCCCTGGTGCACACATACTTTCTCTCTCTCTCTCTCTCTCTCTCTCTCTCTCTCTCTCTCTCTCTCTCTCTCTCTCAGACACACACAAATAAAAATATATTTTTAGGGCTGGAGAGAGGGTTTAGCAGTTAAGGCACTTGCCTGCTAAGCCTAAGGACCCATGTTTGGCTGTCCAAATCTCATGTAAGCCAGACACACAAAAGTGAGGCAAGCACAAGGTTGCATATGCCCACTAGGTGGTACAAGCATCTGGAGTTTGATTGCAGTGGCTGAGGCCCTAGCATGCCAACTGTGCTAGGAGAAAAAGTGAAATTATTTATTTTTTCTATTTTTTCAATATATTTTATATATTTGAGAAAGAGAGAGATAGACAGAGAGAGAATGGGCACACCAGGGCCTCCAGCCATTGCAAACAAACTCCAGACACATGTGCCACCTTGTGCATTTGGCTTACGTGGGTCCTGGAGAATCAAACCGGGTTTTCAAGCAAATGCCTCAACCACTAAGCCATCTCTCAAGCCCCCAGAAATTTAATAATTACAATCATTAAGATAAAATCATGGGAGAACAGGTTTTTTATATTTTTAATATTTTATTTATGTATTTATTTATTTATTTGAGACATATTGAGTATGGGCATGTTAGGGCCTCTTGCCACTATAAACAAAGTGCATACATACGCATCACTTTGTGCACCTGGCTGTATGCGGCTTCTTGGGAATCGAGTGCAAGACACCTGGCTCTACAAGTCAAGCACTTTCAACCATTGAGCTCTCTCTCCAGCCCGCAAAACAGGGTTCTTTTTTTAACTTTAAGATTCTACTTTTTCAAAAGTAATTTTAATTATGCAAAGAAAAAGGTAATTGGTATTCCCAAAACTAAGGGAGGAAATCTACTACTCTGCTCAGAACATAGTGAGAGTAGATGTGAAGCCTGCCGTTATTAGTATACCCCATGCTATTAAGTTATTGACTTAATAGATCCAGAGTGATCTTTTCATAAAAATTCCAAAATAAGGATTGCAAGTAGAATCATTGATTTATGTCTGATCTTGGATTTGGGTTGTGACAATTAAGATACGTTACAAATTACTGAGCTTATAACTTCCCATTCCTCAGGAAAACGATTCTGTAGTTTTCTTTTCACAAATGTACTGTGTAATCCAGATGGACCTCAAACTTATGATTCTTTTCTAGAAGTTAAAATGTGTGTCACCATTCTTGTGCTCTTATGCCATGTATGCATCTAAATGGTTTTATCTATCTATATACAACTAGGATATGCATATGAATGCAAATATATTTGTCTGTTTTGATTCTGTCTTGTTTCACTTATGGCAAACTCAGTTCCATCCACTTCCAACAAAATATAATTTCATCCATTAAGGCAGAGTTAATATCATTGTGTAATATATGCCATATTTTCTGTATCAACTCACCTATGATACATTACATACCTTGGCTACTGTGAATAGTACTACAATATAAAATGGACTGTGGGCTGTGGAGGTGGCTCAGCAGTTAAAGGTGCTTGCTTGCAAAGCCTGCCTGCCTTGGTTCAATTCCCCAGTACCCATTCAAAGCCAGATGCACAAAGTGGCAATGCATCTGGAGTTCATTTGCAGTGTCAAGAGTCCCTAATGTACTTACGCCCATGCCTTCCCTGTTCCCTCTCTGCTTTCTCATCAATAAATGATTTAAAAAAAAAAAAAAACTGGATGTGAAAGCTGGGCATGGTGGTGCACGCCTTTGATCCCAGCACTCGGGAGGCAGAGGTAGGAGGATCACCATGAGTTCGAGGCCACCCCGAGACTCCATAGTGAATTCCAGGTCAGCCTGGGCTAGAGTGAGACCCTACCTCGAATAACCAAAAAAAAAGGAGGGGGAGGATGTGTAAGTATCTCTGTAGGATACTGATTTAGATAAGAGTCCTTCAAATATATACACAGAAGTGGGAGAGCTGGGTCTTTTTGTAGCCACATGTATGTGTTAGTGGCTGCACTACTTAACACACCCACCTACAATGTATAAGGTTATTTTTTCCCATGTCTTGGCAGCATTCATTATTGTTCATTTTCTTTACAGTAGCTATTCTGACTGGAAGATGGAATCTAAGCTATTTTACTTCCATTTCCCTGATGACCAAGAATATTGAACGCTTTCACATTTCTGTTGGCCATTTTTATTTCATCTCCTGAGAACTATCTGTTCATTTCATTAGCCCACTTATTTTTTTGTTTATTTTTATTTATTTATTTGAAAGTGATAGAGAGAGAGAATGGGCACACCAGGGCCTCCAGCCACTGCAAACGAACTCCAGACACGTGTGCCCCCTTGTGCATCTGGCTAACGTGGATCCTCAGGAATCAAGTCTCAAACCAGGGTCCTTATGCTTCACAGGGAAGCACTTAACTGCTAAGCCATCTCTCCATTAGCCCATTTATTAATAGGGATGCTTGGTATTGTGATATTAATTTAAGGTTTTTACATATTATAGATACTAATCCTCTGTGATATATAGCTAAGGACAACTTATTTCTTCCAGTATGTAAATAGTCTCTTCATTTGATGGTTTCCTTGGCTATACATGAGCTCTTTAAAATTTTTATTTATTAGTTTTTTTATTTTTTTTATTTATTTATTTTTGGTTTTTCAAGGTGGGGTCTCACTCTAGCTCAGGCTGACCTGGAATTCACTATGTAGTCTCAGGGTGGCCTCAAACTCACAGTGATAATCCTAACTCTGCCTCCCAAGTGCTGGGATTAAAGGTGTATGCCACCATGCCTGGCTTAATTTTTTTTATTTTTTCTAAATTTACTTATTTGACTTATTTAGAGGGAGAGAAAATGAGCACGCCAGGGCCTCCAGCCACTGCAAATGAACTCCAAATGTGTGTGCCCCCTTGTGTATCTGGCTAACATGGGTCCTGGGGAATTGAGCCTGGGTCCTTTGGCTTTGCAGGCAAGCACCTTATCTGCTAAACCATCCCTCCAGCCCTACAGAAGCTTCTTAATTGCATACAATCCTATTGGTCTGAATGGTCTTGTTCATTCATTTTGTCTCCAACCCTTGGCCTTCAGTCTTCCTCTTGATCCATTCTGTTGGTGAGGCTTCCCATGGAGTTTTTTTATTATTATTATTAGTTTTCTGTTGTGCAAGTTCAGGCAGTTTGGTACCATTATTAGGCTCATCCATGACCTACTCCCTCCCCATTGGCCCCTCCCTCTTGAGGTATATGGGTCATGCATTGTGGGGTTAGCCCACAGTTATTGGTATGATAAATGTCTCTGTATATCATGACCCAACATGTGGCTCTGACATTCTTTCTGCCCCCTCTTCCGCAAAATTTTCCTGAGCCATGTTGGGTTCATTTTTGGTCTGTTTCAGTGATGAGGTGTTGGGGAGCTGAGGCTCTGGCTCTATGATGGGTAGGCGTTGATTTTTCTCTGTGTTGGTCTCCTTCCCCCTTGTTCTGGTATCTGGTTCATCATGAAAACAGCATCCTTGCTTGTTTCGCCAATTTTCCTTAGTTTCAGTCAGGGCCCTTTTGAGGTATGATAGGGTGGCTCTCTCCTTAGGATCTGCATCTATTTGAAAAAGAGAAGCAGATTCTCTAACAGAGAGTAAGTTAGCACCAGGTCAAATGAGATAACCCTTACTTTTTTTATAGAGAGTTTAGTAGGTGTAGATCCTCTTGTGCCCCATGATTGATGGTAACTTGATATTGGAGAGTGGGCTTATGTTTGGATATGGTTATGACTTGTTTCCCAGTTCCAGCTATGGGTCTTGTACCACTGAGGGGATCAGTTAGCCGAATCAAGAGCAGTTGATTCCCCACCATGGCTGTGTGCCACTATTACACTTGTGTGGGCATCACAACAGGTTATTTGCTGCTACATAGGTTGGACCATGAGTTGCTTGGACAGATATTGCTCATTTCCCCCAGTTGCCCATGTAGCACCTTCTGGCACTAGACACGCTGATTGTCCGGGGACTGACTCTCTCCTGGTTTCCAGCCATGCTGTTCCATTTTACGTGTCAGCTGCATATGGTGTTTTCAGCAATAGGGTCTTACCAGTAACCTTTGGTGGGTCATCAAGTATTCTGACAGAAATCTGTCATTCTTTTAGAAAACCTTGTAGGTTTCTCTGATCAAAAGCTCATTGTGGGTGATAGACCCATGCTGGTACGGGGAGTTACAGGTCAGTGCCCCCTAAGAAAATGAGGGTAAAAGGTAACTAATATATAGGAGTTAGAGAGGCAAGAGAGAGGGAGAGGGAGAGGGAGAGGGAGAGGGAGAGGGAGAGGGAGGGAGGGAAGATTTAGAGGATTTAGGTTAGACTTGATCCTACCGTCTCCAGAGTCTTGTGTTTCAGGTGTTTCCTGTAAGGGCCTGGTGAATGTTCAGCCATTTGGTCTACCTTTTAGGAAGTAGAATTTTATGGTACCCTTGCCGTTTGGATGACTTACTGAGCTTCAAATTGTTTTGTATTTCTCTTTACTGAATTCCTAGTTCATATGTATTGACTTCCACATTCTATTCAGCCTTTGGCTTATAGTCTCTTTTTTAACTCATTCAGTTTATGTCCTCTTTGATTTTGTTGGACATTCTTATAATACTTTTTCAAATAATTTGTCTAGGATTTCCATCTAATTCACTCTCATTGGAGTCCCATCACTGTGGAAATATCCTTTGTTTTTGGTTTTTGGGGAGTAGGGGTTTTTCAAGGTAGGGTCTCACTCCAGGCTGACCTGGAATTCACTATGTAGTCTCAGGTTGGCCTCAAACTCATAGTGATCCTCCTGCCTCTGCCTTCTAAATGCAGGGATTAAAGGTATGCATCACCATACCCAGCCTTTTTTGTTTTTTGTTGTTTTGTTTGTTTATTTGGTTGGGTTTTGTTGTTTTTGTTGTTATTGTTTCATGTGTGTTTATTTCAAGGTAAGGTCTTCCTCTGGCCTAGGCTAAGAATTCACTATGTAGTCTCGGGATGGTCTTGAACTCATGGTGCTCTTCCTGCATGTGCCACCATGCCCAGCAAATTGTTTGTTTGTAGAGGAGTCATGTTGCCTTGACTTTTCATATTTATTATTTCTGCATTGGGACTTGCACATCTGTGATTAGGTTACTGAGATATTTTTTTAATCATATCTATTCTCTCAGTTGAAGTACATGGCATGTTCAAGTGAGGCTAGGTTGTAGTAGGGTTGAGGTATCATTTCTCCCACTGTACTAGATGTGTATCTCAGCGATAAACTTTGGCCAATATTCATAGGATACCAGGCATAATGTCCAACACCATTCCAAAGGCAGACTACTAGCTGAGTATTGATGCAGACTGTTTTAATCCTGGCACTTATTAGTACAGGTTCAAAGATCATCTCTCTGTGGCCCCTCACATGGTATGGATGCAAGGTTTGTCTTTATGCAGTGCACTCCAACCTAAGCCTCAGACTCTATTTCCACTTTGTGAAAATGTGCTGAAAAAATCTTCCTCAATTTAGAGGTATTGTGTAGAACTAGTTTCAGAATATAGTCCCCTGATACTTGCTCTAAATTTCCAAGGTGAGCCATGCTTAAACCTTTGCCTCTAGAACTGCTTAGATATGAACTAAGGAGTGGTTTTTTTAAATGTGTCCTTGTCCTTGCTCCAGTCAGATGCTAAAAAGAGAAGCTTACCTAGCATCTAAGCACATCCCAGGATTCATATCTGGTTGGACTGCTCCTTGATTTTGAGGCTGACTTCCACATTCTTGGCCTGTGTGCTTCCCTCTGCTAGCCCCGCTGCCATGCATACAGTGGTGTCTAGCTCTCCTCTGGCCCTGATTTCTTTCTTTGCTGTTTAAACTAGTATATTTTCCATGTCATCCACCTTGTAATGGCAGCTGCTCTCCTACTTTTCTTGGTTTATTCCCTGGAGTACAAGCAATCACTGCAAGAGTATCATCTGCCATCTTTGAAAAAGAAAAAGACTTTTCTGGGCTAGAGAGATGGTTTAGTGGTTAAGGCGCTTGCCTTTGAAGCTTAAGGACCCATGTTCAACTTCCCAGATCCCATAAGCCAGAATTGCAAGGTCGCACTTAAGTCTGGAGTTCTACTGCAGGAGCTGGAGGTGCGCCAACTATCCCTAGCTCTCTCATTAAAAAAAAAAAAAAAAAAAAAAAAAACACGAAGAGACTTTTTAGTGTACAGTATAAGAAAGTGTGCCTTTTCTTTCTTTCGTTTTTGTTTATGTGTATGTATGTGTTTTTGTTTTGCTTTGAGTTTCATTGTCTAGCCTTTGTTTTCCTAAGCATTAGCTCATGATGGATAAGACTTTTGAAGATTTGGTTAACATCTAAGTGTAAAATTGTGTCTCAGTATTTTCATCTGCAAGTGGAATAGTAATGTTAATTACAATTAACATTAATTTCAGGAATGGCATGAGACTTTACTAATTTGATATCAAGAATCAAAGCTTTCTATTCTATCTGTGCCATTTGTTATTGTAGTTATAGCCATAAAATAGTGACTGTATGCTCTGGGAATCTTAAAGAAAGACAGGTAAAAAATCTTCCAAAGACACCAAACCAGAAAGGAAGAAAACTTACAACATCCAAGATGCTTGAACTGTGTACATTCATGACCCTCAAGTAAAACAATGGCCTTTAACCACAACTAGTGGCATAGAAAGTGAAGACATTATTAATGTGTTGTTGTTGGTATCATTTCTGGTTTACAGGGAAAGCAAGAGAGCTATGCAGTTACCCCTCGGTTTCCCAAATCAAAAGATGAAGGATGGTTTCTGATATTAGGAGAAGTGGATAAGAAAGAACTTATTGCTTTAAAGCGAGTGGGATACATTCGAAATCATCATGATGTTTCTCTTTCTTTCTATACACCTGAGACCCCTGGAAGGTAAGCAGAGTCTTACATTCAAGTTCTAAACTAATGAAAACTAATGAGAGCTGGAACCTCTCTGAGAAGCTTGCACTCAATTTAAGGTGCATATCAATGACCTTCTCTAACATGTCCCTCCCCACCTCTCATATTGCTCATGCTTAAACTTGCTGAAATTACTTCTTAACTAACTTGGCAGCATATAATGAAAGAATGAAATATGGCTTTGATTTTGTATTGTACTTCTGGGGGGTGGTTATTGGTATATAGTACATAGTGATGAGCTTCATGAAGACATTTTCACTCAATTATATCTTGTGCTTTCCATTTTTATCTTTCAGATACATCTTCACCCTGTATCTCATGAGTGACTGCTACCTTGGTCTAGACCAGCAATATGACATTTATCTCAATGTCACCCAAGCAAGCATTTCCACACAGGTCAACACTGAGGTCTCTGATGCCTTCACTGACCTGGCAGTAAAGTAACCTACCCATGCAGGCCACTGGAAAGGAGAGTTTAGCTGTCAGTCATGTAGACAAAGTTGAATTATTTGATGCTGCCTTGGCAGAATCAACTTCTAACCTCAACACACCTGGAAAATTGACAGTGGCTGCTGTATTGTCTCCAGCAGCACCAAGTTAGCCACAGTGGCCTTTTAGTTAGTACTGCCTTTATAAGGTCTTCATGATTCCCTTACATGTATGAAGAAGCAGTGGCATAATCTTTTAACTGATGTATACTGGAGGGTATTCTTAGGAGTTATCAAATTCCACATCTCACAATGTACTGTTTCTATGAATACTGGCTATTTTTCTTCCTTTAAGGAAAAACTACATTTTTCTTTAAAAAATGGCGTGTGACAGCATTGGGATAGCTTTGCAGCATAAAAGACATTACAGGTGATATGTAATATGTCCTGTTAGAAAAATTTATATGTTGCTCATAATAAAAGTTTCAAGAATGTCTTATAAATGTTAATATATGATATACAATTATATTACAGAGATCAGTGATCATAACAAGGAAAATAATATGTTGATCTTGGACAATATGGACACTATGACTGGTGGAAATAAAGTATATACCATACTGCTTCACCACAAGCTGGCTGGATCTTCCTTCCTGCTACCATCCCATTACATCCTTCTAACTCTTCTCTGCTTTTTTTTCCTTTATACTTCAATACTACTTCCATCCTTTCTTTGATACATTTATCTATGTAAGAAGAAAATATGGATGATTTCTATGTTATAAGATTTTGTCTTTCAGAGTTTTGGTGTTTTTGTTTTTGTTTTTGTTTTTTTAATTATTGTCTCACTATAATATAACAACCTAGGCTGGCCCAAAACTCTGGATTCTCCTACCTCAACATCACCAGTCCCTAGGATCAGGGGCGTGACAGCCATACCAAATGTAATTGTTGTCTTTATCTTCTGTAGGTCTTCATCTGTGATAAAGGAAGTATCTCTTGTGCAAGTAAGTTGCACCTTGAAAAATATTTTTTTCAAATTAAACAGTTGCCAAATTAAATTTTCACATAATATACATTTTAGTGGATGAGTATTTCCCAATATAACTTTTACACATACTAAAATTTAAATATTCCTGAGCTGGGGAGATAGCTCAGTCAGTAAAGTGCTTGCCTTTCAAGTGTTAATACCTGATTTCAATCCTCCAGAACCTTTGTAAAAGAGCCAGGCATGGTAGCATGTGCTTATAATCTCAGCCATAGGTTGTTAAGGGACATTGGCTCCCTGGAACTTGATGGCTAGCCAGTCTAGCATAGTTGGCAAGTTTCCATAGCAATGAGTCCCTATCTCAAAACAAAATATGGGTAATACCCAAGGTTGTCCTCTGTTCTCCACGCAAACACATGCGTCCACATGCATGTGCACACATGCAAAAGTTCTCCTGAATTAGTTTTTTTTAATATTTATTTACTTGAAAGCAAAGAAAGAGGGAAAATGGACTGTAAGAGCCTCTTGCCACTCCAGATGCATGTGCCACTTTGTGCATCTGGCTTTATGTGAATACTAGGGGACTGAGCACCAGCTGTGAGGCTTTGCAAGCAAGTACCTTAACCACTGAACCATCTGTCCAGCCCTCTTGAAGTTTTAACATATGGTTTGTATACACCTCCTCTTCTGTATTGAAGAAAAGTGAAGGATGGATAAGAAATAAATAGAAAAAAAAAATAAGATGGTGAATCAGGCACTTTTTTTCCCCAAAGTTAAACCTCACTAACCTGAGTGAGCATACTGTGTGTGTTGTGAGAATTGTCTAGGGTGCTTTTTCTAAAATTGGCTTTACATTACAGTTTTCAACTTTCCCTTTGATCAAGTTGAAAATTTGTATCTTAACTACTGTTTTATTAGAATGAAATAAAAATTAAAGTTATATGTAGACAGTAATAACCAGTACAGATAAAGACCTTGGTGGATTTTTCCTTATTTCATGTTTATCAGTATCTTCTTTCTGTGGAAGGCAAGTAGGTGTAAGGTAGAAGTAGGGACAAGAGAGAAATAACAAATTTGTCTCCCTTGTTCCCAGTCAGACAAAAATTACACTAATAAGGCAAGGTGCACCTAGATGGAAAAGTTAATCTTATTCCATTGAATCTATGACTTTTATCTGTATTCATTACTTGCCCCAAAGTTTAGAATAAAGAATCTTGCCACAGGACAACTAGCAGCATAATCATTTTACTGTTACTTCTTCGAAGTCTATAGTTCATGGCAATTTTATAACTTTTAGGGGCTAAGAATTTCATCACTGTTTAAAATTGTTGAGAGAATTTATGTGCCCTTTAACTTTTGAGGAGTTTGGTAGGTTCTTAGCTAGAGTACCACAGCTATACAACTCTTGGAGTTTATGGTATGTAATTTGATATTATGAATTTTTAAAATTCAAATTATTGGAGTGTCAGTCATAATGGCACTGTAGGCACAGTGGTGAGTACTCTGATATCCTCATGAATTAGAGACACAGCTTGCCTTCAAGCAAGGGAACCTGATAATAAAGACAAGAAGTACATAGTTACAATAAAAGAAGATAGATATAAGAGCAATTATAATAGAAAATGCTATAGGAGTTAGTAGATATATAGAAAAACCATGATGGTACTTTTGAATGAGAATATATATCAGTACATTTATTCATAGTGTATTGTGTTAACTTGAGTATATTTAGGCTGTCCATCATCTCAAGCATGTATCAGTTAAGAATAACAGCATCTTTTTCTCCTAGCTAATTTGAATTACATGATAACAATGCCAGTGGTTATAATTAATCTTCTGAGTGATAGAAACCAAAATTACTCCTGTCTAGCTGTCAGTTGGTACTCATTAGCCAATCTCCCACCCCCACCCCTTCTGACCTCTCCATCCCTTCCCATCCACTGATGCACATCTCAGGTGATTCTGTGTTCTGATTATTGAAAGTAGTGCTGCAGTCAATATGGGAGTGTGGGTATCTTTGATATATTTATTTAATTCGCTTGATTATATACCCAGTGGTGGGATTGCTGAATCATGACAGTTCTATTTTTTTAAGTTTTAGGAACATTCACACTAGTGTCCATAATGGTTGTACTAATTTACTTCCAATCAATAGTGTAAAAGAGTTTCCTTTTCTTTTATGTCCTTGTTTCCATTTGTCATTTTTTCCCTTTTCATTATATTCATCTTACCCGGTAGGATGTATCTTGTAGTTTAAGTTTTCATATATATCTATTTAGATTATTTGCCCTGTTCTGTGCCAGGTCACCCAAGGAATAGGAGAAATAGGCAGTACAGCGCCCAAGAATAAATCTAACTAAGGAAGTGAACGGTCCCTGCAATGGAAAACATAAAGTCTTAACAGAAGAAACTGAAGAGGATACAAATAGATGAAAATACATTCCAGGGCTGGAGGGATAGCTTAGCAGTTAAGCTAAGTTAAGGCATTTTCCTACAAAGCCAAAGGACCCAGGTTTGATTCCCCAGGACCCACATTAGCGAGATGCACAAGGGGGTGCACATGTCTGGAATTCATTTGCAGTGGCTGGAGGCCATGGTGTGCCCTTATCTCCCTCCCCCCGCCTTTCTCTGCTAAATAAATAAATTAAAATAAAATAGTTTTAAAAAAGACATCCCGTGTCCATGGGTTGAAAGAATAGTGTTTAAATATCTGTACTATCCAAAGTGTTCTACATATTTAATGTAATTGAAATACCTATTACCATATTTCACTGAAATAGAAAAAAGGTCATCAAAGTCATATGGAGTCATAAAAAAAAACTAAAATTCTACTGCAATAATAAACAAAAGAAAGCTGAAAACATCAAGCAACTAAAATTTACCAAACATTATAACTATTGTAACCAAAATTGTGTGGTCTAAAATAAAAATAAATACAACATGGATTAAAGACTTAAATGTAAAACACCCCAAACTATAAAAGGGAAACACCTCATAGTATCAGTATGGGAGTTTCTTGGAGGAAAAAAAAACAAAAAGAGGATAGGCAACAGAAGGTGAATGGAGGCTTTCGTCTACACAAAGGGAGGGAGCGCTCCAAGAGTGCAGAGACAGGCTGCCTGCAGAAAGGGAGGGAGCACTTGTAAAATGTTCAAGAATGGATTAGTTGTGACAAATTCCCCACATAAATGATTTAAATGACAAACATTTTTTTTCCCAGTTTCCATGGGTTCCGTCCATCATAAACTGGCTCATTCATCTCTGGGCTGGGTGAGGCAATGCACCATAGTAGGGGGATGCTGGAACAGAGTTGCTCACCTCATAGGAATCAGGAACCCAAGATCCACAGACAAGAGGGGCTGGGGTAATGTATGCCCTTCACTCTGTAGCCCTAGTGGGCCTGTAATGTACAATCCTCCTTCCTGTGCCTTCGAGAAGCTGGGATGACATAAGGGCCTTCATGATCTAATCATCTCTGGAAGTCCTCATCACCACTATCACTGCCATTGTTAAAAACACTCCTCACCCGTCTCCCAAAAATATTTTCGTTGCCCTTCAGTCTTACCTCAGTTGTCCTTTTCCCTTACAAATAGGCCACAAAGTGTAACAAAGTATGTTATCTCTTCCCCTCTTCACTTCCTGGCATCATGGTCCGACCTCATCACATTAATTTCTTGCTCAATCCTCATCAACCACAGGGGTCACCTTGTTGCGTGTTGAATTTGTTAACAGGTCTTTGCCCTTTCAGCAGCCCCTGTTGCAGATCTCCCCCCACACCACATCTACACACCCATCTTAGTTTATATGCCATGTGCACTACTCCTCTGTATCCCCATCTGGACTTGGTTTGTTGTTTGTTTTGGTGTATGTGTGGTATATGAACATGTGTGTTCAAATGTAAAATCTTATGTGCATGTATGAGAAGGCCAGGAGAGGATAATGGATATTTTTCTTTATCACTCTCCTACCTTATTTCCTTGAAATAGAGTCTCAAACTGAACTTAGAGCTGACACTTTTGTTGTTGTTGTTAAACTGGCTGACTGGGAAGCCCCAGCAATCCTGCTTCTGCTCTTCTCAGCACTGGGGTTATTGACAGGCACAGCCACACTGGGCTGTCTGTGCATGGGCTGAGTCTGAAAGTGCAGTATTCGTGCTTGTTCAGGTAGTGCACTTTCCCACTGAGCCATTACTCTGACCTTGTGCTTGTTTGTTTTTTCCATAGTAAGAACAACTATTAAGAAAAAAAAGAAGTTGGTTTATTCTTGGTCTCTCCCAATCAAGGTTTAAGAGGTGGTTTGGTTACTTTTGTTCAGTGACACACACCAGCACCTACAGCATGGCCTGGCACCAGAGATAGAACTCAAAGTTTCTTGAAGAACTCAATCAACACAGACACACATATATATTCTGAAAGTCACACTTCACAACTACTCTCAGGCCCACTTTGTATCTTCTGTCATATGAAAGGCATACTTAAGTTGTTGGTAATTTGGTGATAGTTAATGGTTCATACTTTATTTCTGAAAAGTAAAGTGTTTCTATTGTTAGGCCTTTAAATGAGGTGTCAATGACTGAGTTCTCAATCTTCCAAGAGCATGCATGTCAGTGTGAGAGAGACCTGAGGCTGCTGCCCAGATGGTGGGGCTAGGCTGATGCAAAGTCAAGCTTTTGGCCAACACAGCCACATCTGAATGAATGCTTAAATTTTTATTATTACTCTTCAGTCGTTTTGCAGTTTGGAGGATATGTTTAACATGATTTAAGTTTCATGAGCAATATTGTATCCATAAAATGATGTTAACCATTTCACAGACTTTTTGTGGAACTTAATACACTTGTTGAGTTGAAAAGAATCACAACACCTCCTTCTAACAGTAGTCCTTAGACTCCTCCAAACCCTTTGCCTTCTTTGTGACTTAGATTATTTGTATGTCCTTAATTGTCTTTGGAAATGCTGGAGCACATACATGTCTTGTGTAAACTCATGGAAAATAAGTATAGTCACCTTGCATGGTCACTACTTTAAAGTTACATTGAAAGTAGTATTTTTAAGATTTGAGGATTACACGGCTGACTTAAAATGATTTTTTTTCCCCTGAGCTTTCAGTCCAACCACTGAGGCTCTTGGCCTCAGAACACTGCATTCCCAGGATGTAAAAGGTTTGCTCTATCCAGTTCTAGAACTACATAAAACCAATGGTCCATTTTTCCACATGGCCTTGAAGGTGCCAAATGTAATTCTTTGGAGAGGTGAACAAAACTCCTGAAATAACCAAATTCCTGAGAATGAAATGGCAGATAGCTGAACAATAAGGAATGCTGACTGCCATGCAAAAGAAGCAACCTTGTTCACAGCTTGTGATTGACACAAAAAGTCAGAGAGGCTTTAAAATTGTTCTTGGACTACATCAGGATTGTGAATACACTCCAAGAGTGCCAGCCTGAAAAGACATAGCTTAATGGAGGTGTGGATTCTAGGCTTTCAAATGTTATTTGTAAAATTGTATTCATGGGCTAACTTCAAAAAAAAAAATCTAAGCAAAGTGGAGTGATAAAAAATAAAATAAAATAAAATGAGGAAGACAGGTGTCATGGTGTATATCTTTAATCCTAGCACTTGACAGGCAAAGGTACAAGAATCACCATGAGTTCACTGACAATATATAGTGAATTCCAAGTCAGCCTAGGCTACATTGAGACTCTACCTCAAAAATAATAATAATAATAAATACATAAATATGGAGAGATGGCTAAGGCTCAGTAGTTAAGAATACTACCTATCAACACAAGGGTGAAGGAGATCAACACAGAAAAATCGACGCCTTCCAAATCAGAGATCCGGAGACGCAGAGGCCCCCAGCACCTCATCACTGAAGCAGACCAAAAATGAACCCAACATGGCTCAGGGAAGTTTTGCAGAAGAGGGAGTGGAAAGAATGTCAGAGCCACATGTTGGGTCATGATATGCAGACATTTATCCTACCCATAACTATGGGCTGACTCCAGAATTCATGGCCCATATACCTCAACAAGGAGGAGCCAAGAGGAGGGATTAGGTAATGGATGAGCCTAATAATGGTACCAAACTGACTGTATTCTCTGAGTACAAAGCTAATTAATAATTTAAAATTTTTTTAAAGTACTTCCTGTGTCAGCATGAGGGCATAAGGGCACCTGAGGCTGCCCCAGTTCAAATCTCCAGATCTCATAAGTAGCTCCATGTGGGCACATGTGCCTTTAACCCCAGTTCTGCAGTGGAGCAGATACCTGAGGATCTTTCCATCCACATAAGCTCAAGAATTTGTAAATGGCTCAAAATGACCAGGTTTCAGGAAGAGCAATGTGGTACACCTGACATTGCACTCCAGCCTGCACACGGAGAGCTTATGGAGTGCAACAGAGGCACACACACATTACAAATGCACAAGGTTAAAAAAAAAAAAGTTTCTAGCATTTTTGTCATTTTAGGTCCAGCATTTCACTCATCTGTTTTGAGTTAGTTTTTGTATGTAAGGAGAAATGGCCTGGCCTGGCTTTATCCTTCTACCTGTGAACATTCAGTTTTCCCAGTAGCATGTGCTTAACAGTACAATTAGAACAGTGGAATAAGTTCTGGCATTCTATCACACAATAGAGTGGCTGTGGTTAATATAGAGTTAAATACTTCAAAATAGAAGAAAGGAGTTTTATTGTTCCCATGGCCAAGAAACATATAAATATAAGGTGATGGATCTTGAAATTCTGGGGGTCCTACCAGTCATGTGAATCCTAACTTTTTGGGACCTTATCCTATTTCAGCAAAGAATTTGTAAACTCTTAAGAATGATAAATTATGAATTATTGTTTACTTAGAAATCCTGAATTATGAGTTTTACTTTAAGGGTAATTACAATCCAGGGAGGAGGCTATCCCAAAAACTAAAGCTGTCTGGCTGGAAAGGGAGAGGGGAGCCAAAGTCTCCATCACAGAGAAGACTCTGGGCTCTAGAGGAAGGAAGCACATACACCAACAGGTGGAAGGCAAAGTATAAGAACCAAAAGTTCTTCATATAAAATATCAGAGAAGATTAAGAAATAGTGAAGGACTCAGGGATCAAAATTCATAAGCAGGAAAATACCCAGGTGGAAAGAGGTGATCTCTCCTCAGCAGGAAAGGAGACAGACAGACTTCAAACTTGGATCCATGAAGGTCCCAGGATAAAGGGAGAGAGGAGCGGCCATTTGTCCAACCTCCTTTGTACAGATCAGACATCAGATTAGGGTTTAGCTATCAGATCCAGTGTGTAAGGAGATACCTGATTGGTTCATTGATGCAAGGGCTCACCCAGCACAGACCTGATTGATTGGGGGGAGGGAGGCTGATCCAGCAAGGCTAAGCTGAGAAAGAAGCGGGAAATTGTTTCTGTGCTAGATTGCTGGCAGCCATCTTGGATGTGAGCAGATCTGATGCAAGTTCCAGGTTAAAAATAAAAACTTTAGCTGGCCATGGTGGTGCATTCCTTTAATCCCAGCACTTGGGAAGCAAAGATAGGTGGATCACCGTGAGTTCAAGGCTACTCTGAGACTACATAATGAATTCCAGGTTAGTCTGGACTGGAGTGAAACACTACCTCAGGAAAATAAAAAGTTAGGACTGGAGAGATTACTCAGTGGTTAAAGGGCTTGCCTGAAAAGCCTAAGGACCCAGGTTTGATTCCCCAGGACCCACATAAGCCAGATGCACAAGCAGGCACATGTATCTGGAGTTTGCAGCTGCCGGAGGCCCTGGCACACCCATCCTCTCTGTCTCTTCTGTCTCTTTCTGCTTACAAATATTTTTTATAATGTTAAAAAAAACTTGAAATAAAATTGGCTTACATTATAGAATGTTTAGATTAGAATGAAGAAAATCAAACTTCATATCATGGTTAAAAAAATAATGAATAGGCAAGTTAACAATGAAGATCTTAACTAATCAAACATTATCTGCTTCAGCATAGCTTTATTTCCAAAAATTTCAGGACACTGAAAAGCAACCATCACATTTCCCTAAATATCTGAAGTAAATACTACATAAAGTGCTTATTAGACATCCAAACAAAGGAAGCCAATAATCTCAATTGAGCTTCCACAGGCTTTCCTGAGAATGATCAAATCACGAGTAATCTGCTGGCTGCACATATTTACCAGCAGTGCATTATCTCATTGTTATTATTGTTGTTGTTGTTGTTAATTGATTGTTGTTATCACTGCATGTTACAATACAATTAGATGAAGGATCAAGAAGGCAAATCTACCTGTGTCTCCAAAGTGCTGGGACTAACTGCATGTACCACCATGCCCAGGTTTTTATTTATTTTTAAATTAATTGTACTATATGGTTTTCACTTCCAAAAATGCCAATACATTTACATCTTAGGTGTATTTCAGCACATATAGGAATATGAATTTTTTCATTGGAACTTTTCTAAGGGCACTTCCTAGGAATGTGGTTTGATGGGGTGTTAACAGCTGAATGCAGGAAGAAAAGTCTGACTGCTTCATTTCTACCCCTCTAAATTCTGAAGACAAATTCACCACTTCATAAACATGTCAAGGGCTACTTCAAAAGCATCAGAAATATGAATCACTTGGTAGAAGCAGAATGTCTGAGAGCAAGAGTGAGCGGTGCCTCACACTTTCCCTGAGCATGTGGATCATAAGGTATGTTAGTCAAAACGAAGTAAAATAAAATAATTAAACAAGTTCTAGAATGCCCTTTAAAACATTTATGTACTTGCTTACTAAATGTAAGCAATTGCCCACTCTGCCCATCTCCCTGGAAGCCATGTGTCCCCCATGCTTATATAAGCATGAAAATCAATTTAAGTATATTCAGTTTAAAAAAACCCTACTTTCTGCAGAAGAAACTACTTTTACACTATTTTATACAATTACTGAAACCAAATTCCAGCCTAAAAACTGAGAGCAAATTATGCCCCTAGCTGTTGCTAGCAGACACAATGAGAATATATACACCTAGGTAAACTTCAATCTTATTCTCTGATCCTTTAGAAAAATTAATTCCTTTAAAATGCATTGCCCAATGGGGAGGTAATATGATGGAGAATGGAATTTCAAAGGGGAAAGTGGGGGGGGGGAATTACCATGGGATATTTTTTTATAATCATGGAAAATGCTAATAAAAATTTTAAAAATAAAATAAAATAAAATGCATTGCCCAAAGCCAGGCGTGGTGGTGCATGCCTTTAGTCCCAGCACTCAGGAGGCAGAGGTAGGAGGATCGCCATGAGTTCAAGGCCACCCTGAGACTACATAGTGAATTCCAGGTCAACCTGGGCTACAGTGAGACCCTACCTGGAAAAACCAAATAAATAAATAGGGCTGGAGGTATTGCTTAGCAGTTAAGAAATTTGCCTGTTAAACCAAAGGACCCAGATTCCATACCCCAGGATCCACGTTAGCCAGATGCACAAGGGGGCACATGCATCTGGAGTTCTTTTGCAATGGCTGGAGGCCCTGGCATGCCCATTTTCTCTATCTCTCTCTCCCTCTTTCTCTGTCAAATAAATAAAAATTTTTAAAAATAAATGAATAAATGTATTACCCTACAAGTAAGCTTTTGGAGAAACTGAAGTGTTGATGAAATCCTTGGATTGCAAGAAAGAGCATTCTCCATGGACAATTGTCATCAATTATAAAAACATTACTGTACCAGTTCATGTAATATAACATAGCAATGATCCTGACTTCTGCCCATCTCATAAAATGCTGCAACTCACAGACACAAAACCTTCTGCTGTTTGCAGCAATCCAGCCCATAAGCCTGACTGAACTGATGGTTACTTCTCACGTTGGAAATGATTGTACATCTGCATCTTCTATTTCAGTTCTGCCATTTCGTTATCTTTCCCTACTATGCTAATTATTTCTGGATGCCTAGTCCCATCCCCAAACAATATATATGAAATACCCATGAAGATACATTGCATAAATATTAAATGTGTTAAAGACAGTCTGAGGTAATTCAGAACAAATTTAAATAAGTTGATTGGAATCAGCTTTTACTTCGGAAACCTTCTAGGGACAATCCTGACATATTTAAGATAACTGACTGTTTATAGAGGCACAATTTGCATGTGTATTCCAATCCATAAATCAGCAATCAGCACAGAAATATATGCATTAAAATGCTATAAAACAGCTAAGGAGGGAATCAGAAAGATAGTGCCAGTTACAGAAATAAGAACACAATTCTTTACAACAAAAATGTTTTTTTTTAATTTTTTATTTATTTATTTGAGAGTGACAGACACAGAGAGAAAGACAGATAGAGGGAGAGAGAGAGAATGGGCGCGCCAGGGCTTCCAGCCTCTGCAAATGAACTCCAGACGCGTGCGCCCCCTTGTGCATCTGCCTAACGTGGGACCTGGGGAACCGAGCCTCAAACCGGGGTCCTTAGGCTTCACAGGCAAGGGCTTAACCGCTAAGCCATCTCTCCAGCCCACAAAAATGTTTTAATGAAATCAGGTAAATATATATGACAATGAAGAGGAATTAAAATAAAAGGGGAAAGTACAAAGCTTGCCCACACTATAAATTCATTCATGTTTTATGAATCCAGAAGACAGAAGCATGAGCATTGTCCCAGTGGAGAAGCAGAGAAGTGTCCATTGTAGCTACAACTCAGATGTCTTGGACTAGACTTGAAATTGTTTCTTGGATCAGACACCAAGGACACAGGCAATAAACTTAAAAATAGATACCTGGACTTTATAAAATTTAAACGTTTTGTGTATTAAGTACTCAATAACAGGTTTTTTTTTAAAGCAGCCCACAGAATAGGAGAAAATATTTATGAATTGCATAAGGACTAAGAGTTCAAAATCTAGAATATACAGAGAATTCTTAAAAGTTAACAACAGAAGAAAACAAATGATCTAAATGTGGACAAAGAATTTCATTGAAGGGACTAGGAAGATGGTGTAGCAGGTAAAGAAATAGAGAAAGAAGGAGAGGAAGGGAGGGATGGAGGAAGGAAGGGAGGAAGATGTAGATATCCAACAGGCACATGGAAAACTGCCTTAACATCACTAATCATTAACAAACTATAAACAGTGAGATATCACTTTATACCCATTAGGATGTCAATTTTTTAATGTGTTGGCAATAATGTAGAAAAATCAGAGGTCTTACACACTGTTGATGGTAATGTACCATAGTCATAACAACTCCGGGAAATGTGGAAATTTCCAAAATGTTAAAAATATAATTTCCATAGGATCTGGTATTTCCACTACTGTCCATATATGCCCCAAATTGAAGGCAGGGTCTTGAAAATATATTTGCATACTTATATTCATAGTATTATTGTTCACAAAAACTAAACTTCAGAAGCAGCCCAAATGTTTTCAAAGGAGAATTACAATGCTGGGCGTGGTGGCGCACACCTTTAATCCCAGCACTCGGGAGGCAGAGGTAGGAGGATTGCTGTGAGTTCGAGGCCACCCTGAGACTCCATAGTGAATTTCAGGTCAGCCTGGGCTAGAGTGAGACCCTACCTCGAAAAACAAAAAAAGAAAAAGAAAAAAATAATTTTAAAGGTTAACTACATAGGCAAAATGTGGCATATACATACAATGGAATATTATTCTGACATATGCTACAACATAAGTGGACCTTGAATATAGCATGGTAAATGAAATAAGCCAGCACAAAAAGCAGAATAATAAGCTATTCCACTGATATGAAGTACCAAATTCATAGAGACAGAAAGTGGGATGTTCCCAGGGCTGTGGAGAGGGAGAATAAGGAACTACCATCTAATCTGTTTAATACATACAGAGGGTCCATTTTTCCAGAATGGCTATCATCATGAAAAGAAATGACAATTCCTAGTAAGGATGCGAGTAATGGGGAGCTCTTATTCACTGCTGGTACAAGTGTAAACTGGTACAGCCAGCATGAAAATCAGTGTGGATATTTCTCAGGAAGCTAAAAAGTAAACTTCTATACCACTTCTGGTCATATACCCAAAAGAATTTATATCCTACCACAGGGATACTTGCACATCCATGATTATTGCTGCTCTATTTACAATGGCTAGGAAACAGAATCAGCCTATATGTCCATCAACTGATGATAGGATAATGGAAATGCACACAGTAGAAGTTTTTCGGCTATAAAGGAAAAATGAAATTAAGAAATTTGCAGGAAATTGGATGTAGCTAAAAAGTGAGGTAGCCTAGGCTCAGAGTGATAGAAGTTGTATGTTCTCTTTCATTTGTAAATCCTATCTTTGAATGTTGGTTGTGCATGTTTGGCTATAAAGCTGGATGAGAGACCATGAGGGGAAAATAAATGTGGAGAAAAAGACAAGTGACGGGTGTGACATGAAAGTGGAGGAGAGGCTGTGGGGGTGGAGAGTTACCAGGAGTAGAGTGAGGGAGAAATGGGGGCAAACTGTATGAAAAAAATATAAAAACGTAATGACCAGTAGGGTGCCTCATGTCTTTAATTCCAGCATTAGGTGGGAAGGAGCAGAGGTAGGAAGATGGCCATGGGTTTGAGGCTAGCTTGGGACAACATAGTGAATTCTAGGTCAGCCTGGGTTAGAGTGAGACCCTGACTCAAAAATAAAGAAAGAAAGAGGGCTGGAGAGATGGCTTAGTGGTTAAGCACTTGCCTGTGAAACGTAAGGATCCCAGTTTGAGGCTTGATTCCTCAGGACCCACATTAGCCAGATGCACAAGGGGACGCATGCATCTGGAGTTCCTTTGCAGTGGCTGGAGGCCCTGGCTTGCCCATTCTCTCTATCTACCTCTTTCTCTCTCTGACACTCTCAAATAAATAAAAATAAAAATAAAAAAAATTTAAAGAAAGATCAAACCTAATAATTTGTAGGTCTATACTAAAAGAAATAAAGCCCATTATCTTGTACATGAATATAAATTTTAAAATGAAAAAATAAGTACAGCTATGTTGACCCTCAAATCTCCTTCCTTCCCATACTTTCCTGAATGTCAGTTTATTCTACAGCAAGCACATATCACCATTTATTCATTTTTAATTGATGGAGTTTTATGAAATCCTACAAATTGTTACAACAAATATTTTGCCCACTCCTAATCACCTCTAATAAATGGACTATGTAATGTGATATCACTGCAATGATTATGGTATAAACTGACTATAACTTGCAGCAAATACTGTCTCTTTTTCTCTCTTGGAATGAGCACTTATAGGGAACCCAATTGCTGCTATGCCACACTATGCTGTGAGGCAGTCCTATGAAAACAGACCTACTAAGGTCTGTCAATAACCATAGAGAAAGTTTGGAGGGGGCCTCATCAAAGATCCTGAGCTGGTGACCAGTCCTGGATCCCTGACCAGCAGAAACTTCAAAATCAAGATTGTATATTGTTTGAAGCTGATATGTTTGGGAGAATTTTATTTCATAGATAACTAAATGCAGCACCTAGCATACTGCTAAACTTTTTTCCACACATAACTGCTTTTGTGATTTATCTGTGTCAACACATGCAACTTCAGTTTATTCCACTGCAGGAGCATATCGCCATTTCTTCTCTCTCTTTTTTTTTCTTGGTTTTTCGAGGTAGAGTCTCACTCTAGCCCAAGCTGACCTGTAATTCACTATATAGTCTCAGGATGGCCTCGAACTCATGGTGAGCCTTCTACCTCTGCCTCCCAAGTGCTGAGATCCTTTATTCACTTTTATTTATTTTTTATATTTTTTTGTTCATTATTTATTTGAGAGCGACAGACACAGAAAGAAAGGCAGAGAAAGAGAGAGAGGGAGAGAGAGAGGGCGAATGGGCATGTCAGGGCTTCCAGCCACTGCAAATGAACTCCAGACACGTGCGCCTCCTTGTGCATCTGGCTAATGTGGGTCCTGGGGAATCGAGCCTCGAACCTGGGGTCCTTAGACTTCACAGGCAAGTGCTTAACCACTAAGCCATCTCTCCAGCCCTTTAATTAATAGACTTTTATGCAATCCTACAAATTGTTGCAACAAACATTTTTTCCACTCCTAATCATTTTTATTTAATAAACTGGACAAAGCTAAGATTGGGCTGTAGCTCAGTGGTGAGAACATGAACAGTCTGGGCTCATAAAATAATATGAAGCACATAACTAGTATTCAAGTTCACATGCTGGTTCAGGAATCAAGTGTATCATTTGCCCAGACAAGTAGTGAAGGAGCATAGGAGAAAGCCAGTTTTTAAAGGCAGTTTTAGTCAGCAATTGAGGCTTAAAGAGAACCAGGAAATGTCACTTCACATGCCACCTGTTGCAGTCAGGTTCGCATTGCTGGCAGAAAACACCTGACCAAGAGCAGTATTTGGCAGGGGGGGGGGGGAGGGGTTATTTTGGCTTACAAGCTCGAGGGGAAGCTCCACAATGGCAGGGAAAATGACAGCATGAGCAGAGGGTGGACATCATTCTCTGGCCAACATAAGGTGGACAACAGCAACAGGAGAGTGTGCCAAACACTGGTATGGGGAAACTGGCTGTAACACCCATAAGCTGGCCCCAAACAATACACTGCCTCCAGGAGGCTTTGATTTCCAAATCTCCATCAGCTAGGAACCTAGCATTCGGAACACCTAAGTTTATGGGGGACACCTGAATCAAACCACCACACCACCTCACTCAGGCACAAAAAGGGAACTCTTGGGAGAAATGGAACTCGTGTCTGAGACTGATAGACAGCGCCCCCTGCTGCCCACAATCTAGTGCGCTACCTGGGTGGGCTGACCCTCAGATTCATCCTCCAAATTTACTAGCCAATCAGGTCTTCCCCTTACATACCTAAATTTGATACTATAAAGGCTATGGTCTTCAATCCTTCCCTTCCCTCTCTGGCAGAGACCCTCAGACAGAGAGAGAGAGAAAGAGAGAGAATTCTCTCAACTCTGCTTAGGATACACAAGACTAGCTTCCCTCCTGGGTGGGGCGGGGGGCAGAATATTGTTTCTTGGCCTGGGTGATTTTTCTGCTTGCCTCTGCTTTATAGTTTGGGGTAACGTCTCACTTTAATGACATGTATGATTTTACTATGGTCTCTAAATCTACCACAAGAGAATTCTCCTTACACTCTGTAAGACCTACTATGTGGGTGTCTTCTCTGACTCCAGGCCTGTTACCTGTGTAATTACTCTAAACTCAGGGTAACCCAGTGTAACTCTCTTCATTACATTTCCTCTCTGCTAGTCTTGCTTAAGTCACCACCATTTGCCCTTTTAACTTTCTTCATTGGGGAGACAGGGTGGATGTGTGCCTCCTAAGTTTCCCTACACAAGCTCCTAGAATCTACTTTCCACATGCTTATAGCTTTACTCTAGTCTCTCTTTGAGAAAGAAACTTCAGTTTCTCTTAAGTGAACCATATAAACTATACAGTGTTTCCATATGAGAGTGTGTTCCTTAAATCCCACAATTAATTCTTTATTAAAGGTAAGACAGAACCCAAAATTTGGGGTTCATAAATTATGGGGGACTCTTCCTGAACCCCCAAATCCTGCATCACTATGATTGTTTGGGTTAATTTGTGTTGGTCTGGTTTGGTTGGAGCCTTGTGTTTGCAAGGTGTGCACTCTTCCACTGAGCTGTCCTCCTAGCTCCTATTTTAAAGACAAGATTTAATCTACCAATGTGATCCCATGACTTCTCAGGAGCAGGCTTCAGTGTCTGATGCTGTGACTGTGAGAGGAAGGCAGCCAGGGCCAAGACGCATGGGCAGCAGCTTCTCATGTCACCCAGCCTTTGCAGAGGCTCGGTTTAGATTTACTAAAATGTGCTGCTTCTTTCCTGACTTGTGGGAGAGTTTCTCCCAGAAAAATTCCCCAAGAGAATAAGAGGTTCTGGGAAGACAAAGTTGAATAAATAATCTCATTATTAGAAAAAGAAATCACTGCTATGTTTAAGTATGCAAATTGTCTATTACAATTTTTTAAAAGACACAAAGTGGGACATATGATTTTCCTTAGGAATTGCTATTTACAATAGAGCTGTTTGACTTGGGTGGGAGATAGTTATATCCTAGCTATCAAGTTATGATGAACTAATAAAATGGGAGATTTTCAAGCCAAACAATAGCGAATCAATATTGATATAAAAAGAAAGAAGGAAGGAAGGAACATCAATAACAGAAGTAGGAGGAAGAGAAGGGCCCTAGTTTTCCCTGTTCCCTAGGCTGACTAGGCCCTGCATAAAAGCCCACATGGAGATGCCAGGCTCTATAAACTCGGTAAGAAGTAGGAATATGCCCTGTGTTATCACCCCTGGCAAAACAAGACTGGTTGAAATGTCATCATGAATTAACTAGCATGCCTGCATGCTTCATGGTGAGACAGAGGTCTTAAAAGGCTCTCCTCTATTTTTGATTTACAGACATTTAAGGCTGATATTAAAATTTATTCCTCCCTTAGAGTAGATGTTATAGGTAAAACTGATACTCCTTGTGTGTGTGTGGGGGGGAATTTGGTTATTCACATCAGCAATATTTCTTTCTGTTATTATATTTCCTTATATTTATATTTCCATAGAAGCAAGCTACCTCTACCACCATCAGCACTCTTCTGAATATAAAAGTGCAAAAAAAAAAAGAATAGCTGGCTTGAGAAGACATACAAATAGCATACTACCCCAGGAACCACTATGAATGACTGTCATTATGATGCGCACCAGAATGGGGGATATATTTAAAAGAATGTGAGATTCGTCAATTCAATGCTCCTCAGAAATCATTCCACTATAGCTTAAGATCTATTCAAGAAAAAACAAAAAGATCATATAGAAAATTTCCTCATTACTTGAATCATCTTTACAAGCAATACTTATCTCCCAGAATATGTATGTCTTCTCTTGTGCCCAAACAGAATACTATACTAAGCACAGCCTTCAGCCAAAAGTGACCCAAGCAGACACTTAGAAAAGAAAAAGCAACCAAAAAAAAAAAAAAAAAAAAAAAAAAGGTCATGTAAGTTCTCTGCGTCCTCCTCTTCCTCCTTCATGGAATCCCTTCATCCCCTAGGGCCAGGGCACCAAAGACAGCATCTCTCCTTGTGTTCTCACCTGCATGGCACAAAGGCTTGCACATAAGTACTTGAAAGAGATCTGTTGAACAAATACAAAATTACAGTAACAAACTTTAGAATTGAAATAATCAGAGGAACAGGAAAATACACAAAAGCTTTCTCACACACACATTATGTTCACTGTCCCATTTCCCCTAAAACAATCAGTTGAGGGTCTCTGGTGAAGGTCACCAGAACGAAGGGAGGTTACTGAACATCCTTCCTGCCAGCAGGTCATTAGGCAGACAAATGCCTTCCTGGGCTAGAAAGCTAATAGGAACAGATCAAAGTACAGGCAGAATCTAGGAAATTAAAGGTATTTTTCAGTCAGTGAGTTCAGTGGTAAAAGTCTGCCCCTGGTGTCTAACAAACCCTGGTAGAGCATATTTTACAGCAGTCTTTAGCTAAATGTGTATTGTCTAAAGAACTTAATGGTCTGCATAGAATAATTCTGCAAGGCTACTCAAAAAATTGGGAGTCACCTCTGATGAGGGGCCTAGAGGGAGAGACTTAATGTTTCATGTTTTGTACCATTTGTGCTTTTCTGGTGGTATTTTGTTTGTTTTGTTTTTAACCAAATGCTTACACAGCAATTTCCATCAAAATAGTTTCAAATGTTGCAGAAAATAAAAAGATGCTCAAGGCCATAATCTGTTTCACACAAAACAAAAAGATGAGTCTTTCCTTTTCAATTGGGCATGGAGAATTAAAGGAAAAGTTTTAATTTCCTTCCCAGGACAATTTTGGAGAAAAGGGTGATTTTCTGTTAGAGCTCATGAAAGGACTTCTCAGAGAGGCACAGGGCCTCTGAAGTGTTTGAAGTATGTGGAAACAGCCCAGCTGACACCCAAAGCTGCCACGTCCACTATGAAGCCCTATGAAGGTCACCAGGAATGAGGGATCCCATGTTAACCAGGAGATGAAAACAAAGTGACGAGCTTTAGGGAGGAAATATGAAGACTTTTCTAGGGAAAGGTCTTACCTTTATGCAACTGATGCTTCAAGCAATCTTAGAGCAGGCAATACTATATTCGACCTGCTGTCTTCTGATAGTGTGGTCAATAAACTGATGTTTAAGAAAAACAATCTTAGAGGCAGGAGGATCCAAGTTCCAGGGCTAAATAGCAGGACCCAGTATCAAAAACAAAACTCCAGAGCTGGAGAGATGGCTTGGCTGTTAAGGCACTTGACTGCAAAGCCAAAGGACTTTGGTTCAATTCCTCAGGACCCATGTAAACCAGATGCACAAGGTGGTGCATACATCTGTAGTTCATTTGCAGTGGCTGGAAGCCCTGGCACGCCTTTTTTCCATCTCTCTCTCTCTTTCTCTCTTCCTCTTTCCCTCTCTCAAATAAATAAATAAATAAATAAATAAAATTAAAAAACAACTCCAAAGCTGGGAGTGGTGGAGGATGCCTTTAATCCCAGCACTAGGGAGACAGATGTAGGAAGATCACTGTGAGTTCAAGGCCAATATGGTAATACAGAATGAGTACCAGGTAAGCCTGTGCTAGAGTGAAATCCTACCTCAAAAAGAAAACTCAATATCTTCAAGGTAGCTGTTCCTTGAGTCCCTGTGATGAATTGAATTGTGTCTTTGTTTTTTTTTTTTCTTAGGGGGGGTATTGCTTTTTGGAGGTAGGGGTTCACTCTAGCCCAGGCTGACCTAGAATTCACTATAGAGTCTCAGGCTGTCCTTGAACTCATAGTGATCCTCCTACCTCTGCCTCCCAAGTGTTGGGATTAAAGGTGTGCACCATCATGACCAGCGAATTGTGTCCTCTTTCTATCTACCCCAAGGTATGTTGCAACTTTCCCATTCTCTGCCCCAGTACCTCAGAACATAATTTTAATTGGAAATAGTATTTTTACAGAGGTAATCAAGTGAAATGTGAGGCCATTCATGTGAGCCCCAATTCAATGTGACTGGTGCTGTTATCAAAAAGAGCAATTTGGACATACATAGACCTGGCAGAAGCAGGAGGTCTGAATAGACAGAGGGAAATGGGTACTGGAGCTACTCAGGGTATACTTCAAGCAGCAGGTTATGCAAAGGAAATTGGAGTAAGCAAAGAAGGGTCCCTTCCTCCACAGGTTTCACGGAAGCCACGATCCCTTTCTGACACCTTGACTCCAGGTTTCTAAACTCCAAAACTGTGGGACAACAAATCATGATGTTCTAAGAGATCCAGTTTTGACCATATTTTGTGGAAACTTAGAAACTAACAAAAATCCTCCCCTTTGTCTTTGGTGCCACAGCCTCCTGCCTCAAATGTGCTGCCTCACGTGCGCCCCTGGCTCGCCGCTCCTCCGGCTGCATTGTGTCCAGTCCCAGCTCCACGGGTCTCACACTGCCAAGGTCTTTCGCCCCTTCTTGGCTGTGGACCTAATTCTTGTCCCAGCCACTGGCATCATCTGGCTGCCACAGCACTTGTTCCTGATCTGCCCAGGCACCATTAGTTCTTCTGTGGCTACAACTGCCCATGACACTGACTATAGGTAACCTTCTAGAGCAGCGTCTCCATCTTTCACTGTCGTGCTGGCACAAAGATGCCCCCGGAGTTGTCCCTTCTTGAGAACACCATCTTTACCCTGTTAGAACATAGGGCCCTGACATTTCCAGCCACCCCCAAAGATCCCGAATTTAAGCAGCTAGTGGTAGACTAGAAAGGAGGTGTGTCAGGACAAAGGAGAAGGAGGGGGCTTGTGGCCTGTTTCTAGCACTGCTAGAACAAGTATTTGTCCACATTTAGCAATCCCACGAGATAAAAGAACCCAAAGCAACAAATGGGTCCTCAAAAGAGGCGCCAGACCTGGGGATAAGTCTGCACTCTCTGGTGTTATCCCACCCCCACCCCCAGAATCTCACTTGTTTGTGCGCTTTTGTGCCTTGATTTCATCTGGTTACAAGTTTCTTTGGGCTGTAACCTCTACTTGAGAGACTGCCTTTCACCGTCCTTTGGGAGTTGAATAAATGATCATTGAATTGAAACTGCAAAGCCACCAAGATTTGCACAAATGGGTACATGTGAAAGAAGGCTCTGTTTTTATTATAAGACCAAAAGAACATATTTGAATTACTAATGAGTTAGAAGGAATAAAAATTTATATATATGTTAGAAATAAAAGCTCTGTTTTTCTAATAAAAGAATATTTTTCTGGAACTTTCACAAACTATAAGAAAAAAATGTATATGTATAATGTTTCATTAACAAATTACAATATATTCTCTACAGTGAAGGAATAAAAAAATGTTCACCTAATAAAATAGGCACACTTATTAGGATCAGGCTGCAGGACTTACTGGGTGTAATTTTCCATTACAAATTATTCTCGGGTTGACCTTGGCTGGCATTAAGCACATGGGTTTCAAAACTGAGTCCCCATAAAACACTAATGTCTGTCATAGAGCATTACTGAATCACTGTTCTCCTGCTCCCAATTGTCAATAGCTTTATGGAATCTTCTTGAAGAGAAATTAACAGTTCTTGATAACCATGGGGTAACAGAAAAGACACAGAAGTTGGGGTTAGACCTGTAGGTAAACACATCTCCACCACTTACCACCTGTGTGGCTGATCCTGTGACTCAGTTCCAGCTATAGATGGAATGCCACGTCCTTAGGGTTCAACAGAAGGCTGGTGGCGTGCTAGCAGTACAAAGCTGCTCACAGTAGTGTTTTCTCCAGTTCTAAGTTCTGTCAGAAACTTCATGAAGCTGGAACTCCCCACTCCGCACTAAGACACTAAGAGAGGGTAACTCAATCTCCTACAAACATGTTACTAGCATTTGGCAAGGGCAAGGTTTGAAATGCTGACCCCAAAGTGTCCAGTTCAGCCGCACCATCCACCCCAGCACACTGACCTTGAATATGTTTTGATCTCTCTCTCTCTCTCTCTCTCTCTCACACACACACACACACACACACACACACACACACACACACACCCCAAATGCTTTTTCATGATCTGCAGTGCTAAGCACAATAGCTGCCCACATCTTCCACACTTTGGGGCCCAAATGATTGAATTTAGAATTGAGAATGTGGTCACCAAGGCCCTCTTGCACATGGATTCCCTCCCTGCCAACAGTGTTGTCCCTCCTTGCTGCATAGTAGCAGAGCCCTCTTTGTCTTGCTTCTCCTACCCTAGTGGCTTCTAAAGAAATTGTGTAAACCTTTAACCAATGAATGTTATTTATTTCCAATAAACCACCAATAACTACCTATCATCTCCCCCCAAATTCCCTGTGAGGCCCCTCATATCTTCCATCACTGCATGTAGTTGAAGTGGTGATTTCATAATAAGCAAAATTCAGAGACTTTTACAATCACTTCACCCTCTTTGATTGTCTTATCACATGAGTAGGAGACCTGTGGAAAAGTTCTATATATGCACACCAACCAATCCAGCTTCCTAAGTCAGCACTTTGGAAAACTTTGGGGCTTTGAAAATTTTCCAGTGATTCCAGAGACGTCAATGTGACTTTCAGATAATTAACAGTGATGAGGGGGGAATAGGAGATGAGGAAAGAAACCAATAATGATTCCATATAAATACAAATAACAGATGTTTGGGTCATTCTATGAGAAAAGATCTTGAAAATAAAATTCATAGAATATTGTAGGCCTTCAAATTCCTTTCAAAACTTATTATCTCTGTTTGCTCCCAAATGATCCTCACAATCCCAGCTGTGTAAGAGATATCATCAGGAAAAGAATTTCAATCTAGGAATTGGTGGTGTGAGCCCGTAAATCTGAGCACTCGGAGGCAGAGGCAGAAGGATCACAAGATGGAGGCCAGGCTAGGTCTCAAAAAATAAGTAAAATGAAATGAAATGAAAAGTTAAGACAAAATAATTAAAATCTCTGAAATACAGGAATCCAAGATAAAAATAGGCTATGGAAGAAAAGTAGTAAGAACGAAAACTATATATAAGGAAATAATTTTTTACAGCCAGTAATTATAGACATAACAAGTGAAATGTGGTCTTCTCATAAAAATGAAAATCCAAAAACCACAGTTTTTACCATGCCAGTGTGTTTTAAAGGATAAAAAAAGTATTCTCCTTTTCCTCTTGTATCTTACAAGAAATTGTTTAAATTTCAATTCTTTCTTGGTTAAAATTACTTTTATGACTTTGGGTGTAGATACTCAGTTTTAGAAGAGATCACTATGAAATAATCTGATGTTAGCTAACCTCTAAAGTAGCATTAGAGTGACCATTGTTTTCTTCAAAGCAATATTTTCCATTGATTGCTCTTATTTTAACAATTTTTCTGTTTCCCACTTGTTTTTGAAATTCCCTTTCTAAAGACTCCTCTGACCCTGAAATGGGGTCCTCCTCCATGGCGGCAAATATTTATTTGCTGAGAGCTTAATTTTTGGAAATGACCCAAAGCTGATATGATCAGTCCAGGCAAACTAGCTCTGACCAAAACCATGATGAGACTGAGATTTCATAGTAGTTGATTTTGAAAGCAGTTCCCAAAACAAGGTCGAAAATACACTCTTCTCAGTGGCATCCTTGCTCAAGAGGGAATGGCCTTCCCAAGCTGACTGAATGTTTTGGCTGCATGACCCATGCTGTTCTCTTTTGGAGCCTGACTCACACTGTTCATCTTTCACTAGTAGCTTTTCACAAAGTTTTCACCAAACATCGATGACCTGATGGTACTATATTTCCTCATTCACTTGGAATCAATAATGTTTTTCTAGTGTCAAAAATCTATTCTCTTAAATTTAAAAAAAAAATTAAAAAATAAAATAAATAAAATAAAATAAATATATATACTTTTTTTTTTTCATTTTTTTGAGCTAGGGTCTCACTCTAGCTCAGGGTGACCTGGAATTCACTCTGTATTCTCAGGGTGTCCTCAAACCCACAGTAATCCTACTTCTGCCTCCCGAGTGCTGAGATTAAATATGCGTGCCACCATGCCCGGCTGATTAAACAATTTTAAAGCAAAAAAAAAAAAAAATCTATTCTCTTAGTGCTCACAGATTTAGCTAGTACGGGGGCATTGTAGATTTGCCCATTAGACTTATTCTTTGTTTTACACCCTTTTTTGGTGCTCATAAACTTTTTTTTGTTTTTAAATTTTTTTGTCTATTTTTATGTATTTATTTGATAGCAACAGACAGAGAGAGAAAGAGGCAGAGAGAGAGAAAGAGAGAATGGGCCAGGGCCTCCAGCCACTGCAAATGAACTCCAGATGCGTGTGCCCCCTTGTGCATCTGGCTAACACGGGTCCTGGGGAATCGAGCCTCGAACCGGGGTCCTTAGGCTTCAAAGGCAAGTGCTTAACTGCTAAGCCATCTCTCCAGCCCATAAGCTTTTAAGATTATTGCTGTTATAGTTTTACCATGTCTCTGATGCCAATAGCATGTGGAAGTGAGTGGGGCCTCATCTCTCCTCTAATTTAGGAGCTCATTACTTCACAAGAGCTATCAAGATTATCAGGTACTAAGCTCTGCTACTGCAAGGGCTGAGGAGCAAAAGCTTTCCACACTCACAGTGCGTACACTTGCTTCTAGCTCCATTCTTGTGACCATTTCTTCATATTCCAAGGAAAGATCAAGGTTAGTACATGTGGGAAGAAAAAAGAAAAAGTTATTTCTAAAGATGCTGCCTCTGGCCCATTCAAGCATCTCCAGTCCAAATCTACTGTTTTTAACTCACTAAGAAGATGGCATATGGTCATCTCCCTTGCTCCACTAAGGCCTCAACAAGCTGGGATGGGATCCGCAGTGAGTGTTTTGGAACACAGTGAAGTTACCCAGGCTACCTAGCCTGAAGTATGGTGGTCAGCTGTCATGAGCCCATGTGAAATAGGAATCAGGCTAAAGCAGGGGTGTGTGTTCCCTTAGACTATCTAGCAGGAAAGAGTAGGGAGGAGGAGTCTCAGGCATATTAGAAAACCCCACATTAAGATGCACAGGGACCCTCCTGCACAAAGCCTTTTGATGGCAGCTCCAAGGGGTGAGTGTTCCTCTTATTAACCGAGTGTTTGGGGGTTGAGCATCAAGAGGGTTCACTCTCTGGACAAGAAGAATGAAGGACTCCATACAGATCTACTGTTAATGTGAGTTATTTTCTTTTGTCACATCATGTTACCTGGGATTTTTATCTGATTCATATAACTGTTTAATTAATGCCATACATAAGCTGAGCTTGCATGTTTGTTCTTTTCTTCTTATAATCAAAGCTTGTGCCTCTGTATTAGAAAAAGATGTCATACAAATCCCTTTTCAGTGGTTATCTGAAACTGCTAAATATCTAGAATTATTTACCAAAATGGAAAATGGAGGTAAGTGACTATAACCAGTCTCAAGTGAATAAATGACTTGCTCAGAATGTTGAAGACCATGAAGTTAGATTCTGAGATGAATCCCAAAGTTCTCAGTAATAGTGCTGTATATCATACATGCTATTCACAAATCAGCTACAACTTTGAAACATAGTAAAATCTATTTTAAAGATGAGTTTTTCCTGAAATCAGTTTACCATAAAATCACATGACCTGCCTTTGGTGAGTGACTGTGTAAGACAGGTAAGGAAAGGGAAAGTACCAAGAGGAACATGACAAAGGTGCTACCCCGTGATCCTTTCCAAATATGTCTCCTTGTTGTCTTATTTTTTCAATCCTTTCTTGAGAAACTGGTGGTAACTTTAATATATTTTTCACATAGACAACTCTAATAGTTTGTTATGCTATTGCCATCATGAAAAATGTTTTGAGAGAAATCTGTTTGCAAAATACCTCTCTTCCCACTCCACCCACATATAAAAACACCTGTTTTAACTCATTATAGATGTGTCCTTCAAAGAGAAGAAAATATAGACTCACTGGGTATTGTTGCCACACTATCTCCCTTTGTTGTCTCAGCTCTCTGGTGAGTTTGTTTTGATTTGTTGAGGTGTAGAAGGGGTGTGTAGGTCTTGTGTAGGGACAGTAGTGATAAAAATCTCTAACTCCCGAGAGAGACAGGTCAGATTTCTCTGTTTGCTGGCAAAGAAATGTTTAGTCACTGCCAAAACCACACAGTAAAGTCTTCTAAAACCCCCTCAGACATCTATGTTTTAGAGTTAAGCCTGTTCATTTATATTTGGATATGCACCTGTTGACTTCTATTGGGGCTTGTCAAGGGTGGGTAGATGGGAACCTGGGGCAGAATTAGTCCATTCACAGGGCTTGGTACTCCCCTTTGAAGATGGTGCCATTGTTTTTGATTGAGCCTAGTCAAGGCTCATCAGATCAAAACATGAAAAACAAAAAGGAAAGAATTTACTTGAGACAGGGTCTCACTTTCCTCTTGAGATTATCACAGCATTGTCAGACCATCCTCTTTAATCCAGGAATTCATTAGAATAAACTTTACAATACATTTCCTAGGCCTGAAATACAGTGGGTGAGAGCCAGGGGGACAGGCAAGGAAGAAAATATGCTCTGGACTCAGAATATGCAATGGTGGGTGCTGCCTGTGGTTCCTATTGTCACAGCACACATCCCATGGCAGGCTCTGCTTTTGCCACAAAGGAGAGTGGGATGAAGCTGCATCGTGCTAGAAGACAAGAGAATGGAGTGTAGAACATGCCTTCAGACAGGAAGCTCTCCTTTAAGCCAAGAAAAGCAGCATCATTGATGAGATTCATGCAGCTAGCACCAGCCAAATTACCTACTTCTCCAGCCTGTCTGAATTAAGCTATTCCTAAAACTTGGGCTTCATAATAACCTCCCAAGTTTCTCTGGTGAATGGATCTGGAGTTAGGTACTTGAAATAAAAAGTTAATAGAAAGACAACCTGTATTTTATACATAGGCAGGGGGAGCAAATACTGAAAATCAATTATAAACAACAAATTCAAGTATTTTATGTATGTCTGTCATCCTATAGGTCCTATAGAAAAGCAAATTCATCATGGACTGTGACCAAATAACAACATGCATTGTTCATTATCCCTAAAAATCCTTTAAAAAATGAGAGGATAAAACTCAGAAGTGTAGGGGCTGGGGAGATGACTCAGTGGCTAAAAGTACTTGCTAGCAAAAGTCTGCTAGTCCAGGTTTGGCCCAGGTTCAAAACTCTAGTACCCACTTACAGTCAGATGCACAAAGTGACACATGCATCTGGAGCATATTTGTCCTGTTGCTCCCATTCTCATTCTCTCTCCTCACAAATAAGTAAATAGGGCTGGAGAGATGGCTTAGCGGTTAAGCGCTTGCCTGTGAAGCCTAAGGACTCCGGTTCAAGGCTCGGTTCCCCAGGTCCCACGTTAGCCAGATGCACAAGGAGGCGCACACGTCTGGAGTTCGTTTGCAGAGGCTGGAAGCCCTGGCGCGCCCATTCTCTCTCTCTCCCTCTATCTGTCTTTCTCTCTGTGTCTGTCGCTCTCAAATAAATAAATAAATAAATTTAAAAAAAATAAGTAAATAATTTTAAAAAACTGTATCACCATTTTTCCATAACAAAATATTTCCAGTCTCAATGTGGGCTGGAGAGATGGTTTAGTGGATAAAGGGTTTGTTGCACCAGTATGTGGAACTGAGCTTGGGTCTATAACACCCATAAAATATTGGGCAGTGGTCCTCCTGTAATCTCAGTTCTCCAGAAATAGAAACAGAGGATATGCCAAGGCAAGATGGCCTACTAGATTACCCTAGTTAGTGAGCTCTGGGTTCAAACAAATAAGGTGGAGAGTGAGGAAAACAACTGACATCAGGCCTCCACATACACACATGTGCCATCTTACATGTGGATATATATATATATATATATATATATATATATATATATATATATGTGTGTATATGTATATGTATATATGTATATATGCATGTCACATGTACATGCAAAAAATTTCAGTGTTTCTCTTTTGTATACAATACCTAGGCCAGTACAGCAGCCTGAAAAATGCATGGTATCCTTTATTTGGCAACATAGTATCTATTGTAGACCTCTTCAGAGCTACAGAATTATGCTAATTACTAAAAGGTATAGAGGCAGTGTGTGTGGTAAAGCCAGGCTTCTCTCCTCCAGTGTGCACTGTGGCATCTTGACAAAAGTGAGTACCCGAAACCACCAGTTTCTGTCTATAGTTCACCTTCCCTGTCCTACATGAGTAATTTTTTTAAATTAAGTAGAGTCTTAGTGTGGACACATCATGTGGTGATATCATCATCACCTCTTCCCTGGCCCCACTCCACTGAGGGCCCTCTTCAATGGGATTCCTGGTATTCACCATGGAGGTGTGAGTTATAAGTTCTGAGAGCAGCAGAATTTGTGTGGGAAGCAATGCCTGTGGATATTCCCTCCCACCCTGTGGCTCATACAATCTTTCTATCCCCTCTTCCACAAAATTCTCTGAGTCTTGGTGGTTGTATTTTAAGTCTACTTTAGTATTGAGCTCTCAGCACCTTTGGTACTTCTGCTTTGGTGCTCTTTGAGCATGCTCAGTGTCTGTCTTCATCACCCTCGCTCAGGTTGCTGGGCTCACCATGGAAGCAGCACTCTTGCTCATCTCACCAATTCCTCTGTGGTTTCACCTGGGCCCAAACTGATATGTGAGAGTTGGTTCATCTCCTGACAGGAAGTCAGCTAACTTTTCTTGTCTTGTTGATATATTTTAATTGTCCTTAGTTCTTACTGCCCTCTGAAAAAGAAAATCAGATTCTCCAATGGAGAATGGAGATCAGCATAGGTTAAAGGGGATAGCATTGTTAATTTAGAGAGATTTTTATGGGTATAGCCTCTCTTTTTACCAAAAACTGGTGGAAGCTTCTTGTTGGAGACCATAATATTGGTCATCATAGGATTCCCAGTTCCAGCTATCAGTTCCTTTCCAATGAGCAAATGTCTTAGTCAATCAGAAAGACATTGGTTACCCACCTAGGCTGAGTGACACCATGACAAAGGGGAGCACTTTGTCAGGCTGGTTGCTTTCTTACAGCAATGTCCCCTGCTTGCTCACAAAATTGTTGGCCATTTTCCCCCAGCAGTTCATGTAGCACTTTCCAGCACTATACAGGCTAACCATCTGGGAACTGGCTTTCTTTCAGATTCCAACCAGATCTCTCAATTTTCTGTGTCATCAGAATATGATAACTTTAGCAAAATGGTCTTATCTTTTCATCAGGTGAATAATCAAGTGCTTTGACAGAAGCCTATCTTGCTTGTGGGAAATCATAGGTCTCTCTGATCAACAGCTCATTGTGGGTTATAACTGATTTCTGGTACTGGAAGTTACAAGCCAGAGCCAAATGTGTTAGGGTTAGGCTTCATCCCACTCTCCAGGGCACTCCTTATCAGACGATCCCTCCATACTCTGATTGAGAGTTCTATCTTTTATTCTATTACCCAGGAGGAATGTTTTTGTGGTACCAATTCATTTTGGATTTAGCCTTCCCCACTCTCCCTTTCCCTTACCCAAACCCTTCCATCCCTATTGTCTGTCCCTCAAGTTTTACCTGTCAGGTATGCCTGAAATTCAAGCTGTTCCAGGTTAGGAACCACAGATGAGGAAGCATGCAGCATTTCACACCCTGTGTCATGATACGTGCTCTGTCACAGCTTGGAATTCACTGACCTTCATATTCATCTAGATATATACTGCAGTAGGTGCTCTTAACCAGAAACCCAGCTGGACTTCTGCAGAGCTGGGGAAGAACAAACAGGCTCTGGACTGGGGACTACAGGACCAAAATCTAGTGCAGCTTGCCCCTGCTCACAAGGTCAACAGGGTCCATCCTAAATTGTATATCTGTAAATTGCTATAGAACATAGAAGGTATTTGATTCTGATGAGAGAAACCAAAGACTTTAATATAGCACAAACACAAGTAGGCCAGAGGAGTACAAAATCTAAGGCAGGCAAAACAAGATTAAGGTTTCATCTAAGACTACCAGGTGAACAATTCCTTGAATTTATCTTTCAATTCCTAAACAGACATCTAAAAGTGGCATCTGTCTTTCAAAGTATACAATGAAGAGATGGGTCATCTAGACAATGTGGCCAGGAGCAGAAGTGGGAATACTACACAGGAAAGTGTGTATTTGACTTCTTGTTCTCCCCTCCCTCCACTCACTGCCTCTTCTAGCCTATCCTCAACACTATTCTGTGCAGATGAATTTCATTCATTTGATGCACTCTATGGGCCACATCATGATCTGTTTTTCCAAGAAGACATCTTGTTCTAGCCAGATTCCAAGAGGATCAGATAGACATAAGCACAGGTCTTAACTGAAATAGATTTAATGAGAAAAAATGTACAGAAGTGGGCAGGGTTATGTGTGTCACCAATGACGAAATATGCTGGATTTAGCAACAGAAAGCTCTTGCCCTGAGTCTGAAGGAGAAAGAGAAGAGAAAGAGTACCTTAACTTCATAAGAGCTATTGCTACAGATGGAGAGATACCTGTTGAAGTTGTGGCCAAGAAGAATATGTCAAATCCATGGTAAGAGGAGAATAGTATAACCTTCCTCTCTCCAATTCTCACTTGTTCCCATTGGTGAAACCTAACCAGAAGTTTAGGGGATCCAATTTCCTTTTGGAACTCTAGAGAAGCTCAGTGTCAGGAGCTCAAGCTGGTTTTGAAAAGCCAAAGAATGGATCAGAAGCAGTTGGGAGGGGGAGTTTGTGTTACTACCCTAAGATTGCACAGAAACCTACAAACAAAGACAAATTCTTAGAATACTATTTTGTGGTTCTGCCACATGCATTAGCTAATTTAATTCTCATAGTAATGTAGATAGGAATTTTGCTTAGATGGTGGAAATAAGACCCAATAAGATTATGTGGTTTGGTCAAGACTTACAACAAATAAAGACAGCAGAAATTCATATTCAAAGACAGGGGAGATGAACTGATGATAAGACTCAGTGATAGATGAGATGATTTGACATCTGTCATGCTGAAGCTGTGCACTGAAATGGGAAATATCACAGGGACAGATGACACTTAGGCACACATGTTTAATATGAGGCTCTGTTGCAGTCAGGTTCACATTGCTGGTAGAAATCACCCAACCAAGAGCAGCTTCTGGGAAAAGATTTATTTTGGGTTATAGCCTCAAGGGGAAGCTCCACAATGGCAGGGGAAAATGATGGCATGAGCAGAGGGTGGACATCACCCTTTGTCCAACATAAGGTGGACCACAGCAACAGGAGAGTGTGCCCAACACTGGCAAGGGGAAACTGGCTTTAATACCCATAAGCTGGCCCCCAACAATACACTCCCTCCAGGAGGCACCAATTCCCAAATCTCCATCAGCTAGGAACCTAGCATTCACAACACCTAAGCTTATGGGGGACACCTGAATCAAACCACCACAGGCTCCTATAGTAAGCACCTAGTATGGACATATGTATAGTGTGCAATGTGGGTGCAGATCTGAAATTCCTATAGGGCATCAAGCCAAGAGGACATTTGGAAAACCATGGGAATGGAGTGACAATTAATGCCTTGGATGTCAAGAACAATCCCTAGGAGCTCACTGAGCAAAGAAGAGATGAGGACCATCCAGCACCATCCAAGACCTCTGTATAGAGTGGTTTCTCATTCCCAGGGAAATTCCCTACTGCCAGAACTAGCACACACTGTCCTCTTCCATTCAGTCTCACCTACCACTCCATTCTTTCTCACTCGTTGTAGAGCCAAACCCTCCTCTCTGGCTAAACCTGCCTTCACTTCTCAGCTTTCCTACATTCCCTGTGCTATGCTCCACCACCTTGGCCTTGGACAGGGGCTTCCTTTCTTTTTTGGTTTGGTTCTGTTTTTCAGAGTCAGGGTCTTACTATACAGCCCAGGTTGCCATTAAACTTGTGTTCCTTTGTCTTAGCCTTCCCCATGATGGGATTATAGTCAGGTGCCACCACTCCAAGTTCCTTTCTTATCACTCAGTAATTTCCACAACCCCACCACACAGTGCATGCTGCCATCTTGAAGACTGTGGGTCTTTTGTCTTTTTCTATCTGGAGAATTAGTGGTTTAATATGCATTGGATAGTGACAGTATCAAAAACCTTAGTTGGAAGCCTGGCATAGTGATATACATCCTTAACACTCAGAGAGCTAAGGTAAGAGGATGGCAGTAAGTCTGAGGCCACTCTGTGTCTACAGAGTGTGTTCTAGGGCAGCCTGGGCTACAGTGAGATCCTGCCTCAAAACAATAACAACAAAACCTTAATTGGGGCTAGGGGTACATAGCTCAGCAATAGAGTGCTTTACAAACATGTGGCAAAGGTCTGAACAAAACAAAATCAAAAAGAAAACATCAAGGGTCTCAATAACTTGTTTATTTGGAGGTGGCAAATCATGAGTAAAGCCAACTTTCTTGCTTGATTCGCATTGGCCTGCCAGCTTGGATATTCTCTTACATATAAATCAATACTGCAAGAAGAGCAATGGTAACAACTTCAAAATATGTGAGTCAACTTCCAAAGGAAGAATAAGGAGACAACACTTACTAAGATATATATTACTATGGCTAAAAGCACTGTGAGCTTGATAGATTGTCCAAATTGAAATTCTGTCCTTGGGAAGCACTGTTTTATATGGGGCAAGTTCTTATATGTCTTTACATTCCAGTTTTCTGTTTATGATGTTTTAAATGCATTTGTGATAATGGCACCTACTTCATAGTTTTGTCAAAAGGATCAAATGAGATCATGCTTAGCCCAGGGTCTGGTTGGTTAGATAGCATTGTGTTTTAATTACTTTTAGCCTATAAAATGTAACATATTAGAGCTGCAAAGAACCGGATGAAGGTATATATTCAGAGGTCAGGCTAGGATAACGTGAATCTCAGACATATATATCTGTGTTCTGCCCCTTCCCCCCGCTCAGCATCACTTAAGCATATGAAAGATATTTGTGTATGCATAGGCCTATGCTTTCACAGGTGGCATTAGCAGGAGGCAGAGTTATCTAGAATTTTATTTTCTGAATGAATAGACAATTTGTATTATACTCCAAAGTCTTTGGTCAAACAGAAAAATGTAATAAACATTTAAGATACAGAACCACTTCCAGTGAGCTCAGTTTTTACAGTCCTTATGGGAATAATTAAAATAAATGTGTGGAGATCATTTGGGGGTTTTCTTTGGATTCACTTTCTGCTTGTTCTTTTAACCACTATCTGGGTCACAGGATAACACTTGTAATGAAAATGTCTACCTATAGGTGGCAAACTTGTACTGCTCCCATTCTGTCCTTGGGTGTCCTTGCAATAAATGCCACTGGGGATGGAATGAAAGTGAAATTTGAAGGGGAAAAAAAGAACATAAAAAAAGAATTCAATACCAAAAAACATGGGGGGAAAACATACACAGTAATTTTATAAGATAATTTGGTTCATCTGCAAAATACCATGTGAAACTACCCATAATGGCATTCATGCGGAGTATAGTTTATAAATTCCTACAACATAATACCCCCTGCCTTGAAGTGGGGCAGACAGGGTCCTAACCAGAGAGCTCTAAGGGCCTGAGGCCTTCCACAAAGCATTTCCAGAGCCTGCTGGGAGTATACCTGTTGACTTCATAGCTGGCTATGGAATGTCAAAAGCCCCGAGGCAGAGGCAGAATAGAGCCAAGCTCTTTGGATGCCAAATCCCGTGTTATTACCAAAGGCAGAAAGTAAGCTGGGTGTGGCAGGGTTTGCCTTTAGTCCTAGCACTCAGGAGGCTGAGGTAGGAGAATCATGGTAAGTTCCAGGTCAGCCTGGGCTAGAATGGAGAATGACCCTGATTTGAAAAAAAAAGATAGCCAGAACATTGAAAGTGACAGCAGGATCCACAATCTGAGAACAAGACTAACAAAGTCACTGTGTGGATGTGTTGGGAGTGGGGGGTTACAAACTGACAAGCTGAGGGTCCTTACTTCCACAGTCTTCCCCAATAGTATAGCCATGGCTACCTGATCTCCTGCCCTCACCCATCCATCCTACACTTCTTCCCTAGCCAGGAGAGAAGCATTTCCCAGAGGGGCTAGACCTCCTCTTAGCAAGATAGTAAAGAGGTTATGAAGAAGTCCCTCCACCTTACTTTAAAATTCATATGGGTATAATAACCTTATTAGATGTGTTTCATTAAAATAGCATCGATGGGCTTGTGAGATGGCTCAGTGGATAAAGCACTTGCCCCTCAAGCTGGAGTACCTGAGTTTTATTACCCAGGCCCCGCATAAAAAGCCAGAAGCTGTGGCAGGTTGCATGCTGATGCTGATGGAGAGATGGGAAGCAGAGTCAGAGAATTTCTGGAAGTTCATGGCAAGCATAGCAAAACACAGTAGGGTGAGATGCCAGGGCAAGAAACCCTGCCTCAAAAATGAGGTGGACAAGGCCGGGCGTGGTGGCGCACGCCTTTAATCCCAGCATTCGGGAGGCAATGGTAGGAAGATCTCTGAGTTCAAGGCCACCCTGAGATTACATAGTGAACTCCAGGTCAGCCTGGGCTAGAGTGAGACCCTACCTCAAAAAAAAAAAAAAAAAGGAAAAAAGGAAGTTGACAATATAACCTAAATATTTTTTTAAAAGAATATTACATTTTAAAAAATGAGGAGAGTAAAGCTGGGAGTGGTGGCACATACCTTTAATCCCAGCACTTGGCAGGCAGAGGTAGGAGGATCGCTGTGAGTTCGAGGCTACCCTGAGATTACATAGTGAATTCCAGGTCAGCCTGGACTAGAGTGAAACTCTACCACAAGAAACAAAAAAAAAAAAAGAGTAGAATAGCAAGAACCAACCAGAAAGTTGTCCTCTAACTCACAACATCACACACAGAAATACACTCACACTAATAAATAATAAAATTCTTTAAAAATGTGAAAAAATATAATAACATTGAGGGGGCCAGTGCACTTGCATTGGGTAAGATAGCAAAGAATTCTGGAGAGATGCAAGATCCATCTGAGAAGGACTTAGGTAGCTTTGTTAGGTAGCTTAGGATGCCCCAAAAGTAAAAAGCAGAAATTTCCTTAAATCTGCCCTTGCAATCTCTACTATAGATCAGTGAAGTATCTCCCCTCTCCTTATCTCTTGACTAAAGGAGTGAACTGTTTTTCCACAAACAACCCAAGCCCATCCAGGGAGGGAGTTCCGCTTTCCTAGAATTTAAACCTGATCCTGGCAATGTGAACGGTTAAGCTCAGCTCAAAACTTGGTTTCATAGATGGCCTCTTCTTGAGCCAGCCCTGCCCAGACCAATCAGCTCTCCCTCTGGCTCACTTGAGCCTGGATGTAAGACCCACCATAATAGGGTTATATAAGTAGATACTTGACAGGTGGGCAGCCTCTCTTTTTGCTGGCTCCTGAACTTCCAAATTCTGGTAAGCCTTCTCTCATCCCAGGGAAGAACTCCCTCAACCCCCAATCCCTCTCCTGCCTCCCACATGGAAGGAGCTTTCTGTACTTCCTCTTTTTTCTTTCACTCAATGTAACAAAGTCTCTCTAAACCTTAGTCTCTGGTCTATTGATTTTAATTCTTTAAATTCATAAGACAAGAATCTGGAGTATCCTAAATTTCTTGCCATGTTGGCATATTAGTATATTGGTAAGAAACCCCCAAATTCCTGTTTCATATCAACACAAGAAAAGACAGCCAAAATGCTTGAGAGGAGATGTGCCACCTCTCTCACAGTTAGCAGGGTCCAGGAGAAATTGTGGAGGAAGCAGTATAGCTCCCAATACTAACCCTACATCCACATCATCCACATCCAAGAAAACAGCAAGACACACTGTGGTGAACTGACACACATCATAACAAATGCAGAGGCTACAAAGAAGACAACACTAACTGAGAACACACCTGCCAAGTCTCAGGGACTCTTGCAGAAGAGGAGCAGGAAGATTGTAAAGCCATAAATGGGGGGTAGGCACAGCTCCCTCCAGAGACAGAAGTTTTAATTACTCCACAGTGAACACAAATAACTCTACTGAGGAGGGTCCTCAGAGAAATGGAGACAGGGGAGGGGACATGCTACAACCTATTTTTAAAAATTAATCAACAAAATACCCATTATTCATAGATGCAATAAACAAAAAATAATAACATTGGCCAGACATGGTGGTACACATTTTTAACGCCAGCACTTGGGAAGCAGAAGTAGGAGAATTGCCATGAGCTCAAGGCCACCCTGACACTACATAGTGAATTTTCAATGCTGTACTTTTTGAGTTTTTTTGTTTGTTTCAATTGTTTATATTGCTTTCTGAAAAATGACCTTAGGTAGCCTAGACTGGTCTCCAACTTATTATGCAGTCAAAGCTTGCTTTCAGCCCTGATTTGTCTGCCTTCACCTCCACAGTGCTGGGAGTACAGACATGAATCATCCCCAGTACCACAAAAGCCAGGCAAAATTTAAAAATAAGAAAGCAAAACACTCAGTATTGAATGAATTATTTAAACATATAAAGATAATAAAAGTGTTTGTCTTTTCATCCACTCCTTGTTCTTTAAGACCTGTCCCTAGGCATTTGCTTATACCTGAATTAATAGTGTACATATACAGAACTATTTCACCAAAGTCATGTAAAAATCCACCACTCATTTTTCATTCAGCAATATACTTTAGAGAGCATTATAGAGATATATATTACTCAGTTGATGAGGCATGGTCACTTATTTATTTTTATTTTTAAAAAATTATTTATTTATTTATTTATTTGCTTGCAAGCACAGAGAAAGATAGAGATTATGAATGGGTGCAGCAGGGCCTCTTGCTGCTGCAAACAAAGTTCAGATGCATTTGCCATATTGTGAATCTGGTTTTACATAGGTACCTGAGAATTGAGCCTAGGCCCTCAAGCTTTGCAAGCAAATGCCCCAACTGCTAACCCATTTCTCTAGCCCTGGCATGGTCATAATTTCAGTGTACCATAATATATAAGCCTGACCCCCGATGGATGTTGAAACCCTGTCTGTGACTCACTATTACAAACAGTTGTATAATGAAGTCCCTTTGCCTGTAACTTCACATGTGCAAGTGTCTCTGATGGAAGTTTCTAAAGCAATTGCTGTGACAAAGTGTATATTCATCTTAAATTCTCATTAATACTATAAAATTATCAACAACCAATCTGCCTCTTAACATTTTTATCAACAATTGATAAACATGTACATAACATATTTTGATCAGATCATAATCCCCTCCCATTAACTCTGTTGTCTCTCCATCCCTGTCTCTGCCTCCAGTGAACCTCCTCTCTTTCTGATTAGTCCTTCTGTTTTGATATCTTTTTTGTGTGCCTCCTTCTTCATGCATGTCAAAATATTGATGGACCCAATATTTTATACGTCTGGTACAGGTAGCAACAGCTACTGAGGCATCATGAATGCACTCAAGGATCACTTATTCTCAGGACTTTGATTAACTTTGAGTCTCCCCGGTAGTCACTGCCATCTGCAATGAGAAGTTTCTCTGTCCAAAGGTGAAAAGAAACACATATATTCAGAGGGCAATTTACAGGATAAAGTATATTCATTTAGCCAAATACCAGTAACAGCTTCCTCTCTAGAGTTTATGATACTCCCAGCCATAAACTTTTTTTTTTTGGTTTTTTGAGGTAGGGTCTCACTCTAGCCCAGGCTAACCTGGAATTCACTATGGAGTCTCAGGCTGGCCTTGAACTCACGACGATCCTCCTACATCTGCCTCCCTAGTGCTGGGATTAAAGGCATGCACCACCACGCCCAGCCAGCCATAAACGTTTGACTCTAATCAGTGAGCAGTTGGTTACCCCACTAACAGTCCTGCCACTATTGCACCAGTGGACACCTTTTGCCTAGCTTCTAGGTTGTACAGGACACAGGTGGGTAAGACTATTTTTGACTTTTCTTCCCAGCAGCCTGTGTAGCACTATAACAGTGAGGCAGCAGGGAGGCTTCCTTGAGCTACCTTTTAAAAATGATTACAACTAATTACTTTTTTTTGAGATAGGGTTGCACTCTAGCCCAGGCTGACCTGGAGTTCACTATGTAGTCTCAGGGTTTCCTCAAACTCACTGCAATCTTCCTACCTCTGCCTCCTGAGTGCTGGGTTTAGAGGTGTGCATCATCATGCCTGGCCTCTTATTAATTGTTATTATTAAACACATCTTTCTTTTCTTTAGCTTTTTCATCGCAAACTATATACATAGGCTCTTATTCCTTGTTTTAATTTTAACCTTATCGTTTTCTCCCTCACACCAAGTTTAATTCCTTAGAAAGCCCTGATGAATAATACTTCCAAATGTGTCCCAAGTCTGGCTACTTCTCACCATTGCTATCTATGGTGAGGTTCTTGTGTTACCATTGTCCCCTCCACCTTCAACTATCATCAAAACAGCAGCCCCAATAACCTTGTGAAAATCAAGCCTTCTGCACGAGTGTGGCTTTGTTTGGCTAATAAAATTGCTATGGTGGCCTGGAGGGTTCTATGTGATCTTCCCTCTTAATGTTCTTCTTGTATTTCCTACTCACTCACCTCACCACTCTTCCATGAACACAGCAGGCCTTATAAACAAAGCATAGCTTAAAGTCATTACTCCAACAGTCCTGTCATCCTGATATCTGCTTGATTAACTACTTCACTTCCCTTCAAATTGGCTCAAAATGCACCTTTTTGCTAAATTCTCTCTTCCTTAATACTGCAAATTCCTCCTTGCTCATCTTTCTTTTTCCACCAATTTTACAATTCTTACCTTCAAGTCATTAATTTCACTAGGATGCTTGTCTCATGTCCCACACTTGGAGTTGTTATATAGCTAGGCTTTCTAGTTTGCTTAACTGAAAAACTTCAAGTTTCCAAAGCAGTACCTAGAACAAGGTAGATGCTTAATAAATGTCTCTGAATGGGAATACCATCCCTTTCCCTGTTGCCATTATGAAAACAGATCCACAGAGCTATGATTTTGACACTGTGACACCCCTCTTGTGAATGACTCTGCACTAAAACATTTCAGAAGTAAACTTTACAGTATAGTTGCCAAGGTTAGAGATAGGGACCAAGGAGAAGGCAAGGTATAGCTGTAAAGGGGTAATATAAGGGGGTCAGTTGGTGAAGACTGTACCTTAATTGTGGTGATAGTACACAAAATGGTGTACATAAAACTGCATGGAACTACACACCTATACACAGAAGTATTAGTGTAACTAAAACCTGAATAAGCCCTGTGAATTATACCCATGTCAATTTCCTGGTATTTATTTGCACTATATTTATGAAAGATGTTAACATTGAAGCAGGCTTAATGAAGAATACATAGGACTTTTCTTCACATTTTCCTACAACTTCTTATAAATCTGTGACTATTTCTAAATGAAAAGTGAGTTGAGTAATCAGCATTAAATGAGACATGTTTTTCATAGCCTCCAAAGCTCAGCAACCATTGCAAAAGAGGAGATGGAATGAATGTAAAAACTGAGGACAGGACAGAGTGCATTGGAAGGCTGTCTTCCAAACATGAAATAGCCATTGCATGTATAACTTCACAGCAAGTATCATTAACTGCACAAGACTTGAATATATTGGGCCCATCAACATAATGTCATGGATGATGGAGGACAACAACTTAGAAAGAAGCAGGAGTTCAGTGGAAGAGAGAGGGGAAATGAAAGGATGTAATGTGAGTGACTTATCTTCAAAATATAGTATGTACATGTATAAAAATTATCCACTCAAAACAGAAAAACAGGGTCTGGAGAGATGGCTTAGCAGTTAAGCACTTGCCTGCGAAGCCTAAGGACTCCGGTTGGAGGCTTGATTCCCCAGGACCCACGTTAGCCAGATGCACAAGGGGGCACACGCCTCTGGAGTTCCTTTGCAGTGGCTGGAGGCCCTGGTGCACCCATTCTCTCTATCTGCCTCTTTCTCTCTCTGTCTGTCACTTTCAAATAAATAAAAATAAACAAACAAGAAGAACAAATTGTTGTTGAGATAGTAAAAAAAAAAATGTTTTAAAAAAATCAGAAAAACAGGGCTGGAAATATTGCTTAGTAGTTAAGGTGCTTGTCTGCAAAGTCTAAGGACCAAGGTTTGATTCCCCAGTACCTATGTGAACCAGATGCACTAGGTGGCACATGTCTTTGGAGTTTGCTTGCAGTGGCTAGAGTCCCTGGCATTCTCTCTCTCTCTCTCTTTCTTTCTCTGTCTCTGTCTCTCTCTCTCTGCCTTCTGCGCCCTCCCAAATAAATGAATAAATATTTTTTAAATAGAAAAAACAATGAAAACAGAAGAAGAAAGCTTCAAGAAGAAATCCAGGCCAGCCAGGAAGCACCTGTAATTCTTTCAGATTTCAGATATGTCTGCCTTCTTTCTTGATTTAAGTTGGAATGTTCCCCCCTTGGTTGTTTTAGTTTTTCTTACATATAATTTATTTTCATGTGAGCTTTTTCTTGTTTGCAAGGAAATGTCTAGGAATACTTAATTTGGTGAGCATTATTCCTGTGTGATTCTAAGAAAGCCACTCAGCTCTGTCCTTCAACCTCCCTTTATAAACCTGGAGATTTGTCATCTGTCCCATTCCTCACAGGGATATGGTGGATTCCAAATTCACAGAAGCTTCAACTAACTCCTACCATGCTGAACTCTTATAATAGGTGGGAACTAGGATGAACCCTCCCCTCCACATTTCTGTCACTGTAAAGGTGCCTCAGGTCCACTGTCTCCCTGGTCAGGTTTCAGATCATTCTAAAAAGATGTGAAAGTCCTATGTAAACCATAGCCCTGCTGATCATTGAAGAACTGCCAACTGACAGCATTTTAATTATGAGTCAACACTAAGTGTATACCTCTCCTCTGATTTTTAATTACTCAAAGCCAGAGGGAGTTTTTTCAGTTACTTGAAAAAATACACAAGTGGGATGGAGAGATGGTTTAGCAGTTAAGATGCTTGCCTGCAAAGCCTAGGGACCCAGGTTTAATTGTCCAGGACCCACGTAAGTCAGATCACAAGGTGGTGCATGCATCTGGAGTTTGTTTTCACTGGCTAGAGGCCTTGGTATGGCCATCTTCTCTATCTGCCTCTTCCTTTGTTTCTCTCTCCTCTCACAAATAAATAAGTAAATATATTTTAAATGCACAATTTATTTAGTAGAGCTTTCAAAATAAGCATATCTAGCCATTTTAAAGAATTTTCTGGACTGGAGAGATTTAGTGATTAAGGCATTTGCCTATGAAGCCTAAGGATCCAGGTTCAATTCTCTAGAACCCACATAAGCCAGATGCACATGGTAGCACATGTGTTTGGAGTTTTGTTTCCAGTGGCTAGAGGCCCTGGTTCTCTCTTCTGTCTCTCTCTCTCTCTTAAAATAAAATATGTAAAAAGAAGAATTTTACTCTAAATGTGTCCTACCCACTTTCAAATCGTTCTATACACAATGGTGTTATGCTTTCTATCAACACTCTTCCTGGTACCTCCCATATTCATGCATCCATCTCTTTCTCCCACACAGTAACCTTCCATTTCTATTCTCCCATTTTGTCTGGACTCTGCCATCATAGAAGCAAAACTATGGCACATCTGTTCTTTCAATTCCCACGTAATAGAAAAAAGAACTCTTTTTTTTTTTTTTTTTGGTCTCCCATTCAGCAGTGAGACTCTTGCATAATTGCTTTCAGTACATCATGATAAACAACCTTTACAAAGTGTCACACAACCTTGAGGGACCAAGGCAGATAGTTCTGTGGCAGTGCTGGTGCTAGAAGAAAGAGTGCCTTTGTGCAAATTAGAAAAATGCACATATAGCCAGGTATACCTGGCACACACCTGAAGTAGGAGAACCTCCATGAGTTCAAGGCCAGACTGGGGCTACAGAGTGAGTTCCAGGTGAGCCTGGGTTAGAGTGAGACCTTCACTTGAAAAAAAGAAGAAAAAGAAAAAATAGCACACATGACAGCTTGAATATAAGACTCAGACAAGGAAGAATTTCAGTCTTTACCTACAGATAAGGCACAACCTTCCCAACTGGACCCAGAAATTCAGGAAGTGGCTCGGGAGCACTGCTAATCCTCATCTTTGCACTCAAATCCATCAATGTTTTGTACTATTCCCAATTTGATACACAGTGTTCTTTTCCCCTGAGGACGAGGAAAGATTTATAAAGTAGACACAAGGCCCTACAAACCTGTCCTGGTACAAGTTTATCACCATGACAGTACTGACCAGCAGATTGCTGCCTTCTAGAACAAAATCAGATAGTTTTGTCTTTGTTTTAATTAGAAAGGGTCATGTTGGCTATTTTTATCCTAAGTTTTCTCTTCTGGTGCAGTGGTCTGTGATTAGCAACCCAACACCAAGACCTGTTGTCAGAGGTCTGATCCAGGCATGTTCTGCAGCTGAATGAGGACATTTGACTCTCTTTGTCAAAGTGCAGTGGAACACACCTCCCAGATATTCTACACTATGTGGTACCAGCTCTGGGCATTTCTCATTCAGTGTTTATCTGTCAGCTAGTCAGAAAATTGGAACCAGAAATAACTTGACAAATCACCAGCTGCATCATGGTTATGGGTGGTGACATATCTCTGTGGCTGCTGCTTATTCATGAAACTGGAGGTTAAGACTCTGATCCAGAGATGTAAACTAGGGAAAACCCCACATAAAGCACCAGCATTGGGCAGAATATCAGACAGACAATTTTCAACTGAAATGCCAGTTATTAGAAGTCATGTGGAGTCAGGAGTTGCCATGGAATCCATTTGTTTCTAAACCAGTTCCTCCTGCTGGAATAGTCTCTCATTATCATGTTTTTCAGATGGGAGGGGTTGAGAATGGGGAAGATAAAAGAGAATGAACTACCTAAGAAAGAGCTGAGTGATAGCTCCAGTGCACTCATGACCCAAAATGAAAAAAGTACAAAAATTTGAAGAATTTTTATAAATTTTAACTCATTTTTATTGTTTTTGGTTCAGAGTAAAACACATGACCATCAAGATTTCCCTCCTATGATTTTAGATTATTTAGGGAGAATACATGATAGCTTATAGTATGAAATTTACCATTACAAGCAAGTTATTAGATCTCTAGGAGAGAAAGTAAATGTCGAAGCAGGTATAAACCACAACAGGCTGCACATTTGCAGTGCGCTTGTCCTCTGCTTCCTCCTATGTGTTACTTGTATTTAGATTCCTAACCAAACCATTATGGCTTTTCCTCCTGTGAAACTCCTGCCAGGATGAATCTATCCCCTTGTTTCCCCCAAGCTATTTGTTTAAATCATAAGAAGAGATAGTGTGGCATATGGTAATCCTTGAATTGCTTTTGTGGTAGACTTCTCATGTGGCTACAGGTAAAATACAGGAATAGGTTGATCAAATGTCAACTTGGGACAACTGGATTTCAAAATATACAGAACCTAGAAATTAGCTACTTTTAGCATGTGTACAATATAATTGAGTGTAATTAGCCAGGAGGTCTGTTGGATAAAGAAACATTATATTTGTATATTTATCTTATTCTTTGTTTTGCCTTAGAGTGTTTAATATGCTGTATGAGAACATGTCAGTAGATGACTCTTGAACTTTGATCCTGAGTTCCTATTTTCCCTTGCCCATGTCAAACAGTGAGCATTGCCCCCAGGATTTCAGAAAACCCTCATCTCTATGTGAAACCAGGGTCTATCTTTCCTCTTGCCCAGGGGACTATAGTCCACTCTCACGTCATGTGTTTCTGAATTGAAAAAAGGGTGATAAATTCCAATGGCTTTTAACTCAAATCTCTTTAATAAAAGAGATTTTTAAAAACCCAACAAATTAAAAGTAGACTTGGGTTTTTCACTCATCACATTGGAGAAGTTAATATGTGCTTCATTTCAAGACCATGAGTACACACAGAATCACTTTTACAAACTGTTGATGGAAGGGTCAATTAACACAACTTTGTGAAGGGCAAGTTAGCAATGTTGATCAGGATTATAAATTTATGTTCTTTAATGTAGCCACTCCACTTTTAAGAATTTCTTCTGTGGCTACACTTGTATGCAGGTAAGTACCACATGCACAGTGTTATTCATGACAGTATTGTTATGGTAAAAAGAAGAAACGAACCTAGATTCCCTCAGTGAGTAATATATATAATGTCAAATGAATACTACACTACACAGATGTTTAGAAGAAAATGAAAAAAGTTGTCTGCAAATTGTCATGGAATGTGAGAAAAATCAAGGTGCAAACAGTGTGTAAAATATCAACCATAATATTTCCTTTAATGTACATCAAAAAACTCCAAAATGGTATTAAGAAACTGTGAAGTTGTTCACTGCAGATGCAAAGTGATAGTCCAAAGATGCATTTGTCTTGTATACATACTGTTTTAAAATTGGATTGAATGCAATAATCTGAACCTCCAGGTAAGGAGATAAGTGAAGTAGGCTATATGTTAGAATAAGAAATCATGTTGGTGACCTAATCTGGATTTTTCACCCACTTTTAGTGTAGAGGAACCCATGGATAACTATTATTGCCCCACACCTCTTCATAGGTTTCCTAAAGAGGCTTAGGAGCTACATCTGGGCAAATGTGTGCCCAGCATCCTCATTCTTGCAGGAATGCCTACATCAGAGACCACAGCACACACCGTGCCTAAGCCAATTGACTTGTGAAATGTATTTAAAATAGTTCTATTTGTGTGTGTGTGTGTGTGTGTGTGTGAGAGAGAGAGAGAGAGAGAGAGAGAGAGAGAGAGAGAGAGAGAGAGAGAAAGAGAAAGGGAGGTAGGGAGGGAGGGAGGGAGGGAGAGAGGAAGAAAGCACAAGCCTGGTCCTCCTGCCACTATATACAAAATCCAGACACATGAGTCACTATGTACATGTGGTTTTATGTGGGTGCTGGAAAATCAATTACAGGCTGGCAGACTTTGCAAGAAGGCACTTCACTGACCCATCTCTTTAGTCTCAAAAAGGTTTTGATTTTAACTTGTTTTACACTCAAGGAAAAATACACATAAGAATAATAGTTACATGATAATGAATCCAGCATGGATTGTATCCATCTTTATACCAATGTACTTGTAAATATTTTGTGGTAGAAATGTATCATAAAAGTATGACAAAAATGCTCCGGGGACAAAAGGTTATGGTGTGCAGTCACAATTCCTGGGAAGAAGGCAGGGCCTTTGTGTTTAGTGCCCATTGCCTGCATAGTCATCATCCCCCAACACACACACACACACACACACACACACACACACACACACACAAAGAGAGAGAGAGAGAGAGAGAGAGAGAGAGAGAGAGAGAGAGAGAAGGCTGGGGGTGGGGTGGAAACTCTTCTTCACTGTCATGTTTTCTTTAAAAACTAAGGGAACAGCCAGGCTTGGTGGTAAAGCTTTTAATACCAGCACTCTGGGGAGGCAAACATAGGCAGATCACTGTGAGTTCAAGGCCACCTTGAGATTACAGAGTGATTCCCAGATCATCTTGGGCTAGAGTGAGACCCTGCCTTGAAAAACCAACCAACCAACCAACCAACCAACCAACCAACCAACCAACAGAAATAATAATAATAATAGAATAAACAGAACAGAATGTGTGCAAAGAGAACCAATGGCCATTCTCTATATTCCCAGTGTCCCACCTGGGGTCTGCCCCCAACTCTCTGATCTTCCTTGCTGCATAGCTGAGAACCCTGAACCCGGGGTTATTCTGATGGTTCCCAGAGTACTTCTCTGTCTCCATAGAAGGGTGGTTTTGGCTGGGTTGGGGCTTTGTGGTACTTATCTTGACTGTTCTCTTTTAGAAGGAAGCAAGAACACTTGTGCCATCTGCAGAGAGCTCATCACCCTCACAAAAGAAATGCTCACTTCTGGGCCTCACCTGGGATGTCATTATCATTACCGCTCTTCCTCCACGCATAGTAGGTTCATCACTGCACCCCTTCTCCCTAACATTCTTCCAAAATAGACTAACGCATTGGCTCGCCAAACGCTTCTGTGCAGGCGGCAGCAGTAGCAGCTGCAGAGCTTGGCAAGTGCCAATTTCTGGGTGTCACGCTAAGCCTACTGAATCTTAAAATATGGACATCAACCCTCATTCAGTGTTTTAACCAAATGGCCAGAGATAGTGCGTCCAAGAATGCGCTGCCCAGCCTGCGGGCTCTTGCGATCTGCCCCAAGTCAGCACCAAGGTGGTTCCTCTGGGCCCTGGGAAGACGCTGGGAGGGCCAGCTGCTCTGGGCTCCCCACCTGCAGACAAGGACCTAGGCGGGGAGGCGCCCTGGTGGGAGAAGCTGCAGTCACCAGTGGTTCGCTGTCCCCTCACTTCACAGCCAGAGGCGGCGCCCGAGTCCCTGGCTGGCGAGACTCTTCATTCTAGTTCCCTGTGGTTCAGAACTGCAGCCGAATCTCAGCCTCCCACCCCACCGCTCCAACCTAGCCTACCCAGAGCCAGGTCTGGCAATGCACCGTGGGTTATGGATGTATACGCACTCCTTCTAAAGAGTGTTGGGCTGTTTGGGAGTGCAGTGGCGATGGGGTCTGAAAGAAAACCGGAGAGGTAGGGAAAGAGAAAACTGTCCAGAAAGCTAGTCTAAAGGCTTTCAAAGCTAGAGCAGGTAAGGAGTTCGGAGAAACGAGAAACGGAGATGTATAGGCGCCACCCTTTATCCAGTCCGTTCTCTGTGATCCTCTCCTTCATCGAGGCCAGTGACCTCGCCCGGTACCTCCCCACCCGGTAAAAATGGGCCTGGCTTGTACAGATTTACTAAGAGAGTGTTTTACACTGAAATTTAGGAACTAGTTAGGGATTAGTGTCTTCCAACCTTGTGCTGTTTGTACATGTTCATTTCTGGCTCCCTAGTATCTTGTGTTCCAGCTTTGCTGAATTCTATGCACACATCACTCCTAGCTCAATCTCTAGAAAGAGAATATGCGAAGGTTCTGGCTCCTACTGCAGAAGGCTGGCGTCCCTTCCGTCTACAGGAGACACGGAATTACTTTCCTTTGCAGCGTCCGCTTTTTATAAATGCTTTATTTTAAAGTCGAAACTTTGCGTCTGCCAGCCTATTGATATATACTACAAGAAACACTATTTTTAGCAACCAATACAGCGTTATATTTTAGATTAAGGTCGCAAAACGCAAATGGAAAATATCCGGAATAGAGAAACTATATGAAATCCTTACTTGGATTAACCACTCTCATTTTTCAAGTTGTATATTTTTCCACTGTGTAACCACCACAGCCAATCTTTTTTTTTGGGGGGGTATTGTGAAGATCAATCCAGGCAGATGTCTGAAAAACAGTAGCACAGAAAATGGGGTTATTTAAAAAAAAAAAAAAAAACAACCCGGCGATGTACAACACACGTTTAATTCCAGCACTTAGGAGACTGAGGCAGGAGGACCACTGGAGTTCGAGACCAGCCTAGTCTACAGAGTGAGTCCTAATTCAGCCTGAGCTAGTGTGCCAAGATTTGGCCTCGAAAAAGAAAAAAAAGGAAAAAAAATTCACCTTGAAATAGTCCTGATTAGGTAATATTTATGTTCTAAAATAGTAAACATTCACTCTATTTTTGGAGGTTCCCCTGCCTTTTTTCTTTTGTTCTAGCATGCCCCCCACAGGGGTTAGAGCTGCAAGCGGTCCCTCCAATGTCACAACTTCCCAGAACCAGCAACTTCTAACTGTGATAATAAAATGGGTCTAAGATAGGATTAAAATTAACGTAAATACATGAAGAAAAATGTTAGTGTTTTTGATGATCCTGATTATTTCCCTCGATAAACGGTCATATTTGGTGGTAGAGTGGACATCTTGTATTCCAGACTATGCTACCTAAGTGGCCATTTTCCGCTCTTCTTGATTCTAACTATATCTTTCACCCTGATCTTGTCATAGAGGAAAAAAATCCATGTCTAAGTTCATTGTATCCCAGTGCATATGTGATGTGCGGACATCTGGATGACAACAGAAATTACACCAGCTTTGAGATGGTCACATAGCTGGGACCGAGAGTAGTTGATGAAGGCTGGATGGAGGTCTACGGCTAATAGACACCCCAGTTCATCCAGGTCCTGGCCACAGCTCTGAAGCTCAGCTTGGTTTTTCGTTCTGGGTTGGGTTTCCACATGCTTTTGTTCCTTGACAACAGCATCTCAAGCCGGGACTTCGGAAGCTGGGGAAGGTCGGGCGGCCGCGGCCCTCGGTGTCTCCTCCGCTGTCACTCCGGGACGCACTGGCGTGCAGGTCCCCGGATCCGCCGCGGCGCGTCCCCTCGCCAGGGCCTGGGGTAGGCGCGCGGGTGGGTGCCCCGCCCCGCCACCGCCGTTCCAGTCGGGTGGGGGCGGAGGGTGTTTTCAGAGGTTCGGCGTCGTCACCTCTTCGGGCTGCGGGTCCTCTCAGGTGAGGGAGGGGGCTGCCTTAGAGCTCAGCGTCAACGAGGTCGCGTTCGGATGCCGCTGGGGACGGCGCTTTAATGCTCGCGCGCCTGGAGGCGACCTGAACGCTGCGGGGACCCCAGTCTGGCTCTGTTGGTCGCGCGTGCTCGTCCCTTCCCTCTAGCATTGGTGAGAAAGTGGGTAAGATTAGCGTCTCAGCTGCAAGAAACTTATTTACAATTTTCCAGTTTTGGAGGCAAGCCGGAATGCTCAGAGCACGTGGGAGGCACCTGAGCCCGGGAGTCAAAACGCCGGTCCTCGGACGGGCTGCGGGCGGGTCACCAGCCCTGCCTTCCCGCTCCAACCTGAGTTCAAAGATGAGAAAAACAGGTGTCACGTCGTCGCTGCGCTAATTCACCCTCTGGGTAAATGAATCTCAGGGATTTGGGTGCCAGGACTTAAGAAGGGCCTGTTAGGGCTGTTCCTTGACTTTCTTTAAGGACTTGTCCATTTACAGCAGGGCGTGGGACCTTGGAGGAACCTGCTAGGCCCTCTGGCACACCCGTTCTGGTGGAAGAATTCCACACTTATGTTGCTTATCTTGCTTCGGTTGGCAACCCCCCTGCATTTGCATTTCTTCATCTTTTCCCGCGTGTGTTTGAGGAGCCCCAATGATTCCCCCCAATCCCAACAGCGGATACAACCGGGCTCCACTGCCTGCACTTTGTTGAAGTTTATAGGGTGTAGGTAGCATCAGCAGAGCGCTGTGGACAGAAAACTGCTTCCTAACGTACTATTAATTAGCCTAGTGGCTCATCTGGTCCAAATTCTGCCCCGGCTGGTGGACAAAGGAGTCAGGCAAGGTTCCTCACCCTCTCCACACCACACAACACCCTCCCTGCCTTCTTGGATGTCGCAGTGAGCTTGACCTCATCTGGTCTTTCTGGAAGCTTGTGTGAGAGCCACAGTGCACCTCTACCTTTCTACTCATCTGTCCTTAACAATGTAACTTGGGTGGACCGTGGTCTGAGCGCGCCCAGCTTCGGAACTCTAAGTGGCCGCAGCCCATAGGGAAATGACCCCTCCTTCTAGACTACAGGCCATTAGCTGGTTCCAGTTCTGAAGCACCTACAAAAATCTCCAGATTTAGTCCTGTTCTTTTCTCTTTCTATACTAAACATTCACCTCTTGCCAGGTGTCGCCCAGATGTGTAAACACTCCAGAAAGCTCCCATTGTGCTCAGAGCTTATTTCCATGCGGGAAGTGGCGCGCACAAGAAAATGGCAGATGTCTTATTTTTAAACAAACATCCTTTTAACAGTGGTCCGAATGTGAGCAGATTGGCCTAAAACCCTCTTCTGGAGTATCCTTTCTCTGGCAATTTGTGCCACAAAGAAGAGGAGGGCACACGGTTCCGGTCGCTCACACTGACTTTCATGATGGACACCACTGCCCAAGCACACTGTGGTCATCGGCGCCACCAAATAGAGGGATTCTGAGCAGCCGTCTTTGTCTTCTAGACAATTTAGCTTCTTTCTGTTTACAAATTGTTGTCTTTTCTCGGATGAGAGAAAGAGAAGGCGATTCAATTTAGAGTGTCTCCAAATTAATTTGTTAACATCAGTACTTGTATGCTCCTTTAAAAGCTCTTGATGGGAAGTGTAAACGTTCTAGGTTCATTCAAGAGGACTGTATACTCTTTGGAAGGAATGTTCTGCTGGTCTTTTGTTTCCTGAAACAAAACCCACAGTTGAGTAACCTTTCAGATAACAGACATCTATCATCTCTCTCTCTCTCTCTCTCTCTCTCTCTCTCTCTCTCTCTGTCTCTCTCCCTCCTCTCTCTCCCTCTCTCCCTCCCTCCATCCCTCCATTTTTCTACCTTACCTACCTACCATCTATCTAATGTCAGTCACTTCAACATTTTGGTTTGACATACACTTCTTTTCCTTCAGTGACCACTGGCTGCAACTCCTAGGAAAACGCCCTGCAGAGCTGTCCCTGAGAGCAGATCAGTCTCCAACCCAAGCCATTTCGAAAAAAAAAAAAAAATGTTTATCGGAATTCAAGACAAGTGTTGCATGTATTTTCTCTGGTGATGAACTGTGGTGTCAGGGAAACGTGGGAGAATAAAATAAAGTCCAACACCAGTCTCCCGCGTGCTCCCGCCTGGAGAGGGGCACGGCGGCCGAGCCCGCCCTTGGGCCTCGCGGGCCAGGGCTCAGGAGTGCGCGGCGGGTGGAGGGCCGGGGCGCTGGGCGCGGCTCACACACTCGCACCGCGGGGAGCCTGGAGAGAGAAGGTGGGGAGTTGCGCCCAACTCCTGGAAGGCCCGTGAGGTGGCGAGCGGCGGAGGCGGCAGCGGGGCAGCGTGGCAGCGGCGCCCCGCGCCCGGGAGATCACCGGGAGATCACTTAGAAGCCCGGCTGCCGGGCGCAGCCGAGGGACCGGGATATCGCAGCCCAGACGCGCGCGAGGGTGGGCGCGGCGCGCGGCGGGCTCACGTCACTCAGCCCGATTGACCAATCAGTGACACGCTCCGGGGCGCCCAGGGCCAATAGGAAGCGGGAAGGCTTGTGAATGGCATGGAGAAGGGCGGAACTAAGGGAGCTAGGAGCGAAGTTGAAGCTAAAGCCCGTAAGCTATAAAGAAGTTCCGGGGGGGCGCTTTCGGCTTCCAATTAGGAGTAATACCGGCCTGGGAGCCGCGGGCGAGGAGGAGGAGGAGGAGGAAGAGGAGAAGGGCTCCAAGATTCCCGCCGTCGCGAGCCCGCATCCTCCTCCTCGTCGGGCCGCGTCGTGCTCCCCGATTCATGACCACGAGGAAGCCGCCGGGGTGCGCTCGGGTCCTGACCGCGGGCGGGCGGCGCGGGCGCCCTCGCCCCCTCCCAGGCCCGCCGGGACACCAGGTAGGTGCGGCCCGAGACCCGCGTCGCCGTCGCCGGGCGGTCCGGACGGGCGGGCAGGGGCCTGCCACCTGTTAACCGGGGCGCGCCGCCGCGAGCTCCCGCCCCTCTGGGCGGGAAGGCCGGCGCCTCCTCGGGGGACCGCGGGGCTCGCGTGGAGGTCTCACTTTCTGGAGGTCCTTCTGACTGGGGCCCGGGCCCGTACTCGGGGCCCGCGCGCGATGCTGTGCAGGAATCTGCTCCGCTGCTCCGTGCACCGGCGGGGCCTGGGCGCCGGGCCGCCCGCCGCCCAAGGTCTCTAGAGGGACTTCAGCACACGCGACTTTCCGGGGCGGGGAAGCGAGCGCGAGCATTATTTGCAGGCGGCCCTCTCTGGCTATTCATTTCTCCCTATCTTTAATAATAATAATAATAATAATAATAATAATAATAATAATAATAATAATAATAATAGAACCACGGCTTGCAGGGCGGAGGGAGGAGGCACAGAATTCCCTTTCTGCGGGGCCGGGCAGATCCCTGATGTTCTGATGTTGTTGTCTTCGCAGAGGTCTGAGAGTTATCCCGGATTCCTGCCCTTCCCTAAGGAGCTCCTAGCTGCCGCCCTGAAGAGCAGGCGTCGAGGATTATTATGTCGAGTTTCCAAGGAAAGGGGATCTCTGCGCTGAACTGGAGAAAAGGCAGGCTTCTAAGGGACCCCGCCAGCATTTGATATCTAGGATTGCCCACAACGTTCCTATGCTTACACCTACATTTTCACGAAAGTATTTTGTTTGCTGCGTTGTCCCGTGCAAATCACCAATACAAGTTTCCCTGGAGCAAACTTCAGCCTCTTCACTCAACGTATGCGTTTTGTTTCTACCAAGTATGATTTCTAATTGAAAGTTAACTTTTGGTTTTGGATGAATCTGTGGAGCTTGTGTAGTAAGAAGAAAGGGAGACTGAGACACAATGAAAGAAAAATCCAAAAATGCTGCCCGGACTAGGAGGGAGAAGGAAAATAGTGAATTTTATGAACTGGCTAAGTTACTGCCTTTGCCTTCAGCCATCACCTCGCAGCTGGACAAAGCATCCATAATCAGACTCACAACCAGCTATCTCAAAATGCGAGTGGTGTTCCCAGAAGGTAAGGGGTTGTGCCGATCTGGAATTTCAAAGGCAGGAGGGTAAGAAATCTGCCAGCAGCAAGCCTCACAGAAACACTCTTGTAGTTGCATGTACATCCTCTGCAAAGGGACATTTAACCCACTTGCTTGGCCAGGGCTGAACTCTGAATCCCCGTGGCCTTCGCTAGCTAGCCTTCCTGTCCTTCACCCTACCTAATACTTTCTCCAGCCCATCAGATGCGTTTGGCTAGGAAGCAGCCCAACAGTGCTTTGTCAACACTTCAGATCCTGGGCTCAAAGGAAAGTACTACTAATCCAAACACGACCTGCTTTCTTTCTTTCTTTTGGTAGAATTGCATCCAGTAGAAAGCAGGGGTACTGCCGAATTATGTATTTTTGCTAGGTATAGATTAGAACCACATAATGGAGCTTAGGAAGCCAGATAAAAATTTTTCAGCAAAACGGAATGGGCATATCTCTGAACAATATGCCCTGCATTCTTCCAGCCTCTTAGCAGCTTGTAGGAGATTGATCCTGAGTTTTAAAGTTGTGCACAAATTCTGAAATGACCCATGGGGTCTGTTTGTTCTGACCTTGATATCTGTAAGCTTTAGGCTTGTCCCGAAATATGTAAGATTGAATGACGGCAGCAAGCCGCTTAGAAATATATTCTCAGCCTTAGGTTAGGAAGTGTGTTCTGAGAAAATTATGGCATAAGGCCTAGAAGTTAGCTGAGCAGTGGGCATGATTTAAAGCTGGAGTTTTGATAACCACAGTTCCCTGTGAGAGGACTGAGCCACCTTTGAGATCTGTCCTGCGTGAATTCATTTATCCTCACTGGGGAAAGGGATACCACCTCTTTATTTGCTCATCTTTACCCATATACAAATTGCAAACAGATTAAAAAGGTGTTAGGTAAGTTTTCATTAAGGTAGTTTGGTGAAGGAGTGATTACTAGACAAACAAAAATTCGAAAGAATCCATTTATTTACAAGTGAGAACTTTTTTTTGATCCATAGGAGTTTATGTTGTTACTAGTTTGGGTGTGTTTTCTTTTAGAGATGGAAGTAGTTATTGTTGGGGCTGAAGTTTCACTGGGCTTGATTTTGATGTAAAAGCTTGCAAAATATGCTATCAATTAGTCTGCAGGGACACAGCAGAAAAACTTCCAGACTGTAGTTTGTTTCCCCTCAAGCTCTCCAGTGTTTGGTGACTCTTAAGTTCCTTTTTGACTCCGGGATGGGGTGGTGGTGGTGTAATAATTAATGCTTGGAGTATCTGAAAAGTTTTTTAAGAGAAGAAAAATAAGGACGCAGGACCTATATACTAAAATCACATTTCCCATTCAACTGTGCTGTGAATTCCTAATGGAAAAATTACCATTATCCAACTCCACCTTTTGTTTAAAAAAGAGATTTGATGTCTTTTATACTGTCAGCGCCTACTTTATAAAAATCAAGCCATTGCATGCTCCACTGGTCGTCCTCTTCCTAACAGGATTACTAACAGCGGTTTGTCAGCTCCTGCGCTCTCAGTGGGCTCCCTTCCCGCGTGATTCCTAGCGGGTCTCATCAATTATCGGTAGCAGTGTCGCTTGCTGCTTGATCAGGAACAGCACATATATGTTGTGTGGCTTCTGGGCTGCGAGTAATCGCAGGAGAGAAGGGCGGTTGCTCCGCAGCCTCTCTCGGAGTGACCAGGCAGGCCAGAGACCCTGGTGGGTTCGGTGCACACCCGGGACAGGCGCGGCTTGTTTGGTGGTCGTGTTTTTTTTTTTTTTATTACAAGAGGAAGCTTTCTTCTTTAAACGCTTACTCTAAAATTAAAATATCGCATTATAAACAAGGAGCAAGAACCAAAGTAAACTCTCACGGCCAAATTCTGGTTATTTAAGAGGGAACTAAAGATTCCCCGCCAGGCTCACCTTGGTGGCCTCGCGGTCCCCTCTGGCTACTTTAACAGGCAATTGTGCTTTCTGCAGCCCCTCTTCCAGAGCCCTGGCCCCTCCCACCTCTTCCTCTTCCACGGGTGAGTGTGAGTTTATGGGGAGGAGGGAATGGACAATGTGTGAACTCTGGGCACATCATTTATTTCTCAGCTACTGTTGAGCTCATAACTCACCCGCAGCCTCCACCCGATGAGTTAGACAGGGTCATCGGAACAGCTGACTCCTAGAATGAGGTTTTAATCTTGAGAGTGAATGGGCTTCAGAACCCAAAACCGAAACACTGCCTTTTAAGATACTAAAGAAACGACAAACACCACAAACCCTGGATGTTTTCAAAGGAGGGAAATACTGACAGGGCGCAGAATCAATCGCAGCCTGCAGGGGGTGCCAAATTCGGGTTTAGTCTAGCCCTAGGGCTGTGGGGTGGGTTGGTGGACAAGGTTGGCATCCAAGGCAGTCTGTAGGGGAAACCCAACACTTTATATAGCTGTGATCTTTTTACTGTTGTTAGTTTAAAGATAAAGTTCGACTTCATATATGTGCATCCTAGCACATAGTAGGTTTTCAATAAAGTTGTTTTAAGGATAGGGACAGCAGTTTTATCATGATGTAGATTTGGGAATATACAAAGTCTCAAATAATTATCAAGTTGGTGACATAGCTCTCAGCAGCACGACGTAAAACTTCAGTTTTTGCTCATATCCCACTTCATCTATATTACTGTGTAATACCAACAGGCTCTACAGAGCATAACAAAAGATCTTCCATACTTCTGTCTGTAAAAAGGAAGATCATTGAAAATTGGTCATTTCCTGCATAGATTTTTTTTTCTCTTGCAGAGTCAAATAGCTTTTGTCTGGAACTGTTTCAGCTTTAGCTATTTAACCTGGAGGCGCACTAAGCCTCAACACTAAGGGAAGAAGAGAAGGAAGGTATAGGCGTCTGGAAAATTAAGATTTAAGTATGAAACTGGGTATGGTATGTGCCTGTAATCTCACCTCTGAGGTGGTGGAGGAAGGAAAGATAAGAAGTTCAAGGTCATCCTCAGCTACATACTAATTTCAAGGTCAGCTTGAGGTACAAGAGACCCATTGCTTTAAGGAAAAAAAAAAAAAAAGAAGGAAGAGAGAAAATAAAATAGCAAAATTTAGTAGTAAAAAGAAAATCAGGGAGAATACAGTGAAATCACTTAAGGTGCACAACTTCTGTTTGGTAGTATTGCATCTAAAATAGCCTTGCAAAGGGTGAATGTGGAGGCACTTAGAAATGTATAAATTGTGGGTGTAAAAATGCAGGATTACAAAGAGATGGCATTACTTTATTTATTTGCAAAATGGGACAAATTCAACTTTAAAAGCAGTACATATTTGTTATTCAGCTATTATGCAATTTGACTGAGTACACAGTGACACCCCGAATAAACTTTGAAAGGCCAGATATGTTTTCAGATCTGCAGCTATTAAAGGTCTTGGTAACATCATTTTACATTTCATTGTATTGTAAAACAAAAGTTATCACAGAGTTGAAATTAGTAACTGCAGAGGAAAGAGATAGGAAAAGAGAGGTCAAGAACAATTAAACAAAACTCCATATATCGCTTCTATAACTAATTCACAGAAAGACTGAGTTCCTTCATCTTTGGATTTTTTGAGCCAAAGGACTGAAAAAGAAAAAGGGCTCAGTTTCCCACGTGGATGGTGATTTAAAGTTGTTTTTCTTGCTGCTTGGGGAAATGATTGAGTATTGGATTTCCATGTTTATTTTCTTACAGAAGTTTTTCTCATTTAAAAGTCTTTAAACACTGTTTACACTCGACTCTGATTTTCTCTAAGTCCAGTTTTGATGTTGACTGAAAAACTTGGAGTGCAGAACTAAACGGGAGTGCAGAACATTTGCGAGGCGGATTTTCTACCTAAAGCGATGGCGAGTGTCACTAATAAAAACCAAATAAACTTGGTATCATAAGCTACTACCAAGCCGGGTATAGTCACCTACCTGAAGTTAAAACCAGACTAAATATACCAAGGACACATCTATTTGTAAGGAGGTTTGTTTTTCCGTTCTGAAGAATGTTGGCATTTTCAAGCATTTACAGAAACATGTGGACTCGGAATGCAAACTCATGGATCCGTGCTGCATTCCTTGTTAGTCCAGGTATTTCTTTAAAAAAAAATGAAAAAGAAAATGAGTTTCGAGTTCCAATAACAATGATTTAAGTGGGTCACCCATTGCTAGTCTCTTGGAGACCCAATTATTTAGGAATACTCTTGTCACTCTGTGGACTCTTTGAAAGAGAGACCTGGGTAGAGCCGGTACTAAACACACGCGGGCGGGGGGGTGCGGGTAGCTGAACCGTGGTGTCTGCAGCCCGGCCCGGGACCGCGATGGTAACCTGTGCGATTCGGCGTCTCGCCGGAGGCCCGAAGCTGGAACCCGAGGAGGTAGCTGTGGTTCGGCCGGTGCTCTTTTCGTGGTGGCCGGGTTCGAGGTCTGCGCACCCGGGCGTCCGTCCAGCCCTCGCTGGCGACCCGTTCGCGCCACTCCGGGAGGGCGCGCTTCGCTGCGCGGTCCCCTCTCCCAAGCCCAGGAGCCCCTGAGCGGGATTTCGCGGGTCCCGGCCGCGCGCAGTTCTGCGACCCCGAGAGGTGGCCTCGCCAAGTCCCGGACACTTTCCAAAACCCAGGTCCTGGACAATTGCGGGTCACACTGCGGTCGCCGTGGAGGACATTCTCCCGCAGACTTGTGGCCAGTTTTTGCCTGGACCGGGCCAAAGAAGTCTACCCTTCCCTGGCATTGAGCGTCCCCACGTTCCCAGCCGGTGCAGGTTAGTTCTGGCCGGCTAGATCAGGAACTGAACCCATCAGCCTTCATCCTCCGTCGTAGAGCGCACACGGGCGGGTAGGCCCGGGCCGCGAGCCGTGGTGGGCAGGACGCACACCGTGCAGAATAGGGCCTGGCCGGGTTCTGCCCACGAGTCCAGGGGACTCCCGGGTGGCCTGGGATAGCCCTAACGCTCAGGTGGTAGTGGGTGTTCCCCAGTGAGAGACTGCCCCGGGACTTGAGTTCCGACCCGGGGATCACCCATTCCAAGTTCTTCCCCCGAGAGCTCCGCGGAGGGACCAGCGCTGCTCTGGACCTAGAAGGCCACTGGACATTCGGCTGGGGCAGTGCCTGGGCTGTCCCTGTGAGGGACTACACGAGGGCACACGTCTATGCAGATACAGTGTTAATATATTAAAAGGGAAGGAGGAAGGAACCACTAGAGTAAGCTTTTTTTTTTTTTTTTTTACTTCTGTCTGGAAGAAGGCGGCGATGATGCCTGGTCTGTAATCTATATTTTGTCAAGGGTATGAAATTCATTCGAAGCAAAAGCTCGATCAATTTATTTTTGCTGCAATAACACAGCTGGGTATGCTTTGAGCTCGCGCTAGACTGGGGGCTCATCATTCATTCGCCAAGAACGGGCCTAAATGGTGCCTGTGGGATTAGGTCAATTTTAGTGGATCTACTTCGCCTCATTTGGTTACTAATTGGTTTCTTGTTTTATAAATCGAAATCTCATTTTCAGGAAATTACAAAACCCGTGCAGTCAGTCCATTGAGGTAATCCTTGGGTCAGGGGGTATTTAAATGGAAATGGCTCAACCCGGCACCGCGGTGGAGCAACAGTGAAACTTCTCGGGTTTTCAAAGGAAATGTGAGCTAGCCCTTTAGGTCCATAATAGATACATCCCTTCTAATGCTACTTATGTAAATATGGTAAACCAGACTTTAAGGGACGAGGGGGACTGAGAGAAGTAAAATTTATCTGCTAAGGTTAATGTGGCATATCTTGGAAATCTTCCAAAATAGATTACGTTTTCCTTTGTCTTGGCCACTTTAGCTGGGGAAAATCCTTTTGTCTAAAACCCGATTTAGTTATCGCCTCCCTCACACAGCTCCTTTTCTGCTTGGCAAAACCCTGTTCCCTCGGCCTCACCCAATCACAAGAGAATCTTTAGATCTTGTTCCCACTGTAATCCTGCCGCAAAGGGAGCTGGTTCCTTCTCATTTTAAACAGACAATCAAAGGATTTGTGAATTTTCTGCGGTAGGTCAAGTGCAGAGATGAAATCTCACCTACCTCCTCATCAACTAAAACTGAGTCTGAGGCACTCCACCAAAGGCCAGAGGCTATGAGCCAGCGGACTTTAGCCCACTTTAATACTTTTAGGAAAGGGGACCTTGATCTAGTGTAGGTAGGTGTCCTCCTCACCTTGAAGGGGGAGCTTGTCTCTAATATTACATCAGGAGTGCTCCACAGGTAGACAAGGGCAGTCAGCACCTTATGAAACATTAACCCAGACTCATCCATGTGACAGATTTCCATAGAGAACAACAACAAAACAACAACATAGGCAACACTGAAAGCAAAGGTTCCTTTAAGGGGCTGTGTGTGTGTGTGTGTGTGTGTGTGTGTGTGTGTGTGTGTGTTGGGGGTTGTTACAGGAGGGCGATTGAGGCCCAGTTCCCTGGATGGCTGTTTATTAACCTATGAGGAAGTATTATTTTCCCTTGTAGTGCATGCTAGTGAGGGCACAACCCAACAGGACAGAACACCTGGAGCTCCCAACTAGTTTGTTTCCTTCCTTCCTAACTTCCTTCCTTCCTTCCTTCCTTCCTTCCTTCCTTCCTTCCTTCCTTCCTTCCTTCCTTCCTTTCTTTTTCTTTTTCCCCAAGTACTGTAGCACCCTAGATGATGTTCAAATTTTTTGGAGGCTACTACACAAGATCAACTTTTTAAATTAAAGATGTTTGTTGGCACAAGATTCAGGCTTTATTTGCTCCCGAGCAGAGAGATGGTTTCTCCACAACTGCAGCCCACAGCCCACTGCTGGGGACATGGGGGTGTATTGGTCCCTCAGCCTCTGGGTTCAGTGCTGTACCTGGTCCAAGGGGCATCACCCAAGTCTTGCCACACTTTGGGCAGTGCCCTTTCTCTTTTCCTCATGCTTTCTTTCCATGCAGCCAATTTTTCTTACTACCCCAGTGAGGATGTCTGAGTATGATCAAAACCAAACACTTGTGACAGAAATCGTGGACAGGTTGGCTGGATCAGGAGTAGTGAAGAAAAAGTGACTGACTTGAAAGCATGTGCATGGTTGGCTGTGACGGGCCCTCCTGGACATTTGGTCCAACGGGATGACTAGGGCTGGGCCGTAGAGTCACTCACTCCGGAGAGAAGCTGGGACAGCCTGAAGAGTCTAGAGGGTAAGGAGGGAGGGGAGTCAGTGAAAGACCTGGAGCCTCAGTATTTGCCAAGCAGTGTGGAAATCGTTAGCTTTATTCAGACGTGCAAACACCCAGAAAGACCTTCAGGCGTAAGGGGTGCTCATTGTTAGTCATTGCCTGGGTTTGATCACTTTCTTAGGAAGCAGCTCCTGGCCAACACCTTTAAGATGCCTAGCCCTGTGTTTTATTGTAAACAAACAAAAACCCCCAGCCGCATATTATAGTGCGAGAGTATGTCATTCTGTGATTTATGGAATATTTGCCCCTAACAAAGTAGATAATTTTTATTTAAGGTTTAAGCCTTGTTCTATAATATAAGAATGAAAGGATTTAACTGTCTAGTTGAAATACTTTCAACAACACTGTTAAAAGATGCTGTACCCTTTTCTTCTGCTTAATTTTTATTTTCCTTCTAGACACAGGTATACACATATTATATATAGATTATATTACACATGATTTACATCATAATTATATTAAAATTTAAAATTAGACTAGTGAGTCTCTGATATTTTATTTTTAAGCTTTGTCAGGATAGGTTTGTGACAAAGGCTTCAAAAATTATGGTGGCAACATCAGGGAGGAGGGACTGTCTTTGCAAACAGGACATGGTACCTGGGAAATAGGGAAATTATCTCTGTCCAGAGCAGAGAAAAAATACTGCTGAGAAGTTGTTAGCACCTCACAGTAAGTTACTACGAAAAGCCCAAGAAGTATTCTTTTCTGGAGGCTGCAGGGTGCTGTGGGGTGAGGGGTATGGGAATGCATCAGGCTGGAGCTAAGAGGGAAAGGAAGTGGAAGGACTGCACAGTGTTGCCAAACTGGCAGGCTGGAAGTCAACTACAGATTTTTTTCAAAGGGGATTAAAGTCAGAGGCCATGGGAGGAGAGTGGCTAGAAAGCCTGGCAGCCAATCAGAAAGGCCACCAGAGACTGGCTAGATCTGTCTGGCTTTCACTGCACTCTGCAGTGACAAGCCGGGTGTAGGGACCCTCTGGCATTTAATAAGGACAATGATGAAACCCTAGTAAGAAATAAAATTTCTCTTGCCCCAGTAAACACTCAAGAGAACCTCATTCAAAGTTATACGGGAATTCCCTGTCTCCAGGACAGAGGCCACTTGAGATTCTGCCAGGCAAGAGGTCCATGAGGTGTCAGTCCTGCTGAGAAACCTGTTCAAGCCAGAAGAAGCCAGTCTGACTTCTGCTCAGAAGCCCAGAAGGAGGCGTTCCTAAATCTTACAGGGCTCCCCCATTCCCCACCCCAAAGTGGCTTCCTGTAGAGTTTGACTCAGGAGGTGGTGTCCTCAGGCCCTGCCTTTTGCAATGTAACAAGCCATAAATCTGCCTGCTGGGTTAGGGCTCCCTTCTAAAAGTTGCTGGTGTGTCTCTACAGGGCTTGGCGAGGCATGGGGCCACTCGAGTCGGACCAGCCCTCTGGACAACGTTGGCAGAGAACTTGGCTCTCATCTACTGCAGGTACAGGCATAGGTTTCCTGGAACCTGGATGGCACTTGTGCTTTTAGTTTCTTGTAAAAAAAAAAAAGAATCTGACCTAGACATGGTCCACTCTAAGCCCACTAGCCCCTCCAACGTTGAAAAAAAAAAACTCCTATCTAGCTGGGTGAGGATGGTGTGTAAAGGGAAAACAAAGTGGCTTTGGACTTTGGGTCCCATCAGAACTTGGACTCAGGGAGGGCCTGATAGATTTTGGGTGAAGAAACTGGAGTGAGTCAGGCAAGGCCTCCAAGGCAGGGCTGTAGAACCATCATAAACAAAGGATTTGCAAAGGAAATAACAAGAATTGGGTGTAAATGCCCATCAGTACTTTAAGCCCACACATTCCAGATCCAGTTGTGCCTGCAACTCATTTCATCTCTGCCTTGTAGCTCCCTGGCTCCTTTCTTTCCACTACGTCCCTGGCTTCAGGCTGGCCCAGGCTCTGTACAACCCTCCAATCTATACATATAGGCCTCCAGGTGTTGAGTTTCACCAATGTGAGGTGGCTCATTACCTTGTTATTTGCAGTGCACATCGTTTTAAATTGCCTATTGCCTGCTTAAATCACGGAACAAATATTTTAAATAATAAAACTTTCAGCGGCATTTTAAAGTTTGACACTGTCCCCCACCCTGCTCCCTCTGTATTATTATTATTCAAGTCTACCAGGAGCTCCTGGAACCTCAGAAGCCTACTGGAATTAGCCATCATGAGCAGTGTTTGTTGGCAGGATCCCATAGCCGTCAGGTCCCTCTGCCACCTTTCTCCTCTCCACCCAGAGACCTTTCAGCTTCACAAAAGAAAGGCCTTGGACAAGCATTACCCTGGCCCCTGGTTTGGGTTCCATTTTGAATGTATCTAGAAAAGCACATTAACTCTCTTTACTGAAATCCTTACTTCAGATGAGGTACCTGTATGGCTCATGCCACCTTTGTATTTTTTCAATTAATTTCTCCATGCAACATGAATAAGTAAATGAAACCTCAAAAGCCCTTGTCCCTTTTGGTTCTTGTCCAATTTCTTTCCTTCACTCCAAGTTGCTGGCAAGACTTACTTCACACTCCATAATTCAGGGGCTCACTCTCCCCTCTCTATTTGCTGTCACATCCCTGTAGCTTGACTTCTCTTTTTATTACTATGCTCTGCACAGGCTCCACCACATTTTGATATCAAGAATGGGGTGCACATCTCTTATCTTACCTGAACTTGTTCAGTCTACAAAGACAAGAAGATGAGTTGTATGCCAGATGCAGAACTTTGTGCACAGGGAATGAAGTTTGCACTCTGAGGACAGCAGACTTACAAACGTAACAGGGCACTGCAGGCGACATAGGCTCTGCAGAGAATGGGGACAAAGTAGGACCCTATGCAAAATTGGGGTGGTTGGAGAGGGCCTCTATGAAGAGGTGTCATTTGGGCAAAAAATGGAAGGCATGACATGGAAAACAAATGTTCACTTTTCTCAGTTTCTAAACTAGTATAATTTCCTCAAATAATCTCCCTTTTTAATCTGCTCCTCTTTGATTCCGGCTGATCTGTAAATGATGTCATCTTCACAGAGATCTACATTTGTTTCTTCTCACAGCTCCAATGCCTCCTGGTGATCTTATCCAGCAAATACTACCTGAGTCACTCTTTGTTCCCTGTGACCCTAGCTGGTTTCTCCTGAGGTACTGGCATTTAGAAACATCTAAGTGGGAATCTGCATGCACCCTAAGTTTAGCATCTCTAAGACAAAAATGAATTATCTTCCCCTCTCACCAGACTTTCAGCATATACAAAGTATCACAGCTTTTTATAAATTTTTAGTCTTGGTTAGCCTTCTGCTCAATCTCCTTACTAAAACTAAGAAGCCAATATTAATTTTTATCTCTGCCACTAATTACCATGAAATCCGCATCTAGGACCACCATTAACTTAGACTCTCCATTTATTTCTTGTCTTTGTAAGTACCCGATTTAATCGACTATCTCTGCTGCTGCTACCTGCTCAAATCTCCTCATGTCCTTCTTGTAGGTGATTAGCAGGGAACAAAATATACTGTTCTGTTACTTTAAAACCTCAGTTGGAATCCTAGTGCCTGCAGGGGCAACTCCAGATTCTCAGATTGACATTCCAACCTCCACAAGTCCATTGAGGATGTACCTCTCCAGCCTCATCTCTGATATACCAAACCTATCATCTCATACTATACCTTCATATATCCTTCCTTCTGCCTGAGATACTTTTCCTTCCTTCTCTAGTTCAAGCCTCTTCTTCAAGGTTTTGCTTCTTTAAGCTTCTATGATGCTCGCCAAGGTCTCTGGCTACTCAGCCTCTGAGTCTCTTGTCTATTCAGCACGACTCAGCCATCTGGTCATTATATCCATCTTCTGGCCAGTTGTCTCTGTTGGACTTCTAGCCCCTTAAGAGCAGGGTCTAATGCATTCTAGGTCTACTACCTCAGACACTGCATTCCCAGTGACAGGGTAAGTCTAATATATTTCTTCATAACGAGCTTGTCAGCTGGATACATCTGTAAACACATACACACACACACACATGCACACACACACACACAATCTATTGACTTGCTTTTCTGAAAAGCCTCTTATCTCATAAATCCCCCCCTTGTGGACTCTTTCCAGAGCCACTGGCCAGCTTCTGTCTGTCTAAAAACTCCGTACTGCCAGTACTTCCAAGGTGACCAGTGCTATTATTCTTCATTAAGGAATCCTTCAAGACTGACACAGTTTCTTCCATTAATCAGCACCCAAAGACTTTAACCTCCTTCTTATTGACACCTGTGATCCTTGCCCTCCCCAAGGACCTTTGTGGATGTCTTTGTTTGTTTCTGGGGATCTCCAGTCTTACTGGGCATTTGGCTTGTTCATTGCTTCCTTGATTCTTCTGGGTGTGATACCTAATTGCAGACTTGGAAAGAACAAAAGATGAGACTCTTGAGGCTGGTTGCAGGTCCAAGTTCTGGACATACCCTTTGCTCCCTTGACTGTTTCTACATTCTGCCACTTCCTTCCCATTTCTCCAGACCTCTCAGTTCACTCTTTCTGCCTCCCCAGACCCTGGATGGCTTCATCTTCGTGGTGGCCCCAGATGGGAAGATCATGTACATTTCAGAGACAGCATCAGTTCACCTGGGTCTTTCTCAGGTAGGTGAGTTGTCCACCCTTCCAGCCTGCAGTGTTAATAGCCAAAGCTGGAGATGAGGGGAGGGCTTCCCTAGTCCTTTTCTATCTACATTTCTAGAGCTTGAAAACTTTCAGGTAACTGGAGGACTCTGGTTCTCCCAGTCTTTTAGCTTCTACCTAGCCATAAGCAATTGCTCCTTTTATTGTTTTCTTTTTGAATTCTTACCATAAGCCAGACAAGGTGGGAGGAATTTATATAATGATTTCATGATGTATTTGCCAGGCATTAGAAGTGATGCCACTGTGACTATTGTCACTATCACCACTGCTGATACCATGATTATTTCACAGGTAAGGAAGTTGAGGTTTAGATAAGATGTGGTAGGTACAAGCAGCAGAGCTGGGATGAAAACTCAGGACCTGTTCCAGATTGCTGACTCCTGTCCTCGTATTCCTATAGACCCCTGGCCCCAATTTTCAGCCTCTTCCTGGGACACTGTACCACCACAGAGATGGCGATATGATCTCCTCTTCTTTATAGGTAGAGCTGACTGGGAACAGCATCTATGAGTACATCCACCCTGCTGACCATGATGAGATGACTGCAGTGCTCACGGCCCATCAGCCCTACCACTCCCACTTTGTGCAGGGTAAGACAGACATGTGCCTGCTACTAAGCATGTGGTTTGGTATTCTCCCAATTAGTCTTGGCTGGGACTGGTGCTTGGCAGTCCCATGTCCTGAGCTTTCCTCTGCTCCTCTTTCCCAGAGTATGAAATTGAGCGTTCCTTCTTCCTGCGAATGAAGTGTGTCTTGGCCAAGCGGAATGCTGGCCTCACCTGTGGCGGCTACAAGGTGCGTGGCTGAGCTGGAAGGTGGCCCTGTCCTGGTGGCCAGGTGTAGTCTGAAGGCAAGACTCTATAAGTGGGAAGGTCATAGTCTTACTGGGCCCAGGTTCTGGGCTGCTCAGGGAGCTCTTGAAATAGAGCCTTAGGAACTGCAAAGCCTGTGAAATGCAAGTAGTTGTAAAGCCCCAACTCAGTTATGTTAGATTTTGACATCCAAAGAGGTTAAGAGCCAGAGCTTTAGCTACAAGCTGAGGTTCTCCAGTTGAATGCAAATGAACTTCATCAAAAAGTGGGTTCCAGGCGGGGGCGTGGTGGTGCATCCCTTTAATCCCAGCACTCAGGAGGCTGAGGTAGGAGGATCTCTGTGAGTTTGAGCCACCCTGAGACTACATAGTGAATTCCAGGTCAGTGTGAGCTAGAATGAGACCCTACCTTGAAAAACAAAAACAAAAACAAAACAAAACAAAAAAGCAGGTTCCAGGGACCTGATTTAGATGCATGAGGGTTGGTGGTGACTAGACTTTCTCTGTCTCTCATTTCTTCTTTACAAGCTCACAGGTGAATTCACTGTTACAATGCATTCACTGTCTTGAGACACCTTAGCATATGGATAACGTTAGGCTTGGTGCCCTTTGCACTTGTGACAATGTTTCATCGCGTTTCAACTCCTTTCCCATCTTTGGGGGCTCTTTCTGGCCAGAGTTGAGTCTTGCTCCTTCTGGTCTACCACAGGTCATTCACTGCAGTGGCTACCTGAAGATCCGCCAGTACAGCCTGGACATGTCCCCCTTTGATGGTTGCTATCAGAATGTAGGCTTGGTGGCAGTGGGCCACTCATTGCCTCCTAGTGCTGTCACAGAGATCAAACTACACAGCAACATGTTCATGTTCCGGGCCAGCTTGGACATGAAACTCATCTTCCTGGACTCCAGGTAGGTGAGCAGGGCTGAAAGGGACCATAAAGAATGGCCTTGTAGCTGGGTGTGGTGATGCACACCTTTAATCCCAGCACTTGGGAGGCAGGGGTAGGAGGATCCCCATGAGTTCAAGGCCACCCCGAGACTACATAGTGAATTCCAGGTTAGCCTGGGCCAGAATAAGACCCTACCTCGCAAAACCAAAAAAAAAAAAAAAAAAAAAAAAAAAAAAAAAAGAATGGTCTTGGCCTTGCTGAGTGAAGAAGAGCTTGTGGTGATCTGAAGAGCCTGTTTTTCAGGTGAGGTACTGATGAGGCTTTGTGAATTGGGGGTGGGCATTCATGTCTGGGTGGTTTGTCCAGAGAGGGACTACCCCCACTCATTCCTTGGGGATTGTTGTTTGCAGGGTGGCAGAGCTTACCGGGTATGAGCCTCAGGACCTGATTGAGAAGACCCTCTACCATCATGTGCATGGCTGTGACACCTTCCACCTGCGCTGTGCACACCACCTGTGTAAGGCCATACTCTGTTCTGCCTGCAACTTTGGAGAGGGTGCATTTAGGCCACACCCACCAGTGGGAGCTCTGTTATCTCCTAGAAGTGGTAGTGTGTGAGGACCCAGGAAGGCCTCCTGATACACTTGATCTCATCTGGTTTCTCTGAGTTGTAGGACCTGCTAGCACTGAGGGAGATGGGAGTGTTTCTAGGAGAAATCCTTTCTCAGAAGACTAGCTAACTTTCCTCAGGAGCTTACCTGACCTTTAACACAACTTTGTTGTGACCTTACCCTCAGGACTGGGTACCTAATCTTCCATTGTGCAGACAAAACCTCCCTTCAATAGTTAAAAAAGCCAATCTAGGAGAAAAAGTAATTTTTAGTGATTCCTGATTACTTATGTGGAAGACCATGGCCCCTGGAAGGACCATACCATTAGCATAGCTGTGGGGAGGGCAGGAGCACAATGCTTTTTAACAGGACAGTTAAAATTTCCCAATGGGGAATTTTCCTGTTGCCTGGTGCAGTTATGAGGGCCCACAGAGATCACACTCCCACTCTCAGGCGTTGTTGACCAATGGGGCAGGCTGGGTCAGCACCATCTGCATCTCTCTCTCCAGTGCTGGTGAAGGGTCAGGTGACTACCAAGTACTACCGTTTCCTGGCGAAGCACGGCGGCTGGGTTTGGGTGCAGAGTTATGCGACCATCGTGCACAATAGCCGCTCCTCCAGGCCACACTGCATTGTCAGCGTCAACTATGTCCTCACGTGAGTGCCAGCCTGGGACCCTGTCACCCACCCGGGGATGCTTTGATCTCTGCAGGATGCATGCTGGGCATTGTTGACACCCAGTGCAGGTTGAACACTTTCATCTTTCTAAGCCTTCTAGGAAAAGATTTAGGTGTTTTTTCATCGTGGTCCACATTTGCTTTCTTTCTCTCTTAAAAGGTTAAGAGAACCCTGTATTAAATAAAACTTAATGCAGCAGAAAAAGAGAGAAAGAGAAAGAGGAAAAGATCCAATGCACGGAGCCATTTATAGTTAACAAACAGGACATCTGTTTCACTTTTTCAGATCTGGGGTTTGAAGTTCTTAATTTTAAACAGAGTCTCCAATCCATGTTGAGAGTTCTGAGAGAGTACTTTTTCCCTTGAACCATAGAGAGGGACTCAGTGACCAGGAGGAACTGACTTTAACCTCCAGAAAGCAAAGGCTGGGAGTCAGCTCAAGTAGCTATGGGCGCCCCACCGGGTCTCTGGTGAGGAGATGAGCTCTGGTTCCAGCTGTTGCATTCAAACCTTACTCTCTGGACTCCTATCATTTGTCCCTGGTATGGCCCTTCATCGTGATCAAGTGGTGTAGTATGAGCCAGTTGAAGAACACATTCTATAGGGTCTGTAAAAATCAAATTGCTTAGGGTTGAAGACTTTATGTAAAAGTATTTTGTGTTTGTGAAGTTATCTCTTTCCTCTTTTGTCTCTGTCTTTAAAAAGAGGTCAACATTCCTATGATGTGATTTTAGAAATTCTTTGACACACCTGGCACTTAGCAGAATACTGTTTAAGTGTTAGGAATTTGTTTAAGGGTTGATCTTTGGAATCAGCTCATGTTATGCATCATGAGGAATAGATTCATTCCAGATTCTGCTTTAAATTGCCAAATTAAAACTAGTAGCTGATAATACTATGCTGAGCATTAAGACTCCAGACCTATTTAATAAAAGACTAATCCAGTAGACTCCAAAGATGAATTTAAGGGAGGATTGTGTATTTAAAAATAATGGCTTGTTTTTAAGAAGAATTTTTAAAACTATTTATTGATATCCGTACATATACACAATGTACCCTGATCATAATCCACTCCCACCATTTTCCTTTTGTCTCCTCTTCTCTATGACCCCCACCGCTGAATCCCTCTTTCCAAATAGTGCCTAAGAACAATTTCTGACTACTCTCATTTTAGTATGCAGTGTTAAAATAAACATTATTAGTTTTTTCTTTTGGTAATAGCAGTGAGATAGTATATTTCATTACAGAGTGAAAATATCCTGATATTTTGGATATGTGAAATGAAGCCACTTACTTTATGAATGCAGTTTTTCATATTGTTAAAGTAAACATAAAAAATGGCAAGGCATAACTCATAAATAAGCCTTTGGTGAAGCAGAAATATTAAAGGGTGAAAAATTATGTCTGCTTACCATGGCAAGGAAACGGACATTCTTTAAGAAGGTGCTTTGTATGTCTGAGACATCACAAGCATTACATCCCCTCTGTTCACTGGTGGGTGCCTGTGGTTAGTAATCATTCTTTATCAAACAGCAGGGTCTGTAGTCACACAGACCCCTGTAAATGATCTGAATGCAGGGTAGACCTCCCAATGGGTAGCTTAATTTATGTTTGGAGTCATTTTGAAATTTTCTGTTTCGTTTTCCAGAGGGTAAGTGTTCTTTTTCCTTCTGTTCACTGTGTCATTCTTTACACACTTCTTCAGGTTGGTAGAATTAGACCATCAGTTTTACATCAGATAAAAAGGATATAATGAAAGTAAAGAAATGATCTATAGGAGAAAAATAGTGTGGCACACATGTTTTGAGCATTTCGTACCTCTAACTGAAACTAGAAATAAACACACAGAAGCATGTATACATGGCCAGATGAAAAGCTGAGCTTGATTACCCTCTTATGAGTCTCAGCTTCAATTCCTTGCATAAAAATTCTTAGAACAATTTTTATAGCTGCAAATGTGGAAACTGCTTTAGATGAAAAGTCATCCAATACTCTGTGTGTGCTGACAGCATTTTCATAATGAACAGGTTTGCAGTTTGTTTGATGTGTATATGACACATCTGGCTGGAAGTTACTAATTTATATTGTCTTAGCAAATTAAATAGATGGCTATTGATTCTTAGTGGTAGTAGTGAATTATCATGTACATTTGTTTTCAGGCTACTTCTCCATGCAGCCAGAGAATGATAAGTGAATTCTTTCCAAATGCATCACCACCTCAAACATATACTTAAAAGCTGTAAGTTCTGAAATGTCAGATGTTTTCCAAATTTAAACATTTTAATGGTATATGCTTTGAAGTGATCATCATGTCATGGAAACAAGAAATTTTAGAATAATCTTTGATCAAATGAAGATGTTATGTTCATAAGAAGCTCATTTTTCTGACATTGTGATGGTAAATGTATTGCTGAAGTTCGAAATCAGTGATTGTTACTGAATAAAAGCATCAATGAAGAGCAAAAAAGCTCACTAAACTTCTGTAAGCAAGCAGCTACAGTAGTGTATGTAGGAAAACTGGATGGTTTTTGAAGCCAGGTAGTGAATGCCCTGGGGCTTTTTACTTACTTCTATGACTACTATGTATTCAAATCTTAAGAGAGTGAGAAGGCACTATGGCTAAAATGTAAAAATTCTGTTACTTTTCTATCTATGAGGTTCAATCAGACCTTTATATTTCCTTAACATACCTCAAACAACAGCAACAACAAAATCTTGAATAAATCATAATTTATTGTAAGACACACATACTCTGGGAGATTTCTCTTCTATATTAAAAAAAGCTAATAACCTGTGAGTACACACATCATTTGAAATTTATGTTATATGTAACAGGCCTGGTTCTTTGGGGATGGTCCTGAGAATGTGGTGTGGAAAGGTTTGTATTACATAAACACCTGAGTAATTTTGGGGAATTTATATGCACTTAAATTTAATTGGTAACAGTAATAGTTCATATTCAGTTCAGATGTAAAATATTAGTGCTTAATGTGAAAAAATTGAAAATGTGGAACATCCAGTAAACTATGAAAAGTAATTTCAAGGAAAATGAAAGGTGTTGGTTTCCATTATACTTACAGACTTTGTATATTTTAACATTACTAAATATTTTTTCACTCTTAGGGATAAAGTAAATGATAGTACGTATTTTAAAATGTCTTAAAACTTTTTCAAGCATATAGGTTGGAAAAATAGTATTGTTAGTATCCATAAACACATCTAGAACCAACATTCAAAATTTGTTATATTTGTTTTGTATTTCTCGCCCTATATATAGTCTAAATAATTGCAAAGAAAGATGTAGATACCATAGCACTATATCTTTACCAAGTATTTTCCAACCTTACCACTATACTATGATGTCACTTTTATAGTGTCCAAAAATTACTCTTAGGAGCTTGTAAACATTTGGATTATGGATGCCATTATAAATTATCTGCCATGAATTCAATTCAGGTACTCATTGAGAAATGATCTCAGCTAGGCTGAAGAATAGTATTTTGTGAGGGGGCTGCTACAGAAGTAGCTAAGTGTTAGTGTATTTTAAATTAGATTTCTAGTAAGAATTATAAGGCATTCTGATATGTACTTGGAATAAAAGAGAAATTGAATTTAGTGAGTGATTTGGTTCTTGTAAAATTAGGCTAAGTATTTTAGCCCCCACCCCCCTTTTTTGCTGGTAAAAATGCTTGCTGTGCTTACTTTCTGAACTTAGGCTGGCACGCTGCTTCTAGTGGACAGTCTCATCAGGTATTTTAGAAGATATTCAGGGTATCTAGGAGGAAATAGTTTTCTGTGTTAAAATTTTTGTGTTACGGAAAGCAGAACAAATAGACACAATCTGTTCAGTGGTTATCTACTAAATACCTCTTGGATTTTGCTGAAAAGTTAGCACAATATTAAGAGAGGTAGATTCATGTCAAAGAACAAGGTAATCTACATGCTAATTATTGCAGGTTTCATGCTTTCTGTATTATATACATATTATTTCATGTTCTCAGTTAACTCTAGTGACAGTGATTGTAATTTTCATAATTTAGAGGGGTTTGAAAATGTTAACATGGCTGGAGATATGGTTTAGTCATTAAGGCACTTGCCTGCAAATCCAGGTTTGATTCCTCAGAACTCACATAAGTCAGATGCACATGGTGGTACATGTGTCTGGAGTTTGCTGTGGCTAGAAACCCTGGTGCACCTATTCGCTCCATCTCTCTCTCTCTTCCTCTTTCTCTCTAATAAATAAATAAAAATAAATTATTTTTAAAAAATCAAAAAATATGAGCATATTGTAGATTATAAGACTTCACATATTCTTACCATTAGTAATAAATATGAAAACATGTTTGTATTTATTGTTCTTTCAAGAATGTCAGTAATACTAAATTAATTTGATGTCAAGTGTGTTCAAATTTATCTACAGGTCAGTGACATGACTATTCCTAGCAAATTTTAGAGAATACTTTTAAAACTTGGCCAATTGTATGGATGTTTATAAAAACAGATTTATGGGGCTGGAGAGGTAACTCAGCACATAAAGGCACTTGCCTGCAAAGCCTGAAGGCCCAGGTTCACTTTCCCAGTACTCATGTAAAGCCACACGCACAAAGTGGCACATGCATCTGGAGTTCATGTACAGTGACCAGAGGTCTTGGTGTACCCATGCTATCTCTCCCTCTTTGCAAACAAATAAAAATATTTTAAAAAATAGATTTCATTTTTTTTAGTTAGCAATCTCTCTTTTATGTTTCAGATGATATCAAGTGAAGTATCTTTTGATTAAATTACAGTATCTTACTCTTATGCCTCAGATCTGTGGAGCACTTGTGTTAATTTAATCTTTCTGACAGTTTTAGAATAGCAACTACAATATAGACATAAATTAGCTTCTACCTTACTTATGCTTAATCTTCATTCAAGATTGAGTATCAAAGTCTCACTTGTCCTCGTCAGGTGACATTTTATGTACCATAATGATTATAGAAACAAACACATTTGTTGGTTGCATTAATAGTAATCTTTTAACTGCCACACACCTTGTTAAAAGGAAGGACTTTATGAGTTAGCCTTTTTACTTTTATTTTTTTGTTTTTTCAAGGTAAGGTCTTGCTCTAGCCCAGGCTGACCTGAAATTCACTATGTAGTTTCAGGTTGGCCTCAAACTCACAGTGATCCTCCTGCTTCTGCCTCTGCCTCCTGAGTGTTGGGGCTAAAGGAATGTACCACACCTGGTGAATTAGTCTTTTTTTATGTGCACAAAACCTTCATACACTTTTCTTATTATAATTTTTAATTTTTAGTCAACATATTTTTTTTTGGAGGCAGAGTCTCAACATATAGGCCATGCTGTTTTCAAACTCCCAGCCTTTCTGCTTCAGCTTCCTGAATGTTGGGATTATAAGTATGTATCTGATTGTATTTAGTTTTGAATTCACCTTTCATAAATGTTCAAGCTTGCTGTTCTTTGAAGAAATAATTCTGAATGCATACTTCTGTCAGAGTGTTGTCACCTTGGTTACCTGATTGTTTCTTGACAGCTCTGCCTGGTGGTTGGGTCAGAGGTCATAGTTCTCATCTGCTAGGTGAGGGAACTGAGGCTCACAGATACTACTAAGTAAGTGATGGAGCCAGGGAATGTTTTTATTTTTATAAGTGACACATAATTGTAAATATTTATGGGATATAGGTTGCTGCTTTTATGCTTGCATATTTTATTCAGTAATCAAATCAGGGTAACTGACATATCTATCACCTTGAACATTCACTATTCACCATTTCTTGTGGTCAGGCCATTAAAACTTCCAGCTCAAAGATGTTTTGAAATATACATTACATTATTGTTAACGATGGTCTCCCTACCATAATATAACATCAGAATTTATTCACCCTATTTGAATTGTAACTTTATACATATATACTGTCCTTATCCCCCGTTACCTCGTGAAGTAAAATGCTAAGTACAACATCCTGTTCTCTGCATGAGGGTGAGAGCTAGAGTGGTTTTGGGGAAGAAAAGTCTGAGAGTGAGGGATGAATTTTAACGAGTACTGTGTGTAGTGTTCAGCCCACCCAACATTGAAATGTGAGTTCCTGGTGGAAGATTGAAAAGCTGCTTCAGGGTTGCTGCTTCGCAAGTGCATGTTCAGGTATTGACATTTCACTCCCTAAGATATAGTGGTGATATTTTCTCAATAGCAATCCATAATATGAAGTGTTCAACAGTTAAGTCCCATTAAGGACATTGTTTTTAGCAATAAAAACATGGAATGCAAGCATTTCAGTCTTTTTTTTCTGACTTCTTGCCTCTAGATTTCAGATATACAATTGCTATTATTAATTATTTCATTTATGCAACCAGGTTTAACTTTTTATGTTTTCATTAAACAAAAGCTTTAAACCAAATGTTAATTGTTTTTAAGCCAATTCATCCTGTTTATCATATTTAACCTACATTACCTCTTGTGGCAATGGAATACTTCCAGACTGTATATGTGAGCATACACATGCATGCATGAGTATGTTGTCCCTCTTCTGTCTTTGAGGGGAGTGGAGGCCATTCATTGATGGTAGTTTTTCTCTGGGGTTTCTGCTCTGGAGTTGAGACCTTCCCAGCATTCCATGCTGTGTGTCCTCTGGCTCCTGGACACTGTTGCCACTGGCTTGCTTCCCCTTCTCCAAGTGTCTCTGGCCTCCTGTTCCTCTTTTGTTGATGCTCTGACTTGCAAGACACTGATTCACAGTCCCACCCCCTTCCTTCCTGGGTGATGGTCACTTGGTGAGCTAGATAGCTAGATTGACTGCTCTTCTGGTTTTCTCATCTTGCCCTTGGTAAGAAAGGGCTCTGATCTTTGAATCACATCATAGAAAAACATGTATTACTGCCTTATTGGAGACTGGGATTCATGCATGGAGCATTCAAATAAGGCTTTACTTCAATTATACGAAAGCATGCCTTTTCTCTTGACAGTCTACCTATTGGGAAATGTTAAGTTCCATACAAGCTATAGCTAGGTCTGGTGGTTCAGATTTATAATTGTACCTACTCAGGAGGAGGAGGCATGAGGATCATAATTTCAAGGCCTATCTAAATTCTACAATGAGTTCAAGGGCATCTTTGATAACTTAGTGAGACCCTGTCTCAAAAAGTAAAAAGATGAGCCAGGCGTGGTGGCGCACGCCTTTAATCCCAGCACTTGGGAGGAAGAGGTAGGAGGATCGCCGTGAGTTCAAGGTCACCCTGAGACTCCATAGTGAATTCCAGGTCAGCCTGTGCTAGAGTGAGACCCTACCTTGAAAAAATAAAAAAAAAGTAAAAAGATGGCTGGGGATATAGCTCAGGAGTCAAACAATGCTGTCTCAGAACACTTGAAGTCCAAGTTTAATCCACAGGACTTTAAACAAAATGCCAGGAAGTATGTATAGGAGGCTGTGCATAGCTTGATAATTTCTTAAAAGTCTGCTACTGCTTTTCCTTTACCCAGGATTTCTCTTTGCTGTCTGCTGTCACTGGCTATGATGTGTGATGTCTTTCCAGATGGGTGTGTGATGATAGAAAATTCATTGGGGGGATAAAGTGCTGATTTCTATGCTTAAGCTATCATACAAAAAAGAATTAGTTAGAGTTTAAATGAAATGGGAAATATCTGAGTATTTGTGATGGAGAACCTGTATATTAGCCTTTCCTGAAGAAATGACCTCTGTTGTATTTCTCTGTTATATTTCAAGGTCATGGCACTGGCCTGGGAGAGGGATTATTCACTCAGATACAGATCTGAGAGAGATGAGGAAGTGATTTTTTGTCTGCTACCATTTATGACGGATGTTTGCTCCAGAAAGTGATATGTGTTCATGAAGACTCACAGTATCATTTCAAGAAACCTGTGAGGGAATACCATGAGCCTTGGTACAGAATGGGTTGGAAATAAGACTCTTTTTGCATAAAAGCTGTGAGATATTGATGTGTCATTCCATCTCCTTGGCCCTCTGTTTACCCATCTGTAAAACATGGACATTTATGCTTAACTTTTAGAGATTTATGGAGAATACCATGAGCTAAGATGATATGAAATGAAATGTTATGACATAGATGAGGAAACAGTGAAAGATAGAGAGTATGTGAGACAAACACTAGTAGAGTACCAGGCACAAACCAGATCCTCAAAATATCTTACCTATTATTATAACTTTTGTCAGATGTGTAATAACTACTAAAATATTTTGAGGGGAAAAAAGAATAGTGTCTTCATTAACTTGAATTTCTAAGTCCTTAAATCACAAAATTAGATATTTATTTTCTCCTTCCTACTCAGTCCCTTCACTGTGCCTTCCAAGTGCTGTGCTGTTTGGATGTGGTAATTTCTCCAGCTCATCTAGGCTCATTCCACCTTTTGCTGTTGTTGTCATGTACTCTAAAGGCAGCAGAGATTTCTGCTTGGAGGTAGGTAAGCCAGAATCTCCCATGCAGTTTCTTTGTGCCAGGATGGTTGAAAGTGCTTTACATAGGTTACTTTATGAGGGAAAAAGAAATTTCAGAGGAGCTAGGCTTTTACCAGAGCTCTAGTTCAGTGGGAACCAGTGACTTGCCTACCTTAGTGGTGTTCAAGTTAGCTAAAGTACATATACATGAGACGTGGTCTCTTGATGGTAATCAGTGATGACTCTTTGTTCTACATGGACTGAACATGACCTTTTGTGAAACATAAATCATGGCATCTCTCAAGCAGTTTATAGTTGACATGAAAAACTGGAAGAGCTCCACTTATGCATTTAGGAAGTCATGTCAACCCAAGTTGAATTGGTCTTAGATACACTTGTACTATTTGCAGAGGGCACAGAATTCAAAAGAGCTAAAGTGAAGGTGAAGCTCTCATGAAGGGCAAGAGCTTAAGGGATGGAAATAAGGTAAGATCTTTAAGCACAGGCCAGTAACTCCATTTTCAATGTGGTTCTCTCAGCAAGTTCTTGTAACATCACTCTTCATATGAGATGCAAACCAATTGTTTCACTGCTCCTGTTGAAGTGGGGTTATCTTTCCTCCCTCCCTCTCAACTGTGCATGATCCATCAGGACTAGCAGGTATTTTTTCCAAATTAGTAGTGGTTGAATTTAAAAAACTTAAATAACTTTAATAATATATTTTTAAAAAATAGTAAAATATTTTAATAAAAGTTGGTAATAATTTTTAAGCACCTATGCACAGAACATAGTCTTGAAATTTGGAGAGTTATCAGTATTCTAAATTGAATGTAAATATTACTGAAAATAGTGTATAGTATTATTACTGTGTATCATGGCTTATTGTTAAAATTGATTTTCAGAAGATGATGTAAGGAATATATTGCGACAATAAATAGCAGGCTGGACAACATGGAAGTACAAAGTCCTTATGTGACTTTTTTTCCAGATTTGCAGGGTATGAGGATCTCATTTGATGCAATTCTGGTGCTATCAGAATGTGATGCAGCCTAACCTCTAGGCTTTTTTTGTTTGATGTTTCAAGCCCTGAAACATGCAGAGATCCATTACAAGGTATTTGAAACATATATTGTGAAATAAGATATCACTATATATATATCACACCACATAGGATATTGGTTAAGAGTCTATTAATTATCCCCAGTGCTGCCATTCACAGGCAAATTTCTTAATTTTATCATACACAATTAAAAAACATTTTTTTTGAGGCAGCCCAGGCTGACTTGGAACTAGCCCAGGCTCACTTGGTACTTACTCTGTATCCCCAAGCTAGCCTCGAAGTCACAGTGATCCTCCTACCTTAGCCTCCCAAGTACTAGGACTAAAGTCATTACAGAAGAGGGCCCAAAATTCCTTGGCACTACAAGGATCATGCCTGAGGAATGAACTGGGAGGAAAGGTCTGAATCATTCTTACCCAGTGGCAGCGAAGAAGTAGAGATACTGGCAGGAGTTGGGCTTATTTGGAAGTGTGTGTGTGTGTGTGTGTGTGTGTGTGTGAGAGAGAGAGAGAGAGAGAGAGAGAGAGAGAGAAATTCATAATTGGCAATAGAGTACCTGGCTATAAACTAAAGAGTCCTACCCTAACCCTCACAAGGGCTGCGGCCCTAGGGTATCTCATTGTTTTAGGGAGGGAGAACAACTATATTTGAGTTGATTTTGTTCTGCTGTAGGAGTGATGATGAATTTTTTTCTGCTTTTAATTGGATTTCTCAATATTTTTGGGATTGCTGTTTGAAAGGAATGTCTCAGTGACTTTTTATATGAAAGAATCAAAATGGATCTGTTCAGATCTGTTAATAGTTTCAGGTGCTTGTAATTTTCAAAATAACTTTGTAGCTGGGCATGGTGGTGCACGCCTTTAATCCCAGCACTCGGGAGGCAGAGATAGGAGGATCTCCATGAGTTCGATGCCACCATGAGATTACATAGTGAATTTCAGGTCAGCCTGAGCGAGAGTGAGACCTTACCTTGAGAAAAAAACCAAAAAACTTTGTGCTTCTAAAGACTATTTTTATTTATTTGCATGTGTCAGGGCCTCCTGCCACTGCAAATAAACTCTAGATGCACAGGCAACTTTTTGCATCTGGCCTTTCATGGGCTGGGGAATAGAACCCAAGCTAGCAGGCTTCGCAAGCAAGCACCTTTCAGCACTGAGCCATATCCCCAACCTGAATTATTTTGTTCATAAGGGCAAACTCTCATGCATTGCTGCCCTGTCTGAATTGCTGTGTTAACTACCATGTTTAGGAAAGTTGAGGCTAAATATGGAGTCAGATTAGAAGGACTCTTGCTTTGTGCAAGGGCTCAATGAAATCTAATGTTTTAGCCAATGCAACATAGCTAGTGTGTAGTCAAGCAGCCTGCCCACCCCATGTCTAGACTCATGGTCATTTGATGTCCTTTTTGACCTGCTCTTTTTAAAACAGTGATCTTATATTAGGGTGTGCTAAATAAAGTTGTTATTGCTACATGTTAAGGCAGTCCAATACTGGCAATTTCATATGATTCTACCTACTATTTATGAAGTACTTTATGGTATCTTGAAAATATTTTGCAAAGGCCTATGGAGAACTTCTTCCCTCCTTTAATATGAGATCTCCACACAGTGGCTTTGTTTCTTCATAGTTTGTGTGCACTTGGGACTGAATCAGCTGTCATGTAATAGCCTCGAGCCCCAATCCCATCTCTCCTTTACCAATTTAAGCATCAATAGTAATGATGTTTTCATAAAATAGCAATTGGCAAATGTCTCCCATAGATGATTGTTTTATTTAGAACATCTCATATTTTACCAGCATTCAAGTGAGAGTTGCTGTCCTTCCCAGAAGGATATTTTTTTTTTTTGATTGATTGCAAAATGGGTAGAGCCTGTGAATGTATCTTTTTCCCCCCTCAGGAATTTCTGTTCAAACAGAATTTGTCGTATCCACATCAGTAAAGCCGTGCTAATGTGGACCTCTGTCCAGATCTTGGAAATAGCCTCATTATATTGAACTGGATGTCATAATGGTGCCATTAAGGTGGGATTGGTTCAGTGTTTGTACATTTAAACCCAAATCCCCTGCCACTTTTACATCTGGCCAAGAATAGCAACATTTCTAGTAATTCACCCTTAGAAAGTGCAGGTTCTCATCTATCTTCTCTTGAAAACCATGGCAATAGAATACTTGGTTTTGAGCATTCTTAGAAGTTTATGGCTTACTATTCTTTAGTCATTCATATTACTTCTGAGTTTGTGATCACTTTAATGTGTTCTGATGACTGACGGTAAAAACACCCAAGATTCTTTCTTTCAACATCCCCACCTAATTGATATTGCTCTCCAAATATGTAGCATATAAGGAGTTGATTTTTTTTTTTTTGGAGAAGGGTCTGATGATAATTCAATACAAAGTCCTTCCTTTATCTTTTTAAGCTATTAGGAGACTAATAGTGTTGAAAGTCACAGTATTTGGCTTCTTTATGGAAATCTTACTGTAGTTCAGCAGAAAAAAACATTTGTGCTATGTTTGGAAAATGGACCCCTGTGAGGTCTCAGCTCAGGAATGCTGAGCCATGAAGTCCACAGAGGGCAGGGCAGGGTGGGTGTCAATTCCACTTCTCCATTATAGCATTTAAAGAAATAGCAAAATTAAAAGTAGTGCTGTATGGTGAAGGCTAATTAAAAGCTGGGGGAAATTAGAGATATTACATAGCATTTATAATAAAATCTCTTTTGTGTTTGTGTGGCTTCTCAGTTTGCTCAATAGGACTTTTATTACACACACATTTCTATCACTAGAGTCAGCTTAGTTTCTGTTGCTTTAATTAAGGGGATAGTAAGAAATGTTTTGGATGGTGATTTTGTCTAAGACAAGTGGGAGATGGTGTGTTCATGCACTTAAGTATTTCCCCTGTGCCAACTACCTAGGCAGCATGGTAGGGCTCTGGTATGACCAAGGGACACAAGATCCCTGCCCTCACGAAACATCTATTTCAGTAGAAAGATACGGATAGTAGTTATAAACAAATAAAATGTCATAGGATACCAGGAAGTGAAAGAAAATACATAAACAAGAGATAAGAATGGCCAGAGAAAATTACTTTTCTCTGAAAGCTCATGAATGAAGGAAGAGTGTCAGCTGGGCTGAGCACTTTCCTGGCAGCAGGCAGCAAAGACCAAGAAGCAGAAATCAGCCTGGCTTGTCAAGGTCACTGAGGTAGTTGCAGAGGACAGAAGGGCCAAAGGTGGAAGGAGACGATGTTTGAAAAATGGGTACTCAGACCTTTTTGGTCCTCAAAGGCTTTGAAAGCCATTGGCAAATTCTGAGCAAAGGTATAGCATGCCCTAATGTTTGAGATGGAGAGACTATTCAGGCTGAAATGGAAGATAGGTTTTGGAGTGGGCAGAGGGTGAAGGCAGGGGCAGTGGGGGAGATTATTGCAATCACCTAGGGGAGACAAAATTATGGGTCAACAAAAGGAAGTAGTGTGAGGTGTCAGGTTCAGGTTATATTTTGAAGGTATGCAATCCAAGTTTTAGGGCATAAGCCTTGGCTCCCACAGATCCCATAGTCTAGGCTCAGTTATCTATCTCAATATGCCAATGAAAGAGATGAGTAATGGTGAAAAGCAGAAAAAGGAAATGGAAATGAAATCTATGAGGTACATTGAGAAGAACAGACAAAAGGGTCCAGTGACCCCAAGTCTGTCTTCGGGGTACTGACAGAAGCCCTTTAAAAACATTTATTTATTTATTTGAGATGGGGAGAGAAAGAGAGGGAGAGTGAGAAAATACATGAGAGCAAGAGAAAGAGAGAAAGAATGGGCATGCCAGGACCTCCTGCCACTGAGAAAAAACTCCAGATGCATGTGCCACTTTGTGCATCTTGTTTTATGTGGGTACTGGGAAACCCAGGGAATCAGGATTTACAAGCAAGCACCTTTAACCACTGATCAATTTTTCTAGCACAGGAACTCAAGTTTCAGTAGAGGACAACTTGGTACAAAAGGCAAGAGGTGTGCATATGCAGTCATGCTCAAGATGTTTTCTCGATCACTGTCGCAGCTCCTGGTCTGCAAGGTGGTTCTAAGCAGGACTTATTCCAGGAGGGAAGACAAGCTGGTCCTCAGGAGTTGGTATCTTTTATCCTTATCACTATCTGGGGCTGGTCTCTCTTGTAAGGCTTTATTCTTCCTGGAATCCAAGGTAACTATACCTTTAGTTCAATGACTTTCTCTGTCTTTCAGCCTGAGGATGAGGCAGGTTAGGTACACAGAGATAACTAGTCTCAGCTTAGGTGGTTATCATACCTATGCAGAGTTAAGCAGAAGTCTGACCCACAGTAAAGGAGACTCAGAAATATAGGCAGAGCTGCCAGGCTTCATCTCAGTGCTTGACACTTGATAAAAAAAAAAAAAAAAGTTACTATTTTAGCAGACAAATCAGATTTTCCATTGTCCATTCAGAACTTATTTTTATTATAACTTACCTCCCAGGCAATTTAAATAATGCCTAAGGCACATATTATAGTGATAAAGGTAGAACATTTGTGAAATTTTGAATTTTCTTCATAAAATATGCCTCAAATTTATTTTAGCCATTTAAATAATGGAGTTTAATGTATATTTAGTCAAGCATTACAGTAGTAAGGGCTTAAGAAGATTAGAAATAAATGAATCCAATTAAGAACATGTCTCTGAGACTTGATGTGTCATGGGTATGAATGAACTGTTTGCACAGCAACTGAAAAGAAATCATTAATGATTAACTATCTAGAAGAGGTTTAATCAAGAATGTTATAGGAAATATTTAAAAATATTTAAGTTAAACAAATGAGGGTTTGTGCATTTGAAGGCATCGTATAATGCCATTGTGTCTGCTCTCTTTTCCTGGAGTTTAGTATCTTAAGTTATGCTTTTCTATAATCTACAAAAGTGGTAGTCTCTGCATTGAGCAGAGAAGGGTGGAAATTCCAACAATGCCCTGACTGAGGCTTTGCTTTGTGGGGCTTTCACATGAGGCTCTGTGGAGAACCCAAGGACCCTGGTGTTGAGTGTGGGGTCAAGTTTACCAGTATGGTGGGAAGATTATTTCATTTTGTCTTGTCTGCATTTTTTTCTTTTCTTTTATTTATTAAATTATTTAATTTTGGTTTTTTCAAGGTAGGGTCTCAGTGTAGCCCAGGCTGACCTGGAATTCACTATGTAGTCTCAGGGTGGCCTTGAACTCATGGCAACCCTTCTACATCTATCTCCCAAATGCTGGTATTAAAGACATGTGCCACCAATTTTTTTCCCCTTTTCTTTTCATTGATTTTGTGTAGAGCTGAAAATAGGTGTGTACCTTTCACCCACTGTGCCAGATGATACTTTTAGTGATCAGCTGCGGATGAGAACCAGACAGGAAAATGGCTGTTTTGGGAGAGGGGAGGCTAAGTTCCTGGGAGAGAGTTCAGGTTTAGGTGATGAGACTCCACTGCTTATCCACTTTAGATATTGGAGAATTCTAACCAAACACATATTTGAAGAACATTAGCTTAATGAATAACAGTGAAGTAGCTGGGGTGGATAGTGGGTGGGAAGGAAACAAAGAATATGGAACAGAGGGTAAGATAACATTTGAGGATTTTATTTATTATTTGTTGAAAATTTAAAAGTAATACAAACTTGGTTGGCATTAATATTTCTTTTATCTTTCTTTCTTTTCTGTCTCTGTCTTTCCCTCCTTCCATTTCTTTCTCTTCTTTCTTCTTTTTTTTTTTTTTAAGATTTTTATTTATTTATTTGAGAGAGAAAGACAGAGAGAGAAAGAGGCAGATAGAGAGCGAAAGAGAGAATGGGCACGCCAGGGCCTCCAGCCACTGCAAATGAACTCCAGACACGTGCACCCCTTTGTGCATCTGGCTAATGTGGGACCTGGGGAACCGAGCCTCGAACCGGGGTCCTTAGGCTTCACAGGCAAGCGCTCAACAGCTACGCCATCTCTCCAGCCCCCTTCTTTCTTCTTGAGACAGGGTTTCACTGTGTACCCTAGCTGGTCTGAAATTCACTATGTAGCCCATGCTGGCCTCAATTTTTTTCATCCTCCTTCCATAGTCTCCCTACAACTGAGATTACAGGCTTGAATCCCATTACTTTCTATCTTTAAATTTTTTTCTATTTATTTAGTAACTTCTTTACTTGTTAGAGAAACAGCAAGAGAGAGACTGTGTGTGTATGAAAGAGAGCGAAAGTTATGAGCATATCAGGGCCCTACTGACACTGCAAATAAACTCTAGATACATGCACCACTTTGTGCTTCTGGCTTTACATGGATACTGGGGATTGAACCCTGGCCATCAGACTTAGAAAGCACCTTTTTTTTTTTTTTTTTGGTTTCCTAAAGGTCTTGCTCTAGTCCAGGCTATCCTGGAATTCGCTATGTAATCTCAGGCTGGCCTTGAATTCACGGCAGTCCTCCTACCTCTGCCAATGGAGTTCTGGAATTAAAGGTGTGTGCCACCATTCCTGGCACAAGCAAGTGCCTTTAACTACTGAGCCATCTCTCAGCCCTACTTTCTTTTTATTTAACTCTGTTTTAGAAGTAAGTTAAAGGAATTCAGTGCTGGGGATGTAGCTCAGTTGGTAGAGTGTTTATTGAGCATACACTAGCCCTGCATTAGATCATACGAATTTCATAAAACTAGGCATGGTGGCACAGTCCTGTTAATGGAAGCACTACAGAGGCAGAGAGAGGAGGATCAGAAGCTCAGCATTGCCCTTGGCTATAGAACAAGTTTGAGGCCAGCCTGGGCTACATAACTACTTGTCACAACAAAGCAAAAAAAAACAAAGGAACAAACAAAAAATAAATTAGGCCAGGAATGGTGGCACATGCATTTAATCCCAGCACTCAGGAGGCAGTGGTAGGTGGCTTGCTGTGAGTTTGAGGCCACCCTGAGACTACAAAGTGAATTCCAGCTTGGGCTAGAGCCTTGAAAAATCAATAAAATATAAGTATAAAAAAAATCAATAAAATATAAATATAAATAAATAAATAAGGAGTTCAGACTATGAAAGAGTGTCAGTTTTGAAACATATTCCTTTCCTAAAATGAGCATGTGTTTAATTTGTGTTTAAGTGTGTTTAATTTGTTTTGCTCTGCATTATAAAGATCAAAATGCTCCTTTCCTTCTAAGAAAATAAGAAACAAAGGAGCTATAATAACAACAGAATTTAGATCTTACATCTGAAGGATGAAGAGATGTATTTAAAACTTCAGAATTATATTTTTTTCAAGGTAGGGCCTCACTTAAGCTCAGGCTGACCTGAAATTCACTATGTAATCTCAGAGTCTCAGAATGACCTCAAACTCATAGCGATCCTCCTACCTCTGCCTCCTGAGTGCTGGGATTAAAAGCATGTGCCAAATGCCCAACTCTTCAGAATGATTTTCGAGCATAAAAATTAAGTGTTTTTTTTTTTTTTTTTCAAGGTAGGGTCTCACCCTAGCTCAGGTTGACCTAGAATTCACTATGTAGTCTCAGGGTGGCCTTGAACTCACAGCAATCCTCCTACCTGTGCCTCCTAGGTATTGGATTAAAGGTGTGCACCACCATGCCTGGCTAAGCAAGAAATAAAACCCTCAAATTAGGGTTCAATTTAATTGCACAATGATAGATAAATGCACTTTTTTTAATTAGCAGTGCCTCTTACATATGCATCTTTTTTTTTTTAATTTTATTTATTTATTTGAGAGCGACAGACACAGAGAGAAAGACAGATAGAGGGAGAGAGAGAGAATGGGCGCGCCAGGGCTTCCAGCCTCTGCAAACGAACTCCAGATGCGTGCGCCCCCTTGTGCATCTGGCTAACGTGGGACCTGGGGAACCGAGCCTCGAACCGGGGTCCTTAGGCTTCACAGGCAAGCGCTTAACCGCTAAGCCATCTCTCCAGCCCTACATATGCATCTTATGCACACTAAGCAATCTTTTCTTGTTGAGCTACATCTCCAGCCTATATATAATTAAAAAAATATATTTTATTTCTACTTATATTTCAGAGAAGTAGAGGGAGAGAGAGAGAGAGAAAGAGAAAATGGGTGTGCCAGGGCCTTCAGCTGCTGCAAAGGAACTCCAGATGCATGCGCCACCTTGTGCATCTGGTTTACATGGGTCCTGAGGAATCAACCTGGGTCCTTTAGCTTTGCAGGCTAGCGTCTTAAACACTAAGCAATCCATCCATCCCTACATACAATTTTTTAATTTTTTTTGTTTATTTTATTTATTTATTTGAGAGCAACAGACAGAGAGAAAGAGGCAGAGAGAGAGAGAGAGAGAATGGGCGTGCTAGGGCTTCCAGCCACTGCAAACGAACTCTAGAAGCGTGCACCCCCTTGTGCATCTGGCTAATGTGGGTCCTGGGGAATTGAGCCTTGAACTAGGGTCCTTAGGCTTCATAGGCAAGTGCTTAACTGCTAAGCCATCTCTCTAGACCCCTACATACAATTTTTAATTCACTTGAAGCTATATTGTTTTCAGAAACCATAGGCAAAGACTCTGTTTTATTCAAGTATACTAATAATAAATAAAGTCATGTTTTCTAAAGAAGGAAACAAAAGTTAAATAGTTCATATGAAAGCCTTCAGAGGCAGATAATTCTATAGGTAGGAGTTGTGGAAAATAGATTAGGAAGTAAATGAAATGTGTAGGCACTGAGAAAACACATGGACACCTGAACAATTATCATTCATACATGGCATGCCTGAAACAATGAACCTATCTATGGAGAAAAGTCTGGTAGTGTTTCCCCTTTGTATTTAATTTACATGAAGAGGAAATTCTGAAAATAAAAAGAAGTGGGGAACTATTTCACTACAAGATGGGAATATCTGAAATTTTGCTCAATTCATTTTTGTTTTTTGGGGGGGAGGGTTTCAAGGTAGGGATTCACTGTAGCTTAGGCTGTCCTGGAATTCTTTATGTAGTTTCAGGGTGACCTCAGACTCACAGCAATCCTCCTACCTCTGCCTCTTGAGTGCTGGGATTAAAGTCATTTACTACCATACCAGGCTTTTACAATTAGTCTTTCTGAAAGAAATACTTGTTCTGATGATATGCCCATTATAGAAAAATTATGATAGTGCAGAGAAGTATAAAAAAAGAAAATATGTTTTAGTTTTAGATGTCTGCATTTAGTATTTACTTTGTTGCTTCCCATGATGCATATCTAATACTTATTAATTTAAAAAGAAAAATTCAGTTTATTATAGTGTTTTTCTCATATCATCGGAGTCAAAACATTTAATGACTACATAATATTTTATTACATGAATATGTCCTAACTTAGTAATTCCTTTATTTTCAGATCTTAAGTTATTATTTCTGGTTTAATATGATAAATTATTCTGATGAACACCCTTGCATACATTTGTAATACTTTTATTATTTTCATAAAAGTATTTCCTCTTTCAATGGATACTTTTATATTCCTAGAAGTGAAATAGCTGAATATAAAGTATGAACATTCTTAAAACTATTGCTCTCTTACCAGTAATATACATGAGTGTCTACTTATTGAATTATATTACTAGGGTTTTATGTCATAAAAATATCTTCAACAATTTGAAAGTAAAATATATCACTTGTTACCTGTTTTAATTCATGTAGATTATTATTACTTATGAGGCAAAGTCTTTAAAATATTTCCCAGCAATTTGTTCATTGTGCACATCCCTTTTTCTTTTGTAGAGATAGTATATTCATTACTACCTTGGAATGTCTGTTTCTCTGGGGGCTTAATGCCTCCTAACTCCTTCTATAAAGTGGTAATAATTCCATATATCTAGTTTAGGCTAAAACTAATTTGGTATTCTAGTTTTCCTAAATATCATATGTGCTATGCCTAATGTTAAAATTTGATAAAAAGAAATGTATTTTATTAGTGTGTATAATACTAAAACAGTTAAATATTACATTTTTCTTTGACTTAGGAGCTCATGGAACTTCAGAATTATTACTATTGATTATAACAGGGATTAAAAAATGTCTCATAAATTCATTTACTTAGCAAACATATATAGGTTTAATGGTCTCTTGAATTCTTGGTTACTTGGATTTGAAATAAGAATTATTTTTGTAAATCACTAGCAAGTGAGTATCTGTTCTATGTAAGATGTGCTAGAAAATTAAGACTGCCATATGACAAGTGATTTAGGAGTTGTTTGTAAAGATATGACATTCACCACAAACTAAGAGGCAGGAGCAAGAAAAATCACCTTGGCCCATAAGGGTGAGGAAAATGTTCAGATGCAGTGTGGTGCCAGGTATTTAGCTCTATTTCAGCTTGTTCAGTGGGTTAACTGGAAGTATCACACAATGTCTGCTATGAGTGAGATGGCTTCTTGGTGTGTTATAATTTTTTGCCTTATTTCTTACTTATTACTGTTTGCCTACTGATTTTATTCATCTTTATCCCTCTTGAAATCCAAACATGATAGCAATCTGTGTCTGAGCCATTGGTCCTATTGTGGAGCCATCTACTCCATAGATGTTGGATAAAACCTTCAAACTGGTGGGCAAAGATGATTTCTAGGCAGAGGCACTTTATGTAAAAGCAACACATTTTTAGAATTATGATATGGAACAAATACTAACCCACTTATTAGTATGAGACTGTTTCATTTCCAGGGGTGCTTTAGTCTAAGTTCCCAGCAGATTGTCTTAGTCTGTGAGCCTCTCACAGTATGGATTCTCCTTCTCATCTCTCTCAGCTCGGCTCCATAGGAGCCTGAAAATGAAACATAAAGTAGGTCTCTCTGCTGCCAACGTTTACAGTGGCTAGGCAGTAACTCTGCCAGAATATAAAGCAGGTCATGCACTTTGTGTAATGGTGAATCTAGAATCCAATTAAAAAGTTTAATGTAAGGCACAATCATTCCATTTAATCTGATTATAGTTTAATGCAATCCTCTGCTTATTTCCATCAGTGCCTTGGGTCCAACTCAGTTACATATCTTGGTTTCCACGTTTTTTGGCTGGGTAATTTGATCATCTTCAGCTGTTTAAAAAATAGCTCAGTTGGGAAATCTAACATCTTTTGAGAATTGCCACATAATGCAACAGCCACAAAAAAGCTCTAGAATGACCTGCAGATCTGAAATTGATGGAAGCAAAAATTCAGTTCTTTAAAATTAAACTGGAATAGAGTGTGATAATAAGGAGGAGCATTCTTGTAAAGAATCTAGACATACGTTTCAGCTCACTTGAAGGCTGTGAATGTCAGTGTGGATGCTGGCATCACAGAGTACTGTGTCCCAGTTGCAATGATAGCAAAGGTGCTCCTACCTTTGCAAGGGCATCACACTGAGCTTTTCATGAGGGAAGTTGGCACTGACATCATGAATAGTTGTGACATTGTTAAGGGAAGGCTGAAGAAGACGTGCAGTGGCCCCATTTTTCTATTGGAATTTGAGTTATTCTAAATGTGTACATGACTATTATAAAGTTTAAAGTAGACTTGGATGGCTAATTCTGCAAATTGAATGATTTCTGACTGTCTCTAATGGAATAAGAGGATTACTTTGGTCTGTGCAAATATGGGTGAGATTGACAAGCTGCAAGTCCAAGTGTTTGCAAATTACCCATCTCTCATTGCTTTCAGAACTGAGTTATCTGAGGATGTCCATAGGTCTTGTAAAAATTATTAAAAGGAAAGAAAACCAAATGTAAATGATTCTCAATGAAGACTATGCCAAGTGGCCTATGCCATTATTCCCTTTTAAATATGCCAGTAATGTCTGGAGGAGCTGCCATAAAAAAGATGAACCATGGAGCCCAAGCTGGGTCTGTGTGGCATTCTCAAGAAAGCTTGAGGTAGAGCTGGGCTGTGTCTTTAATTCAAATCAGTTGAGTGACCCGTAGGAGTTTTGAGTAGTGAAGCAGGAGGGCTATATTCTTCTGAGTGTGTGCTCTAAGGATACCACTTTCTGACTTAGTAATAAAGAACCTACCTTAATAAGTGTCTAGACCATACATACCACAATAAAGTTTAAGTGCTAAAAGATAGCAGAACAAATTAAAATGTGTTCAGGGTGAAAAAGCAAGAAATGCCACATTAAGGTATTTGAAATGAAAGTTATCCTAACTGCCACCAAAGCAGAACTTGTTCTTGTGAAGATAGTGCTGAAAAGTGCCAGAGTTTGAAATTCAGAATAATTCTGCTCATTGAGTATTACTCTTTCTAGGCACCGTGCTAGTTTTTCATACACTACTTCATCTAAACTTTGCCATCTCCTTACCGATTACAAATGGAAATTGAAGCCTATATGGCTTGTTAGACAATATGTGAAAGGTTGATTTAAAACCTGATCTGCTTGACATTGTGGTCTTCTGCTATATTTGGGGAATTATTTTTCTTTATTTTTTTGTTGAAGACAAAGATCATTAATATTTTTGTTAAATTATCAAGAGCATTTATATACCTTTTATACTTGATAGTTTTCATGGAGTATGTAGAATTTTAAATTCTTTACTGACTTTAAAATGTTATTTAGATTTATTTAATTTGTGGAATTTCTGTCATCAGAAGTTATGCAAAAGCTTTAACAAGACCTCCATTTTTTTTCATTGTGTAATAATCATACACATTTATTACAGCATATTTCATGCATGTGTACAATGAGAAATGATAAAATCATAGTAATAGTAATCAGAAGTTCCATTTTTCTTATCATTTTTATATTTTGTGCCTTTAAGCACCTGTCTTATAGTTTTGCATGAAACTTGTTATAGACTATGAACTATAGTCACTTTCTGTGCTATGGAACACAAAGAACTCATTTCTCCTACTAACTATATTTTAAAAATATTTTATTTATTAATTTGAGAGAGAGAGAGAGAGAAAGAGAATAACTGTGAGTATGGGTGTGACAGGACCTCCTGCCACTGCAAACAAACTCCATATACATGCACCACATTGTGCATTTGGTTTTATGAAGGTGTTACGGAATTGAACTTGGGCCATCAGTCTTTGCAAGCAAGTACCTTTAACCATTGGGCAATCTTCCCAACCCTCCTAACCATATTTTGATACCAATTTTCCAGCTTCCTCCATCCACCTCTCTCTCCCTTTTCTTGCCTTCAATAGTTATTATTCTACCCTCTTCTACTTGAAGATCAGCATTTGTTAGCCTCCACATATAAGAGATAACATGTTAACGTGGTATTTGTCTTTGTGAGTTTGACTTTTCACTTGACATAATGTCTTTCAGCTCCATTCATGATGCTTCAAATGATAAGATTGCATTCATTTTTTATGGCAGAAGATATTCATATATGTGTATGTATGTATACTTCACATTTTTTTTCCTTTTTTTACTTCAAATTTTCTTATCCACTCATTTGTGTGTGAACATCTCAATTGACTTTACATATTAGCTGCTGTGATGCAATAAGCATGGGGATTTAGGTATCTTTTTAATATGATGATTTCATTTCTTTTGGGTTGATGTTCAGAAGTATGATGGCTGTATTACAATGTAGTTTTTGGTATTTTTTCCAGTTTTCTGAAGAGCCACCCTACTGTTCCCTATGATGACTATATCAGTTTATTTTCTCACCAGCAGTGTAGAAGAATCCCCTTTTCTTTGCATTAGCTTTTTTTAAATATTATTTTGACTGGAATGAGATATTAAATTGTGCTTTTGATTTTCACTTCCTTGGTAGCTAGTGATTTGAGTTGGTCATTTATATTTCTTCTTTTGAAACTTGTCTATTCAGATCATTTGTCCATTTTACAATTGTATTACTTGTGGATTTCTGTTTTCTTCAGTTCCTCATATGTTCTACATACTAACTTCCTATCAGTTGAAGAGCTTGCAAATAATTCTTCCATTTTTTTTGTAGGTTAAATCTTCACCATGTAGATAGTTTCCCTTGCTGTGCAGAAGCATCTTAATTTGATACAATCCTAGCTGTCAGTTTTTATTTTTGTTACTTATGCTTTTGGGCTCTTACCAAAAGGCATTGTCTATACTGATGTCTTGAGATGTTTTCCCCATTTTCTGCCAGTATTAATAGGCCTTTCATTTAAGTTGATATTATTTATTTCCAAGCAGAGAGAGACAGAGAGGAGAGACAGAGAAAATGGGTGCATCCGGGCCTTCGGCTGTTATAGTTGAACTCCAGATGCATGTGCCATTTTATGCATTTGGCTTTATGTCTTTACTGGGGAGTCAAACCCAGGTGGTTAGGTTTTACAGACAAGAACCTGAACTGCTGAGCTCTCTCTCAAGCCCATGTTTTTTTTTTTTTTTTAATATTGCTTGAGATAGGAATTAAATTGCAATTTTCTGTAGCTAGATAACTGGATTTCCCAGCATTAATTGTTGAGAGGCTATCTTTTTTCCAATGTATGTTCTTATGTCTTTGTGAAGAATCAGTGGAGTATAGATACATTGATTTACTTCAGTGACACCTCTGTTCTGTTACATTGCTCTGTTACATCAACCTGTGTATAAGTTTTTATTCCAGGACCATGCTGCTTTGGTTAGTGTCGATTGCAGTATGTTTGAGATGAGGTGTTATAATACCTCCATCTTTGTCCTGTGTACTCAGGATTAGTTTGTATGATGTGAAGAATATACTATTTTTTTTTAAAAAATTTTAGGTGCTAGGAACTGAACCCAATTCCAGGAGAATGATTTACTCCTGAGCTGTACCTCCACAACTTCAGTGGTTCATTTGTCAATCACTATGGGGAGTATACGCATTCTAACAATATTGATTTCTTTTTTCAATCCATGAGCATTGGGTGTCTTTCCATTTTTTGTGCTTTCTTTAATTTATTTCAGTAATCCCTACTCTCATAGTCTTGAACTCATGATTTTCCTTCCTCTGCCTCCCAAATGCTGGGATTAAAGGCTTACACCACTATGCCTGGCTAAAATGTTACTGAATAAACATTTTTTTTTTGGAGACAGTGTCTCACATTATTGCTCAGGTTGTTCTTGAACTTATGACAATCCTCTTGCATTAGCCTCTAGAGTGTTAGGATTATAGGCATGAACCACCATGTCCAGCCTAAGCTTTTTTTTCCTACATGCAGCATCATGTGATCTGTAAATAGTTATAATTTAGCTTTTTCATTTCCCATTTATGTAGTTTTTTTTTTTTTTTCTTTTGAGGTAAGGTCTTGCTCTAGCCCAGGCTGACCTGGATTCACTATGTAGTCTCAGGGTGGCCTCGGACTCACCGCGATCCTCTTACCTCTGCCTTCTGAGTGCTGGGATTAAAGATGTACACCACCATGCCTAGCTCCCATTTATATAGCTTTTATTTCTCTCCCTTGCTTTATTGTTTTCTCTGCTACTTCCAGTATTAAGTTAAGAGTTATGAAAGTGGACTCCTTGTTTTTTCCAGATCTCAGAGGAAATGTTTTTAGCTCCCCTCCCCCAAGAAATATGATTTGTCTGTGAATGTGTCATATATAGTCTGTGTTATGTTGAGGTATATTCCTTCTCTATCCAATTAGAAGTCTTTATCATGAAGTAGTGTTTAATTTTTCCAGAGTCTTGTTCTGCATCTATTCAGGTGTGCATGTGTTTTTTTTGTCCTTCATTCTGTTGATATTGTACATTTGTTAATTTTCATATGTTGAGTTACTCATGCAGCCCTTGAGTAAATTCCATTTGGTCATTGTGTGTGATCTTTTTGATATGATGTTGGATCAGAGCTGCTAGTGTTTTGTGGAGAGATTTTCTCTGTGCATTCATCAGGGTTGGTGGATTACAGATTTATTTTTTTGTTGTGTCTTTATCTCACTTTGGAATCAGGGCTTCATAGCGTGAGTTCCCTTCCTCAGAAAGACCTTGCAATAGTTGATAATTGAGATACATGCCTACTAGAATCTGACTGTGTAGAAAGGAAAAGTGAATATTATTTATTCTTTGATTATAATTATGAAATTCATGCATGACATGCTAAATTAAAAAGGAGTTTACAAAGATACTTGGCTACACTTGCAAGGCTGAATTATTTTTGTTTTTTATGTATATCTTGTACTCTTCTAAAAATATTTTTTAATTATTTGCAAGCAGAGAGAGAAAGAGAGGGAGAAAGAGAAAGAGGAAGAGAGGGGGTAGCAGAGAGAGAAAGAATAAATGGTATGCCAGAGCCTCTTGCCACTGCAAACAAATTCCAGATGTGTGCTCCACTTTATGCATCTGGCTTTACATGGGTGCTGGGGGATTGAACCTGGGTTACTAGACTTTGTACTTTTATTCACTGAGCCATTCTGTCCTCTATTCCAATGGACAAAAGTGTATTTGATTCAGATGGTCAAGGGGAGTGGCTCTACCTCCCACCAGCGTCCTATTTGATTGAGTTACTGTTGTTTAAAGGAAGACAAGTCAAAGAACTCACAGCCCACATGGTCTTTTCCCATTAAGGAAGGCTACTGGCTGGGTTTGTTGGTGCATGCCTTTACTCCCATCACTTGGGAGGTAGAGGTAGGAGGATCAATGTGAGTTCAAGGCCAGCCTGAGACTACATAGTAAATTCCAGGTCACCCTGGGTTAGACTGAGACCCTACCTCAAAAACCAAACCAAAACCAAAACCACCCACCCAACCAACCAACCAACCAACCAACCAAACAAACAAACAAACAAAAGAAAGCTACTGGTTCTAAGTTGTTAATGCTCATTGGTGAGGACAAACTTTTTTATAGTTTTGTCCTTGATATCTCCCCCTTTCATCTGTGTGATGTTCAGTGAAATTGTCTTTAACACATAAAAATCTGACTCTTGTAGGAACTTAAAATTTACTGAGGAAGATATAACATAATCATTTGAAAAATTATGTTAGAATGGGAAGAAGTTTCCAGTCTCCACCTCTCTTAGGATTAGGTCTGGTGCCTCCAGAGAGGGATAGAGGCTTAGGTCTTATATTAATTGATGTCTACCTGCCCTCTAGAATATAACCTCATACAGCAGAGACTTAGTAGGCATATATTGAATGAGTGTGTAATATTAGCAAGCAGGAAGCATTTTATAGAGGCAAGTGGGATTTAAGAGGAACTCTATAGGTATATGTTGGGGGAGTAAGAAAGCTCCAAAATATATGGAATACTATTTGGATAACATGCATGGTGATGAATTAGGCATTATGGCAGACAGTGACATGAATAGACTTCCGAAGCCAAGAAGCCATGGTACATGTTGACTTCTAAACTTTGGGCTACTCTTGAGGAAAAAAAAAAGATTATTTGCATTGAGTGAATTGAATAAAACCATTTATCAGTATCTGCAAGGGATTTGTTCCAGGATTCTCCCTGGATATAAAAATTCACTTACAATATCTTAAACAATGTATATGTTATATAAATAGTTGTTATGCTGTATTGCTTAAGGAATAACAATAAGGAAAATAAGCCTGTACAGGATTAGTACAGATGCAATTAAAAAATATTCTCAACTTAATGTTTGGATCTGCAGATATGACATGTGCTGGTAAAGATCCTGACCATTTGAAATCAAGCTATTGTAGTTTGCTGATGTGTGTCACTGTTCTATAGCTGTGCCAGTGATAACCCTAAAATTACTGGAACTGTGTGGGCTGTTTCTCTTCTTTCTCACATGAGAGACTCCTGGCCTGAGTTACACTTGTTCATCTTTTAGTTGATAGTCAAGTTGCATGTGTTTGATATGTCTGGTATGTATGTATATGTATATGTGTGTGTGTATGTATATATATATATACATATATATATGCATATATATGTATATATATGTATGTAAATATATATACATATACATGTATATATGTATATATAGTATTTAAGACTATTTTAAGACTATGTATTTGTACATTAAAATAGGCATACAAAACTTAATAAAGAATCCTTATATATGTTGGACTTGGGGCTTACCTTTTGACTTCTAGTGCAAAGGGGGAACTATGATGAAATACATAGTTCATAGTGTTCAGGAGTTAAATATAAAGTCAGCTACCCAGGAACAGCCTAAATAGTTATGGGAGCTGAAAGAAATTTCTCCCATGAGTGCTGATAGAGAAGACTCTGAAAATATACTCTGTATTCCCTTCAATCAGTCTGTAGTCTTTATGTGTGTTTGTTTACCATTGCCTTTCACAAATATATTATAATCTATGCATTCAGGGATTGTACATATTTATTCTCACATCTCCATCTAGCACAAAATTTTATCTATATTAGGAGCTTAATAAATTATTTATTAAATGAAACAAAGAGTGGGAAAAAACTGGTGGTAAATGTACTCTGAGAGAAATGAATTAGTCAATTGGAAGGGATTTTTAACTAAGCATAGGCCTAGTCATACTGATTAACTAGCTATTAGAATGTTTGGCATGGTTACCAAAATGATTGCTCTAGTATCAGCTTATAGAAGACATTCTTCTCAATAATTAGGTTGCATCAGCTAGATATTTCATCAACTGGCTGTTGAGTTCACTGCACATTGGAAACTTTCAGAGTAGGTTTTATAATTTACATCTCACAAAGGTCAGAATTTAAACTTTATACTTAACTATATAAAATAAATTAGTTTTATTTTCTACTTAACTAAAATCAATGGAATATTTTTTTCAAGGTAGGGCCTTGCTCTTGCCCAGGCTGACCTGAAATTCACTATGTAGTCTCAGGGTGGCCTTGAACTCTCGGTGATCCTCCTACCTCTGCCTCCTGAGTGCTGGGATTAAAGACACGCACCACCAGGCCTGACAGAAGCTTTTTGTCTGTGATCTATGAATATATATGGGTATCATGATCATATGCATGTGGGCATGTGTGTGTGTGCACACGTGTGGAGGTCAGATGGCAATATTGAGTATCTCCCTGTGTAAGGTACTCTCCACCTCATTTATTCAGGCGGACTGTCTCACTGAAACTTGAGTTCATGGATTTAGTTAGTTTAGCTAGATATCTTGCCCCAGGAATACCTATCGTCCTCCTGAGCACTGGGATTTCAGGCATGTATCACCACACCTGGCTTTTACATGGGTGCTGGGAATGTAAGCTCAGGTCTTCACACTTGCATGATAAGCACTTCTTTCCAGCCCCTGGGAGGGGGTACCTTTTAAAATAAATCAAGACTGTTTCATAGGCATATCATCTAACTCGGCTAATGTCTGTGGAAGCCAAATTCACACATGTTAGTTAAATATGAAGCTTTTCTAGAAGAATTCTGGTGTTCATGTAAACCAGCTATCTGGCTAACTTTTCTTGCTTCCCTTTTCACATGTAGAGGACTATCACTCCTAATAAGAGAATGCATGAGTATATTTCCTGTGTTGGATAATTAAGGGTTTTGTCTTCCCACCCTACAGAGACACAGAATACAAAGGGCTACAGCTCTCCCTGGATCAGATCTCAGCTTCTAAACCCACCTTCTCCTATGCCAGCAGCTCCACGCCCACCATAACTGACAACCGGAAGGGGGTGAAGGCCCGGCTCTCTAGCTCAAAGTCAAAATCCAGGACATCCCCATACCCTCAGGTAAGTATGTGGCTATTTTGTAACTTTCTTTTCTTGTGACCTATTTTGATTCTGAAAAAAGTAGAAAAACTGTTTGGAATTACTCATCTGGTTTTAATAGATTTAAAACGTCTGTAAATCTGGAAGGTTTTACAAAGCTATCTTCTTTCTCTTCTTCCTTTAAAGTAAGTGTGTTAGTAAAATCTATGAAATGATCTTGTGGTTTATTGCATTTATATAAGGATAAGGAGGATTTAGTTGTTATAACTTTTTTGTTTTTTCAAGGACATTAATTATACCACCCCATGATAAACCAAGAAGATGAAGGTAACATAGTAAAATTAGGAAAATAAGAGCTTGACATAGCAAATTAAATTAACACAGGAATTGGAAAATAATAAAATAAAGTGGAAAAAGAATGAAGAATGCCTCTCACCATGAGATATGAGCACACATTGACTAAGACCAGATGACAGTTAAGAGTAAGGAAAGCAAATCTCTTATCCTGACAAGGTGGTGAGATGATGAGACCCAAAGGAAGTATTCTAGAAATGTTGCAAGGTACAGATGAGAGTCTTTGTTCATGGAGGAAAATATAGTGTTTTCTGATCTGTTTGTGATATATAGAAGCTAGGCTATGTCAAGTATATATGAGGCCATTTCACTCCCATCCTCCTTTGAGAGAGTTCTGGGCCAAATTTCTCACAGTTTCTTGAGTAATTCAGCAGATAGTTCCAAGGCCTTTTTAGTTATTTACTTAGTTCTTATTGGTTATGTTTTGTTTTTATTAAAAATGGTATACTGGGAGATACAGAAATGGTTATTTTCTTACTTGTCAGAGCTGTTATTTTGGTAATATGTTTGGCAATGAACAGCTGTGTACTATCTGAAGAAAAAGTGTTCATTGACTCAGTGGTCACTGAAAAGCTACAATTTGCTAGATTATTTTAGCATCTGGATCTGTGAAGTTGAGCAGACCATGACCTCTGTCTCCAGGAATCTTAGGTCACACGGCTTGAAATCTTCCTCAGAGAAGTTTAGGGTTTCTTTACTCTGACAAAATGGAGTAGAGAAGGTGGATGGAGCCTAGATGTGTTTTAGAGCTCTATTTCTGACAGGATTGCTGAGCACCATACTTGTGAAGTATTAAGAATCATGCCAAAGCGGGCTGGAGAGATGGCTTAGTGGTTAAGCGCTTGCCTGTGAAGCCTAAGGACCCCGATTCGAGGCTCGGTTCCCCAGGTCCCACATTAGCCAGATGCACAAGGGGGCGCACGCGTCTGGAGTTCGTTTGCAGAGGCTGGAGGCCCTGGCACGCCCATTCTCTCTCTCTCCCTCTATCTGTCTTTCTCTCTGTGTCTGTCACTCTCAAATAAATAAATTAAAAAAAAAAAAGAATCATGCCAAAGTCACTTCCACTGCCCATGCTGCTTTCTAGAGAATGTCTAATGAGGTGTATCTTGTACTTTGGAAAGTAAATTTTACTTCTTCCTTTGCTTCTTGGAAGGATGGGTTGTGCCGTGGAGTTAGCATTTCTCTTAAATATGTTGGAGTATGAGACACACAGCTGAAAGAAGAATTTAGGAAATTCTAAGTTCAGAAGCATTTGGTTCTTTGTTGTACAGAAATTAAGCACACAAAATCTCCCTGATGTATTTCTAAGACATCATTGCATAGTCTGTTTCCCTCATGCTCAGCTCTTAACATCTAAGTTTTCTGCAAGTTCATTCTAACAGTCTGTGTTCTTAAAAAATATCTTTACTTCCATTAGATGATTCCTTGTGTACAGTGTCATGAACACATTTGTGTGTGCATGTGCGTGTACATGTTTGGTGGGAAGCAAAATGAAAAAGTTACATATGTTCTGTAGTTTTAAAAAATAATTTAAAATGGAATACTATAAAACCACTCTGATCTCTTATTTTTCTCTTTCTAAATTTGCCTTCCCTCCCCCCACTATTGCATGGTGTTCAAAAATCACACATGTACACATATGTTGATCTAGGATTTCTCTAGTTTATGTGTGTATTCATTTTTTTGAAGCAAACCCAACAGACTGGCATTTTTTTAGAGAGGGAGAGAGAGAGAGAGAGAGAGAGAGAGAGAGAGAGAGAGAGAGAGAAAGAGAGAGAGAGAGAGAGAGAGAATTGATGCACCAGGGCTTCCATCTGCTGTAATTGGGCTCCAGACACGTGTGCCACCTTGTGCGCATGCCTGACTTTGTGCGTTTGTGTTATTGTGTGTCTGGATTATGTGGGATCTGGAGAGTCAAACACTAAGCCATTTCTCTAGCCCTGTGGTAACTTCTTATCCACATGTAGTCCTTAGCACTGTGTCCTTAGCCTTACTTCAAGTAGTAGAGACATACATTAAGGTTACTTAACATTTGCATGTCTGGTGAGAGTGCCTCTTGAATTGTGTTTATTTTATACACTCATGGTGCTAGATCAGTCATTGCTTAGTTCCTACTATGTGGGCTCCTCACCCATATGGGTCAAAAATGGAATTCTCCCTCTACATTCAAGGAATCACTGGTGTAGGCTGACAAGTAAATAGGTATTTGCAATTTAGTGTCAGGGGCTATTCCTCACCATTTCTACTGGAAGAAAACTTAGGAATCTGTCCTTTTTGGTTTTAATTCTTCAGAAAATTTAAAGAAGAAAAAATCCTCTCAAAAATGTTATTTGGTATAAATTGTTCTAGAATTAAGGAATAAACTTTAATTTTTATGCATTCATCATTTCTCATATCAGTTTCTACTCACCAGATGCCAGCTGGGGTTCTAGATGCTGCTGTGATCACTGTGGGAGGCGGGGGCATGGATTGGGTGAAGGTGCTGCAATATAAATAGTAGTGGAAGAGATGGCTTTACATTTTGCAGTATAGTTAGTGCAGGAAGTGTAATATGAGATGGTATATTCCAAGGGCTTTGTGAATAGTATCAATGAGTTAGGCTGGCTTATGAAGGTATTACTGACATGGTTTTGAGGGTAACATTCAGGGAAAAGAAGGGAAGATGGCTCAGAAGAGTAAGGTTATGAGGAAATGCAAGAATATGTTGTTAGTATGACTGAGTCTGCTGGTGGAGTGGGGAAGGTTGATTTCTCTGAATGAGGGAGTGACAAGTTTGGAAACAGACTGGGGCCAAATATATGTTAAGCCAAGGAGTTTAGAGTTGGATTTGTGGAGAAGAAAACTATTTTTAGTAGAACATGAGTGGGCTGACATGATGAAGCCAGGCAAATGGTTTAAAAGACCAACTTTAATGTGATATTGGTCTATGAAGACCTGTAGGAAAGATCTCTACTAAGGTCAAAGGCAGTACAGATGAAGAATTGGCTGACGTTCTTGGCTTCTTGTGATAGGTATGTTTTGATTATCATTGACTTACTTTGAATTTATTAGTTTATAACTTAGTTTCAGTTGTTAAAGCCAAATATAGTTGGAATTCCCTTATATGTATTAATGGATGCATAATAATGAGTAATTATGATGATGATGATGATGGCTTTAGTGTATTTAAGTTTAAAAGCATCTGCCCATTTTCCCAAAGTAGCCTGTACCTTTGTTTTGATATTTTTAACATGCAGATTTTCATCTAAGTTTTCAGAAGATAGTTGCCAGAGCAATAGGAAATCCACAAAATAATAGCTGTGCCTCTTAAAAGTTAACTCAGTGGTAACTTAATGATGCTGTTATTTATTAGGTCGTACATGACATATACTAGGCACATCTAACAAGTACTAACAGATGTTTACTAACTGGCAATCAGCATCACTGTGTTGCAGAATTATTTAGGCACCTTTTATATGAGCATTCAAGACATACACACACTATAATTCACTATCACCACATAGTTTAGGTTCAGAAGTAAATGAACTTTCAGGCCCTTTCCTGGAATTACATACCATTGGGAATGACTTTGGATTTGAATTTATTGTGGCTGTTTAATGAATGACTCTGTGTGTTACTTGGGATGGGGAAGGTCAAAACAGAATTGTTTTGAATGATAGAACATTCCTTATAAGAAATATTACAGTTAATTTCCAAAGGCTTCTTGTATCTCTACTGTGCAACTGTGCAGCAGTCAGTAGACTATATGATTGATATATTGCCCTGTTATCAGTCTTGTACTTATGAGAAGAGCAATGCAGTTTCATAGTTCTTTTGAATTTGGACTAGTTTTTGGACCAATTGTGTTTTAAGCAACTAGTCCTACTGTAATGCCAGTTGAAGGTTATCTTGCTTTGGTGTAGTCTGTCAATCATGAATAAACTGCCTTCTGATTTCAGAGATTCCTTTTAAAATTATGTTGGCATGTTTATAGTTGTATTTAATATAATCAGTGTGTGCCATCTGAGTTTGTGACAGAATACTGCTCTCCTTTTGCCTGTTCCCTAACCACTAGTAACCAATGTGTGTATCATCCTGGATAACCATGCATGCATTACACTGTGCATGCTTCTAGATTCTGAAAGTATTTAATCACTTGATATAGACACACTGTAACACTTGGAGGGTTTATTTCACATCTGTTACTTTAAGCTATCCCAACGAATCCTCTTAATTTTCATTGCCAGAAATCTGGCCTCCTTTTGGTGGCAGTAGGCACTCTCTTTCCACAAAAGTTTCTTCTGGCCCCAGTGGTACACTGGTGACTAGTACACCCGGAACCTGCTGTGAATTTTAAGTTGCAGAGGAAAAAAATACCAAGAATTTTCCCAGCAAGTAGTCCTGCAACACACAGTACTTTTATCACTGCCAGTATAGATATTCCTTCAAAGGGAAATGTAATCCTTGATTATTTGAAACAAAAATATTAATGTATTTGTACAAGAAACATTTTTCCAATAAATATTACATTATACAGGCTGGGATATAGGTCCAGGCCATGTATAAATTTAGGATTAGTCTCTCTCCTGTAGAAATATCAGGAAGCTAGTACAATAAACATGGCCTTGTGTGTGTGTGTGTGTGTGTGTGTGCGCGCGCACGCGCACATGTGTGTGCATGTGCATACATATGGAAGTCAAAGGACATCTTTCCTGTCTTCTACTTTATTTGAGGCAGAGTCTCTCTCCATCTTGCTATTGTTGTTGACTGCTGCTCTCAATGTGATCCTCTGAGCCCCCAGGAACGTCTCCCATCTCTACCTCCTGTCTTGCCCTCAGCATACAGAAGCCCACTATGGGGACTGGGAATCAAGCCAGGCCTAAGCAGAAAGCACTTTATTCACTGACCCATCTCCTCAGCCACATTTTTGGCCATTTGAAATTATCTTCACATATGAACCTCTGAGTATTATTTTAGAAAATATTTTGTTTAATAAGTTGAGACCTGTATGATTTGTTTATATTACTGCATTTATATAAACACCTGTGCTGTGTAAAGGTGAATGCTTAAGTCATCATACCCATGGTCTAGCTTGGGAGAAAAAAAACCTAATCTTTGAGAGAGGAAGTAGAAGATGTGTTTAGTTATGGGGCTTCAGGGCCACAGCTTCTGGCTGGAGGGGAATACAGTGTGGTCCAGAGTTGTTGGTTTCCTGTTCATCCTTTACTTGATAAATTTAATAAGGTTGGAATTACATCAAATATCTTTTTCCAACCACAGTGGTATAAAATAAAAAATCAGTAAGAGGAGAAAAATTGGAAAAGTCACAAATATGTAGAAATTAAAAAAGCATACTCCCAAATGGCCAATAAGGACTACTTGGAAAGATAAGGGTGCTCAATAGAATAGGTGTGAGGAAGAGGGACAAAAAGGGGTGTTAGGATGAGAATATGATCAAATTACAGTATGTTCATGTATTAAAATTCTCAATAAAATATTTAAAAATCTGGAGAAAACAAAAAATGCAAACAGAACACTCCAAAATATCTAGATATAGCAAAATATGGTCCTGAGGAAGGTTTATATATGGATACTTGTAATGTAAAAATAAGCATGGGGTGCTGGGGTGATTGCTGAGCAGGTAAGTACACTTGTCATGCAAGCATGAGGACCTAAGGTGGTATGAGAAGGCTCAGGTTTGATCCCTAGTAGCCATATAAAAAGGCAGGCATGATGATGTACATTTATAACCTCAGTTTTTTTGGAGTGGAGAGTGGATATGGGCCTTGCTGGTCATTCAGTTTGATGGAAAACTAAAGCTCTGGGTTCAGAGAGAGAAAACAATGGGGAAAGGAATTGAATAGGATACCCTATGTTCTTGTTTGGCATCTGTATACACACATGTGCATATACCAAACTAACACACATGCACACGAAATCATACAGGCTATACATACATGGCAAAAAAATTCTAGTGATTGGACATGGAAGCATGTTGTTAGCATTTGAAGATTATATTAAGCTACATAATAAAACCTTTAATAAAACAAGCATCTAGAGTAGAATTCAAGGTAGTGTTCTTGCCATTGCATTCAATCCCTAGCTATCCATAAACAAAAAAACACAGAGGAATGGAGGGATAACTTAGCAATTAAGTCTAAGAACTCATGTTCAAATTTCCAGATCCCACATAGCCAGACACACAGTGATGCAAGCATACAATGTTTCACATGCACACAAGGAGCCACCCACACCTGGAGTTCATTTGCAGCAGCTAATGGCTCTGGTGTGTCTATTCTCTTCCTATCTGCCTCTCTCTCTCTCAAAATAAATTATAAAAAAAATCTTAAAAAACACACACACAAAGGGGACTGGAGAGATGGCTTAGCAGTTAAGGCACTTGCCTGAAAAGCCTAAGGACCCATGCTTGACTCTCCAGATCCCACATAATCCAGATGCACAAAGGTGAGGCAAGGGCAAGACACACATGCCCGCTAGGTGGCGCTAGCATCTGGAAGTTGATTGCAGTGGCTGAAGTCCTGGCATGACAATTCATTCTCTCCCTCCTCTCTCTAAAAAATAGAAAAACACAAAGAATGCTGTAAACCTAACTTTATGCCTAAAGATGAAGAATAAAGAACAGAGTTAGCAGAAGGTTGGAGATAGTGAGGAACCAAATAAAGCAGAAAACAATAATGAAGATTCATAAACCTTTAGCTAGACTAATTTAGAAGAGGATACATGTAAATATGAAAAAAAAATGAAGAGGAGACATTACAACTGATACCACATTAATGTGGAGGATCTAAAGAGATTACTGTGAGCAATTTTGCACGAATAAATTGGAGAATTTATAAGAATATAGATGCATTTCTGTAACATAAAACCTACCAAGACTGACCCATTCAGATACAGAATATCTGCAGAGGGCAGTAATGAACAAGGAGATTCAATCAACAATAAAAAGCCTTCCAAAATGCCAAACCCACAACTACATAGCTTCACTAGCAAATTCTTTCCCACATCTAAAGAAGAAATAATGTGAATCTTTCTTCAAAATTGTCTAAGAAACTGAAAAGGAAGAAATATTTCTAAACTAATTTTATAAGGCCAGAATTCCAGTACCAATAATGAAATGACACTTCAAGATGAGATAATTTCAGGTCAATATTATTAATGAACATAGAAGCAAAAGTGTTTAAGTGTACTGGAAAGTTAAATTAAATAGCATATTAGAAAGATAATATGCAGTGACTGAGTGAGATTTATCCCTGGCATGCAAGGACAGCTCAAAATACAATCAACAATTGTGATTCAAAATACATATGGTTATCAGAATAAATGTGAGAAAGAATTTGACAAAATCTGGCACATTTTCATAATAACTCAACAAATTGTTTACATAAAGAATGTGCCTTAACACAATAAAATCAATAACACATAAGCCCACAGCTAACACAATACTTAGTGGCAAAAAGCTTTTCTTTAAATATTATCCATGTATATTATATTCATGTATTAAATTATCATAATGAAACACATTATTTTGTACAATGAATATACACTTAATCAGTAAAAAAAAAGTAAAAAGAAAGACCACAACCATGACAAGACAAAACATAAAAGTTTGCATAGAACCACAAAAGACCCTGAATAGTGAAAATAGTTTTGAGAAATAAGAATAAAGCTGGTGGCATGATACATCCTGATTTCTAACTGTATTATAAAGCTATACTAATCAAGATGATATATTACTATGAAAATAGAAATGGAACAAAATGCAGAGACTAGAAATAGATCCATTCCTATAGGTTAGCTAGTATTTGACAACCATGCTAAGAATAAACAATTGAGAAAGGATAGTTTCTTCAATAAATATTGTTGGGAAAATTGGATATCCAACTCAAAAGAGTGTAATTGGGTCTCTGTTGTACCAAACACACAAAGTAACTTGAAATAGATTACAGACTTAAGTATAAGACCAGGAACCACAAAATTTATGGAAGAAAATATAGGACCCAGTAACTGATATTAGTCATGTCAGTGGCCTTGTTTGGATATGTCACCAAAAGCAAACATAAGCAGACCTGCATCAACCTAAATTGCTCCAATACACTAAAGGAAGCAGTCGATACAATGAAAAAAATAGCCTTTGCAATGGCAGAAAATGCTTTCAAACCATGTAACTGATAAGATGTTAATCTATACAATATATAAAGAATTCAGTGTATAAGGAACTCGGTAGAAAAAGGTCCAGGAAAAATGGGCAAAGTGCCTGAGTAGAAATTTTTTCCAGAGATGACATACAAATGATCAAAAGGTAAACAGGAAGGTGGCCAATATCACTGCCAGCAGAGAAATGTAAATCTAAACTTACTTCTCTGATGATGGCTGGTATATAGCAGATGAAAGATAGAAACTGTTAAGATTGGAAGGACAGGAAATGCTGTGTGCTGCCAGTGTAATATAAATTAGTTCAGCCATTCTGAAGATAGTGGGAGAAGGGGTTCTTTAAAACAATTTAAAAATGGAATTTGACATAATCCAGTAAATCCCATGTCTTGGTATGTACCTCTAAGAAATGAAATCATTATCTTGAGGGGCTACTGTGAGTAAGCACAATACACAGTAGTGAAGAAATGCAAACAACCTAAGTGTTCACTGGTGGATGAATGGCTAACATCACTTTCAGTTAAATGGCAACCTTGCCATTTGTGACAAAATTTGAGTTCATTATGCTCAGGGAAATGTACCAGATGATGACAAATATTGAATAATTTCACTTGTATGTAGAATCTGATCATGTTAAACTCATAGAAGTAGAATAAAATGCTTGTTGTTAGAAGCTGAGGGAGTGGAGAATGAGATGTTGGTCATGTTAACCATGCTAAATTACATACTTCAAATTTACCAAGAGTGATCTTGAGTTTTCACATTAGACACTCACAAGTCATAAACTCAGAGAGATGATGGCTATATTAACTAACTTGAGTCTAGTAATAATTTTACAAGGTCTACTTATGCTACATTATTATGTTGTATACCATAAATTTGTGGTGTTTGTCACTAATAGCTCTAAAGGTGGTGAAAAGACTCAGATGTGTATACATATACATAACTAGGTAAAATCTACAGTTTTAGTTTTCTGAATTTTTCTGTACTTAGCTTCCAAAAAGGAAATGTAGGCCCCTCCTTTCATTTCCAGTCACCAGTTTAGAATGGATTTGTTCAGTGGAGGGCCTTCAAAACTTCAGTTCCTTTTCACAAAGTCACAAAATGATTGATCTTTCAGTATGCAGAAGCTGTTAATATGCTCACCAAGTAAACCCAGTTCCAGGACATGGCCAAGAGCATCTTGGGCAGCATTTTCACTGTATGAACCTAGAATAATGCAGCAGAGACCACAGGAAAGCTGCACTGAGGGGCTGGAGCAAGGGGCCCCACCTGTACCCACCTCTCCAATCTGACACTACAGGTGGACATCAGAGGGAAGTAACACATCAGTAAGGGACTGAAGTGGTCTCACTTATGGCTGAAGCCTACCATGAAAAGCAGTTGCTACTAAAATTAAAGCCACTCTGCTGGAAACACAGAATTTACCCATCAGGCTAAACCCATTTTTACTTGGTGTGTTCTTGGTCATCTACAGTAGAGGATGTGCTAAGTTAAAGGATTCAGTTAAATGTTTATCCTGTATTTGTTATTACCTGTTTAAAACTTCAGTGCAATGAAAATGTTTTAAAGTCCTTTAGGAATTCTCCTTTGAAATTACAAAAGGGCTAGATTGTGGATTTTATGGTTTGGAACAGCCCTCTCCATATGGAACCCTATGGGTGATTCCTTATAGTGTTACACTTGAGGAAACACAGCCCCTCATCTGGCATGCTGACTCCCTTCCAGCTTATGGAGATGCTCACCACAGCCACTTTTCTGTGAGAAAAATGAGGAAATGGAATCCTAGGAACATCTTTGCAACTGTGGGGGGTGGATTAAGAGAAGGCTTATGACATTTTAAACCACATTTGGGACATATTTTTAAAAAAACTTCCCATATTTCTACTTGATGAAATATATTAGAGGATTTACAGGTGTAAATTACTTCTTGTCAGCATATTTTAGAGTTAAATATGAAATATGGATTGAAATTTAAAACCAGTGTCATAATGAGTAATTAAGTATATATAACTGATTCAAGTCATTGAAATAATAAATGAAAGTATTGTGAATACTTTCCTAAATATTGATTTTGGGAAGCTGATGATTATACTATTTTCTAAGATGAAGGAAGAAATGGCCCAAATACTTAGAATTTCTAATAATTGAGTTCTGATTTAGTATTTGTTTTCAATTTTAATTACTTACATTATGAATAGATGCATTATTACTTAGCTTCTCTTATGAAATCTTCTTGGATGTGATTCAAGATTGATATCTTTTTCTCTTACAATATATTTATTAGTCTGAGAGTGTAGCATGCAGAAGGTTCTGGATTCCATACCCACCATCATAAATGTGTGTGTGTGTGTGTGTGTGTGCGTGTGTGTGTATGTGAGAGAGAGAGAGAGGGAGAGAGAGAGGGGTGGGGAGAGGAGAAAGAGGAGAGAATGTATGAATTTTCTATAAACAACTTCTCAGAAGACTTTTTAGGAAGGTTCTGGAATACTACATAGCTGTGATATATGTAGTATATAATCTCGTATGTAGCCCTTCTTAGGGTGTATTATATGCAATTTTTGTTTATTAATAATAACTTAGAGATGAAGAAGTAGCTGCAAAAATGACTAGCAAGAGAGCAGGAATGTAGAAAATAATTGCTACTTACTTTCTTTACAACTTCCCTTTTAAATTTTCTAGGTACTAAAATTTTTCAGTTGAGGTGAGCCTTATTGTTTGTGTGCTCTTTTAGTTAAATAGGCACACGGCTTCAGTAAGCCTCTCAGATTAGCAAATAACTTGCATTATTTTCATTTTATGAACCATTTGATTCTGACATGAGTTTTTCACTTACTCTATGTCTGTCCTTGAGAATCCACCTGGCACTTTACAGTGTATGTACGCTGAAGCTGTCCTCACAGTCAGCATGGCCTCTGTTCAAGGGAAGCATCCATTGCACTGGGGGTTACTTTAACAGACATGCCGTATCACTTTAATCTAACTCCTTCACCATCTGTTCTCCCTATAATGGTGAATGAAAAAACAGAACATATTTTAGGTTTCAGGGTTACATTAGTAAAAAGTAAGATAAAAGTGATTTAAAAGCATGCATATGTTCTCAGTACAATGCAGACTGCATCTGTGGCATTTTCTCTCATGGTTCAAACACAAATCAAGAGGAAAGCTGCTCATGTCTGATAGAGTGAAAGTTTTTCATGGAGAACAGGACTTCACCATCAGAGGGTCTCTTTATATATTTTACAGCTAAAAATGATAAAACCTCAATGAGCTGCCAGAGTAAAAATAGATAACTGTGACATCTACTGTGGGAACATCTGGCATTCCTCCTCAGCTTGGTCCTTGCTGCTATGTGCAGATGAATGCAGAGCACCTGTCTAGAGCATGCTGTTGAAGGAGCCATGAATCCTTGGACCGTTATTAAAAAAAAAAAAAGAATATCTATGGTACCACTGTGTCAGATTGCTTAGCAATTACAGGACACCACCCACGGGTATGAAGAGATGATTTACTGGGATGTGGAAGTAGGAAAAAAATATCCCTTTTGTATATCCATTAGAGGCAGGTCTTTGATGCCTAAAAATAAATAAATATATAAAATACAAATTATATAGAAATATGTAACATAAACAGATATTATAAGTCATATATAAGTACTAGTGGAATTGTAAGGATTCTGGAATTCTACCTCTGCCTCTTATACTTCATAACCATGTAACTTGGGGCAAATGTTTACTTATCTTAAGCCACATTTGCTTGACTGTAAAAAGATTGCTAAGACTTTTAAGATGCCAGCATTCAATAATACTACATCTGTGGAATCTTAGCATAGTGAATAAGAGATAACAAGCATTTCCTAAGGGAACTATTGTTATAGGCTTTACTTAGCATATGCAAATTATACAGTACTATTGTCTTTTACTCAGTTGTAGTTCATTTACCCTGCTTAACTTAAAATATTAAAGGAGAGACTAACATTTCCCTTCTTTCAACTCCTTTCCCTCTGTATTCAAGCATTTACCACTTTCTAACATATTAAGGTTATTTTCTATGCATTATTTATACTCATCCTAATATGAACACCTTGAAGAACAGAGAGCTTTATTTTTCATATCCGTTGGCAGGTTGACCTGAAAATAGTATTCAAAAAATAGTTTCCATTGACTGTATATTAAGACCTAATGGATGGCTCAGACCTTTAACCTGGTAAAGTACCAGTCTCTGGAATGGTTCTTTTATGAGCTGGACCCAGAGGTTGAGCTGGTGGGTAGCATTTGGTTTTGTGTTTTATGAAATCAAGAGCCTTCATCTGATTTATTTTTAAATACACAAATGAAATTCTTGTTTAGAAATTTAAATTTAAATAGCAGACTGGGGTTAATTAAGGTGTATGGTACTCAGAATGACAACACATTTTCTAAGAAATGAAAACAGAAGTTTCTGCAAACATTAATTTGAGTGAACTTTCTTTGATAGATGTAAACTAATTAAAATAGAAAATTCAGTAATTTAGTGGCCTGGCTTTAAATATGGGAGAAAGTTGTTATATTTTCATAGAAGAGCAGGTATCTAGGAGCTCAAAACATGGTTTTATTTCACTTGAATGGCCAGGGGAAATCAACCTCAAGCTTTTACATGGCCTCATTGATGACAAATCTTTTTTGAAAAATATTTTTTTTTATTTATGCATACATATATGAATGCATAAATGCCTACATATATTTGTGAAGAGAGAGATTAAGAGATTGTGAGTACACTAGGGCCTATAGCTACTATGAACAAACTCCAGATGCATGCACCACTTTATGCATCTGGCTTTGCTTTATGTGGGTAGTGGGAATTGAATCCTGGCCAGCTGGCCTTGCAAACAAGTACCTTTACTCCTGAGACAGATTCCCAGCCCATGATGATTCTTAATCTTCCATGGTCTTACCACCACATTCTTAGGCTTTTAATCAACATGTAAATTAACAACGTACATTTTAACATGAAGCATTGCTTTATCTCTAGTAAAACCCTGTGTTTAGGTAATTTGCTAGTGGTCTGGTGGTCTTTCTTTTACTTTTTTTTTTGGTCTTTCCAGGTAGGGTCTCACTCTAGCTCAGGCTGACCTGGAATTCACTTTGTAGTGTCAGGGTGGCCTCAAACTCACAGCAATCCTCCTACCTCAGCTTCTGGAGTGCATGAACCACCATGCTTGGTTTTCTTTTTCATTTGGAAATGATAAATTGCTTAACTTATAACATATATTTTATTTTTTAATTTTTTATTTATTTTTTTAAAGTTCTGAAAATATTTTATTTATTATTTATTTGCTTGTTTATATGCAAGGAGATAGAAAGACATAGAGATAGATAGATAGAGAATATGAAAATGGTCACTCCAGGGCCTCTTGCAATTGAAAATGAACTCCAGATGCATGCAACACTTTGTGCATCTCGCTTTACATGGGTACTGTGGAATTGAACCCAGGCCGTTAGGCTTTGTAAGCAAGTGCCTTTAACCACTGAGCAAATCTCCAGCCCAATTTTTTTTTGAGGTAGGGTCTCACTGTAGCCCAGGATAGCCTTGAATTCACAAGCAGTATTCCTACTTATGCCTCCTGAGTCCTGGCATTAAAGACATGCACCCCCTAGCCTAGTCTGGTGATGCATGCCTTTAATCCCAACACTTGGAAGGCAGAGGTAGGAGGATCACTGTGAATTTGAGGCCACCCTGAGACTACATAGTGAGTGAATTCCAGGTCAGCCTGAGCTAGAGCAAGACAACCAAAAATAAATAAATAAATAAATAAAAAAAACATGCACCCCATTGTCCAACTCCATGTATTTCAATCTCTTCTGTGCCTATAAAATGAATCAGAAAATAGCCTCTAGGTGATACAGTTTATAGGACCTGTCATTTTTACAGTATGGTTTTATGTTAACAATACTTGCCTATACAAGTGAAAGTGATTAATCAAGGACCTTTACATATTAAGTGAATGTCTATAGCCTTAATTTTTGTTTGTTTGTGTTTTCTTTTTCTTTTAGGAGTCAGGATCTCATTCTATAGCCCAGGCTGGCCTACTCATGATGATGCACCTGCCTCAGTCTCCAGTGTCAGAATCATAGGTCCAAGTCACTATACCCAGACTATGTTGTGTTATTTGTTTAATTCTCACTAATCCTAAAACATAGTCTATTCCTTTTCTACAAGTGGCAATCCTAATCCAAGCAAAGTGATCTTTTGACAGTAGATCAAGGCCTTCCCCCATTTGAGTCTAATACTAGTTTTTATTGGTATCTTTACTTTATAACTTTGAGCTACATTTTTATGTTCAAAGTATTAGCAATCAGTAACAAGAACAAAGATATTTGGGCAATGAAGTTACAGTTTTGTTAGAGCAAGTTTCTATTTCTTTAGAAAAGTGCTAATTTTATAAAGGGCTTTATCTGAAATCATTCTAAACAATAAGTTGATAGGATTTTTGGTTCCCAAATATTTATTTGAAATGATTATGTAAGTACACAAAGCTTGCAAGAGGACTCCAGGATATTCCTGCATACTGCAATTGAGCCAACAGTGCTTATTGTACTGTACTTGCTTTGTTATTTAAATTTTTTAAAATTTATGTGCAGGTGTGTGTGTGTGCGTGTGTGTGTATGTGTAGGTGGGCATACCACTACATGTGTGTAGAGGTTGAAGAACAGCCTACAGTTATTTGTGCTCCACCTCCTTTGAGACAGGGTCTTTTGCTACTGCAAATGAACTGCCAGACTGCAAAGGAACATCAGACTAGCTGGCCCATGGGTTTTGGATCTCGTGGTCCACCCTCTGTCATTGCTGGTGCATTGCAGATGCAAGTGCCCCTTTGTATCTGGCTTTACATTGATGCTGGGGAAGTGAACCCTGGCCAACAAGCTATGCAAACAAATACTTAAACTCACTGGGCATGGTGACGTACACCTTTAATCCAAGCACTTGGGGGTTGAGGTAGGAGGACTGCTGTGAGTTCAAGGCCACCCTGTACCTCAAAAAACCGAAAACCTGCTGAGCTGTCTATCATTTTTTAACTCTAACTCTCAGTTTTCCTTTCTTTTCCCTCATTAATTTTTTCTGAAGTTTTGGAGTAAATTATAAATGTGATGGCAACTTATGTACACTTTTAAATATATCTCAAGGTATATTTTGTGAGGACAAAAATATTCTCTTCATAACCATAGCACAATAAGAATTAGATTTTTAGGGGGAGGGAGGAATGTAGTACTAAATTGGCTACATAGCTAACTAGCTTGGATGTAAAAGATATTAAACACATTGTATCATATGACTAAATTCAATAAGCATTTAGATGGTGATCAGAAATGGGCTGCAGAGATGGCTAGTGGTTAACATGCTTACCTGTGAAACCTAAAGGCTCATGTTCAACTCTCCAGGTCCCATGTAAGCCAGATAAACAGTGACACAAGTGTGCAGGGTTGCACATTTGCACAAGAGGGTGCATGAGTCTGGAGTTCAATTGCAGTGGCTGGAGGCTCTTGTGTGCCAATTCTCAATCTCTCTCTCTCACTCTCACATAATAAAAGGCAGTCTGTTGAGCTGCCTCAAAAAAAATGAAATGGCAGTTTTAGTTAGTAGTGTGTTGATTTGAATGAAATGTTCCTCAAGGCCCATGTATTTTGAATTATTTGTGCCTTGCTGGAGGCATTTTGGAGAGGGAGCCTTGTTGGAGGAGGTGTGTTTCTTGGGTGCAGGATTTTCGGTGTTATGGCCCAAGCCGCCCTTGTCAGAGATTGGCTCACTCTCTTTGCCACCTTCCACCTGCTGTAATAGGCTGTGATTCCCAGTTTCTGCTTTGCCATGCTTTCCCTGCTATGATGAAACTTCCCCTAGAACTGCAAGTCTGAAAGAAACCCTTTCTTCCTATGAGCTGCTTCTGATCAGGTGTTTTGTCCCAGCAACGAGAAAGTAGCTGATACACACATCATTTAAAGGTACAGATTATACAACATCTGGACCTTCTGGCTCCATTTTCAAGCTGAGTGATTTGGGAAAAATTACTTAGCCTTGTTGTGTTTATCTGCTCAGGCTGCTAATAGAAGATACTGAAACTAGGCAACTTGAACAGCAGACATTTGTTCTTCAACGTTCTGGAACCTGGAGCGTCCAAGGTGAATGGCCAGCTAATTTGTTCTCATGAGGGCTTCTTGGTTTTCAGAGGCTGTCTTTACCCTGTGAATTCACATGGTGCCCAGAGACCACCTCGGGTTTTGTTTTCCTATGAGAACACTAATCCCAATATGAGGTCCCCGCCCTCAGGATCTAATTATCTCTCAAAGTCTGCACCTCTTAACATCATCCAATGGGTCTTTGAGCTTCAACATATGAATTTGGGGAACATACACTTTTAGTGAATAGTATTTTCTATTTGTTCAACTGTAAATTAGAGGGTTGTCAGGCAGGCATGGTGGCACACACCTTTAATCCCAGAATTTGGGAGGTAGAGGTAGGAGGATTGCTATGAGTTGAAGGCCACTCTGAGACTACATAGTGAATTCTAGGTCAGCCTGGGCTAGAGTGAGACCCTATCTTAAGAAAAAAATAAATAAATAAAAAACATTGCAATAAACTAGAGGGGTGTCATGAGGATTAAGTAATACATAACCATAGCACAATTAGCAAACTCAAGATAGTTCACATTAATAAATATTTTTTATTTAGCCTGACATTATATATATAATATTGAACCAGTAGCATTTATTTCCCTGCGGTCAATTTCCCACCCAGAATCTTGTACTGCATATAGTAGTCATATCTCTGTGATCTCCTGTCATCCGAATAGTTCCATCTTTTGGCTGTTTCTTTCATGTCACTGGCATTTGTGAAGAAGGATATCCAGTTCTCTTAAAAAACTGTTTCGTCAGTGTGTGTGCTACTTCCTTATTGTTAGACTGCAAGTCATCACCTTTCCCCTCTGGAATTCTTACATAAGTAGCATGATATCTGCAGACCAGAGGATCAGTCTTTCATGACTTGGTTGGGGATATTAATGTTGATCACCAGATCAAGGTATGATCTGATTTCTCTAGTTTATACTGACTGCTCGTTTTTCCTTTTCAATTAAAAAGCAATCTTTTGAGTTGACTGTTTATGACCCTGAAAATATCCTGTTTCTCATAAATTTACCTAGGTTTATCATCTATGATGAGTCATGCTCAAAGGGGTCTTTATTAGGTTGATTGTGAAATGCTTACTTTGCTTCTCAAACTGTGCTAACCACTTGATACTCTACTGTGAGGAAGGTCCCTTCTCTTTCATCTGTTTGCTTATCAGCGTGAACTCACTGATTCCTGTTGTGTGCGCTGTATTGTAATCATTTATTGCTGCTATTATTAGCTTTAGATTAAGCTTTCCATAAAGGTAAATGGGAATTCCTTAAAGCTTTTAACTTTTTTGACATATTCCCATCATTTTATTTTTTGAGCACTTTCCTACTTTGTGGTCACCAAGTAGTTTCAGATACCTGTGATACCTTCCCTACTTCAGCCCTGGAATGAATAGTTCCTTCAAGGAGCCCTCATCCCTTTTAGTCAAGAATGGTATTTATAAACAAAGATTCACACACTAAGGGTGCATATACTGCTGGCATGCAAGTGCCTCTGGGTCTTTTAGCAGATCAGCTGGGAGATATGCTTATATTTCCCTTCTCGATTCTTTTGTCCCCCTCTCCCCCTCATAGGTTTACATGTTTTCTGGTTTGTCCCTGGGGTTCTTTCTGCAAAAGCTAGGAGATATATATGTGTGTGTGTATACACACACACACACACACACACACACACACACACACACATATGTTTACTTTTATTTTTAACATGATAGATAGCATATTAGACACACATACACAAACACACAGACACACACACATATATAATTTTTTTTTTTTGGAGGTAGGATCTCACTGTAGCTCAGACTGATCTGGAATTCACTATGTAATCTCAGGGTGGCCTTGAACTCCTGGTGATCCTCCTATCTCTGCCTCCTGAGTGCTGGGATTAAAGGCACGCACCACCACATCCAGCTATTTATGTGTTCTTAATTCTCTTCCATGTGTGCTTTCTTTTGTTAAAAAGCAGCTACTTCTCCATTGTGCATTCTACTCTTCAAATAATATTCTGTATTTGAACATGGGGGTGATTTCTCTTTTTTAATATTATTTATGGATTTGAGAGACAGAAAGAGAGAGAGAGAGAGAGAGACAGACAGACAGACAGAGACAGACCGAGAGGAAGTAGACTGAAAGTGAGTGAAAGTATAGGTGTGCCAGAGCCTCCTGCTATTGCCAGTGAACTCTAGACACATGTGCCACTTTGTGCATCTGGCTTTACGTTGACTGAGGAATCAAACCAGGGCCAACAGGCTTTGCAAGGAAGCACCTTTAATCACTGAGTCATCTCTCCAAAATCATTGTGATGGTTTCTAATATGTGTCAATACAAATTGTGATGTCTTGTATATAATTATTTTCTGTCGTTAGAGCCATATTTGTATGGTAGCTTCTTAGAAGTGAGGTGCTTCTTGGTTGACAGGTAAGTGATACAGATTATAGGTGCTACTGAATTTCCTTGCACAAGGGCTGTTTGTGCATTCCCACTGACAATAAGTGGGGATAGCTGTTCCCCCAACCTGCCTACCTATGCATTGCCTGTCTTGAGTTGCTGCTAATCTGACAGCTTAGAAATATTGGTTTAGTTTGCATTGATCTTACTAAGAAGTTAAATATCTTTTCATAGAGTTTTAAAATATTTCTTATAAATATTCTGTACCTTTGAAAAATTTTCACTGTGATTAGATTTAGTTCTTCACAATTTTAAAACTGAGAATTGAATTTATGTTTCATTTTAATTGATTTAAATATTGAAACCTATGTATCATGTGGGACTGATTATGTACTATTTCTGCTATCCTTTTTCCAGAAATCCTGTAATTTAATTAATGTAATACATATTTTTTCATTTGCACAAAAAGTTATTATAGTTTTCTTCATATTAAAATAATTTTGAATTTTTATTTTATTTAAATTTTAATTCATATTTATTAGCATGTTAATTATAATATTTCTTTTTAATGAAATTTACTAAAGTTTTCTTGTGAACTGACAGTTGATCAGTTGTGACAAACAAACATGTGGACTGAGAAGTTTTCTTTTTTATTATTAGTATGTCAAATTTGATATGCAGCCATCAAATTCAACAGATTGGGTCTGTGTGTAAACTCTTCTCTATATTTTAACTTACTTGACTTGTCTTATCGTAAGAGTGGTGTGCTAGTCTCCTATATAAAATACTTCTATCCATTTTTCTTTTTTCCTTACATTTTTATAGTTTCTATTTTATATAGATAGTATTGCTATGTTAGTAATAACAGTTATGTGCTTTCATTGTGAATAGTGGCCTTTAACAACAAAAACACCTTTTGTTTTGTTTCACTTAATGCTTTTTAAACCTGAATTCTGTGTTGTTTGACTTTAAAATCCAGCTTTCCATTTCCTGTTTATATTTGCCTTGTTTATATTGCACTGTATTGTGAATCAAGTTGAAAAGCCATATTAACTGATGACTCAGGCCTAGTCATACTGATTGACACAGTTGGGATATTTGATTTAACACTGTCATATTATTTTTGTTCTTATTTTTAATTAGTAGGTTCTTGCTCTAGCCTAGGCTGATTTGGAATTCACTCTGTAGTCTCAGAGTGGCCTTGAACTCATGATGATCCTCCCACCTCTGCCTCCCGAGTGGTGGGATTAAAGGCGTGCACTACCCCTCCTGGCTGTCATGTTATTTTATATTATGTTTACTTTATTTCCTGTGGCATATTCATTTGTTTTTCCTGATTTATCCTCATTGCTGTTATTTAACTTATTTATTGACAACCTCCATATACTTGACAACATACCGTGATTATAATTTCCTCCCACAACCTTACCTTCTCCCCTACTCAAATCCCCCCTCCACTTCTTTCCAACTAGTCTTTGATGTCATCATTTTTTTCTTCCTTATTATGCAGGTTAATTGCTATTGTTTTCTTTTTTAATGTTTATTATTATTATTATTAACAAGGTGTTTCAAATGGATACATCATGTGTTGGTACCCTCTTTTCCCTCATCCCTGCCCCAATTCCATTGGGGACAGTCCCCAGTGGGGTTGCAGGTAATCCCCATGAGGTTGTGGTTTATGCATTGTGGGAGCAGTAGTCAGTTATTTTAGGGGGAAGGGAATGCCTCTGGACATGATATCACAACCTGTGGCTCTTACAATCTGCCCCCTCTTCAGCAAAATTTTCTGAGCCGTGGGGGGTGAGTTTTAAGTTTACTTCAGTGATGAGCTCTTAGGAGCCTCTGGATCTCTGCTTTGGTAGGTGTTGAATATCCTCAGGGTCTGTCGCCTACACCCTGGTGCTGGTACAGCATGTAAACAGTACTCTTGCTTGTCTCCCAATTCCTCTGTGGTTTCAGCTGTGGCTTGGCTGAAGGGTGAGGGGTAGTTTATTTCCTTGGATCTTGCTCACTTCTGAAAAAGAAGGACAGATTCTCTAATGGAGAATGAAGTCAGCATAGTTTAAGTGGGATGAGCATTATTAATTTAGAAAGAATTTGATGTATGTAACCTCTCTTTTAGCCAAAGCCTAGTGAGATCTTGACACTGGAGAACATGATCTTTGTCTCCATGGGATTCTAATATTTAATTTATGTATTTATTTGAGGGAGAGAGAGAAAGAGAGAGAGAGAGAGAGAGAATGGGTATACCAGGGCCTCTGGCTACTGCAAACGAACTCCAGACATATGCACCACCATGTGCATCTGGCTTATGTGGGTACTGGGGAATTGAACCTAGGTCCTTAGGCTTCACAGGGAAGTGCCTTAACCACAAAGCTATCTGTCCAGCCCCATTGCTATTATTTTTAATTTATTTGAGAGAGGAAGAGAGAAAGAGGGAGAGGGAGAGAGAGACAGACAATGGCACATCAGGGCCTCCAGCCACTGCAAATGAACTCCCAATGCATGTGCCATCTGGCTTATGTAGGTCCTGGGGAATTGAACTGGGGTCCTTTGGCTGTGCAGGCAAATGTTAACTGTTAAGCCATCTCTCCAGCCCCCCATTTCTACTTTTATTTTCACTTTTTATTTAGATATAATTGTAAGTTAATATGAAAGCATAGCATGCAATTTGATAAAAGTATAAATTTACATACAAGTTTAGCAAAAGAAAGAAAGCCTTCTATAACTACTTCAAATAACCCAACTATGTAAATTGGCAAAGAATTTCATTATACATTTCTTCAAAGGGAATGTACACTGGCCAATAACTACATGAAAGATCATCAGCCAAAGACGTGCAAATGCAAATCAAAATAAAATATCTATCACCTCATACCCTCTAGGATGGCTATTATAGACTCACACGAATATGTGTGCATGTTTTTGCACTTGTGTGCATGTCTGCACACATGTGCGCGCATGCACACATGCACCCAAGAGGAAGCAGTAAGCATTGGTGAGGTGCACAGAAGTCAGGCACTTGTGTAGTATTGGGAGAAACGTATATACAGTGGTAAGGCTGCTTTAGAAAGCAGCATGAAATTAGAAATAGTATTTCTATATGATCCAGAAATTTTACTTCCGTTTGTATACCTAAAAATACTGAAAACAGGGTCTTAAAGATGTATGAAGCAGGGTTAAGGATATAATCAGAGATATCTTCATATACTTATTTATTATGTCATCATACCAAAAGGGTGGGAAATCTTAAACAAATGAATATAATAAATGTGGTATAAACAAATAAAGGAATATTGCTCAGCCTTTAGAAAAAAAGGACAGTTCTGACACATGCTACAACATGGGTAAACAGTGAAGTTATCCATGAATACTGAGTAGATTGTTGAGTATTTATGAGTTGGCTAAGTGAAATAAGCCTTTCACAAAAAAGACAGATAATGTCTGCTTGCCCCTGCGAGAGATCTGGATAATTGTCAAATTCATAGTCATAGAAAGTAGAATGGATGTTGCCAGGGGCTTGGGCAAGAAGGGAAGAAAGAACTCTTCAGATTTGCAAGATGAAGATTTCTGAGGTGGATTGCAGTCCATACATTGTGAATGTGTGTAACCCATTTAACTATATACCTAAAAATGGGCAAGGTTGTAAGTTTTACCCACTCAAAAGTAATCTTAAAATAGATTAAAAAGAAGCTAGTAATGGCAGTAGGACAACTGTTATCGAGTATAGACCTTCATGTACAGATTTTTGTATGAATATAGTTTTCTTTGGGATAAATGACCAGGATTGCATAGGGTCATTGCACATCTAAGTTTTTAAGAGTTTTAGAGTATTGTTTTATAATTTCCATTTGTAGTTAGTTATTTAATCAGAACTGTATATATTTCCATATTCATACAGGGATTTATTTTTAAATATTTTATTTATTTAAGTATGAGAGAGAGAATGAGAATGAATATGAATGGGCACATCAGGGCCTCTAGCCACTGCAAATAAACTCCAGATGCCTGTGCCACCATGTGCATCTGTCTTACATGGGGGTGGGGGGTCAAACCTGGGTCCTTAGGCTTTGCAGGCAAGCGCCTTAACCGCTAAGCCATCTCTCCAGCCCATACAGGGCTTTAATATGGAGCTCAATTTCTTCCTTACTTCTTGGTGCTTCACGGACTGCGATCTGTCAAGAACACATTTTCCTGTTAGCTTGTGAAAAGCCATGCTTTGAATTGATAATGGTGAGGTGGAAGGTTGCTTTTTTTTTTTTTTTAATCTTACTGAATCAGTTTCTTACTCTTCTTATTCCCACTGCTTTGTCTCTGAGGAACAAAATGCATTCCCACCTTACCTTCTTCTCTTATTAAATCATAACCTTTAAATCCACTGCTCCTTTTTTGTTCTTCTCACATTTAAGGTCCTCCCTTGACTGTGGACAGTGCCATGGACCACTGAACACTGACCTGTGTCTGTGTTCTGGTACACACACTCTTTTATACTTCTCTTTCTGAGGGTGATTTTGGCTGTGTGATGAGCTCTTTTTTTTTGACCCATGGATCTTAAGCCTTTCTTTACCCTGTTACCCACAAGTTTTACTTCAGAAGGCTTTTACCTATATGTAATTTGAAGTCAGTCTTGTTTTCTGCCTCCTAAGAATAGTGATTTTGTAGTTACATGTGACATAATTTGTACTTGAACTTACAGATTTTGAAAGGAACATAGGCCTGGCAGGAAGTAGTTTGCCTTGCCCTTGAAGGTCTCAGAATCACATGGCTGCTCTTATCCTTTATATGCTAGAATGGTAATAGTTTATTGCCCAAATGCCATCATGTAATTTCTAATAAAATGGTATCATAATGGAATTCACAGGGAAAGTTGGCATTATTGTAAAATTTTCACACTTTATAACTTTTCATAACCATGGCAATAAAAATTCTTAGATTTGGGTTGCAGTTCCCAGTAAAAATATTATTTTACTTTATTTATTATTAAGAAAGATTTTTTGTTTATTATTTTTATTTATTTATTTGAGAGTGACAGACAGAGAGAGAAAGAGGCAGATAGAGAGAGAGAGAGAATGGGAGCCCCAGGGCCTCCAGCCACTGCAGATGAACTCCAGATGTGTGCGCCCCCTTGTGCATCTGGCTAATGTGGGTCCTGGGGAATTGAGCCTCAAACCAGGGTCCTTAGGCTTCACAGGCAAGCGCTTAACCACTAAGCCATCTCTCCAGCCCAAGACATATTTTTTAATAAAAATTATTTATATTTATTTGAGACGGGGGGTGGAGAGAGAGAGGAGAAAGAGAGAGAGGGAGAGAGAATGGGCATTCCTGGCCCTCTTGCCACTGCAAAACAACTCCTGATGCATGTGCCATCTTGTGTATCTGGCTTATGTGGGACCTGGAGAATTGAACCTGGGTTCTTAGGTTTCACAGGCAAGCGATGTTACCTCTAAGCCATCTCTCCTTCCCTTGAGACAGTTTTAATTGTGTAGCTCAGGCCAGTTTTGAACTTGTAATCTTTTTTTTTTTAAATTATTTATTTATTTATTTGAGAGCGACAGACACAGAGAGAAAGACAGATAGAGGGAGAGAGAGAGAATGGGCGAGCCAGGGCTTCCAGCCTCTGCAAATGAACTCCAGACGTGTGTGCCCCCTTGTGCATCTGGCTAACATGGGACCTGGGGAACCGAGCCTCAAACCGGGGTCCTTAGGCTTCACAGGCAAGTGCTTAACCGCTAAGCCATCTCTCCAGCCCTGAACTTGTAATCTTTTTGACTCAGCCTCCCAAGTGCTAAAATTACAGGTCTGTATCATTATGCCAGGCTACAATTATCTTTTTTAAATAAATGAAATATAAGGACAGGCATAGAAATCATAAGCTTTAAAGGGCAATACATAATTATCATATAGAATATTAGAACTGAAAGAAAAGACAAAGTTGAATGTGACCAGTTCATAATTTTCACAGAGGAAGCTAGAGAACATGAAGTGAGTTAACCAAGGTCACCAGGGAAGTTATAGGAGGAATAGGCCTGGAAACAGGTTCTCTTTCTTCTCTGTCTGAAAAACCTCTTCAATTATGTGACCATAACTCTGGTTCAACCTCCGGTAGAGTACTGTCATTATGACCTTGTTCTTGTTAAAAGAAATTAAATCCTCTACTCAAGAGCTTGTAAATGTAAATGACAGAAGTAGAGCGAGGAAGACCAGGAGCCCGCTTCTGCAGAACTCTTTCTGTGTTTTGTCTGTCTGTCTCCCTGTCTGCCTTCTTTTTTTTTTTTTTTACTCAAGTCTTCAGATCACCTGAAATATTTCAGATTGAGCAGTGATGTTGTAGCATTCACACCAGAGTTTGTGTTCAATGTGGTTCATTTTAAAGAAGACATTTTGGATCAGAGTTTCAGTGGTATGCACAGTACAAGTTCACATGCTTTCTTTAAGAAGCAAAAATTTACTGCTAGACTTTTCCTCTATAACTTCATAGCAGTTTAAAGTCTTGGTCTAAATGACTTACCCAACTTCAGTGTGCTGAGTATCTCAGGACAGTATACTTACTGTAGTAGCTTTCAGGCTATTGACAAGAAACTTATCCTTTAAATTCTTCCTTGGGAGCTCTTGAAGTGTGCACCTCGTGTATGCTAGGGTTGGATTCTGTTGAATTTTCTCTGTGAGTGAAGGACAGACTGCTCTTCTCTGCTGCGCCCACAGCACTTTCCCATGTACACTCAGGGAAAGCTTTTCCCTCTCAACAGGGCTCAAAAATCTTGACTGGAGTGCTTGAAAAATAGGCCTGGTTTATACTTTTTTATAAAAACAAGTGGAGTCCGGACACCTCCTACCTTGGAACAGCACTGATGGTCTGAATCTCCCAGAGGCAAGGAGATAGATGTTGCTATGACAGCACACAACAGTAGCACTTAGATCCCTACTTAGGCAGGCCAGGGGTTGCTATCCTGAACGTGAAGGTGCTCTCTTGTGGGAAGAGGCTGGTGTGCACAGAGAGCAAAAGCTGATGGCCTGTGGGAGGGGTGTGCAGAGGGAGCTAGAACTCAGGATGTTTTGGTGTCTTCCATAGGACAGCCCAGCAAGGAAAAAAGTTGGACCTTCTGTTTGTTTTCTAATGGAAAATGTTGATAGCTCACATGTACATATACTATCATGTACTTTCTAAGCACATGGTAAGTTCTCAGTAAATGACCACTATTATTATTATAGCAGGCAATCTCTACTCTTACAATCATGTTGACAGAAATTATTTTCTTTGGGAGGTTTTTTTACTTTCTTGAAATATTTTTATTTATTTGCACGCACAAGTGTGCACGAGAGAGATATTGTGGTTGCACTAGGACCTCTTGCTGCTGCAAATATACTCAAGACACATGCTTCACTTTGTGCATCTCGCCATATGTGGATATTAGGAAATTAAACTTGGACCAGCAAGTTTTGCAAACAAGTACCTTTAATTACTGAGCCTTGTCCACAGCCCAGGATTTTACTTTTTGTTTCAACATCTGACCAGATAGTTTGGGAATAGGTGAGCAGTGTTAATTCCGGGACTACAGTGCTTGTGTCCACTACTGCCATGATCCTGTGTGGAGCTGCACTTCAAAACATGAAGTACACCCAGCTTAAACTTGGGAAGCCCCTGCAAATTGGATTGCACTTGCATTAGGGAGTCACTTATTAATTATTATTCTACACATTCAGCAAAGCAGAGTTAATAGTCTAACAGAATAGGTTTTATCTTGTTTCTTTAAGAAGAAACATGGAAAGCAGACAGATATACAGTAATTGGAATCTTTCTTTAAGCCACACTTTGTGTCGTGATGAAGAACTTGGATTTGGATCTTGGTTCTGTAACTGCAAAAACTCTTTTCTGACAACCAAACGGATTTTTCTATACAGGCATCATCTAGTTCCAAGTGAGTGGTGCCTGGTGCTATAGTGAGTCTTACTTCGCCGCCTCAGGCCAGCATCTCCTGAGGGTACTTTAGATGAAAAGCTGTTTTTATGGTTTGTTTAGCTAGTTTATTTATTCTCTCCCGCTTTGGTTTTAGTACTCAGGCTTCCACACAGAAAGATCGGAGTCGGATCACGACAGCCAGTGGGGAGGAAGTCCCCTGACAGACACCGCCTCCCCGCAGCTTCTGGACCCAGAGCGGCCAGGCTCCCAGCACGATGCGTCCTGCGCCTACCGGCAGTTCTCCGACCGCAGCGCACTCTGCTACGGCTTTGCGCTGGACCATTCCAGGCTGGTGGAGGAGAGGCACTTCCACACCCAGGCCTGCGAGGGAGGCCGCTGCGAGGCAGGCAGGTACTTCCTGGGAGCTCCGCAAGCGGGGAGGGAGCCCTGGTGGGGCTCTCGAGCAGCCTTGCCCCTGACCAAGGCTTCCCCCGAAAGCAGAGAAGCTTATGAAAGCAGCCTGCCACACATCGCCTCGGTGCACCGGATCCAAGGTAAGAGGGCCAGGAGCCTGGGATGTTGAGCCCTGCTGGAGGTGGCGGGTTGAACACTGGGAAGGGGGATGGTGGTGCACTGAGCATGGTGGTTTTCTCTTGTGATTTACATATCTGAAACTCACACCAAAGGGATTTTAAGAACTAAGTCCACCCGGTGTCTTTAATTTAGGTAATGTTTGTAAACTATATACATGGCAGGTAGAAAAAAGCCCCTACTTTTCATTTTAAAAATCATGACAAATAGAAATTGATTTATAAAATCTGTTGAACTTGTGGTAGTATTTAAGTTTATCAGTATTTCCCACGCTACGCGGACTTGCTTTGCCTCTAGGCATATTCAGGCAGAGAGGTCTGTGTGGTGCTGTTGATATTTGGAAAGGCTAGTCTTGGTTCAACTATGGCTCATGTCATGGTTGTTTAGCCTCTTTGGGAATTAAGTAGTACCTGTCCCTTCATCTCTATGACAACCACAACACTCCTTTGAGAAAGGATGGAGCACTTCACAGAAACCCCTGGATTTTTCACTAGGAATTGTTACATATCCTTACTAACACAGGAAATGGACGCTACAGTTAAAGCTTTGATTGTTGGTCCTGCTTTCTTAATTCAGCTCAAAGCACCCTGACCATCCAGGCAGGTCTTTGAAACCTCCCTATTTCATTTAAAGTTATGACATTAGGGGTCTGGGGAGATGGTTTAGTGATAATGGCATTTGCTTGCAAAGCTTGCAGGCCTGGGTTCGGTTCCCTAATGCCCACATATAACCACATACAAAAAGTAGCACCAGCACCTGGAGTTCATTTGCAGTGTCAAGAGACACTGCCATGCTCATACATATGTAAATAAATAAAACTTTTTTTTTTTCTTTTAAAGCCATGGCATTAGTATTGCTCTGAAGGCTGAATTAATACTTTTGTCCTTAGGCTGAGAAATGTGTTAGATCATGTTGTCTCTACCCTTAAGTCTCCTGTCTAATGCTACTGAGACAATTGGTAGCTGTTTCCATTCTTGCTTTTTCTGCATTTGCTTTAAGTAAACAACCCACTATGAACCAAGGGACATTTTGTCAGTCTTGTAATAGAAACACAGGGCACAGGGCAATTGCTTGCCAAAAAGAGAGAGAGAGAGAGAAAGAGAGCAGCAGAAATTCCGGCTTAACCTATGTGGTCTGGGAGAAAATATTAGAAGTAAAATAAGAAGAAAAGAGAAAGAATAACAATTAATGGTGTGACTCAGGGCTTTTCTGCTGCATGAATCAGGATACAGGTTTCAGATGTCCCTGCCTCTTTTTCTTCTTGCTTTTGTGTATTGATTTTCAATTATTTGCAGAACAATTTGGTCTATGGCATACATTTTGGATGCATTATTCCTCTGTATTCAGTCTCCCTCTGTAGTTTAGAACAAGTTGTTATAAAAATTGTTAATATTTATTCCTTGTTTCAGAAACAATCTAAGATACCTGGGTGTATGTTTGATTCCCTCTGAAGCTGATATGCTAATTGCTACTATTGACAAAACAGTGTTTATATTTTGATTATGACAACATAGTATCTATATCTATATTATCCATACATACACATATATGAATATGTCTAAACTCTCAATTGTCTAAAATGTTAGTGCTTTAGTGTAAATCTACTTATGATACATTAAGCACTGTTTTAGTGATTTATTTAAAACAGATTTATTTAAAGTAGTTCAGCTTATGTATTGTCTTCTTCAGACTCAAGGACAGCATTTTTCTAAGCATTAATTTAACATGACAATGTTCTAGCAAACAGCACAAACCAAATTTTATTCGTCTTTCTTTCATTATTTGAAGCTGGGCAGGTCTAATACTATACATACAGGAAAAAAAATGTAACCTTTCTATTTCACTAATTGGCACTCACAACTCATGAATTACTTTTTTTCTGAATGAGGTTTTTCTTCTAAGAGACTTGTTACAAAATTTACATGCACTGAGAATTCATTGATTACATATGAGTCCAGGAAACATGAAATTTAGTATCATAAGTTGATTCTCTGTTGGTATAGGTCTATGTTTATTTAAAAAATTACATTAAAAATTATATATATAAGTTTTCTTCTGCATACTGAACATAGCTTTCTTTCTTTTTTTTGTGATGAACTTTGTTACCACTTACTTTTTACTTTTTCTGACTTCTAGGGCGAGGTCATTGGGATGAAGATAGTGTGGTCAGCTCTCCAGACCCCGGGTCAGCTAGTGAATCAGGTGACCGATATCGCACTGAACAGTATCAAAGTAGCCCACATGAACCTAGCAAAATTGAAACTCTGATAAGAGCCACCCAGCAAATGATTAAAGAAGAAGAGAACAGATTACAGCTAAGGAAAGGCCCTCCAGAGCAACTGGCTTCCATTAATGGAGCAGGAAAAAAACACTCCCTCTGTTTTGCAAACTACCAACAGCCCCCTCCACCAGGTGAAGTGTGTCACAGCTCTGCTCTTACCAGCACTTCACCATGTGACCACATCCAGCAGAGAGAGGGAAAGATGCTGAGCCCCCATGAAAATGACTATGACAACAGTCCCACTGCACTTTCTCGGATAAGTAGTCCCAATTCCGACCGCATATCAAAATCCAGTTTGATCTTAGCTAAAGACTACATACATTCAGATATGTCTCCTCATCAGACAGCAGACCATCCTGCTATCTCTCCAAACTGTTTTGGCTCTCACCGGCAGTATTTTGATAAGCATGCTTACACATTAACTGGATATGCCCTGGAGCACTTATATGACAGTGAAACCATTAGAAACTATTCCTTGGGCTGTAATGGCTCACACTTTGATGTAACTTCCCATCTAAGGATGCAGCCAGACCCAGCACAAGGACACAAGGGAACATCTGTTATAATAACCAATGGAAGCTGATGTTTTTTTAAAAAGTATTTTGTTCTTCAAGGGTGTCTGAAACATATTTATAGTTTAATGCCCCATTATCAGCATTTGCTATGCTGCAGATTGTTAGAGAGGATAATTTGAGTTATTGGTAATTTGACATGAGTTCTTGTGACATCAAAGAAACAAACATGGCACTAGCATTCAGGGTTGTACACAGATAATGGAGCTTAAGTGAACATAGAAATTGCCCCACTAGTTATACAGGAGCCAGGATATATACCTTTGAGTTGAAAAATACTCATGTAAATTAAGAAAACATCACACCACATGGAAGGGTTGATGAAGACATTGTGCTGTGACAATCCAGTAAAACTCTCACACACAGACCACTCACCATTCATAAACTGCTTTGTACACTTGACTTGCAGAAATTGGGAGAACATACCATAAATGCACAGAAATGAGTATCTTTCCTTAACTCTACCACATTAACCTCTTGAAGAAATGTCAATTTCCAGAGACCAGAGAGATATATCTTATAAATTGGTTTCTTCTTTGTGACTTCACACTAGTCAGCTTATTTGGCTCAAGCATAAATTAGAGAAATGGTTCTGGCTATGATACAAGAATGTGCTTTCACCTGGTATCCATTACAAGCAATCAGGAAGTGGTGATTTTCCACCTTAGTTTTGAGCTAGACAAGGACCAGGATTGCATTACAGTAGCAGTAAGCGTTTTCTTAAAGCATTGCAGTGTCACAAGACACCTCAGAAGTGTGATGGATTCAGACTGAAATAGTTTAGTGAAGAATGAAAAAAGTAGAATATCTTTCAAAACAATTTAAGGCTCAGAATAGGCAAATGACGCATTTAGGGCTTGCTTATGAAACCCACTAAATAAGAAATTCAAGCTAATTCACCAAGAAAAAAAAAACATGCTGATATGTGCAAAAATAACTGAAGAAGACCTGTAAAGTGCTACGTGACAGCAGTATGTTTTTGAAAGCATTTCAAAGCACAGATGTGCCAATGTGCCAGCATGTGGAAAGCCTCAGGAGGTGTAGTCTAAGATAAAAGACTAGGGATATGGACAAGTAGTTCAAAGGGTGAGGGGGTCTGATGCTTCCAAATGTTCACTTTTTTTGCTGTTTTTAAACAATGAAAACAACACACTTGCTCATATGGCTATGTGGCACAGTAGAAAGACCAGTGGACTAGATGTCAAAATCTCTAGGTTCCTGTCTTGACCCTGCCTAGTACTTAATTTTGAGGTCATAAATGCATCATTCACCATGCTTGAGCCTGGTTCTCTGGTCTGAAAGGCAGTTCTGATCATCTGTGGTTCTATGGCTCATTGGGGCAGTGGAACTTGTAAGTAGTTCTCTGCTGTAAGTTGTTAAGTCTGGTTGTTCTGGATTTTTCTGTTCACACGCAGAGGTCTAGAAGTTTTGCAAGTTAAGCATGTAGACTCTTTCAGGCAGGGATAGTTATGATCAACTTTCTCTTAGATACAGCCAGAACATAGCTGGTAGAAATTTATGAGGGTAGAAGAAAAATAATAAGATTTGTTTAATGTGCTAGTCTCTCATATTCTCTGCAAAATGACATATATGATTTGGGACTTGCCACGATTTCTCATGCCTATTCCTCTTGTCATGTTCAAAGTGGGAAATGTGCTGGAATGACTTGGCCTAATTCAGAAACAGAACACGGCATTGGACACTCAATGGTTAGTGCTGTGTGTTCATCACTGCATACAGTTACTTGGCAGTCCATAGTTGATGACAATCTGTCTGGTAATAATTTGAGAATTGAGTACTACATTGTTTGTACATAAGAGAAGAGGCTACATAAAATTAAATAACTTTCTTGGGGGTGACACAACAATATTTGTTGATATAAATGAAGAAGGGCAATTCAGTGAGAAAAAATGGTAGTTATATATTTTCAAAAATGTTTAAGGCTAAAGAAAGGCTAAATTTTGAACTAGGTAAGCAAAATTATTCAGTAATTTTTAGGAACTTTTGGGAGAAACTCATGGGGTTATTTAAAATGAATTTGATCAGTCTGAAACATGAAGTGAGGTTTTAGAAATGGTCAACTTTTTACAGAATTCTGTAAATGAGGAAATATTTCACATGCATATATCTGATGAATATGGTATGTTTTGGTCAGGAAGTCTGAACAGGTAGGTTCTACTGATGGATATATCTTAATATGCTAGGGACATACTAAGAGAATGAAAAATAAAGAACCAAGGAAAATTAACTGATTGTAAATAAAAGATTGTCACTAAAGAAATTCAGTGGAATTTTTATATGGAAGATAATTTATATAAGGAATAAATCCTGCCCTCCATAGAGAGGAGCTCATCAGGGGAGCAGTGCTTCTTAGAATGGCATAACAAATGTTTTTAAAGGAAGACATAATTATCTAAATTGCATTTTTATTAAAGTTTTGATAGCTCTATCCAGCTTTAAATATATTAACCATCTATTTAATTAATTGAATGTCAATAATTTTGTAGTAGCAGTTTTATAACATTATGTACAATGCCATATAGGCTTACAGCTTACAGTGCTTTGCAGTATCTCATGGTTATTATAATTGATCCAAAATAAGCTGACATTGTACAGCAAGGGAGCCTCATACTATTCATGTAGACATGTAAAAATATACGTGTAACCTACCTTGTTTTGTTCTGGATAGGAAAATCTTGTCTCCTAAAGACGTTATCTATGCCTTTTAAAATTATAGGATATAAAATGAATATGCTCCAAATGACTGAATCACTTAAAATTAAACTTAAATTGGCTTTAGTTTTAATCTTTGATTCCCAAACTTTGCTAAAATGCTGACAACATGAAACTTGATTGAATAGAGAATGCTCATTCTTTCTGATATTAGCAAGAATATTTGTGTTGCCCATTTATTTGATTTACCTTAGAAAATTGGATAACTAATGAAAATCAGGATTTCTCCCTTTTTTATTGGAATAATTCTGTTAAAACTGTTATCGAGAGCATACAGTTTTGATGTTCTATTTTTTTTAGATGCATTGTTAAAGTGCAAGTCAACATACATGTGGGTGTCCTTCAGTTTTCACAATATCCTGAGTCTAACATGCTAGCTTCCAAAACTGTACCTGCCTAAGACAAGACACTGTAACAGCATTGGACAACATTCAGAACAAGACAGGATGCGGTTCATGATTTGCCTTTGGTGTTTATACAGAACAACCACTTGTTACTTCCTTGTTATATTTTATAGGGCTAGAATATTTCCACTGAGAACTGTTCTTAATTCTCTCTCTACCCTGCTGCCACATGCTGCCTTTGGGCAGAGAATCCCACTTACAATAAGCTTTAATGGAATTTTCTAGAAAGGATACTATGTTCCTGTTTTCTTTTTTAATGGTGGCTGAAGTTCAATCTAACACAAGAATATTAGGAAAATGTGCATTGATATTTTTAAATAAAATTAGAAAGTTTTCCTCACAAGATCTAGGCTCAAAAAACTTTGATAGAATATAATATAAAGAGGCACACAGTACAAATCTACTATTTTACCATGTTTTCTCTCTCTACCCTGTCTCTGATTCTGTCTCTTTGAAGAGCAGGAGAACTGAATCTTATTATGCTATTTGGTGCAAACTACTAGTACAGGCAGCACTAGGGTATAATAGAATGAAAGTTGATAATAAGAAATCTGAATAGTTGAGATTTTGAGAATCATTCACTTTGCCTGGTGGGCTATCTCACATTATAATACAGTCCTTCTGATTTACAAATTTTGAATGCTCAGATCTGCTTCACTAGTCCACTCACTCATAGATGTAGACATGTATTCAGTTTCCTGAATGGCTTGAAGAATTTAAGTCCTGCAATACTCCAGATAAATAATTCAACTCTCATGTTAGTACCAGATTTTGTGAACAGGCATTAAAGCCTAGACAACTAATGGCTGGTTTTTACTATAACACAAAGCATGCTAAGTTTTAAATAAGTGGTAAAACAGCTTTGACACATGCAAAATATACCATACATAGAAAATGTTCTTGGCGAGAATTTTGTCAAGTGCTTATTTCTTGTGTACAAAGGTTGTACGGGTAGTACTTAAACCCCAAAGGTGAGATGGTAGTCCCTTCCAAATAGATGTTTGTTTAGAGTTCCTTCTCTAAAACTGTATGCAGAAAGTACACACAAACACACGGGGGAAAATAACTTTTATATCACCTTGAAGATTTTAAAAATGTGCCACACAATTATATTCATACATATTTATGATGGTTCACATGAGAAATTAGAATTTATAATTTGAAACTAAACATTTTCAATTTATTTATTAAAATTTTGCCACATTGGAATTGGCTTTCATAAAACTAGATGAGAAAAGTTTGTCCTAATTTGCTAATCCAGTATACATTTTATCACTGTTAAATTTATGCCCAACAATCCCGATGTGTTTACATCTCAAAAGAAATGGAATTAACATGGGAAAATATTTACAAGTACAGTAATTGGTTTTTGTTTTCCCCTCCACAGGAGAATGTTTAAAAAAACAAAGCATATGAGTAGGCTCTTCAAAAAGGATAAAATATTTTATGTTTGTTTTTTTGACTGACATCCTATAAAAAGGATTATATTTGTGAGAGAAGATACTTATTGCCAATATTCCAAATACCATTTCACAATGTATAGTTTTTAGTGATATTGTAGTATAAAGCTGTAACTTGAACTTTTACTTTGGATTGTAAAGTAGAAAATATTAGCTATGTCGATGATATCTTGCAAAGTGTTCCCATTTATAATTATTTATATTGTAAATAGCTTTCTGAAGTAAATTTGAAGTTAATGTGCATAAAATGTATTTATTATGTGAGATTTTTGGTTTAAAATATAGTTACTGATACACAGTTTGAGTCTGAAGTATTCATTGAAAGAATAACCTCAGTAGAACAAAACAGATTTGTCAGCCAGGAACTATAAATACACAAGCCATTGCATGTATAGATTTGCACTCACAGTGATTCTCCTACCTTTACCTCCTAAGTTCTGGGATTAAAAAGCATGCACCACCACATCTGGCTCATGTATAGATTCTATTGGAACAGGTAAGTCCCAAGAAATACACACATACACATATACATGGGACTCACGAATAGAAGCTTACATATATGTACATCAACTATGAAGTGATGGATTTGAGGTTTTAAAAATATTTTTATTTATTTGTGTGTGGGTGAGATGGAGAGAGAGTATGGGCATGTCAGAGTCTGGTACTGCAAGTAAAAAACAAAAACAAAACAACAACAAAAACCCATGTGACGCATTGTCCATCTGGCTTTACATGGTACTGGGGAATTTAACCTAGACCGGTAGACTTTTCTTTCAAGTGCCTTTAACCACTAAGCAATCTTCCCAGCCCGGGTTTGAATTTTATAAGGCACTGAAGCATGGGTTCTTAGTGTTTTATCAGGGCATTTGAATCAGCACATCTTACTACATTTTTCTAAGTAAAGTAAAATATTACATTTTGATGTTCAAGGGGAAAAAAGACCTATAAACATATGATCTATAAACATAGGATCTTAAGATGATTTTGTTTGCTGTCATTTAAAAGCACATTGGGGCTGGAGAGATGGCTTAGCGGTTAAGCGCTTGCCTGTGAAGCCTAAGGACCCCGGTTCGAGGCTCGGTTCCCCAGATCCCACATTAGCCAGATGTACGAGGGGATGCACACATCTGGAGTTCGTTTGCAGAGGCTGGAAGCCCTGGGGCTCCCATTCTCTCTCTCTCCCTCTATCTGTCTTTCTCTCTGTGTCTGTCGCTCTCAAATACATAAATAAAAAATTAAAAAAAAAATTTTAAAAGCACATTGAAAAAATCCTGTGTAATTTTGTTTTGGAATCCAAAGTATTTTTAAAATTCAAAATTAGTAGTTTAAGTGAAACAAAAGTATTTTCATAGTGCTTCTCATGTTTTTATTCCTCTAAGAATTTATTATTTATCTTGATGTGTTCTAGAAATTGTCATTGGCCAGTTCAATCAACCAGTAGTTTTTATTCAACAAAATGTTGTCATTGGTATTTTGCTGATCTTTTTTTAAACAAAGCTAGACAAACTATCAGAATATCATAACTTAATTAGATATTTTTCAACATTATTAATAAAATATTTGTTTGAGTTCTTTTGATTGTGAAGACAAAACTGCTTTAACCTATCTCATTGAAATAACTTTGCTTCCAATCTTATTCATAATATTTATTGAATAGTGTGTTTGCTTCCCTCACAATAAGAAATACTTAAGAGAAGCAATGGATCCTGAGAAAAGGCTTACTGTCACTCATCCTTGGAGGTTTCAGACCAAATTATTTGCTCCTGTTGTGCTGTGCTCAAGCCAAGGTGGTGCATCATGGTGGGAAGCATTGGGGGGACAAAGCTGCCACTTCTGTATCTGGGGAACAGAACAAAATCAAGTGAAAGGAGTATCTGGAGCTCAGGTCATGCCCCAGATGACTGCAAGACTTCATGCTTGGTCCTGCCTTTTATGACTTTACCCAGTAGGGCCAAGATGGGGTCTAAGCCTTTAACCCCGGGTCTTCAGGTGGCATTCAAGATCTAAACTCTAGAAGATTTTTTTTTTTTTTTTTTTGAGGTAGGGTTTCACTCTAGCCCAGAATGACCTGGAATTCACTATGTAGTCTCTTGCTGGCCTCATACTCACACAGATCCTTCTCGCTCTGACTCCAAGTGCTGGGGTCAAAGGCATGCACCACTGTGCCCAGCTCAGAATTTTTTGTGTGTCTCAGATTGGATAGGAAGCAACACTTTCATTGCAGAGTGTTGTAACCATAAAAGGCACTTATCGATTTTTTAAAAATTTTCCTTATTTGTGAAAAATGTGCTTTTTATTTTTTAATTTCTATTTTTTAATTTATTTGCCAAGTGGAGAGCAAGAGAAAAATATGGGTGCACCAGGGCCTTCTGCACTGAAAACAAATTCAGATGCATGTACCACTTTGTGCATCTGGCTTTACATGAGTACTAGGGAATCAACCCAGGCCTTCAGGCTTTGTAAACAAGTACTTTCAACCACTGAGCCATCTCTCCAGCCTCAAGCTATACTTTTTAAATAATCATGAAATTGATGACCATGTATTGAGGCAGTAAACCAATTTCAGAACATCATAGCAATCTGAGTAAGGAGGTTCACTTTCCATTGTAGAAGAAGGATTCCACTATTCTCCTTGTCATCATTGAAGGAACTGACTCAGAATCATTCAGTAACAGAGATAGCAAGTGGTGGAGATAAAATTTGAACCTTGAAGTTTGCTATGAAACATTACCTTGCTTCAGTCTACTTAAGTAAAAATAATTACTATGATAATATATCTATTGAAAAACATTGTCTAAAATGTAGTTGCATGAAATTGATCATTAAGTCAAGTAAAATTGTACCCACAGTCACCTCTCTGTATGGCCTGAATGCTGGTGTTGCTTTCAGTGATTTCTGATTACCAACCTTGAAAATGACAGGCCAGCCCTGTGGTCTCCTAGCACACATTTTACCTTCCTCCTGAATGAATACTCTGATTTTTAAAATAATTTTAAAAAATATTTATTTATTTATTTATTTATTTATTTATTTATTTATTTATTTGAGAGAGTGAGAGAGGGGAAGAGGGAAAGAGAGAGAATGGGCATGCCAGGGCCTCCAGCCACTGCAAATGAACTCCAAATGCATGTGCCACCTTGTGCATCTGGCTTACATGGGTCCTGGGGAATCAAACCGAGATCCTTTGGCTTTGCAGGCAAATGCCTTAACTGCTAATAACCTCTTCATTCCCTGATGTTTCTTTTATATAGTCATGATGCCAAGAAAAATCTAGAATACGGTATGCCTATAGATAAATTATTCTTACAGGTTTTCTATGACATCTGATTGGTTTTACTTTATTTATTTATTTATTTTTGTGATAAGGGGGATTAAACCCAAGGCCTTGTGCATGCTATGTTCTCCCACTATTCTGTGTTCCCAGCTAAGCTTTTGGAGGCATTTTCAATTAACAAAATATAAATGGCTTAAATAGTAATTGGAAGCTGTGTACATTTTCAGGTTATAAACCCAAATGAAAGTATTACATTTTTGTGATAGTTCTGTTTTATTTCTTGGGAAACTTTCCTTGTTGGGATAAGTCCATCCAAAGCACCCTTACTCCAAACTAGATGGGTCAGCAGTGACTGCTTTAGTTAGGGGCTTCTTTTTGAGAGCACTCTGCATTTAGATCTTAAGGGGCTGTTGACACTCTCACATTATGTCACCTAGAGGAAGGCTGCTCTTCAAAGTACAGATGATGCCTGTAAGGTGTCTTAAGCAATGTGAGTACTTGTTTGTATCGGCCTATCTGCCAATGCCTTGGTAATCATGACAGCCGATGGGCTGGGAACAGAGGCAGCTTTCCAGACTCAGCCACTAATCCATAGTCAGGAAGATCAACTCTCTGTAGTACTTTTTGGTCTTTTTCATAATTTTGCTTTAAAACTTAATGTGTACTATATTTCCAAATGGAATTTGGTACATAGTAGGGAAAATGTAAAGAGTACTGACTTGAGCTTTTGTATATGATCTCTGCTTTCTTAGTTTCCCCCAGGCCAGACACCCTTGTGGGGAGTAATTCCATATGGGATCCTTACTTGAGGGCCACGTAAGTAAACCCTAAAGGGAGTCCAGGCAGTATCTGCAGAGCCATAAGGAAATTATTCTCAGTTTTGAGTAAGAATTTTTTCTGATAGCTTTGTTTTGAATATGTCTTAAACAACAAAACCCAGGGTCCTTTATGGATAAGGTCTCCAGGATTCACATGGGAATGGATAAGTGGGATCCACCATGAGAAATCATTGAGACAATAATAGTCTCATTATTCAGTGCATTTCCACATTTCTAATTTCCAGTTTCAGCTCCATGTTAGTCATTTGGCTTATTAGTGAGGCTAGACAAGGCTTGTCTGTGATGTTATGCTAAAAACCCATTTTTTAATTTAAAAGGTCAGGGGCACATTTTCTTCATGCACATTTGCAATTCTGTCACATAATTAAAGATTTCCATTGCTAAGAAGTTTCTTTTTTTTCTCTTTTTTTCAGGGTGGAGAAGAAAAGAGGCTTATGCTAGTAGATTTTACACTTGCAGATATCTACTAGTCACACTTCTTGTTTAAATACCTGCATCTGCCATTAATTAACTTTGGTAAATTTCCTACTTGAAATTAACATGTGTAGAAGGTTTCACTCAATGTAAGACATAGGATGCATTGTTTCCGAAATTTGTTTTCCTTGCATGGACACTGATGCTACGCTACTTAATGTCACCAAAGCATAAAATGGCTTAAGAATTCTGTCACTCCTCCATATGTGTATATATATATACACAGATATCATGACATTCTCACACATTCCAGAATTAACAATAACTTGTGACCAACACATGCCTCTTTGTGTTGCTAATGTTGTGAAAGTATTTTTTCTGATAGTTTCTTCCTAATCCAATTCACTTTTCTTTTCTTTTTAGTTAGTATATATTAATTATACAAAGTAGTGGGTTTCATTGTGACGTTTTTGTATATTTATGTAATCTACTTTTATTATAGTTACTACCTCTATTGGCTTCTCATCCCCTTCCACTCCTTGTCACCTTCCATATTCCTAATAGTCCCATTTTTATTTTCTTCTAAATTCTACATATGGGAGGAAACACATGTCATTGTAACCAGAATGCAAGAGCTGGCACAGCCTGTCACTACAAAGGCCAATGAGCAGAGACAACTTGAATGTTAACTGTGTTCTTTGTTCAGAGAGCCTACAGTCTAAGAAGGTAGTACACTCACATCTTAAACAACCTGCCTTTCGCCTCATGTCATGTCATGTCATGTCATGTCATCTCATCAACTCCAGCCAGCAAATTTTAGGAAGCCATTCAGGCTAGGTGTTAGGGCACTAAGGTAGGCAGTCATTTCAGAATTCAGTCTTGCCTCTCTGACCAGGTGTTGGTGTGGTTTGAATGTGAAATATATCCCATAGCATTTTACATTTGCACACTTGGTCCCCAGTTGGCAATGCTGTCTTGGAAATCTTTAGGATTACAGGTTTTAATTTAAAGGAAATGAGTATTAGGGACAGGCCTGGTCTCACTTGCTGTGTGCCATCTGCTTCTAGATTCAGATACAATGTGACAATGCCTCAGATTCCTGCAGCCAGGCTTCCTGCTATGATGAACTGTGTTTCTTCTTCAACTGCGAGCCAAAATACACCCTTCCTCCCTTAAGTTGTTACTTGCCAGGACTTGGTCATAGCAATGAGAAAATTAGCTAATTCAGGTGGTCAGCCACATTTCTGAGATTTGTGAGGTGTATTCTCTCATTCTGTGGAGGTTTGGGCTCTGGATTTTAATTTTTCTCAGAATTTCTTAACATTAATTTTTAATAGCTTAATGTCTTCCGTATCAGCCTTACAATCCAGGGTAACCTTGGCTATTGTGTGTGTGTGTGTGTGTGTGTCAACTTGAAACAAATCCTAAACAGTGAGTATATGCTAAGCTATTAATGTGTATGCACACACATTCCTTTCTACAATATATAATAGGAATGTCTCTTTAATACAGAATATAGAAGTGCCCCTATCCGTCCTACCATCCCTTACCAATGCTTGTATTCCTGAGTCTGGCTTCTTGTCCTTAACAGTATGATCTCAAGTTCTATTCATTTTTCTTGCAAATAACTTAATTTTGTGGATAGGTGACTACAAAGGAGAATGAGATTGAGCATGAAACTTTCTCCTTATGACAGAGCCACCCCATCATACCTCAAAAGGGCCCCGGCTGAAATTGAAGAAAAATTGGTGAAACTAGCAAGGGTGCTGTTTTTCTGGTGAACCGGGTACCAGCACAAGGGGGAAGAAGATCAACACAGAGAAAAATCAACTCCTACCAAATCAGAGAGCCAGAGACCCAGAGGTCTCCAACACCTCATCACTGAAGCAGACCAAAATGAACCCAACATGACTCAGGGAAATTTTGCGGAAGAGGTGGCGGAAAGAATGTCAGAGCCACATGTTGGGTCATGATATGCAGAGACATTTATCCTACCCATAACTGAGGGCTAACTCCACAATGTATGACCCATATACCTCAACAAGGAGGGGCCAATGGGAGTGGGTAGGTCATGGATGAGCCTAATAATGGTACCAAACTGACTGTATTTGCTGAATACAAAATTAATTAATAAAAAATTAAAAAATCTTTCTTCTAATGAATTAAAGTCCTAATGCCTTCTTTACACTTTCTCCATCTTTAACTCTTTTTTCCACTCTTTCTCTCAGTTTCAAGCATATTCCTTCCTAGATTTTAAATACAGTGTGTCTTGTAGAAACATCTTCACACACACATACACAAACATACTCCCAGAGGAACCCTACCTTCAGTTCTTCAGATCCTTGTTGCTGAGCTACTCTTGGTTCAATATCATAGCAGCTGAGTTAAATTCTAAGAGCAACTCAAACCCTATTCTTAGTTGATGTCTGCATACATTTTAGCCCTTACCTCCCTGAAATAATTCTGTATCTTTTCTCAGCATTTCAAAAATATATCTGTATACTCTTTCTTCTTTCATACCTGCTTGCATTATGGAAAATGATTTCTCATTCTAAGAATAACTCTTCTTCCTGTGATATTGGCCTACTGACACAGTTGTCTCTTTTCTCTTTTCATTGCACCTTAGTTTCTGCTTCTGGACAAGTATCAGTCTCACAATGTTTAAAGGACACCAGGAATTATAAAAAATTCAAATAGTCTTATTATTATCTTCTCTTTCTCTTCCTGTTATCAATAAAGATTTTTATATGCTACATCATACTCTCTATTTTCATTTTAGACACAATTTCAGTTAAAGATCTAAATGTTTTAAGCCATTCATTTTAATGAGCTGTCCCTTGTACAAAAGATACCACCAATTCCTCATTGTCATTCACATGGTATTTTATTTTTTAAAATAGACTCATGTAACCTAGGCTGGCTTCAAACTCCCTATGTAACTGAAAATGACCTTGAACTTCTGATCCTCCTGTTTCTACCTCCTGAGTGCTAGTATTTCAAGACTGTACATCTCTGCTTAGTTCTATGCAGTGCTGAAGATTAGACCTGGGGCATCATTCATGTCAGTCAAACACTCTACCAACTGAGCTATATCTCCAGCCCTCACATAGTATCTTGACCCCTTTGGTCTATAAGTGGTACTGCAATGTAGTTTAGATCATTGACCTGGCACATACTTAGCCCTCATAAAAATTAAGAGAAAAGACACATTAACACACTTGCTGTAGTTACCTTCCTTTATATTTATTTATTTATTTGATAGTGACAGACAGAGAAAGAGGGAGGGGGGGGGAGAAAATGGGTCTCCAGCCACTGCAAATGAACTCCAGATGTGTGTGCCCCCTTGTGCATCTGTCTAACATGGGTCCTGGGGAATTGAGCCTCAAACCAGAGTCCTTAGGCTTCACAGGCAAGTGCTTACCCACTCAGCCATCTCTCCAGCCCACCTTCTTGTTGCTGGGACAAACACCAACCAGAAGCAGCTTTTTTTCAGGCTTATAGATTCCACAGGGAGCTCTCTTGTGGTGGAAGCAGCTGTTTCAATTCCAAAGTAGAGACTGAACCAGCACCAGCAAGCACAAACAGCCAAAGCTCAAGCTTTTGGTCTACATACCTAGTAGAGCAGGACTCAAGATCTGCCACCAGTGACATACCTTTTCCTGCAGAGATCTGCCTGCTGAAGATTAAGTATGAAGCTTAATTATAATTAAGAAATATCTGAGACTAGATAGGGGAGATACATTTGTATGGAAACATCTCAACACTAGAAATGATGACTGAAGTGAATGAGACACAATGTCTGTTCTAAACATCATACAATGCAATCAAAATAAAATGGGGAAGCAGACTGTGAATGAGATAAAAAATGGAAATCAAATTTTAAGTACAATTCTGAGATAGTGACATATACCTCAACATGAGTAATATAAAGGTTTTTCATTATTTGTTTCTTTGAGAGGGTAAGAGAGAGATAGGGAGGGGGGAGCTAGTTGATTGATAGATTAGATAGATAGATAGATAGATAGATAGATAGATAGATAGATGATAGATAGATAGATAAGAGAATGAGAATGTATGGATACATCATGGCCTCTTCTGCAAAAGAACTCCAGACACATGTTCTACTTTGTGTTTCTGATTTTACATAGGTACTAGGGAATAGAACCTGGGATGGCAGGCTTTACAACCAAGATCCCTAAAAAAGGATAGGCTTCTGTCACAGCATTTTATTACCCACCTGAGGTAAAAGGTAAGACCCTATTGCTGAAGACACCACATACTGCCAATAGAACATCTAGAGACCTGGCTGAATCTGGAAGGAAGCCAGTTCCCAGATTAGCCCATATAGTGCTGGAAAGTGCTACATGAACTGCTGCAGGAAAATGGCCAACAATATTGTGAGCAAAGAGGGAACATTGCTATACAAAAGCAACCAGCCTGATAAGATGTACATATGTTTAATAGCTCTCTGATTTGTTAAGAGATCCCCTCAGTGGAAAGAAACCCATAGCCGGAACTGGGAACCAAGTCAGAAACCTACGGAGACCAAGATTATGGATTCCAACCAAAAGCTTCTACTAGTCTGGCCAAAAGAGAAGCTATACCCATCAAAATCTCTCTAAATTAACAATGCTATACCCTTTAACCTATGCTAATCTCACTCTCCATTGGAGGATCTGTTTTATTCTTTTTCAGAAGGCAGCAAGAACCAAGGAAAACCAAAACCTATCAACAAAAAAAGAAATTTGACTACCTGTCAAAAGATGAACCACTCCTCACACATCTGGCCAGAGCCCAGATGAAATAAGAGGAATTGGTGAGATGAGCAAGAGTGCTGCTTCCATGGTGAGCCCAGCAACCTGAGCCAGGGTGAAGGAGACAGACACTGAGCATGCTCAAAAACAGACCAAAGCAGAAATCCAGAAGCTGCTGCGAGTTCAACACCAAAGTAGACTTAAAACACACCCACCAAGGCTCAGGGAATTTTATATAAGAGGGAGAGGGCAGAAAGGTTGTAAGAACCACAGGGTGGGAGGAAATACACAGCAGAATAGGGGCAGAGAGGAGGGAAATGATGGTAACAACACATGTTGTATCCATACAAAGTTTCTACTTACTAAAAAAATATTTGAATAGATTATATTTGTTTTTTTTTTTCAAATTTAATAGTTTTATTTACAGTGGTATGTTAATATCTAAACTACATACAAGTTTGTTTGGGAGAACATCTGGTAGAGAGGACAAACATTTCCATGTTAAAGCTTTGAAGCAAGATTGCATGATGATATTATAAATGCCTTAAAGTAGAAGTTTGAAAAATATGAATTTGGTTATTTTTTATGTTCACTTTATTTTTTTATTAATTAGTTTTGTATTCAGCAACTACAGTCAGTTTGGTACCATTATTAGGCTCATCCGTAGCTTACCCCCCCCCTTGGTCCCTCCTTGTTGAGGTATATGGGTCATGCATTGTGGAGTTAGCCCTCAGTTATGGGTAGGATAAATGTCTCTGCATATCATGACCCAACATGTGGCTCTGACATTCTTTCTGCCCCCTCTTCCACAAAATTTCCCTGAGCCATGTTGGGTTCATTTTGGTCTGCTTCAGTGATTAGGTGTTGGGGCCCTCTGGGTCTCTGGCTCTCTGATTTGGTAGGAGTTGATTTTTCTCTGTGTTGATCTTCTTCCCCCTTGTGCTGGTACCCAGTTCACCAGGAAAACAGCACCCTTGCTAGTTTCGCCAATTTTTCTTAGTTTCAGTTGGAGCCCTTTTGAGGTATGATGGAGTGGCTCTCTCCTTACGGTCTGCATCTATCTGGAAAAGAGAAGCAGATTCTCCACCGGAGAGTAAGTTAGCACCAGGACAAATGAGATAACCCTTACTTTTTTTTTTTTTAATAGAGAATTTAATAGGTGTAGGCTCTCTTGTAGCTTGGATATGGTTCTGACTTGCTTCCCAGCTCCAGCTATGGGTCTTCTACCACTGAGGGGATCAGTTAGCTGAATCAAGAGCAGTTGGTTCCCCACCATGGCTGTGTGCCACTATTGCACTTGTATGGGCATCACAACAGGTTATTTGCTGCTAAGTAGGTTAGATGCTGAAACAGATATTGGTCATTTACCCCCAGTCAGCCATGTAGCACCTTCTGGCACTAGATGTACTGACTGTCTGGGGACTGACTCTCTTACAGCTTCCAGCCATGCCATTCCATTTTACATGTCGACTACATACAGTGTCTTCAGTAGTAGGGTCTTACCACTCACCTTTGATGGGTCATCAAGTACTCTGACAGAAATCTGTCTTTCTTTTAGGAAACCTTGTAGGTCTCTCTAATCAAAAGCTCACTGTGGATGATAGCCACATGCTGGTACTGCAAGTTACAGGTCAGTGCCCAGTAAGAAAAGTAAGAAAAAGATAACTAATATACAAGAATGAGAGAGAAGAGAGAGAAAGAGGGGGGAAAAGGAGGGAGGGAAGCTGTAGAAGATTAAGGTTGGTCTTCATCATACCCTCTCCAGTGTCTTGTGGCTCAGGTGTTCCCTCTAAGGGCCTGGTGAAGGTTCAACCATTTGGTCTGCCTTTTAGGGAGTAGAATTTTATGGTACCATTGCCGTTTGGGTCTAGATTTGTGTTTCCCACCCTTCCATTGCCCTACCCTTCCTCCCCACCCATCCTATGAAAAATGGTTGAACCTGGAACAGATCATTCTCAGTGTACTTACCCAATCACAGGAAAAAAATCGCCACATAGTCTCACTCATCTAGAGCACCTAACCTGAATCTACCCAAGATGCCTTACATACCCAGCAAGCATCTCGTGGACTAGACAATAGATTATATTTGTTTATGCCACCACTTACTTAATTATTTCCAAGTATTATCCTGTGAAATTCATCACTTCCCAACACACAGGTGCATTTGTTGTTTCCTTACCATATTATTTGTTTAGAGAGGCAGTGTATTTTATGATAGCATTTGCATTTTGTCAAGCTGACTCAAATCCAGTTGTGACTCCCAGTATAACCACCACATCCCATCTTAGATGATGGTTCAGATCTAGGTGTGAATCCCAGTGTAACCAGAGTATACATGCTTAGATGCTGAGTCAGATGTAGGTGTGAATCTCAGCTCTTTTGCTTGCTGGTTATATGGCTGGAACTCTTGTTATTTCTGTGTGTAAAATTGGGACAGATGGCAAGGATTCATGCCTTAAGGTGTTGTAGATACTGGGTAGATGGCTTAGTGGGTAAGGGTGCTTGCCATGTAGAGATGAGGGCCTGTGACAGTCTGAGTTTTACTTTCCAGAGTCCACACAAATAGCTGGGCATGGCTGCCCATATATGCATATAACCCCTGTCCTGTGTAGAACAAAGATAAGCAGAATCACTGGGGCTGGCCAATCAGCCAGCCTGATGGAAAAACACAGTACCAAGTTCAGTGAGGGACTCCATCTCAAGGAAACATGGGGATGAGTGACATTCTCCTCTGGTCTTCATACCCATGAGCATCTGCACATACATGTGTATACATCATACCACACATATACTATACACACATACACAAAAGAAAACAATGTTGAGAGCCTTCAGCAAAGCAATGCTTATAGACACTTTTGCATATACAAGTGTTCAATAAAGGTTAGTGCTCAGTGGTATCGACCTCACCAACGTGGTCTTGCAGTTTTTCACTTCCCTTCACTTATAAGCCAGTTAGTACTGAACTAACACTTATGAAGTGCTGCCATGTACTGACATCCATTTAGCCACTGGTGAGGCAGACAACACACTCCATACAGCCTCTGACTCACAGGCTCAGGTTTGGAGGCAGTGATAGTGAGAATCCCATGCACTTGAGTTTTCTTCACTTTTCTACATGCTGCTCTTGCTTTGAAGCTGGTCTTTCATGGCCTTTCCTTGACTAACCCCTTCTCCACAGCCTTGGGACTTACTTTTTTTTCTGAACTCCACATGTTCTTGCTAAATTGGCAGCTGTTCCTCAGGATCTCTCTGTGTGTGATGTGTGTATATGATGTGTGTGTTATGTGTGATGTATATTTGTGTATGTGTGTATGTCATGTGTGTGTGATATTTGTGATGTGTTAATATGTGTGTATGTGATGTGTGTTATGCATGATGTGTGTTAGTATGTAACATGTGTGTGTGAAATGTGTGATATGTTAATGTGATATATCTGTATGTGATGTGTAATGTGTGTTAGTGTATGACATGTGTGTGTGTGATGAGTGTATGTGATGTGTCTATGTGTGTATGTGATGTATGTGTTATATGATGTGTGTTAGTGGGTGATGTGTGAGTGGGGGTGTGATGTGTGTATGTGATCTGTGTGAGTCATGTGTAATATCTGCTAGTGTGTGACATGTGTGTGAGTGTGGGTATAATGCGTGTGAGCATGCATGCTTCCAGCTGTCAGTGTGGAGGTCAGAGGAAATTTTGCATGTGCTAGTCCTCAGCTGGAAGGCAGGGTTTCTTGTCATTCTCCCTGTTTCTCATGGTTTCATTCACCAGGTTAACTGATCTAGGAGTTCCAGGAAGCTCTCCTATCTCTACCTTCCTTCTCTCTGTCAGTGAGCTGGGATTACAGAAGTCTGCCACAGCTTCTGCCATTTTATTTTATTTAAAAAAATTATTTATTTATTTATTTGAGAGCGACAGACACAGAGAGAAAGACAGAGGGATAGAGAGAGAATGTGCATGCCAGGGCTTCCAGCCTCTGCAAAGGAACTCCAGAGGCGTGCGCCCCCTTGTGCATCTGGCTAATGTGGGACCTGGGGAACCGAGCCTGGAACCGGGGTCCTTAGGCTTCACAGGCAAGCGCTTAACCGCTAAGCCATCTCTCCAGCCCGCTTCTGCCATTTTATATAGGGTGTAGAGACGTGGATTTGAGTACTCTGGCTTAAGTGGCAAGCCCTTTATCCACTGAGCCATCTTCCCAGCCCTCTCTCAGCATCTGTAGCATGTTTCAGACCTTTTATTTGCAGCAAAGGTCCTCAATGCTGTGACAATTCTGTATGTCTTCTAGTTTAGCCTTCGCTCCGAGAAAAGTGCTGAGTATGTGACAAGGACACGATGGATGATTAAATTCTCCCTCAGGAAGGTAATGTATTTCAAGTGATTTTTGTCTTGATGTATACTCAGTAGTAGAATGCTCCCATAAATAATACTCTGGATTTTACCAAATCCTAGTATCTTCATGTTATCCTTTTTTTCTTTTCTTTTACTGAGACAAGGTATGTGAGGTTGTTTTCAACTTTCTGATTTTAGGATCTGAACAGGAAATGTTCTGTTACTTATCCACGTTAATGAGTTTTACTTAGTATTTGCATTGAAAAGGACATGATAAATGTGACATCCTGACATATAGTTCCTGAAATGGTGAATAGGAGCATATTTGTGTCCCACCTTTCTCCCTTCTCAAGTATACTTTCTGTCAAATATCCCTCTTCCCCAAATCTTAGCATTTCTGATACATATTCCATATTTCTTTAAGTTGTATTACATGATACAGCCTTAAAAACAGTTTTCCCAAATCTTACCATCATTATGATGAGAAACCACAATAGTCAACTTCCTTTCTTTCTCCCTCAAATTTTCTTCCTCAAATTTCCTTCTCTGCATTTCATCCTCCACACATCTTTCTAAATAACTTATTTCATCCATTTGCTTAATAAAGTTTGATGTCAATCTGGGTAATATAGAGAGATCCTGGATTCTATCTCAAAGTAATGGGGTGGGGAGAGACAGACGGGGAGAATTTGCATACCAATTACCAATTTCTCTAGATGAAATTTCAGTCCCCTAGCTTGTCACATGGAATTATCCCAACTGTGCTCCAAACTTTCCCCTCAGCCATGTCTCACCTGTCTGCCTGGCATATGCTGCAATGAGGTTTTCACGTACTGGGATGTGCCATGCATGAAACTGCCCTTGGCCTCAGCACAGGTTGTAGTATATTCAGAATGCTCCAAGGCTCTTCCTTATAGCCTTCAAAGAACAGTTCTCTCTTTTGGCTTCTCACAGTATGTGGTTCATATCTATCAAATGTACTGTGAATTGTGGGATTAAAAGAATAGTTTGGAGGCTGGTGAGATGGTTCAGTGGTTAAGGTGCTTGCCTGCAAAGCCTAACAATTTGGGTTCACTAAAAAAATAAAGCCAGATGTACAAAGTGGCACATGTATCTGGAGTTTGTTTGTAGCAGCTAGAGACCCTCAGGCACCCATTTTTTTTTCTCTCTCTCTCTCAAGTTATAATTATAAATAATAATAATAATAAACAATTAGGCCAGGTGTGGTGGTGCACGCCTTTAATCACAGCACTTGGGAGGCAGAGGTGGGAAGATTGCTTTGAGTTTGAGGCTACCCTGAGACTACATAGTGAATTCCAGCTCAGCCTAGGCTAGAGTGAGACCCTATCTCGAAAAAAAAAAAAAAAAATTAAATAGGTTTGAGAATATAGCTAAGAGGTTGAGTACTTGTTTAGCATTTATGAAACCCTAAGTTTTATCCCCAATACTGTATATATGTATATAATATGCATACATATCACTATTTAAAAGTAATGCACAAATGTGGGCTGGAGGGATGGCTTAGCAGTTAAGGCATTTGCCTCCAATGCCAAAGGACCCCAGTTTAATTCCTCAGGACCCATGTTAGCCAGATGCACAAGGGAGCACATGTGTCTGGAGTTCATTTGCAGTGGCTGGAGGCCCTGGCATACCCATTCTCTCTCTATCTCTTTCTCTGTCAAATAAATAAATAAAAATAAAACTATTTTAAAAGTAATATACAAATGTATGCTGAAATTAAAAGAATAATAATTTTATAATCTCATCTTTTCATTTTACAATATATAATGGGCATGCTTTTATTTTAAACCATTGTGTATTTCTCTTCAATTTTCTTTATGGTTAATAGTGTGGATATAATATAACATTTATCCTTTTTTTTGATAGACACCTATTTCTTTCCAATTTTTATTTATAGTTATACATTGCATACATGTGGGCAATACTTATCTTTGCAAACTTATCATTTTGTGTCTGTGTCTAAATTTTAGTAGAATAGACTCTTCTGAGTAAAATTGCTGGGTCACAGAGTAACTTCAGTTTTGGTAAATACCACTGAATTCTTCTTCAAAGTTATTTTCCTAAATGGCACTCCTTCAAATGTACATAAGCCTGTCAAGAGGGCCTACACCTATTAAATTCTCTATTAAAAAAAAAAAAAGTAAGGGTTATCTCATTTGTCCTGGTGCTAACTTACTCTCCGGTGGAGAATCTGCTTCTCTTTTTCAGATAGATGTAGATCTTAAGGAGAGAGCCACTCCATCATACCTCAAAAGGGCTCCAGCTGAAACTAAGAAAAATTGGCGAAACTAGCAAGGGTGCTGTTTTCCTGGTGAACTGGGTACCAGCACAAGGGGGAAGAAGATCAACACAGAGAAAAATCAACTCCTACCAAATCAGAGAGCCAGAGACCCAGAGGCCCCCAATACCTAATCACTGAAGCAGACCAAAATGAACCCAACATGACTCAGGGAAATTTTGTGGAAGAGGGGGCAGAAAGAATGTCAGAGCCACATGTTGGGTCATGATATGCAGAGACATTTATCCTACCCATAACTGAGGGCCAACTCCACAATGCATGACCCATATACCTCAACAAGGAGAGACTAAGGGGAGAAGGTAGGCCACGGATAAGCCTAATAATGGTACCAAACTGACTGTATTTGCTGAATACAAAACTAATTAATAAAAAAATAAAAAATTAAAAAGAAATAAAGTATGGTTTCATATGTTGGGGTATAAAGACTTGTGTATTTCTTAACTATCTTCTCATGTGTTCACTAAAATGACATAGGTCTTGAGGAATTGAACCTGGGTCCTTTGGCTTTGCAGGCAAGCACCTTAACTGCTAAGCCATCCCTCCAGCCCAAACATTGTAATTTCTAATAGGTTTCAATTCATTCCTTTAAATTTTCTAAGTAGGTAGCAATGTTTATTTTCCAATGCTATTTGCTAGCAAATTCTTTGAAAGGCCTTTGACATTAAGAATGATTGTATGTTTTCTTCCTAATTTGAAAAATTTCCCCCTAATGTGGAAACATTCTTGTTTTCTTATCCAAATATATTGCTATATTTGGTAAGCTGGTGCTTAACATAAGATGTTTCCCCCTATATTTTCAGTTGTAATTAATTTTCTTGTTTTTAGCTTTCTTTCCATAGGGATCTTCAGAGGTAAGAGCTATGTACCATTCAGGGGTCAATGCCTCATACCACACAAGGCCAGGATGAAGTAAATACTATAGTTCGACCCTTATTTGTATCTGAAAATCTGGATTCACATCCCATTCTGACTCCTTCTCAGACATCACTTCATATGTTTATTTCTTCACTTGTGAAGTATTTTCCTTTCTCAAAGGCCAGCTAAGGATCAAAGGAAGAACACATATCACATATAAAGAATTTATCATGGTGTTTAGGGCATAGACAGTATTCATGGTTACTTCCTTTCTTTTTCCATTTAAGTAGAAAACAACATGAATTTACTGTCACTAAAAATTATCATGAGAAAAGAAACCAAAGAATTTTATTAACAGATAAGACCAGGGTGAATTTGGACCTATGCAATCTCATTGCAGAAGTATGTGAACTTTATTTGGTCACTGACATCAAGTTACTTTATTTGAGCAGCTTACAGCTACAACTTCAGAAAAACTTATGTATAGATGCAGGGCTAGTTAGAAATAATTTTATATTGCAATGATTAAGTTTTTACTATAATCACATGTATGCATACATGAATAGAAGCATGCACTCATCTTTCTGGCTTTCAATTTTTCTTAAAAAGACCATCATTTATATGTCACCAAAGAATAGAATTGATACTGATTTGTTGTCACTAGTTTAATAGGAAGCTTGAAAATTTTATGACAGTGCTCTAGTTTTGGACTTTGTATTTTTGTAAGAAGTGAAAAGAAAATGGATCTGTTTATGTCTCAAGCTTCCCTCACCAAACTTCAATATTAATGTTTTCTCATATACAGGAGAATAAATTCTATTATCTATGTATGATTCATGCTGAATCAATGCCTCAGTAAAACCCTCCAGTGTCATCTCGCTGAATAGTTTCAAACAGGAATATAAAGCCCAGATGAAACTAAGATGAGATAGTAGAAATTGTGACAGGACTATTTTTGAAATGATGCTCTTAGGAAAAGCTGCTGATTGAAATCAATACCTCAAGACTTGGAATTTGAAAAGACCATTTCTGAGACCTGAGAGGGTCACTGAATAGAAGTGTCAGTTGATGGCATTCAGACCATGCAATTGCTTTCACCAAGGTGCCTCTGTGTTTACTTAAGTGACTTATGGTAGCTGGTGGCTGAGCATGCATTGAGAGAGTCTCCCTGGACTAAGGCTCCAGGGAGGAGGAGACTAGAGGGGACACTGTCTGTGGTTTAAATGAGGCAGGCCAAGTGTGCTATATTGGAGGAAATGAACTGTATTTTTTCCTTCCAGTTTCCACTAGAAAAAAAAAATGTAGAGTGTGAAGAATATAAACCTTTTTAATATTAAAAAATTAGTATATCCCACACCTTTTAATATTCATTTCAGAAAAAAATCCTATTTAATTGATCAGAATAATCAATTTGTACAGATCTGTGATAATGTTTCCAATTTCCACCAAGGTACATGGAGTCATTTTCTTTTTGTTAAGTGTGAAATTTTGTTTGTTGTGATGTCCTGGGGAGTGGGATAACACAAAGGTGATCCAATGTAATTTCAAGGTGCTTTATGTAGAAGTTTCCAGATAACTTAATCATGTTGAGAAAAATTCAAGATTATTTTATGGCAATAAATGCAGTTTTTTAATGAAACTATTAGCATTTCAATTTTTTCATAGCACTAGATTTAAAGTTTTAAATGATTCTGTTCTTTAAATATTTATTTATTTATTTGAGAGAGAGAGAAGCAGATAAAAAGAGAGAACCAGTGCCTCTAGCCTCTGCAAACAAGCTCCAGACACATGTGCCACCTTGTGCATCTGGCTTTCATGGGTACTGGGGATTAAACCTAGGTCCTTAGGCTTTGTAGGCAAGTGTTTAACTACTAAACCATTTATCCAGGTCGGTTTGTCTGTTTTTGTGAGCAAAAAATGAGGCAATCACATTTCAGCGTCTTTAGCACATTCAGTGTGTCTTAATTGTTAGCATTGTTCTCTATGTTTAGTTTTGGTTGCTTGAATCAAATTAGATGACTATAAAGTGGTCTGATCCCAACAACATTTGCCATCAACTCATGGGACTATTCCAGATTTACATGCAGCTGACCATGTAAATCTCACGTGACCATGGGCTGAGGAGTGACAGTCCCATTTCTTACCCCAGGCTCTCTCACATGCTGCTAGTCTAGATAGGTTTTCTGGTTCTGCACACTTGGCCAAACTGAATGTTAACTAGGCTTTGGAAATGGAATTAAAGTTTTAAATGATCAGAACAGCTTGGACAGCAGAGCTGCCTCATCAGTTACAAGAGTTACTTAAGGTCATATTTAAAGGGCGGACTTCGTTGTTGCTGTTCTGAGAAACTGTGTTGTGACCGCAGTGATAGGGTGTGAGGTGAGAAAAAAGATGGGGATTTAATAGCACTAGAGGAAAGCCACCAGTAGAGGGTTTTATGGGTCACATCTGTGGATCAACATACTTTGAATCAAAGCCTGATGTTAGGGCATTTAGTTTATCAAGTTAATAGAGCTAGGAAGAGCCATCAATGTAAGTAAGAATATACATATAAATATATATTTTTTCTACATATAATATAGTATATAGCATATATAGACCTAGTAGGGAAACTTACATATATATTACAAAAAGACTTGATAAGATAGTCTGGAAGCCTACCTCAGAAAATTTTCTACTATTTCTTCTTTCAGAGTTTAGAAACTCAAATCTGAGGAATAGTATTGCATAACTTAAATATAACCTCAAGGCCAATATTTTTTCACTTTTCTCTTCACACCAGCAAAGACACCTTAAGCAAAGAATTTAAACTCTTGGGGGGAGGGAGGGTATTACTATGGGATATTTTTTATAATCATGGAAGATGTTAAGAAAAATTGAGGGAAAAAAGTATTTAAACTCTCCAAGTCAGTATATTCAACCATAATGTGAGGAAGAGTTCCTACTTTAAAGAGTTAATAGAGAGTCGTGAAAGTAGAGCCTTCACAGTCAAAACACACAGTGCATAGGATAGCATAAACTCATTATGCAATAAATATTATTTATTACAATTATTATAATCATTAAAATTATTATTTTGATACCATCCTTTGGTTTAAATTCTGTAATTTCTGTTTCTAGGGCTGTGCTTAGGTCTGAATTAAAAGTTATGTTTTCTTTTAGCTGAGAAGATTTTAAAGGACATTGCATCTCATCAAAAGCATTCTTTGTAAAAAGGAAAAAAAAGTGTTGGAATGTATGTGATGGTTTTATTTTTATTGCTTTTCTTTAGTGGAATTCCAGTATTATTCAGTATGCCTTATGTTTACAGAAGTATTTAGGGTATAATCAAGAATACCATAATACTGTCTTCATAAATGGGCACTGTTTTAAAAACTAGGCATAATTAGCAGGAAGATATTCATAGTGTGGGCCTGACATTATTATGACTGTGATATAAATTCCACGAGGTGGAGAAGATGCAGAGGCAGAGGCTGCAGATTTATCATAGCAGGATGCGTTTGCAATATGGATTGTACTTATCTTTTTATTCGCCACAGACAATGTAAATTAGGAACATCTGAAGAAGGATTCGAATAATTTACCATCTGTGGCTCACTATAAAATATGCTGTCCCAATGCCCAGAAAGGAAATAGAAATATACTGTTTTCTAACTCTAGTGATACAATTTGGCTTGGGCTCCCAGAGGAAGTCTCACACCAACGCTAGAGGACAGAGAATCATCCTGAAGAAAAAAATGGGGAAATGGCAACAGGCCACTTCCTCTCATCTCAGTTCAGGACTATTCTGAAAGACTTATTTTCCTTCTGTTAAGATGTAACCAGTGGGGCTGGATATTTGGCTTAGCAATAGAGTTCTTGCCTAGCATGTCACAGGCAGTGAGTTCCATCTATAGCAATGGAAAAATAAAAAGATGTCACCAATGAATTGAAGCCTTAAGGGAAGTGAGGTTTCAGGTAATGATCCCATTAACCTCTTTTCCAGTTTCATGTTATTGAAACTCTTTTGGTGAAATTCAAAACTTTAAGAAATGCAGGGACTCAGGAGTTTGTTCTGTGATTAAAGGTGATTGCTTACAAATCCTTTCTGACCTGGTTCAATTCCTTAGCCACCCATGTAAAGCTCAATAAGTGTTCATTTGCAGCAGCAAGAGACTGGTGTGCTCCCCTGCCACATGCTCAAATAAATAAATTTATTTCCACATGTGCAAACAAAAATTGTTTTAAAACATAAAAAGTAAATATAATTGAGCACTTAAGAATTTAAATTCATGTAAACAGGTGATATTAGGTTGGGTGTGTTCAGTGGTGCTGGGCATTCTGTGTGGATAAGCATATATAGGAAACATCAGGATGCTCAGAGTATGAAGTTAGTTATGCTAGCAATGGACAAAGGGACAAGAGCCTACAGAAAGCCTGAAAACATCAGGTTTGCTCTTCCCTCAACTCTTACTATCCTCACCGGCCAAAGAGGAAACTGACTTTTCCTTATTTTTTTGTATATGTGTATATGATATGCATGTATGCATGTTTGCCTATGGGTAGGCTCATGGTGTGTGTGTGTATATGTGTGTGCATGTGAATGCATGCATGCATGTGGTGGCTAGAGGTTGACATAGATGTCTTCCTCAGTCACTCCCCACCTTATTTTTTTGAAACAAAGTCTCAGCAAACCTGGAGCTTATTGATTCCTCTATACTAGCTGGCCAGCAAGCTCTCGGGATTCTTCTGTCTCTGGGTCCCCAGCACTGGTATTACTGGCTCATGTAATTACTTTGGTCATCTTTTAAGTGGATGTTGGGGATCCAAATACAGTAGTCATGTTTGCAAAGCAAGCATTTTATCCACTGAGCCATCTTCCATTTTGTGATGAAGATGATAGTAAGTTGTTGAGGGGGAAAGGTTCTGGGTATATATTAGGATAGTGGACCTCCACTTGAGTGCTCTGGAAAAGATGACTTGGCCACAGCAGTTGTGAGCCAAACAGCATGAAATTGCATGATGACAGTCTCAGCACTAGTCCTGTGTGTGTTGAAGAGGGGGGGCAAGAACTTTCCTAGAGAGAATGAGGTGGATGAGAGAGAAGTTTATGTCTCCTCTTGAAATTTAACCTTCACAATGGCAGTGAGGAAATGCCCTTGGCTTTCAGGTGTGATGATGAGGAAAGCTAATGAAAGGTGTGAGTGGCTGCATGTATATTTGTAGCAGCTTCCACTTGTCACTACACAACAACAGGGGCACTTTGAATAAAAGCTGCAGGTTGTCAGTCTGTAGAGATCACTTCACTGTTTGTGTAATCTGCACTGTAATGAAGGTGTTCTCCCCACTGTGAGAGCTGCACTGGGGAAAGAAGGGACCTGTCCTTTCTGCACACACTGAGCAAGGGCTGGGTAGTGTTGATCCAATTAAAGCCACTAATTTGCAAGGGGCTCTAAGCAGACCTGAGGAATCCCAAGACTTTCTCTTAGTTGTGTGTGTTGGGTTCAGAAAGTGGAAACACAACATCCCTCTGGCCTCCCAGGCTACCATGAGAGCTTCAGCTTAATGCGGAACTGATTTCTTTCTTTGAGCAATAATAGCAAAGCCAGCACTTCAAAAAGACCAATCCATCTTCTCTCCATAAAACGTTAATACCCTTCAGCATACAGAAAAAGAGAACAAGCTTCTCCCCCTTTGCATGGCAAGCACCAACTGAGAAAAGAAAAAAGAACCAAGAGCATTTGAATATCCTCTTTTGCCACCCATCAGGTATCTATTTATCCCACTCACAAGAAAGAACATCCTCCCTGCAGCTCACATGTAAGCGGCAGTTTAGCTTAAACTGGGGCGGGGCGGGGTGGGGGAAGACAGCATCCTCACTGCGATAACCACCCAGCCCTGCTTGTTCCTAGGTATTGGCTATGCTCCTTTCTACTGAAGCCAGCCCTCCAAGCATGTGGGAGCTGATGTATTGTTTTCAAGATGTGTGTGAGCATGAATTTTTGGAAGTACCTGTGACACTATCATCCAGTCAGCCCAAGGCCCCTCTTTCTATCTCTGTGCCTTCATCAATCTTCTATTACAGTTCAGGGACTGGCTGATGCTTAGTATGCCAGTAAATTTCAGAGAGAAATTTTTGATGGGGGAGATGGTTATCAGAAGAGAATTCCCAAACACTGCCCTCAAGTTTATTGGTCTATTTTGTTTTAAATGGTCTGAGAGGATCAGGGGACAAGTTCTATTGTCTTACTTAGTGTCTCATGTAGAAAAGTAGTGTTCCATGCAGAAGGCACTCATTGGTCCTTAAGAGAATGGGAGAAAGGGAGTTGCATTGCATTCTGGATAAAAATGTTTGAAATAAGTTCATAGGCTTTTGAGAAATAATGTTGGCATGTTACTCTAATTTCACCATGGAATCCTAGTGCTGGAAGGAACTTGGGCCCTTTAGTATGGCCTTCTGTATGTGATTATATCAGTACATAGCAAACTATGCCAAGGATTTTTTATGTAGTATTTTTTCAGGTCCTCACTATACTCCTGTGAACTCAGTTCCGTTATCATGATTTGTGCACACCAAGAAAACTGAGTATTGGGACGTTAATTATTTGCTCTAGTTCTCATGCTAATTAGTGATGGGTCAAGCTTTAAAAGCTGGTCAGAAGCACTATTTTTGCAGAAACCAAGGTCTGGTGCTTCCTAGATCCACATCTCAATCTGTGCAAAACTAACATGAAGCTGCTTCTGACATGTCTGGTGTGAGAGGTACCTGGAAGAGTTTGTTGATAAGAAATAATGTGTATCATATAGTCTCTTTAAAATATGCTTATTTTTTGTTTCTTTCTGCATATTTTCAAACTTGCCTATTGCATTTTGATCGCATGAATCCCACATTATCTTCCCTTATCCCTGTGTACCTCCTTTTCTTCCACTGCTTACCAGTGGCTATGCCATGAAAGAGAATGACTTCTCTTCTCCCAGTAATCCCTAGCTGTCATTAGCTACTTAGGAAGGTAGTTGATTATATATTCTACCAAAGAAAAATCAATATCGATTGAAAAGCTTCTGTATTATTTGTGTAGGGTGTATGTGTATTTTGAGCCTTTTTTTTTTTTTTGAGGTAGGGTCTCCCTCTAGCCCAGACTGATCTGGAATTCACTATGTAGTTTTAGGGTAGCCTTGAACTCACAGTGATCTTCCTACCTTGGCCTGCCTAGTGTTGGAATTAAAGGCAGTTATCACCATGTCTGCTTGAGACATTGGTTTCTATCTTGTCTGGCTTTCTAAGATTTGCATTGCTGGACACAGGGATACACACCTGTAATTCAAAAACTGTGAGGAAGAGGGAGGGATAGGAGGACCTCTCTCAAGAAATCAAGGACTGGGGATGTAGTTCAATGTAGAAAGCTTGCTTATCATCACAAAGGTCCCAAGGGCTCCATCTTCAGCAATGAAAAAAAAAAAAAAACAGCCTAATATAACAGTTATCTTAATATTACAATTTGTTTGGGAATTTATAACTAAGACTATCTAGTGTGTGTGTGTTTGGGTGGAATGAAGGGAGTTTGGGTGCTGGTAGAGAAAAGCAATGGAATAACTTTAGAGTGTTCTGAAGTGACAAGTGCAGGTAAGAAGAAAGCGAAGGGTCTATGCAAGGAGACTTCCAGGGTCTGAAAAGGCATTCTAACTCTTCTTCCTGTCTGTGGGGCCTGAAGTTATAAGGAGCTGGCAGGCTTGCCTGCTATGACTGCAGTAAACCAAGGCCTCAGTAGGCACTTGCTACTTAGTGAGAACTAGTTCAAGTTTTCTTCTCCAGATCTGTGGATGGGAAGGCTTCCAGGGCTTTGAAAAGTCTGGGCTTGTGAAATTAGACTTCTTCACAGCATCTGAGCTAGGATAGGTTATCTCTGCATCAACAGAAAAGTATTTTCCCCTGAACTTATCTGAAACCAAAGGCTTACACTGACTATTGCACCTAGTAGTTTTTCACACGGACAATCCAAAAAAGAAAGAAAATGAGTTTTTTTTTTTCTTAAATATATGTTATGGTGGCAGAAAAAAATTTTCTGGCATCAGTGTTTAGAATTAGGAAAATCAGCATCCACTTGGTAGTTTTGGCAATAGTAGTGTGAACAATAATAAAAACAAAACCCAGCATCTGCTAACATGTACAGAATAACATGTCGTTTACAATCCCCTTTTACACAGATATTGTTGAACCTCTCAAGAACCCTGTGAGCAATGCTAGACAGATGCCACCATCTGTATTTAATAAATGGGACAATGAGAGAAAAGTGATATGATTTCTGAAGGTTCCACAATGAAATGGCAAATTCAGGACTTCAATGTGAATCTCCATTGGTAACACAGCTTTTACAGAGACACATTTCTTAAGTGAATTTCTGTAGTGTTCCATGGAAGAAATCATTTGTTACTATATTTCTATGACTTGAAAGGCACCAATTGCCTTTAATAATCGTTATTTATTATTTGTTTGAGAGAGTATTACAGAAAGAGGCAGAGAGAGGCAGAGAGAGAGAGAGAGAGAGAGAGAGAGAGAGAGAGAGAGAGAGAGGGGTGGGTGGGTGGGAGAGAATGGGCATGCCAGAACTTCTAGCTGCTGCAAATGAACTGCAGAGGTATGTGCTGATTTGTGCATTTGGCTTCATGTTGGTACTGGGGAATTGAACCTGGTTATTGGGCTTTATAGAAAAGTTTTTTAACTGCTGAGCCATCTCTATAGCCCCAAGAATCACTTTTTTTTTTTTTTTTTGAGGTAGGGTCTCACTCTGGTCCAGGCTGACCTGGAATTAACTCTGTCATCTCAGGGTGGCCTTGAACTCATGGCAATCCTCCTACCTCTGCCTCCCAAGTGCTGGGATTAAAGGCATGTGCCACCACGCCCGGCTAGAATTACATTTTTACACTTAAGTGATAAGATTAATTGTAAGGAGGATTATAGTCCTGGTTAGTAATAAAATAATGTTGTAAGTTACTTATAATACCCTCAAGCCACTGCTCTTTCATCTTCTGGACTCTCAGAGACATAGATAAAAGAAGGTGAAACAAGACCAGGACAAAGTATAGAAAGTTTATTATAAAATACAAATCTAATGTTACTTAGGGCTCTGATTTTCCCTTATTATTTAGTGAGGACATTCTGTTTGAGTCAAGGAAAATGACAATTTCAAATATGCAACAGTTTTAAAAGGCAACTTGTGAATTCATATACAATAATTAATGAAAGGTCCCACAATTATTGAGCTCCTACTATGTGCCAGGAACATTCTGCTTGCTTTCTTCTTTAATTCTGAAACTGGTGAGATCACACACAAAGTATAGCTTTGATAGACTGTGAAGACATTGTTTTCTTCAAATTATAATGCTTCTACTGCTGCCCTTTGTTGAGTGACTAGTAGAATAGTAGAGCCACAGGTTATGACAGAATGCACATTCTCTTCTTCCTTCTGTCATGCAACAAGACTACATTTTCTAGCCCCTTTGTATCTAGATAAGACTATATATTTAAGTTACAGTCAATGAAATGTGGTAGAAGTGAGGTGGGCCACTTATGGAGTTGGACCCTAAATCTTCTATACTTTCAAGAACTATTTTTCTATAGATTGGATGCAGAAGATCCAGTGATAGGCTCCAAAGCTATAAAATGTGGAGAAATTAGTAAATAGATACACTTTGGGTCCCACATTAGTTAGCAAAACTACCCCAATAGTCTCTCCTGTGACATTAATGAGAAATACTTTTGTTGTACTAAGATCATTAAGATTTTGGAATTGTTTATTATGCCAGCTAACAGTACTTGTCTATTTATTATTAAATGATTATTTAGCAGCACCAAATGACTCAAAATAAGAGTAGATGACATCTTATTGAGTATTAGTTAAATAGTGAGGAGATGTTAAATGAGTCAATGGAAGCTATCAGCTAATGACTGAGAGAGCTAGGACTGGAGCTGGGCAAAATGATTTTGGAGCTCGTGCATTTAATCATTTTGCCTTGATATTTGTCTCTGAAACACAGCATGCTCTAATTTTTCATTCCAGAATTAATTCATGAGATAAAGTGAATTTCAGCCAAGTTTTTTTTTAAAACTTAATCATTAACAACTCTTTAGATAAACAGCTACAAAAGACTACCTTTAATAGCTGAAAACCTTGATATCTAGACCACTGGGTAGTTATATTTTAACACTGTCAACAATGTAAATAGACACATATCCAATCAAGCTATGGGAGACAGGACACTTTAGCTGAAACATCTTAGGTCTACCTATTTATTTGTAATTTGTCAAGATTACATTTTTAAAAAATATTTTATTTATTTATTTGAGAGGTCAGAAGGAGGGAGAGAAACAGAGGAAGAGGCAGATAGAAAGAGAGAATGGGCACATCAGGGCTTTCAGCTACTGCAAATGAACTTCAAATGCTTGCACCATCTTGAGCATCTGGCTTATGTGGTGCTGGGAGATCAAACTTGAGTCCTTAGGCTTCACAAGCAAGTGCCTTAACCACTAAGCTGTCTCCTCAGCCCATGATTCCTTTCTTACTACCATAGTGCAAATCAACTACTTTTCTCTTTGTACTTCAGTTGTTAGAGAAGAATGGCCTTCGAGATCCCAAGATCCTTGCCATAGTGGTAGAGGTAGTCTGTGTGAGTGGTAGGGCCAGCAGAAATGTTACATAAGGAGCAGCCATTTTTTAAACAAAAATGTAACTTCTATATTTTTATCCCATGGGAATTCATTGTTTGTGCTTCATGTTTGTTAAGCCTCCTGAAGATCATTATTTGTCTCCCAAGTCAAATATACACACTAAAATGCCATTGATCTTGAAGAATTTTAAGTATGACTGTATGTAGTCCTTGAAGAGAAACCATCTTTAAAATAAAAAAATGAAAGTTTTTAAAAAGCTAAATTAGAAACAAAAAAGATATGAAAACTCTGGAACCTATATATACAGAAATAGTTTCAGGGGGACATATGTTCTTCTTTGTAATACAAATGTGTCGAAAGACCACATATCTGCAAAAATCAACTACAAAGAATACCAATGTGAGCTAATGCATATCAAACCATTCAGTCATGAGAAAAATTTGGAGAAACTAGCCAAGGGTCCATCCAGAGCCACTCTCTGCCATGGTGATTAACTTCCAGATGTTGTGCCCGTTGCCATGCATAGGCTCCAGTTCAGGGCATCATTTGAAAGCACAGCCTACTTAGAATGCTGATTAATTTTACTTTCTGCTTGTGAAGAAAGCAAGCTTTCCTGCAGAAACCATCACATCTTCCTCCTTCCCCATGCCCAATCTTTTCAATAGCATTTCTCTATGAAATCTTACCAATTTTCTCTTTCTCAACTGATTTTCACATCTTAATTTAGAGACTATATGCCACAACCCACATGAATGTAATAAAAGCATACTGATGAAGCCGGAAGATGGCAGAGTGAGTGTTGAATCACTCAAGAACCCTTTATATCAGAGGATGGACAAAAGAGGGTGCAAAATGAGAATGTTGCCTATACAAAGCTGCAGCACAGAGCTGCTGTGGACTTTTGAATAATATGATATTAATGTCAATAGTAGCTGTGGTTTGGACTTCAGTCATGATATGATAGCATATTTAGAACACATATTGCAAACAGTAGAAGCTGGGTTTTATCTAACATACTGTCAAAGGGAATCATGTTAACTAGCAATTTCACACATATTATTCCAATGATGGATGAGGCTAAATCATGTGTCTGCAATAGAATGGGACCTTCAAGGGCCTCTCCTGCCAGTAAGGGAAGGGAAAGAACAATTTAATCTACTTAATGCAAGTATCTTTGCATTCATATCTTTGAAAACTTGCAGCATATATGATACAATATATATGCTATGTATATTATTTATATTATATATATTATATATTCAGAACATTTTATTAGCCAATACTTATTTTATTAATTACTTTCATTTCTAATAAGGTTGTGGATAGTTTATATTCAATAAACCCTGAGTTTTTCTGATTTCTACTTTATTATTTTTTTTTTCTACATTTTTATTTTTTTTCCGAGGTAGGGTCTCACTCGAGGTTAGGCTGACCTGGAATTCACTATGTAGTCTCAAGTTGGCCTTGAACTCATGGCGATCCTCATACCTTTGCCTACAAAGTGCTGGGATTAAAGGCGTACACCACCACACCTGGCAACTTTTCCTCATTTGAAATGAAGCTGTTCACAAACTTAGTTGTAATGTCTACAGGTGATCCTTTGCTGAGGGCCAGAAAGGAAAATTGTAATTTAAGACTTCATACTGTGCATTTTTCTCCCTCAAACTCTAATTAGACTCTACCAATAGCAAGCCCTGGGATAATCATATGGAGATTTCCCCTTCTACTAAGTGCTTCTGTTCCTCCCTACAGGACTTTCTTTGATGTTGTTTCCAGCTCTGGTTTCTCTGGATCTCTAAACTTGATTTCTCATCCACTGAAGGTCTATTGACTTTGCAGCTTCACAGAGTGGACTTATAGCAAAAGAAGACTCACTACTTTGGAACTCATGTGTGCCTATTTGAGAGCATCTTGAGGCTACCCATAAAAGAATCTATTCAAGTCACTTGGAAATGTTTATGGAGACAGCAACAGTAGCTTTGAAAGACAGAGAAGCTCAATGGTATAATTTTGTGATTGTCAGAACTTCTCTCTCTCCAAAACCCTAGAGACAAATGGATAAACATCTCCTAATGGCTCAGTATTAACTGGACCTCTATACATAACAATTCTCCATCCATGTATCTCTCAGACTTAGAAATCTCTGCGTCTTACAATGTCTATAAGATCTGGCACCAAGCCTCTCTCACACAACCAAAGCATTTTATTTTTCATGACAATTTTATATCACTTCCAGACTTTAAAACTTTTTCCATTTTACTGAAAATTCTTGGTTTACTTGTTGGCAGATAAAACACTGTTCTTAAGTGCACATATTTTAAAATTAACTGTTCTCTAACTTCAGTGAACAAAACCTGGTTGGAAAGCTTTCACTCTAACAAAAATTCTTCTAAAGCCTCCCTCAATTCATACAAGCCAAAGATAAAAATTTCATTCCTCCGACTCATGGACTGAGTGCGTCTCTACATATGGTGTAAAGTTTGTTTGCTTAGCTGCCTTGAGTCCATAACTTTTCATTTCGCATTGCTGGTGAATTTTGTTTTGCAAATTTGGTTGGCACTTTTTTTTTTTGGTTTGATTTTTTTAAAATTTTTATTAACATTTTCCATGATAATAAAAAGTATCCCATGGTAATATCCTCCCTCCCCCCGCACTTTCCCCTTTGAAATTCCATTTTCCATCATATCCCTTCCCCATCTCAATCAGTCTCTCTTTTATTTTGATGCCATGGTCTTTTCCTCCTCTTCTGATGGTCTTGTGTAGGTAGTGTCAGGCACTATGAGGTCATGGATATCCAGGCCATTTTGTATCTGGAGGGAGCACGTTGTAAGGAGTCCTACCCTTCCTTTGGCTCTTACATTCTTTCCGCCACCTCTTCCGCATTAGACCCTGAGCTTTTCTCCATGGCATTCCTGTCGTCTCCACTCTCTGAGCAGCACGGGGCTGCGGGAGCCTCGGCACCGTCGCCCGCCGGGAGCATCCTGCCTCCGCGCGCGTGCTCCGCTCCATGCACAGCCAGCCTGGCCTACGGACACACGCGGCAGCTCCGCGCCGGGAGCCGCCTTGGTTGGCACTTTTGATGTTGAGTATATTTATTTTATTTCACAAGGAAGGTAAGCAATACATATCTATGTTGAAGAGATGCTAATCACATGTCACATAAAATACAGTGCCACATCAGGCAGCCTCAGCTTACATCTCTTCTCCTGAATGCTGGCTTGGACAGACTGATTGACTGCTCAGAGGTTTCCAGTGTGACTCTCTTGATTTAAAATCTGGGTCTGCCATTTTTAGCCATGGGAAAATATGCTTAAATTCTTTAGGTCTCACACCATTTGTAACTTAGAAATACAATTGTCACCTTATCTCAGGTATGTTGGATTGAGTTGCTACAAATAAAAGTTTAGAGTGGTGTCTCAGAGAATGTTGATAATTATTATTAAGTTATTCATTTCTCCTCTGAGGTGATACCATGCATTCCATAAGCCAATTACAACTCTTCTACTGCTATTTGTGCCTCAGATATCCCCAATATTAGTGTTAGGAATGGCATGAGCCAATCTTCCTTTATCCATGGGACTGTAAATTCTGCCTGTTTTCTGAAGAAATAACTTGCTAAATCATAGCTACTACATGTGTAGCAGACATTAGCAGGGTCTCCTATTAAAGAGATCATCCTTGTAGGCTTCTGTCTCTTTAGCCAAGGCTTTCTGGACACTTGATGTAAGATGAACAAGTCATTTCTTTCTCTAAACAACTTGGCCTTTTTTCTGAAGCCTCTATTTACTGTATGTACTTTAACATGTACCAGGTAAACTTGGGAGCCATGAGACCAATGTATAGATGAAGAGAAGTAGAAAACGCTTGTCTGCAGAAAGAGAAAACTATAGTAAGCAGACAGAAGCCAAGATGAAAAATTTTGAGAGATCTGAAGAAACTGACCTCTAGTGTTCTTGATGGTATGTATTCTCTGATTGTATTTATAACTTTTTGTAAATAGCAAAGACCACACTTCTGGTTCATATTAGTTATGATAAGCAATCAAGCACACAAGCTAAGTCCATCCTTCCATAGATCCCATGATCACCTGTGTCATCTGTTCCTCCGTTGTGTTGTTTCTGTGCCACAGAACATGGTCTCCTCGTGCTGCAAGAGTTAACTGCATCAGTATTAAACTATAGAGTATTTTAATCTACATTAGTTACAGGAATTTGTGTAATTTTAGAGTGCTCTGCAAGTTCAGGAGATGGTAGTTGAGTGGATGAGGAGATGGTTCAATGGCAATGCAAGCATGAGGATCTGAGTTTGATCTCTAGCACTAGGTAAAAAGCTGGCATGTCTGTGCATATAATCCAAATTTTGAGGGGTGTGGAGACAGGATATTTACTGGGACTCCCTGCTTAGCCAGTTTAACAGAAAAATGGCTCCAGTTTCAGTGAGGGACTCTGTCTCAGGGAAATAAGGCTGAACCATGATAGAGAAAGGGGATACCTGATGTCTTCTGTCTTTCACATGCTTGTGCAAGGGGTACACTCAACTTCATACACCAATGAATATACAACACACACAAAAGAAATGATGGAAGATTAAAATGCACTTATTTATAGTGTAGTTTTTTTAATGTGCCCAAAATTCTGTGAAGAATATCTGCAATATTCTGTGCTAACTCATGTTTAACAAAGAACCTACTTAGTCTGTCTGACATCAATTGAAAGTGAACTTCAGAAGTGAAGAATCACTACTTTGGTCCATTCTAGAACCTTATCCATATGAGTGATTCAAAGTCTAATTTCAAAAGTGTAATGAAATCTTTCAAAAGATTGTTCAGCAGCTAGAAGTACTTGCTTACAAAGTCTGCTAACCACAGTTTGATTCTCTAGTATCCACATAAAGCCACATGCACAAAGTGTATTATTCTTCAGAAGTATATTTTCAGGAACATTAACCATGTACTAGGTTAATAAATTATGAACACATTACATACTCAAGCATGTCATGAAATGCTTAATTGAAGTAGAATTAAACCCTTTCCTTTATTGAAGAAATTAATGATACACACTATTCTTCAGTTGGCATAGAGTTGTAGTAATTCCAAACATTATTGATGGTGGAATCTTTTTTATTTTTGGTAAATCTCTAGGGCTAGTGTTTCATGGCATATACTCTGGGTGCATCACTTAAAGAAAGTATTTGGGAAGTCTAGGGTTGTATGGTATAATTAAGCTTGCTTTGTTCTCATAGAGCTTATATATAGCTTTTTCCTTATAGATGGTGCCCAGATTCATTTGGAACAGGCAGATTTAAGATATAATTTCCAAAGTGTAATGAAATATTTCAAAAGATTGTTCAGCAGCTAGAAGTACTTGGTTACAAAGTCTGCTGACCACAGTTTGATTCTCTAGTATCCACATAAAGCCACATACACAAAGTGTATTACATATACATACACACACACACACACACATATGCTATATATATATGCCATACATATATATATATATATATATATATATATATATATATATATATATATATATATATTTATATATGCATGCGTGTGTGTGTGTAGTTTGTTTGTTTGTTTAGGAAATGAGTTTTTAGGTGGCCCAGGCTACAACCAAATAATTGTACTTGTTAACAGAAAACTTTTTCTACTCAACATTTCTAATATCAAAATCTGAGGCTTTTCCATACCAAGAGACTCTCCAGTGCTCTGTGGAAGACAACAGGGTATCATACCACTCAATTCAATTCTAATTCTATCATCTTGAGTTAGTGTATATTGCACAACTCAGGGAAGCAATCTTACAAGATTACTCCTGCTTCTGCTGCCAATCCAAAGTCCTAGGTTGCTTCCTGCACTTCTGACCAACTGGCTCTCCTCAGAGGGCTCCCTTTTCAGATTCTGTCATTTGTTATCATGTCTCCCAGAACTAAGGAAGGTACTCTATTAACATTTACCAGTGTGCTACAAAGGCCATGACTCAACAATACCCAAATGGACAAGAAGTATTGGGCAAGGTATGAGAAAACTTCCAAACCTTCTCCAGTACCTTTATGTGTTTGCCAACCAGAAACATATCAAAACATTATTAATCAGGAACTTTATACAGTTTAATTTCTAGCTGTTTCTTCTAACTGGAGTTTGGTGGATGAGACTGAATATTCCAATCCTCTAATGACTTCATCTTTCTGGTAACCAGCACAACCTTGATCGCAGACCAAGTAAAGGCCACTCTGAGCATTCTCATTAGCATAAGTGCAGGTGTGATCAAAAGGGGATCAAGATGAATATCAGAAGCCACTTCTACCATACAGGAAGTCCCAGGGTTTTAGGAGTTTAGTGTCAGAACTGCGAAGAAAGACTGTATTTTATGCTATACCACAGACAAATTTTGGGGACTACTCCTACTATACTTCAAACTCCTTAAAGTGTCATATTGCTCTTTAAGTCTTTATTTAAAAGTAAATTGATTTCAATCACTTAGTTTAATCAAATTATTGATATATTAGAATTAAATATTGTTCACTCTCAGTGATTTTGGGAAGAAGCCATGCCTTTCTTTTTCTAACAGTATACTCCTTTAAAATATTTATTTGGTGATCTCAAATTTCATATGGAAAGGCAGAAGGCCTCGCATATCCAAACATATCCTCAGCAAAAGAAATACCTCTGGTGGCATCACCATACCCGATATAAAGTTATATTACAAAGCCATAGTAATAAAAACAGCATGGTACTGGCATAAAAACAGGAGTATAGACCAATGGAATAGACTTGAGGACCCGGATTTTGGGCCAAGCAACTATAGCTACTTGATATTCGACAAAGGCCCAAACAATATAGACTGGAAAAAAGATAGCATCTTCAACAAATGGTGCTGGACAAACTGGATAACCACATGCAGGAAACTAAAACTTGATCCACACATTTCACCATGCACAACACTCAAATCCAAATGGATCAAAGACCTCAACATAAGACCAGAAACTCGAAAACTACTGGAAGAAAATTTAGGAAGTACTTTCCATGATATAGGAATGGAAAAAGACTTCCTGAATAAAACCCCAGTGGCTCAAGTTCTTAAACAGTCACTCAACCATTGGGATCATATGAAGCTGAAGAGTTTCTTTACAGATAAGCATATAATAAACAAAGCCAATAGAATACCCACAGAGTGGGAGAAAATATTTGCAGGTTATCCAACTGATAGAGGCCTTATCTCTAGAATTTACAAAGAACTCAAAAGTCTAAACAATAAGAAGACAAATACCCCACTCACAAAATGGGGCACAGAGTTAAACAGGCAATTCACAGAGGAAGAGATACAAATGGCAAACACACACCTAAGAAAATGTTCATCATCCCTAATCATCAGAGAAATGCAAATTAAAACAACTATGAGATTCCACCTTACCCCAATAAGGATAGCCAACATCAAAAGGTCAAATGAAAATAAATGCTGGCGAGGATGTGGAGAAGCAGGGACACTCATTCACTGTTGGTGGGAATGCAGGATGGTACAACCACTTTGGAAAGCAATATGGAGACTCCTGAAAAAGCTGACTATAGAAATACCAACAGACCCAGTTATACCATTACTGGGCATGTACCCTAAAACCTTCAAACCAAAAGCCAGAGAGATTTGCTCACCCATGTTTGTAGCAGCTCAATTCTTTTTTTTTTTTTTTTAAATTTTTATTAACATTTTATTATTTTCCATGATTATAAAATATATCCCATGGTAATTCCCTCCCTCCCCACCCCCACACTTTCCCGTTTGAAATTCCATTCTCAATCATATTACCTCCCCATTACAATCATTGTAATTACATATATACAATATCAACCTATTAAGTATCCTTTCCCTTCCTTTCTCCACCCTTTATGTCTCCTTTTCAACTTACTGGCCTCTGCTACTAAGTATTTTCATTCTCACACAGAAGCCCAGTCATCTGTAGCTAGGATCCCCATATGAGGGAGAACATGTGGCGCTTGGCTTTCTGGGCCTGGGTTACCTGACTTAGTATAATACTTTCCAGGTCCATCCATTTTTCTGCAAATTTCATAATTTCATTTTTCTTTACCGCTGAGTAGAACTCCATTGTATAAATGTACCACATCTTCATTATCCACTCATCTGTTGAGGGACATCTAGGCTGGTTCCATTTCCCAGCTATTATAAATTGAGCAGCAATAAACATGGTTGAGCATGTACTTCTAAGGAAATGAGATGAGTCCTTTGGATATATGCCTAGGAGTGCTATAGCTGGGTCATATGGTAGATCAATCTCTAGCTGCTTTAGGAACCTCCACACTGTTTTCCACAATGGCTGGACCAGATTGCATTCCCACCAGCAGTGCAGAAGGGTTCCTTTTTTTCCACATCCCCGCCAACATTTATGATCATTTGTTTTCATGATGGTGGCCAATCTGACAGGAGTGAGATGGAATCTCAATGTAGTTTTAATCTGCATTTCCCTGATGACTAGTGACGTAGAACATTTTTTTAGGTGCTTATATGCCATACGTATTTCTTCCTTTGAGAACTCTCTATTTAGCTCCTTAGCCCATTTTTTGATTGGCCTGTTTGATTCCTTATTAGTTAACTTTTTGAGTTCTTTGTATATCCTAGATATTAATCCTTTATCAGATATATAGCTGGCGAAGATTTTTTCCCATTCTGTAGGTTGCCTCTTTGCTTTTTTCACTGTGTCCTTTGCGGTGAAAAATCTTTGTAATTTCATTAGGTCCCAGTGGTTAATCTGTGGTTTTATTGCCTGAGCAATTGGGGTTGTATTTAGAAAGTCTTTGCCAAGACCAATATGTTGGAGGGTTTCCCCTACTTTTTCCTCTAGCAGTTTCAAAGTTTCCGGTCTGATGTTAAGGTCTTTAATCCATTTGGACTTAATTCTTGTGCATGGCGAGAGAGAAGAATCTATTTTCATCCTTCTGCAGATATTTATCCAGTTTTCAAAACACCATTTGCTGAAGAGGCTGTCTCTTCTCCAATGAGTATTTTTGGCATTTTTATCGAATATCAGGTGTCTATAGCTACTTGGGCTTACATCTGGGTCCTCTATTCTGTTCCACTGATCTACATGTCTGTTTTTGTGCCAGTACCATGCTGTTTTTGTTACTATGGCTCTGTAGTATAGGTTAAAATCAGGTATGGTGATACCACCAGCCTCTTTTTTGTTGCTCAGTATTATTTTAGATATTCGAGGTTTTTTATGATTCCAAATGAATTTTTGGATTGTTTTTTCTATTTCCATGAAGAAAGCCTTTGGAATTTTGATAGGGATTGCATTAAATGTGTAGATTGCTTTAGGTAAGATTGCCATTTTCACGATATTGATTCTTCCAAGCCAGGAACAAGGGATGTTTCTCCACTTTCTAGTGTCTTCTGCAATTTCTCGCTTGAGTGTCTTAAAGTTCTCATTGTATAGATTCTTTACTTCCTTAGTTAGGTTTATTCCAAGGTATTTTATTTTTTTTGATGCAATTGTGAATGGGAGTGATTCTCTGATTTCATCCTCTGTGTGTTTGTTGTTAGCATATATGAAGGCTACTGATTTCTGTGTATTTATTTTGTATCCTGCTACATTGCTGTAGGTTTTGATTAGCTCTAACAGCTTGCTAGTAGAGTCTTTAGGGTCCTTTATGTATAGAATCATGTCATCTGCAAATAGTGATAACTTGATTTCTTCCTTTCCAATTTGTATCCCTTTTATGTGTGTCTCTTGCCTTATTGCTATGGCTAAGACTTCCAAAACTATATTAAATAGAAGTGGAGACAGTGGACACCCTTGTCTTGTTCCTGATTTTAGTGGAAAAGCTTCCAGTTTTTCCCCATTTAGTAATATGTTGGCTGTAGGCTTGTCATAAATAGCCTTTATTATATTGAGATATGTTCCTTCTATTCCCAGTCTCTGTAGGACTTTTATCATGAAGGGATGTTGGATTTTGTCAAATGCTTTCTCTGCATCTAATGAGATGATCATGTGATTTTTGTCCTTCAACCCATTTATGTAATGTATTACATTTATAGATTTGCGTATGTTGAACCATCCCTGCATCTCTGGGATAAAGCCTACTTGGTCAGGGTGAATGATCTTTTTGATATACTCTTGTATTCTGTTTGCCAATATTTTGTTGAGAATTTTTGCATCTATGTTCATGAGGGAGATTGGTCTGTAATTTTCTTTTTTTGTTCTATCTTTGCCTGGTTTTGGTATCAGGGTGATGCTGGCCTCATAGAAGGAGTTTGGTAGGATTCCTTCTTTTTCTATTTCCTGGAAAAGCTTAAGAAGCAATGGTGTTAGCTCTTCCTTAAAAGTCTGGTAAAATTCAGCAGTGAATCCATCCGGGCCTGGGCTTTTTTTAGTTGGGAGATTATTGATAACTGCTCGGATCTCCATGTTTGTTATAGGTCTATTTAAGTGATTAATCTCATTTTGATTTAATTTAGGTAGGTCATATAGATCAAGGAAATCATCCATTTCTTTCAGATTTTCATACTTTGTGGAGTATATGCTTTTATAGTATGTCCCTATAATTTTTTGAATTTCTCTGGAATCTGTTGTGATGTTACCTTGTTCATCTCTGATTTTATTAATTTGTGTCTCTTCTCTCTTTCTTTTGGTCAGATTTGCTAAGGGTTTATCAATCTTGTTTATCCTTTCAAAGAACCAACTCTTTGTTTCATTAATTCTTTGGATTGTTCTTTTTGTTTCTATTTCATTAATTTCTGCCCTAATCTTTATTATTTCTTCCCGTCTACTACTTTTTGGTTTGCCTTGTTCTTCTTTTTCCAAGGCTTTAAGGCGAAGCATTAGGTCGTTTACTTGCGACCTTTCTAATTTCTTAATATAGGCACTTAAGGCTATAAATTTACCTCTTAGAACTGCCTTCATTGTGTCCCAGAGATTTTGGTATGTTGTGTTCTCATTATCATTTGACTCTATAAATTTTTTGATTTCCTTTTTGATTTCTTCATTGACCCACTCATCATTTAGTAGTGTATTGTTTAGCTTCCATGATTTTGTGTATGCTCTGTAGCCTTTCTTGCTACTGATTTGTAGTTTAATTCCATTGTGGTCAGATAGAATGCAAGGAATTATTTCAATTTTCCTGAATTTGTTAAGATTTGCTTTGTGTCCTAATATATGGTCTATTTTAGAGAATGTTCCATGTGCTGCTGAAAAGAATGTATATTCTGCAGCCTTTGGATGAAATGTCCTGTATATATCTGTTAGGTCCATATCTTCTATGACCTCATTTAGTCCAGATGCCTCTCTGTTTATTCTTTCCCTGGATGACCTGTCAATTGATGAGAGTGGGGTGTTAAAGTCACCCACCACCACCGTGTTTGGTGTTATCTGTGACCTTAGTTCTAATAGTGTTTGTTTGACGAATTTGGGAGCCCCCATGTTAGGTGCATATATGTTTAGGATTGTAATGTCCTCCTGTTGGAGTGTGCCCTTAATCAATATAAAGTGACCTTCCTTATCTTTTTTGACTAACTTCGGACTAAAGTCCACCCTGTCTGATATTAGGATAGCAACCCCTGCTTGTTTTCTAGGCCTATTTGCTTGAAACACCGTCTTCCAACCTTTCACCCTAAGATAATGTCTATCCTTTGTAGAAAGGTGAGTTTCTTGAAGACAACAAATTGTAGGATCCTGCTTTTTATCCCAGTCTGCAAATCTATGTCTTTTCGTTGGGGCATTGAGACCGTTGATATTAAGAGATATTATTGAAAGGTGTGTATTTATGTTTGCCATTTGTGTGTGTGTGTGTGTGTTACTTGTTCTACCTGTGCTCTCTTCTGTTAACTGGTATTTGAGTATGGCTGGTTTTTTCTAGGTTCCTTATAAGTGTGCTTTTCCTTTTGTTCAGCATGGAGGATTCTATCAAGTATTTTCTGTAGAGCTGGTTTTGTCTTCAGATATTCCTTTAACCTGCTTTTGTCATGGAATGTCTTTATTTCTCCATCTATTTGGATGGATAACTTTGCAGGATAAAGTAACCTTGGTTGACAGTTGTTATCTTTCAGAACTTGGAATATATCACTCCAGGCCCTTCTGGCTTTAAAAGTTTGTGTTGAATAATCTGCTGTAATCCTGATGGGCTTGCTTTTGTAGGTAACTTGATTTTTCTCTCTAACTGCTTTCAATATTTTTTCTTTGGTTTGTGTGTTTGGAAGTTTGAGTATAATGTGGCGAGGAGAGTTTCTTTCTGGGTTTTGTCTGGCTGGGGTTCTAAAGGCTTCCTGTATCTGTATTGGCACCTCTTTCCCAATTTGGGGAAAATTTTCCTCTATGATTTTGTTGAAGATGCCTACTATGCCTCTGGAGTGGAATTCTTCTCCTTCTACTATGCCCTGAATTCTTATATTGGATCTTTTCATAGTGTCCCTGAATATCTTGAAATTCCCACTCATACTTTTCTATAAGTTTGTCTTTCTCTTTGTTGGACTGCATTAGGTCTGCCACCTGATCTTCTAGCTTAGATATTCTGTCCTCTCCCTCATCCATCCTACTGGTGAGATTTTCTACAGAGTTTTTTATTTCATTAACTGTGTTCTTCATTGCTAGTAATTCTGACTGGTTTTTCTTTATTATTTCTATTTCTCTATTTATGTCTTGTATTGCCTTCTTTATTTCATTAAATTGGTGTCCTGCCTCTTCTTTGATTCCTTTGATTTCCTCTTTGATTTCCTCTTTGATTGTTTTCATGTGTTCTTTGACCTCTTTGAACATATTTATAATTATTCTTTTGAACTCTTTCTCAGGCATTTCCTCTAACTCTTTCTCACTGGAGGACATTTCTGATGCATTAATACTTTTAGGTGGATTTATATCGTCTTGCTTTTTAGTGTTTCTTGTGTTATAATGTATATATTTTTGCATCTTGGATTAAGTTAATGCTTGGATTTTCTAGCTAGCTGTGTATTCTTAGCTGTATCAATTGATTTGGTGTAATATATTTTCAGGGTAGGACCTTAAGGTATTAGGTGTGGCTCTTAAGACTTTCAGAGTATCTACAAAGATGTTCTTAGGGGTTGAGTTTCCCTGCTATAGGAGTATTCAAGCAGGCTGAGTGGAATAATATACTGGTAGATTCTAAAATTTAGCTAAACACTGTACCCATTCCATCAAAAACAGCCCCGAGTATGTATGCAAGAGTAGTTATTATAATGACCAGATCCTCTATCAACAAAGAGGTTTAGAATTCTGGTCTGTTGAGTTATCCAAGTCAGCTTGTGACCAAGTGAGATCCTTCCCTGGTGCAATCCCAGTTACCTTGGGTGATTGTGGTCTCAGTCAAGTTGCTGCCTGGGTCGTCGGGCTGCTGTTCTGATTTCTGGAGCTGGGCACTTGCTTTTCCTACGGGGCAAACTGAGTCGCTGCCGCCGCCTCTGCAGCTGTTGTAGGTGCCACCCCCGGAGCCCCCACCGCTGCTGAAGCTGCCGTTGCCGTGTCCACCGCTGCTGCTCACCCCGAAGCCGCTGCTGCGGGATCTGTCACTGCTGCTGCTCCTGGGTCCGCTGCTGCTGGGGCCACTGGTACCGGTGCTGGAGCCGCTGAAGTTGCTGCCAAATTCTGCTCCTGCTTGGGTCCCGCCGTCAGCCCAAGTTGGCGTGGCCGGGTCCCGGGCCGCTGCTGTGTTCGCTGGAGCTGGGTTCAGGCGGCAGGGGAGGGGAGGGAGCCGCGCTGTTCTGGTTGTATCGTTTCTCCACGTGTGCTTTTACCTCGCGGTCTGCTCCTCCCTCCGTTGCTCGCTGCCGCTCTCCCCTCACGTTTCCCGAGTTGCGGAGAGCGCGGTGTGAGGGGAAAATCCCGCACCTGGCTTGTCCTGCGGCTCGAGCCGAGAGTCCGGCGGTTTTCTGCCGCTCCGCGGTTGCGGCGGGTAGCCGACCCGCCCCGGAGCCGCTGTCCCCGCCTGTGCAGGCTCTGGATGCTCTATAACTCTTCCACTTCTCCGCTGCCGCCTCAACTTCCTATACACCTCACTTTTTAGTAAAAGTGTGTATTTTGCTGAGTTTTTTTTGGTCTTCCCCCCCCAGGCTGTTTTGGCGTGGTACCTACGCCGCCATCTTAACCGGAAGTCGCAGCTCAATTCTTAATAGCTAAAAGCTGGAATCAACCCAGATGTCCATCATTAGAAGAATGGATAACAAAGATGTGGTATATCTACACAATGGAATTCTATACAGCAGTAAGAAAAAACGACATAAAGAAATTTGAGGAAAAATGGTTGAACCTGGAACAGATCATTCTCAGCGAACTTACCCAATCACAGAAAAAAAATCGACACATAGTCTCACTCATCTGCAACACCTAACCTGAATTTGCCCAAGATGCCTTACATACCCAGCAAGTACCTCATGGACTAGACAATAAGATGGATGGGAGGGCGGGGAGGGAATCAAAGGGTGGAAAACAGTAATCCGGACCCAAATGGCAATGGTACCATAAAATTCTACTTCCTAAAAGACAGACCAAATGACTGAACTTTCACTAGTCCCTTACAGGAAACACCTGAACCACAAGACACTGGAGAGGGTAGGATCAAGACTGACCTAAATCTCCTACATCTTCCTTCCCTCCCTCTCCCCCTCTCTCCTCTATCTCTCTCCTCTCAAACTCTTGTATATTAGTTATCTTTTTCCTCAATTTCTTAGTGGACACTGACCTGTAACCCCCACTTCCAGCTTGGGCCTACAATCCACAATGAGCTTTTGATCAGAGAAACCTACAAGGTTTCCCAAAACAATGACAGACTTCTGTCAGAGTACTTGATGACCCACCAAAGGCCAGTGGTAAGACCCTATTGCTGAAGACTCCATACGCAGCTGACACACGCAAAATGGAATGACATGGCTGGAAGCCAGGAGAGAGTCAGTCCCCAGACAGTCAGCGTGTCTAGTGCCAGAAGGCGCTACATAGGCGACTGGGGGAAGTGACCAAGATCTGTCCAAGCAACACATTGTTTAACCTAATAAGCAACAAATAACCGGATGTGATGCCCACACAAGTGCAATAGTGGTACACAGCCATGGTGAGAAATCAATTGCTCTTGAATTGGCTAACTGAGCCACTCAGTGGTATTAGGCCCATAGCTGGAGCTGGGAAACAAGTCAGAACCATACCCAAACACAAGCCCACTCTACAATATCAAGCTACCATCAATCACGGGGTATAAGAGGGCCTACACCTATCAAACTGTCTATCAAAAAAGTAAGTGTTATCTCAATTTTCTGGGTGCTAACTTACTCTCCGCTGGAGAATCTGCTTCTCTTTTCCAGATAGATGCAAATCCTAAGAAGAGAGCTGCCCCAACATACCTCAGAAGGGGCCCAACTGAAACTAAGGACAACTGGCGAAATAAGCAAGGGTGATGTTTTCCTGTGAACTGGATACCAGCACAAAGGGGAAGGAGACCAATGCAGAGAAAAATCAACTCCTACCAAATCAGAGAGCCAGAGCCTCAGAGGCCCCCAACACCTCAGCACTGAAGCAGACCAAAAATGAACCCAACATGGCTCAGGGAAATCTTGCGGAAGAGGGGGCGGAAAGAATGTCAGAGTTACATGTTGGGTCATGATTTTCAGAGACATTTATCATACTAATAACTGGGGGCTAACTCCACAATGCACGACCCATTTTCAATAACAAGGAGGGTCTAATGGGAGGGGGTAGATCACAGATGAGCCTAAATAATGGTACCAAACTGCCTGTATTTACTGAAAAGAAAACTAATAAATTAAATTAAAAAAAATATTTATTTGGGGCTGGAGAGATAGCTTAGTGGTAAGGGTGCTTGCCTGTGAAGCCTAAGGACTCAGGGTTGATTCCCCTGTACCCATGTAACCCAGATGCACATTGTGACACATATTGTCTAGTGTTCATGTGCACTTGCTAGAGGCCCTGGCTTTCCCATTCTCTCTCCCCCTCCCTCTTCCTACCTCCCTCACTCTCTAATAAATCAAAAAGAAATACCTTAAATATTTATTTGAATGCAACAAAGATATTATTGCAACATCTCCATCAAATTAACATGATTTAAAATCACTGGCAAGTGCTTTACTCTTTTACACATTTCTTTCACATTTAGTGAAATATCCCTTATATTTTTGCTAAAGGAAAGAAAGATAAATCAAGATTTTTGTTTATACACTCATAAGGTTTAAGGTGCCACAGTTCAATGCAATCATAACAGAATGTGATGCATTCTAGTTCATTGTAAGATTTTGCCATTCTTGCATCCATGGAATTCAGTCTGGCAGTATAAAAACAAGCTGGGCAAAGTTAAATGCTTTAGATTACATGAGTATTCATTCCCATAATGCATATAACATATGCATTGCATTTTAATTTATGAGCTTAAGGGAACAGTGATTAAGTAGGAGAGAGAAGAGCTTTTTAAACACCTTCTGGGGAGTGATTTCCACTCTGCTGTCACATCTCCAATTATTCTTTCTCTTCAAATCCTTATTCTCTTTCTTTGAGTTCTCCTGGTACAGGTGGCTGCCATTTGTACAGCTATCAACTTTGCTGCCTGGCTTTTAAGGCAGGAGTTATTTATGCCAGCCCCTGCTTATCCATCTCTTGATTCATTTAGACAAGAACAGCTACAAAACATTTTAAACAGCTTGAGAAAAAGGTTAACTTTAAGGATCACATGTTATCATGCATATCTTCCAAATAAAATGCTGAAGTATGTCCAGCATGATTCTCAGAGCCCTATGACTTTAATGCATTTTTAAAGGGAACCACTCCCTCAGATGCCAGAACTGTGAGGGTCCACACCATCACAGCAGTGTGAGGACCATCAGGGACAAGTTGCTTCCTTTTGAATGCTTGAGTTCTTCAGAATCATGGTTTTGCTTCTGTTAATTGTTGCTGCATATTTTTCTTTCCCCAATCATTTGGTTTAAAGTTTGTATGTTAGAATTAATGGCAGGTTTTGCAGTCTGTTAAGCCATAAATTACAACTCCTTGTCTTGGTACTGAAAGAGATTACTTAGCCATTCACAATTTTCCATGGGATGTTCTCCAGATGTGTGCCATCTGAAGCCTCCTGACTTCTTTTTCTAGTGGATGAAGAAAACAAAGGCTGGAAAATATATACATCAATGTGAAAGCATACAGGTCCTCAGGCGAGGCGAAGATGCCATCACACTTTCACTGAGTGCATTTGTGTCTTTTAACAATGTCCCTGCTGTGGTGAGCAAGTGCACTTGCTGCCTGGCTCTCCTTTATGTATAATTTTATGCTAATCCTTGAATTGTTCAAGGGGTCTTTAACAGTCAGCTGTCCTTTTCTGTCTTTTAAGGCATCAAATAATGTTACAACTTGGATATCCCATGGATGTGGGCAATTGTGTCTACACAATTCTGGGCTATTGGATTTTCTAATATGTTATCTGTTAAGGACATGGTTCTTTTTAGTACAATCTGGAATGTTGCAGGGATTCTTAGTTTCAAAAGTGGTCCAAAGGAGATGGCCATTAAAACAATGTTACCTCTAATCCAATTTCCCATAATCTCAAACTATGCAAAAGCAAATGTTGAACCTGTGGCTGAACCCAGTCTTTTGAATACCAAATCAAGTCCTCGTCGTGTATTACTTTAACTTTTTTTTTTTTTTTTTTTTTTGATGTAGGGAGGCTGATTGTTTGCAAAATATCTTTGGGTTGCCATTAGTTTAGGTTTAATCCTTTAGAAATATTCAGGGCTCAGGCCTATTCAAGTGCCTGGAGACCCAGTGCATCGCAGCAGCTTAGCTGAGCCTGCAAGGCTGCTGTGTACTTAGACTGCACTTATTTTGTTCAGGTTCACGAGCAGACGAGACAGCACTGTCAATTCAAAAAGACATTCTTTTCTCAAACTATTGATCTCCATTGCTCTTGCAAATCCTCTAGTATTGGCTCTCAGGATTACTATAATGCTATAATCATTCTGTTAAGGATTCAGATTTGTGGTGAGCTAAAAAAAAAAGGGTGGGGGGGAACATCAAAAGGAATGAAATGCCCTTGAAGCAATCAATTTTTGTTCATCAACTACAAATGCTAAGAAGCTGCTTTCAGCTAATAATCTATAACTGAATTAATGGCACATGTCTTTTTTTCATGGAGCATTTTCCTCCTTTTAAGTGATCTGATTTTGTATTGTGGGATGTGAATTTAAGTTGCATAGTATTCTAAAGAAGAAAAATGTCATGGGAAGTGAAAAGCTTGTTTCAGTTACTTTCAAGTGGCAAAGTAGTAGAAATCTCATTGAGTTCTGAGGAAGATAATCCTGAGGAGGAAGAAGAGCATCATATCTCTTCTACTTCCCCTGACAGTAAACATGCCATTGTGGGTTGAGTAGTGGTAACATTCTTGCAGAAGTTTCTACCAACAACAATTTTCTGAAAATAATTAATGTCCTAGTATGACTCAGCTTCTTTCACATAAAATAGTTCCAACAAACAAAACTTTACCAATAATATAATAATAGAGTGATTTAGAACCAGCCAGATATTTCTTCATTGCTAAAAATATAATTTATAGGTCTCTGTTAAGATGCTTATTAAAAGCTTTGAACATTTAAAGGATAGTGACCTGGAATTTCTTCGATTTGCATTCCTTTCCCAGGCTTGTTCTTTTCTGTAAGAGAGAATGCCAGTGTTTATATTTTTGTCTATGAGAAAATCTTTCATTTGAAGAACTGAATGTTCATACACTGCCCTGTACCCAGCAACCTCTGTCAGCCATCAAGACTAGAAAGATCAAGTTCTATGTGAGCATAACTGAATGGCAGAATGCAGAGAAACACAACTGGTTTTGGTCTTTACATGTGTGGAAATTTTTGTTTAAAAAGAAACTGACTCTTGGTCAATTATGTCAATAAAATTTGATAGTGTGAACAAAATTGTAGAGGAGTAAACTAGTTAAAAAAAGGTTTTTGAATATCTTAGTTGAATTTATAGCATTTATTTATATATATGTAAAGTTAATTCCATTAATTATATGTCAATATCTTTTGAGTTTTTCTTAATTGTGTCAACAGTCAGTTTTGTTGACAACTACTTTTGTTAGTATGGTTTGTTTGTGGGACTGCACTTGACAATAATAAGTCCATTTTATTATTTCAGGATTTTTTTTTTTGTCTTGTTTTATGTTTTTTTGAGGTAGGGTTTCACTGTAGCCCAGGATGACCTGGAATTCATGATGTAGTCTCACTCAAACTCACACAGATCCTCCTAGCTCTGCCTCCTGAGTGCTGGGACACCATGCTCAGCATTAAGACCCATTAAAAACGGCTGAGGAGGTAGCTCAGCAGTTAAACTGCTTTCATATGAAGCTTGCTGGCCCAGGGCCAGTTTCCCACGTAAAGCCAAATACACAAAGTGGTACAGGTGTCTGGAGTGCATGTGCAGGTGACAAGACACTCTGGCACCTCTCTCTCTTCTTCCCTCTTCTTAAATAAATCAATAAACAAACAAATAAATAAATAAATAAACATAGTTCCTAATGAAGACTCTCTACTTCTCTCTCTTTTTACATTCATCAGCAGGTTTATATAGGACACATGGATGCACTTTTTTTTTTTCCAGTGTATATGGCAAACAGCCAAACCCCTTGATCATCAAAATAACTTATTTTGTACATTACAGCGCACAGAACAACAGAGGAAAGACACTTTGTTGGAGGGCAACTGAAAAGCATTGTGCAAAATGTCCATGTTGCTCTGAAGTGGAAGGATTGGAGCGCAGGGCCTGTGGCGTCCTGAGCGCGATCCTCCTCTTGGATTGCAGGGGCTCAGCGGGAGCTGCTTCCTCCTCAGCACACTCTTCCGGCTTCTCCTCCTCATTCTCATGGTCTTGGGGATAGAGGTCTGGGTATTCTTGCATCCACTGCTACATGGCTCTGAACGGTCTACACATTCTGAGCCCTTGATTTTCTCTGTGCTATAGTGGATGCAGAAAAGGCTGACTTGAACTGTTCCTCACCCGTGCCACTGGCCATTTCCCCAGGGCACCCGCAGTTCCAGTTCCAGTCTCCATTTGGCAGTACCAGTCCTTCTGTCCCAGCTCTCAGGAGGCTGAGACAGGCTGTCCATGAGTTTAGGGCCATCCTGGGGCGTGTTCCTTGTATGGATTATCGGGGTCGTCAGCTACTAGCTCGGCACTGCTGGCAATTTCATGGTTTTCTTTGGTCACAAAAATAATTTGATCCTTCCCTTCCTGCCGGCAGTAAAACATGGTTGCTCTGGGCGCTCTCAACTCTCTCAAGGCCGCAGGCCCCATCAGCAGACACACCTTTCACCTCTTTTTTGACTTTTTGAGGCAGGATCTCACTCTAGTACAGGCTGACCTGGAACTCATGGCAGTCTTCCTATCTCAGCCTCCTGAGTGCTTGGATTAAAGGAATGATATTCTACACTTGGACCTTAATGAAGACTTTCTAACTCGCAATACCTCTTTACCCCCATTTCATCCTAATTTTGGTTCCCATGAATGGCAATGAATGTTTTCTGAATGCCTTCTATACATCTTTGGGTTCCTTGTGACCAGTGCTGAGCCAGGCACAGGAAACACTGTAGGAGAATGAAAGTTTTCTTAGGTGTGAATCTAAAAACCTCCCAAGATTTTGAGTAAAAGTATTATTTTAGATTTTCTGGTCACATTGATTCAAAATGAACATTATCTCTTATTGGGCTGAGTTGGTAACTACCAGTTTTCTTGTCAGAGTGGTGAGAAATTCATAGTTATACCTATACTCTGCCTTTGGGCAAAAGGAAAGTCAATATTAGCAGGAGGTGTGAACAGTGTAAAAAGGTGCTCCAAGTTCAAAGTTGGTGAGTAATGTCTTTGAAATTGTACTATCCTCAGTACCTGCTGTTGCAAATTCCATGACTGTTTAAAGACAGATCTCAATGGTCCAGTTGCAAATTTTTGTATTTGTGAGGCAAAATCCATGTCAGATGAGTTTAATATCTATGTGTATTCTTATATCTTTTTGTCCAGTTTTGCCTTCTTGGTATTATTAGGTTTAAAATTTTTTACTCACTTTATTCCTTAGGGAGAAAGAGGCTGATAGAGAGAATGAGTGTACCAGAACCTTCACCCACTACAAATGAACTTGGGACACATGTACCACTTTATGCATCTGGCTTACGTGGGTACTGGGGTATCAAACTTGGGTCCTTTGGCTGTGCAGGCAAGCACCTAAAGTTATAAGCCATCTCTCTAGTCCACGTTCTTATATCTTGTACAAGCTACTTTTTAAATTTTTGTGTTACATGTCTTTCTTTGAGCTTGCTTTTTTCTCCTAAAAATTGTAATTATTTGATAACATTTTTGGAAAGGAGTTGCATCTCCAGTATTTTTGCTTCCCAAGTTTCTTTGTATTATCTACCTTAATCCTTGAAAACTCAGATTCATCTAGGTCCCTGGTAGAGTGTTTGTAACCCTTCATGACATGTGGCATGTATCTAGCTACACAAGTAATATTGTGAGTAATTGGAAATGAATATCAAACCACTTGCTTTAAACACCCCTGGCACATTTAGGCAGGTATGGAGGGTAACAAAGAGTTTCTCATCTTGAGATAACTGCATTATCATCTTTTAAACAGAAGCCGTGCTTGCTACTTATACCCATATGGTGTGTGTGTGTGTGTGTGTGTGTGTGTGTGTGTGTGTAAGAGAGAGAGCGAGAGGCTGTCTTGGAGTTTGACAAAATAATAACAGACAATAACAAATACAGAAAAATTACATATAACATTTATATATAAATTGTCCATTTAAGAAGTGATGCTTTTCTTCCTATAAAACAAAATCTATTGCTGTTTGATTAATTTTTCTCATGTACTAAAAATATGCATGAAAACTCATGAAACAGAAGAAAACCATACATGTGGGCTCCATATATTATAGCTACAAGGAGTCTTCTGTGTATTTACTTCTTGATTAATATTTATTTATCATCCTCCAAGAACAGAACATGAATGAGAGTCACCTTAAATATATTTTCACAGAATGGAACTGAGTCTTGCTTCCTAACAGAACTTCTAGGGGTGAACAGTGTTGTAAAAAATTGTGCAATAAGCCGGGCATGGTGGTGCATGCCCTTAATCCTAGCACTTGGGAGGCAGAGGTAGGAGGATTGCCGTGAGTTCAAGGCCACCCTGAGACTCCTTAGCGAATTCCAGGTCAGCCTGGGCTAGAGTGAGACCCTACCTCAAAAAACCAAAAAAAAAAAAAAAAAAAAAAAAAAAAAAAAAAAAAAATTGTGTGATATGTAAGCCACTGAACTCCAAGCTTCAGTTCCCAGGTCTTCTACTCCTAGATCCTTGCAGCCTACAGACACCCTCTAGGCCAGTATATTTAGTAGTGCTGTAGTCCAGTGATAAATAGTAAATGAAAGTCTTTAAATGGAATTGAAAAATCTGTTTCAGATCTACATTGACCTGTTGCACTTGGTTCATTTATGGAAAACACTGTGTTACTCTGTTCTGTGAACATAATTTATTTAATTAGGGTGAGGAAGAGAGGGAAAATACCTTATCCTTTCTAGTTTGTATATTTTGCTCCCTTTCCAGTCATTGATAACATAATTCTATTCAGGAAAATAAAACCATTTTTTCCAATACTCAAGGTTTATGTTTTTTATTAGTCATGGACGTTCTCAGTATGTAAGCAGCACATGTTGGTACCATCCTTTCCCTCATCCCTCCCCCATCTCCAAAGGGACTCTCCTCACTGTGGATGCTGGTCATCCCATGGGAATTGTGGGTTGTACATTGTGGGGGCAGCTATCAGTAATGGGGAAGAGGCAATGTCTCTATGCATAATGTCCCAACTTGTAGCTTTAACAATAGTTTTGACCCCTCTTCCATGAAATCCCCTGAGCCATGTTGGGTTTGTTTTAAGTCTACTTCAGTGATGGTCCCTTAGGAGCCTTTGTGTTTCTGGTTTGCTAGGTGTTGAGTCTCCTCAGTGTCCTTGTGCTGATATCAGGTTCACCAAGAAAGCAGCACTCTTGCTCATTTCACCAATTTCTCTGTGGTTTTAGCTGGGGCCAGGATGAAGTGCGCTGGGACATTTATCTCCTCAGATCCAGCTCCCATCTGTAAAAGAGAAGCAGATTCTCCAACAGAGAGTGAAGTTGGAATAGATTAAATGGGATTACCATTATTAGTTTAGAGAGAATTTAATGGGTATAGACCCTCTTGTAGCCCAAGATTAGTGGGAGCTTGATATTAAAAAGTGAGCTCTCTGGATGTGATTCTGACTTATTTCCCAGTTCCAAGTATGGGTTCCTTTCCACTGAATGGATCCGTTAGCCAATCCAAGAGCAGCTGGTTACCCACCATGGCTGTGTGCCACTGTTACACTTATGTTAGCATCACATCAAGTTGCTTGCTTCTGAGTAGCTTAGAGCTCGAGTTGCTCTGACAGATGTTAGCCACTTTCCCCCTATAGCTCATGTAGTGCTTTCTGTATGGGTTAATTGTCTGGGGACTGGCTCTTTTCCAGATTCCAGCCAGGTCTCTCCATGTTCTGTACCAACAGCATGTGGTATCTTTAGCAGTGGGGGTCTTACCATTAACATCTGGTTGGTAATCAAGTGCTCTGACAGAAATCTGTCTTGTTCTGGGAAACCTTGAAGGTCTCTCTGATCAAAGCTCACTGTGGGCATTAACCACATCCTGGTACCGAGTGCTACAGGCCAGTGCCAAGGGAAAAGAAAGCAAAAAATAAAAAGAAAAGAAACAGAAGAAATTTAAGGTTATGCTTCATCTCATCCTCTCCAGGGCCCTTTGATTCAGGTGCTCCCCCTAAAGTCCTGTTGAGGGTTCAACCTTTTAGTCTGCCTTCCAGGATATAGAATTCTATGGTACCAGTTCCATTTGAGTCCAGTTTTGTGTCTCCTCTCACCCTTACCCTCCCCTCCTGCCTCACCCTTCCTATTGTCCAAGTCTTGAGATGGTATGTCAGCATCTCAGGCTGATCCAGGTTAGGAGCTGCAAACGAGTGAGACTATGTGATGATTGTCTTTCTATGATTGTTTACGTTTACTGAGTATGATCTATTCCAAGTTCAACCATTTTTCTACAAATTTCATTGTGTCACTTTTTCTTACAAATGAGTATAATTCCATTGTATAGATATACTGCATCTTGGTTATCCATTCATCCAATCATGGGCACCTGGGTTGATTTCAGTTCTTAGCTATTATGAATTGAGCAGCTATAAACATGGTTGAGCAAATACCTCTGAACTGAGGCTTGTAGATTTTAGGGTAAATGCCCAGTAAGGGAATAAGTGGATCTGTTAGTAACTTTATGGTCAACCTTTTTAGGACTCTCCATATTGTTTTCCATAGTGGTTGTACCAGCTTAAATTCTCACCAACAGTGAATGAGGGTTTCAATTTCTCTACCTTCTTGCCAACATTTGTTTTCATTTGATTTTTTAATGTTTGTTATCCTTACTGGCATAAGGTGAAATCTCATAGTTGTTTTAATTTGCATTTCCCTGATGGTTAGGGATGATGAACATTTTCTTGAGTGTGTGTTCGTCATATTATTTCTTCCTCTGAGAACTCTCTATTCAGTTCACTGCCCCACTTTGTCAATGGGTTGTTTGATTTTGTTTTTTTTTTTATTGTTTAGGTTTTTAAGTGCTTTGTAGAGTCTACACATTAGGCCTCTTTCAGTTATATAACCAGCAAAAAATTTCCCCCATTCTGTTGGTAATCTATTGGCTCTACTTATATGTTTGTCTGTGAAAAACATTTCAGCTTCATGAGATCCCAATGGTTGAGTGATTGTTTAAGTTCCTGAGCTACTGGGGTTTTGTTCAGGAAGTCTTTCCCTACTCCTATATCATGGAAATTTGCTCCTATTTTTTTCTCCCAGCAGAAGAGCTTCATGTCTTATACTGAGGTCTTTGATCCATTCAGTCTTGATTTTTGTGGATGACAAGATGTATGGTTCTAGTTTCACTTTTCTACATATGGTTATCCAGTTTGTCCAGCACCATTTGTTGAAAATGATGTCTTTTCTCCAGTCTACATTATTAGGGCCTTTGTCGAAGAACAAATAGCTGTAGTTACTTGACTTAAAGTCCAGATCATCAATTCTGTTCCATTTGTTTCTATTCCTGTTTTTATGCCAGTACCATGCTGTTTTTGTTACTATGGCTTTATAAAATATCTTTACATAAGGTATGATGATGCTTCTAGAGGAGCTTCTTTTGCTGAGGATATGGTTGGATATCTGAGGCTTGTTGCCACTCCATATGAATTTTGAGATCATTTTTTTCTATCTCTGTGAAGCATGATGCTGAGATTTGTTTAGAATTGCATTAAAACTTTATATTGCTTTTGGTAGGATTGCCATTTTCACAATATTAATAATTCTGCCTATCCAGGAACATGGGAGGTTGTTCCATCTTTTTTTTTTTTTTTGAGGTAATGTCTCACTTTAGCCCAGGCTGACCTGGAATTCACTGTGTATTCTCAGGGTGGCCTCAAACTCATGGTTATCCTCCTACTTCTGCCTCCCAAGTGCTGGGATTAAAGGAATGAGCCACTTTGCCCGGCTGGTCTTTCCATCTTATCAAGTTGTCCTCAGTTTCTTTCCTGAGTGTTTTTATGTTTTCATTATATATGTCTTCACATCCTTGGTTTGTGTTATTCCAAGGTATTTTGTTGTTGCTCTTGCTATTGAAAATGGGACAGAGTTGCTAATTTCTTTCTCTGTATCTTTTGTCCTTTGCATGTAGAAAGGATAATAATTTTTTACAGTGATTTTTTGTATCCTGCTACTATGCTGAAGGAATCAATCACCTTTATGAGTTTTGAGATGTAGCTCTCAGGTCACTTATGAATAGAATCATGTCCACAAATAGGATTAACTTGACTTCTTTGTTTCCAAGTTGTATTCCTTTTATTTCTTCTCCTGTCTTATTGCTTGGGCTAGTATTTCTAGTACTATGTTGAAGTGCAGAGGTGACAGTGTGAACCCCTGTCTTGTTCTTGATCTCAATGGGAATTCCTTCAGTTTTTCCCCATTAAGTATTATTTGGGTTTTAGGAGCTTTATTTATAGGCTTTAGTATGTTGAGATATAAACCATCCATGCCTATTCTCTCCAAAGTTTTGATCATGAAGTAATGTTGTATTTTGTCAAAGGCCTCTTTTGCATCTACTGAAATGATCATATGGTTTTTGTGACTAAGTTTATTTACATGGTATATTATGTTGACAGATTTCTATATGTTGAACCAACCCTGTGCTGTGTTGCTGAGATAAAGCCTACTTGATCAAGATGTATAATGCTTTTGATGTGTTGTTGAATTTGGTTTGTGAGAATTTTGTTCAGGATCTTTGCAGCTAAGTTCATCAGGGATACAGGCGTATAGTTTTCTTTTCTTGTTTTATCTCTGTCTGGTTTTGGTATGTATGTGATACTAGCTTCATAAAAGGAGTTAGGGAGCTTTCCCATCTTCTCTGATTTTTTTTTTTTTTGAGGTAGAGTTTCACTGTAGTCCAGGCTGTGGACCTGGAATTCACTATGTAATGTCAGGACTGTATTTTTAAATTTATTTTTATTTATTTATTTATTTATTTATTTATTTTTAATTTTTATTAACATTCTCCACGAATATAAAATATATCCCATGGTAATTCCCTCCCTTATTTATTTATTTATTTATTTAAGAGAGAGAGAGAGAGAGAATATGGACACACCAGGGCTTCTAGCTGTGGGTCTCTGGCTCCTCAGGGGGCCTTTGCACACCAGCTACCCCTGAGGTATCCAGGCAACTGTGAAGCAGGGTCTTGAGTGGCCATGAGTGTGACAGGAAGAAACACTCAGAGATGGCTTCAGAGAATAGCTCATTTATTTGTCAAGGGACCAAGTTTAGTTTTTTAAAAATATATTTTATTTATTTGCAAGCAGAGAGAGACAGAGACAGCAAGATAATGGGTGCACCAGGGCTTCTAGCCACTGAAAACAAATTCTAGATACATACACCCCTTTTGTGCATCTGGTTTTATGTGGGCCCTAGGGAATTGAACTCAGGCCATTTGGTTTTTAAAGCAGGTACCTTAACCACTGAGGCATCTCTCCAGTCCCTGGGACTGAGTTTTTATAAGCAGTTGACAGAGAGAGCAGGAAATGGGTCCTAAGGGAATTGGTGGGTTCAAAGGTTGCTTGCCAATGCCTAGTTGGCATATAGGGACATTCATTCCAACATGTAGGGAGAGAGTCGGGTGATCTACCTAGTGGCAGGAAGAGGTATAGCGAGTGGGGTTGCAGGGGGATGGGCTGCATGAAGGCTGTTGGCTGATACCATATAAGAATTTCCTGGGCAACTGGCCAAAGTCACAGGGCTATGAGGGAAGCCTAATTCTTATCAGGACATCAAGGAGCCCTGGGCTAAGGGGAAGGAGTGGCCCTACTTCCGAGATTTTTCCAGGGTCCCAGGCTCCCTTCGATCTCCCAAACTGGGGGCGGGAGGGGGGTGCGGGAGAGGAGCCTTGCTCCTGCTGGTCAGGGACCTAAGATTTGTCTGGGGTTCAGGCTGCTTCTACCTCTCCATAGCCTAGGGCCCTAGTCAAGTCTGATAGGTTAGACTTGCTTTAATGCAGGGCCTTGCCTGTGTCCAACATGTAGCCACTGAAAATGAACTCCAAATGCATGTCCTACCATGTAAGTCTGGCTTACATGGAACCTGGAGTATCGAACCTGGATCCTTAGGCTTCACAGGCAAGCACCTTAACCACTAAGCCATCTCTCTAGCCCCTGTTCTCTGATTATGTGAAACAGTTTGAGAAAAATTGGTTTCAGTTCTTCCATGAAGTTTTGATAGAATTTGGCAGAGAAGCCATCTGGTCATGGACTGGTCATGGATTTTTCGGGGAGGTTTACTTATTTATTTTTTCAAGGTAGGGTCTCACTCTAGCTCAGGCTGATCTGGAATTCACTACATAGTCTCAGGGTGGCCTCAAATTCACAGTGATTCTCCTATCTCTGCCTCCCAAGGGCTGGGATTAAAGGTGTATGCCACCATAACCAACTCGGGGAAGTTTTTGATTACCTTTTCGATCTCAGTGGGTGTGATGGGGTTGTTTAAGAGATTTATCTGCTCTGAGTTTAGTTTTGGTAGGTGGTATGTGTCTAGGAATTTATCCATTTCTTCCAGATTATACAGTTTTGTGGAGTAGAGGTTTTATAAGTAAGTCCTGATGACTCTTTCACTTTCACTTATGTCTGTTGTGATCTCTTCCTTTGCATTCCTAATTTTTAAAATTTGAAGTGTCTCTTTTTCTTGCTTTATCAAATTGGCCAGGGGTTTATCAATCTTGTTTATTTTTTCAAAGAACCAGCTCTTTGTTTCATCAATTTTCTTAATTTTTTTCTTAGTTTCCAGTTCATCAATTTCTGCTCTGATTTTGATTACTTCTTTCCATCTGGAGCTTTTTGGGTTGGATTCTTCTTCTTTTTCCAATGCTTTTAGATGGTTATTGATTTGGGATCTCTCTGTCTTTGTTATGAACACATTTAGTGCTATGAATTTTCTCCTGAGTGCCTTTTTTGTGTCCCATAAGTTTTGGCACGATGTGTTCTTATTATCATTCAATTCTGGAAATTTTACAATTTCATTTTTTATTTTATCCACTACCTAGTTATTGTTTAAAAGTGTGTTGTTCAGTCTCCAGAAGCTAACAGAGTTCCTGGCACATCTGTTATTGTTAGTTTCTAGTGTTACAGCATTGTGCTTTGATATCATGTAGGAAATTATGTTGATTTTCCTAAATATATGGAGACAGGCTTTATGACCCAGTATATGATCTATGTTGGAGAAAGCTCCATAGGCTTCTGAGAAGAATGTATATTCTATAGATTTGGGGTAGAATGTTCTGTAGATGTACATTAGGTCTAGTTGGTCTATGGTGGTGTTGAGCTTTCTTACTACTCTGTTGATCTTTTGTTTGGATGATCTATCTATTGATGGTAGTGGAATATTGAAATCTCCAACTATGATGGTGATGGTGTTTATTTCTGTTTTGTTGTCAAGTAGATTTTGTTTTATGAATTGTGGTGCACCTGTGTTTGGTGCATATAGATTGATGATTGGGATATTCAGTGATGCTGGAACCCTACAGATCTTTCCTGCTATTGCCCTAGGAGCTGAAGCATGGTTAGGTGAATGCCATCTTGAATGGAAGTTCAAGTTTTTTTCCTATACCATGTTTGAATTCCCCTTTCTCAATCCAAGAAGAAAAGATTGGATTGCACCAATACATTTAGAGAAAGTTTAACAATTTCAGTTCATAAAACAAGCATGTAGGGTCTTTCAGATTGCAAGAAACAAAGACATGTTCTGGGACCTTAAGAGGTCTGGTTTTCCTAGGGGTCCACACTAAGTTAAGAAACCTGGAAAGCTATCACAGCATTGAATAACCTGTCTTCAGTGAGTACTGCAACATACTCCAGGATAAGATGGGAATTCTAATTTTTTTTTTTTCCTAAGGTAGGGTCTCACTCTAGCTCAGGCTGACCTGGAATTCACTATGTATTCTCATGGTGGCTTTGAACTCTTGGCGATCCTTCTATCTCTGCCTCCTGAGTGCTGAGATTAAAGGCGTGTGCCACCACACAAGGCTAGGAATTCTAATTTTGTGTGTGTGTGTGTGTGTGACTCCCAGTACTTTTCTATTAGCTTGTCTTCCTGCTTCACCAAAAAATCCTCTCATACTGTGTTTCATGGTGCTTGGTCAATTGGTGAGTTACTAATCAGAATTATATACCATACTATAGAGCTTTAGGTAGTGTTCTTCCTCATAGAGTATTTAATGGGCTCTGGGGCTCTGGATTTAACCAGGCAACCAGTGCAGCAGGTTCACAAGCAAACATGGCAGCCTCCCCCCATGGAGAATGGATGTGAAATGCATCACAAGGGGTTGAGGAGATGCTCAGTGGGTAATATGATTGACATGCAAACGTGAAGAACTGAGTTTGATTCCCAGCACCTAGAGGAGTGGGGGAGCTAAGTGGCATGCAATGTGGAGACGGAAATAGAGGGGACCACATGGTTCCCCTGTTAGCCAGTCTAGCCAAATTAGCAAGTCCAGGTTCAGTGAGAGAGACGTTGTCTCAGAAAATGAGGTGAGGAAATCCAGGAAGACACCTGACATCAACCTGTGATCTCAATGCAAATTTGCCAAAACATACACACAAGCACACACATAAAATAGGGAAGACATGTCATAAATTAAAAACATCTTTATATCATTATAAAATATATTAATCCTTATTATCAATTATATATGTCATATTTAATAGAATATATTACTAGAAAATATGTATGAATACATTGTTAATATTCAAAGGATAAAGATATGCTATTGCATCTAGTATAATATGTACTACTGCTCTGCGTTCTTGACTACAAATGGATTTCTTGTGTGTAGTACACATAAACTACATGCTTCTGTAATGTGCAGAAATACCTATGACACTGTTATCATGCTCATGCCTTGTAAAAAGTGAAGACAAGCGTGCAGCATAATCTGTGTATGATATGATACAGAAATGTGTGGTAGTACACACTCACCCAGCCTTGTGAAGTTGTTATAAGGCTCAGACTAGTTGTCCTTGTGAAAATGACTTGGAAAGCTTAAACCTGTTCTGTGCACATTAAAAAAATGTCACCAAGAGTGTGTTAAAAGCCAGATTTTGGAAAGCCTGTGTCTGATAATCGCCTGAGTAGGGTGATTAGCTTCACCAACTGACGGTATCAATATATTTCCCATTTATAGTTAGAGGTAAATCATGTTCATGTAAGTGGAAATCCTTTATCCAAACAGAAGTCAAAAGGGACTAAGTCACATTTATCTCAGAGTCAAAAATAAAATAAATAAATAAATTAAATAACTAAATAAAAGAACTAAAAAAATATAAAAGAATGAACCATGTCCTCAAGACATGAGACATGGAAATATACAAGAAGGGACTTGGCAGGTAGACAAATGGCATATGAAGTTGAGTCAGGGGTCAGGGTTGGTGGCTGCTTCCTTTGTGAGTCATGGAAGTGGGTAGAGATGGAAGATTTCTTTTCAATATACTGAGAATTGAATACAAAGTCTCATGCATGCTAGGCCAACACTCTACCACTGAGATACATCTGCAGCCCAGGAGAGTTTTTAAGACGTTTTATTGTGCAATGTTGTTCCAACTTCTATGTGCCATGCATATTTTATAAAGATAAAAAATGAAAATTGTGCCTTAAAAATTCATAATCAGAGGATAGGCTAAAGGACCATCTGCATTATTTGGACAAATAATGTGTGATCACTCTCTGAGTCAAAAACAATAGTTAAGCATCTACTGTATTCTACTTTGACTTGCATTGTTTTGTAGAATGCATACAATAAATTACCTCTGCTTCTACAAGCAAGGAAACAGACATAGAAAGAAAACCTGTAAGCCAGGGGTTCTCAGATTTCATCTTGTTAAAGTCATCTGGAAGAATTGTTAAAATTCAGCTTCTTGGCTGGACCCTGGAAGTTTCTGATTCAGTAGGTCTGGGGAGAATCTGACGATTTGTATTTATGACCCATTCCCAAAGATTCTGAAGTACTGTGCTTTGAGAATCATGACTAAAGATTCTTTCTCTTCAGAGCACAGCAGCCAGGATTAATTTGGGCCCAGAACCCATTTCCTCCCCTTTGGCCCTTAATGCCTTTGCAGTCAAGGCAATGACACACAACCTCCATTGTGCACTTTACCAGCAAAAGCACAGACAGTGCCCAGGGTGTCACGTCAGGGGGCATAGCATTTCCATGGTGTTTTCAAGAAGCAGCTAGGATCAGAGCTCATTTCTCTAAGGAAAGAATGCATAAAGTAGGATTCCTGGCATCTCTAAGCCCGTGTGTGTGTGTGTGTGTGTGTGTGTGTGTGTGTGTGTGTGTGTGTGTGTGTTATACACACCCACTATAGCCCAAAGTCTGAAGTAGCTACTTAAATTTTTTTAATTGGTGTATGTTCATTAAACATAATACTGGGTTGCACAAGGATATTTTCATACTTGTTTGTTATAAGGTACTTTGAGCATACTCTCCTTTCCACTACTTTCCCCTTTCTTACTATTCCCCCTCTTGTTAATCTTTTGTTCCCCTAGATAGTTTTGTTCCTACTTTCATGCTATGCATATATATATATCATGAAAGTTATATACATATACACATATGTTGTGATGGTTAACATCTTATCAACTTGACAGGATTTAAAATCCCAGTGGAAATAAATCTTTGGAAATACCTGGGAAGGATTTTCTAGATTAGGTTAGTAGAGATAAGAGGACCTACCCTAGTTGTAGGCACCATTCCAATGATTGGTTTCTGGGACTGAGTAAAAAGGAGAAAATGAGCTAAGCATCAACACTTGTCACTTTCTGCTTCCTCACTGGGGCCTGAATGTGACCAGCTGCATACAACTCCTGCTGCCATGCCTTCCCACCATGATGGACTGAACCTTGAACTGTGAGCCAAAGTAAACCCTTCCTCCTTCCATTGCTTTTGTCAGGTATTTGAACATAGCAATGAGAAAATAATTAATGCCTACAGAGTTTTATTGCATACACACACACACACACACACACACACACACACACACACACACATGATTTTATGTCCTGATATAAAATTTAAGAGCCAAATATGAGAGAAAACATGTGATGTTTACCTTTATAAGACTGACTTAGTTTATTTAATATGATTATCTCCAGCTATATTCTTTTTCCTACAAACAGCATAACTGCATTTTTTAATGGTTGAAAAATTCATATATATATATATATATATATATATATATAGTCACATTTCTTTATCTATTCCTCTATTGATGGACATCTAAGTTGGTTCTATAACTTAGGTAATCTGAATAGTGCTGCAATAAACATTGATGTGACAGTATCTCTGTGGTATGTTGACTTGGAGTCCTTTATCCAAGAGTGGTACTGGATCTTATGATAAATATACTTTTTAGTTGTTTTTATTTTTTACAGATTTTAAAAAGACTTATTTTTATTTATTTATGAGAGAGAGAAAGAGAGAGAAAAGAGAGAAAGAGAAAGAGAGAGAGAGAAAATAGGCATGCCAAGGCCTCTAGCCACTGCAAATGAACTCCAGACACATGGGCCATCTTGTGCATCTGGCTTATGTGGGACCTGGAGAATTGAACCTGGATCCTTAGCCTTCACAGGCAAGTGTCTTAACTATTAAGCAGTCTCTCCAGCCCCTTTTTAGTTTTATGAGGAACCTCCATACTGACTTTCTTTCTTTTCTTTTTTTGGTTTTACGAGGTAGGGTCCCACTGTAGCTCGGCTGATCTGGAATTCACTCTGTAGTTTCAGGCTGGCCTTGAACTTGCAGTGAACCTCCTACCTCTGCCTCCCCAGTGCTGGGATTAAGGGCGTGAGCCACCTTGCCCAGCCATACTGACTTTCATAGTAGCTCACTAGTTCCCTTCTGTCCACATTCTTGTCAGTATTATTGAACTTTGTTTTCTTACAACTGCTATTCTGAATGAGCTGAGATGGAATTACAATGTAATTGTAATTTCCATTTCTCTGATGGTTGGGGCACTTAACATTTTCTCATGTTTATTGGCCATTTGTATTTCATCCATTGAGAACCATCTGTTCAGTTCTTTAGCCCATTTGTTTATTAGGTTATTTGATTTCTTGTGATTTAGTTTTTTTTGGCTCTCTGTATATTCTAGATATTAATCCTCTGACAAAGATGTAGCTAAGTGAATATTTTCTCCATTTCTGTAGGCTTTCTATTCACCCAGTTATTTCCTTTGTGGTGTAGAAGCTATTTATTTTTGTGAAGCCTTTAGTTAATTGTTGGCATTATTTCCTGGGTAAATCTCAGTTCTATTCAGAAAGTCCTAGTCTATACTTCTGTCTTGAAGTGTTTTCCCTACTTTTTCCTCTAACAGTATGAGAGTTTTGGGTTTTACATAGATCCACTTATAGTGGAGGTTTTGTATTCAAGGTAGCTGAGTTTACATTTCCTTAAGGTGGCTTTGTAGCCATGCTACCTAGTTTCTTCTTTTTTTAATATGCATTTTTATTCAATTAATTCATTTGCAAGCAGAGATAGAAGAGAGGCAGACAGAGAGATAATGGGCATGCTGGGGCCTCCAGCCACTGCAAACAAATTCCAGATGCTTGTGCCTCCTGTGCATCTGGCTTACATAGTTTCTGGAATATTGAACCTGGATCCTTTGGCTTCACAGGTAAGTGCCTGAACTGCTAAGCCATTTCTCTAGCCCCCCCCGCCCAACCTAGTTTCTTTATTAGTGCTGTTACATAGTTGATGTGGAATGAATTTGATGGTGGCTTACAAAATCTGGGTATTACCCTAAAACCATGGACATGCTGGCTGGTAATTCCCAGGGCAGGAATTGTGTTCCCCTTCACAGTGAGCTGTTGGTCAGGGAGACATATGGTCCCCAAAATAATACAGATTATTACCAAAACATAAGAGCTAAAAGATAAGTCCCTATTGCTGAAGACCACAGCCTGCAGTCACAGAGCATCAAGTGATCATGCTGGAACTGAGAGGAAATCCAGTTCTTTTCAAGCTAGCCCTAATAGTGATAGAAAGTGTTATGAAAGTGGCTGAAGAATGACAGTTTCAAACTGATTCACTAAGCAGGAAATCCTGCCACTCACAAAAATCAACCAGCCAGGCAAGCAGTGTACACTTGTGCAGTAGTGGCACACAGCCAAGGTAGGTAACCAACTGCTCATGGATTGGATATGAGACCCACTTAGTGGAGGTGAACCCATATCTGGCTCTGGGAAATAAGCCTGATTCCTTAGAACAGAAAACCAATAGGCTCCAGAGAGAACCTCTCTAACTAAGAAGAAGGGTTATACACATCAATATATCTTTCTAATGGCTAGGCTTATCCCCTTTCATTCAAACTGTTCACACTTTTGGCTGGAGAATATGTTCTATTTTACAGATGGAGGTGAATATAGGAGAATAAGGATACATCAATACATCATGAAGAGAGCCAAGTGTCTACCAGGAGATGGGTCACCTCCACCTCATCTGTCTTGGCCCAGAAGTCATTACAGGGGAAGTGGTGACACAAATACTGCTCTTAGGGCTACCATGAAAACCAGTTCCAGGAAAATGGTGATAGACACTGTGGTCACTCAAACATCATAAAAACAGAGACCCAGATCCTACAGAGAAAGCAACACTATTCCAGATCTCTATCTTGCCCACCATGGCTTAGGAAGCATAGCAGAAGAGGGGGCAAAAAGACTATAAGAGCATCATGGTGGGTGGGTGGGAAGAAACCTATTAATGCTACTCTCACTTTCGGTTAGAGAAGTTTCTCTTTTCAAATGATGGTGATCATGGGGATGACCCAAAAGGCAACATAGTGCTGAGAAGAAGTGATGGAGGAATGTCCAGCACTGAAACATCCCTATCACATGCTTTAAGGCTTAGGATCCTTTGCAGAAGTGGTGGCCAAAGAATGTAAGAGCCAAAGAAAGGATACCACTCCTTACATAAAATTGTCCAGACAGAAATTGACCTCAATATCCCTGACCTCACAGTGCCTAGCAAAACCTTCACAAGAACCTCATAATACGAGAAAAAGATGATGACATCACAATAGAAGAGAGTAATGTGGAAAGGGAGGGGACATGATGGAGAGTGGAGTTGTTAAGAGGAAATTGAGAGAGGGTAGGGAAATATCATAGTTTATTGTCTGTAAATACAGAAGTTGTCAATAAAAAAATTATAAAAGATCTTTGGCAGCTAGCAAAACCAGGGGACTGATAAATAAGTGGGTACCACTGTGATTCTACCTAGGCAGCTGCAACCAGTGAAGTGACCTTCACCAGACATGGACAAAACCAAACACCTAGATGGAGAAAAAGGGGAGTTAACCCTGTAGGACACACCCATCCCAGCAGACAAAAAAAACAATACAACACATCCCCTACCCAGCCTCCCAATTCCCCTAGCACAAAAACCAAAATGACAAGATAGGGAACATGTTAGAGAAGGAACTCAGGACACTACATTTAAAAAGTGTCAAACCAGGCATAGTGGTGCACACCTTTAATCCCAGCACTTGGGAGGCAGAGGTAGGAGGATTGCCATGAGTTTGAGGCCACCCTGAGACTCCATAGTGAATTCCAGGTCAGCCTGGGCTAGAGTGAAACCCTACCTCAAAAAACCCAAAATAAATAAATAAATAATAAAGTAAAATAAAAAGCTTCCAGTGTCCTCTGATGACTTCTGTCTCCCATAGGGCTGCATACAGTGCTGCTTTTTCCAGCTTTCAGTTGGCTGGTCTACAGGGAGGTTTTCTGCTCAGCATCAGCTTGATTTTTCAGTGACCTTGCTGCCTATGCATGTGAAGTCTTCAGCAATAGGGGTCATGGAAACCAAAGGCCTTCGCAATCGACTATAATGTTGTGGAGGCAACAGGGACCTCCTTGATCAAACTCACTGGAAGGTATCCTATCCCTGGAACTGAACATTTTCTAGTAGAAATATATGGCTTCTGGATGTGCCATCATTCAAAGAAGTAAGCTTTCATATGTCTTATTCAGAATATCTTAAATTTTGATTGACCCTCCCCCACCCTTCTCTTATTCAATCTCTTCCCCTGGCCTCACTTAGGCCATTCCATTTCTCTCCCTGTAGTTTGTTTTTCTACTTACATATATTCAATATTATCTCCTAAAGTTCTTCCCTCTCCTCCCTTCCTTATAGCCTTTTCTAGCTTATTGGCCTCTGCTACCAAATCTTGGTTCTACCTTATACCCAAGTCTAAAAATTTGTAGCTAGGATCTACATATGAGAGATAACATGAAATTTGGTTTTCTGGGTCTGGGTTACTCCACTTAGTACAATCCTTTCCAGATCCATCCATTTCCTCACAATTTAAAAAAAATTACATATTTTATTTATTTACTTATTTGAGAGAGAAAAAGAGGTAGAAAGAGAGAATGGGCATGCCAGGGCCTCCAGCCACTGCAAATGAACTCCAGATGCTTGTGCCCCCTTGTGCATCTGGCTTATGTGAATCCTGGTGAATCAAACCAGGATCCTTTGGCTTTGTAGGCATACACCTTAACTGCTAAGCCATCTCTCTAGCCCTCCCTGAAAATTTCATAATTTCATTTTTCTTTACCATTGAATAGAGCTCCATTGTGTAAATGTACCACATCTTTATTATCCACTCATCCATTGAGGGACATCTAGCTATTGTGAATATAGCAGCTATCAACAGCATTGTACAAGTATCTCTAAGGTAATGAGAAGAGTCATTAGGATATATGCCTAGGAATGGTATAGTCGGATCATATAGTAAATCTATTTTTAGCTGTCTCAAGAACCTCCACAATGATTTCTACAATGGCTGTCCCTGACTACATTCCCACCAACAGTGTAGAAGGGTTTCCCTTTTCCCTAATCCTTGCCAAGATTTATTGTCATTTGCTTTCTTGATGGCAGCCATTTTGATAGGAGTCAGATGAAATCTCAAAGTAGTTTTAATTTGCATTTCCCTAATTGCTAAGTAGAACACTTTTTTAGATGTTTACATGCCATCTGTATTTCTTCTTTTGAGAACTCTGTTTTGTTCTATAGTCCATTTTTTTACCTGGGTTGTTTGATTTCTTATTTTTTTTTTTTGAGTGCTTTGTATATTCTGGATATTAAGCTTTTATCAGATGTATAGCTGGCAAAGATTTTCTCCCATTCTGTAGATTGTCTCTTTGCTCTATTCACAGTGTCCTTTGCTGTACAAAAGCTTTGTAATTTCCTGAGAGCCCAGTGATTGTTTAGTGACTTTATTTCCTGAGCAAATGCAGTTATATTCAGAAAATAATTGCTTATGTCAATATGTTGAAGGGTTTCCCCTACCCTTTCCTGTAGAAATTTCAGAGTTTCAGATAAGATATCAAGGTCCTTGATCCACTTGGACTTGATCCTTGTGCACAGAGAAAGATAAGGATCTATTTTCATCCTTCTACATATAGATATCCAGTTTTCCCAGCACTATTTGTTGAAGAGGCTGTCTTTTCTCCAATGAATATTTTTGGCACTTTTGTGAAAAGTCAGATTTTTGTAGCTGTCTGGATTAACATCTGGGTCCTCTATTCTGTTCCATTGATCTACATGTCTGTCTTTGTGCCAGTACCATGCTGTTTTTGATACTATGGGTTTGTAATATAACTTAAAATCAGGAATAGTGATACCACCAGCCTTATTTTTGTTGCTCAAAATTGTTTTGTCTATTTGACGATTTTTGTGCCACCATATGAAGTTTTGGATTTTTTTTTTTTCTGTTTCTGTGAAGAACGCCATTGGAATTTTAATGGGGATTGCATTAAATGTGTAGATTGCTTTCGGTAAGATTGACATTTTCACAATATTGATTCTTCCAATCTAAGAAAATGAGATGTCTTTCCATTTCCTTGTGTCTTCTGCAATTTCTTGCTTGAGTGATTTAAAGTTCTCATTAAGGTGATCCTTCACTTCCTTGGTTAAGTTTATTCCAAGGTACTTTATTTATTTATTTATTTATTTGAGGAAATTGTGAATGGGAGAGATTCCTTGATTTCATCTTCCACATGTTTGTTGTTAGTATATAGGAAAGCTATTTATTTCTGTGTTTTTATTTTGCATATTGCTACTTTGCTAAAAGTGTTTATCAGTTCTAACTTTTTTTTGGGTAGAGTTTTTAGGGTCCTTTATGTACAGAATTTGAGGGAGATTGGTCTGTAATTTTCTTTTTTTGTTCTGTCTTTGTCTGGTTTTTGTATTAGGGTGATGCTGGCTTTGTAGAAGGAGTTAAGTAGAATTCCTTCCTTTTCTATTTTATGGAAGAGTTTGACAAACAGTGGTGTTAGTTCTTCCATGAAGTTCTAGTTAAATTTACCAGTGAATACATCTGTGCCTGGACTTTTTTCAGTTGGGAGACTTTTTATAACTGTTTGTACTTGCTATAGGTCTATTTAATTGGTTTATCTCATCTTGATTAAATTTTGGTAGGTCATATGATTCAAGGAAATCATCCATTTCTTTCAGATTTTCAAACTTAGAGGCATATATGTTCTTAAAGTATGTTGTTATGATTTTCTGAATTTCTTTGGTATCTGTTGTAATATTGCCTTTTCATCTCTAATTTTATTAAATTTTGTCTCCTCTCTTTCTTCTGGTTAGATTTACTATGTTTATCCTTTCAAAGAGCCAACTCTTTGTTTCATTGATACTTTGGAATGTGTTTTTGGTTTCTATTTCACTAATTTCTGCCCTAATCTTTATTATTTCTCCCTGTTACTGATTTTTTATTTGCCATGTTCTTTTTGAAGGTTGTAAGGTGAAGCATTAAATTGTTTACTTGTGTACTCTCTAGCTTCTTCATATAGGTACTTAGAGCTATAAAGTTCCCTCTTAGGACTGCCACCATTGTTTCCCAAAGGTTTTGGTATGTTGTTTTCTCATCATCATTTGATTCTATGAATTTATTGATTTGCTTTTTGAGTTTTTCAATGAACCATTTATCATTCAATAGTGTGCTATGTAGTATTCATGAATTTGTGTATGCTCCATAGTTTTTCTTGTTGTTGATTTGTACTTTAATCCTATTGTGGTCAGATAGAGTAAAAGGATGATTTCAATTTTCCTGTATTTGGTAAGATTTGCTTTGTTTCCTAATATATGGCCTATTTTAGAGAATGTTCCATGGGCTGCTGAGAAAAATGTATATTCTGCAGTGTTGGATGGAATGTTCTGCAGATATCTGTTAGGTCCATTTGTTCCATGACATTATTTGATCCAGGTGGCTTTCTGTTTACTTTTTGCCAGGATAACCTGTGAACTGATGAGACTGGGGTATAGATGTCAACCACTATAATTGTGTTTGGTGTTATCTGTGACATTAAGGTTAGTAGTGTTTTTTTGATGATTGGGAGCCCCCATGTTAGGTGCATATACTCCTGTTGGAGTGTTCCTTTAATCAGTATATAGTGACTTTATTTATCTTTCCTCACTAATGTTGGTTTGAAGTCTATCCTATCAGATATTAGGAGAGCAACTCCTGCTTGTTTCCTAGGCCCATTTGCTTGAAATACCATTTTCCATCCTTTTACCCAAAGACAGTGTCTTTTATTGAGAGAGGAAGCTTCCTGGAAGCAACTAGTGGCAGGATTCTGCCTTTTATTTTATTTATTTTTATTTATTTATTTATTTATTTATTGGTTCTTCGAGGTAGGGTTTCACTGTAGCCCAGGCTGACCTGGAACACTATGTAGTCTCAGGGTGGCCTTGAACTCATGGTGATCCTCCTACTTCTGCCTCCCGAGTGCTGGGATTAAAAGCATGAGCCACTACACCAGGCTAGGATTCTGCCTTTTAATCCACTCTGCAAACCTGTGTCATTTTGTTGGAGCATTGAGGCCATTGATATTAAGGGCTATTATTGAAAGGTATGTATTTATTCTCTCCATTTTTCTTGATTTTTAGTGCTTCCTGGGTTCCCTTTCCTCACTTGTTTCAACTGTTATTTGAATTTGGTTTATTTTTCCTATTTCCTCCTGTGTGTCTATTGCTTTCTCTTCAGCATGAAGGATTCCTTTAACTATTTTCTGTAGAGATGTCTTAGTTGCCATAAATTCAATTTGCCTGTTTTTGTTGTAGAATTTCCTTATTTTCCATAAATTTGGATAGATAGCTTTTAGGATAAAGTAATCTTGGTTGAGAGTTGTTCTCTTTCAGAACTTGGAGTACATCATTCCAAGCCCTTCTGGCTTTTAAAGCTTGTGGTGAGGGGCTAGAGAGATGGCTTAGTGGTTAAGTGCTTGCTTGTGAAGCCTAAGGGCCCCAGTTTGAGGCTTGATTCCCCAGTACCCCATGTAAGCCAGATGCACAAGGTGCCATATACATCTGGAGTTCATTTGCAGTGCCTGGAGGCTCTAATGCACCCATTCTCTCTTCCTCTCTGCTTCTTTCTCTCTCTGTCTGTTGCTCTCAGATAAATAAATATAATTTTTAAAAAGTTTGTCTTGAGTAATCTGCTGTTATTCCAAAGGGCTTGCTTTTGTAGGTAACTTGTTTTTTCTCTCTAACTGCTTTCAATACATTTTCTTTTGTTTGTGTGTTTAGTAGTTTAATTATAACATGGCAAGAACAGGTTCTTTCCAGGTTTTGTCTGTTTGGTGTTCTAAAAGCTTCCTGTGTCTGCATTGGCATTTCTTTCCCAATTTAGGGAAATTTTTCTTCAATAATTTTGTTGAAAACAGCTACTATGCCTTTGGATTGAAATTCTTCAATTTCTACTATACCCTGGATTCTTATATTTGAACTTTTCATAGTATCCTGGGTGTCTTGACATTCCCATTCATACCTTCCGACTAACTTGTCTTTCTCTTTGTTGGACTGTATTAAGTCTGCCATCTGGTCTTGTAGTTTAAATATTCTGTTCTCTCCTTCATCCATTCTACTGATTTCCACAGAGTTTTTATTTGACTGACTGTGTTTTTAAGTGCTAGAATTTCTGCCTTATTTTTCTTCAGTATTTATATTTCCTTACTCATGTCTTGTAATGACTTCCTTATTTCATTAAGCTGGTTTCCTGTGTTCTCTTTCAGGAGTTTGTTTTCTTCTTTAATTCCTTTGTTTTCTCCTTTGATTCCTTTGATTTCCTCAAGTATAGATAAAATTTCAAAAACATCTTTGTCAGGCATTTCATGTAAAATAGTCTCATTTGGGGTCATTTCTGAAGGATTCATAATTTTTGGTGGGATTGTATTGTCTTGATTCTTTGGCTTTCTTGTTATAACATAGCAAATTTTACATGCTGAGTTGAATTGATGCTTGGGTTTTCTACTTATCCACAGTGTTCTTAGATGTGGAGATCCAACTTTATATACCTTCAGGATATGAGTTTAAGGTGCCAGGTATAGTTCTTCTATCACAATCTAGCCACAGAAGTAATCCTAGGTGTTGAGTTTGCCTGTTATTCAAGTATTGTAGTTGGCTGGGTGGAACAACTTATTGGCAAATTCTAACTGAGCAATATACACATTCAATAAAAACAAGCACAGAGTATGCATGTGTGGGGATTAATACAAACAGATATCCTTATAATGTCCAAATCCCTAAGGGTGTGTGTTGTTCTACACCCTTAATCCTGTCATCTGGGAGGTTGTGATTTCTGTTCTGAACTGGGTTCTAGATCAGCTTGGGTCTGAATCAGACCCTGCCCCAAGCAAAAGACAAAGGCCCTATAAATCTGAAAGCATCAAAGACAAGAATAGTCAAATACAGCTTAATTGAGAAGGTAAATCCAACCAAAAATATGTAAACCTGCCCTAACATGGAAAGAGAGATTAGCACTTCCAGCGCAGGCCTATGTACTTGCGTTTTTGTCAGTCAGCCTTTTTACATTTTAGGGTGCCTTCCAATCTCACCAATGCTGAGTACCCACCTCAATCCCTCTGTGTTGTGCTGTGGAGTTGGTGTTCTGATTAGCTGTGCTGGATGCCATGCCACTGTGGGCTGAATACATTCTCCAGAGGTTGGCCGTTCTGATAGATGGGGGATGGGAATGTGCAGGAAGCCTGGAGTTGTACTAGAACTGCTCAGCTGGTCCCACCTGTATCTCTTTCAGCAGCTCCTTATTTGATCTTCATTGTCTCCCCTTAAGGTTTCTTGACTTTGCAAGGAGGCTGATGAAGTTGGGAAATTCCCTTGTTTGGTCTCTGCTCTTGCAGCTTGGCACCAGGCAGGTGGCATCAGGTGGCTAGGGGATTGCACAGATAGGGGCCACAAGAGCCTCAGCAAGATTCTGGCCATTTTCCTCCTTTCTGGTGGATCTTGCTTGGTCTCTCCTGCTTTTCCACTGTGGCTAATAAAAACCTATACATCTTCACTTTTCAGAAGAAGAGTGTATTTTGCTGTGGTTTTGATTAAATTTTTTGTTAGGCTGGTTTGGCATGGCTCCTGTGCCACCATCTTATCTCGAAGTCCCAGAAGACCTTTGTATTACACTGTTGACCTTGCTCAGCTTTGGAGTCAGTGGTGTTGGATTACTGCATAGAAAATCATTCAATTTCTAGAACCAGGGTATCAGTTGTTAGATAGTGAAGCAAAGGAATGAGGACAGTAAGAAAGAGAGGGTATAGTGTGCAAGGTAGAAGATGTATGGATGTAAAGTGTCCGAAGCCATGCTGAGATAAGAAAGAAGGTAAAGAAGGTTTTTCTAGGCTTAGAAAGGTGGAGGACAGTCAGGAGAGAATAATCTGGTGAGGTGTAGTTTAAAACCTAGTGGGGAGGGCTGGAGAGATGGCTCAGTAGTTAAGGCACTAGCCTGAAAAGCCTTAGGACCCAGCACTTCAGATGTAATTTCAGATGTAATTACAGTCAAATTCAGTTGACTGAGTTAGTACAAAGGCTCAATTTATTCAAATGTATTATAGTTTTAATGTGAAATATTCTCCCTAGGCTCAAGTATCTGAACACTTGGTTCCCATCTTGGTGGCACTATTCTGGAAGTATGTAGAATCTTTGAGTTGCTTGGGGTGGATATTGAAAGTGCCTGCACTCAAGGGGAGGGTTTTACATAGGGTTTCTATACTAAGGGGTGGAATTGGGTGCTTACAAATATGTTTGGCAGGGTAATATTATTGTATTATATTTATACACATTACATGTATATCATACAAGAAAAATCTAATTCCTACAGAGATTAAACAAACCCCAGAGAGGTCCACTGCATCTGGTTTCAGGAAAAATTCTCAGCTCTTGAGACATCAATATGTAATAAACTCATGCACTGAGCCAATCCAGCAAGAAAGATCCCTCATGCACTAACTGACAAGATCCCTCACACATTGGCTAAGCCATTCTAGCAAGTTTCTCCACCCTCTGCGTGAGCAGGAGAAAGCCTTAAGTAGGCAAACATTCCCCAGGAGGAGCACTGTAGCTCAGGGTAACTCTTCTCACTGTGCTCATCATCACCTGCTAGACCGAGAAACAAAGGGAACAGAGTTGTACATTTACAAAATTGGATACTAATTTCCTATCAATTTCTGTGAAGGGTTGGCTTTGCTGAAATCACACCTGGATTAGATCTGTAGGAGCAGAAAGGACAAAGCCAGTCTTTTAGCTAACTTAAGCAGGGGTTTTAAAGAAAAGGTTACTGTGTTACTACTCAGTTAACAATAACCATGCCCAAAGCCCTTGGTCTCCAAAGTGCTTCATAGGTCTAGGTCTCAATCCTCAGATTTTAGTCATGGTGAAGACAGTCTTCTACAATATGATAAGTGAGCTTATTATTTTATGCAAAATTCAGTAAAATATGTATAAATGTCTGTAAATTAATTTTACTGAAGTAATCTTTAAAAGACCAGTACAAGATGATAAAAGTGACATTATTCAATTAAGAATTGTACACAACTATTAAAACATCTACTTTTTTGAAACAGTATCTATGCTTACATGTGTGTACATATTATAGCCTGGTAAGAGAGATTTCAAAGCAGAGTGATTTTGAGCAAATTTTCATTTCTGATAGGGGCAAAGTTTAACCAGTAACCTTCAGTGTAAAAGAAATTTCTGTCCTGAATTATTTGAAAGCATAGCACCATGATTACCGCCTGACATATATTTTTTCTCACTGATATTTGGTTATATTTTAATCAAAAAGGAATTTGAATAGGTGAGTTCTGTGTCTTGGCCTTGGTATCTCTAAGGGCTATAAGTAGAACACACAGATTTAATATTGTTCCATCCACTGTTTCTATTGGGACCATATTTTCAAACTTCAACTGAATGAATAATGCATCACACTATTAATTGCAAGTTGTTGAGGCATGTTCTAGTTATCTAAATAAAGGCTTATAGTGATACTTCATTTACCTTCCCCCCTCCATCCCCACACCCCCTCTCCCTGCTCAAATGTATACTTCTTAAATTTCAGTATTAGGCTTGAAGAATGACAAGCTGATTGTTCTAAAAATATTCAAAGCATGAGGTAATTGTGGGTTACTATTGCCACCAAATATATAAGGTGAAACTGTGCCTCTAAGTGATGAATACTTCAGAGAAGACTCCAGAGGGAATCAGACCCAGGCTTCTACTATGGAGCTTGAGATATTTCAAGCACTAAAACTGAAAAGGAATAGCATATTGAAAAAAGAGATCATATGTATGGTATTAGCTTTAGGCAGAAATTCTTTAAAACAGAAAAACTTTGCAATAAAGTGCTGTTCCTTCAAGCTGAAAAATGGTGCCATGATACATCAACATGACCTGGGTTAAATCCAATGTGGCTTATCCATAGTGAAGAGATCTATCTAGCTTTGAAAAGAAGGAGAAGGGCATTATATATATGGACATGGCAAGATCCCTGAGGCATATTTTTAAGTGAAAACCATGTTTTCATTTATGCAAAAATGACATGAAGCATACTTGTGAACATGCATGTATATAAATGTATGATATGCATAGAAAGCTATCTGCTGAGTTTGCTTCTAGGGAATATGGGAGTATGCATGAGCTGGTACATGTGTATATGATTATATTTCTGTTTGGTAGGTGTCATGGGAAGTAGTAAAGTAAACATTATGTTCTGTATGATTCTTTTTGCTCGACTATTTTGTAAGACCATATTTAGAAGTTAAAAAAACTATACTTTAGGGCTGGAGGGATGGGTTAGCAATTAAGCCACTTGCCTGCAAAGCCCAAAGGCTCAGGTTCAATTCCCCGGGACCCAAAAAGGTACTTGCACAAGGTGGCACATGCATCTGGAGTTCGTTTGCAGTGGCTAGAGGTCCTGGAGCACCCATTTTTCTCTCTCTCGCCCTCTTTCTCTCTTTAAATAAATAAATAGAAATAAAATAAAATAGTTTTAAAAACCTACCCTTTAAACCAATGAAGAAATGGTGTAATTAGAAGTGTTTTATTCCAACCTGAGGTAATGATACTGGTGGATATCGTTTGCTGTTATAATAGTTTCCACTGATATCACAATCAAGGACTGTTTTAGATTCTGTTTTTTAATGCCATAATAACTCACTGAAGAGGAAAAATATTGTAGGCACACTATGTTGAAAAATGTGAACCTTTGTTATCTTATTCTCTACTCTCATGTCATCAGAAGTTCTGTAAATATTGAGTGAATGTTTTGGGTTCATCAGAAGGATATGATTTTATGATTTAAAATGAAAATTTGGGTCAGATGAGAGTAGTTAGCACATTAGAGACACCATATGACTTTACTACCTGGATTAATCCATCTTCCACAACATAAATAATCACATCAGGATCTCTAGTGGCGAGTGCTTTGTGAGATAGAAGATTGCAAGAAACCAATATGGCATTTAGCTCTGTATTAAATCGAAATCTTCTGGCATGGTGGTCTGTCCAACTTTTCCTACATGAACATTCCCTCAGCATCATCCAAGTATTTAACATGGGTCACCAAACAGGATCACCCACCATAGCTCCTGGATCTTGGCTAGGTTCCTCACCCTGTGGCAAAGCTATCTGAGGCACAAGATCTTTGGGGAGGACATATGTGGAGAATGAAAGGCAACACAGGCTGTACACTGAGCTGAAACAAGATCACCATGAGCAGGGTGGGCAGCAGAAACTCTGTGACTTAATATCAAGTGATGGACTGTGGTCGTGGACTTCTGGGAAATTCAACACCTTGGCAATATTCCTTTCAGGCCAAGAGTTCTGAAGAAGAGAATAATGAACAAAAGAAAAAATTGTTTGAAGTTTTAGCTTCAGTTGAAAGGATATTAGTGGACAGGTGGTGGTGTAGGAAATACTTTACTTACCAATGACTGTCTTAAGGAGGTCTTTGCACACTACAACATGAATTTTTGGCATGAAGCCATTTTATACAGTCAATAGATAATATCTACAAATGTTAAATTTATATGAAAAAGTTATTGCATAGTCATGATGTTTACCTTGGTTGAGATTTGTAACTATGTCACTTTGAAGCTTTGGGAAATGATTCTATGTTAATAATTTCCAATGTAAAATAAAAATATGAGCCATCTGGAAATTATCAAATTGCTGCTATGTAGGGGCAATGATGCCATTTACTGCATATAATCAATTTAGCACAGCAATAAAACACACACACACACACACACACACACACACACACACACACATACAAGCTTTGAGAATACAGGCAATTCTTTTCCAGAAAACTTTTCATTTAAATTCTGTTGCCATTGTTGTGCAGTAAATTCTGTTGTCACACAGCTACAGCTAAAGTGCTTTTTATTTGATGTAATCCTACTGCATCATTAAAATATCAGTATTTTTTATGTTTTGCAAATATTTGTGGATACCATTAAGCATCAGGAAGCACTGTGCAGTAACAAATGCCCTTTTTATGGCCACTGTCAGACTATATATTGTATAATGTCTGAATATTATCAGCAACCTAGATCTAAATTATCACAACTGCAAGTCCATGAAACACAAAATACATATATAATCTCCCCTAGTCCATGTACTGAAATGTTAGAATTAAAAACTTGGGCTATCAATTTAGGCAGAAAATGTTTTCTAGAGGAATTTTTCATTAAGGACAAAGAGAGAGAAAGAGAGAGAGAGAGAGAAAGAGAGAGAGAGAGAGAGAGAGAGAGAGAGGCGCAAAGAAATGAAGCTCAGGGCCAATTGTTTTGAGGACTAACTTAAACCTGGAAGAAGAGTGTTATGTCTGTAAAGAGGAAACAGGGGTAAGAATGGAAAGAAATGAACAAGTGTGGAAGTTGTTTTTATTTTTATTTTTTTGTTGTTGTTCATTGTTTCTTATTATTATTGTAATTAAGAGAGACAATCAAATTTAGTAAACAAGCTTGGTTTGTAATGTTAGAGATTTTCTTTCAAATCACAATTCTACTCAGGAGAAGCCAGGGTTATTTGATATTTTATACTATGATGACAACTTATCCACAACATATGGTTCACTGTAAATACTCAGCAAAGAGTCTGGTTGCTCAGAAATGTTGTGAGCCAATATGAGATCTGATCAAAACTGGAAATACTGTGTCATGTAATTAAGCAGAACTATTATGGGATTTGTTGTATTCACAATGATCCAATGTGCTCTGTGACAGGAGCCTCCTAACTTACTGTCAAATATTTCCTTTTGTTCTGATAAATTTCTTTTCACTTCTGTAAAGTATAAAATATAAATCAAACTGCCCAACTATTCCTTGTTTTTCTTTTTGTATAGTTCTGAGGGTGGGGAAAGAATCAATTTCACTAACTACAAATGACAATATTAATCATATGGGGTTGTCAGAACTCATAATGGCAAATGTCTAGAGAAGTCTAGTTGGTAGAATAATTTTGGTACATTGTCATTTCTTTCCTGAACAATGTCCCAAGCAGTAGGATTTGGAGGAAGGAGAGGACACTTCTAAAGAAACAGGCCAGGAAGAAGAAAAATAAACATTGTTAAAAGCAAATGCTCTCCCTTCAAATGCACTGTATTCAAACGTTTTGATTGGAGAACAAGTCCTATTACTAGTCATGAAAGGAATATCAGTCTCTTTCTGAATGATGCAGAGCAAAAGCAAAGAATTTGTCTATAAAACTACTCCGCAATGTGATGTTTTCATTTTTGACTGTGTTGATCTATTGTAAACTTCAGGACTCTCTCAGGTCCTCACTGACAGAAGTTGCCCCATCCATTATATAAACAATTTCAATTAATTTCCCAGACATGTGTTTCTTAACATGAATAACAATTTAGACATTTAATTTTTGCTCTATTGTGACAAAACTTGTGACATTATTATGAGATGCCTTGATCAATTATTCCAAATCAATAAAAAGTTACATAATTACTTGAAGAGTATTTACTCTGTATATAAAATAATTTTGTTAAAGAAGAATAGTTTTTAATAGGTAATAATTCCTGTTTCATGTTAGAATATGTTGAAATAAAGGAACAAGTTCTTATTTATGTAAAAAAATAATTGGATTTTTAAGTCTAATACATTTTCATGTCAAGAGAATTATGAATTATTTTAATTAAAGCTATTCAAAATATGCTTAAAGTAGACATGAATTAACATTTCAGTTTGAGGTGCTTTCAAAAGCAATGAAGGTAATTTCTAATTTCAGCTGCTTTCAAAAGAATTTAAATGGAACATTTTAGAAAGAATTTTATTAATGTTGTGTTCTGTACTAATGATGGTAAACAGATGTGGATATAGAGCTAACAGGTTTTAGAAGGCTTGCACTTCTTTTCCAGTTTCTGTTCGTTATTGTATTCAGTATTAGCAGTGACAAATGAAGGTAGCTGTAATTAGATTGTTTTTTAGTAGTGTTTTATAAAATGAATTACATTTTTTAATCTGTTCTAGTCTACATAGCAAAGCTTAAGTCCCACAAGCAAGGTTTTTATTTTCAAGTTTCCTCCCATAGGATTCTATTGTTCTTTTTTTAACTGTATGATTGTTTGAAATTTTATTTGATCCATTTTCCTACAAAGAATTATATGAATAAATCTCTAATTCTTATGATGGAAGTTTGGGTGTGTTGTATATTATAAATCAAAATTAGTTATAAGAACTTGAACCAACATGAAATAAATCATATTCAATTGATAAAGTTATTTCCATACATCCATTTTACAAAATATGAATGCAGTAATAAAAATATGGTGTTTATGTTTTTTAATAATAGAATTATAATGATTAGAAGGGAACAATTTATGCATTTGTGCTTTTAAATGTAAGGGCAAATATAATGTTTGTATAAAGCGAGGTGAATTTTAGCAAATGTTGACACAAATATAAGCATAGGTTTGTAGATGAATATATTCAAATGTTTAAAGCAATTTTGGAGACTAGTCCAGATTGTGTTGAGAGGAAGAAGGAGTTTTATTTTTCATTTTACATTAGATTTTTTTTTTTTAATCCAGTGATTAAAATAAATCTACTACTGGATTTATGTACTACTTCTGTGTTCTTCATATTTTCCTGTGTTAACAAGTTTTTTAAATATTAGTAAGCTTTTTATAATTAAAAGAATTTAAGTATATTTTAAAAATGGTTGGAATTAAACAGCTTTTATTAATTTGCATTTAAGGACAGACAACAGAGCAATTTGGACATGTTCAAATAATTTGAAATTGCTCCTCCTGCTAGCTATTGTGACACTTGCTGCTGCCATCAAGTTTTGTTTGGAAATGTTGATATTTGGTGCTTTGCTCTACTTGGAGTTTATGGTTTTTGTATTGACTTTCTATGGGAAAGTTGCCACTGAATCTCTTGGTGACCTTGACTTGTCATCCTCAACTATGCCAGGTGGACTGCCAAGTCATGGTTAGGCCCACAAAGACTGACTGTCTTTTGTATCTTAAGAGAACACATGACTTTCTCAACCAACATTTAAAAAAAATTTTTGTTTGTTTGGCTTATAATTCTGGTGTCTTTTGTATAATATGCTGTATCTGCAGTGGACATCAGGTTTCTTTAGGTGCTAATCACCCACGTGGCCAAAAATGACAGCTGTTATTTCTTTCCTTCTCTAAATCATGGTTCTACTTTCAATATTTGGAAAGAATATTATTTAGATTTTCTGTACATTAAAATAATATCATATAAAAGCAATGTCAACTTTTATATCCAGCAACTCCAATAATTAGAACTATACATGTTGGAAATATAAATATTAATTTACATTATAGATATAGCTTGCTTCTGGGAGGAGACAATGATGTGGTTCTAACATGTTTAAAAGATGCTAAAACAGCTAAGTTGCCAAATTATTGGAAATGACAGAAATGTCAGAAAATTTTAGCTAAAACAATATGCCAGTTGAATATTTCAATTTTAAGTTTCCCTAGTATTGCAAAGAATCAGTATTAATCATATAAATAAGATGTTTTATATTAACTCAATAATTAAAAATAAGATTATTATTTAGGATTGTTTTTAAAAATTGGTAGAGGAATTTTACATCTTATAGACAATGAGTGTGTGGCACATTGTTACTTGAACTTTACATCAGGCATGTTTAAAACTTATTAGTGGCATGAGGACTTCCAAAATTAATAGATCTCTCTACACATGGATATATACTTTGTAGTCATCTTTTGTTATTGCTGGTATAAAAGATTCTGGAAAACAATAAAAAAATTAAATTTTAGTTCAGAGTTATTTTGTTGTGCATTTTTGTTGAAAAACCATAGTCCTTTTGCTTCTTTTCAGAATTATACAATGCAGGGCTGGAGAGATGGCTTAGCGGTTAAGCGCTTGCCTGTGAAGCCTAAGGACCCCGGTTCGAAGCTCGCTTCCCCAGGTCCCACATTAGCCAGATGCACAAGGGGGCGCACGTGTCTGGAGTTCGTTTGCAGAGGCTGGAAGCCCTGGCACGCCCATTCTCTCTCTCTCCCTCTATCTGTCTTTCTTTCTGTGTCTGTCGCTCTCAAATAAATAAATTAAAAAAAAAAAGAATTATAAATTGCAGTGTTCTCTATACACCTAGTAGATAATATTAAATTTAAAATTAAATTAAATTTTAAAAAGTTTCTCTAAAATGAAAAAAAGTTTTTTTGATTTGTATTATGTTGATTCTTAATCTTAAAAGAAGTAAAATTCTTTAATTATTGGAGATGTCTGGAAGTATTGAGTTTTTGAAAAATTTATTGAGTATGGAAACAAATATAATATTTTTGATTCAATGTTTAGTAAGCTCTTTAAATTGCATACTATTTTAATCAAGGACTATGAAACTTAATTTTTAGAGAAAAAAATGTTTTGTTCTTAAAACATTATGCTTTTGAGGTGGCACTTTTAGCATTGTCTTAACTTTAAATTTAAAAAAAGATTGTGTTTTCTGAGATTTTTTAAAAGATCTATTTTATTTATTTATTTATTTATTTATTTATTTATTTATTTATTTATATATTTATTTACGACAGAGAGATGGAGAGAGAGAGACAGACAGAATGGGCATGCCAGGGCCTCTAGCCACTGCAAATGAACACATGTACCACCATGTGCATCTGGCTTATGTGGGATCTGGAGAATTGAACCTGGGTCCTTTGAAGGCATGTGCTTTAACTGCTAAGGCATCTCTCCAGCCCAAAGATTTTAATATTACTAGGACAATCTCCTTACTTAAAAGATGGAAACCTTGATAGCCATAAGTTTATGGTGGCCACGTACCTTCGTCGTTTTACAACAAAAGTCCATGGTTTGGAAACATCTACTTCTTGTTTTCTGCATTACAGTGACAGTGGCTTACTACGCTGTATTTTCCCAAGTGATACTTTGAAAGCATCAAAAATTTGCTTGAGATATTTAAGGCAGAAGTATCTGCAGAATATTCTTTCTTTGGTGGGGGGTGCTTTTCAAGGTAGGGTCTCTAGCTCAGGCTGACCTGGAATTCACTGTGTTGTCTCAGGTTGTCCTCTAAATCTCAGGGATCCTTTTACCTCTGCCTCCCAGGGAGTGTTGGGATCAAAGACATGTGCTACCATGCCCGGCTTCTTTTACATTCTTTTAAAAAATATTGAAAACTTGGGAACATACAGTAATTTGATTATGTTCCTATCACCTTATCTTCCTTTGTTCCCTGTCCTCCATCTCCAGTTCCCTGAGGACCATTGTATTTCAAGGTAGTCCTTCCTCTGTTTTGTTGCCTCTTTTACCTTTGTCCCCTCTCAGTTCTACATGTCAAAATGTTGGTGGGCTCAGAACTGTGCTGGATTTGTCAGAATATTGGTAACCACGGTGGGGTCATGAATGCACCAGGACTGGTCCAAATCAGTAGGACAGTGCCCACAAATACACCTACACATTCTGTAGCTCCTACATTCTTTCTGCCCCTTCTTCCATGTATTTCCTGAGTCTTGAGAACAAAGATCAGGGATTGAAAACAGTAAGGATTTTCACCATTCTTGCTCTCAATTTCTCAGTTTTGTTGATGAAATCTGGTGTGTAATTATATATGTTATGGGTGAGACTAGGTCAGAAACAAGCCTAAGTTTGAAGAAAGGAATGTGTCAGAAAGGCAGCAGCTTGAAGAAGGAGGCTTCTAGGGGAAGGTGGTTTTTGAGCTGCCTAAAACCAGGCAGAGACAGGGTTGAGTGGAAGGCCTTGCAGACAGAGAAAAACCACATGTGAAAATAAAGAGAAGAAGCAGGGTGTCATCTGAAAGTACATGGCTGATACGGGATAAGAAGTGGAGAGTCAGGTCTATGAAATAAACTGTCTCACATACCTTTCTAAAAGACAAAATTTTCACTGGAGGAGATGCAACCTTTCAAAATTTTAAACAGGGAAAATTTGCTCCAACACATAATAGTGGTTTTAATGCAGGTGAGGCAAGAGTGGAGTGTAAATAAGCATCTACACAATTGTAATACAGCTGGTGAGATATAATTAATTATAATTAAAAGTCTGAATTAAAGCAGTGGAAATGGAAACAGAAGAGAGGATGGGTTTCAAGGCTATTTAGATGCCTGAATGACTTACTCAGATAACTCCAATAGGAATGACATCTTCTGATTTCTGTTTCAATAGCTTGATGCTTTAAATTTCATATCAAATCATACAATATTTTATGAATGGAGTCTAGGCTTCTTTTACTCTATTTTTATGGTATTATATGTAACAGTAATTTTTTCTTTAAATTTTAAAAATATTTATATTTATTTATGAGAGAGAGAGACACACACTAGGGAACATGATTGCACTAGAGCTTCTTGCTGCTGCAAATGAGCTCAAGATGCATGCACCACCTCATGCATCTGGCTTTACATGGGTGTTTGGGAATCCAACCTGGGTCTTTGCAAGTAAGTACTTTTAACCACTGAGCCATCTCTTGGGCTCCAGTTTTTTATTGCTATAATTTATTTTCCATGAGTAAGTATATAACAATTTATTTTGTCTATCTATCTACTATTGATTAATCTGTGTGTTATCTTTGTTTTTATGCTAATTTAATGGAGCATAAACATGCCAGGTCATGGGTTATAAGTATGTTTTGCATTAAACAAATTAGTAAATCCATCTGACAGTTTCCTGAATTGTTGTGTTGATGTGTGTTCCTGTAAACACTGATTGAGAAAACTCAGTACTGTACACACTCATGAAGAGAGGCTTTGAAGTACTTAATCTTAGGGAATCTAGTGGGCATGGTATAGTTTATTTTATATTTTGCTGATAATACTAATGCACCTTGTAGAATTTCTGTTGGCCATTGGATATTCTGCTTTGGGAAGAATTTGCTCCATGTTGTGTCCCTTTATAAATCACCTTGCCTGTATTTTGCTCATCGTTGCTTGGAATTTATTTTATATTATAGATGCAAATACTTTTTGGACATATGCTGGAAATGCCTTCTGATCTGTGATGCAATTCTTTTCCTTAATTTTGACATATTTGTGATAAACAAAGGTTTTCAATATTAATGAAATCACAAATATTGTAAAAGATTACAAATAAAATAATTTGTAATTATCCTGCACATCTTCCTGAACTGCAAAATACTGCCTGTTGATAATACTCTATTTGTATTTAGTGTAACATCTGAAATATTTTGGTTTCAATCTCCCCTTTTAATAAAATGTCTATTTATTATATATGTTCCTTTACCCTTTCTTTTTGCATCTATTTATGTAAGTTATGTCTAAAATTATTTATTTATTTGAGAGAGATAAAGAGTGAGAGAGAGGGAGGGACAGAGAGAGAGGAAGAAGTAGGAAGAGAGAGAGAATAGGTGTGCCAGGGCCCCTAGCCACTGCGAAAAACCTCTACATGTGTGTGCTACCTTCTGCATCTGGAATGCATGGATCTTGGGCAATCAAACTTATGTCCTGAAGCTTTGCAGGCAAGCACTTTAACCTCTAAGCAATCTCCCCAGCCCAAACTGATTACTTAAAAAAAGCATTTTAATCAAATTTTATACATACAAATAATGTGTTTTGGTCATACTCTCTTCCATTACTTTCTTTCCTTTTTTTTTTTATTATTTTCTCCATTTCCTCCTTTCCACTGAGCCCCATTTTCTTTCCAACTAGACTTTCTTCTATGCTAATGTCATTGTGTTATGTCCTCCTCCATCATTCATGAAAACATATTGATGGGCTCAATATTGTATAATGACTGACCTAAATTAGTATGGGGCAGAGCTGGACCGAAAGCCCAGACACCGGCTTCCACAAACGGAATGCCTGTCATTTTGTGATTTGCTCATTTTAGACACTTCCATAAAGAAGTTTTATCTTTATTATTTGATTATTTATTTATTTTTAAGTATATTGGTCATATTCTCATTGTGTTATACTCTTATGTTCCCTATTCTCAGCATCCATTCCACTGTGGACCCTTCTCAGTGGGGTTATTGGGACTGTGGGGTCGTGAATGGACCAGTCAGTCTGTCAGGGTGGGGGACAATGAAAGAAGTTTTGGTGGGAACAGAGAGATTTCTGTTGGTGAGATTATACTTAGACTTGGAAGCACATTTGGAAAGCCCAACGTTTCTTCCAGTAAAAGAGAATAACTGAGATAGTCTGTATGATATGGAGGAAAACAATTGTAAGAGTAGATAAAATTTGAAAAGGCAAACAAGAAAAGTTGAATAATTTGGTATTTATTCAAATAATGAATTTGAAATATGACATAAATTGTTTCTTTAAAAACCAAGCCCACAAACAAGTGTCTTGAATTTCTTCTCTTTTCTTTTTTTGTTAATGCAAGCAATTTGAATTCTTAAAGGTTTTGCATTAGTTAGTATGCATTTGTAGAGAGCCTCCAGGCACAGAGCTGATGTTTCATAGGAGTGGGAAAATGAATGGCTTACTAAGTAGCTGCTCCTCTGGTGGGAAGAATGGGTTGCAGAGAGTGTAGATGCCTTGGGAAGTAAGGAATGGAAATAGGTAAACTTCCTGGAGAAGGTAAGCCATAATTCCAATTACAGGAAGGATAAATGGGGGCAACCACAATAAGAGCAGAGAAAGTGCATTCCATGAAGAGCCTGGTTAAGTATGAGCAATTTTCATGGAAGGGTGATAATGAAGCCAGCCATGTGGTACTTGTACTGACTGTGTAGAAATTCCTTATACAAAAAAGGTTTTCTGTTTTTATGTTACCTTTAAATTGTAATATTAAGCTGAATCAATTACTTTTGTTGGAATACTGTTTGCTCTGATGATTATTTGGGCTAGGAAATCAATATACTTAGTTTGGTGAAGAACAAAATATTTCTGTTCATAGTTGATGGTGTAGCAATGCTCAGGGTCAAAGAGAGAAGAGTTTTTTCTCACTTACTTTTGAACCTATGACTTAAAAGTTTAACAAATTTAAAAAGACTTGAATAGGACTTGACCCTAAATAATCTTTATAGGATCCTTAATAAACCAAATATAAGTGAATAGAAACATATGGAATTCATTTTTTTTTTAAAATAGAACTTGATTCTAAATTAAGACTACTTTAAAAAATACACTTTATGTTTCAACAAGTTTAAAATAGCTGGAAGCAAGTCCAAGATGTTTGATGAATTGGTCTTCCTTTCCTCCTTTTTTTTTTTTTTTTTTTTTTTTGTTTGTTTTTCGAGGTAAGGTCTCACTGTAGCTCAGGTTGACCTGGAATTCACTATGTAGTCTCAGGGTGGCCTAGAACTCATGGCAATTCTCCTACTTCTGCCTCCTGAGAGTGTGTTCTTTCACACTCCCTGCCCACTGCACAGCATTTACAGGAAAAAATGAACAATAGGGCAACACTGTGTCCAAATAATATCTAAACAATAGGGCAAAACAAGTGAGGAATTTGTAAAAACTTTTTTGGCATTAGAAAGAAAGAAAGAAACTGGGCTGGAGAGATGTCTTAGTGGTTAAGGCACTTGCCTGTAGGGGCTTAGAAGTAACTTCTAGCTGGTATTAAGAAGCCAAGACCTTCAGTTATCTAGCATAAGAAAATAAATTCTGCCAACTTGTGAATGAATTCTTAACATGTTGAGCCTTTAGGAAAGCATGAAGCCTAACAGACACCTTAATGGTTGTTCTGGGAGATGCCAAGTAGAAGACTTTGCAAAGCTTGGGTTCCTTCCTAGAGTATACATAATATAAGAAGTTTTCTATTTTAAACCACTATATTGGTGGTAATTTATGTGAAATTAAAAATGTGTATTGTTGTAACTGGCTCCAGCTATACTTTCCAAGCATAGGCTGCTCAACTGTTTCTCTCAAAAAGACCCATTACCTCCTCGGACTTGGGTAAAACAAACTCAGAAATTACTCAGCGAATTAACTTACTACCATAGAAATAATGTTACTAGTAAATTTGTTAAGTTTTGAAAAGTTAAAAAAATAATCTTTTTTCCCCCAAAACTCATTATATGGGCTAGGGAGATTGCTCATCAGTTATGGTGCTTGCCTGCACAACCAAATGATCTGGGTTTAATTCATCAGTACCCATATAAAGCCAGATGCACAAAGTGGCACATGCATCTGGAGTTTGTTTTCAGTGGCTGAAGGCCCTGAATGCCCATTCTCTCTCTCTCCTTGAAAATAAATACAAATATTTTTGAAAAATCAATATATATATTTTATATAGGGTAAGTTATAAGCCCAACTAAATGTACTAATACCCAGTCAATAATGGCTTTCAGTAGAGAGAACTAATTTTTTTTTCTTTTTTTCCAAAACCATTAATGGTTTACTAACAGCATAGCTGATCACTGACTACATTTTGAAATCTATTCAGTTTGACATGAGACTTCTTGGAGTCAATGTTCTGCTCTTCTTTCTTTTCTTGAAACTTCTAAAGGCTTTTTGCATTCTAAATGCAGCTCTGATAAGGTGTTCTGGCATTAGGAATCTAGGTTTTAAGTCAATGCTCAGTCACTTAGTATGTTTTAAACCAGTTGGTACTCTTAAACATTCTCTCATTCATTCATTTCTTCATCTGGCACATATAATTGAGTTATGCCTAGAATATATTACATGCTGTGAATTCTTAATGGTGGGCAAACAGTCCTTGTCTCTGTTGTTTGTTTACTACCTAGTAAACATGCAATTTTTTGTATGTGCATGCATGTGGATGGATGGAGGCATGTGTGCATGTACACATATGTGGCAGTATGTGTAGAGGACAGAGGACAACCTTGGGTGTTTTTCCTTAGGCACTGACCACATTTTTTGAAACAGGTTCTCTCCTTGGATTGGAGATCACCAAGTAGGCTTGAATGGTTGGTCAGCAAGCCACAGTGACCTGCCTGTCTCTCCTCCCCATTACTAGGATTACAAATTTATGCCACAACATCTAGCTTTCCTTTTTTTAAACATGGGTTCTGGGATCACACTTCATTTCTCATGCTTGCAAAGCAACTACTTGACTGACTTAGCTACATTCCCAGGCCTATGAATACAGATATTAATAAAATCTTAAGAACTCCAGCCACCAACCAGCAGGGATAAGTATATTTTAAGGTCAACTCACTGTGCCATTGATATCACAATGCTTCTTGGCCCAGAGGACTACTTTTGCTCCAAAGACATATACTTTTTTAAAGATATACATACACTATAATGATTCTATGGTCAGTAGATATTTTAAAAAGCCTTTGGGGCTGGGGATCTGGCTTTAGCAGGTAAAAGTACTTACTATGCAAGCAGAAAGATCTGAGATTGATTCCCAGTACACACATAAAAAGTCAGGCTTAGCCGGGCGTGGTGGGGCACGCCTTTAATCCCAGCACTCGGGAGGCAGAGGTAGGAGGATTGCCGTGAGTTCGAGGCCACCCTGAGACTACATAGTGAATTCCAGGTCAGCCTGAGCCAGAGTGAGACCCTGCCTGGAAAAACCAAAAAAAAAAAAAAGTCAGGCATGTTCACACATGTCTGTAAACCCAGTAATGTAGGAAGCAGAGACAGGAGAATCACTGGGGCTTCCTGATAAGTCAGTCTTAATGAAAAACAGAGAGCTCCAGGTTCAGTGAGAGACCCAGCTGCAGAGAAATAAGGTGGAAGAGTGACAAAGGAAGGCACTCAACAACTTCCTCAGGGCTCTACATATGTGAGCACAGGTCACACATGTCTGCATGCACACATTCATATACCCCGCATACCTGCACACATGCATATACCAAAATACTACATACACATGCCTATGCCATAATACTGCATACACACATACATATGCCATAATACTACATATTTGCAAACACATAATATAATACTACAATACTACATATACACATGCATATACCACACATACTGCACACACTAAAACGGAGCCTTTTTTAAAAATTGGATCTTGACACCTCAGAAATGTTGTCACTTGAGAAACTGGCAGTATCAATGTGTTCTCTCCCTGTTATCAGGAAGAAGTAATGAACAACACAGAATGGAAGCTACTTGGTGCTTCTTCCTACCAAAGTGGAGAAACACTCAAGCTCAAAGTGACTCAGCAGTGACACTTAGTAGTGAGTTTTCCTCAATGACCCTCTGCACTGGGAGAAGCTGTTCAGGTGGTACTGTAGGCCAATCATTAATAATGATGTCTGAAATCAGTTTTGAGAAGAGTAGAGAAATCTGACCATGATCCTGATCATGGGGTCAAGGTAGCAACAAAAAGAAAAGGAGAGGGAAAATGAAAACAATGCCTGCAGTTTATCTACTGAGCCAAATATATGGAAAGGATTTATTAATAGGAAGAGGAGGTAACATGTCCCCATTTCTGTTTATGCTTTTCATTTTTTAAAAAAATCTTTCCATTCCTAGTCTCAACTTCTCTTAAATACTTGTGTATTTTTAACTCTCTATGGTTTTGCTTTTTGTTTCTTATTTCCTCATATAATAGGATAAAGTCTAGCTTGCTCACAACTGCAATTGGTAGGTGACAGAAAAAATAACCTACTACAGCCAGGACCTTTAGGTGTATAAGAAATATGGAAAGTGTTGAAGATGTGCTAAGCTATTTTTCTGGGTGTGTGGGTTTTTTTTTTTTTATAATTTATTTATGTTTTTAGTAATTAGTTTTGTACTCAGTGTATACAGTCAAGTTGGTACCATTGTTAGGCTCTTCCATGTCCTCCTCCCCCCCCCCCCGGCCCCTCCTTGTTGAGGTATATGGGTCATGCATTGTGGAGTTAGCATATAGTTATGGGTAGGAGAAATGTCTCTGCATATCATGACCCTACCTGTGGCTCTGACATTCTTTCTGCCCCTCCTTCTGCAAAATTTCCCTGAGCCATGTTGGGTTCATTTTTGGTCTGCTTCAGTGATGAGGTGTTGGAAGCCTCTGTGTCTCTGGATATCTGATTTGGTAGGAGTTGATTGTTCTCTGTGTTGATCTCCTTCACCCTTGTTCTGGTACCTGGTTCACCAAGAAAACAGCACCCTTGCTTGTTTCGCCAAATATTCTTAGTTTCAGCTGGAGCCCTTTTGAGATATGATGGGGTGGTTATCTCCTTAGGATCTGCATCTATCTGAAAAAGAGAAGCAGATTCTCCAACTGAGACTAAAGTTAGCACCAGACAAATGGGATAATGCTAATTTTTTTTAAATAGAGAATTTAATAGGTGTAGGTCTTTTTGTAGACCACGATTGATGGTAGCTTGATAATGGAGAGAGGGCTCATGTTTGGATATGATTCTGACTTGTTTGGGGGCTCCAGCTATGGGTCTGAGGGGATCAGTTAGCCAAATCAAGAGCAGTTGGTTTCCTACCATGGTTGTGCATCACTATTGCACTTTTGTGAACATAATGACCAGTTATTTGCTGCTAAGTAGGTTAGACCATGAGTTGCTTGGACAGATATTGGTCATTTTCCCCCAGTCGCCCATGTAGCACCTGCTGGCATTAGATGTGCTGACTGCCTGGGGACTGACTCACCTCCAACTTCCAGCTATGTCATTCCATTTTATGTGTCAACCACATAGGTGTCTTCAGCAGTAGGGTCTTACCACTAACCTTTGGTGGGTCATCAAGTACTCTGATGGAAATCTGTCTTTCTTTTAGGAAACTTTGTAGGAGGGAGAGACTGGTCCTGCCAGGGTCTTCAATCACTGCCAATGAACTCCAGACATGTGTGCCTCATTGTGGCAGATGTATGAAATTGCATGTTTGTGTCACTGTATCTGGTTATGTGGGACCTGGAAATTCGTACATTAGTTCTTAGGCTTTGCAGACAAGCACCTTAACTACTAAGCCATCTCTCTAGTCCTGTTAGTGTTTTTAAAGAAGGTATAAGAGATAGAGTTCAATAGCCTCACACAGCTCAAGCCCCTCTTGACTATCTTCATATTTGTATTTATATACCACTAGAAAAGGACAGTGTGTAGAAACTATGTTAGCAGCATTGACTATTTACTACATTAAAAGTGATAAGTGCTCCTACATCTGCCACCATGCCCAGTTGATATGTGCTTTTTTTTGTAGGAAAAGATAATTAAGATAAAATTTAGTCATAGTCTTCTCAAAATAAAAAAAATAAGCTGTCTGCTCGTAAGTTCAAACAATAGTACAAAAATGGTGTGGAAATGTTAATATTTAAAAACATGATTTTTAACTGGGTGTGATGGTGCCTGCCTTTAATTCCAGCACTTGGGAGGCTGAGGTAGGTGGATCCCTGTGAGTTCAAGGTCAGCCAGGGTCTACAAAATGAGTTCTAGGTCACTTTCAGCTAGAGTGAGACCTGCCGGGAAACTACCAAACAAACAAACAAAAAAGTAATTTAAAAAATGAAGGTGCTCCCTTTTATACTTTGGAATCTTGAATGTACAAAGAGCAATAGCATTTTTTAGCCTATAACTCTAAATTAGTAAACCAACATTTGTATCCCATGGTCGGAAACCAAGCAAGAAGTAGAGGACCAGGCTCCTTGATGGAGAAGATGAGAGGTGCCATTCCTAAAATGGCAACCAGCCATAGTTGACTAGCTGTCGGCTCTGGTAAGTAAGTTGCAAAGCCAAATGTGTTAAGTGTCAAAGAAAAATTCAGGCTGTGTTTGTGCGTGTGTGTGTGCGTGCATGTGTGTGTGTGTGTGTGTGTGTGTGTGTGTGTGTGTGTGTGTGTAAGCTGTCAAAGAACTTTGTTCTGGGTTCTGTGTCTGAAGAGGGAGTGTCTTTGGGACCCATGAGGGGCCTGTGGGCAAGCAGAGAGGCCTGCAGGGCGGCCACTGACTGGAGCAGGCTTTGTGGCTGTCTGTAGCTAGTTCCCAAGGACACTGTGCCATGCACCCCTGCTCCACTAGGGCCTCTTTAATGCCAGGGTACAGGGTTTGGGTTTGATTTGAGCAGCTATGGTGATTCACAGAAGGTTTTTCATGAAAGAAATTGTAGGATTAGAGCTATGAGTGAGGTAAATTGGACAAAACGTGGTAGTGGAAGATGGCAACTGGGAGGCAATGCCAGGAGAGAGCCAGCTGTTAGGGGTCAGGGACGAAGAGATCACAAAGAGGCCGCAGAGCTTGACCCTAAGACATTTGGGTAGTAGACCAAAGGTGTTGAAGGTAGCTGAATAGACTTGAAAGGTCAAAAAGTGAATTGTATCTGTGGACAAAGATTTCAGTTTGGGTAAGTATTCCAGTTATCTTCTTGTTGCTAGGACAAAGCACCTGACCAAAGGCAGCTGATGGGAAGAAAGTGTTTATTTTGTCTTACAGCCTTGACGGGGAAGCTCCATGATGACGGGGCAAAGATGATAGAGCAGAGACTGGACATCACCTCCTGGCCAACATCAGGTAGGTAGACAACAGAAGTAGGAGAGTGATCTGGGTTCTAGCAAAAGGTAGCTGGATATAACACCCACAAGCCCACCCCCAGAAACACACCTCCTCCAGCAAGGTTCCACTTCCCAAATTGCCATCTACTAGAAAGCAAGCCCTCAAAACACACGAGTTTATGGGGGACACCTAGTTCAAACTACCACAGTCAATAAAATAATTGATCTTTAATTTTTTATTGGGAAAAGTTTTATTATGATTGAAAATGTATAAGAAAACTATATTTCTTATGCTTCACTTTCAGAGAAAAGTACCAAGTTGAAATTCTACAAGTGCTGTTGGAGGTTCCATGTGATGTTTGTTTAAGAGTCAATAAAAAGCCAAGGGCATGGGAATTTTTCTAGATATGCCATGGTATCAGCTCTCCATTTGTGAACTCAGTGCAGAGGGTGATCCTCAGGGAGCACAGGACCAGGAGAACGAGCTGTGCTTGAGACCAGCTTCATCACTGACATTTTCTCTGCCTTCACAGCCCTGGTCACACTCTCTGTTTATACGGGTGTGATTGTGGACTTGCTAGCCATCAATTTTTCTACCAAAAGCTCAAAGGCACATACTTTAATTTTAATTAAAAAAAATTTGAAAACCTCACCAATATATGCTCAACATGTAATGCATGCTGGCACATAGTGTAAGAAATGAATACCAAATGTGTGTGATCATCTTCACCAAGGAAAATATCATAGTTCATATGAGGATGGAGCTTACTGAAAGTTTCATATAATAGGGGTACATCAGGAAATATTTATCAATCAATTAGAGCAGGAACACTGAAAACAATGTTTCATGCTTATGGAGTGTTAACCTAAATATTACATTTTTGAATTTCATTTGATATACACTGAGTGCCATCTGATCAAGTTAGACTTCACAAAAGCACATGTTTGGTGGTTAAGAATGAAAACATGTATCAGATTCTTTTTAATCAAGAAATATTCTAAAAGACTAGTCTATACAGTTGACCACATTGATTAAATTTTGACTGATGGGGCAGTCATTTAAAGTTCAGCTTTATGAGATAAAGTGAAATTGTTATCAAAGTATTTGAACTTGTTTATCTTCTATGAGCAGTGAATGAGCTTCGCCTTTGCTTTTCATCCTTAATCTTTATAACTTTTGCTACCTTTTGAGATATTTTATATTTCTGCCAGTCTCATATGTATTATTACCTATGAAATACTCATGTTCTTATTTTCATCTTCATTATCTACTCCTTGCTGGTTTGATAAGTTATTTTTGGAATACATCTTTCTTTTGTTTATTTGAGTGTATTACAAAAGAAATCATTAATTTTTACTTTGCCAAATTCATGAATCATTTTTTTCTTTATGATTTTTTAAAAAATTTATTTATTTATTTATTTGAGAGTGACAGACACAGAGAGAAAGACAGATAGAGGGAGAGAGAGGGAATGGGCGTGCCAGGGCTTCCAGCCTCTGCAAACGCACTCCAGATGTGTGTGCCCCCTTGTGCATCTGGCTAACGTTGGACCTGGGTCCTTAGGCTTCACAGGCAAGCGCTTAACCGCTAAGCCATCTCTCCAGCCCTTCTTTATGATTTTTATATTTTGGGTCTTTAGGAGTGCTTTCCTCACCCCTAGGTTATGAAGATTTTCTTTTTGTGTTTTCTAACTGTTTGAAAAACTAGCCTCCTGCATTCAATTGCTTTTTAAAATTTTTATTTATCCACTCATTTGTATGTGTGTGGGGGAGAGGGCTGCACCAGGGTCTCTTGTCCCTACAAGTGATACCATATGCTTCCACCCCTTTTTGTGTATTGTTTTACATGTGTGATTGGGGAAGTGAACCTAGATCAACAGACTTGTATGAAAACAGCAAAAACCATTGAGCCATACGTTAACCCTACATTTGATTTTTAATCATCTTAAAAGAAGAAGTTTTGTACAGTTACCTTCACCACATAATATTCTATTCTTATGAGACAGGCTGCATGCAGTTGCATCATGTTACATATAAGTTACACAGTCTACTCATATCTGGCAGCCACACAAATCAGAGCCACCAACTTTCGTGCTGGAATAGTCTGGTAAGGTCAGTCCCAAATGGAGCCCTGTGACTATTTGGAAGGCACCAACATAGTACTTCAAGTTCTTTAGATGTTGCTTACTAATATTGCATTTTAATCTACTTTCTGGGCATCAGATTTTCAGTTTATAGCTAGTTACCCCAGTCTGTTCCTCTTATCTGAAAGAGAATGTTTTGTGAAAATATGGGGTAGAGGGCATGATTAGTGGCATCACTGAGAAGTGTCATCTGGAAGCAAAGGATATCTGTGGAAGTTACCAGTGTTTCTGAGAGACGAGTGGCACCTCTTAACTGTGTAAGAGCTTTTTTTATTAGGCTGTTATTACTGACATTGTTGTCTTAGAAAACCCAATGTCCAGGTATTTCATTTTATATATTAAAAATCCCTCTTTATATAACTTAAAAGAAGTTTGCTTAAAATCATCTACAATGTTATGTATTTCTCCTTTCAGAAATGTTTCATTATTAAGAAATTCTCAATCCCCTTCTTCTTATATGAGAGCAATTGTTTTTATATATTATTTACCTATTTATTTTAGAGAGAGAGTGAAAGGGAACCAAGGAGAGAATGGATGCCCCAGGGCCCTTTGCTTCTGCAAATGAACTCCAGCCATGTGTACCAGTTTATGTATCTGGGGAATTGAATCCCAGGCTAGCAGGTTCTGCAACCAAGTGCTTTTAACCACTGTGTAATCCTCTCATCCCAGAGATCAATATACATATAGAAGTATCTATATTTACTATGTATATATATATGCATTATATATATTTACAATATAGATTTTAGGTAAGGAACATTTGTGCACTAACTTTTTCCTGTTATTCCCTTAGGAAATAGAATTTAGGGATTAATACTGCTAATGGTAGCAACACTTGGATTAAATTGAAATCAAGTTATTTCATTCATGTACTAGTCTTGCATTTTATATCTGTATAAAATGAAGCAATAAACTTACATTACTTCCAAACTTGCACCTCTGAATATGCTGCATGCCCCCAATTAATGACTTAATTTCTCAGAAATAGAGTAAAACTACAGTAGATATTACACCAATTTGAAAGCATGTCTTTGTTATTTTCTTGTGCATTTAAAAATTTGAGCTGGAGATAGCAATATAGTCTTGTTGAAACAACACAGGATAGTAAACATGCAAGTGTATCAAACTAAAAGGAGCAATATGGTTAAACTTAATCCTGGCTAATAACCATCTGGGCCACTGGTCTGCTTTTGAACTGTGAACCCACCTGCTTCCCTTTGCATCCTTTGCCAGAATGTGTGTGACACTTTGAACTGGGATTTCAGGGACATTCAATACAGATTACTGCAGGGTCTCATTTCTCTGACATCTTGGGTGTTCTTAGAAGAACCTGGGAATCCTTTGCCATGGTTTATAGACCTACATGACTTCCATGGTTGGCTTTGCCTTGGCTCTAGGCAAGATATGGGCCCCTATTGCATAATCCCTCTTGATGGAGAGGTACCTCTTGCAGTGAAAGTCAAATGCATTATTTTGGCTACTCAGTCTTCACAGCTGTCACATGTCTTATTTTATGTTGAGTGTGCAGCTGGTTACAGCTGCCTAGACAGTTTTATTCATCAGAATCTTTTGGTGAAGGATGGTGCTTTTCCAAACTCAGACCATGGGTGGTAGGTGTGACCATAATAATGCTGATGAGAGAGTCCAAACATCTTGGGGACCTGGAGAGGATTCCTCGGATAGTGGAAGGATTCTGAAGCTTCTAGCTCCAATGCTGGACCCCAGTATTATGTTTTGTGGACCAAGACATTTAACTTTTTTGTGATTTATTTTTCATGTTCACAGTAATTTTACTCATCCTGTCTATTTACGAATCCTCAAATGAGGATAGAAATGTTCATATGGAGAAAGTCACAATATGATGGCCTTGAAGATAATGTCTCAGAAAATGACCACAATTTTAATAGTATTAACAGAGTTCACATTGTTTTTCTAATTGACAAAATTGTACACATTTATGAGATCCCATGTGGTATTTTTATTCTGTATTCATTATATAATGTTCCAATCAGGCTATGCTTGTCTAACTTTTTTAAAAATTTAAAAAATTTTTATTAACATTTTCCATGATTATAAAAAAAAATCCCATGGTAAGTCCCTCCCTCCCCACCCTGACTTTCCCCTTTGAAATTCCATTCTCCATCATATTACCTCCCCATCTCAATCATTGTACTTACATATATACAATATCAACCTATTAAGTACCCTCCTCCCTTATGTCTAACTTTTTAAATATAATTCATTTGTGTTGAAAATAAAAAGAAATTATTTGGCTTTTTGGAAATATACATTATCATTGCCTACAGTGACTCTGGTATGCCATAGAACATGGGAACTTGTTGAAAGTCTGGAATGTTTCAGGCAGGGGAGCTGGTTCAATGGATAAATGTGCTTGCTGCCCAAGTGTGAGTACCTGAGTTTGGATCACCACAACTCACATAAATTACATATTCTAGTGGGTGTTTATGATCCAAGCATGCCTACAACTAGATAGGAAGAGGAGACAGGAGAACCTTTTAGAAGTTTGTGGGTCAGCTAGCTTGGAAAATACAGTAGTGAGCATTGAGAGACCCTACTACAAACAAGGTAGAAGACAATAAATAAATAAATAAAATCTGAGGTTGTCTGACCTCCCCACATGCAATGTGATTCATGCACATGTATGTGTGTGTGTGTGTGTGTGTGTGTGTGTGTGTGTGTAGTGTGCATGTATATATGTATGTTCATATATGTATAGGTGCTGGTGATTTTAACTCAGGTCCTCATGGTCATGTGATAAACACCTTACTGGCTGGGCCATCACACAAGCTCCCCAAAACTTGTACCCTGGAAAAGTTTTGTTACAACTCAATTCTAAGATGTATTGGAGCTCAGAGGTAGTTCTGAATCATGAAATGGAAGAGGTATTGTAGATGTGTGAGTAACGATGAGAAGAAAGTAACATGAGTGACATGAGATGGAAGAGGCAGTGTGGGCATCTGAGTATCAATAAGGAAATAACATGAGTTACAAGAGGTGAAGAAATGTGGGAGGTATCTGAGTAACAATAAGGAGGCACTGATATGAGTAACAAGAGATGAAGATGTGCTGTGGAGTCCTAGTAACAATGAAAGTGAGCTCTAGATAACGATACTGTGGCTAATGTGATAAAATGTTTCTATCACCTTGGAGTCCCGTGTGTGTGTGTGTGTGTGTGTGTGTGTGTGTGTGTATTGCATTTGTTGGTGCACTCAGATCAAAATTATACACCCATGATATACATTTTTACTTTATTTCTCACATGATGAATGAACGTGTCTATGAAAAGCATTCTGTGATATGGATATCAAGATATGCTAATTAGTCACATTATTTTCTAGCAGTTCTAACGATTGAATTTAGGGCAATATACTTGCTAGGCAAAGTGATCTAGCCATACATCTACATCCTGAGCCCATAAAGCTTTAGCATAGAACACAGCATTAGCCTACTACTGTTGATGAATTCCTCTGCTGATGTAAGTATCCATCTTTTGCCAGGTTTCATTCTAGTCTTGTCTTTTGCAGGTGCATAAAGAAGGAATTGTTCTCTTAATGAATGTTTATTAAAAAGGAACCATGTGCCTGGCTTCCTTCTCTGTTTACAGGCATAACTTCATTGCTGTAATCCTTCTAGACAATTCCTACTAATGTTCTGACTAATTGAATGCTAGTGACTTGCCATAGCCATAGAACTAGTAAGAGACTGGACCAGGGTTTGAACTCAGATGGCTTCATGTCACCACCCTTGCTTTCCTGTATCTCTTACATGGCTTCTTCCTCTCCTTTTTCCCTCTCAGATATAGGTACCTCAGTTGTTCAGTAGTTACTCCTACAAGTCTTTCTTTTACCTGTTCATCTATGTTCATCATTATTTGTTGGGGATAATCCCTCTTCAAATCCCCCCTTTTCAGGTTGTTTACATTTGTGACAACTCAGTTGAGTTGTGGACAGACAGGTGAGTGTAGTAGACTGTGCACATGATTTCTGGTGTGTAGAAGCTGAGGCCTTTGCAGGCCTTCTTTGGACCCTTCATTATCTGTTTTCCTCATTGATTGTCTTTTAAAGTATATTATGGCTTCAGAAGTATAGTGATCTTCCCTTGTCATCAGATGATACATTAAATTTTATAACAAGTTATAATAGTATTTCCCTTAATTTATTGCATATGGTTTAGCATCACATTCTAACTGATAAGGAGTGCTTGGCTCTATTAAGTACTTCAAGGAGGAAAACATTAGGAATTGTAACTATGAGCTAATCAGAATGGATCACACATGACAAAAATGTAACTTTTCAACTAGCTTCTATAAGCAAACTAATAATTACACAGATGTTTGACAGGCAAATACTTGCATTTGTTATCTTCCATTTATGTTGCTGTATGAATTAGAACCCTATAAAATCTTAGAAAATGTACTATATCTATATATTAGGAACATGTCACCCAAATACATTGAATGTAGATTTGTCACAATATGACTTTCTTATATTGTGGATAATATTCATGTTAGTGTTCTGTGTAATTGTAATGCATTTCCATTTTACTAGAGAAACATCAAAGAAGTCCAGGTCAACTCTTGTGAAAACTCAATCAAGTTGAAATACACAAGTATAACTCAAAAAAATATGACATTGTCTTTCCTGATATTAAATGTGTTAGTGTGGTCTTATTGTAGTGTATATTTTATATGAACTCTGGAATACAGAAATAAAATAATGATTTTGTTGCTGGGTTCACTGATTAGATACCAAGTATTTCTTAGGCAATGAAACACATACGGGACATTATGACATCTCTGTTGGGTTAGACTACTATTTTATATCATATGATATTATAGAGAAGGTGGGGAGGGAGAGAGAGAGAGAGAGAGAGAGAGAGGTGTTTTATGTAGGATGGGCTATGGGTAACAGTACTGCTCCCTTACATTGAAATCTAGACACTTTGAAGCTAGTAAGACTGTGGATCCATGGGAAAATAATACATGCTACCAAATAATAGTGAACCACTTTTTTAGTCCTGATGCTTGGATTATTCATGGTTTAGAATATTTGTTCCTTATAATTCTGATATGCAGGTATAATTAGTCTAAGAAACTTGTTTTCAGATTTTTCTAAGGCTGGAGTTAAAATAAATCTTGTATAAAAACACTTGAGTTAATGATGGTTTAAATAAAGTTAAATTATTTTTTAAACTTCCAGATTTTTTAAAACTTATTTTTGGTTTTAAATTTTTTTCTAATTTTTTTATTGACAACTTCTATAAATATAATATATTTATAATCCCCTTCTTCCACCCAACCTTTCCCCCTCCCAAATCACCCCTTCACTATATACCTTCTTCTTTCCAACTAGTCTCTCTTCTATTTTAATATCATCATATCTTTTCTCTCATATTATGCAGGTCTTGTGTAGGTATCATCAGTCACTGTGAGGTCATAAATAGGAAGGTCACTTTTTGTCTGGTAGACAGTATTGTAAACAGTCCTCCCTTTCCTTTAGGTTCTTACATTCTTTCCACTTCTGCAATAGTTCCTGAGCCTTGGATGGTGTGATAGAGATGTCTCAATGCTGAACACTCCACTGTCACTTACTCTCAGCACGTTGGTAGGTTTTGAGTCACCTCAGTGGTCACTGCCATCTGAAAAAGAGAAGCTTCTCTAACCAAACTGAGAGTACAGTTAGCATATGGACAAAAACATAAGTATTCAGAGGGTAGTTTGATGGGCATAATATATCAATTAAGGCAGACATAGTAGTTTCCCCCATAGGTCTTATAACCTCTCAAGCTATAGGTTTTTCATTAGATTTTCAGTACCAGGAAGGAATTTCCTCTTATGGAGTAACATTCAAGTCCAATCAGAGAGCAGTTGATTTCCCACATAACAGATATGTCACCATTGTACCAATTGGGCCATTTGGTCTGGCGGCCCAGCCATAAAGCTTGCAGGGCCCACTGCTGGATAACACTATTGAAGACTTTTCTCCCCCAACAGGTTGCATAGGTCTTTCCAATATCCTGATAGCTAGTCAACAGGTAGGAGGCTTCTAGCCCAGCTCCAGCTTGATTTTCCAGTGAATTGCAGCACAAGCATGTGTAGTCTACAGCAACATGGTCTTACCATCTAGTTATGGTAGGCAACCAAGAGCCATGGCAATAATAGCCTGTAATATTTTGGGACAATCAGGGGCCTCAATGTCCAAATAATCAATGGAAAATATCCCACTCCCGGCACTGAACTTTTTCTAATAACAATCTATAGCTTCTAGGCACAACATTATCTATATCCACAAGATTCTTTTGCCTTAGTTTTTTTTAACATATATATTATTAGCTAGTGAAGAAATAGGTTTCCTTATGGCTTCATAGATCTTTAACTTTCATTACCCTCTATACTCATTACCTCCTTTCCTCCATCCCCTCCACTTAGACCATTCACCTTCCTCAGTATTCTGCCCTCAACTTATATATCTAGTATACTCTCCCCTTAAGCCTTCTTCTCTCTCCTCTTCCCCATAGTCCCTCTTTAGCTTCCTAGTCTCTACTAGGAACTAACATTTATTCCAACTCTCACACAAATCTAATCACTTGAATACAGGATCCACATATGAGAAAGAACTTGAGGAGTTTGACTTTCTGAGTTTGGGTTAACTCAGTATAATCTTTTCCATCCATTTCACTGTAAATTCATAGTTGTATTTTTTCTTTACATCTGAATAAATTTCCATGTGTAAATAAACCACATCTTTATTATCTACTCATCAGTCGAAGGGTATCTAGGCTGGTTTCATTTTCTAGCTCAAAACTTTTAATATGACCATATACATGGAGAAGAGAGGATGTCAGCAGTTTCTCCAACTTAAACACAATCCATTTATTTTTAACTTTCTACAGAATTACATCCAAACTTCAGAATTACATGAGTCATATTTTTGTAAATGCTCTCTTGAAATTTCATTGGACAGCTGGAATATTGAAATCAAATGTGGTGATATTAGTTCCAATTGGGCCTTGAAATAGCTTTAGAAGCCATTCACATTGAGGATGACATGAACTATTATTCTCTGCTGAATACTTCCTAGACAATCTAGAAACTAAATGCTAGCCATACATTAGAGGAGAGCTCCCCATAGTTCATAATTTCACTCTTCATCCATGAAGGTTCAAATAACATTTAGAAAGTCTTTTTGCTTACAAGAAAATCTAAAATTGCTGACAGACCATAAACCTTGCCTCCCTTTCTAGTCCTCCATATATATATCATATCTTTTGAAAACCTTTTCCACTTCTATTGGGTTTTTAAAACTAATGTGTCAGGTTCAAATGCTCCTGCTGTTTTAAGGAAAAATGCTCTCACTAATAAATTATAATGAATTGTCAGTCTCAATAGGTTTGTGACCTTCAATCAGTGGGGGTTCTGGACTTAACTCCATTTCCCTCTCTTCTGGCTGGAGTCACTCTGCCTGCTCTAGCCTGTCCTTCTAATTTATGGGTGGGCTGCCCACAGGACAACTCACCTGCAAAAATAGTTCATGCTGTGGTGTTTATTATACTAAGTAGGATTCATGCTGACTGAGAGCTTTTACAAGGGGATGGAGCTGCTATCAAGATCTTCTATCATGTGAGCAGAGCTGGCACTCAAATTCTCTCATATTTCAGAGTATTAAATTTAGTGGGACTCGAAATAGGATGGATGAGAGTGGGCTAGGAGATAGTAGTGTGCAGTCTGCTTTAATGTCTTATTAAGGTTGTCAGTAAATGTGACTTCAGTAAAATGTATCAAAAGGATAGAGAATTAAAGCATGCCTTCAAAACATTGACACTGTGCTGACTCAGCTCAGGCCAATGAAAACCCTCTGCAGCCTATGAGAGGGAATGCTGAGATGGGAAACCGAGTTTTGGTGAGCTGAGTGAAATATTCATTGGACATATTTTCTTTATTCTCCAGTTTTAAACATTCTTGGCCTATTTACTTAATATGTACTCTTCTTAGAGTACTGAAAAAGAATAACATGCTGTCAATAAAAGAAAGAAGCTGGGTGTGGCAGCACACACATTTAATCCCAGCACTTGGGAAGCAGAGGTAGGAGGATTGCCATGAGTTCAAGGCCACCTTGAGACTACATAGTGAATTCCAGGTCAGCCTAGGCTAGAGTGAGACCCTACCTAGAAAAAAAAAAAAAAAAAAAGTGAAACTAAAAAAAGAAAGAAAAAACTCCTACTATGTTTTCTTAGGAATAATCATTTTTAACACTACAGTCACTCTCCCTACATTCTTCAGTGGTCTGTTATTTATTCTCCTATAATAGGAGAAGAATAACATACAGTTCTGTGCCTGCTTTTTTGTGTGTCACAAATATTTCTTATGCTGAAATCCCGATGTGAACATGCATCATTTCCGAACCTAAACAGTGTTTCATAGCTCTTACATATTATTTAGTTTTTCTCTTCCAATAGGATTGCCTTAATACTGTGCTCAGCAGTATGTGCCTTCCTTTTCTTCTTTGCAAAAGTTCATCAAGTTCCTTTCTGGAATTCAGAACTGTTGCATAGCTATGTCTTTCCACAGGAGGGTGCCTGGGAGTCTCAAGGGGGATAAATGAATTACTCCTTTGATACTTGCTCGGGCCCTCCTGCAATGTGAGCCCCTCATTTATGCCCTTCATAAACCTGGTGAACTGTAGTAGTGAAAGTACTTACTGGTGAATATATATCAAACCATCAGGCTGTTTATTTTTATCTCATTGCAAAATATTTATGTTTAAATCTTGATTTGCATTTAGGATTACCTCCTTTGAATTATTAGGATGAAAATATCTGGGCAGGGTGGTAGAGAGATGGATCAATGAGTAAGGGCATTTGGTGCTCAAGCATGAGAACCCAAGTTTGATACCCAGTGCCATATAAAAGGCCTAGCATGGCTGCACACACCTTTAATCCTGGCACTGAGGATAGTGGAGACAGAGGGAGGTTTGCTGGGGCTACCTGGTCAGCTAGTCCACCTTCAGTGAGAGACTGTCTCAATATAGTAAGGCAGAAGAGCAGTAGACTAGGATGCCCATGTCCTCTTCGGGCCTCTGCATATATGCACATAGAGTGTGCACATCTACATATGTGTGTGTATACCATACATACCCATGCACACGAGAGAGAGAGAGAGGGACAGAGACAGAGAGACAGAGAGAGGTAAAGAAGAAATACTTGAGCCAAAGAGCCGGAGCACTTAATGTTCTTCATGCAGGTCAATTGCTTTCTGTTTCAGGTTGTGCCTTTTATATCAGCAGCGAAGGAGCCTGTTCTTTAACCTTTAGCTCAACTCTAGTGATCAGCTCTCATGCTCACCAGGATTGGCTCATTTTGACACTAAATGGAGCAAACACTGGAATCATGCAGTTTTAACTATTTTTTTTTTTGATTTCTGTAAATTAGAAATCTTTTATTACCTGTTTCTTTGTTTATGAATTGTTTGTGATGTGTAACTTACCCATTGTGGTGCTTTACCCATGGGTGTCTTTGGACTTTCTTATGAACTTATATAAGGATTTTATAAATAAAAATGTTAGTATTTACTCTATTTATAGTAGCCCCAACTTTAAGCACAGGGAATCCACGATATGACCTACAGTAGGTACCTGAAACTATAGATAATATCTTATATAGAGAATGCTGTTTTTTCCTAACCATACTTAGGATAAAGTTTTATTTATTAATAAAGTACAGAGTTTAACACCAATGATACAATAGAACAGTTACAAAAATTTGCTGAAACATAAAAACAAAAGTTATATGAATATTCTATAATCTGTCTCTCTAGCTTGTTGGCTTGAATTCTTACTTTCTGCAATAGGAGATAATCTGATGCAAGCAGTCATGAGATGTAGTAAGGTGAGTGATGATGTCAATAGACACTGTGATGTAGCATTAGACTACAACATGAAGGTTACTTGAACAGCAGCACTGTGATACCTAATTTTCACTTTATTCATGTCTCAGGTTGGATGAAGCCAGTTGGTGCAAAATTCCATTTCATTACTCAGAATAGTGCACAACTTAAATATCTACATCAGCTCTTTTCCATAATTTTCTTTTTAATCTTTTCCCACCATGACTGATTTGCAAGTAATACTGAAACCTCAGTAAGTTAAAACTTAAAGGGTACTACTTCAAGAAAAATTCATTGGATCTTTGTTTATTGTTGAGTAACTAAAGACTTTGGACTTTTCTGAGTGACAGAAGTATCTTTCATTACTCATAGTGATTCCCTTTCCACCATGTGCACATTTATGCAGATGATATGACAGGGTTGGGTTTGATAAAATAGCTTTAAGATTGAAAAATCACTGAAATATCAAATACATGATTAGAGTGTGAGAACTTTCAGCCCACCTTCTGATCTCCAAAAAGGGTAAGAGACTGGAGTCTGGAGCATAAAAACTGGTCAGTTTCTGAGTTGGCAAGTAAACAGGTGTGCTAGGAGGAAGCCATGCCTAGGGAACGCATGGAGTCCTATGGCATTTCTGTTCATATACTTTGCATACTTGTCTGCTACTGAATTATGTCCTGAATAATAAGCCAACAAATATAAGTGTCCTCCTGAATTCTTTAATCCATTTTAGCTGATTATTATTAACGGTGGAAGTTATAGGAACGAGTAAATTTGCATGTAGCTAGACAGAAGTACAACTAGCCTGGACACTCCATTTAAGGCTAGTGTCTGAAGTGGGAACATCCATATGAGAATAAGCCCTTAGCATGTGAAGTCTCTGCTAACTTCAGATGCTAGTGTCAGAATTGAACTAAATTGTCAGAAAGTTGACTTCTAAGAATTGGTTGCTGTCAACATATATTTGGTGTAAGAAGCATCCATAAAGTGTTCCTCTCCTAGCATTCCAGTGTTGTTACATATTCATTCATTAACTTAAAAATTCATTCATAGTGTACTTAATGGATTTTGTATTTGCTATCATAGGTTTCTGGTGGAAGCTAAAGATTGTAGCATGTGTTTTTTAATATTTTTAAGTCCAAAATTGATTTTTCTACCACATACTTTAGTTCAATTTGATTTCCTCTTGATAAATATATTTGTAGGTTAACTCCACAAGTGAATACTTGAACATATGTGATGAAAATGTAACTATATTTTTGTCACTCTAGTCTAACATTACCGTACGGGTCTGAGAAAGACCGTAGACTCAAATAGTATGTTTCAAACAAAAAAACTCAAAGAGCGTTTCTTCTGCAGAATCAGCGAGCATGCAGGGGTCAACCATTCATACAAAATGGCAACCCGAGCTCTTGCAGGCTCCCTTTAAGCACAGCGAGAGGAATTTTGGCTAATTTGAACAGTAGCTGTACTTGCACTCTTTTGATTGGTCCTAAGGTTTTGGCGGGTTATGTCTAGGGAAATTTCAGGCAGGTTAGGTAATTTTTAAAATGTTTTTCTAGGCAAGCAGCAATTACAGTTGTGCATCTCTGATTGGTTGGGGCAGAAAGGTTGCAAAAGGCACAAAAGGGACATGTCTCTATGAACTGACTTAGCCCCTAGGAGGATCTTTTCCAGCCACATGTCAGGATCACTGTTGATTAACAGCCCACCCTTTCTCAGAAGTCTTGTCTGCCTCTCTGGGAAACTGGAACTGAGGCCTAGTTATGGTGATACCTTACTGAAGCTTGTCATGGAGTCAGTTTGGTCCTTTCATTCCCCCCTTCATTATAGTCCCATCTTGAATCCTTGAGATGTAACTAAAAGTTGGTATTGTCTCAGAACCATTAGTTGTACTGTGGCTATGTGATCCTTAACAAATTTGACCAAAGAATTAATGATACAAGGTCCCCAGGTGAGGGCAAGCAGTAAAAGCTTAAGGGGATCAGTTAAGGCAGAAATTAAAGTTGTTAACCAAGGGGACCAATTGAACATGGACTCATAAAATCCTTAGATTTTTCTTTTTCTAATTTTCTTTCATGTAGTCTGTTTCTAAGTATGACCATGGATTCTTTTATAACACCAGAGTGATTAACACAGAAAAAACATTCTTCCTTGTTGGAGGAATAGTAGGTCTAGTCCCCATCTGTTCTGCAGTACTACCTCAGCTAAGGAGGAGAGAGAGTCCTGTAAATGGGTGATTGATTTTTCTAATTGTTCTAAATCTGCATCGATGGCTGACCTTAGGTATTTATAGTTTTGTCTTGAAGCACCAGAGCAGAGGTGCCAGTGTCTATTGCCCCTACTAAACCAAGGCCTAGAAGAGAAAAAAATAAAACAGCAGTAATGATTTCTCATTTTTCCCATCCTAATGGCTCTAATTGTGAAGGAATGTCTTGGTTGGGGTAGTAGACTATCCGGGGGATCAGCTGTACTAACACAGAAGTTGTTTGTGTGGTTGAGGATCTGGGCATGGGCATGGGTTAATCCTGTAGTACAAGCCCACCAAATATCTTCTGGGGGAATTAAGTACCTGGAGGCAGTGGGAAAATGTGTTTGGTTACATTGGTGGGAGTAGGCTTGGGGAACCTGATCTCCAATGCAGAGTCCCTTTCCTGTCACTGATTGAAGGGTTATTTTTCCTTTTCCTGATTATTGCTAATGGCAGGCCATTGCCTCTGCAGCCATGGAATAATTTTCTGGTACTGCTATGCCTTCATAGAAAGGGGGTTGTGGGTTGAGACACAACCAGCAGGTCTTAGTAAGTTCAGGCCTAGAGGAGTTGAGGACCTTATAAATTACCTCCAATAGTTCCAGTGGCCCAATGTTGAGTGGAGGGATGACATGAGTTGCTGGTTTGGTGTTGGGGAATGAGGATGGGGCTCTACAAGTTTCAGCAATTAGGGAGGGGGGCTAAGGTTCTTCGAGGTGGCCTTTGAGGCAGAGCCAACACTTTGTTGGGCCAAAGGGGTTGGGGAGGGCATTGGATCAACTGCCAGTCTAATAGTGAGTAGAGCACCAGGATCTGTGCCTTTTAGGTATAGTTTGAGTCCCCAAGTCCTACCATAGTTCCAATTTTGAGTCCTTTTCCCCTTCTCTGTAAATCTGATGGTTATGAGGTTGCATTGTTTTTTCTTACATGCCCTGTTTATAAGGTGTTCTCCTGTATCTTTCCTCTATGTGGCCCTCTCTAGTGTAATTAAATCTGTGCCTTTGTTGGTAGATGCCTATGCAAAGATGCCAGTTGTTCCATATCCCCAGGAGGCGCAGTAGTACTGCCTAGGGCCCCTGCATATTGTTTTTTGTTCTCTTGTCAGGCTATGCCCTTGATAAACATAGGTAGATACTTAAGGCTCAATTTTGTTGCCTCCTAGCTGGATAAGTGCACCCCAAAGAGGGAAAGGGTTGTTGGTCACTGGGTTCCCATTCCCTTTTAAAAATATCACGTAAGTCTACTGTGAGTTCTGGCCACCATGTATACGGTGGGGCCAGCCAGGAAGAGGAGTTAAGAATAGTCCTGGGGTGGGGTTAGAGATTACCCAGGTGACATTATAAGGCTCATGTGGGTTTCAGCGATGGGGTGATGTTCATGGGGGACACCCAAAGTTCTGAACAGCAAGCAAACATAGTAAGAAACATAACCATAAACATCCTTAGCATCATTGTTGAGTCTCTAGCTTATAAATCCTCAGTTTGAGTGGATCCTGTGGGTGTGCAATGGCTCACTACAGTCCTGGATTTTCTTCAGGTGTCCAGTCACCTGGATGCACGTGTGGGTCAACAGGTTCAAATGGGAGTGATGTATCCAAGCGGGGATGCTGTCCACCTTAACAGCGGTTGGGGTGGTCAGGATTACAGTGAAGGGTCTCTTATAGTAGGGTTGAAGAGTCACTTTCTGGTGTCTTTTGATGAGCATTAGATCTCCCAGCCTAAGCCTGTGGGATATAGGTGGTGGTGCCTGCAGCTGAGGCCAGAGATGTTCTCACACCTGAAATAAAGCTTGTAGGGAGGAGAGGAATGTTTCATCATCAAATTTAGTTAACATTTCTGCTTTTATGTTGGGAAATAAAGGTGGGGGCCTTGCATACATGATTTCAAAAGAGGTCAGTCCCACGGTATATGGGCAGTTTTGAACTCAGAAGAGGGCAAAGGGAAGGAGAGACACACAGTCACCACCAGTTTCAAGGGTTAATTTAGTTAGGGTCTCCTATAGGATCCAATTCATCTTTTCTACCTGTCCTGAATGCTGGGGATGATACACACAATGAAGTTTCCAATTTTTCCCCATAATTTTAACTATAGCCTGGGTTCCCTGTGAGATGAAGGCTAGTCTGTTGTCTGTCCCCAAAAGAACAGGTAAACCACACCTTGGAATGATGTCATATAACAGTTTCTTGGCCACAGTTGTGGCAGTCTCATTCTTAGTTGGAAAAGCCTCAGTCCATTCTGAAAAGGTATCTATTAATACTGGTAAATACCTGTATCCATATAAACCAAGTTTTATCTCTGTAAAGTCAATCTCCCAATTTACTCCTTGTTGGGTTCCTCTTTCCCTGATTCCTGACTGAGAAACTCCACCTTTTGCATTTAGCAAGGCAGGCATGGCATTGGGCTATGGCTTCTGCTGCCTTTGTCTCAAGTCAAAAACTTTAAGGTGGGCCCATCTAAGTAAGTCCTCAATCTTCTGTTGTCCTAGATGAATACTCTGGTATATTTGTCTAATATGTTGGCTAACAAAGTCCAATGGGAGGATGATCCTTCCATCAGGAATCTTATACCATTATTGTTCTTTATAGGCTGCTGTGCAGGTCTCAATCCTCTGTAGTTCTGAATAAGTGTCGTTTGGTGTCTCTGGCAAGGTTGGTATCACCATTGGAGGCAATTTTGCCACCAGGGTAGTAATGACCTGGAGGTCTGCCTCTCACCTTGTCAGCCCTGTTGTTCCCTTTAGAAGTAGGATCCTCCCCATTCTGGTGACCAGGGCACTGCATGATTACTGTCTCTTTGGGGAGCCATATAACCCACAGGAGGTCCAAAATCTCCTGTTTATTTTTAATGTTTTTTTCCTTCTGCTGTCAATAGTCCCCTTTCTTTATAAATGGACCCATGAACATGTACCACTGCAAAAGCATAACAGTATAGATATTAAGTCTCTTTCTTTGGCCTAGTTGCAAGGCCTTGTTCAGGACTATCAATTCAGCTTTCTAGGCAGATGTACCTGGAGGGAGGGCTTCTGATTATACAGTTATTCCTTCTGTTGTCATTGCAGCTCCTGCATACCAGATACCATCCTTAAGAAAGCTGCTTCAATCTGTATACCAGGTCAGCTCTGTCCCTTTAAGGGGAACATCCTTGAGATCTGGTCGGGTCCCTTGTAAACTGCTCAAGATCTCTGAGCAGTCATGTATGGGACTGTCCAGATCTGGGTCAGGTCAGAGCATTGTGGGATTGAGGGCCTGACTGGTGACAAATTGGACCCATGGGTGTTTGAGAAAAAGAGCCTGATAACAAGTCAGTCTGGCATTGGTTAGCCTCCTGTCAGGGGGGCTGCTTTAGCACTCCTTCAATAGCATGAGGAGTAGTCATTCTCAGGGTTTCCCCAAAGTCAGTTTATCTGAGTCATGGGGGCCATCCCATTGCCACTGGATCTAATTTCTTCGATAGGTAAGAAACTGGCCTCTTCCAAGGGCCAAGGGTGTGAGTCAATACCCCTTTAGCTGTGCCTTTGTTCTCATCAACATAAAGATGGAAAAGTTTGTGGATGTCTGGCAAAGCTAATGCTGGGGCTTCAAGGAGGGCCGTTTTCAACTGGAGGAAGGCCTTTTCCCTTTCTGGGGTCCATTCAAGGGAATTTTCCTGTCCCCTCATGGTGTCATAGAGGCTTGGCAATCTCTGTGAATCTGGGTATCCAGAGTCTATAAAACCCTGCCAACTCCAAGAACTCACATACCTGTTGCTGGGTTCTGGGGTGGGGAATGTTGAGGATTGTCTTTTGTGAGCTTGAGACAACAGGTATTGGCCCCCTTTGAGTATGTACCCAAGGTAAGTTACTTCTCTCTGGCAGAGTTGTGCCTTTCTGGCTGAAACTTGGTATCCCATGCTGTGCAGTTCTCTCCACAAGGCCTCTGTGGCTGAGCAGCAGGCTTCTTCATCCGAGGTTGCTATGAGAAAGTCATCTACATACTGCAAGATGGTTATATGGGGATGGGCCTGTTGGTACTCACCCAGAACCTCATGGAGTGCCTCATAAAATATGGTGGGTGAGTTTTGAAATCCTTGTGGCAGTCTTGTCCAAGTCAACTCTCCATTGAATCCCTGTTCTGGATCACTCCATTCAAAGGCAAACAGAGGTTGACTGGCTGGGGCCAGTGGCAGACTGAAGAATGCATCCTTGAGGTCCAGAACCATGTATACATTGCATTCATGTGACAGAGTGCTTAGCAGAGTGCATGGGTTCAGCACTGAGGAGTGGATGTCCTACACCTGTTTATTAATTTTCCTTAGATCCTGCTCAGGCTGGTAGTCATTGGAGTGGGCTTCTTTACTGGCAGGTGAGGAATATTCCAGGCAGACTGACAAGGGACTAATATCCCTTGTTCCCAAAGTTAGTTTATGTGAGGTGTTATTCCCAATTTGGCCTCTCAGGGCATAAGGTATTGGTGAACTTGGATTGGGCTGGCATTAGCCCTCAGTTGGACCATGACTGGGGGCTGATGCTTGGCGAGCCCGGGCTGATTTCTTTCTTCCTGTACACCTGGAATTCTTTTCCATAGTCCCCTCAGATATGGGCTTTCAGGGATGGCTTGGGAGGGAGAGGTATAGAGTTTATATTCTTCCTCAAGTGACATAGTTAACACATGTACAGGAACATTCTGATTAAGAACCTTTCTCCCTCAGGGCTGAAATGGATTTGTGCCCCCATTTTAGTCAAAAGGTCTTGCCCCAAGAGTGGATATGGGCACCCAGGGATGACCATGAATGACTGGCTTACCCACCCCATTCCTAAGTCCATTTCTCTTCAGGTAGTCCATGAATATTGATTTGTCTCAGTGGCTCCTAGTACCCATGTCCTTTTGGTGGACAGGGGTCCCATGGGCTGTTTCAGGATTGAATGCTGAGGCCCAGTGTTGACTAGAAAGTCTACTGATTTCCTCTCCACCTTCAATGTTACCCAGGGTTCATGGAGGGGTTGTGAACCCTGACACTCTCAGTCACCAAGTTCTCCTATCTCCAAGATTTTAGGATTTTTTTTAAATTTTTTTTATGTATTTATTTATTTATTTGAGAGCGACAGACACAGAGAGAAAGACAGATAGAGGGAGAGAGAGAGAATGGGTGCGCCAGGGCTTCCAGCCTCTGCAAACAAACTCCAGATGCGTGTGCCCCCTTGTGCATCTGGCTAACGTGGGACCTGGGGAACCAAGCCTCGAACCGGGGTCCTTAGGCTTCACAGGCAAGCGCTTAACCGCTAAGCCATCTCTCCAGCCCGATTTTAGGAATTTTGTCCATTTGTCTTTGTGGATATTCATTTTTCTAATATCCCATCTCTTTGCAATAAGCACATTGGTCTTTTTGGAGACAGGGTAGGTGTTGCCCTTCCCCTCTCAATAGTGTGGTTGGTTTGCCCTTGTTTCTCCCAAAAGTCATGTTTTTTAATTCCCTTGGGTCAGATTTTCCCGTGGCAACCAGTGGTATTTAGGCCAGTCCTCTAGTTTGTTTATCTTCTGGAGTATCTCTATTATTATAAACTTTTTCTGCTATTGCTACTAGTTCTGACATTTACTTACCCGCAAAACCGTCCAGTCATTGGAGTTTCATGTGGATGCCTGGCACCACTGGTTGACAAAAGCCATGTTCATGGCAGACTTGGTCTCTCTTGCTTCTGGGTTTAGAGGCATATAGGTCTGGTAGGCTTCTTGTAGCCTCTCTAAAAAGGCCCCCAGGCTTTCCTCCCTACCTTGTATAACCTGCCCCACCTTAGATAAATTTGTGGGCTTCCTAGCAGCCTGTCAGAGACCCCCCCCCATCAGAATCTGGCAATAGGCTCTGAGTCTGTCCTTACCTTCAGGGCTGTTGGGGTCCCAGTCAGGGCAGGCTAAGGGGAAGGCTGCATCCATGACAGCCTGTACAATCACGGTTTGGCCATTAAGTCCAGGAACTAGTTTGCAGGTGGCAGCTAGAATCTGTTCCCTTTCCTCTGTTGTAAAGAGAACCTGCAAAAGCTGCTGACAGTCATCCCAAGTGGGCTGGTGAGTTATCATTATAAAATCTAACAAGTCTAGGAGTACTGAAGTTTTATCTTAAAACTTTGGATTCTACACCTTCCAATTATACAGATCACTATGGAGAAAGGGATATGGGCCATGGACTGTTGGCCATCCCGATCAGGGGGGCCTGTTGCTTGCAAGGACATTGTAACCATGGTGGGGTCTACCTATCTCATGGTCTGGGCTCAAATATAGGGAGGACTGATTGTTTCCTCATTCTTTGCCAGGGCACTTATTGGCAGCTTCCGCTTGTGGTACAGGTTCTGGCACAAGGACAGGTACATTGGGAGGTGGGTATAGATCCTCCTTGGGGGCAGAGGGGAATGGGACTGCTGGCTTATGATCCTCTGGCGGTTTAGATTTAACAGGAAGGATGTCTGGGTCTGGTGGTAAAAAGGGGCTCAACCAAGGAGGGGGCTTTCTACCAGGTATTGCCAGGCTGTGATGTATGGGACCTGGTCAGGATGTTCAGGACTCCCACACATGATACCTTTAGCTTTATAAATGGTGGGGAGGTGGGAGGTGCCTCCCTCTGGCCATCCCACATTGAAAATCGGTCATTCATTCCTGCAAAAGATGGTTAGTTTTCCTGACTATACTGTTAAACCTAGATTGTCTGCCAGGTGTCTGAAATCCTTGAAATGTGACTGGACTAGGTCCAGTGGGGTGGAACTGGTTGCCTGTCCTATAGTACCTTTCAATAAAACTTTCAAGAAACCAGAAAAGGACAAAGAAGACACAGACACAGACACAAAAACAAATTTCCTGGGAAGCGAAAAAGAAACCAAAACACTGCAGATGGCAGCCTATCCTGTAAATGGGCTCCTCCAGACAGGCATGGCCCATCAGCATTTACCAAAACCAGAGTCAGACTGGAGCTCTCAGGTTCCATCAGAAGGGGGTCCGGAGCATCCTCAGAAACCCATGGCTCAGAGGTAATCACTGGATGGTCAGCCTTAACCTCCGTGGGTCTCCAGATTGCACTTGGATGCCAGATTTACCAAAAATGAAACAAAGAACAGAACAGACCAAAGACACACACACAGTACAGAGGGGCACCCCAACATACCAATTGGCGGAGAACCAAATGCTCTCCTGGAAATGCTCCACTATTGAATCTGGGGGACCCCAGTGATCCCAGATGAGCCCCAAATGTAAGAGTCCAAGAATCACAAAAGAAAGACCCCAGACTCAAATAGTATGTAAAAACAAAGAGCGTTTATTCTGCCGAATCAGCCAGCATGCGAGGGTCAATCATTCATACAAAATAGAGACCCTGAAAGGAGCTCGCAGGCTCCCTTTAAGCACAGCTAGAGGAATTTTGGCAGCCTTAGTCTTTTCTAATATGATTGGCTAATTTGAACAGTAGCTGTACTGCACTCTTTTTATTGGTCCTAAGGTTTTGGCAAGCTAGGTCTAGGGGAATTTCAGGCAGGTTAGGTAATTTTTAAAATGATTTTCTAGGCAAGCAGCAATTACAGTTGTGCATCTCTTATTGGTTGAGGCAGAAGGGTTGCAAAAGGCACAAAAGGGATATGTCTCCAGGAACTGACTCAGCCCCTAGGAGGTTATCTTTTCCAGCCACATTTTGGGATCACTGTTGATTAACAGCCCACTCTTTCTCAGAAGTCTTGTCTTCCTCTCCGGGAAACTGGAACGTAGGGCTAGTTAGGGCTGCACCTTACTGAAGCCTGTCATGGTGCCAGTTTTTTCCCTTCAATTACATGCAATTGATCTTTCTGCATTAGCTTAAAATCTTACATATGACTTACATATTTATCTTCTTTTGTTGAGTAAAAATAATTAACAGAAATATTTGGGGTGGAATCATCATTTGAAACTAAAATGCTCCTCACAGGCTATTTCTTTGAACACTTGTTCCCAAACTGGTGGTACTGTTTGGTAAAGCTGTGGAAACTTTCAACATAGAACCTGGCTTGTGGAAATAGGTCATGAGAGGTAGACTTTTGAAGATTATAGCTGGGTCCCCATTGGCTTCCCAATCCATTATGCTGTGAGGAGCCTTCTAGTTCATGTAATTGGAGGAACCTCTGACATGAACTCCTGCCTCAATGCACTTCCTAGTGTCTTCCTGTCCATGATAGACTCAAACTTCTGAAACTATTTCTGCTAGGTAATTTGTCACAGCAACAAGAAAATTAACTTATGGAGGTTATTGTACTCTTCAAAGATTAGTGATTGGTGTCACTGATACTTGCAAAGAACTTGGAGACTATATAGAAAGTTCCAATGCAATGGTAACCATGTCTAGATAATTTATTTTATCTAATTACTGGCAGGGGAGATTCTATTAATAAAACCTATTGTTTGGAAAAGACAAATAGTTAAAAGAGTGATGTGCTTCTATATATTGATAGTATTATGTTAGTGCTATACTCTAAGTGTAACTGACATACCTTGATGTGGGAAGGAAGGCCAAAACCTTACAGAAGAGGGACAAGTGGAGTTATACTTTGATATTTGTGGAGTATTTGTTCCACAATAAAAAAAAATTATAGATGCTCAAGTGTAGCAGACAGCTTCAGTTTTGCTGAGATAAACTTCCAGACCAGGCACAGTTATGGAGGAAGGGATTTATTGAAGCTTACAGATCCAGAGGACATTCCATAATGCTAGAAGAAACTGGCCTGCTTTCCATAGGTCCAAACACAGAAAAAGCCACAAGCCAAAAGCCACACAGCTTAACACACTTCAGGAACTCCAGGTAGGCACACTTTGCACATCTTTAGGTTGGAATCTCAAACCCACCACCACACTTTAGGGCTGGACCCTGAGATCCACCCAGTGACCAGGTGGATGCAGATGCCAACTACAAACTAATAATAAAACACTGCATATATTGGGGGCTATCCAAACTACCACATCAAGTCTCTTATTTGTATATTTTTTACTATGCATATGTGTCCATATACTGCTTGTTACTTTAAATACAGTATTTTAATTTTATTATTTTAAAATACAGAATTTAATACAATGCAATAAGGTTGGCAGACAATTAGATAATTTGTCCTAATTTTTAAACTGCTCCTTAATGAAATGGAGTATTAGGGGGGAGATTTTGAAATTTCTTTTAACATTAACACAAGTACTATCTTGTGGAACAGCATTTCCACCATACAAATAAAATAGACCTTCCATACCTGTTGCCACCATGTTAATATTTGTTTACTGTATTGTATTTTGACTTCTAGATAATATGAGTACTCAGACTACCAATCCTTACATGAGACATTTAGCACTAGGCTCAGGCCATGTCTGCGAATCACACATATAATTGGCCTTTAAGAGATGAGATGCAGGGTTGGAGAGATTGCTTAGTGGTTAAGGTGCTTGCCTATGATGCCTGGGGACCCAGTTTTGATGAGGTTTAATTCCCCAGTACCCATGTAAGCAAGATGCACAAGGAGGTGAATGTCTGGAGTTTGTTTGCAGTAGCTTCAGGAGCTGGCATACCCATTCTTTCTATCTCTTTCTCTCTCACATAAATAAAATTTTAAAAAAACTTAAAAAGTGATGCTATAGATATGCAGTACCTTGTGAGACATACATGGTAACTCATAATAAAATGTGGCTTCAAATTTGCTTCCAAACTTTTATTTATGTGGATGTAATAGGTATCCCAAAGCATATTTAAGCTTTGCATATAAATGTAAGCAAAATAGTAAAAATGGTTAAAATCTTTACATCTTATAATTGCTATTTCAAATCTTGAATCAATTCAATAACTCCAATAAGAATATTTTTTGATCAATTTAACTTATCCAATTAAAATTAATCTCTTTTCTCATTTTTCTTTCTTAGCAAGATTTTTACTTCTAGATAAGATACTTAGGAAAAGATAGAGCTCTGATGTCTCAACTCCCCAGATAATATGTCCTCTCGGCTAGAACAAGGGACTGCATAACTCAGTGATTGGTTTGTCCCTAAACTTAATTTTATCTAGACCCTGTGGCTAGGATTATGTTGATTACTTATGTGATACTGTAGAGGAAAATCTTTTCCAATAAGTTTCCTTGTACCTTCCTTAAAGTATTTGAATAGTGTAAGTACTGGAATATACTAGATGTAGATAAGTTAATACCAGTGATTAAGAATTTAAATAGGGACTTCCGGCCAAGATGGCTACCGCCTAGCTGCACTCCAGATACCAGGGGGAAAAAAAAGGCAGGTATTCAAGGGCAATTAGGATCCTTTTGCAAGAAGGAGGGCACAGATTGGGGAAAAACAGGGAAGCACCCCCCCACGCCCCGCGACCCCTGTGCCCCGCTGTGCCCCACCACATCCCGGGCAACCCGGCATGCCTGGCGCCCCGGCAGCCACATGTGCCCCGGCGCATCCCGTGCCCCAGTGGCCCCAAGTGCCCCGAACCCCACGTGCCCTGTGTGCCCCACGGCGCCCTGGCGTGCCCCGCGCCCCCCCAAGCACACCCCCACGCCCCCTGTGCGCCCTGCACCCCCCACGCCCCCCAAGATGTGCCCCGCACACCCCCCCCGCCTGGCCTGCACCCCCCATGCGCCCCCCGCCTCCCCTGCGTGGCCCCCTGCAACCCGCACACCCCGCCCTGTGTGCCCTGTGCCCTGGCATGCCCTGCAACCCGCCTGCTTGCCCCACGGTCCCTGCACACACCCCGCCCCCCACGCGCCCCCTGCACGCCCCGCTCCCCGCGAGGCTGTGCTCTGATCGGCCACCCACCAGCCATGCCTGCCAGCCTGCTGCACTGAAGCTGTGACCTCCTACCTCTGCCCTTGTTCACTGATCCTGCGAGTTAACCAGCCACATGGTGCTAGGTTCCCAGGCCCACAGGGGGCCACCTCTGCCATGAGTAGGTGGCTGCCAGATCCCCTGCTGCTGTACTCACATCATGTGCTTCCAGTCAGCCTCTGCTGTGTCCTGATCCCGTACCTGCATCAGCGGCCGCTGCACTAAAATTGCATGTGCAGCGGGTCCAGTCCCACAGCAAGGGCCACACAAGTCCACCCTGAGTCACTAGCGCCAGCGCAGGTGCCATCCCCTACCTGTACATCTCCACCCATCCCCCACTCCCCTGAGGCGGGAGAGCGCAGACTGTTTGCAGGTCCCAGTGTTCCCAGCCAGAGTTTGGGCAGCTTCAGGGCTTGCTACCTCAGTCCCCTTAGAAGCTTGAAGGCAGGCAGCTTAGGTGCATTACTGGGTGAGAATTCAGGCAACATTGGTGCCCCTGTCAGGCTATAGATAGGCGGCTTTGGCAAGAGAGAGCAAAAACCCAGGCTGCTTGCAACTGCCCCAGGCTGCCTTGGATTCTCATTAAGCTAGATCCCAGGCTGCTCCACCCACCTACCTGCCCATACACTGACATGGGTAGACCACAGTGCAAAAGAAATAACGTGAAAAATAAAATGCAAGAAAATCCAGACAGATCACCCAGTCCAACAAGGATTACATATAACCAAAAGATAGAAGAGTGTTTAGGATCAGAACATCAAGTGGAAGCAATGAACAATGCCACCCTGACCAACCTACTGCTAGAACTGGCAGGAAAGCTACAAAGGACAGATAATCGTGTGGATGCTACCATCACTAAGCTAGAGCAATATGATAAGACACTGGAAGGAATTCAAAGAGAGCTAAGAGAGTTGAGGGAGAGTTAAAAAAAAAAGAGGACCTTAAAAATCAGCTGGCCACACTAAATGAAAACATAAAGAAATGTACGGATGATTTCCAAGAATCATCAAGAAAATCAGAAAATGAGATGAAAAGGGAGCTGGACAAAGCGATGGAAGTGATACATAGGAAAGTAGTAGAAAATGCAAACTTAATTGAACAAGTCCAAAACTCGCTAGAGGCTCTCAAGAATAGAGTCAGCCAAGTGGAAGATAGAAATTCTGACCTGGAAGACAGGATAGAAGAAATAGTTCGAGAGTCCAAAAATTTCAGTAACTTCAAAAGTTCCTGTGAACAGAACATGAGAGAATTATGGGATACACTTAAACGTCCTAATATCAGAATCATTGGAATACCAGAAGGAGAAGAATTTCAGTCCAAGGGTATGGAGAACTTATTTAACACAATAATTGAAGAAAACTTCCCCCGTCTCTTAAAAGAAGGGCCCATCAAAATACAAGAAGCAAACAGAAATCCTAACCAAATAGAACAAAAGAGAAACTCCCCAAGACATATTATCGTTAAGACTCTAAACATTAACACCAAAGAAAAAATCCTAAAAGCAGCTAGGGAAAAAACAGCACACCACTTTCAAAGGAAACCCCATCAGAATTACTTCAGACTTCTCAATGGAAACCCTGAAAGCTAGAAGGGCCTGGAATGAAACTCTCCAAACTCTAAGAAACTATGACTTCCAACCTAAATTACTCTACCCAGCAAAAGTCTCCTTTATAATAGATGGTGAAAGGAAAACTTTCCATGACAAAACTCAGCTTTACAATTATATGAACACAAAACCAAACCTACAGAAAGTATTCCAGGAAATTCTCCACAGAGAAGAAACAAATAACCAAACACAAATGCCTACAAGAAGCAGACCACAGCAACCAAACCCAGAGTAGACAGAAAAAAAAAAAAATTTAATTCCACGGAAATGCCAACACACCATTACCACCACAACATGACAGGGATCAAATCAAATCTCACAGTCATCAACCTAAATATTAATGGCCTTAATTCACCCATCAAGAGACACAAACTAATAGGGTGGATCAAAAAATTAGACCCCTCAATCTGCTGCCTTTAAGAAACCCAACTTACCAGTAAAGACAGAAACCTCCTCAGGGTGAAAGGGTGGAAAACAATATTCCAAGCAAATGGGAAAAAGAAACAAGCAGGTGTAGCTATATTAATATCAGATAAAATTGACTTCAAACCAAAAATAATAAAAAAAGACAAAGAAGGCTACTTCCTACTTGTAAAGGGAACAATCCATCAAGAGGATATTACAATCATAAATATGTATGCACCAAACACAGGGGCACCACAATTCATAAAACAAAACCTACTTGACAATAAAACAGAAATAACCACCAACACCATCATAGCTGGGGACTTTAACACACCATTATCAGTAATAGACAGATCATCCAAACAGAAGCTCAACAGGGAAGTAAGAGAGCTCAACAAAGCCATAGAGCACTTAGACCTAACAGACATCTACAGAACTTTCCATCCCAAATCCACAGACTACACATTCTTCTCAGCAGCCTATGGAACATTCTCTAAAATAGACCATATACTGGATCACAAAGACAGCCTCCACATGTTTAGGAAAATTGACAAAATTCCCTGCATGATATCAGATCATAATGCTATATTCCTAGAAATCAACAACATAAAAACCAACAAGAAACCCAACGGCAACTGGGAACTGAATAGCGCACTCATAAACAATAAATGGATAGTGGATGAAATAAAAAATGAAATTGCAAAATTCCTGGAATTGAATGACAATGAGAACACATCATACCAAAACTTATGGGACACAATGAAGGCAGTCCTCAGGGGAAAATTCATAGCTCTCAATGCCTTTATAAAAAAGACAGAAAGAGGGCTGGAGAGATGGCTAAGCGGTTAAGCGCTTGCCTGTGAAGCCTAAGGACCCCAGTTCGAGGCTCGGTTCCCCAGGTCCCACGTTAGCCAGATGCACAAGGGGGCGTACCTGTCTGGAGTTCGTTTGCAGAGGCTGGAAGCCCTGGCGTGCCCATTCTCTCTCTCTCCCTCTATCTGTCTTTCTCTCTCAAAAAAAACAAAAAAAACAAAAAAAAACAAAAAAAAACAGAAAGATCCCAAATCAATAGCCTAACCATCCACCTAAAGGCATTGGGAAAACAAGAAAAATCCAACCCAAAGAGCTCCAGAAGGAAAGAAATAATTAAAATCAGAGTAGAAATTAATGAATTGGAAACCAAGGAAACAAGGCAATTAATTGACAAAACAAAGAGCTGGTTCTTTGAAAAATAAACAAGATTGACAAACCTCTGGCCAATTTGATCAAGCAAAAACAGAAGAGACTCCAAATTAAAAGAATTCAAAATGAAAAAGGAGAGATCACATCAGACATCAGTGAAATCGGCAGAATCATCAGGACTTATTTCAAAAACCTCTACTCCACAAATGGAAAATGTGGAGGAGATGGATAAATTCCTGGATGCATATCATCTACCAAAGCTAAACTCAGAGCAGATCAATCACCTCAATGAACCATCACACTCATGGAGATTGAAAAAGTAATAGAAAACCTCCCAAAAAAGAAGAGTCCAGGACCAGATGGATTCCCAGCCGAATTTTATCAAACCTTCATGGAAGAACTCAAACCAATCTTTCTAAAACTGTGCCACACAATTGAAGAACAGGGAAAACTACCCAACTCCTTCTATGAAGCTAGTATCACCCTAAACCCCAAACCAGGCAGAGATGCCACAAGAAAAGAAAACTACCGGCCTATTTCCCTAATGAACATAGATGCAAAGATCCTCAACAAAATACTCGCAAACCGAATCCAACAACACATCAAAAGCATTATCCACCTTGACCAAGTGGGATTTATCCCAGGAACACAAGGGTGGTTCAACATATGAAAATCTGTCAATGTAATACACCACATAAACAAGCTTAAACATAAAAACCACATGATCATTTCATTAGATGCAGAAAAGGCCTTTGACAAGATACAACATCACTTCATGATCAAAACATTGGAGAGAATCGGCATGGCCGGTTCACATCTTACTATAATAAAGGCAATATATAAAGCTCCAAAGGCCCAAATAATACTTAATTGAGAGAGACTGGAGGAATTCCCATTGAGATCAGGAACAAGACAGGGATGTCCTCTCTCACCTCTGCTTGTCAATATAGTTCTGGAAGTCCTAGCCCAAGCAATAAGGCAGGAGAAGGAAATAAAAGGGATACAATTTGGAAAGGAAGAAGTTAAGTTAGCTCTATTCGCTGATGACATGATTGTATATGTAAGAGACCCAAGAGACTCCATCCCAAAATTCCTGAAGGTGATTAACTCCTATAGCAAAGTAGCAGGATACAAAATCAATGCACAAAAATCGGTAGCATTTCTGTATGCAACTGACAAAGACACAGAAAAAGAAATAAAGGAGGCTTCCGGTCAAGATGGCGACCGCCTAGCTGCACTACAAACAACGAAGGAAAAAAAGGCAAGTATTCAAGGGAAATTAGGAACTTTCTGAAGAGGGAGGGCACAGATTGGGATAAAAGAGGGAAGCACATACCCCCGCGACCCACGCCCTGCCACCCCGCCCGCCGCGAATAACTGCATCGGGCGCGGCCCCGTGCCCAGCAGCCCGGCGCCCCGTGCACACCAAGCCCCACGCGCCCCGGCAGCCCAGCGCACCCCACAACCCCCGTGCCCCACACCTGCCGCACCCCCCGCACCCCTCCAGCACGCCCCTCCCCCCCAGCGCGCCCCACGCTCCCTATCCACACACGGCAGACGCGGCCCAAGCGAACCAAGGCTTCCCGCGCCCCGGGCATCCAGGCCTGCCCCGCGCCCCTGCGCGCCCAAGACCCCTGCGCCCCACCCCCGCGTGCTTCGAGACCAACCCACGTCCGCCCCACCCTCCCGCGCGCTCTACCCCCCGCGCCTTCCGTGCTCTCTATCCACACACAGCAGGCACGCCCCAAGCGCCCCGCGCCCCGGGCGCCCAGGCGTGCCCTGCACCCCCGCGCCCCCCGCACGCCCTGAGACCCCCACGCCCCACCCCCACGCGCTTTGAGCCCCCCCCGCGCGCCCCGCCCCCGCCTCCCCCCCCCAGCGCGCCCAACGCTCCCTACCCACACGCGACAGGCGCGCTCAAAGCGCCCCGCAGCGTCCAGCGCCCGGGTGCCCAGGTGTCCTCCAATCCCCCTGCGTGCCCCGAGACTCCCCGCGCCCCAACCCCGCGCTCCTCGAGACCCCCCCCGTGCACCCCACCCCCGCCGCGCCCAGACTGCCCCGCAGCGTCCCACAGCATCCAGCACTCCATCTTACCTCAGCGTGCTCCACGCCCCCTGCGCTACCCGCGACCCCCTGGACCCCCTCAGCCCCCTCCCCCGCGCGATCCGCCCCCTCCCCCCCTGCGATTCCAGAGCACCCCACGGTATCCCACAGCGCCCCACGCTCCTAGCTGCCCCCCCTCCCCTCACGCCCTGCTGTTCTCACATCACTTGCCGCCGGTCAGTTTCTGCTGTGTCCTGATTCCGTACCAACATCATCTGCCTCTGCACTACAATTGCACGTGCAGTGGGCCCAGTCCCACAGCAAGAGCCACATAAGTCCACACTGAGTCACTAGCGCCAGCGCAGGTGCCATCCCCTACCTGTACATCGCCACCCATCCCCCACTCCCCTGAGGCGGAAGAGCACAGACTGTTTACAGACCCCAGTGTACCCAGCCAGAATCTAGGCACCTTCAAGGCTTGCTACCTCAGTCCCTTTTCAAGCTCAAAGGCAGGCAGCTTAGGTGCATTACTGGGTGAGAATTCAGGCAACTTTGGTGCCCCTGTCAGGCTACAGGTAGGCGGCTTTGGCAAGAGTGAGCAAAAACCCAGGCTGCTTACAACTGCCCCAGGCTGCCTTGGATTTGCATTAAGCTAGATCCCAGGCTGCTCCACCCACCTACCTGCCCATACACTGACATGGGTAGACCACAGTGCAAAAGAAATAACACGAAAAATAAAATGGAAGAAAATCCAGACAGATCACCCAGTCCAACAAGGATCACAACAAACCAAAACATAGAAGAGTGTTTAGGATCAGAACATCAAGTGGAAGCAATGAACAATGCAACCCTGACCAAACTACTGCTAGATCTGACAGGAAAGCTACAAAGGATAGATAATCGTATGGATGCTACCATCACTAAGCTAGAGCAATATGATAAGACACTGGAAGGAATTCAAAGAGAGCTAAGAGAGTTGAGGGAGAATGAAAAAAAAGAGGACCTTAAAAATCAGCTGGCCACACTAAATGAAAACATAAAGAAATGCAAGGATGATTTCCAAGAATCAGCAAGAAAATCAGAAAATGAGACAAAAAGGGAGCTGGACAAAGCGATGGAAGTGATACATAGGAAAGTAGTAGAAAATGCAAACTTAATTGAACAAGTCCAAAACTCACTAGAGGCTCTCAAGAATAGAGTCAGCGAAGTGGAAGATAGAAATTCTGATCTGGAAGACAGGATGGAAGAAACAGTTCGAGAGTCCAAAAATTTCAGTAAGTTCAAAAGTTCCTGTGAACAGAACATGAGAGAATTGTGGGATACACTTAAACGTCCTAATATTAGAATCATTGGAATACCAGAAGGAGAAGAATTTCAGACCAAAGGCATGGAGAACTTATTTAACACAATAATTGAAGAAAACTTCCCCCGTCTCTTCAAAGAAAGGCCCATCAAGATTCAAGAAGCAAACAGAACTCCTAACCGACTAGACCAAAGGAGAAACTCCCCAAGGCATATTATCATTAAGACTCTAAACATTGACACCAAGGAAAAAATCCTAAAAGCAGCTAGGGAAAAACAGCACACCACTTTCAAAGGAAACCCCATCAGAATTACTTCAGACTTCTCAATGGAAACCCTGAAAGCTAGAAGGGCCTGGAATGATACTCTCCAAACGCTAAGAAACTATGGCTTTCAACCTAAACTACTCTACCCAGCAAAAGTCTCCCTTATAATAGATGGTGAAAGGAAAACTTTCCATGATAAACTCAGCTTTACAATTATATGAACACAAAACCAAACCTACAGAAAGTACTCCAGGAAATTCTCCACAGAGAGGAAACAAATAACCAAACACAAATGCCTACAAGAAGAAGATCACAGCAATCAAACCCAGAGTAGATACAAAAAAAAAAAAAAAAAAAAAATTCCATGGAAATACCAACACACCTCTACCACCACAAAATGACAGGGATCAAATCAAATCTCACAGTCATCACCCTAAACATTAATGGCCTTAATTCACCCATCAAGAGACACAGGCTAACAGGGTGGATCAAAAAATTAGACCCCTCAATCTGCTGCCTTCAAGAAACCCACCTTACCACTAAAGACAGAAACCTCCTCAGGGTGAAAGGGTGGAAAACAATATTCCAAGCAAATGGGAATAAGAAACAAGCAGGTGTAGCTATATTAATATCAGATAAAGTTGACTTCAAACCAAAAACAATCAAAAAAGACAAAGAAGGCTACTTCCTACTTGTAAAGGGAACAATCCATCAAGAGGATATTACAATCATAAATCTGTATGCACCAAACACAGGGGCACCGCAGTTCATAAAACAAAACCTACTTGACAATAAAACAGAAATAACCACCAACACCATCATAGCTGGGGACTTTAACACACCATTATCAGTAATAGACAGATCATCCAAACAGAAGCTCAACAGGGAAGTAAGAGAGCTCAACAAAGCCATAGAGCACTTAGACCTAACAGACATCTACAGAACTTTCCACCCCAAATCCACAGACTACACATTCTTCTCAGCAGCCCATGGAACATTCTCTAAAATAGACCATATACTGGGTCACAAAGATAGCCTCCACATATTTAGGAAAATCGACATAATTCCCTGCATGATATCAGATCATAATGCTATATTCCTAGAAATCAACAACAAAAAAACCAACAAGAGCCCCAACGGCAACTGGAAACTGAATAGCACACTCTTAAACAATAAATGGATAGTGGATGAAATAAAAAATGAAATTGCAAAATTCCTGGAATTGAATGACAATGAGAATACATCATACCAAAACTTGTGGGACACAATGAAGGCAGTCCTCAGGGGAAAATTCATAGCACTCAATGCCTTCATAAAAAAGACAGAAAAATCCCAAATCAATAGCTTAACCATCCACCTAAAGGCATTGGAAAAACAAGAAAAATCCAACCCAAAGAGCTCCAGAAGGAAGGAAATAATTAAAATCAGAGCAGAAATTAATGAATTGGAAACCAAGGAAACAATTAAGGCAATTGACAAAACAAAGAGCTGGTTCTTTGAAAAAATAAACAAGATTGACAAACCTCTGGCCAATTTGACCAAGCAAAAAAAGGAGAGACTCCAAATTAACAAAATTCAAAATGAAAAAGGAGAGATTACAACAGACATCAGTGAAATCGGCAGAATCATCAGGACTTATTTCAAAAACCTCTACTCCACAAAACTGGAAAATGTGGAGGAGATGGATAAATTCCTGGATGCATATCATCTACCAAAGCTAAACTCAGAGCAGATCAACCACCTCAATGAACCCATCACGCTCATGGAGATTGAAAAAGTAATAAAAAACCTCCCAAAAAAGAAGAGTCCAGGACCAGATGTATTCCCAGCCGAATTTTATCAAACCTTCATGGAAGAACTCAAACCAATCTTCCTAAAACTGTGCCACACAATTGAAGAACAGGGAAAACTACCCAACTCCTTCTATGAAGCTAGTATCACCCTAATCCCAAAACCAGGCAGAGACGCCACAAGAAAAGAAAACTATCGGCCTATTTCCCTAATGAACATAGACGCAAAGATCCTCAACAAAATTCTCGCAAACCGAATCCAACAACACATCAAAAGCATTATCCACCTTGACCAAGTGGGATTTATCCCAGGAACACAAGGGTGGTTCAACATACGAAAATCTGTCAATGTAATACACCACATAAACAAGCTTAAACATAAAAATCACATGATCATTTCGATAGATGCAGAGAAGGCCTTTGACAAGATACAACATCACTTCATGATCAAAACATTGGAGAGAATCGGCATGGCCGGTTCACATCTTAATATAATAAAGGCAATATACAAAGCTCCAAAGGCCCAAATAATTCTTAATGGAGAGAGACTGGAGGAATTCCCATTGAGATCAGGAACAAGACAGGGATGTCCTCTCTCACCTCTGCTTTTCAATATAGTTCTGGAAGTCCTAGCTCAAGCAATAAGACAGGAGAAGGAAATAAAAGGGATACAATTTGGAAAGGAAGAAGTTAAGTTAGCTCTATTCGCTGATGACATGATTGTATATGTAAGAGACCCGAGAGACTCCATCCCAAAACTCCTGAAGGTGATTAACTCCTATAGCAAAGTAGCAGGATACAAAATCAACGCACAAAAATCGGAAGCATTTCTGTATGCAAATGACAAAGACACAGAAAAAGAAATAAAGGACATAGTCCCATTTTCAATAGCAAAAAATAAAATAAAATACCTTGGAATAACGTTAACCAAGGAAGTAAAAGATCTATACAACGAAAATATAAAAACTCTCAAAAAAGAAATTGAGGAGGACTTGAAACAATGGAAAGACCTCCCATGCTCCTGGATAGGCAGAATTAACATTATGAAGAAGACAATCCTACCAAAGGCAATATATAGATTTAACACAATTCCAATTAAAATCCCTACAATGTTCTTCACAGACATAGAAAAAATGATCTCAAATTTCATATGGAAAGGCAGAAGGCCTCGCATATCCAAACATATCCTCAGCAAAAGAAATACCTCTGGTGGCATCACCATACCCGATATAAAGTTATACTACAAAGCCATAGTAATAAAAACAGCATGGTACTGGCATAAAAACAGGAGTATAGACCAATGGAATAGACTTGAGGACCCAGATTTTGGGCCAAGCAACTATAGCTACTTGATATTCGACAAAGGCCCAAACAATATAGACTGGAAAAAAGATAGCATCTTCAACAAATGGTGCTGGACAAACTGGATAACCACATGCAGGAAACTAAAACTTGATCCACACATTTCACCATGCACAACACTCAAATCCAAATGGATCAAAGACCTCAACATAAGACCAGAAACTCGAAAACTACTGGAAGAAAATTTAGGAAGTACTTTCCATGATATAGGAATGGGAAAAGACTTCCTGAATAAAACCCCAGTGGCTCAAGTTCTTATACAGTCACTCAACCATTGGGATCATATGAAGCTGAAGAGTTTCTTTACAGATAAGCATATAATAAACAAAGCCAATAGAATACCCACAGAGTGGGAGAAAATATTTGCAGGTTATCCAACTGATAGAGGCCATATCTCTAGAATTTACAAAGAACTCAAAAGTCTAAACAATAAGAAGACAAATACCCCACTCACAAAATGGGGCACAGAGTTAAACAGGCAATTCACAGAGGAAGAGATACAAATGGCAAACACACACCTAAGAAAATGTTCATCATCCCTAATCATCAGAGAAATGCAAATTAAAACAACTATGAGATTCCACCTTACCCCAATAAGGATAGCCAATATCAAAAGGTCAAATGAAAATAAATGCTGGCGAGGATGTGGAGAAGCAGGGACACTCATTCACTGTTGGTGGGAATGCAGGATGGTACAACCACTTTGGAAAGCAATATGGAGACTCCTGAAAAAGCTGACTATAGAAATACCAACAGACCCAGTTATACCATTACTGGGCATGTACCCTAAAACCTTCAAACCAAAAGCCAGAGAGATTTGCTCAACCATGTTTGTAGCAGCTCAATTCGTAATAGCTAAAAGCTGGAATCAACCCAGATGTCCATCATTAGAAGAATGGATAACAAAGATGTGGTATATCTACACAATGGAATTCTATACAGCAGTAAGAAAAAACGACATAAAGAAATTTGAGGAAAAGTGGTTGAACCTGGAACAGATCATTCTCAGCGAACTTACCCAATCACAGAAAAAAAATCGACACATAGTCTCACTCATCTGCAACACCTAAACTGACTTTGCCCAAGATGCCTTACATACCCAGCAAGTACCTCACGGACTAGACAATAAGATGGATGGGAGGGCGGGGAGGGAATCAAAGGGTGGAAAACAGTAATCCGGACCCAAACGGCAATGGTACCATAAAATTCTACTTCCTAAAAGACAGACCAAATGACTGAACCTTCACTAGTCCCTTACAGGAAACACCTGAACCACAAGACACTGGAGAGGGTAGGATCAAGACTGACCTAAATCTCCTACATCTTCCCTCCCTCCCTCTCCCCTTCTCCCCTCTATCTCTCTTCTCTCTAACTCTTGTATATTAGTTATCTTTTTCCTCAATTTCTTAGTGGACACTGACCTGTAACCCCCACATCCAGCTTGGGCCTACAATCCACAATGAGCTTTTGATCAAAGAAACCTACAAGGTTTCCCAAAACAATGACAGACTTCTGTCAGAGTAATTGATGACCCACCAAAGGCCAGTGGTAAGACCGTATTGCTGAAGACTCCATACGCAGCTGATACGTAAAAGGGAATGACAGGAATGACATGGCTGGAAGCCAGGAGAGAGTCAGTCCCCAGACAGTCAGCGTGTCTAGTGCCAGAAGGCACTACATAGGCGACTGGGGGAAGTGACCAAGATCTGTCCAAGCAACACATTGTTTAACCTAAGTAGCAACAATTAACCGGATGTGATACCCATACAAGTGAAATAGTGGTACACAGCCTTGGTGAGGAATCAATTGCTCTTGATTTGGCTAACTGATCCACTCAGTCGTACTAGACCCTTAGCTGGAGCTGGGAAACAAGTCAGAACCATACCCAAACACAAGCCCACTCTACAATATCAAGCTACCATCAATCACGGGGTATAAGAGGGCCTACACCTATCAAACTGTCTATCAAAAAAGTAAGTGTTATCTCAATTTTCTGGGTGCTAACTCACTCTCCGTTGGAGAATCTGCTTCTCTTTTCCAGATAGATGCAGATCCTAAGAAGAGAGCTGCCCCAACATACCTCAGAAGGGGCCCAACTGAAACTAAGGACAACTGGCGAAATAAGCAAGGGTGATGTTTTCCTGTGAACTGGATACCAGCACAAAGGGGAAGGAGATCAATTCAGAGAAAAATCAACTCCTACCAAATCAGAGAGCCAGAGCCTCAGAGGCCCCCAACACCTCAGCACTGAAGCAGACCAAAAATGAACCCAACATGGCTCAGGGAAATCTTGCGGAAGAGGGGGCGGAAAGAATGTCAGAGTTACATGTTGGGTCATGATTTTCAGAGACATTTATCATACTAATAACTGGGGGCTAACTCCACAATGCACGAACCATTTTCAATAATAAGGAGGGTCTAATGGGAGGGGGTAGATCACAGATGAGCCTAAATAATGGTACCAAACTGCCTGTATTTACTGAAAAGAAAACTAATAAATTAAATTTAAAAAAAAATAATAATAATAATAAATAAATAAATAATATATGAAAAAAAAAAAAAGAAATAAAGGACATAGTCCCATTTTCAATAGCAACAAAAAAATAAAATACCTTGGAATAACATTAACCAAGGAAGTAAAAGAACTATACAACGAAAATATTAAAAACTCTCAAAAAAGAAATTGAGGAGGACTTGAAAAGATGGAAAGACCTCCCATGCTCCTGGATAGGCAGAATTAACATTGTGAAGATGACAATCCTACCAAAGGCAATATATAGATTTAAGGCAATTCCAATTAAAATCCCAACAGTGTTCTTCACAGAGATAGAAAAAATGATCTCAAATTTCATATGGAAAGGCAGAAGGCCTCGCATATCCAAACATATCCTCAGCAAAAGAAATACCTCTGGTGGCATCACCATACCTGATATAAAGCTATATTTCAAAGCCATAGTAATAAAAACAGCATGGTACTGGCATAAAAACAGGAGTATAGACCAATGGAATAGACTTGAGGACCCAGATTTTGGGTCAAGCAACTATAGCTACTTGATATTCGAAAAGGCCCAAACAATATAGACTGGAAAAAAGATAGCATCTTCAACAAATGGTGCTGGACAAACTGGATAACCACATGCAGGAAACTAAAACTTGATCCACACATTTCACCATGCACTACACTCAAATCCAAATGGATCAAAGACCTCAACATAAGACCAGAAACTTGAAAAATACTGGAAGAAAATTTAGGAAGTACTTTCCATGATATAGGAATGGAAAAAGACTTCCTGAACAAAACCCCAGTGGCTAAAGTTCTTAAACAGTCACTCAACCATTGGGATCATATGAAGCTGAAGAGTTTCTTTACAGATAAGCATATAATAAACAAAGCCAATAGAATACCCACAGAGTGGGAGAAAATATTTGCAGGTTATCCAACTGATAGAGGCCTTATCTCTAGAATTTACAAAGAACTCAAAAGTCTAAACAATAAGAAGACAAATACCCCACTCACAAAATGGGGCACAGAGTTAAACAGGCAATTCACAGAGGAAGAGATACAAATGGCAAACACACACCTAAGAAAATGTTCATCATCCCTAATCATCAGAGAAATGCAAATTAAAACAACTATGAGATTCCACCTTACCCCAATAAGGATAGCCAACATCAAAAGGTCAAATGAAAATAAATGCTGGCGAGGATGTGGAGAAGCAGGGACACTCATTCACTGTTGGTGGGAATGCAGGATGGTACAACCACTTTGGAAAGCAATATGGAGACTCCTGAAAAAGCTGACTATAGAAATACCAACAGACCCAGTTATACCATTACTGGGCATGTACCCTAAAACCTTCAAACCAAAAGCCAGAGAGATTTGCTCAACCATGTTTGTAGCAGCTCAATTCGTAATAGCTAAAAGCTGGAATCAACCCAGATGTCCATCATTAGAAGAATGGATAACAAAGATGTGGTATATCTACACAATGGAATTCTATACAGCAGTAAGAAAAAATGACATAAAGAAATTCGAGGAAAAATGGTTGAACCTGGAACAGATCATTCTCAGCGAACTTACCCAATCACAGAAAAAAAATCGATGCATAATCTCACTCATCTACAACACCTAACCTGAATTTACCCAAGATACCTTACATACTCAGCAAGCACCTCATGGACTAGACAATAGGATGGATGGGAGGGCGAGTAGGGTATCGAAGGGTGGAAAACAGTAATCCGGACCCAAATGGCAGTGGTACCATAAAATTCTACTTCCTAAAAGACTGACCAAAGGGCTGAACCTTCACTAGACCCTTACAGGAAACACCTGAACCACAAGACACTGGAGAGGGTAGGATCAAGACTAACCTAAATCTCCTACATCTCCCCTCCCTCCCTCTCCCCCTCTCCCCCTCTCCCCGCTATCTCTCTCCTCTCTAACTCTTGAATATTAGTTATGTTCTTCCTCAATTTCTTAGTGGACACTGACCTATAACCCCTACTTCCAGCTTGGGCCTACCATCCACAATGAGCTTTTGATCAGAGAAACCTACAAGGTTTCCCAAAACAATGACAGACTTCTGTCAGAGTACTTGATGACCCACCAAAGGCCAGTGGTAAGACCCTATTGCTGAAGACTCCATATGCAGCTGACACGTAAAATGGAATGACATGGCTGGAAGCTAGGAGAGAGTCAGTCCCCAGACAGTCAGTGTATCTAGTGCCAGAAGGTGCTACATAGGCGACTGGGGGAAATGACCAAGATCTGTCCAAGCAACTCATTGTTTAACCTAATTAGCAACAAATAACCTGAGGTGATGCCCACACAAGTGCAATAGTGGTACACAGCCATGGTGAGGAACCAGTTGCTCTTGATTTGGCTAACTGATCCACTCAGTGGTACTAGACCCATAGCTGGAGCTGGGAAACAAGTCAGAACCATACCCAAACACAAGCCCACTCTACAATAGCAAGCTACCATCAATCATGGGGTATAAGAGGGCCTACTCCTATCAAACTCTCTATCAAAAAAGTAAGTGTTATCTCAATTTTCCGGGTGCTAACTTACTCTCTGTTGGAGAGTCTGCTTCTCTTTTTCAGATAGATGCAGATCCTAAGGAGAGAGCTGCACCAACATACCTCAAAAGGGGCCCAATTGAAACTAAGGACAACTGGCGAAATAAGCAAGGGTGATGTTTTCCTGTGAACCGGATACCAGCACAAAGGGGAAGCAGACTAATGTAGAGAAAAATCAACTCCTACCAAATCAGAGAGCCAGAGCCTCAGAGGCCCCCAACACCTCAGCACTGAAGCAGACCAAAAATGAACCCAACATGGCTCAGGGAAATTTTGCGGAAGAAGGGGTGGAAAGAATGTCAGAGTCACATGTTGTGTCATGATTTGCAGAGACATTTATCATACCAATAACTGGGGGCTAACTCCACAATGTACGACCCATTTCCATCAACAAGGAGGGTCCAATGGGAGGGGTAGATCACAGATGAGCCTAAACAATGGTACCAAACTGTCTGTATTTACTGAAAAGAAAACTAATAAATTAAATTTAAAAAAAAAAGCAGACAATGCCATTAAAACTGAAAAAAAAAAAAGAATTTAAATAGGAACTTGAAAGCTTTATTTCTTCTTCTTCTTCCTCCTCTCTTCCTTTTCCCCACATGCATTCTGGGCAAGCACTCTATCACTGAGCTACATGTCCATATCCCTTTTTTTCATTTGAAATTTTGGAACAAGGCCTAAGTTGCCTAGGCTGACTATGAGCTTGTGGTCCTTCTGCTTTATCAGCTTCCTTGCTCTGATTACTCTTTCTCTTGTCCTTTATATCTAGTCCATTAGCAAGTTAATTAAGACTTTTCCAAAGCACCTCACCTTGCCTGTCAATGCATTAATTCCCATCACCTTGGGTCTGAATTACTGTAGTGGCTCCCTATTGGCTATTCCACCATTTCATGATCCAGTTCCTACCCAATGCTTTGACTGCATTTGTTATCATGAGATTTCACTTTTAGTGCACTGTTAGGTTCACAGTAAAATTCACAATGTCACCTTGGTTGGCCTTGAATTTGCGGCAATCCTCCCACTTCAGCTTTCCAAGATCTGGGACTAAAGACATGAGCCACCACACTTGGTTTATAGTAAAACTCAAAGAAAGGTGGAGAGATTTTCTATATTCTCCCTGCCCCACATTATCAATAGCCCCCACTATAGAGGTACATTTGTTATAATGATGATGACCTGTATTAACATATCCTATGTTATAGTCTATAATAAACATTAGAATACATGCCTAGTGTACATTCTATGATCTTGGGCAGATTTCTGATGAAATTATATATGTATATATGACACTATATGCTCACACCCTATGAATTGCCTGACTTTATTTTGAATCATGCTTAATCACTTTTGGTGTTTTTTTTTAGAACGAGGTAAGCCCCTTGTGCCATGATTTCCTTGGCCTAGGATGATTGCCATACAATGACACCATTATTTTCTCCTTTATATTTAGATCTTAGCTTAAATTTCATCTCCTCAGATTCATTCCTGATTATATAATCTATAGTAGCCTTTTCAGTCACTGAAATGTCTTTTGCTTTGTTTTATTTTAATAGAATATATCTAACAGATATTTTCTTATCATGTGTATGTTTTCATAAAGGATGTGCTTTGTTTTTCTGCATACCTTATACCTCAGGCCAGAAAAGTCATGGTGGGATTCAGAGAAGGAGTTATTGAGAGGATGATAAAATTCTATAATCTATGGTTCTAGGGAAGCAAAGCTGTAATTAATACTTCATAACCCATTGAAACCTACCTTCTCTCTCTACTGCATTTTTGCCATTTTTTTCTCCTTATTGGATCTTATCCTCCCCTCTATATGAACTTTTAATAAATAGCTAATGACCTCCCCTGCCCTCATCACCACTTCCTTACTCTTCTCTCCAACCTGGACACAAAGGGTCCTGAGAACTCTTTTAAAAATATTTGCTTTACTTGTTGAATAAATCTTTAGTTGCTCTGTTTTTAATTTAAAAAACAGGTGAGCTGCATGTTTTACATTTTTCTAAGAAAAATATATGTACATGAACTTTTTATTATTCTTTCTACATGCTTGTGGTCCTGGATATTTGGGGAAAATCATTCTTCTTCCTGGACCTGCTTCAATGGCTGAAATACTTCTAAGTATCTGTAAGGCTGGATGGAGCTGATCATGAAGAAAGTCATTTATAGAGAAGAGGAAATTAATGGGCACTGAGACTAATCTATAAATAAAATCCCTTCCCTCCTTCTATCCCAGGGACTCCTTCCTTGAGCTTACTACTGGAAATGTTAGGGCCAGAAGTTGGCAAGGACTCTGGAAGCACCCAAATGGAAGACAGCTGAGTTTCGACATTATCAATTTCTCATTTGATTGAATGCCAGATACCTCATAGAGAAAACAATAAAGAACTACACTTTTATTGAGCTACATGCTTTATGACTCATTGCCAATGTGAAGTTGATCCTTGGAGTTTGGGAATAGTGTGCAAATGATCTCATCAGTCTGAGTGTATGCTTTGGATTGCTTTGTTTGGTTATGGACTTCTAAGGAAAGAGTAGCACTGAACAGAACTTAATGAGGACATGTGTTAAATGCTCAAGAGTTATTTCAATCCCAAATTGCCACCAGAGAGCCAGAATGGAGTAGCCATTGCAGAGTGGGTGGGTGAACATACACATGCACACCCATGTTTCCTGTCAAATGAGTAGAAAGTTTCAAGTTCATACTTCATGTATTTTATTTGAAGATTAACAGTAAATTACTTTCTTGTATTTTCTTCTCATCTTTGCTTTCAATTATTTTCAAACAAAATAGTGACTTTCCTCCCCTAAAACAAAAATTACAGCCAATTGTGAATTGCCACTGTGGCATTGAGAAGGTACGCTCTGTATGGAGCGTTTCTCCACCTTCTTGACTTGGTGACCAGTTTTATGTCTACATTTCACAGGATTGGATATTTGAATAAACTGTAGCCTAGATGAGCAAAACTAGTTTGGTCACGAGATCTCAGAAGTAATAAATCAGCTGTGTTAACTGAGTAGAGGATTCACAGTAGGACAGCATGGATGAATACCAATTATTTATTAAAGGCTATTTATTAAAGGTACCTGAATTAGTCACTACTCATTTGCCTGATTCTGTATAGCCTGCTTCTACATTCTCTTCTCAGAATTTTTAAGTTTTTTTTTTTTTTTTAAATTTTTTTTTTAAATTTATTTATTTTTGAGATCGACAGACACAGAGAGAAAGAGAGATAGTGGGAGAGAGAGAGAGAGTGGGCGCGCCAGGGCTTCCAGCCTCTGCAAACGAACTCCAGACGCATGCGCCCCCTTGTGCATCTGGCTAACGTGGGACCTGGGGAACCGAGCCTCGAACCGGGGTCCTTAGGCTTCACAGGCAAGCGCTTAACTGCTAAGCCATCTCTCCAGCCCAGAATTTTTAAGTTTTTTATAAGAGATAAAAAGAGAGGGAGAGAATTGGTGTACCCAGGTCTCTGACCATGCAATCTAATTCCAGATGCATGTACCACTTGTGTGCATATTTCACCTTATATGTCTGGCTTACATGGGTCCTGGGCAGTTGAACCTGGGCCTTTAGGCTTTGAAGGTAAGCACCTTAATGGTTAAGCCATCTCTCTAGCCCCACATTCTTTAAGTGCTTTCTTTGGCCTCAACTTTCTCACAGGCCTCATCTAACTTCTCTTAGCCCTCTTAAACATTCTTCTGAAAGATTCAGACTTCTGCATTCAGTGCAATGCTAACTGATGTATTAGTAGTTGGTCTCCCTAATCTCCTCCTTACTTCTTATATTCCAAAAAAATATTAAGCTACTTTTGATGTCAAAACATAACAGAAAAATAGAAATAGACAAGTGGCAACCATTATATTAAATATATTGTTTGGTTATAGCCTTAAAACAACAATAATAGACTCTGATAAATATAACAAAATTCTTACCTTTTTGTTTTCTTTTGTTTGTGAAGGAGGTAAATAGACTTGAAATTTATTTGCCCTTCATTATATTCTCAAATAGTTCATTTAAATATGAAATGTCTGAGAATATAAGGAGTGACACATTTAATAATAAAGGATTGCAGTAGCTTTGCATTTATTGCAATTTCTATGATAAATGAAAACATTGAAATTTAAGAAGAGGCTTTATTATGAAGGTGGGTAGTTTTCAACTTTGAATACAGATGTTAATTGTAAGATGATTTTAGGATTTAAAAAAATTGTAACATGTCACATGAAAAGTTATTTATTTATCTGAGATGAAAGAAAGGAAATTCCTCAAGTGGTTTCCATTCTTTCATGCCAATCAGGATGTTCACATGTGAACAGCATAGGTCTTGGAAGGGGAGGATAAAGAAGGAGAAGAGACAAGAAAAGAAAATATTTTAAAATTTGGGTGGTATACCAAGGACAAAAAACATGAGAATATATGTGCTCCTATCCAGACCATGAATCTGAAAAGTAAGGTTGAGGTCCCATTAAGAATTGAACCAAGATGTAACATTATCTAATACTTTCTAGCTACATGCACGTTACAGATTTCTAGCTGTACAGCTGCGAAGACACCTGCCAGTGCCCAGCTCCTCATATTTCTTGCCTCTGTGTTATTGAGAGATCAGATCTCATTTCCATGAAGGTATTTTTCCCTGTAGATTTAGGATATGGTGTCTGAAAATGTATTATTCAGGACTCATGTGCCATCATTTTTAATGCTGCTGCTTTTATTAGAAGAATAAATTACCAAGCATTCACTCAGAAACTTGGATTCATGCAGCCACTTCCAACCACTTCTAATTGTCTAGGTAGCTCATTAGCCTCTTCATTTCTGGCTATTTGGTGATCAAATGCAATCTGTATTTAAGTTGTGGTGATCTATGGTGTATTCTTCCTGACTGGACCTTCTTTCAGAGGGATGGGATTATCTCTAGATTCCCTGGATTTAATATGGAAGAAAAGTTCTGATTTTTAGAAATGTTAGGCAATAGCTCAAATGAGAGTTCTTTCTCAAGCATCTCACCCAGGTTTTGAAAGGCCTCCGGAGACAGAAGCCCTCCAAAGCCAAGTTCTGCAGGCTGTACTTCCAGTTGGAGGAATCTTTCATTCATTCCACTCTCTGCAAGGCAGTCTCTGTTTGCATATTGTAGAATAAGATCAGAATAAATTTGTTCTTTCAAGGTGCTGATGTCCTAGTAAAGCAATGTCATAGGTAAGAGAAATAAGAGAAGTTCATGGCATGTTGGGTAACAATAAGAGAGAAAAAGAAAAGATCAAATTGAAGAAATATATACAATATCAAGAAAGAGAAATTGCTATAATTTAAAGTGGTTGGGAAAAAGCTTGCTAAAAGATGTCTATCATGAACAGTTTGTTGCCTCCCAACATTTACGCCTTAGACAAATGTTCTTTTGCTAGGGGGAATGCTAATAGCTGATAATCCTCTGCTGAGTTGCCTTCCTAGAATTACCTTCATTTCATAAAGATAGTCTCTTGACTGAGGTCATCCTGAAAGGTAACCTACATTCTGTGACTGGTGAGTGAGGGGTTGTAAAGACCAAGTACCATTGTCTCAGAATAGCAAAATGCTAACAAGCCATACTACCTCTGAGCTCCTGGACAGAGACTGTGATCATATTCACACCTGAACTTTGCTCTGAACACAGCCTGAGATCAAAGATTACAGTGTGAGAATCTCAGGCTCAGTCCTCCTTAGTCTCATGAAAAATCCTGTTGGTCAAAGGTGTTATCATTGCCAAGAAGGTATAGCTCAGAGTATCCTGTTTCATATTCATCTTTATGGTATTTTTTCCTGGAAAATTATATTTTGAGTTCTGCTAGGTAATATTAGAAGCCACCAACAAAAGTAATTTTAGTCTTGGTTCTGTTATAAATTATGTTATTTGCTCATTTAAATTTATATTGCATAACAGATCATTTCATACCACTATAACACTTGACGTTATACTTCAGAGGTAGTATTTATAAATACCCGTAGGGAGCAAACAGGTAACAAGTGTGAGGAGAAGGTAAAACAATAGATGGTGGCACAAACTTTAGAGGGCATACACTCAGATTACAAGGAAAAACTAACAGCAATCACCAGCTGATTTGTTACCAAGCTCTAACAGAAACTTCTTGTTACCAAGTCTTCCCATTTTTTTTTTAATCTGGAGAAGACTCAAATTTTAATATCTTTGATTGTAAAATCTTTCAAATTTGGAATGTCAGCAGCTAGCTCATATTAAGAACAACTAAATACCATATACCTCAAACAAGCCACAGTTGTGTGTCGGCTGTTTGGGCAGCTTTCCATCTGGCCTTGTCTTTGTTCTCAGTCCACTTAAATCCCTTCACAGTTACAATCTGTAACCTGCACTGGTTTGTTTTCATATAACACTTTTCCTTGAGAAAGCTGTGTGGTTATGTCTATCCTACATAACAAGTGCCTTTGAAAAGAAAGGTTGGGTGTTCTTTTTGTGTTCCATGGAGCACCTGTTAAAAAGATTTAAACATAAGAGGGACATCTATATGGTTTCTCTTTTCCCAACAAATAGTATGAATAGATGCCACAGATTTTCATTCTCTGATCCTGTTATAAGCATTTCATGTTATGATATTCTGACAAAATAGTAAATTAAGTATAAAAATCAGTCTTAGTGGGAGAATTTTCCATTAAGTTGGCACCAAAGGACTTCTTAATAAAAATCTCTGACTTTGATTTAAATCAATAAATCTAAACCAGTTTTGTACTAGCATTATCTAAAGCATGGTCATATAAATTACAGAGTCAGTTTCAGCATGGTGTGCAATGGGGTGTGATTTTAAGAATATGGAAGATTAAAGTCATATTTATTTACAATAGGATTTAATATTATTTATGTACTGGAAGTGATTCTCTGTGGTGACAGTATAGCTTACATTATAATGACATTCCAAATCACTTTTGAAATCTCTCTTCACAGCAGAACCTCCACATATTAATACATGCATATCTACTACATTTTGCTCATGTTATTCATTGCAGAGATAACCTGTTTTGCCATACAGTACTTTCATTGGCAGTATCACCTTCAAAACAGCTATCAGGTGCTCTGGAGCTCTGAGTTTACTTGCAAAATAATATTTTGTTAACAAAAATAATCTCCACATTGTGCCTAGTTAAGATTATGTATTCAAAAACATTGAAATTCTTAACAAATCAATTAAAGATCAAAAGGTTAAATAATATACTCTGAGACTATTAGAAAAAATGAATAGGTATTTTTACAGTGTTTAGGTAGGGATGATTTGTCTCAATAAGATATGATACCTAGAACTCATAAAAGCAGAGTAGAAATCCTGATTACTTAATAGCTAAAATCTTCTGCAAGGGAAAAGCATGAATAAATACTGAGGAGATAACTCAGTGGTGGAGCACTTGCCTGGCATGCATGTCCCTACATTCCAGTCCCTAGTACCATAGAAAACAAGCAAAAATCTTGAAAACAGCAAAATATCATCTCAAAACACACACACATACATCTATCTTGCTGTGTGTCATATATCTGGCAGTGTTAACAGAAATGAAAAATCAAGAGCTCCTAGCAATTGATAGAAAAGAATTAAGGTACTCAGGTAGTGGGGAAGGAGACAAGAGACAGTTCACTGAATACAGTGCACACAGTAGAAAGGATGCTGATCCTCGATAGTGATTATGCACATTTCAGTGACAATTCAATTTTTGTTTTATAGATAAAATATAATTAAAAAGCTTTATTATATTAAGTACTGGTTTATATTTAGGAAACATTGGCTATACATTATTCCCTAGGAATATAAATTAACTTTATATAGCAATTTGATAGCGCCTTTGAAAATTAAAAACTTACATGTCATTTAGGAACCATACAGAATGCTGTTCCATGTCTTCATATGTGGATGCAGCCCAGGCTGTAATGTCAGTGGTGATGGAACAGAGATGCAACTCTATACTTCCATCTTGAGCAGCCTGAGCAGTTCCTTGAAGATCCACTCAAGCAAACCCAGGATTCTAGGGTTTGACTCAGAAAGGGATTTCAGGATGAGCCAATATGAAGCAGAGTTGGACATCTTATCAAAAATAATTTAATGTAGCTTTTTTTTTTTTGTTTTTTCAAGATAGGGTCTCACTCTAGCCCAAGCTGACCTGGAATTCACTATGTTGTCTCAGAGTGGCCTCTAACTCATGGCGATCCTCCTACCTCTGTCTCCTGAGTGCTGGAATTAAAGGCATGCACCACCACGTCCAGCCTTTAATGTAGATTTTAAGCATGGGTATTAAGAGAAAGAGAGGCACTCAGATAGAAAGTAATATACACTTCAAATTATGGGTATGGGCTTCTCTAAGAGTGAGTCAGTGAAAGTAAATCCTACCCAAGAATGGAGATGGGCTCTGTTGCAGTCAGGTTCACATTGCTGGTAGAAATCACCCAACCGAGGGCAGCTTGTGGGAAAAAAGAGGTTTATTTTGGCTTACAGACTTGAGAGGGAAGCTCCATGATTGCAGGGAAAATGATGGCATGAGCAGAGGGCGGACATTACCCCCTGGCCAACATCAGATGGACAATAGCAATAGGAGAATGTGCCAAACACTGGCAAGGGGACACTGGCTATAATACCCATAAGCCCATCCCCAACAATGCACTGCCACCTGGAGGTGTTAATTCCCAAATCTCTATCAGCTGAAAACCTAGCATTCAGAACACCTAAGTTTATGGGGGACACCTGAATCAAACCACCATATTCTGTCCCTGGCACATTCCACCCCTGGCCCCCATAAACTGATATCCATACATGATGTAAAATGCAATGCATTTATCTAACTTTAAAAGTTCCCATAGTTTATTTAATCAATTTCAATGACAACCATAATCCCCATAGTCCAAGATCTTTTAACTGAGCCATAATACCAAAAATAACCTCATAAAAAACATAATGGCACAGAATAAACATTCACACTGCAAAAGATGGCATTGGACATTGCAAAGAAATATTCAACCAGTACAAAATTTAAACAGGGCAAACATCAAACTCTATAGCTCCAAGGCCAACAACTCTAGTCAATGATAAATGTCCAAGTCCGATAATTCTAACCTGCAAAAAGTCTCTGGAGTTCCAATTCCACCCCTCCAGTTAGGCTACTCACAGCCCTGGAAAACTTCATCTGGGCTGGCAGCTCTTCTTGGCAGCCATCTCATAGTCCCAGCATGTCCATTGCAATACACGGTTCATCCTCACGGCTCCCTTGGGTCTACACGCAGGCATCCAGCAAACCTGCTTCATACTGCCCATGGCAATTTCCGAAACACAAGACTGTGTTGCAAACTAAATGACCCTCGCTTTCCTGCATTTCTTATACTCCACAATACCAGGTAGGGTGCCAATTTGTTCATCCAGGGGGGAATAAAACAGACTTTGAAGAACAAGACACTCCTTGAGCACTCAGGCCCCTTCAAAAGAGTCTACATTCTTCCTGTTGCCCCAGTGCAGGTCAGCTGGCCCAATCTCAAAGGTTGTAATCTCTCAATTGCAGATGAACAGGCACCAGTTTCAGCCTAAAGATTTCTTTCTGTGCCATATCCCTCTGCTCACAGCTATTCATTTCTATGCAAAGCAACCCTGCACAACTTCTCAGGACAGGGGTATAACAGCAAGCTTCTCACACAAACTGCTAGCCTAGTCCAAGCAAAGCTCTTTCTCACCCTCATAAGCCAAACCTCACAGTCCATAGTTTTTACTGCATTCAGGTCTTTCAACTCTGACCAGAATAGTCCATCAAGCTGTACTTACAGCACTGCAGGGCATCTCTTAGGCCAAGGTTTCAAGTCCTTCCACATTCCTCTTCAAAATCAGCTCTAAAAGGCCAAAGCCACACAGTCAGGTGTCTAACAGCAATCCCACTCCTTGGTACCACATTACTGTTGCAGTCAGGTTCGCATTGCTGGTAGAAATCACCCAACCAAGGGCAGCTTTTGGAAAGAAAAGAGGTTCATTTTGGCTTACAAGCTCAAGGGGGAAGCTCCATAATGGCAGGGAAAATGATGGCATGAGCATAGGGTGAACATCACTCCCTGGCCAACATCAGGTGGATAGTAGCAATAAGAGAATGTGCCAAACACTGGCAAGGGGACACTGGCTATAATACCCATAATCCCATCCCCAACAATACCTCCTGGGGGTGTTAATTCCCAAATCTCCTTCAGCTGGAAACCTAGAATTTAGAAAAGCTATGTTTATGGGGACACCTGAATCAAACCATCACAGGCTCCTTAAGGGAATCCTAATTAAGCATCTTAGCATTTGCCATGTATACTGTTTGAAGAATTTATAGTAAAGTCTTCAAAGGGTGAGTAAGAAGCACATTTTCCCTTTTTGATCTTTTTTTGGACAGGTGAGTTCAAGGTTACTTTGGGATGGGGTTTCAATGTGATAAGGCAAACTCAGGAACCATGAGGATGCATAAGGTGTTTAGGTCCCATACTCTAACTTTAGTGGAGTTTCTGATGAGATTCCTAGAAGACTGCAGGGTTTTAGATGGGAAGGACAAAAGACCTTAAGTTGTTAATTGTGCTAGAATTCCTTGAACACCAGAAAGAGGCTCCTCTGCCTTATCATGTCCTTATAACTTCCCCCCACTTTCTATTCTGCCATATATAATAGCAAAACATTAAAACAACTAACATGTACATCAGAAAATTGTTTGGATACACTATGATTCCATCATTATACAACTAATATAAAAGTATCTTAGGGGGCTGGAGAGATTTCTCAATGGTTAGAGGCACTTGTTGACTGATGGCCTGAATTCCATTCTCCAGTACCCATGCAATGTGAAATGCACAAAGTGGCTCATGTATCTGGTTCACTTGCAGTGGCAAGAGGCCCTGGAGCTCCCATTCTCTCTCTCTCTCTCTCTCTCTCTCTCTCTCTATCCCTACTTCCCCTTGTAAATAAATAAAAAGGTATATATAGGTACCAACATGATAATTCCATAATTCATTCAATGAAACATGCAAATTAAGGACAAAAATTCCAAAAAATCCAAAAATTCAAATTTTGAAACAGTGATAAATTATGCTGTTGTATATGAGTATTTTAAAAATCCTTAAAATCACAGGAAATACTTACAAAGGTAATCATGGTAACTATGGTGAACACTGAGTATTACTATTAGGGAGAAATAATTTTTAATCTTGTAATTTTCTATATTTTAAAATTATTTTTATCAACAATTATTCTGCCTTAACATTCAAATATTATGTCTGTAGTGAAAATTATTGCTTTATGAAATTAACTCTCAACATTAACTTAAAGTAAATAGACACTCAGCATTTTCAAAAATAAATTTTCAAAGATTTAAAATTTTAAGAGCCAATGTGAACATAACTTATTTATTAGACACCATCTGACATGGTGGACTTGATATAGAATGTGTAATAACATCTTGGTGTCAGTATCATCTTCATTCAGAGTAGACAAAGAGCTCTTTCTCAGGTCTTGGGCAATATCTCCTGTCTAATTTGATGATATTAGCAACATTTCAGGCCATGGTTCCTTGTGGCATGACTCCATGTCTATGGATTAAACTATTATTCTTCAAATTATACAATGCACAATAAAAGATCAGATGAGCTCTGAATCATGCACACTCACATTGCTGTTTTACAAATTCTCTCAACAAACAAAGCTTTAGGGATTGGTATTATTTTATGTCCATTTCACAATACAAGTTCTATCCTGCCTAAGGCTATATAAAATTGTTAAGTAATACATTGCATTTGAAGCTATTGTTTTAGAGAAACAGTGTGGTATAGCAAGCAGAAAAGGACAAGGATTTCAGATAAAAATTAACACAGCAAAAAAAAAAAAAAAAAAACCCAACAAAACAAAAACTGGGTGTTGTGGTGCATGCCTTTGATCTCAGCATTCAGAAGGCAAAAGTAGGGAGATTGCCATGAGTTTGAGGCTGCTCTGAGACTACGTAGTGAATTCCAAGTCAGCATAGGCTAGAGTAAGACCCTACCTCTAAAAGCCCCTTCACCCACATTAACAAAAAATATGCTCAATGGTAGTACTGTTAACTATGCAAGCAAGGAAGTAGCTTGGTTGTTGTACATTACAAGACTAGATAACAAAATATTACTGTTTTAGTATCTCATCATTTTGTACATATGAGCTGATTATGTAACATGCATCATATTTTATGGGAAATCCAAGATTATTTTAAAAATTATTTTAGTTTATTTTATTTGAGAGAGAGAGGGAAAGGCAGATAGAGAGGGAAAATCAGTGTGCTGGGACCTCCAGCCACTGCAAACAAACTCCAGACATATGTGCCACCTTGTGCATGTGGCTTATGTGGGTCCTAGGGAATTGAACCTGGGTCCTTCAGCTTCACAGGCAAACACTTTAACAACTAAGCCATCTCTCCAGCCCCCAAGACTAATTTTTAAGATAATCTTCACAGCATGCTTATCCTAGCTATCAAGCCAGTTATTTTTCTGCCCAACAAATTTATCACAGGAGTAGAGTTTACTATTATATTCTATCACTAAGCAGCCCTAAGTGAGGAACACATGGAGGGATGATAAATTTGCAATTGTGTCTGGTGGAACTGCTGAAGCAGATATACAGCGTGAGAGACATCAAAGTTGAAGCAATCACCATCAAACAAGTGGGTAGCTCTCCCTCATGCAAGCTTAGCATCTTTAAAGACCAAGGAATTCATTGCATTATACCAGAAAGTCATAGACAGTATATTTGCATGTGAAGTTTTCGTGAATAATTAGAGTAAAACAGATAAGTTGCCTCAGAAAATACTACTGCTCAGGAGCAAAGTTATGGCATTCAATCTAATCATCTGGGGTTACAGATGGGGTTATTTAATTCTTTTTTTTTTTTAAGGTGGCATCTCTTCGTTATTTTATTTTATTTTTTATTAGTTTTATATTCAGCAAATACAGGCAGTTTGGTACCATTATTAGGCTCATCCATGACCCTACCCCCTCCCTATTGGCCCCTCCTTGTTGAGGTAAATGGGTTGTGCATTGTGGAGTTAGCCCACAGTTATTGGTAAGATAAATGTCTCTGCATATCATAACCCAACATGTGGCTCTGACATTCTTTCCACTCCCTCTTCCACAAAATTTCCCTGAGCCATGTTGGGTTCATTTTTGGTCTGCTTCAGTGATGAGGTGTTGGGGGCCTCTGAGGCTCTGGCTCTCTGATTTGGTAGGAGTTGATTTTTCTCGTGTTGGTCTCCTTCCTCCTTGGGCTGGTATCTGGTTCATGAGGAAAACAGCATCCTTGCTTGCTTCGCCAATTTTCCTTAGTTTCAGCTGGGGCCCTTTTGAGGTATGATGGGGCAGCTCTCTTCTTAGGATCTGCATCTATCTGAAAAAGGGAAGCAGCTTCTCCAACAGAGAGTAAGTTAGCACCGGGACAAATGAGATAACCCTTACTTTTTTAAAAGAGAGCTTGATGGGTGTAGGCTGTCTTGTAGCCCATGATTGATGGTAGCTTGATATTGGAGAGTGGGCTTATGTTTGGATGTGATTCTGACTTGTTTTCCAGCTCCAGCTATGGGTCTTGTACCACTGAGGGGATCAGTTAGCCAAATCAAGAGCATTTGGTTCCCCACCATGGCTGTGTGCTACTATTGCATTTGTGTGGGCATCACAACAAGTTAATTGCTGCTAAGTTGGTTGGACCATGAGTTGCTTGGACAAATAATTGGTCGTTTCCCACAGTCGCCCATGTAGCACCTTCTGGCACTAGACAAGCTGACTGTCTGGGGACTGACTCTCTCCTGGCTTCCAGCCATGTCATTCCATTTTACGGGTCAGCTGCATATGGTGTCTTCAGTAATAGGGTCTTACCACTAACCTTTGGTGGGTCATCAAGTACTCTGACAGAAATCTGTCATTCTTTTAGGAAACCTTGTAGGTTTCTCTGATCAAAAGCTCATTGTGGGTGATAGCCCCATGCTGGTACTGGGAGTTACAGGTCAGTGCCCACTAAGAAAATGAGGAAAAAGATAACTAATATACAAGAGTTAGAGAAGAGAGAGAGAGAGAGGGAGAGGGAGAGTAAGGGAGGGAGGGAAGATGTAGAAGATTTAAGTTAGACTTGATCCTACCCTCTCCCTTGTCTTGTGGTTCAGGTGTTTCCTGTAAGGGCCTGGTGAAGGTTCAGCCATTTGGCCTGCCTTTTAGGAAGTAGAATTTTGTGGTACCATTGCCATTTGGGTCTAGATTAGTGTTTCCCATTCATATAGAGCTATGCAGCTGGGAATAGAAGAGAAAGAAAGGGTAGAATTAAATAACCCCTAGATTAGTGTTTCCCACCCCTTCTAGGGGTTATTTAATTCTACCCTTTCTTTCTTTTCCACTCGCCAGCTGCATCTCTATATGGATTAATTTCTCATTGTTGCCTTGGAAGGAAAGGCAACCCTTTTCCCACTGCCAAGAAGTGTTGATAATGAGGAACACAACAAGCAAAGGCCTTGGAAAAAGCCAGAACCAAGGGTAGGTAGACATCATCTGATTGGTGAAAAGGAGTCATCATCACTTGGGACTTCATTCAGATGTGGGAACTGAATATTTTTTTAAATTATTTATTTATTTGCAAGGATACAGAGGGAGGGAGAGAGAGAGAGAGAGAGAGTGACTATGGGCTCTCCAAGGCTGTTAGCCATTGCAAAGAAACTCCAGATGCATGTGCCATTTTGTGCCACTTCCTTTACATGGGTACTGGTACTGGGGAATCAAACCCAGGTGATTAGGTATTACAGACAGGGCCTTAGCTGCTGAACAATCTCTCTAGCCTTGCAAAAGTTTTTTCAAAACAGCCATTACATATATGCTTTTGCCTATGTCACATGAAAGGAAATTTATAAAGATTTTTCTGTTGAGTGGTTTTTATATGGTTTCTTTTAAGTTTCTTATAATCTGTAAGATACAGGTTTTATAAGTAGATAAACAAATAAACTATGAAACTTTATGAGTTTATATATAGGCATTTTCATATTAAATAGACATGGATTAAAACATAACTTTAAAAGCATATTGCATTTTCACTTCCTTTGATTTCATTGTCTTATCTTGAAAACATAATCACTGAGAAAACTTGTGGCTGTAGATATTTCAAAAGCAGTTTTGTTGGGAAATGGTCTTTACTTACTATTTTACTAGCCTTTAAGTTCTAGTTCTTCTGTTTAACAGTCTGTAAGAAAATGTGAAACACTTCTCTACTTTCTTGGCAAATAATAAATTGCCTTGATATAAAAATAACATTGTAATGAATTAGCAGCTGATGATTGTACAATATCATATCTGAAGACTTATTTTTTATTTTGAACTCCTAGTGAAAATGGTATATTATGAAAATGACACCTCAGCATGCAAACTCATGCCCCATATGACGTCCGTGTCACAGCTCACCATTTACTGGTTCAAGAAAGAGGTGGTATGTGCTTCGGTACTGCAATTGGATTAAATTCTGAACCACATGTGCCAGAGAAACAACAGTGCAGCTGAATGTCTTTGTGGTATTGTTGGTGAGCCTGTATGTACTTTCATGTGTGGTTGCAATTATAAAAATTCTCCAGAAACGATAACTGCAGTTTTGTCTTGCTTTCTCCAAGAATAAAACACATTCAGTATAGCAAGGGGAACAATTAACATTTGACTCTCATTTCTAAAAATAGGTATAATTGTAATTCACTATGCCTATTTAGAAACTGTTCTTAATTTCTGGGATTTGGAGAATGCATATCAATATATTTTGATGGCCATATGGAATAAAATGACAGGGGCAGAATTTTTGAACTAAGTGGTCATGTGTTGCACTGAAGCAATTTTCAGTTTGCCAATTATACTTATCTTGCCAAAGCTTTTTTATATCTGACAAATTCTTTGTGTGACTCATGCATATGACAAAATTGTAAGAGTACTGTGGCATTGCTCACTAATTCATCTTTTTATGCATGTCTTACAAATAAGCCAAGATATTTAATACATCAATTAAAAGGCACATGAAACCATGTTGAGACCTTGGACAAATAGAAGAACAAAGAAGAATCACTATCCCTGCCCACCATTGTTCTGAACTTGGAATATTTTGTCTGAAGCAGGCTGTGTAGAGCCCTGAGGGATCAACCCAAGATACAAATCTGGCATTCACTTTAAATTTGGTTGTTCTTTTTCAAGCTGAATTTAAATCTCATTAATTTTTAGCGAAAGCATTATAGCAGAATATCTTGCAGATGTAGCTTGTGTATTTTAAATTCCTTAGTAGATTTCCATTTAAGATTTTTACAACATTAGTTTGATCTACTGGCATGGCAATATGGTACATACATTTCTCTCAGAATGTGCAACTTGATTTTGTATTGTGGAAAAAGCCAGAGCGTAAAATATTAGCATGAACAGTGTCAAGTGTCGATCCTAATTCCTTTATAACTGTGACATTATTTAAGGACAGCAATCATTCAACTATTTTAAATGATAGATATTAGAGCTTGAAAAATAGCTATGTGATCAGCCAAGACATGTCCTTGGAAAGAACAAAGTTATAGGAAATTCTAGAAAGATGACATATATATCTAATCACTGATTTTTCCTGCTTATGCAAGATTACAGAGGATGCAGCTGTTGACACCAATGAATGAACTAAATATAAAAAATTTTAAATTGTTACATATACATATATATTTAGCTATATGCATGTATATTGCTAAACAAATTTGCTCAGGTGTTTGGAAACAGACCCAAAGTATTTATTTCCAAAAAATATAGTATTTATTTCTAAAGAGGTATTTTGTTTTGCTGACCTTTTAACACTTAATAGAGATGTCTGCAGATTAATAAAAATAATCTAGATAAGCCTTGGGAACTTTTAATGAATTAACAAGTTTAAATGTTCTATTAGAATGAAAGTTACTTAAAAGAACAATATTTTAGTTTACATTGTCTACTTTGAGAAACCGTGTTAAATTTAAAATTCCTGCAGAAAATTTAGTTTGAGTAGGGATATTTTTTGTTGGATTTAATTTTTTCTTGTATGTATTTTTTGGTATGTATATTTGGAGTGTATGTGTATTTGGTGTACACCATATGTGTATGTATGTAGGTGTACATGTGTGTGGGGGTGTATGCATATGAAGGCCAAAGTTTAATGCCAGATATCTTCTTCAGTATCCACTTTACTGAGATAGGATCTCGGACTTGAACCCAGAAATTACCAATTTCATTCTTCTAGTCTAGTCAGCTTGCTTCAGAATCCCCGGTGTCCACCTCCCAAGCCCTAGGATTATAGATAGATCTCCACACTCGGTATTCACACAGGTGCTGCGGATCCAAACTCAGGTCCTCACATTTGAGAAGCAAGCACTTTATGTATTGAGCCATCTCCTCTGTCCTTCATATTTCTTATCCTAAATTTAAAAATAGAACCAACTACAAATCTTTTCTTGAATTATTGTGTGGAAAACATATACGATGACTAAAGTGGGGGTGCAGTAATCCTGGGGACATACATAGGACAACAGAATGACCCACCTGCTTGGGGAGGTAGGAGGGCAGTGCTCAGACTTCATGAGGAAGGCCTGCGGTAAACAGGCACCTGAAGCATGAGGGAGCCCTGGTCAACAGGCAGGAGAGGGAATTAAATGGCAGGCTAGACATGAAGGTCATGTGGCCAGAGCAGTTTGATGTGAGCTGAATTGTGGCTGTGGCTGGGATCAGAGCATCCCAAATCATGTATACTTTGCAATGGGGTCAGAGTTAAACCTGCAGGTGAGGGGAACATGGAATTATATGCAGGAAAGTTATAGTCCAAGTTTGGATTTTTCCCTTGACTGCTTATCTGGAGAATGGATGGGAGGGAAACATATTGAATAACTTTTTAGTTTGGGTTTAGGCTGATCTCTGGTGCCATTTTCTGAGCTTACGTCAGAAGAACATACTGGAAGCATGTGGGTAATGAAAGAGCAAGATATAAAGGAAGAGAGGGGGCTTTAACAGTGTAGGGTAACTTGGTAGAGCTCTTCTTATTTGAGGTATTGGAGTTGTCATACAGACTAGAATGAACAGCAAGTGTGGGAATAGGGGCAACGTGGAAACTCATGTTGGGCTGATCTAATAGAAGCTGCTGGAGGCGCATAAGTAGTAACACAAATGGTGACCAAACCCAGGGTGTGAAGTGCTCTAGAACCCTGTGGGGAGAAATGGCTAGATCTTTGAATGTTTCCAGGTTACTTTTGCAAATTTCACTCACTCTTTGAGAGTTCATTAAAACTCTACTTTCCTTATAAATCTTTGCTTGGGTACCACCAACTAAAATAACTTTCTAGTACATATCACCATCATCAGTCAAAATATTATAAAAATGGTTGGGAAGAAAAACTAACATTTATTAACACACTTGCTATTTAGGCATAACTTAATTTAGACTATGATACTGTCTCAATAGTTTTCACCTATTATAAATTTCTTCATTGTTGTGTTCAAATATTTTTTCTAGTTTCTTTTATTTGAATATTAAATATCTCATCTTTTATTCATCTACTTTCTGAGCCAATTCTTAGAGTATAATGACCAGAAAGTACCTTCCTTTCGGAACTTCTCAGAGTATGACGTTTTTTGATTTGATTTGATCTAATACAGTGGGGGCTGCCAGGCCACACATTCCCAGGCAGTATTTATTTGCCTGGTGGCCCACGTGCATGGTGCATTTCCCCCACTTGAGCAGTGCAGGATGCATCTGTGTTCGACCTGGAAAGGATGCAGTTGTATCTAATAGTGAGCTGAAAAACAGTCTAGACATGGCCTGGAAGGTCATTTTATTATTGGTTGGTTACCCTCCAGTAGGCCATGTGCTCTTGGCAAGTAGGACCTAAGTGGTTCTGGTCCAGCTCTATCTGACATAACACAACACAGGACTTTGCAAAAATATCTGGAAATAACACTACTTTGAGAATAAGGCAAAGGGGCTGAGGCAAGATGGTTTTGGTTGTTCTGTCTGTACTCTCTATTTCTTAGGAAATTCCTGTTTTGTTGTGGTTGGCAGTGTGTGTGTTCCTGTGTGTGTCTGTATGAGTGTGTGTGTGTCATGATATATGTATGGAGGTCAGGACAACTTCAGGTATCGGTTTCCTTACTATCCACTTTTTTGAGGTAGGGTCTCTTTTTAAATGGTCATAGGATTCCCCAGGAAAGCTGATCCTTGATTCTCCTGCTCCCGCTCTCCATCTTGGTGTATTCATGCTGGGATTACAGACTGTGTGCAGCATACCTTCCACCTTTGCACATGGTTTGTGCAAGCCCTCTATTCACTAACCATCCCACCCCAAACCGGAATTCTTATTCTTAAGAGAAACAAATGTCCATTATGACTGTACAGAGTAAAAAAAAGAATAACACATACATTTAAGAGCATGTAGCTAAAAAATGAACTTCATGGGCTGTTATAACTCATCTGTCCCTCACACATTCCTGATAAGGTTGGACAGGGCAGAGAGGTTAAATGACTTGCCCAAGGTTACACAGATGGCTGTCTGTGGAGTTTGGTCTTGTTCATAGGTCTCTGACTTCAACTTCAGTGGTTTTCCATTACACACTGTACAAAAGAATGTCATGTAATGATTTCTTTTAAAAGAAAGAAAACTCTGTTTTGGAATTTACAGGTTGTCTAAATAAATATGTTGTAAATTTATTAAATCAACCTATTGTCTACTTAACCAAAGCCCTTCTGACTCCTACAGTCACCTAATACTAGTGAGTCGTAAGTCTCTACCTATGTATTTCCACATGGATACATATTTCTAAGTCTTTATAATCTGGATCAAAATTTACCCTTACACACAATGCTCAACTGATTTAGAACATTTGCCTTTGTTGAAACAAAAGTAATTAATTTCATTCACATCAATAACATGTAATTCTATGTATGGTGAGCTGGACTCACCCAGGCTAATGAATATTCAACCAGTAGTGAGAGAAAGGCTCCCCTGGAATGATTATGAGGGGCCCTTTCTGATTTCGCATGACACCCAAGTGTCAGGCAGGGACAACACAGCTTTCTCCACTGGCTCCATAGCTGTGCTCTGTGGCTCCGCCCACCCTGACTCAGAGGCCCGCCTGTCTGATTTGGGGGCTCTGGCAAAAAGCCTGAGCCCATTGATTGCAGATCGCTGTTAATAAAGCGCATTTGTAATGCAGCAGTGGTGAGGTGGTCTCTGCACGCCAGTTCATGATGGCCCTTCAGGCTCCACAATTAAGCCATCCAGCAGGCATGCCCCCTGTTGCAGCTGCTCTGTCAATCTCATTTTGGAGCACAAATGATCTTAGACCCGGTGTTTGACATGGGGTTTTAACACCAAAGAAGGCAATTCTGCAACTTCAAATGAGCCTAATTGGCTGAGCGCTCAGGCGTTCACTCAAGCTGCTTCAGTCCATCAGAGCAAGATTTCCAGCTAATTGAACTGCTCAGAAGGAAAAGGACCAGAAAGAATCAGGAGATGCCAAACTGTAGGGCAGGGTGGTGTGTGTGTGTGTGTGTGTGTACATATGAGTGTGCACTCTCTCTCTGTCTTTCTCTCTCTCTCTCACATACATACATATAAAATAGCTAACCTAAAAATAAGTGTTTCTACTTAATCAGCCACCTACCAACATACAAAAGGAAGTTAGGTCTGCAAAGGCTCACAGTTGTGATTTAACATTGAGCTGTTGCTCTTGGAGTGTAAGTGTACTTGTGTTGCAGACATAAAGGATGTTTTAGAACACTTGGTCTGTGGAGCATTTTTCGGCTCCAGGTTGCCTGAAATAACAGCATACAAATCTTGGCAGTTGGAGAGGAGTGGGGAGCTGGTAGGGGTGCCTCCAGGGGAGTAAATGTGTGCTCAGCTTCACCTTCTGGTGCTTTGGTTCATCCTAGAGATCTCACGGGGGATGAGTTGTCTGTGTCTGCACCTGTATCCATGTCCACATCCATCTTACATAGCTGATACATTCATTTTACATCGATGACATGCATATATCTGCATACCTGATACACTCACTTCCATAGGTACAGCACTTGCATATCTGTTTCTATGTAGATGACATTCATTCAGTGACCCAGAGTAACTAATAGTATATGGACAAAACACTTTGCATAGTGATATTAAAAGTATAGTAAATCATAATTTGTTCAACCCTTTGTGAAACATTGATGTAGTAATATCTTAGGCCTGAACTTAGAACCAAGGGGACTTCTCTGTTATGAAGTTTTCCAACTAAAGCACTGCTTAAATTATTATTTAATAACTTTTTGAGGTGCTGAATTTACTCCACATTTATCTAATTTATACAATCTGGATTTACATGACATGGTGGTTGACAAATAATGAGTGGGTTCTAAAGCACATACATGAAAGGATTTAGGCCTGGCTTAGTACATATATTTTCTTTCAGATATTAAAAGAGAGTGCTTAGAAAGCACTTCATTATGTGTTTTAAGATATGCATGCAGCGAGTAAAATACACTCAAGCATCAACTGATTTTTATCCTGGAAGCAAATGTACATTTTTATGGTCAAACTTAGTATCGCAGGAAGAGTCATTGTGCTCACATATATCATTAGAGCTGTTCAACTCTAAGAGGGGTGTATCTTTTTATTTTGTGACCATTCAGGTTTCCAAGGCCTCAACTTTCCCATCTTAAAACAAACAAACAAGGAACTGGTGAGATTTCTCAGTGGTCAGAGGCACTTGCTAGCAAAGTCTTCTAGCCTGGGTTCAATTCCTCAGCCATTCATGTAAAGTTGAGCAGGTGTTCACTTACAGAGGTTAGAGACAAACAAAAATCCAGCAATACTGGGTGTGGTCCACTAACTGTTACAGACTACAAATATCAGATGGCAAGGATTAAGTGGACTTTTCACAATCAGTTTCTTTACTGTGGAACTGTATAATGTTACCCCTTGTAGCAGTTGCTTGTAAGCTGGTCTAGCTGTCCCATGAGCTTCTAGATTCTCCTGGCTCCACCTCTCCTTTTATGAAGGGGCATTGGGTGCACCAGGCTATACATGGGTTTGGAAAACTGAATTCAGGCCAGCAGTCTTGCAAGTAAGCATCTTTAACTACTGAGCCATTTCTTCAGCCCTAAAATTTATTTCCCTTTTTGTATTTGAAAAATGTGATTATTATAAAATTATGAAAGCAAAATGAAGCTTTCAAGTGAATCATGAAATGATAGATGTGGACTAACCTTAAGCACTGCTGAGCACTTAGAACTGTCAGGACCTTAAGGACCCAAGGCCTAGAAATACGAAAAGGGGCTCAGTGAGGCCACCTCGTATCCTATGAAGAACCACAGCTAATCTGTGATAGTGTCTTGAGGAGAATTTAGTTCTCATGACTCTCAATCCAGTGAATCTTGATTCTGCACCCCAGCTCCATATTGCCCCTTGACCTTTGCTGTGCCTCCCAGTTCCAGTAGCTGGGATGTTAGCTCATAAAGACCCCAGTAAATAAGACTGAATTCTCTGTAGGAGCAAATTCCAGGTCCTTGTGATGCCTCCAGATTAACTGCTCTTGGGTCACAGTCAAAACTTTTCTTTCTTTTGTTAGAAGGGAGGGGAGAGAATGGGTGTGCCAGGGCCATGTACCACCATGTGCATCTGACTTACGAGAATACTAGGGAGTCAAAACTGGGACCCTAGGCTTTGCAGACAAGTGCTTTAACTGTTAAGCTATCTCTCCAGTCCTACAGTCAATGCTTTTTAAGTTATACAATTGTTATTTAGCCATGTTTTCATAGTAGGGATATGAAGTCTCTGGTACAATTAGTATTGATGACTATCAGACCTTTTTTTCATTTTCTGTTTCTTCATAACTAATGATGAGCTAAACATTAGCCACACACAATGTTGTGAAGACAAATACACTAGCATAGGAGAATGCCTAATGTGAAAGCTGGCTCCCTCTAAATACCAGGATCTGTGCTTTATTTTCCTTGAAAGTAAAGCCATCATATGAAACCACATTGACATAAAGCATGTATATGAAATGCCTAGGGCCATTGTAACATTATTTGCTTAATATAGAAAATGCTATGAAATTCCTTTGAATAAACTTTGACTTATATTTTGTAAGCTTTTAAGTAAACTTCACCTCTAAGAGTCTGGTTAGTAGTGGATATGAGAGGTGAATTTCAATGAGGCTCCTTACTGAGTATGGTCAATTCTGTTTCCTCAGCCCCCTGCACTGACTCATACCCTGCATTGCTATCTTTATTATGTTATTTGCCATCAGCATGAATCGCTGCTTTAACCAATTGTCTTTGTATGATATTTTGTTCTTCCAACAGAACTGATGTTTGGAAAAAGAGTATTTATTCTAAGATAGTTAATGTTCTTATTCTTGAATAGATTGTTTTTGATGTTTTTGCACTGTAAACCTTAGTTAGACTTATTTTTCAGACAAGAAAATTCTGAACACACACACAGTGCCCCTAATAATTTATGGCCTAGTCCTCCTGGCCTCCAGTCTTGCCATTCCAACTCAGCTGCATCCTACTAAGCTAGACTCCATCTGTTTTGAACTCTTATTCTATATTACTTAAAATTCTGTCTTCAAGACAGATTAATATTGTCAACTGAACATTTGGATTAGCAAATACTTTTTCTGTTTAAAATAAAAACACTTAAAGTACCAAGTTTATCACAAAATTCTAAATCATTTATGTCTTCTTAAACCTACAAAAAGTTGAAAAAATAATATAGAATTCTTTACTCAGATAGATAGATCAGATAGATAGTTTTACCATGTTTCCTTATATAGTACATAAAGAGAGGGATAAAGGAGAGGGAGAAGAGAGAGAAACACTTTGAAAGTTGTAGATGTCACATTTTACTTCTACAACTTAGCATGCATTTCCTAAAATCAGGCATGTTACTTATATAACTATAACACCACTATAGTCATGCATAGCTTAGAAATGGGGATAGATTCAGAAATATGGGTTATTAGGTGATTTTCTGTCATGTAAACATCATAAAGTGTACTGTTACAAACTAAGGTATCTACAACATCACTTGGCAATATAATATTTTAGCACTATTGCCATATACATGATACACCTTTGACTGAAACATCATTATGGATTATATGCAACTGTATTCTATAGGAGTAATTTAATATTGTAATTACAATATTAGTTAATAACTTGTCCTTTTCAAAGCTTTCTTGTCACAAAACGTCCTTTAAGGCTATTCACTATTTGCTACCTGATTACTTAAGCTTATTTATTAGCTGGAATTCTCCTGCTTATCTCAGTCATGTCGTCTCCCAGTCTTATTCTTATTTTTATCACTATGAAATATGGATTTAAAATATATAATATGTCTTCATTAATATAATTATTATTTGTAATTTTAAAACTGTGCCTAAATTTGGCTAGTAAAACCTTACTTTTTTTTCAAATTGTTTACTTATTTGAGACAGAGATAAGAGAGAGAGAGAGAGAGAGAGAGAGAGAGAGAGAGAGCGCGTATGGCTGTGTCAGGGCCTCCTGCTGCTGCAAATGAACTCACTCCAGACACATGTGCTACTTTGTGTATCTGGCTTTATGTGAGTACTGGGGAACTGAACCCAGTCCATCAGGCTTTGTAAACAAGTACCTTTAGCTGGTGACTCACCTCTCCATCCCAAAATGCCACTTTTAAGACAACTCCTTGGGATGGAGAGATGTCTCAGTGGTTAAAAGCACTTGTTTGGAAAGCCTGATGACCTGGGTTCAGGTTCCCAATACCCAAGTAAGGCTAGAAGCACAAAGTGGTGCATTTATCTGGGGTTTGTTTGCAGTGGCAAGAGGCCCTGGTGTGCTCATATTTACTCTGTTTGTATCTGTCTGTCTTGCTCTTTATTCCTTTCTCAAATCAATAACTAACAATTGAAAAAGGTGACTCCGAGCTGGGCATAGTGGCACACGCCTTTAATCCCAACACTCAGGAGGCAGAGGTAGGAGGATTGCCATGAGTTCAAGGTCACCCTGAGACTCCATAGTGAATTTCAGGTCAGCCTGGGCTACAGTGAGACCCTACCTCAAAAACCAAAAAAAAAAATAAAAATAAAAAAATAAAAAAATAAAAATAAAAGGTGACTCCTATATATTTTTCTTTTTAAATTTTTTTGTTCATTTTTATTTATTTATTTGAGAGTGATACAGAGAGAGAGAGAAGCAGATAGAGAGACAGAGAAAGAATGGGTGTGCCAGGGCCTCTAGCCACTGCAAACAAACTCCAGGTGCGTGCGTCCCCTTGTACATCTGGCTACCGTGGGTCCTGGGGAATGGAGCCTCGAACCGGGGTCCTTAGTCTTCACAGGCAAGCATTTAACCGCTAAGCCATCTCTCCAGCCCCTTTTTATTTATTAAATATGAATTAAATTATTAAATATACACATTTCACTCTGTAGGTATGTTTGTGCATGGACGTTTATTCTATTTTAGGGTTACCTCTTATAGATTATGATAAATGACTATTCTATACATAGGGATGTGGGTGTAACGTCTACGGATGCACATTCTTCAAATATGTGCTGTCTTCCAATGGACTTTCTAATAACATTGTGTCCATTTCCAATGACTAGACAGTAACCAATGGTACTTTTTCTCCATATCTTCCAAGCACTGACTGATCCACTCCCCCCACCAATTTTATACAAAAAATACTTCTTTTCTTTATTTACTATTCTCTGATTGGTGGTAAAATTAAGTGCCTTTCACTATGATCAGTAGTTGTATGTATTTATACCATAAATTGTTTATCAAATCCACTTCCCCCTTTTTATAATGAGTTATTTTGTTTAGCTTTCCCATAGAAAATTATATCCCTTTGCTGATCAAGTGGGTGGCAAGGATTTCTAATCTGGCATTCATCTTTTACTTGTTTATAGTACCTTTCATTATTCTGTGGCTAAAAATATTTACATTATTAAACATGTCAATCTTTTCCTTTATAATATCTAGGACTGGGAGCTTCTCTATACCAACCAGGATAAATTTGTATGTGTTTATCTTTCTGAAACTGATTTATTTTTGTTTGGCAATTTGATGAGGATTTATTTTGCAAAACATGCAAGAAGAGAGTCCAAGTTGATTTATTGTTCTTACTGAATAACCACAGTTTTAACATAAAGTATTTAAATTATCAGTATCATCACTCTGCTTAAAATGTCATCTTCCTACATTCACTTGTGTTTACAGGCCACTTTCTGGGTTCTCACTGCCACTCCAGTGGCCCATTGCTGTTTCTTTGCTGCACACGCGATTCTAATTCCTGTGAGGTTATAGTATGTTTTGAGATCAAGGAGAGCAAATCCAGAACAAAAGGGTTTTTTGGGGGAGGGAATGCATTTATTTTTCTTTCTTTTTACATTGCCCTTTCCCAACCTAATTTCAGCCACCCCAGAAAGCTGGGGTGGTGCAGACGGCTGTGTTTGTCTTGGCTCCTGAAGATCCAATGCTTTCCATTCTTTTGCCCTGCAGCACTCTCCTCTTTCAGTCAGGATCCTGTTTGGTAAGAGCACTGTTCCCATCAGGTTTAGAAGAGTTGAAATTGCATCTGTGCATACCAAGTGATGTAGACCCTCACTAATTAATTAAGACAAGTTTAGATAACTTGATAATTTTCAGGCCAAAAAGTAGAAATAAAACTCCACAAACTTTATTTCACCTTATTGTGCAAAATTTTATTTCTGTTTACTTTCATTGGATATGATAAAAGTCTCAGTTTATGCTGAAAATTTTTTTAAAAATGAGTAACATGGCAAATTCTCCATCCAGTTTGCTAAGTGAGCTGTGTTGCAGAGCAGTACAATCATTTTGGTCTGGTAAGACAGGTGGTATGCTAGTAGAGAATGAGAATATTTTTTCCAGGGCTGGGGAGATAGGTTAGCAATTGAGGCACTTGCCTGTAAAGCCTAAGGATCCAGATTTGATTCCCCAGCACCCACTTAAGCCACATGCACATGGTGGCGCATGTGTCTGGAGTTCATTGGCAGTGGCTACAGACCCATTCTCTCTCTTTTTCTATCTGCCTCTTTCTCTGTCAAGTAATCAAATGAAATATTTACAATTTATAATATCATTAAGATTTCCTAGTGCCAATAATGAAGAATAGCAAACATGAAACATGTTCGCAATGTGCTTTAAACTGCCCACAGTGTTTCCACAATTTATAGTATTTGGTGAATCTTTCTTAATGAGATTCTACTGATATAGGATGGATGCACCAGAGCATGGGTATTTATATCCTGAGTAAACTATGTTGTAAGGATGAGTTCCTAAGGATATTAAAGATAATAATGTAAGGAGAAAATTATTACATTTTCAGTGAAAATTGAATCCTGATTTCTAAATTTTGCTGAAATAATATGGTGACTTTGGCTATGAGTTTTTATTTTTTCATATGAGGCTATAAAACATTGTTTCTCCTCCCCAATCCCGTATTAAAGAATAATTACTGACTGCAGGCTCCTTTACAGTGGAGTTGGATGTGGACTCTAGGCTTCCCTGCTGTTGAACATAACAAACAAGCTGATCATGAGATTCCAGATGTTTCTACTTCTTTTTGTTTAAGATTATTGGACCTCCCAGGAGCAAATGTCAGCATGGTTGAGAGGTGGGCCCATCTCCTTCATGGTAGGAGCAAAGTTCTCACCTTGTAGTACTGCCAAAAATTTAAACTTGGGTCCCTGTAAGCAAGCAGGTCTCACAGACCCAGATTATCAACTTGAACTGGCTGCTATCTGTCCGAAATGGAGCTGTCTAAATTACAACACGACAAGTACATTTAGAAAGTAAACCCTAACTTGAAAGACAGCTGTACTCATTTGATGTTGTAAATCGGCCACATGGATTTCTACAATGAGCTCTGGCTGATGAACACACGGGGAGTATTTCAGCTGTGATTTTAAAAATTGGTTGGGGTGGAAACGGAGGTTATGGGGAGATTGGAGTGGAAAATTGATGGCACCTAATTGGGTTAAAGAGGACGCATAATGGAGACATCAGAAAGAAAAGGGAAGGCTGGTGGAAAGAGTCGTCAGGTGTTCAGCGTGATGAAGCTCATTGTTTCTCTCATTTACTCTGCTCTCCTCCCAAATGTGCACTTGGAGCTCAGTCAGCAAAGCCTGGTTTGAAAATGAGAAAGCCTACTTAAACTACCATTGACAGCACCGAACTTTTAAAAAACAAGCCTTTTCCAGACTCATCCCATTTTAGTGGCATGTGGACTAGAGGTCAATGCCACGCAATGAATTCGTCTCCTCAAGTGTGGACTTTGGCTTAAATTGGAGCGTAGCACAGTTGTTTTAAACTGATGGGTGATTAATCTGTGGCTGTTTTCATAATTTCAGTGTTACAAGGCTTGAAACAAACAGTTCTTTCTAACGCTCCCTTGAAACCTCACTTGTAGATTCCAGTAAGCCCACCCTGAAGCAGTGAGTGAGAGAAGACTTGAGAATTACAAATGTTCCTAGTGGGAATTTGGTATTTGGGGTTTTGAGGGAGAAAGGTGGGCTGCATGGCTACACTTTGGTTCCAAGGAGAAAGACATGCAGCAACGGTCATGATGCTAATTTTAAAAGCCAGGAGGAAGATGAATTAAACCAAGTAGTGAAATGAATTTTAAGATTGCTTTGCACTGTGAAGCGCTGAACAATGGGCAAGGGCAGAAAACAAGAAGCAACGTCCTCCTTCATTTCACGACAATGTTTGGGCCAAGGACAAATTTTCATAGTGTGACACTGTGGTGCTTTGGATTTTTTTTTTTTTTTTTTTTGGGCACAGGATGGACCAAAAATCTGATATTCTGTTCCTTCCCCACCCCCTCCCAGCCTGCCTGCTCACTATTAAAGTCGAATTTTTGCTGGGCTGAAAACTGTGCGAACATTGGCCATTTAACTTGCCAGCATTCTGCTCTCCTGTGGAAAATGTGAATCTTCAGCCACATAATGTCTTTCCATTAGCGATGGCGACTCTCCAAAGTCAGGCTGTGGTTTAAACACAAATGGGCAGTATGGGCCAAAATGAATGCAATTTTGAGTCTACTATCTTTAAAAGGTGGATCTGGAGGCAATTTAGTGAGTGTAAATTACAATTGACTTTGGAAGAAATAACTCATACACTTGAACCTCCTCAGATGTGTAGCCAATAGGGGGTAGCCAGGCTAACATGAAATTTTACACATCCATCAGATAAAGAAGAGATCCAAATGTAAAAATCTAGCTATCATATGGATTCGTAACACCCCCTGGAGGACTTGAGGCCCACAAATCAATGAATGGTTTATGCTGAGCCAAAAATGTACTTTCACAGTGCTTCTCATTTTCCTTAACTGTTTCAGAACGCCATATGTGAGAGGCTCAGCGGCCTGAGAATTGCTGGGGCAGAAGGCACTCCTCTGTGTGAGAGGGGCAGCCAGAGGCATGTCCTTGTCTAGCTCCTTAAACATGGCAATAAACAGCCCTGCTACCTTTAGAAGCAAGACAAGGAGACATTCTCCACCATGCAGGTGTTTTGGTCTGAGGTATTTTACATGGTATTAGACTGCTACTTCCTCCCACTGATTCTCTACTCTACTGTGTTTCTCATCATAGTGGATTAAAACAGTCTGCTCTCGGTCACTGACTTGCTCTCTTGTGTGTGTGAGATCCGCTCTTCATCTTCCCTGGATGTCAGCAGCTTGAAGTGCTTACGCACGCCAGCCTTTGTTTTCTCTGTGTGTTCTCTAAGGTGGTGGAAGAGTCATATATTCAATGTTAGCATCTTAAGATTGTGAAGCGTTAATCACTAAATTACAAACAGTTAAAATGCCACATTAATAAGTAAGGGAATGAGACCCAGGTCTTTTTGAACAGTGCTATTGTTTAAATAATATTAATGATAAATCTTTTTAATTCTTCAAAAAAGATTTCTGATGCTTGTGTGTCTTCAATATTGGGTTTTAAAATTTGTCATATTTTAATGTTGGCATTTTTCTTCACACTGTCCATTTTAAATATTCAATTAAAATATTCAAAACAGCAGAGCATGGTAGCACATGCCTTTAATCCCAACACTTGAGAGGCTAAGGCAGAAGGATCTCTGTAAGTTCAAGGCCAGTCTGAGACTACCTCGTGAATTCCAGATAAGCTTGGGCTAGAGCAAAACCCTGATTTGAAGCCCCCCACCCCCCAAATTAAATATTAAAAATTTCAAAACAAAGCCTTATATGAATTCTATATAGACTATTCTAAACAAGTAGATATAGGACAAAATGTTTTCCATTTGAAGAAATATGTGACTAGAAATATGAGTTTGTATGTCATTGATATGATTTTATACAAATAAATATGCATAAACATATATGCTTTTGTGGTGGTTGTTCCTGAACATTCCAGCTAGAAATTGCCTCCAGCTGCTCACAATAGAGTTCTGAATAAAACTGGCTTAAACAGGTCAAGGATTTCTTTTTCTGTCATGTAAATAGATTCCTGAGGTTGGCTCCACACTCACCCAGGATCCATACCCTTTGACCTTACACACTGCTATCCTTAGGATAGAATGTTTGAGCCTAGGTGCATAGGCTCTGAAGGACTGCCAATATGATAGCCTCACAATCAAATTTCAGGCAAAAATATAAAGGGTAAGAAAAAGTTTTTCAATGGAGTCAGGATTTTTTTTTTTTTTTTTTTTTTTTTGAGACAAAGTCTCACTATGTAGCTCAAGATAATCTGAAACTCTCAATCCTCCTTTCTCTGCCTCCTGAGTACTGGGATCATAGGTGTGTTTCACAATGCCCAAGCTGTTAACACCTTAAAGGATTTTTCCAAGAAGACCTACCTTGAACTTCCATTTGAATTCATTAACAAGAACTTTATCATATGACTGGTTGCAAGGAAGACTGGGAAAAACAGATGTCTATCTGGGCACACTGAAACCGCAAAAAATATCAAAATTCTGTTTGTGAGAGGCAGAAGAAACTAGTATATTGAACAGATGAATGGTACTATCTTCCACAGTTTCCATATGCATGGCCCAATTGACACGTGTGGCCCCAAGTTCCTGGGACAATACATTGCTCAAGCGGGATATCTCTAAAAGTTGTTTAAGCTTTAAATTTTTGTTCTAATGAGAACACAGTGGAAAATAGAAAAACTGCCCAGTGTCCTCCTTTCTTTTTTTTTTTTTTAATTTTTATTAGCATTTTCCATGATTATAAAAAAAATCCCATGGTAATCCCCCCCACTTTCCCCTTTGACATTCCATTCTCCATCATATTACCTCCCCATCTCAATCATTGTACTTACATATATACAATATCAACCTATTAAGTACCCTCCTCCCTTCCTTTCTCTTCCCTTTATGTCTCCTTGTTAACTTACTGGCCTCTGCTACTAGGAATTTTCATTCTCATTCAGAAGCCCAATCATCTGTAGCTAGGATCCACATATGAGAGAAAACATGTGGCGCTTGGCTTTCTGGACCTGGGTTACATCACTTAGTATAATCCTTTCCAGGTCCATCCATTTTTCTGCAAATTTCATAACTTCATTTTTCTTTACCGCTGAGTAGAATTCCATTGTATAAATGTGCCACATCTTCATTATACATTCATCAGTTGAGGGACATCTAGGCTGGTTCCATTTCCCAGCTATTATAAATTGAGCAGCAATAAACATGGTTGAGCACGTACTTCTAAGGATATGAGATGAGTCCTTTGGATATATGCCTAGGAGTGCTATAGCTGGGTCATATGGTAGACCAATCTTTAGCTGTTTTAGGAACTTCCACACTGTTTTCCACAATGGCTGGACCAGATTGCATTCCCACCAGCAGTGTAGAAGGGTTCCTCTTTTTCCACATCCCTGCCAACATTTATGATCATTTGTTTTCATGATGGTGGCCAATCTGACAGAGTGAGAAGGAATCTCAATGTAGTTTTAATCTGCATTTCCCTGATGGCTAGTGACGTAGAACATTTTTTTAGATGCTTATATGCCATTCATATTTCTTCATTTGAGAATGCTCTATTTAGCTCCATAGCCCATTTTTTTGATTGGCTTGTTTGATTCCTTATTATTTAACTTTTTGAGTTCTTTGTATATCCTAGATATTAATCCTCGATCAGATATATAGCTGGCGAAGATTTTTTCCCATTCTGTAGGTTGCCTCTTTGCTTTTTTCACTGTGTCCTTTGCAGTGCAAAATCTTTGTAATTTCATGAGGTCCCAGTGATTAATCTGTGGTTTTATTGTCTGAGCAATTGGGGTTGTATTCAGAAAGTCTTTGCCAAGACCAATATGTTGAAGGGTTTCCCCTACTTTTTCCTCTAGCAGTTTCAGAGTTTCAGGTCTGATGTTAAGGTCTTTAATCCATCTGGACTTAATTCTTGTGCATGGTGAGAGAGAAGAATCTATTTTCATCCTTCTGCAGATATATATCCAGTTTTTCCAACACCATTTGCTGAAGAGGCTGTCTTTTCTCCAATGAGTATTTTGGGCATGTTTTTAAATCAAATATCAGGTGGCTATAGCTACTTGGGCTTACATCTGGGTCCTCTGTTCTGTTCCACTGATCTACATGTCTGTCTTTGTGCCAGTACCATGCTGTTTTTGTTACTATGGCTCTGTAGTATAGGCTAAAATCAGGTATACCACCAGCCTTATTTTTGTTGCTCACTATTATTTTAGATATTCGAGATTTTTTGTGATTCCAAATGAATTTTTGGATTGTTTTTTCTATTTCCATGAAGAATGCTTTTGGAATTTTGATAGGGATTGCATTAAATGTATAGATTGCTTTAGGTAAGTGCCATTTTCACAATATTGATTCTTCCAATCCAGGAACAAGGGATGTTTCTCCACTTTCTAGTGTCTTCTGCAATTTCTCGCTTGAATGTTTTAAAGTTCTCATTGTAGAGATTCTTTACTTCCTTGGTTAGGTTTATTCCAAGGTACTTTTTTTTTTTTTTTGATGCAATTGTGAATGGGAGTGATTCTCTGATTTCATCCTCTGTGTGTTTGTTGTTAGCATATATGAATGCTACTGATTTCTGTATATTTATTTTGTATCCTGCTACATGGCTGTAGGTTTTGATCAGCTCTAACAGTTTGCTAGTAGAGTCTTTAAGGTCCTTTATGTATAGAATCATGTCATCTTCAAATAATGATAACTTGATCTTTTCCTTTCCAATTTGTATCCCTTTTATGTGTCTCTTGCCTTATTGCTATGGCTAAGACTTTCAAAACTATATTAAATAAAAGTGGGGACAGTGGACACCCTTGTCTTGTTCCTGATTTTAGTGGAAAAGCTTCCAGTTTTTCCCCATTTAGTAATATGTTGGCTGTAGGCTTGTCATAAATAGCTTTTATTATATTGAGATATGTTCCTTCTATTCCCAGTCTCTGTAGGACTTTTATCATGAAGGGATGTTGGATTTTGTCAAATGCTTTCTCTGCGTCCAATGAGATGATCATGTGATTTTTGTCCTTCAACCCATTTATATAATGTATTACATTTATAGATTTGCGTATATTGAACCATCCCTGCATCTCTGGGATAAAGCCTACTTGGTCAGGGTGAATGATCTTTTTGATATACTCTTGTATTCTGTTTGCCAATATTTTGTTGAGAATTTTTGCATCTTTGTTTATGAGGGAGATTGGCCTGTAATTTTCCTTTTTTGTTCTATCTTTGCCTGGTTTTGGTATCAGGGTGATGCTGGCCTCATAGAAGGAGTTTGGTAGAATTCCTTCTTTTTCTAATTCTTGGAAAAGCTTAAGAAGCAATGATGTTAGCTCTTCCTTAAAGGTCTGGTAAAATTTAGCTGTGAATCCATCTGGGCCTGGGCATTTTTTAGTTGGGAGATTATTGATAACTGTTTGGATCTCCATGTTTGTAATAGGTCTATTTAAGTGATTAATCTCATTTTGATTTAATTTAGGTAGGTCATATAAATCAAGGCAATCATCCATTTCTTTCAGATTTTCATACTTTCTGGAGTATATGCTTTTATAGTATGTCCCTATGATTTTTTGAATTTCTCTGAAATCCGTTGTGATGTTACCTTTTTCATCTTTGATTTTATTAATTTGTGTCTCTTCTCTCTTTCTTTTGGTCAGATTCACTAAGGGTTTATCAATCTTGTTTATCCTTTCAAAGAACCAACTCTTTGTTTCATTAATTCTTTGGATTTTTTTTTTTTTGTTTGTTTCTATTTCATTAATTTCTGCCCTAATCTTTATCTACTGATTTTTGGTTTGCCTTGTTCTTCTTTTTCCAAGGCTTTCAGATGAAGCATTAGGTCGTTTACTTGTGACCTTTCTAATTTCTTAATATAGGCACTTAAAGCTATAAATTTACCTCTTAGAACTGCCTTCATTGTGTCCCAGAGATTTTGATATGTACTTTTCTCATTATCATTTGACTCTATAAATTTTTTGATTTCCTTCTTGATTTCTTCATTGACCCATTCATTATTTAGTAGTGTATTGTTTAGTTTCCATGATTTTGTGTATGCTCTGTAGCCTTTCTTGCTACTGATTTGTAGTTTAATTCCATTGTTGTCAGATAGAATGCAAGGAATTATTTCAATTTTCCTGAATTTGTTGAGATTTGCTTTGTGTCCTAATATATGGTCTATTTTAGAGAATGTTCCATGTGCTGCTGAAAAGAATGCATATTCTGCAGCCTTTGGATGAAATGTCCTATATATATCTGTTAGGTCCATTCCTTCTATGACCTCATTTAGTCCAGATTCCTCTGTGTTTATTTTTTCCCAGGATGACCTGTCAATTGATGAGAGTGGGGTGTTAAAGTCACCCACCACCACTGTGTTTGGTGTTATCTGTGACCTTAGTTCTAATAGTGTTTCTTTGAAGAATTTGGGAGCCCCCATGTTAGGTGCATATATGTTTAGGATTGTAATGTCCTCCTGTTGGAGTGTGCCCTTAATCAATATAAAGTGACCTTCCTTATCTTTCTTACCTAACATTGGACTAAAGTCTACCTTGTCAGCTATTAGGATAGCAGTCCCTACTTGTTTTCTAGGCCCATTTTCTTGAAACACCATCTTCCAACCTTTCACCCTAAGATTATGTCTATCCTTTGTAGAAAGGTGAGTTTCTTGGAGACAACAAATTGTAGGATCCTGCTTTTTAACCAAGTCTGCAAACCTATGTCTTTTTGTTGGGGCATTGAGGCTGTTGATATTAAGAGATATTATTGAAAGGTGTGTATTTATGTTTGCCTTTTTTTTTTTTTTTTGTGGTTCCAGTTCTACCTGTGCTCTCTTGTGTTAACTAGTATTTGAGTATTGCTTGTTTTTTTCTAGGTTCCTTATATGTATGCTTTTCCTTTTCTTCAGCATGGAGGATTCTATCAAGTATTTTCTGTAGAGCTGGTTTTGTCTTCAAATACTCCTTTCACCTGCTTTTGTCATGGAATGTCCTTATTTCTCCGTCTATTTGAATGGATAGCTTTGCAGGATAAAGTAACCTTGGTTGACAGTTGTTATCTTTCAGAACTTGGAATATATCACTCCAAGCCCTTCTGGCTTTAAAAGTTTGTGTTGAATAATCTGCTGTAATCCTGATGGGCTTGCCTTTGTAGGTAACTTGATTTTTCTCTCTAACTGCTTTCAATATTTTTTCTTTGGTATGTGTGTTTGGAAGTTTGATTATAATATGGCGAGGAGAGGTTCTTTCCAGGTTTTGTCTGGCTGGGGTTCTAAAGGCTTCCTGCATCTGCATTGGCACCTCTTTCCCAATATGGGGGAATTTTCTTCTCTGATTTTGTTGAAGACACCTACTATGCCTTTGGAGTGGAATTCTTCTCCTTCTACTATGCCCTGAATTCTTATATTTGATCTTTTCATAGTGTCCCGAATATCTTGAAATTCCTACTCATACTTTTCTATAAGTTTGTCTTTCTCTTCGTTGGACTCTATTAGATCTGCCACCTGGTTTTCTAGCTTAGATATTCTGTCCTCTCCTTCATCCATTCTACTGGTGAGATTTTCTCCAGAGTTTTTTATTTCATTAACTGTGTTCTTCATTGCTAGTAATTCTGACTGGTTTTTCTTTATTATTTCTATTTCCTTATTTATGTCTTGTATTGCCTTCTTTACTTCATGAAATTGGTGTCCTGTGTCTTCTTTGATTCCTTTGATTTCCTCTTCGACTCCTTTGATTTGTTCTCTGAATTTTTTGAACATATTTACAATCATTCTTTTGAAATCTTTCTCAGGCATTTCCTCTAACTCGTTCTCACTGGAGGTCATTTCTGATGCATTAATACTTTTAGGTGGATTTATATCGTCTTGCTTTTTAGTGTTATAATATATATATTTTTGCAACTTGGATTAAGTTAATGCTTGGATTTTCTAGCTAGCTGGGTATTCTTAGCTGTATAAATTGATTTAATGTTATGTATTTTCAGGGTAGGAGCTTACCGTGTTAGGTGTGGCTCTTAAGACTCTCAGAGTATCTACAAAGTTGCTCCTAGGGGTTGAGTTTCCCTACTATGGGAGTATTCAAGTAGGGTGAGTGGAATAAAATACAGGTAGATTCTAAAAGTTAACTAAACACTGTACACATTCAATCAAAAACAGCCCCAGGTATGTATGCAAGAGTAGTTATTATAACAATCATATCCTCTATCCACAAAGTGGTTAAGATTTCTGGTCTGTTGAGGGATACAAGTCAGCTTGTGACCAAGTGAGACCCTTCCCTGATGCAATCCCAGTTACCTTGGATGATTTTGGTCTCAGTCAAGTTGCTGCCTGGGTTGTTGGGCTGCTGTTCTGATTTCTGGAGCTGGGCATTGGCTTTTCCTGTGGGGCAAACTGAGCCTGGCAACTGTGGCCCTGCAGATCAGCACCCCCACTGCTGGAACTGCTGCTGCTAAAGCTGCCTCTGCTGGGTCTGTCTCCAATGCTGCTGAAGCTGCTGCTGCTGGGTCCACCGCCACTGCTGCCACTGAAGCTGCTGCTACTGGATCTGCTGCTGCTCGGGCCACTGTTACTGGTGCCAGAGCTGCTGATGTTGCTGCTGGACTCAGCTCCTGCTTGGGTCCCGCTGTTGGCTTATGTTGGCGTGACCGAGTCCCATGACCGCTGTTCTGTTTGATGGAGCTGGGCTCAGGCTGTGAGGGTGGGGAGGGAGCCGCAGCTGCTCTGGTTCTCTCGCTGTTTCACCTGTTCTTCTTCTACCTTGTGGTCTGCTCCTCTGTTGCTCACTGCCGCTCTCCCTTCACGTTTCTTGAGTTGTGGAGATTGCCGGTGTGTGTGGAAGCTCCCTGTACCTGGCTTTTCCTGTGGCTGGAGCTGAGTCTGGCGCCACCACTGCCGCCGCAGATGACAGAGCTGCCTGGGCCGCTTTTGCAGGCCTGTGCGGGCTCTGGATGCTCTGGATCTCTTCTACTTCTCTGCTGCTGCTTCCATTTCCTATACACCTCACTTTTTAGTAAAAGTGTGTATTTTGCTGAGTTCTTTTGGTCTTTTCTCCCCCTAGGCTGCTTTGGCATGGTACCTACACTACCATCTTAACTGGAAGTCCAGTATCCTCCTTTCTAGAGCACCTTTTGTTTATGTTTCTTTTGCCAGGAAAACATTTCTCCCAGGGGTTTGCATGGCCTTGTTATTTAGTCACAACTGTTCAATGGAGGTCTTCTCTCATACCCCAGAATGCATCTAGAATTTTTAGTGTTTGAAGTTTGCACAATTTAAGAGACACCTTAAAATATTAAAGAAAATTATAATTACCAAATTATATCTCTTCATATGAAATGGTATTTTGATTCAGTATGAGAAACCACAATGGAAAAGCTTAAATTACTTTAAATATTACAAATCCAGAATATAGCAAGATAGGTTTTTCTTGTTTTGTTTTGTTTTATTCAAGGTAATGTCTCACTCTACCCCAGGCTGACCCAGCCTCAGGGTGGCCTTGAACTCATGGTGATCCTTCTACCTCTGCCTCCCAAGTGCTGGGATTAAAGGCGTGCACCACCACACCCAGCTAGCAAGATAATTTTTATCCATCAGTGAGTACAAATATCCCTTTAATGCTTCCCTCAACGTTTTGACTTATATTCTTTGTTTCCCCAACATGTGACAATTGTATAGTGTTTTTTTTTTTGTACCAAGAATTGTAATTCATGAACATACTGTAATTGGACTCTACTCCTCTCCCATTGCCTTCATTAGGTTCCTCCCTTGTGTCCATCTCAGTGACTCTGCTACCTTTTACCTGTTGAACCTTTCTGTTTTAATGTTTCATTCTTTCTTTTCTCCTCCTCTGTCATATAGGTCAAAACGTTTATGGATTCAATACTGTACAGGTCTTATGGAGGCAGCCACCTCCATTGTGAGGTTATGAATGAACCAGTCCCTTCATGTCAGGAAGATAGTATCTTAAAGTACTCCTCTCCACCTCTGGTTCTTACATTCTTCCTGACCCCTCTCTTGTATTTCCTGAAACTTGGAAGGAAGGTGTGACAGAGGTGTTGCATGTAGTGTTGAACTTTCAAGAGTCTCTTGTTTTCATATCTTTGATAACTTTTGAGACTTCTCAATATCCACTACAGTCTTTAAGAAGGAACTTCTCTTACAAGTGGTGAGAGCAGTGATAATGTTCTTTCTGCCATTTCTTCCACAATGTGCCCAGAGCCCTGGCAGGTGTGATAGAGATGTCTCCTTCAGTGCTAAGCATGTGCCACTGCTCACCTTGATAAGTCTTGGATTTCCCCAGTTCTCACCACTATTTGCATAAAGAGGCTTCTCTAACCAAAAGTGAGAATAACATTGATCCATGAAATAAACATATACATTTAGAAGACAATTTGATGGGAACAATGTTTCTATAGAGCCAGTGAACAGTGGTAATTTCTCTATAGGGCTTATGACCTTCTAAGCCATAGGCTTTTGACTCTGTTTTTAGCACTAGGCATGATTTTCCTCCCAGGGAGCGGGCCTCAAGTCCAATCAGGGAGCCCTTGGTTACCTCCTGTAGTAGTTTGAAAGGATGTCCCCTAATATATTCAGGAATTTTATTCAAGCTTGTAACTTAGACCTTCCGCTGCTTACCTGGAGAAGGTGTCACTGTGGGCAGATCCTAGGGTCTAGCCCTCAGGTGTGTTTGGGGGCAGATCTGGTTTCCAGCCTAAGCTATACAAAATGCTTGAGAGCTCATCCCAGGGTTCATGAACTGTGCTTGCATGTGGAGTAGGTTGTGGCTTTCCTATCTCTGTGTGGACCTATGAAAGGGGGCCAGATTCTGCCATTGTGGAACTTCTTGTGGATCTGTAAGCTTAAGTAAATGCCATTCCTCCTATGACTTGTACCTGGTTTGGAAGTTCATCTATCTATCAACATCTATCTACCATTTTCCTTCCTTCCTCCCCCTCCCTCCCTCTTCCTTTCATTTTTTTTTCTTTCTTTTTCTTTATTTTATATTTCAACCAGCTGATGAAGTAGGTTTCCTTATGGCCTCTTCATATTGTCACTAGTTTTGTGGAACTGTCACCCTCAACTGAGTCCTTTCCTCTCTCCCCATCTTCGGATCCCTTCTGTACCTTTCCACCCACTGTTTTCTGACACTGTACTATCACATCATCTCCTTAAGGCCTCTCCCACCTGGTCTCTTTCAGCTTCCTGTTCTTTACTACTGACTATGACTATTGCACTATCTCATACAAAAATTAAAAGCTAAGATCCACATATGTGAGAGAACATGTTACGTTTCTCATTCTGAACCTGAGTTACCTCACTTGGTGTAACATTTTCCAGATTCATTCATTTTTGCATGCATTGAATTTTTCTGTATAGATCAATACAACTCCATTGTACATATGTACCACATCTTCATTATCCATTCACCTATTGATGGGAATTTAACTTGATTCCATTTCTTAGCTATTATGAATAGAGCAGCAATGAACACGGATGAGGAGGTATCTCTGAAGTAGAGTGTGGAGACATTAGGGTATATGTTTAGGAATGATATGGCTGGGTAATAAGGTAGATGGTTTTAGCTTTTTGAGAAAACTCCTTACTGATTTTCATAGTGGCTATACAAGTTACACTCCACCATCAGTAGATGAGAGTTCCTCTCTCCCTACACTCTCACTGGCATTTGTTGTTATTTGACATTTTTATGATAGCCATTCTGATGGTGGTGAGATAGAATATTGAATTAGTTTTGTTTTTAAATTTATTTATTAATTTTATTTATTTGAGAGAGAGAGGAGAGAGAGAGAGAATGGGCACACCAGGGCCTTCAGCCACTGCAAGCAAACTCCAGAAGCATGCACCACCTTGTGCATCTGGCTTATGTGGGTCTTGGGAAATCAAACCTGGGTCCTTTGGCTTTGCAGGTAAGTGCCTTAACCACTAAGCCATCCCTCTAGTCCTCAAAGTAGTTTTCATTAATATTTTTCTATTGGCAAATGATGCTGAACATTTAAATATATTTATTGGCCTCTTTTATTTCTTACTTGGTACTCTCTATTTAGTTATATGACCCATTTCTGATTGTGTTGTTAGTTTTTTGTCATTTAATTTTTTTTAATTTTGTTCATTTTTATTTAGTTAGTTGAGAGCGACAGAGAGAGAAAGAAGCAGGTAGACAGAGAGAATGGGTGCACCAGGACTTCCAGCCACTGCAAACAAACTCCAGATGCATGTGCCCCCTTGTGCATCTGGCTAACGTGGGTCCTGGGGAATTGAGCCTTGAACTGGGGTCCTTAGGCTTCACAGGCAAGCGCTTCACTGCTAAGCCATCTCTCCAGCCCAAAAGTTCATACTATTTTTTTTTTAATTGTTTTTTTCGAGGTAGGGTCTCACTCTGGTCCAGGCTGACCTGGAATTAATTCTTTCATTCTTTCATCTCAGGGTGGATTTCAACTCATGGGGATCCTCCTATCTCTGCCACCCAAGTGCTAGGATTAAAGGCGTGCACCACCACACCTGGCTTTTTTTTTTTTTTTTTTTTTTTTGGAGGTAGGGTGTCAATATAGTTCAGGCTGACCTGGAATTCACTGTAGTTTTAGGGTGGCCTCAAACTCACAGTGATCCTCCTACCTCTGCCTCCCAAGTGCTGGAATTAAAGGTGTACACCACCACGCCCAGCTTATTTAAGTTTTTTGAGTTCTTTGTATATTCTTGGTATTAATATTCTCCTAGATATATAGCTGGTAATGATTTTTTCCCATTGTGCAGACTTTCTTTTGACTTAGTTGGCAGTTTTCTTTGCTACACAATAACTTCTTTAGTTTCATGAGCTCCCGTTTGTTGATTGCTTGCCTCATTTCCTGGGCTACTGGAGTCCTGTTCAGAAAGATATAGGTAGGCCTCTCTCTCTCTCTCTCTCTCTCTCTCTCTCTCTCTCTCTGTATGTATGTATGTATATATATAGCCTAGAGGCCTATATCTTTCAGCATTGTCCCTGCTTTTTCCTTTGGTCATTTCAGGGTTTTAGGCCACATGTGAAGGTCATTGATCCATTTGGAGTTGATTTTTGTATAAGGTTAGAGATAATGGTCTATATGCATCCTTCTACATGTAAATATACACAGTTTTCCCCATGCCATTTGTTGAAAATGCTGTCTTTTTCCAGAGTGCATTTTGGCTTTTCTGTCAAATTCAGGTAGCTATAGTTAGTAGAACTTAGATCTTCATCTTCTATTCTATTCTATTGATCTCTGTCTATTTAAATCCCATGCTTTAAAAAAAGATTTATTTATTTTTATTTATTTATTAGAGACAGATGAAGAGAGAGAGAGAGAGAGAGAGAGAGAGAGAGAGAGAGTATGCCAGGGACTCCAGCCACTGAAAACAAACTCCAGATGCGTGCACCACCATGTGCATGTGGCTTACATGGGACCTGAAGAATTGAACTTGGGACCTTAGGCTTCATAGGCAAGTGCCTTAACTGGTAAGCCATCTATCCATCCCATACCATGCTGTTTTTATTACTATGAATTTGTAGTATAGCTTGATATTTGTATGGTGTTTGTTATAGTTACTTCCAGTTGCTGGGACAAAACACCTGTCCAAAAGCTGTCCAAAAGATGGAGGAAAGCATTTATTTTGGCTTAAAATCTTAAGAGGAAGATTTAAGATAGAAGGAAAAGCATGGCATGAGCAGAAGCTGGATATCTCCCCCTGTCACAACAAGTGGAAAACAGCAGCAAGAGAGCGAAGTGATTTCTGGTAAGAGAGAGTTGGCTATAACACCCCTAAGACCCCAACAAAAACATCTCCTCCAAGAAAGTTTCATTGGCTGGGGTTCAAGCATTAAGAACACATGAGTTTATGTGGACATCTGATTCCAACTACCATAGTGATACCTCCAGCAGCATTCTTTTTTGCTGAAGATATTTTTGACTGTCTAACTGCCTTTGTGCTTCCATATAAATTTTAGGATTATTCTTTCTGTTTCTGTAAAGAATGGTATTGGAATTTTGATTGGAACTACACACTGAATTTGTATATTGCTTGTGGTAGAATACATTTGGTAGAATATAATATCATTTTCATAATATTAGTTCTTCTAATCCATGAGCATGAGAAATCGTTCCATCTACTGGCTTCTTCCTCAGTTCTTTTCTTCAGTGTTTAAAGGTTTTCATTGTAGAGGTATTTAATTTCCTTGGCTAGAGATATTCTAAGATTTTTTTTTTTGTGGCTATTGTGAATGAAACCGCTTTCCTGAGTTATTTCTGAACATGTTTGTCATTGGTATATACAAAGGCTATTGATTTCTAAGTGCTCATTTGTATCCTGTCACTATGCTAAATGTGTTTATTGGCTCTAGGAGTTCTCTAGTAGATTTTAATATAAAATCTGCTAATAATAATAGTTTTATTTATTCCTTTTCTTTTTTATCTATTTTATTTGTATCTATTGTTTTGTCACTCTAGCTAAGATTGTTAGCACTGTATTAAATAGCAGTGGAGAAAATGGACAAGTTTGTATTACTTAAGATCTTAGAGTAAGTGCTTCAAGCTTAATGTTTTGCATAAAAAGGAATTGATTGGCATCTCAGTCTTTTCTCTACAAGGTTTATAAAAACATTTGATTGTTTTTTTCTAATTATGAGTATGTGTGGCTGTGCCCAATGTGGATGCATGTGCGCACGCATGTGTGTGTGTGTGTGTGTGTGTGTGTGTGTGTGTGTGTGTGTGTGTGTGTATGAATGCACACATGCCATAGTATTGTAGTTTGGGGGCAACTTTGGGGTGATCATCCTCTCCTTGCTTGAGACAGGATCTCTTTTGAGCTACTCATATGTTCCAGTATAGTAGGCCCAGAGCTTTCAGATTCCCCTAGCCCTGCCTCCCATTGCCATAGGTGTGTTGGGACCCCAGACACATGGGTGATCAAGAATCTCATTTGAGCCATCAGGCTGGCAAACAAATCCTTCATTTAGGGAGCTATCCTCCTAAGCCCCCAACACTTAATTTTAAATCATTCTTAATTTAGAAAAGTTTCAGCTTGTAAACATCTTGTAATTGGCAATAAGCATGTAACATTTTAGGGTTATGGTAAAATATAGGAAAACTTTTAGTAAGCTTTCTTGATACATGAACCATTAGATTTTAGGGACTATTAAGTTTTTTAATTAATTAATTAATTAATTTATGTGTGTGTGTGTGTGTGTGTGAGAGAGAGAGAGAGAGAGAGAGAGAGAGAGAAACATACAGGGAGAGGGAGGGAGAGAGAGAATGGGCACTCCAGGGCTTCTAGCCACTGCAAACGAACTCCAGATGCATGCACCCCCTTGTGCATCTGGCTTATGTGGGTCCTTTGGCTTTGCAGGCAAATGCCTTAACCACTGAGCAATCTATCCAACCCATTATTAAGTTCTTTAATGCACTGATGAATCTTAAAACCTTTGATTGAGACACCCATGAGCCTTGTTATTGTAGTGGCATATTTCACAGTTTTATATTGTCTTTGAGTGTAATTTTTGCCCTATTATTAATAAATTAATAATGACAAGAGTAAGGCTGGGAAAAGATTATGATCAGATGTCAATAAAAGGAAGGGTCCAGTTTTGTGAGAGTGTAGTGTACTAGCAGTAGAGTCACTGTAGGCAATAAGATAGAAAGCTATGTTGCAGCCAATTGGGAGAGCTGTTAAATGTTTATGTGTGGCTGAGAGTGCCTTTCAGTTGCAACCTCTTTAAGTTAGGAATGCAAGGCTTCTTATAAAAATTAAATATATTAAAATGTGATAATTTTATTGCAATGATCATAAGGGGTCTGGGTATGTGACTCACTTGGAAGAGTGCTTATCTGGCTTGCACAAAGCCCTGTTCTTTATCCCTGGTGCCACATAAAAGTAGGATAGTAGACACAGGTGTAATCCCAGAACTGGGGAGGTATAAGCAAGCGACTTAGGAATTCAAGGTCATCTTCAACTACAAAGTGAGTTCAAAGCCAACTCATGTTGCATGAGACCCTAGCCCAAATAAAAATGTCATGAGCATTGTACACACTTCCATTTAAGTCCCTGATCCAGTACTTTCTGACTTTTGAAACCTTCCTGTCACACTACAAATAAAAGTGACAGTAAGCTACATAGCTATGTCTCATTATACCCAAAGCAAAAGTATCTCTCTCTCAATCTCTCTTTCTCTTTTTCTACTTGCATGTATATATGCATGTTCACATGTGTGAAGGGTTTAAGTGTGTACAAGTGCACATGCATGTGGTATACACATAGGTTCAGAAGCCAGAAGTTGATGTTTAGTGTCTTCCTTGATTGCTCTGCATCTCATTAACTGTGGCAGAGTGTCTCACTTGAACCCAGGATTCATCAGTTCCCTAATATAGCTAGCCAGCGTGACCTGGGGATATCCTGTTTTGGCCTTCATAATCCTGATTTCAAGGGTTATGGGCCAGTCATCATGTCCACCTGGCATTTAAGTGGGTGCTGGAGATCTGATCTCTAGTCCATCCTATCAAGTGAGCCATCTCCCCAGCCTATGCAAAAGCATTTTCAACAATATCTTCTTAGCCATATGAAAATCATACCTAATACTTACTCAATGCCAACCACACAGGCCAAAGTGAAAGAACAAGAGTAGGAAAGGAAAAAAAAAAAACATCAGTATAACTACTTCCAGTTACAACATCATATGTTTGCAAAAATTTATAAAAGCCTACAGGGAGGGATGCATAAGAGCAAGGGATTCCCATTTCATGAGCTTCAGTGTAAATGCAGACCTGTGATCATCCTTTTAAATTGCTCAATTCCCCTTACTCTGCTTAAGCTTCTCCACAGCACTAACTATATAATATTATTGATCTAATTGTTTTCTGTTTACTACTTACTTCATCCCACCAGGATGTACACTTCATGATGTATGATAAAAGTTACAAGCAATACACACATATCACATACTTATACAGGTTAATGTGTGTATATACATTGTGAATGGATAAGTCAATGGCTTCCCTTTATAAAACATTCTAAATTGCTTTTTGTTTCTTCTGTGAATACAATGAAATGGTTGTTTCTACATTATATTTTGGCATTCCATAATATATTGAAAAATTGTTGAATGATGAGAGCAGGAGTGATTAAACAGTCATGATAGAAGGAAAAATGTAATCACAATTAAGCTGTGAACAAATGATGCCCCATAAATTTGGGTCATCAGAGAAATGCAATATATGTGGGGAGGCTCACTGTTGGCTTTCCAGGTCATTGTAAAAGTCTCCTGGGCTGGAGAATACATGGGATTGTTAATCACAACTGGTATCAAAGATTTACAGAATGTCATCTTCACCCTGAACATAGTCCTCCTGCCTGTTGTTAGCCAGTTTCCTCACATCTTCACCTGCAGGGAGGGGAGCATTAGGGTGAGTGTGTACTAGCTGCAAGCCATCTCCACAGAGATCTCCAGGTCAGGGGCGGATCACTTTGAGAGAACTGGGCTCCAGAAGGTGAACAGCAATCATTGGGATCATCCTGGATGACATGTCCTTAACACATCTGACATTAAAGGAGAAGTGCACAGAACCAGTGGCGTCCAAACAAGTGGGTCAGCAAGAGCAGAAAGGACCAGATTTGTGGTAGAATAAGCTGAGCTGCAAAAGAAGGCATCTGTCAACTCAGCAGTGGGCAACTCTAAGACAGCCAAGGTGATGGCCAGCTTACTGGACACTGTGAGAGCTAGACGGTGGCCAGTTTGCTGGCCACTGTGAGGGCCATCTAACTGAGTTGCAAGCTGTGAACTGCAGAATATTACATACCAGCTCTCATGCTCTTGGAGAATCATCTGCCTGCTGATGGGATGGTCTGTGTTCCTCCAACTGTCCCAGTGGGGCCTTTCCTCAGACCAACTGGGCCAAAACCCTGATGGTTCTGAACACTCCTCCCCACACCCTGGAAACTGTGAAATTGTGTAATTGTCTGGCTTAAGGTAAAGGAAATCATAGTAAAATCATTTCAGATCTCTTAAAATGTTTCTGATAAATGTGTTCTGTTAGCTCAGGATAAAGCCATTCGGGTTTCAGCTGAATACTTCAGGCTTCCTGCTCCTACCAAGTGTTCCTATCCAACATCTATGTGCCAATCATTGATCCCTGGAAATAATATATATAATCTATTATAATACACACACACACACACACACACACATGCACACACACACATGCACTAATCATACACTTTGCTTCCCTGCAATACAGGATTATTAAATAAAAAGTGGAAAGGGAGCTAGAGAGATGGATTAGTGGTTGAGGCACTTGCATGGAAAGACAAAGAGCCCAGGTTTGATTCCCCAGTACCCAAATAAAGCCAGATGCAAAAGATGGTGCATGCATCTGGAGCTCATTTGCAGTTAATAGAGACCCTGGTGCATCTATTCTCTCTTTCTCTCTCCCTTTTTTCTCTCTTTCAAGTAAATAAATTAATTAATTAAATAGAAATGAAAAGGAACTTGAAATTTGATTCTCCAATTTTCACAGAGAGGACACAGTGTCAAGAGAGGCACAGTGGACTGGAGATATGGTTTATCAGTTAAGGTACTTGCCTATAAAGCCTAAGGACTCATGTTTGACTCTCCAGATTTCACATAAGCTAGGTGCACAAAGTGACAAAAGTGCACAAAGTCACACATGTGCACAGATGGCACTTGTGTTTAGAGTTTGATTGCAGTGGCAATAGGCCCTGGCATGCAAATTCTCTCTCCTTCTGTAAAAAAATTAAAAACAAGTTTTAAATAGGGGCTAGAGTAATTGCTTAGTGGTTATGGTGCTTGCCTGCAAAGCCTAAGGACTAAGTTTGGATTCTTCAGGATCCACATAAGCCAAATGCACAAGGTGGTGTATGTGTCTAGAGTTTGTTTACAGTGACTAGAGGCCCTGGTGTGCCCATTCTCTCTCTCTCAAATAAATAAAGTTAAAAAATGTTCTAAATAAATATTGTCCTTTTGCCTGATGTCTACACAGATGTACTGTTAAGACATGGAGCTTTGTTCACACTTCAATAATCTTCAAGGGATGTCCCTTTCTAAAGATTCTACAAGACACACCCTCTACCACAAAGGAAACAGTTGAGTAGAGTTGGCCAAGTTAAGCTGGCTCCTTAGAATCCATAGGGATTCTGTAATGAACTCACCTGGTTTCCAATTGTTAAGTATCCATTGCTTCTTTGGTCTATTCTAGTGCTTTTCTCAAAATTATTTCTTAAACAACCCTTGTTTTTTGACCACTATGACTTGACATGATGAATGTATCCTATGAGGCAGAGTCACTGAAATACCAGATTCCCCTCCCCTCTCATGGGAATAGTTCATTTTGTCCCAAGCTGAAGTCCTTCCTTAAATTTTCCAAACTACAAGTGAGAGAATAGAGCTTTTTCCTTATTTTCTTCTTGGACCTTTGGGTGTATAAGCCAGGCAGTGACTGCAGGTTTCTCTCCCATCTGAGGAGAAAGGTGTGCAGAAGGGAGATTGGCATCAACAAAGCAGAAGGGGATTATAGAGGCAGAGTTTATGATGAATGGCACCCTGGAATCTTGGCTCTTCATAGGCCAGTTGACACCCCGCCCACCTGCCCTGGCTGTAGGATTTGGAAAGGAAAGTTTCTCCAGTGGCTCACCTATTTGAACACTTGGCTTCCAACTGCTGGTGGTGGTTTGGGAGATTGTGGAATCTTTAGGAGGTGAAACTAAATGAGTCACTGGAGACAGGCCTTGAAGTTTATAATGTAGACTCAATTCTTTCCTGAACTCTCTGGGCTTCCTGATCTGCTGAGATATAACAAGTCCTCTGATCCCCAGCTCCCATGGCCATGGTGAGTGCCATACCTTGAGCCCCAATCATCATGTCTTCCCAACATGATGTACTATATTGCATTAAATAATCCATCTTTCCATGTCTACATTCAGCATGTTCCCCTTTCCCTTCCTCTCTTCTTCCTTCCGTGGTCTCTCTCTCTCTTTTTTTTAACTGCTAAACTAGGATTTTGACAACCAGAGTCCTGATTAGTAGAATAAATCAAACATCATCTTCCTACTTGAATCCAGAACTCAAAACAAATAGAACCAGGTTTATCTTGACACTAATGCATAACATTTTTTTTCTGCATAGAATATTTCCACAAGAATTTTTACTTAAAAGTAAGAATATTCGAAGGAATTGTATCAACGTTTCCACCACTGTTCAGATTCTCTGTGGGAAGACATAGATTGTAGAGTCAGGTGGAGGAAGGCTGGAAACAACCCTCCCTGGCATTGTTAGGTGGTGATCCTTGGGGGGGCAGCACCAGAGTATGGGCATGGTCACAGAGTCCACTTACAGTTAAGCCTTGCTGTCCTGCTGGACTTAGGGGTGGGGCCCATGTAAGGTTTATTTCTAGTAGGTGTATTAAGGAAACTACTATGATCTGGTCCAGAGATGATCAAAACTTGATTTTCTCAGTCTATGGATGCAATTCCCTACCTTTCCTTGAATTGCTATTCACTCCTGGGGTGGTAGTTTGATTGTATGTTCCCCATAGACTCAGGTGTTTCATTGAAACTGAGTTTTCAGCTTCAGTCTCTGTCAGGCAGACTGTTGCTTCAGGGGAGCAGGGTAATATCACTGGGGATAGATCTGAATTACAGCATAAAGGTATGCAAAGAAGTTTGGAGCTCTGGCTGTGCATGCTTGTGGTGCTGGCTGTTTGGTGGTGTCTTTCTGCTTGGATTTGTAAATGGAAGCCAGCTTCTTCCACCATTGATGGAACTTCCCCTAGATCTGTAAACCTGAAATAAATCCCTTTCTCCCATAAGCTGTATCTGGTTTGGGGGTTCATCCCAGCAGCATGAAGCTGACCACAGTTATGTAGATGGAAATCATATAACTGAGCTCGAGTTCATTAAAATTTATCCTCAAAGTCTTTGAAATCTTGATGATATTAGTAGAAGTATAACAGAAATGTTACCTAAAAGCCTCAGTTTTCTCTCTTCTCAAATGTAGAATAGAAATTTGAACATAGGCTTGGTGGACTGACCCCTTTATCAGGACAACTTTTTCTTTTTCTTTTGGATTTCAAGGTAGGGTCTTGCTATACCCCAGGTTCACTTGGAATTAGTCTCAGGTTGCTCTTCAACTCATAGCAATCCTTCTACCTCAGCCTCCTAAGTGCTTGAAGTAAAGGTGTGCACCACCAGTACCCACCCAGGACGATTCTTGAATGAGCTATTTAGCTTTGCAAACTTAAAAAGTACTGTTTATCCAGCTGACAGAAAGTTGGAAAAGCTGCACTGCTTGTAGCCCTATGGGAGACAGATGTCATCAGTGTGAAAGCAATGGACACTGCAAGCCTTAAGGTTAGCCAGCCAGGCCAAATGACTGATGGTTGAAATAGTAACAGGTCTGTTAAGGGGGGAACCAATTGTTCTCTAATTGGACTGGAGGCCCACTCCATGGGAGGAAATACATGCCTGGTACTGAAAACCTAATCAAAAACCTATGGTGGGGGAGGTCATGAACCCTAGGTGTGTAGCACCTTCTCTTGTCTGGTAAAATGCATATATTATGCTCACCAAACTGCCCTGTAAGCAATTAATGTTCATATCCATACATTAATGCTACTCACACTTTTGGTTAGAGAAGCTTCTCTTTTCAAATGGCAGTGACCACTGAGATGATCCAAAAGGCACCATAGTGCCGAGAAGAGTGCCAGAGTAGTTCTCAGCACTGAAATGTCTCTATCACACTTTCCAAGGCTCAGGGTCCCTTGTGAAAGAGGTGGCAGAAAGAATGTAAGAGCCAAAGGAAGGGTAGGACTGCTTAAAATACAATGGTTCAGGCAGAAATTGGCCTCAATATCTATGACCCCACAGTGCCTAGCACTACCTTTACAAGACCCTTACAATAGGAGGAAAAGATAAATAAAATAAAGAGAGACTAATGGAGAGAGGAAGGGGATATGATGGAGACTGTATTTTTGAAGGGGAGAGTGGGGCAGGGGAGAGGATTATCATGGCTTATTGTCTAATTATGGAAGTTATCAATAAAAAAGTTTAAAAAAGTAGTCTATAACCAAACAAGATGTTTTGAGATCAGTGGCTCCAAGGAGACCCAGATAAAAATACACCAGTTAAATACTAAGTAGTCACTTTCCTGTAGTCCTTCTAAGCCCTAAGTAGCTCTCTGTGGTACCATCAAGTACGAAGTACTCTACAGTGCTGCTAAGTACTAACTAGTCCCAACTCTAAAGTACTGTTTACTACAAATAGCTTCCCCTCAGTAGTGCTGCTAAGTACTAAGTACTTCCTGTTCTACAGTACTAAGCATTAAGTAGTCCCTGTCTAGAGTGTTATCAAGTATGAAGTACTCTGCTCTCTGCAGTACTAAGCAGTCCCCCTTCTGCAGTACCACCAAGTACTAAGTATTCTCCTCCCTGTGGTGCTGCCAGGTAGCAAGTGATCACTACTTTGCAGCACTGCTAAGTACTAAGTACTCACCTCCACACAGTACTTCTGAGTACTATGTTGTCCCTTCTCTGTGGTGCTACTAAGTAGCTAATTGACATCTCTCTGTACTATTTCTAAGTACTAAGTCACAGTACTGGAGTGCTGCTTCCTGGCATGGTTTTATTTTTTATGGAGAACTATGATTACTTCATAACTGATTTTTTAAAAAGTATTTTCTTTATCTGTTATTTATTCAAGAAAGAGGAGAGAGAGAGAGAAAATGGGCATGTCAGGGTGTTCTGCCACTGCAAACCAACTTCAGATGCATGCACCACTATTGCATTTGGCTTTACATGGATACCAGGGAATCAAACCCAGGCCATCAAGCTTTGCAAGCAAGATCTTTTAACCAATGAGCCATCTCTCCAGCCCCATCTGATATTTTTGTTATTGCTGTAGAAATATATATCAAATTCTTCTCCCTCTTGTTCCTCCTTCTCCACCTTTTCATCCTTTTATCTAACAGAAACTGACTTATAGGAACTTGGACATAGAAGTTGAAGAGTAGTTTCCATGAAGCACTTTGAACAACTTTGGCTACAAACAAGCCTACTTTTGAGGTATAGTTGTCAAAGTAATTGTTTGAATAAAGCATAATTAATTTATTTGAATAGCACTGAATGTGAAGGCAGGTTTGGGGCTAAGGTGCCAGCCATTCTTCCAACTAATCCATAGGCCTTGAAGAGATGCTTGAATAGGGTTATCATAAGGATGTGTTGTGACTGGTGATGAGGAAAACAGGGACACCTAGAAAAAATAGGAACAAGAGGGCAAACACAACTTCTTGTGTATAGTAAAAGGGATCTTCAGTGATCACAGGTGAGCATTACTTTGGGGACTTTTAGATATAATTGAGAGACCTACTATGGAGACACAAATCAGTCAATTGATGGAGCACTGCTACTTGAACAATGAGCATTAATACAACCTTATTTATATTCACAGACTGTTGAAGAACCCGTGCCAGTGAAGATGAAGGTAGTAACTGTTTCCTTTTCCTTCTTAGCAATAAATGGTTGCATTTTTTTTTTTCTGTCTAGATGCACAGAAATCCTCTGATAAGAAATGAATTTTGAAAGAACACTTTAAAAAGGCTTGGGGGCTGGAGAAATGGCTTAGCAGTTAAGCGCTTGCCTGTGAAGCCTAAGGACCCCGGTTCGAGGCTCGGTTCCCCAGGTCCCACGTTAGCCAGATGCACAAGGGGGCGCACGCGTCTGGAGTTCGTTTGCAGAGGCTGGAAGCCCTGGCGCGCCCATTCTCTCTCTCTCCCTCTCTCTGTCTTTCTATCTGTGTCTGTCACTCTCAAATAAATAAAATAAAAAAATTTTAAAAAGGCTTGGAAAAGGAGACATTTGTGGAATAGAAACGTGAAAAGATTTTTAGCTGACTATCTCAGAGGACTTGATTTATAAATGTACTTTGTATATATTTTGGGTAAAATTTCCCATCTTTTGTCTAACCTGTATGTTAATAGGAAAAAGCTCAAATTCATATATCTTTCTACTACCTTAGTTTGAAGTTTTGTGGCAATTTTTATGACATATTAATCCAAGCCTACACCTTAAAATCTTCTTGAATTAACTTCTTCTTTCATACCCAATAATTAATTGAGCTGAGATGATATATTTTATTTTTGATTGCATTGTCTAGACTTCTTAAATACATCTGAAATACTGAGATAATGAATGCACAGTATTTCTATTCTTTAGGGCTATGAGATACCTCGTTATTTGCTGGATCACTTTGGATTTTAAGACCTTGATTTTTAAGGTATTGGTTTATTGTTGCTTTTAATTTCATTTTCAATTATAAAGATCCCTGAGACCTTGCCTGAAGAGGGCTGTTTGAATTTAGTACATTGTTCTTATTACTGGTCATATGTTATCCATGTAATATTAATGGAAAAGCCAGGAGAGATAAGGTAAGATTTTTAAAGCAAAAGGCTCATTTATAAGAACCAAACCTAACAGCCTTTTCTTTCCCTATTTTCCTCCCCCCCCCACTCCAGTTTCATCATTTATCTGCCTTGGCCTTGTTCTGTTAGCTTGTTAACAGTATAGTTTCTATAGCAACACCTATTGGCTGTTGTGGTAATGAAAGCCACAGCAAGATCTCCTGCCGAGATATCCTTGCTGCTGACAAGATCAACTCATATTTTCTTTGTCTGATGTTTTCTATTTCTTCTTGGAATGACCCTTTTAGCAGAATATAAAAGATCTGTACTAATTACCTATGAAATAAACAGCTGTAGTCAAGCAGCCCTGACAGCACATGGGATGTTAGTTCTATTCCAGTGATGGTGAGATACTGCCTGGAAGAACAAGCCAATTTCTCTAGCTATAAATTTCACTACCCAGCACATAAAATAAAATGAAGGTCAACCCACTTCTTTCAGTTTGAATTAAAAGGTTTATTTAGAGAAAATTTCCCATGTACTCTGGTTTTAGGACTTCATCAAAGTAGGAAACAGAAATATCTGATATTATTATTTTTTGATGAGAGGTAATGATTAATTATAATGAAAAGGAAATAGTATATAAAATAAATATATATTATTAGTCCTGATAAGATAGAATTGGACATCATTTAGGTAATGACTCAGAATTAGTCTCATCTTTTGTCATAATTGTTAAAGATATTGGTACTAAGTTTTTGATGTCTCCTTTCTTAATTATGTAGATAACTTCTCACTCATTTTGTTTATGTGACACTTCATACTTATTAACTTAAAGTGGGAAGAACTGAGAAATTATGGGTTTTCTTAATTAATAATTGATCCATTGTACACTATTAACTAAAATTAAAAAATTATTACTTAGAGCATTGATTAGTGGATAGTCCCAGGTCCTTGATGAGTTAAGAGTTTCTGACCTTATTTATAATCTATTCCAGTTTTCAGGGTTTTCTTGATTTCATTGTGGTCTCATCTATTCACTTTTGTTTTAATGAGGCCTTATTCCTCATGAACAGGAACTATAACTGAAAAATTAGTAGTAACTTTGAAAGTCTACATTAATTCTCCAAGCAAAAGCCATCATAAATTAAATATACTAAATCAAAGTTTCCTAAGTGCTTAAACAAGTTCATCCATTGTTTTCAGTAGTTTAACCATTCAGTATCATGTGAAGTCTTAATCCCTAGGAATCAGAAGCAGCCTATAATGATATACACTTTTCAGTTTCAATGATCAATGCTGAGTATGCATGAAAAGTAATTAAATTAAGACTTAGAAGTTGACAAAGAGGACACAGGTCACAATTTTTATTTCTAATTCCAATTTCTTTCATATCTTTTTATTTAGAGGATATTCTAGAGTCTATGAAGTCCTAAAACTATCATTTCTTTTTACAATGTACACACACTCCTTAAAATATGGTCAATGCTTAGTTCTTGATTTGGGCAATGGGTTTTAAGAAGACTTTTGCTTTTAATGAATTTTTATGTTATGCCAGACTTATTTTTTGTTTATTTTTATTTATTTATTTGAGAATGACAGACAGAGAGAGAGAAAGAGGGAGAGAGAGAGAGAGGGAGAGAGAGAGAGAGAGAGAGAGAATGGGCACATCAGGGCCTCCAGCCACTGTAAATGAGATCCAGACACATACACCCCCTTGTGCATCTGGCTTACATGGGTTCTGGGGAATCTAGCCTTGAACTGGGGTCATTAGGCTTTGCAGGCAAGTGCTTAACCACTAAGCCATCTCTCCAGCCCCTTCCAGGCCTGTTTTTATAGTCAAAAATAATGAAAAAAATGTTAATGGCAAGTTAAATCCTTCCTATTGGGCTTCATAAATTCTAATCAGTCTGTGAGTATAATATCTTATACTGTTGTAAATATTTAGCAATAGTAGTTATACTAGAGGTAATAAAGACCTTGCCATGTGAGCTTCAATCAAAGCTATCTTAAACTCTATATCTCTTTCTCATTTAAAATACAAGGAAACTGTGATTCAAAATTCCATATTCTCAGGCTGGAGAGATTTCTTGTGGTTAAGGTGAATGCATACAAAGCCAAAGGACCCAGGTTCAATTCCCCAGAACCCAGGTAAGCCAGATGCACAATGTGGCACACACATCTGGAGTTTGCAGTGGCTGAAGACCCTGGCACACCAATATTCTCTCTCTGTCTCTCTGTCTCTGTCTCTCTCTCACTCTCTCTGTCAAATGAATGAATAAAAATAAAAATGCTCCATTCTTTCATATGTGTCTAAAATTTATTTCTCTGTACACTTTTTAACAAGTGCTATCAAATGAATCCTTATGCTATGACTATTGTTAAGAGGAATTGTGGTGTCTCTAGAGCACTTACTAATTTACATTATGACCTTCAATTACAGGCTAGTACCTCTCAGACCTCAGAAATTCTATTTTCATCTGATACCTGGCTTTACTCCAATAATCTTAAAATTAATACTTTAGTGACAATACTTTCCATATCTAGTTAGTCAGTCTTTACTCAGTCTATGCCAATACTATAGGTGTTTGGTTCATCTGTTTTCCCAGAACAGATCCAGTTTCCTTTGGAGCCTATTTTTGTCTTTAAGCTCTGCCAATGAAATCAGGCTTTGCCTCCTATTATTTGCCCATCCTCCGACCAGCACTCATTTTTTATATTTTTGTATCTCCTTTTATTTCTATTATGCACAAGTCTTCTCACCTTAAAAACAAAAGAAGAAAATGGAAGACAAGTATTGTAGACAGCTTTAGGTTTGCTGAGATGAACTTCTAAACCAAGCACAGTTATGGAGGAAGGGATGTTTCTTGTAGCTTACAGATCCAGAGGATCTGTATATCTATAATGGCAGAAGAAGCTGGCCCTGCTTTCACAGGTCCAAGCAGAGAGAGAGAAGCCCAAGCCAAAACCCAAAACACCACATAGCACACATCAAAAACTCTAGGTGCAAGTAGGCACTTTGCATATGCTTAGATTGGAATTGCAAACCCACCACCACACCTTAAGATCCACCCAGTGACACCTCCTCCAAATAGGTGGCTGCAGATGCAAACTACAAACTAACAAAACATCAAATATATTGGGGTCCATCTCTTCAGACTACCATAACAATCAACAGCAAACAACCCTTTTTCTGTGGACAGTTACATATTTACTCTCCAAACAAGTATCCTTGTGGGGTCAAATTTTCTAAGGAGTAATGCAAATCCTCTGCCTTCTAGTTCAGTAACATTTGCTATCTTTACTAATTCTGTAGCAGGTTTCTGCCATGTTCTTTTAAAACCTTTCTGTTTGACTGGGGATGTGTCTTAGTGGTAGTGGGCCTGCTTAGCATAGGCAAAACTCTGGGTTCAATCCTCAGCACAATAAAACAACAAAAAATCCAATCTCTTGAAAATAAAAGAGGTCTCCTTGACACAGATCATCTTCACTCACCACCTCTGGTAAGCCTCTGGGAGAAGAATGAGTTCTATAGCCCCATGAAGCTCCTTGAACACCAAGCTTCACTCAGCCTTTACTTTAGTGTTTCTAACATGTGCATGACAAAAGTCACTCTTTAGTCTACATGCATTTGGTCAGAATCTGAGACTTCTTTTCTTTCCTGCAAATATCTCACGTTGCAATTATTTCCTTTCCTTCACCATGTAGTACTTGTTGGAGTGCCCCTTCCACCATTGCTCAATCGTTCTGGTCTCTAGCCCATCTGTGTGTTTGCCTACCTTCCTTCTAGACTTTGTCATCTGAGCTAATTTGTCTTCAGCCACTCAAAATTTTCCTCCACCTTCCCCGCCTGTACCTTTTCAGCCTTCTTTGCTGTTTCTTACCCCAGTCAACCACCCATCAATGACCAAGCTCATCCTTCATCTTCTATGACTGCACTTTTTCAGACTTCTTTCCTCTCTCTTTCTCCTGTCAGTCCCTGGTCAATGTTCATGCTCATCAGGTTAGTCCCAGATTTTTCTTTCTGTGAGTGCTCCTTGGAGACCTCATCTACTTCCATGGCTACATCACTTTAGAGAACCTACAGCTAAACTTTATTTCACAAACTATAGTTGGGTAGCTCACATCTCTTAAATTCAACAAGTCCAAAGTGTGGTATCTGAAATTCTTTCCTTATTCTTTCTGCTCTTCTCTATACACCCATCCTAATCTTCACACCCCCAAATCCTCCATATGCATTCTTGAAATAGCACTAGCTTGACTTCCCTGGATCCATGTCTGATTCTTTATAGATAAGTCACAGTAGCAGCCCAAGTAAATCAAACCAAGTTATCTTCCTATTTAACCTCCCTCATTGGTGTTTGCTCTTAATACTTAAAAATATTTTTTGTGCATTTGCAAGTAGAGAGAGGAAAGACAGAGAGAAGGGACATGCCAGGGACTCCAGCTTCTGCAAATGAACTCTAGATGCATGCACCACTTGGTGCATTTTGCTTTATGTGTGTAGTAGAGAATCAAACCTGTGTCATTAGGCTTTGCAGGCAAGTGCCTTAACTACTAAGCTCTCTCTCAGACCCCTGCTCTTAATACTTTTAAGTGAGTCAGAATTTTTTCAAATACTTTCACTGCCCTGAAGTACCAGATTCAGCCCCTCACCCCATACTTGCCACACAGTTCTCTTCTTTTTGTTTTCCACATACTATATTAACTTCCCCTCCTCTCATCTTAAACATGCCAAGCTGCCTCTTCTTGGTATGCTTGCTACTCTTCCAAACTACACTATTTGACTTGATTCCTCATCCTTCATGTTCTTGTAACTTAAACATCAGCTTTTAGAGAGGTCTTATGCTATGATTTCATTCAAATGTATTACCAAGGGGGGTCCCATGTTGGAAGCTCAGACCTTGATGTGGAAATGTTGGGTGGTGGTACCCAACATTTAAAGGTGGAACCTTTAAGAGGTGGGGCTTAGAACAGCATAATCAGATTACTGAGCACCCTACTTTTGGGAGAGGGTAACACTTCTCATGGGAGCCCATGAGTTTTATTCAAGCTAAGGTTTCTATAAAATAAAATAAAATAAAGTAAAATAAAATAAAATAAAATAAACCCTGGCCTGGAGACATAGCCCAGTGATTGAGGCACTTGCCCATAAAGACCAATGACCTGAGTTTTATTCCCCAGATTCACAGATTGGTACATGTATCTGGAGTTCTTTTGCAGCAGTTCTCTCTCTCTCTCTCTCTCTCTCTCTCTCTCTCTCTCTCTCTCTCTCTCTCTCTCTCTGTCTCCCAGGTATGGTGGCACTTTAATCACAACACTTAGGAGGCAGAAGTCAGAGGATCACTGTGAGTTCTAAGTCTGCCTGACACTACATAGTGAGTTCCAGGTCAGCTAGAGCAAGACTCTACCTCAAACAAACAAACAAAATCCTCAACTTATCTGTGCCCCATCTCTGCTCTGCCCTCAAAATCTCTCCCTCTCTGATTTGCTCACACCATGATGCCACCCATTATCATGTGATCCAGTTAGAAGTTCCAACATCATGTTTAGACTTTCAGTCTTCAATATGGTGAGCAAAACAAGCCTCTTCTTAAAGTATACAGCATCTAATATTTTGTTATAGCAATGGAATATGTGCTAATATTCCTCCTTTGGACATATTGTGAATAGTAGCTCACATCTCCATGATATTTTGAACTTAACAACTGGTTTTCTTCAGCTATTTTTATCCTGCAAGTATTTGACCTGTTATCTATGCCCCTACATGAAATTAGGGCAATGTATGTCCTAGTGAGGGCTATAATTCTAGTGTGTAGAATAGGTTTTATACACAGTGAAGAAGTAAATTAATACTTTGCAACCACACATTTTAGGTATTGCCTTATCTTGGGAATCTTTCCTGGTAACCATACCTAAAGTGAGGATTCACATGATCTCTAGTGGATCAAGGGCTTCCTTCTGGACTCCTCCAACCCTCCTGCATATAATAATCATTTTCTATGATAAGATTATGTATTTCCTTATCTATTATTCCTGGAGGATAGAGTTCCCACAGGTAGGCCTGAACCTGGCTTATCTCTTTGTCCTGGAAAGTCCTAGCATAGCAGCTGTGCCACCCTTGGTTCTCAACACTTCATCAGTGAGTGAACGCCCTTGGATCTGTAGTATTAACTCCAAACTCCCCAGAGATTCCATCAGGGGTTTCTAATTTGGGTAATGGAGGCTGTTGGCATTTTGTTTTGGACAATTCTTTGGTGTGTAGAGCCAGGTAGAACTTGGAGAACATCTTATATCCCTGGCTTCTGGGCTTTAAATGCCAGAAATATTCCAACTGTAAGCTAAAATAACATAATTCCAACTTTCTAAACTATTTTTACTTCTTCAGGAACTCTGGATAGCTCAGTATTAAGCTTGTAAGAATGACTACATCTTAAGCTTCTTTGTTCATTACCTCCCATGGAACTAGCACTGTTTGTATTCACTCGGACCATATACTTAGAAATTAATGAACACCTATTGACCTTTACGTCTCCTTGAGTATCATTTACTCTATCAATGCCACAGTCCAAAGTGAAATTTTTAAATCAGTTTATGAGTGGTACTTCTGTGACCTAATACTTTGTTTCCTTAACAAATGAAATAAATGAAAATAAGGCTATTAAAAGTATATAGCAGGCTGGGGATATGGCTTACCAGTTAAGGCATTTGTCTGTGAAGCCTAAGGACCCCTGTTGAATTTCCCCAGGACCCATTAAGCCAGATGCACAAAGGGGCACACACACCTAAAGTTCTTTTGCAGTGGCTAGAAGCCCTGGCATGCCTCTTTCTCTCTCTCCTTCTCAAATAAATAAATAAATAGAATAAAATAAAAGTTGTATATCCTGGAGGAGATAATTCCGTGAACAGATAGCATATGCATGGACCTAGGTCTTGTCCCCAGCACAGCAAGTAAACAGACAAACCGAGATAAGATAAAAATTCGAAAATCATTCAAAAAGGAGAGCCGGTAAGAAAAGGAAAGACCTAGATTAATATGGTATGTGCTGAATATAATTAGAATATGATCAATAACTCAGAAACATCAGATTATGGTACCTAAAAATAATTAGCTAATTAGCTGGGGTTGGAGAAATGGCTTAGCTGTTAAGACACTTGCCTGCAAAGCCTAATTACCCAGATTTGATTCCCCAATGCCCACATAAAGCCAGATGGACAAGGTGCATGTGTCTGCAATTCATACCAGTGGCTAGAGGCCCTGGTGTGCCCATTCTCTCTCTCTGTGTCTCTCCGTCTCTCTTTCTCCCCCTTCAGCATAAATAAACAAATACAATATCAAAAATAAATTTTATTTATTTATTTGAGAGAGAGAAAGAAGGAGAGAGAGAAAGAGAGAGAGAGAGAGACACACACACACAGAGAATGGGCATACCAGGGCCTCCAGCCACTGCAAACGAACTCCAGATGCATGCGCCCCCTTGAGTATCTGGCTTATGTGGGTCCTAGAGAATTGAACCTGGATCCTCTGGCTTCACAGGCAAATGCCTTAACCACTAAGCTACCTCTCCAGCCTAATTAAATATTTTTGAAAAAATTAGAAGGCCTTTTCATTAGTAATATTCTTTTCAAATGTGGAACATAAAATCAAGCATTTTACTTAATATCAGGTTAAAAGTCTTCAGTTTCTTGTAATATCAGGACCTCTTTTCACATGCTACCTCATTTTTCAGTCTTTCTGAATCACTTGACTTTCTGTAATGTCTGTAGGTCATGTGCTAACTTGCTCCTTGGTAAAGTCACTTGTTTTCTTTATCTTTGGTGCTGAATCTGACAGAATTATATATTTAATGTGAGGTGATTTTTCTTTCCTAGAGTAAATTTGTTTGTCAAATTTCTTTCCTGTATTTGATTTTGTTCAATCTTCTGTTTAATGTGAGAAATATTGACAATTAGAGCATAAAGACTAGCTTAAAACCAGAAGCATTAGTAAATTGGTTTTCATACCTACCTATGGGTTATGAATAGTGTGCTTATTTTTCCACTTGTTCTAGTGAATTTTAGTCTAATGATTGACTTTGGCCATATGTTTATTTAAGAGAACTGAATTCCTTTGTTGTTTCTAGCTTCAAGATCTATAACCTCTCCCCTTCTAAACCACCTCACTGGAAGTATGTCTTATGAAGTTTTTCAAATGTTTAAAAGCTTGTTTTATCATTTTAAAACCAAATTTCATTATGACAGTTGAGGACTCACTACTATGATAATTCAAACCTCAATCTTCTGACAAGGTTATTAGGAGCAAGTCTTTGATGGCCACATGAAGTGTGTCCGTCTGCCAATAACTGTAAGAGGGCAACTCAAGCCTGTTCCATGGTGTCCAAGTCTCTTCCATGTGGCCCTTCTGGCTTCTCCTTATGTCACAAAGTGTGCTTTCCTTCTCCATCCTCCTTTACTGAGAAATCTCTGGAAAGGGTAAAAGTAGCAGATGAAATTCAAGGATGGAGTGAACTTTTAAACAATTTAGAAACCATTCAGTATTGTTGCAAGCCTGTTTCTGTTACCAGTTTAAAATAAAACATTGTTTTTGTATGAAAATGATTCCTAGCTGTAGAAAAGATAAAAGATCACTAGATAAAGGGAAGGACTGAATCACAAGTGAAAGAAAAACAGATTGGAGACTTAGCTAATTAATGAACTGTTTAATTTCAGTATAGAAATGATCCCATGCTGGGCATTCCACAAAATCCAGACTTCTGGGTTATTTGGGCTTGATTACATATTCAAATTCATTCAGATTTAACTAAGAAATCACTTACTAGTGCATGGAAACATGGACTACCCTTTTAACATTTTCAAGTGAGGCTGTCAACTCTGTTTTACCCTATGTGAAATGTATGAGCTCAAATGATTTGGATTGTAAATCATCTATATTCCTGTAATTGATTGGAGCCAAGTAAAATGGAACTTACTGTGAGCAGTCATCTGAGCTCAATAGAATTTGGAGACAGCTTTATGAAATGGAAAATTTTAAGGTTGGGGACACTGCATAGATGTGGAAAAACACTAAATATAAAACAAATAGTTTGTCAGACAGAAGACATTGTGAGGCTGTATTATGACATTTAAAAAGACTATGGTGTCTAAAAAAAAAATTAGAAGGGATAACAGTTATTTTCTTGAAATACTCTGCATTTTTGTTTAAAATAATAATATAAAAAGACAGAGGCACCCTAAGTAGCAAGAAAGAAGATCTGATTTTTATGTCACTGTATGAAAATTAGGATACCATTATGAAGTAAACCAAAATAGATATACAAGATGATTATTCAACATTTTATTAAATTTCAAAAAGTACAGAAGGAAAACTGAAGATATATTTCAGTTCTGGTGAATTACGTGTGCTTGTATTACATGTGCTAGGGTGATGGCAATGTGGAATTTCCCCCTGTAACTCCCTTTATTACAGTAAATATGTAATTTGGATATTAATAAAAATTAGGTGATAAAATAAAGTGACATTTCTAATATAAAAATTCTGTATGAATGTTTCCCATTATTTCTGGTTCTGCTTCTGTTGAATTTGATTCTTACCAGGGACAATGAGCTTGACTTCAATGATCTTGTTGTTCACTAGATAGTCCCAGGATAACTGCATTTTACTGCTGAAACACCATCTGGACTTTGTTCAAAAGTCTCCTTAGCATGAACTGTGGTTGGCTAATGTCTCCCTGTATAAACATCATAAATTATCTATGCTCGATAGAGATTTCTATCCCTTTGTAATTTAGGTTATTTCAAGCCTTTAAGATACAGCTATGGGAACTTTTCAGTATTTTACATTTTTGTCACAATTATTATGTTATTAAAAGCATTCCGCACTGACTTTTTACATGCGTAGATTTTGGTATGATGTTATATTCTAGATCCTGTGTATTCATAAAAGCTGGAAATTCTTTCTAAAATTATCTACTTGGCATGGTGTTGCACACCTATAATTTCAGCCTCTGGGAAATTGCAGCAAAAGGGTTATGAATTTGATGTCAGCCTGGGCTACAAAGTAAAACCATGTCTCACAGTAATTAATTCACTAAAAGACATAAATACTAAACTAAACTAAAATAATGTAAACCCAAGCTGGGCGTAGTGACATGCGCCTTTAATCCAAATATTCAGGAGGTAGAGGTAGGAGAATAGCCATGAGTTTGCGGCCATCCTGAGATTGCATAGTGATTCCAGGTCAACCTGGGCTAGAGTGACACCCTGCCTTGAAAAAACAAACAAACAAAAAAAGTGACAAAAAGTGAATGTGAGCATACACTTAGAACAAGACAGCAAGGAACTAATTTGGAGTTTTCTATTTAATTCATAGAGGGCTGGAAGTCATTTTAAATTTTCATTTAACCAACTCCATTTCTTTCCCAGTATCTGCCTCTTCCTCTGTGCTGCATGCCCTGATCCTTGAGCTACATGCAGCTGTGGAAGGTGATAAGAATGGGATAATAGTCACTTTAAGGTGAGTCCCCTCACAGGAGCATGGTACGTGCATAGTGCATTGACTTTGGAGAAGCATCAGAATCCTTGTCTCTCCTTCTCTCTGTGTATGGTTGAGACCCATGAGTCTGATAGGCTTTGGCCTTCAGCTCACCCTGGAAGCTTAGTTGAGCACTTATCCTCTAATGATACAAGAGCTCATGTAAATGTGAGCTCAAAGTGGGGAAGATTTTCAAGCAATTACTTACCTTTCAAGTAATTATCTCAGTTGGAGCCTCTCTTGGGCCTGGCTGGTAAAGGATCTTTGGAATTGCCATCCCATAATAGTGCAAGAGTACCACAGGAGTATCATCACAGATAGTGGGAATGAGATTGTAAAAAGGGGTGTAATGAAGCTCTGTGACATGGCTGCCCCATGTACTCACCGAAGTGACCCATCTAGCTACATTGTCTCCAAAACAGAGTGTTCCAAAGTAAGTCTGAGTAACCGCAATACTAAGACCAAGTACAGAGATTCTGAGGTGTAGCTCAGTAGGGGGGTACTTGCCTAACATGTACAAGACCCTATGTTTGAACCCCAGCACTGCGAAAAAATAAGAGTAGGTAAAGAAAGAGTGACTAGGGGAAAATTAGCATGAGTATACTACGAGCCATGCACTGAGCTTAGTGTTTTGTATACACTCTCTGAAGAGAACATCCAATGTGGAGCATACTACGTCATGTCTGCCAGCCCCATGAGTCTATCAGTTACTATGTCATTGCCAAAACAAAATACCCAGCAGAAGTAGGTTGTGGGAAAAAAAAAAAAAAAAAAAAACAGCTTTAATTCTGCTTATACTTTCAAAGTGAAAGTTTATTTCAGGGGAAGCCATGCCAGGCTGTAACAAGAGCCCCTAGTCACATCTCATCAGAGTCTGGAAGAAGATTCAGGGAGAGAAAACAGCAAGTGGGAGAAGGTTATAATAATAATACCTTATGGTTCACTCCCAGCTATACATTTCCTCCAGCAAGGCTACAACTGAGAAAGGTTCTACCACCTTCCCAAACAGTACCACCAGCGGGAGTCAATTTTTCAAACACCTGAGCCTATGGGAGGCATTTTCATAATTGGGAGGCATGCAGATGATGTTAATACTCTGTCTGACTTCATGGTCATCTTTCTACAAAATTCTTTTGTTCATCAAATATTCAAGCCTAAAATAACCTTAGAAGCTTTTCTGGTCTAGAGGGATGATTGTAAATGGGAGTATAACAGAAGAGGTGCACTCAGGAGATATGGGGTTATCAGAGGCTCGGTGGTATTTTTATGCATTGGAGCTTCACTAGAGAATGGTCATTGCTTCAAAACTCTCCCCTCCAATTTGTCTGCCTAATGTCACCATTCACCATGACATTAGGGCTGGTCAAAGTAGACATCTGAGGAACTGTCCAGGTGAAGACTTACTTTAGTGGAGTTGATCTTGAACTAGGGAATCATATGCCCAGGGTAGAATAAGGCACTGAGAATAGATATAAAGTCTACAGGAAAAATATCTGAGGTCATACATTGGGAGATCATGTGTGAGCATCAAATCCATAGTACCAAAGTAGGAGTCAGGGCAGGGATCAAAAGTTTGAGATCAGATGAGGAGGGGGAAGGAGGAAACACAGGGCAGGGGCAAGAAGATTAAAGCTGAGAGCCGGAGGTAAGGCTCAGCATGAAATGCTGACTCACCTCTCCAAAAGTGAGTCATAGCACTATAAAGTATACTTTAAAGCTGAAAGTGCAAATATTAGCATTTTGTTTTTAAGGATGATAGGGGATATTAACAATCCTATTTATGTTTTTAAACAGAAGACTGAGTCTGAGATTGGCAGTGCTCACGGACACAGCATATGAGTGGTGGAGTGGTAAACTGTACCTACAGGAATGGCAAAAAAGTAGTGAGCACTTCAGAACTACTCAGGGGAACCGTAGTGGACATAAGCCAGGCACAACCAGCTTTAGTTATCAATTGTCAGAATAGCAAGGTTGTGGAGGAATAAACTCTTTTTTTTTATTTTTTGAGGTAGGGTCTCACATTGGCCCAGGCTGACCTGGAATTCACTATGTTGTCTCAGGCTGGCCTCGAACTCATGGTGATCCTCCTACCTCTGCCTCCCAAGTGCAGGGACTCAAGGTGTGCACCACCATGCCCGGCTGGAACAAATTCTTTATAGGAGCTCAAACATACAGGGTATATGACATTATTATTTTAAAAATGATATTTTAAAATTCTCTTTGATGGCCTCTTGCTCCATGGCAAAATATTTTAGTCAGTTCAGACATATTTCCTTTCTCTGAGGTGCTGTGATAGTATCCAGAGGGAAGAGAAGGGTGAAGGCAGAATGCGTGTGGGTCCAGATACTTGCTCCAAGGTGCCTGTTGATATTTATCCTTGGTCTAGTCTGTTCTTCTTGACAATTCCTTATTTTCTCCTGAACAGCCTATGTTTTGCAGACACAAGTTTTCTTCAGCTCCAACCAACATCTTCTGAGATTATGGGTTTATGTGCTGCCATTACTGGGGTGTCACAAATCCTGTTATGGGTGTGGATCTCCAGCTTCAAGTACAGGAGGATTGCTACATGTGAGCTAGCACTACCCCTTTATTATTTACACATGTCTTGGTCCCCCACTCCAGTTATGCAGTATGGACAGTTGGCACTTAATGGAATGGTGAAGTACTAGTAAATTCCAGTGAAATAGATCAAGACCTTTCTTTCCCTGAAGCACCCCCTATAGTAAATTCTAGAGCTACTGTTGTAGATTCACCTAATGAAGTCCCTTCGTGGGGTACTGAGCAGAGGGCAGGAGGCAATGAGTTTCTCAGAGACATTCTTTCCAATGTTAATGCAACTGCTTTGATTTAGTGACTGGACAGGGTTGCCAAGTATCTAAATGACTAGGTCTGATTCGGACTCGTTCATCAGAAATTATAGCCAAGGCCAGGTCAGTCTGATATGAAGAGAAGTCAATTGCTGGTGGGTGACCTCATCTCTGGCAGATACTCTTTTGTCAAACACATATAACCTTCCATGTTTTAGTAACATTTGATGAATACTAATAGAATATTTTGCTAAGTTTAAATTATTAAAGATACTTTTCTTTTTATGATAATAATTATGTAAAATTTTAGACTTGATTGATTAGGAATAATTTTCCTCTATGTTTGTCCAATTTCAATATAGTGGTATGAAGATTCAATGCTATTGTATTGTGTGTATGAGATCAAGTTGCTATAGTTAATTGTGATGTTATAAAATATAATTCATTCCAACAAGAATTCTTACTATATACATAATTGGAACATTTATGGGATTTCTCTTTTGCAAATACAAATGTACTGGGTTCTATGGAATGGAATTGAATCAGCTCTTTGTTAGTAAAAAAAAAAAAAAAAGTCGGGCTGGAGAGATGGCTTAGCGGTTAAGCGCTTGCCTGTGAAGCCTAAGGACCCCGGTTCGAGGCTCGGTTCCCCAGGTCCCACGTTAGCCAGATGCACAAGGGGGCACACGCGTCTGGAGTTCGTTTGCAGAGGCTGGAAGCCCTGGCACGCCCATTCTCTCTCTCTCCCTCTATCTGTCTTTCTCTCTGTCTGTCACTCTCAAATAAATAAATAAATAAAAATTTTAAAAAAAGTCACCTTAATCATTGAAGTTCCTTGAATCTTGGCTTCTTGCTCTGAAAAAATGGCTACAAGCTACCTGCTTTATGAAGAATGCTCCTCATACTGAACACCTGTCCCACTGTGCCCTACTATGTCTGCATACGCTCTGCAGCAACTAACATAAGTCATCCTAAGTCAAGGGCACAACAATAAGGTCAAAAGAGGATACTTTCCCTTAATTTCAGTTAAGCTGCAGTTCTAAAGGATGATAGTTACTAGACTTTGTTTCAGATCTTACCTCTGTTAGTTCTCAGCTGCTATCAAATGATTTCTTTGAGTCTCATTTATGTCAGCTGGGAGAGAGACAAAGAGAGAGAGAGAGAAAGATCTCAAAGAGTTTTTAAGCCCAAATGAGATAACACATGATACTTGGCCTTTAGTAAAGGCACAACAAATGATTAGTGTTTCTTGTTGTTTTAAAGCATTATTTGGAGTTAATTATTTGAGTTGAATTTGCACAGAGATAGTGCAGTGTCATATCATAACCCACACTTTGTTCCAAGTAAATACATCTAGAAACAGCACTAGAAAAAGATCTTTTGGCTGGAGAGATTGCTTAGTGGTTAAGACTTCAAAGCCAAAGGACCCAAGTTCTATTCTCCAGGACCCACATAAGCCCAATGCACAAGGTGGCACATGCATCTGGAGTTCCTTTGTATTTGCTGGAGGCCCTGGATCACCCATTCACTCTCTCTTTCTCAAATAAATAAGTAAAAAGAAAAAAGAAAAAGATCTTTCATAGATTGGCTCCCCCCAAACTAGTGATGATATTGATTTAATTTATCTACAGAACCTCCATGATGATGTAACCTGTAGTACACAAGGGTGGCTGTGGTGCAGGAATTAGGCCCTGTCCTCCACAACAGATTAATCTGATACCTTCTTCTATCTTGCAGTGACAGTGAATTTTAAATGAATGCGCCTTTCAGAGCCTATTTACAGTTTTAGGGCAGTCTTCTTTCTGTGGTATACAATTATCTTTGCTCAAATACGATATTAGGATGACAGGTTGTGACTATATTATAGACCAGGAAACTTGGCTGATGAAAGAAGAGCTCTGCAGAAGTAGAATGAGCCAGTGTGTTTTCAGTGCTCGGCTATTCAACCTGCTTTCCTTTTAGGCTTGTGTGCACAGCACTTTATTTTTCCTTGCCACAGGTTCTAAGACTCCTTTGTCCTTTATTTATATTCTGCATTTTAAAAAATGTACATGGGACACCCAGATACTCACCAAAAATTCTGTTCCTTTAGTTCTCCAGCCCTCCTTAGCACTGAGACAGGGCCACATACCCAAGGCTGATGAATGGAATATGAATACATTTGTACTGTCATAAATATCTTTTTTGTGAAGTGTACTATGGTTTAGTTGCTTCTTTTTGAGAATTTCACATAAATGATATGTCACAATTCTGGTACCCCATGCACATCTGCTTTCTATCCTTCTTTGTCTTATAAAAAACTGTTTTGGGGGGCGGGGCTGGAGGGATGGCTTTAAGGTTAAGGCACTTGCCTGCAAAGCCAAAGGACCTAGGTTTGATTCCCCAGGACCAACATAAGCCAGATGCACAAGGTGGTGTATGCATCTGGAGTTTGTTTGCAGTGGATGAGGGCCCTGGTGTGCCTATTCTCTCTTTCTCTCCATCTTTCTTTTTCTCTCAAACAAGTAAATTAATATTAAAATTGAAATTAAAAAAAACTGTTTTCAAAGTCTGAGTATAGTCTCTTTGTCTCTGTATGAATATGTTTTCATATCTCAGGTCTACAAACAGAAGAAGAAAATGGCTGGGTCACATGGTAGGCACAGGCTTACCATTGTATGTAACTCCAGACTTTTCCATAGTTGGCCATTTCTCATCACCACGGAAGTAGTTTGTTTGCTTGCCCTATCTATGTTTTAAAAAAAGTATTTTTGTTTATTTATTTTCAAACAGAGAGATAACACACACACACACACACACACACACACACACACACACACACACACAAAGAAAGAGAGAGAGAGAGAGATGCCAGGGCCTCTAGCTGCTATAAATGAACTGCAGACCTGTGTACCACTTTTTGCATTTGGCTTTATGTGGGTACTAAATAATCAAACCCTTGTTGTTAGGCTTTGTAGATAAGTATCTTAACTTCTGAGCTATATCTCCAGCCCCCATATCTAGGTTTTAAAGTTTTATTTTATTAAAATTTTAGACCTAGCTTCGAAAATAGGTGTGTAGTGATATTCTCAAACTCATGGCAATCCTCCACTTCTGCTTCCCAAGTGCACAGATTAAAGGCATGTGCTACCATGCCTCATAGACTGTTTTCTTATTGTTAAATTAAAAGTGGTTTTAGATATTCTGAATGAAATATATCAGATAAATGCTTTGCAAATATTTTCTCCTTGTTTGTGACTTTTCATTTTCTTGGAGGCAGAAAACTCTTTCTTTTCTAATTAATGATTTTTATGTCCTAACAATTCTTTGTCCTGCCCAAATTTTGTTTTGTGTTCCTTCTAGAAGCCTTGTAGTTGGACAGATGTGTTTTGAAAGACTTTTCATTTGTGGAGTGAGGTTTATTTATTTTTGCATCTAGCTATAAACTTGTTCTAACATAACAGTTGAAGTATAATAATTCTTGCATCTACTTTGGCATTTTCATCAGTAGTTTATATACCATATTCATCTGGATTCATTTTTAGACTTCTATATTGCTCCATTGATCTTCTCCCTCCTTCCATATATGCTTTAGTTTGCTTATTGCAGTAATTCTTTACCACTCCACCCTGAAGTTATTTAGGCATTTTAGATCCTTTGGTTTAAATATATATTATGTAACCAGTTTTCCATTTTATTCAAAATCTCAAAAGGATTTTGATCAGAAGTATGATGAATCTACTTACCAGCCTAGGGAGAAATGCCATCTAAGTAACACTGAGTGTCTATTGCAAACATAGCATGTTTCTCCATGTATTTAGTTGTTCTTTAAAGCATTTATGCTTTATACTTTTTATTTTACATCTTTGCATATTTTAAACTGCATTTCATTTTCATGTCACCATTATATAGCATTGTACATTGTTCCAATTTCCAACTATTCATTAGCAAAAAGAATTACAATTTATTTTTATATTGATCATTGTTGTAGTTACCTTTGAGATGCTGGCACAAAACACCCAACCAAAAACAGCTCATGGGAGGAAGGAATTTATTTTGGCTTATAGTTTCTGGGAGAAGCTCCATGATGGCAAGGGAAAGGATTTCATAAACAGAGGCTGGACATCACCTCTGCCACAGCAGATGGTAACAGCAACAGGAGAGTGAGTCAAAGTAACACTGGCAAGCTAGGGCCATCAAGATCCACCCCAAGAAATACACTTCCTCCAGAAAATCTCCACCTCCCAAATTTCTACCAGTTGGGAGTCAAATATTCAGAACACATAAGTTCATGGGGGACAACTGATAGAAAGTACCATACTCCATGCCTGGCACCCATAAACTGATGACCTTCCACGATGTTAAGTGCAATGTATCCAGCCCAACTTTAAAAGTTCCCATAGTTTTTTTTACCAATCCCCATGCTGTTCAAATACCCTTATTCCAAGGTCTCTTAGCCATGAGCTGTAAAACTACAATAACACAATGACACAGAGTAAACATTCACACTGTGAAAGTTGACATTGGGCATAGCAAGGAAAAAATAAACAAATACAAGATCTAAAATAAGCAGGGCAAACATCAAATCGTATAGCTCCAAGTCCAACTCCAACCAGTGATGAAGTTTCTGGAGTTCTGGTTCCACCCCTCCAGCTGGGCTGCTCACAACCTGGGAAATAATCCATCTAGAGCCAGAAACTCCCCTTGGTGGCTTTTCACAGTCCTGGAATTTCAAAAAGCCCGAGGGTCTGCACTGCAACCATGGTTCATCCTCATGGCTCCACTGGGTCTCCAAACAGAGACTTCCAACAACCCTGCTTCACATTGCCAATAGCCATTTCCAAAAACCAAAACTGCATTGCAAATCCAATGACCACCTCTTCCTTGCATTTGTTATCAGGTGGGCTACAAAATTTGTTAATCCAAGGGGGAATAAAGCAGAGTTTGAAAAGCAGGGAAACTCCTTTAGTATTCAGGTCCCTGTGGTAGTTTGAATGTATGTCACAGACTCAGGTGTCTTATTAAAGCTTGGAACTTGGGTGTCTGGAGACCTGGATGGAGGAGTATCACTGGGGGTGGATACTGGTGTCCAGCCCAAAGGTATGTTTGGGGGTGGATCTGAATCTAGCTCAAAGGTATGCAGAGCACTCTAAGTTCTGAGGAGTCCTGCTTGCTGCAGGGCCTGTGCTTGCTGGCTGGTGGTTTTTTTTTTTTTTTTGTTTTTTTTGTGTGTGTGTATGTGTGTGTGTTTTCTGGCTGTTTGATTGTTTTCTGCCATTGATGCCCTTGGATCTATAAACTTGAAATAAAACTCATTCTTCCCCTAAACTGTGTCTGGTTTGGATGTTCATTCCAGCAATATAGAACTGACTATGACAGTCTCTTACTTTCGAAAGAGTTAGTTTTCTTTCTGCCATTCCAATGCAGAACAGCTTCCTCAGTCTCAATGGTGGTAATCTCTCAAACAATTACAGCTGAACAAGTGCTGTCTTCAGCCTAAAACTTTCAGTTCTTAATGTGATGTATCCTTCTGATCACAGAATTCCATTTCTATGCAATGCAACCCTGCATAAATTCTCAAGTCATAGGAAAAAATCATAGCTCATCTGTAACGCAAACTGCCTCCAGCCAGTCCAAGCAAAGCTCTTTATTTCCCTGATAAGCCAAGCCCACATGGTTTATAGATCTTTCTGCATTTAGGTCTTTTCAACTCTGACCAGAATGGTCCATCAAATTTTACCTTCAACACTGTAAGACATCTCTTAGGCCAAGGTTTCAAATCCTTCTACATTTCTCCCAAAAATGAGTTCCAAATGGCCAAAAGCCACACTATCAGGTTTCTAGCAGTTACAACCTCTCTTCACTGGTATCAATTTTCTGTTGTAGTTATCTTTGCATTGCTGAAACAAAATGCTCAACCAAAAGATGCTCATGGGAAGGAAATATTTACTTTGGCTTAGAGTTAAGAGGAATCTCCATGATGCCAGGGGAAAGGACTGTATGAGCAGAGGCTAGACATCACCTCTGCCACAGCAGGTGGTAACAGCAACTGGAGAGTGAGTCAAAAGAACACTGGCAAGCTAGTGCTAATAAGCTATCAATGTCCACCCCTCCACCAGCAACACACCTCCTCCAGCAAGGTCCCACCTCCCAAATTGCCCCTAGATGGGAATCAAGCATTCAGAACACATAAGTTTATAGGGGCCACATGATTAAACCTACCATAGCCATTGCCTGTTCAAATTTACAGTACTCCTATATTTAGTTAGTTTTTTCTTTGTCTGATTCCATGGGATCTTTTCATAATCAAGTCATCTGTAAATACAGGAAAGGTATAACTTTTTAATGATGGATTTTCGGGCATAAAAGAAGTCAGTCCTAGGTAGACTTTAATCAGGTCCCTGTAGGTATGACTTGTGAAAGTAAGTGACAGTTAATCTGTGAGTGAATTTGACTTTATCTCTTACAGGCAAAAAGCCTAAAACAAGTTAGCTCTTCTCTTGATTTGTGACCTAAACACTACCTTCTCTGGATTTTTCCTCTAAGGCTAATCTACATAAATTATACTTAAAACTTGAATTAGATACAGTTGTTAACAATTTCTTAATGAGTCTGAAAGAATCTGGGTTTGAATTAAACTTTTAAGCAGAATGACTATTGTCACTTCTCTAAGGGGTGCAGGAAATCCACTGCTACATTAATTTTTTGATTTCAATAAATAACTGTAATTAATAAGGAATACATATACAAAATCACTTATCATTCATATTTTCTTCTTTGAAGTTATAATAAAAACAACTCAGGGGTTAAATATTTGTTGATAAAGATTCACCATATTTTCTTCATTAAATTCTTAATATTATCCAGCTCTCTCTCATCCCTGCCAGCTCTGACCATTTTATTGTTTCTGTGGTTAATTTATATTCTCCTGATGGAATATCTTCCGGAAAAATATGCTTGTCTGGTTAAAAGCTATAGCATATTAAAGAGTGTAAGTCTTTCAAAATTATGGAATGCCACATTACCAGTTTTTTAAATCAAAGAATATACTCATAATGTTTTTATGGATAATGCATTTTAAAATAATACTAATCTTACACTGTTGTTAGGTTGACTTCTCTCAAATCATTCATAGCTTTTAAATATCTACCACATTTTAAAATGGTCACTTTTATACCCCCAAACAAAATGTTGATTTCTTCAAAACAGATTTTATACTCTGAGACTGCATTCCAGTCTATATGTAAATTAAATCACACTCAGATGAAATTAAAATAACAGCGAATTATGAGGCCAGTTCCCCACATGAAGTCTTTTCTTACTTAACCTTTCCACATGAAAGAGAGAATCTGTATTTGGCATCTATGGAACCTGTTTGACATTCTAGAGGTGTCAGACCCTGAAGAATACATGTTAGCTGGTCTGGGTGATGTCTTTGTGGCATAAAAGAACTAAGCTGGAGAAGGATTTGTGATTTTTCAGTTCTAGAAATATCATGATAAAGAAGCTAATGACGGCACACAGAGCTCAGTGTCTGTGCAGTGTTGACTCAGCCGAACAGAGGCTGGGTAGGTTTTTAATGTATTAATTCTCATCTTTTCTTTGACTCTGGCATAAAGTATTGGTAAAAAGCAGTGTGTCAGTGACATGTTACATTTTATTAAATAAATGTGGGCAGATAAGTGAGTCCCACAACTCTTTTTGAAGTCAAGCACCTAAGAGTGTAATGCTTTAGCTGGTGCTCATTTTCTCTCAACAGAAAGGTATATTTCCATCCTATCTCCTTTTTATCTTCTAAATTAGTGGGCAATGATTTAATGCACAAATCTAAAGATCTTTTCATGTAATAATTTAAGATGTTCCCAAGTGAAGCTGATTTTCTGTAAAGGGTAGAAGTTACTCATTCTGTTAGTTTTCTTCAATGCATCTTTACTTTCTTTTGCCCATATAGTTTGAAGATGTCTTATGAAAATATTTGGAATTCAAATTCTGTTGCTTGTTTCACTGAAATCGCTTATCTTTTGGTCTGTATTTTCCCAGGAAATATGCCAATTCTGACTTTATTATCATCTTGGCTTCCCAGAATCATTGGTACATCCTGCTGTCAGGCATTTTGCAACTGGTGTTATCAAATTCCAAACGTGGCAGCAAGGAATAGGGTGGGGGAGGAGGAGGGGAAGATGGTGGGAGGGTAGAGGAAAGAAAGAGGCATAGAGAGAAAGAGAAAGAAAGCTTGCGAAATCTTATTGAAGTTAAGCAAACTGTAAATTTCATACAAAGAACAACCTTGGCATTTGTTGAATATCTACCACTTGTAGGCGCTACTGTATGTGCTTTTCATAACTGATTTTACTTAACTATATTTTTTCTATGAGACAAGCAACCTCATTATGTAAGATGGAGAAATGAGGGGATGCATGTATTAATTCCCCCAAGATTACACACCTAATGCAGAACAAAATCTGTGACATGAACTGGGGCTGCGTGGTTCCTGTGGACGCTGCACATCCCCATCCCATCCCTGCAGCAGTCCGTTAGGAGCATGAATTTCTGAAATTACTCTGGAGCCTCAGCTGTGTGTTTTTGGTTTTATATTCCTCTGACAATTGCAGTGAAAGTTTCCCCCTCCCCTCTGCAAAAAAAAAAAAAAAAAAAAGTGTTTGAAATTGTATTCTAAGGTTTTTTTTTTTATTTTTTTTGTATAAGGTACTTTGTAAATAAAATGCAATGAAACAGAAAGGTATCAGGCTCAAGCCAGCATGAAATTCACTCTGTTTGTTAGCCAGGCTCCAGGGACAGTCCCCAGAGGGGCTTGCTGGAGTCATAGTAATACAATGAGAAGGATTTGTGCATTGCCCCCGGCTCTCCCAGCCACCTCAAGGCCCACTAGCACCCAGCTTTGATTGTGGCTGCATCTTGTTATATGGTGTGAGGATCAGCTTTCTGGCACATTGTCTCCTATAAACTGGAAATAGCTGTGGTTAAAGATGTAGACATTTTATTTAAAATATGAAAGACTGACAGTTTGATCCCTCTCTTATTCCCATCCCCCAAATTTATCTCCATCTTTGAACTTTTGTTTCAGAATAGAGGCATTGTGTTGTGCTGTAGGTCCAACTGCATCTGATTCCTTAAGCAGTGACTTCTGTGGAACAGAAGGTGCCCGAGTGGCTACCCCAGTTGACACCCTCTCTCAAAATCAGGCCTGGAACAGATAATGCCCTAGTGTGAACTGATGGATGCCAGTCGTATTTTCCTCCACCCACAGCTTTCAGCTTTCTCTTTACCAAGCATTTTATCCTATTTCATGTAGAAGCACGTTAAGTAGCAGTTAAAATTTTAGCTAAGGAAATTATACTCCATCTGCTCAAACTTTTTGGCTAATAACTTTAAACATATGCCAATTACATAAAACATTGCTCACAGTTTATGACAAGTCTATTGTGTGATCTGTGATTTATTCCCTTCCATAATAGCAATGTCTTACTGGACAGAAATGCGTGTAAAAGAGGGTTTTCTGTTTAAGTCAATTTTCAAGTTAATTCAGATATAATGTGAAAGTCCTTTTGGTCCAATCTTGGGACCATCTTTTTCCAAAACATAATTTGAAAACTCAGTAAATGGAATGGAAGGGAATTGCCAATGACTGATGACTGAGGAGTTATGGGTTTACTATTATCTCGATGCAGTTTCTGGAAAGGGTTCTTCACATTGATGGCTGGTGGGCTCACCATTTGGTGTCTCTGAGATATTTGTTGTTTGGGCTCAAACTCTGGCTTCTTTAGGCACTATTTGATCTAGGGCAACTTGTTTATTTCCCTAAGATTCAGTTTCATCATAAAAATAACAACCTCAAAGGGATGTTGGCAGGGGTAAATAAGCTAAATCATACTAATGTCTTAGCATAATGCCTGTCACTCCATGAATACTAAGTATAACTCCTTCAGCTCTTAGTGTCTGTTGGCCTTAACACATACTGGGACAATGGCCTTCTTTGGGCAGCTGCTACATAAATCTTGTCATTTGCCTCCCTTTTCTAAAATATTTAGTTGTGATGTAAGAACTGCCATAACAGACTAGCTCTGGATTTGAGTGCAAACAAAATTTTTGATGTAATTCAGCAAATCTGATGTTTTATAGCAGTGAAAAAGAGCTTGGTTTGATTTGATGAATGCACATAGAAACATAAATACACTGATTCTGTGACTCAGGTATCTGAATCTCAAGTTCCTGCTTAGGATGTTTATAAAGCTCTTGATGATCTCCAGTGTCATATTAATGCCTCTTTGCCAGGAAATGGCTGATGATGTAGGGTGGGGAGGTTTGTACCAGTTTAGACTGTCTGAATCTCCCATTTCTTCCTCCTACCCTGTCTTTCTTCTCTCGATGGGCATGATGACACATGGCAGTGGGATAAGTGCATTTGTTATTATGCTGGCTTTCAGGTGCCCTGCGTTGGCCATTCTCTCCATCATGGAAGTGCAGTGTGCAAAGGTCACTGTCCAAGGCCTCTTCTGTCTACACGTTGACCTCGCTGCCAAATCACTTTTCCAGAGAGAGACACAAGGTCATGTGCCATTTTTATGAACTTTCAGTCTGGCAAAGATAATGTAGTATGGTATTTTCTTTCTTGTTAAATGTATATTCTTTAAATCAAATACTATTTCTAGTCTGTTTAGGAAATTTCTATTTCTTTCTTTAAAATTTAAGGTAGATTTGAAATAGTGTATAGCAGGAGGAATATAGAATTTACTGGATAGCTCCTTATTAATGTATTATTTATTTATTTATTTAAGACAGAGAAAGGAGAGAGAGAGAGAGAAAGAATGGGTATGCCAGGGCCTCTAGCCTTTGCAAACAAATTTCAAACTTCAGATACATACACTACCTTGTGCATCTGGCTTATGTGGGCCCTAGGGAATTGAACCTGGGTCCTTTAGCATTGCAGGCAAGTGCCATAACCATTAAGCAATCAATCTATCCCCTCATTTAATAGTTTAGTATATTCAAACAGTAGATTTCAACAAGGTTACAATTCATGAGTCATTCACTTCAACAAATTCATTTAGGAAGCGTATTTGAATTTCGCAAAGTGGGCAAAATTTTAAACTTGATCAGAGAGCTATCTCTTATAAATATTGGGTTTATGTTTTGCCAAAATCAAGGTCATTATTTTAAAATTATTTTTTCTTTAATTTTTATTTGCTTATTTATTTGAGAGAGAAAACGAGGCAGAGAAAGAGAGAGTGAGAGAGAATGAGTGCACCAGGGCTTCCAGCCACTGCAAACAAACTCCAGATGTGTGCACAACCTTGGGCATCTGGCTTATGTGGGTCCTGGGGACCAAGGTTTTGGCTTTGCAGGCAAGCGCCTTAACCACTAAGCTATCTCTCCAGTCCAAGATCAAGTTTTAATATTAGGGCTTTAAAAGTATCTACTTTAATTGTATTAAATATATAATCATTGGTTGCTTACCTTTTGCTTCACTAAAATCAATAAATATGTTTTGTGTTTGATTTTTAAAAATTTTTATTCATTGGGGAGCAGAGAGAGAAAAAGAACAGAGAGACAAACAGGAAGAATGGATGTATCAGGGCCTGCAGTCGCTGCAAACAAACTCCAGGTGCATGCACAACTTTGTGCATCTGTCTTTATGCAAACACTGGGGAATCAAATCCAGGTCATTAGGCCTTGCAAGCGAGTACCATAACTGCTGAGTCATCTGTCCAACCTCTTATGATCAATTAAACAAAAAGCATTTTAGAATTAATTTCTTAACTCTTTCATCTTTAAGTGTACAAAGCTAACTCATTATAAAATAGATATTTAAGTATATTACTATTATTAAAAAGCACATTGGGCTAGAGAGATGGCTTAGTGATTAAGCGCTTGCCTGTGAAGCCTAAGGTCCCCGGTTCGAGGCTCAATTCTCCAGGACCCACATTAGCCAGATGCACAAGTGGGCACATGCATCTGGATTTCGTTTGCAGTGGCTGGAAGCCCTGGCATGCCCATTCTCTCTCTCTCTCTCTATCTGCCTCTTTCTCCCTCTGTCACTCACAAATAAATAATAAAAATAAATAAATAAATAAAAATGAACAAAAAAAATTTTTTTAAAGTAAAACTTCATTAAAAAAATAAGCACATAGATCTCATGATTTAGTTATGTTTAGTAGATGATTAAACACAGTGGGTAAAAGTTGAATACCTGAACCTCAAAATGACCTTATAGCAAAAACTTATAGCATGGACATAAGAGACAAAAACTTCAGAAATGGATCTTCTAAATATGACATTACATGTAATGGTCTCACAGGCAGAACTCTGTCCTATTTTTATTGACTTCCACAGAAGGATATTATATACTTTATTAGCTTTATCATAGTGATTAAAATTAAAGTGATAGGGCTGAAGAGATGGCTTAGCAGTCAAGGCACTTGCCCGTAAAGTCAAAGGACCCAGGTTCAATTCCTCAATACCCATCTAAAGCCAGATGCACAAGGTGGCACATGTGTCTGGAGTTTGGTTGCAGTGGCTAGAGACCCTGACAAGCCCATTATCTCTATCTGCCCCCTCTCTCTTTCTATTTCTCTCTCTTAAATAAATAAAATATTTTAAAATATTAAAGTGCTAAATTAATTCATGTTCTGGTTTTATAACAAAATACTAGAGGCTGAATATCTATAAAGAAAAGGCTTAGTTGGATCACAGTTTTGAAGACTGAAAAATCATGCATAACACATGCTCCAGTCTGGCGAAGGCCTCATGGTACATAGTAGTACTACATGTAAAAGAGACCACATAACAAGACCAAAAAAAATAAATAAATAAATAAAAGCTGGAGACCAAAAGGCTGCCAGACTCACTCTCTGAAGTCAGTATTAATCCCTTCCAAGGCTAATCCCCCATCAATCTAATTAGCTTCCTATAGACATTACTTCTTAATGGCTTTACCACCTCAGCACCACTACACAGAGGACCAACCCTCCAGCACATGAATGCTTGGTAAACACATTTAGACCACAAGGGTGATGCAATAGCTATATTTTAGATTGCTTATGTATACTTTTAGTTAAGTGTGGAAAAATCTAGGTGTGACACCACCAGAATTTTTTACTGAACAGAAATCTTTGACTAAATCCTTCACTGAATAGTATCTAAGGAAGAGGTTCATGAGGATGTCTTTTCTACCACATTGATCCAAGAATTTCCTTTCTAACACTCAGTCTTAGAAGAGCAAAGAACCCATCACTTTCTTATATCTCTTACTTTTTTCACTCCCAGCAGTATTACCAGTGGCTGGCTATCTTTGATAGGGACAAAATATTCAGTTGAAAAAACCAGTCAACAAGTTCATTCTGGAGTTCTCTCACACCAGCTCTTCAGCACATTGACATCAAGTTGGAGTTCTAGCAGTGGTCAGAATTTGAGATGACGTGGTGGACATTTGAAACCATCACTGTTAACTTTAGAAGTATAAAGGGAGTATAGTATAGTCTACTATGCAGGTGTGTTGTGGTATGGATACTATGCCATAGTACAGAGGGACTATAGAGGGATTCAGTATTGCCTCTAAGAAGTTTTCTTTTAAAAAACAAATAACTGTTCAAGGAATAAGTACACTGATTGCTTATCACTTATCATTTCCTTACTCAGAAAATACTTATAAGAGATTTTTGGGTCCTGCTACTTAAGGAAGGTTATGTTTCTGAGATAATAGCAAGGGTAGCCAGGATTTCTGGAGTGCTAACCACATGGCAGGTACTGCTTAAAGGTTGGTTTTGTTTTTTGTTTGTGTTTTTTTACACTTATTTACTAATTTGATTCTTATGCATGAGGTAGAATCTACAATCTATCTTTGGTGCAGATAAAAATGAGCGAGCAACGGAGGGAGGAGCAGACCGCGAGGTAAAAGCACACGATACAACCAGAACAGCCGCGGCTCCCTCCCCTCCCCTGCCGCCTGAACCCAGCTCCAGCGAACACAGCAGCAGCGGCCCGGGACCCGGCCACGCCAACTTGGGCTGACGGCGGGACCCAAGCAGGAGCAGAATTTGGCAGCAACTTCAGCGGCTCCAGCACCGGTACCAGTGGCCCCAGCAGCAGCGGACCCAGGACAGCAGCGGCTTCGGGGTGAGCAGCAGCGGTGGACACGACAACGGCAGCTTCAGCAGTGGTGGGGGCTCCGGCGGAGGCACCTACAACAGCTGCAGAGGCGGCAGCGACTCAGTTTGCCCCGTAGGAAAAGCAAGTGCCCAGCTCCAGAAATCAGAACAGCAGCCCGACGACCCAGGCAGCAACTTGACTGAGACCACAATCACCCAAGGTAACTGGGATTGCACCAGGGAAGGGTCTCACCTGGTCACAAGCTGACTTGGATACCTCAACAGACCAGAAATCTAAACCTCTTTGTTGATAGAGGATCTGGTCATTATAATAACTACTCTTGCATACATACTCGGGGCTGTTGTTGATGGAATGGGTACAGTGTTTAGCTAAATTTTAGAATCTACCAGTATATTATTCCACTCAGCCTGCTTGAATACTCCTATAGCAGGGAAACTCAACCCCTAAAAACATCTTTGTAGATACTCTGAGAGTCTTAAGAGCCACACCTAATACCTTAAGGTCCTACCCTGAAAATATTTTACACCAAATCAATTGATACAGCTAAGAATACACAGCTAGCTAGAAAATCCAAGCATTAACTTAATCCAAGATGCAAAAATATATACATTATAACACAAGAAACACTAAAAAGCAAGACGATATAAATCCACCTAAAAGTATTAATGCATCAGAAATGTCCTCCAGTGAGAAAGAGTTAGAGGAAATGCCTGAGAAAGAGTTCAAAAGAATAATTATAAATATGTTCAAAGAGGTCAAAGAACACATGAATACAACCAAAGAAGAAATCAAAGAGGAAATCAAAGAGGAAATCAAAGGAATCAAAGAAGAGGCAGGACACCAATTTAATGAAATAAAGAAGGCAATACAAGACATAAATAGAGAAATAGAAATAATAAAGAAAAACCAGTCAGAATTATTAGCAATGAAGAACACAGTTAATGAAATAAAAAACTCTGTAGAAAATCTCACCAGTAGGATGGATGAGGGAGAGGACAGAATATCTAAGCTAGAAGATCAGGTGGCAGACCTAATGCAGTCCAACAAAGAGAAAGACAAACTTATAGAAAAGTACGAGTGGGAATTTCAAGATATTCGGGACACTATGAAAAGATCCAATATAAGAATTCAGGGCATAGTAGAAGGAGAAGAATTCCACTCCAGAGGCATAGTAGGCATCTTCAACAAAATCATAGAGGAAAATTTTCCCCAAATTGGGAAAGAGGTGCCAATACAGATACAGGAAGCCTTTAGAACCCCAGCCAGACAAAACCCAGAAAGAAACTCTCCTCGCCACATTATACTCAAACTTCCAAACACACAAACCAAAGAAAAAATATTGAAAGCAGTTAGAGAGAAAAATCAAGTTACCTACAAAAGCAAGCCCATCAGGATTACAGCAGATTATTCAACACAAACTTTTAAAGCCAGAAGGGCCTGGAGTGATATATTCCAAGTTCTGAAAGATAACAACTGTCAACCAAGGTTACTTTATCCTGCAAAGTTATCCATCCAAATAGATGGAGAAATAAAGACATTCCATGACAAAAGCAGGTTAAAGGAATATCTGAAGACAAAACCAGCTCTACAGAAAATACTTGATAGAATCCTCCATGCTGAAGAAAAGGAAAAGCACACATATAAGGAACCTAGAAAAAACCAGCCATACTCAAATACCAGTTAACAGAAGAGAGCACAGGTACAACAAGTAACACACACACACACACACAAATGGCAAACATAAATACACACCTTTCAATAATATCTCTTAATATCAACGGTCTCAATGCCCCAACGAAAAGACATAGATTTGCAGACTGGGTTAAAAAGCAGGATCCTACAATTTGTTGTCTTCAAGAAACTCACCTTTCTACAAAGGATAGACATTATCTTAGGGTGAAAGGTTGGAAGACGGTGTTTCAAGCAAATGGGCCTAGAAAACAAGCAGGGGTTGCTATCCTAATATCAGACAGGGTGGACTTTAGTCCGAAGTTAGTCAAAAAAGATAAGGAAGGTCACTTTATATTGATTAAGGGCACACTCCAACAGGAGGACATTACAATCCTAAACATATATGCACCTAACATGGGGGCTCCCAAATTCGTCAAACAAACACTATTAGAACTAAGGTCACAGATAACACCAAACACGGTGGTGGTGGGTGACTTTAACACCCCACTCTCATCAATTGACAGGTCATCTAGGGAAAGAATAAACAGAGAGGCATCTGGACTAAATGAGGTCATAGAAGATATGGACCTAACAGATATATACAGGACATTTCATCCAAAGGCTGCAGAATATACATTCTTTTCAGCAGCACATGGAACATTCTCTAAAATAGACCATATATTAGGACACAAAGAAAATCTTAACAAATTCAGGAAAATTGAAATAATTCCTTGCATTCTATCTGACCACAATGGAATTAAACTAAAAATCAGTAGCAAGAAAGGCTATAGAGCATACACAAAATCATGGAAGCTAAACAATACACTACTAAATGATGAGTGGGTCAATGAAGAAATCAAAAAGGAAATCAAAAAATTTATAGAGTCAAATGATAATGAGAACACAACATACCAAAATCTCTGGGACACAATGAAGGCAGTTCTAAGAGGTAAATTTATAGCCTTAAGTGCCTATATTAAGAAATTAGAAAGGTCGCAAGTAAACGACCTAATGCTTCGCCTTAAAGCCTTGGAAAAAGAAGAACAAGGCAAACCAAAAAGTAGTAGACGGGAAGAAATAATAAAGATTAGGGCAGAAATTAATGAAATAGAAACAAAAAGAACAATCCAAAGAATTAATGAAACAAAGAGTTGGTTCTTTGAAAGGATAAACAAGATTGATAAACCCTTAGCAAATCTGACCAAAAGAAAGAGAGAAGAGACACAAATTAATAAAATCAGAGATGAACAAGGTAACATCACAACAGATTCCAGAGAAATTCAAAAAATTATAGGGACATACTATAAAAGCATATACTCCACAAAGTATGAAAATCTGAAAGAAATGGATGATTTCCTTGATCTATATGACCTACCTAAATTAAATCAAAATGAGATTAATCACTTAAATAGACCTATAACAAACATGGAGATCCGAGCAGTTATCAATAATCTCCCAACTAAAAAAAGCCCAGGCCCGGAGGGATTCACTGCTGAATTTTACCAGACTTTTAAGGAAGAGCTAACACCATTGCTTCTTAAGCTTTTCCAGGAAATAGAAAAAGAAGGAATCCTACCAAACTCCTTCTATGAGGCCAGCATCACCCTGATACCAAAACCAGGCAAAGATAGAACAAAAAAAGAAAATTACAGACCAATCTCCCTCATGAACATAGATGCAAAAATTCTCAACAAAATATTGGCAAACAGAATACAAGAGTACATCAAAAAGATCATTCACCCTGACCAAGTAGGCTTTATCCCAGAGATGCAGGGATGGTTCAACATACGCAAATCTATAAATGTAATACATTACATAAATGGGTTGAAGGACAAAAATCACATGATCATCTCATTAGATGCAGAGAAAGCATTTGACAAAATCCAACATCCCTTCATGATAAAAGTCCTACAGAGACTGGGAATAGAAGGAACATATCTCAATATAATAAAGGCTATTTATGACAAGCCTACAGCCAACATATTACTAAATGGGGAAAAACTGGAAGCTTTTCCACTAAAATCAGGAACAAGACAAGGGTGTCCACTGTCTCCACTTCTATTTAATATAGTTTTGGAAGTCTTAGCCATAGCAATAAGGCAAGAGACACACATAAAAGGGATACAAATTGGAAAGGAAGAAATCAAGTTATCACTATTTGCAGATGACATGATTCTATACATAAAGGACCCTAAAGACTCTACTAGCAAGCTGTTAGAGCTAATCAAAACCTACAGCAATGTAGCAGGATACAAAATAAATACACAGAAATCAGTAGCCTTCATATATGCTAACAACAAACACACAGAGGATGAAATCAGAGAATCACTCCCATTCACAATTGCATCAAAAAAAATAAAATACCTTGGAATAAACCTAACTAAGGAAGTAAAGAATCTATACAATGAGAACTTTAAGACACTCAAGCGAGAAATTGCAGAAGACACTAGAAAGTGGAGAAACATCCCTTGTTCCTGGCTTGGGAGAATCAATATCGTGAAAATGGCAATCTTACCTAAAGCAATCTACACATTTAATGCAATCCCTATCAAAATTCCAAAGGCTTTCTTCATGGAAATAGAAAAAACAATCCAAAAATTCATTTGGAATCATAAAAAACCTCGAATATCTAAAATAATACTGAGCAACAAAAAAGAGGCTGGTGGTATCACCATACCTGATTTTAACCTATACTACAGAGCCATAGTAACAAAAACAGCATGGTACTGGCACAAAAACAGACATGTAGATCAGTGGAACAGAATAGAGGACCCAGATGTAAGCCCAAGTAGCTATAGCCACCTGATATTCGATAAAAATGCCAAAAATACTCATTGGAGAAGAGACAGCCTCTTCAACAAATGGTGTTTTGAAAACTGGATAAATATCTGCAGAAGGATGAAAATAGATTCTTCTCTCTCGCCATGCACAAGAATTAAGTCCAAATGGATTAAAGACCTTAACATCAGACCTGAAACTTTGAAACTGCTAGAGGAAAAAGTAGGGGAAACCCTCCAACATATTGGTCTTGGCAAAGACTTTCTAAATACAACACCAATTGCTCAGGCAATAAAACCACAGATTAACCACTGGGACCTAATGAAATTACAAAGATTTTGCACCGCAAAGGACACAGTGAAAAAAGCAAAGAGGCAACCTACAGAATGGGAAAAAATCTTCGCCAGCTATATATCTGATAAAGGATTAATATCTAGGATATACAAAGAACTCAAAAAGTTAACTAATAAGGAATCAAACAGGCCAATCAAAAAATGGGCTAAGGAGCTAAATAGAGAGTTCTCAAAGGAAGAAATACGAATGGCATATAAGCACCTAAAAAAATGTTCTACGTCACTAGTCATCAGGGAAATGCAGATTAAAACTACATTGAGATTCCATCTCACTCCTGTCAGATTGGCCACCATCATGAAAACAAATGATCATAAATGTTGGCGGGGATGTGGAAAAAAAGGAACCCTTCTGCACTGCTGGTGGGAATGCAATCTGATCCAGCCATTGTGGAAAACAGTGTGGAGGTTCCTAAAGCAGCTAGAGATTGATCTACCATATGACCCAGCTATAGCACTCCTAGGCATATATCCAAAGGACTCATCTCATTTCCTTAGAAGTACATGCTCAACCATGTTTATTGCTGCTCAATTTATAATAGCTGGGAAATGGAACCAGCCTAGATGTCCCTCAACAGATGAGTGGATAATGAAGATGTGGTACATTTATACAATGGAGTTCTACTCAGCGGTAAAGAAAAATGAAGTTATGAAATTTGCAGAAAAATGGATGGACCTGGAAAGTATTATACTAAGTCAGGTAACCCAGGCCCAGAAAGCCAAGCGCCACATGTTCTCCCTCATATGGGGATCCTAGCTACAGATGACTGGGCTTCTGTGTGAGAATGAAAATACTTAGTAGCAGAGGCCAGTAAGTTGAAAAGGAGACATAAAGGGTGGAGAAAGGAAGGGAGGAGGATACTTAATAGGTTGATATTGTATATATGTAATTACAATGATTGTAATGGGGAGGTAATATGATTGAGAATGGAATTTCAAACGGGAAAGTGTGGGGGTGGGGAGGGAGGGAATTACCATGGGATATATTTTATAATCATGGAAAATGTTAATAAAAATTAAAAAAAAAAAAAAAAGACTACACACACACACACAAAGACTATAGACACCTTTAGAAGATGGCTCTGGATGTTTTGTATCAACTAAACCATGCAAAGGCAAAAATACAAGCAAGGTGCTACTTGCTATTCACTTGAGAGGTAGTAGGGAAAAGTAGTCTGGTATGAAATACATGTTGAATGGAAAGGTCACAGGGCTTCCTGGTAGATTGGACTGGGCTATGAGGGAGGAGACACAAGGATGGTTCCTGGATTTTGGTTAAAGCAAATGGTATTACTTACTAAAATGGCAAAGACTGAAGAAGTAACTAGTGATAGGAAAATAAAAAAATTTGGGACTGAAAAAAAAAAAAAAAAAAAAAAAAAAAAAAAAAAAAATGACGACAAGGCCATGGTCAGTAAATTGAACCCACATAGACATGTTCTATAGCTTAAGCAAGATTGTGTATTTATGGGGCTACTTGAAGAAACAATGAAATCTGGGTGCAAGAAATGGTAACGGGAAAATGGAAAGGGAATATAGGGGCTCTATCAGCTAAGTCACCCACTTTAATTGTGCTTCTGATCAGTGCACAATGAATTGGTAAGAACCATCATCTTGATCCTGGGTTTTCTGTTAGGAATAGGAATCTGTTTTATTTCAGCTCTGCCAAGTCATGCGACTACAGGTAAATTTAAGTTTTCTCTTTCATCTCTGTTTAATTTAGAAGTGGTGGAGTATTTAACTAGCATTGCCAATGCCCTGGGTTCTATCCCCAACATTAGCAAGAGTGTGAGGGAAAGGGGCAATCAATAAAGAAAAAAAAAACCAACAAATTTGGTCCCACAAAAGAAAACCAAGTGCCGGGAGTGGTGGTGCACACCTTTAATCCCAGCACTTGGGAGGCAGAGGTAGGAGGATTGCTGTGATTTCAAGGCCACCCTGAGTCAGCTTAGTGAATTCCAGGTCAGTCTGAGCTAGAGTGAGACCCTACCTCAAAAAACAAAAAACAAACAAAAAAACCAACTAAACATAAATACTTTTAAAGATGAAGAAGATATCCCGGATTATGCTACATACAGTTGATTTTGAATGATTTTTAAAATTTTAATACATAAACAATTAAAAACATTTTCAAGTAGTCCAATATAATTTTCTGTAAACTAAAAGTCCTGTGTCAAAGGAAACAAACAAAAAAAAATCCTTGATGTCGAGCATGGTGGCTCAAGCCTTTCACCCCAGCACTTGGGAGGCAGAGGTAGGATTGCCCTGAGTTCGAGGCCACCCTGAGACTACATAGTGAATTTCAGGATAGCCTAGGCTAGAGTGAGAACCTACCTTGAACCCCCACAAATCCTTGAAAAACATACAATTTGATTTAATTACTCATATATTTTATATCTAAAAGAAGATGAAACTTTGGTAAAATTATCTAGATAATTTCTAAGAAAAGGTTACTTGTGTCCACATGCTCTGAGCAATAGAACAGTCAGTCTGTTCTGCAAGGTATATGAGTTTGCTTGTTTGTTTGATTGATTGACTGATTGCTACTTAGAGATAGTCATAGTGCCCTAAATCCTCAGGATAATGTGTCATAAGTATGTGAGGCAACTATGATATCTGAAAACAGCTTTTTTAAAAAAATTAAATGGCATTTGGTGGATTCTCTGTTCTAAGCAATGGCATCAGACAGGAGCATCATCTGGGAAATGATTTTAGCACTGTTCCCTGTCCTTTTCACTTTGCCAGTTGAGACTTGGTCTCACTCCACCAGCTTGGTGCTGTGTTTTGGAAGCCAGAATTTGCAGTCATTTAGAGTCATTGCCATACACCACTCTGGGAAGTCAACTGTGTAGCTGTCAGTCTTTAGTAAAACTGTCTTACTAGCACTGCTGCTGTGAATCAATAAGCAGGTCTGTAATCACTCAGCCCCTGGGCACACGTCTCTGTGATGGGGCCTATGCTGTCCTCAAAGTAAGTGTCAGATCCATGAAAAACTTGGAACAAATGACAGCCAATCCATTAAAATATTACTTTTGTTTTAAAGTCTAAGACCACCACTGGTGTTGGAAGGATCAGAATTTCTTTTTGATGTCACTGGAATGTTCTAGTCTAAAGTAGTTTCCACTGAAGGGACTGGTCCTCTGTGTGACTGAAGCGTTTGAGCAAATTAACAAGTAGCAAGGTGGAGAGCTGGAAGCTAGAGCCAGCTCATTCAGAAAAGTAAAGTTCTTGTTACTGCCATCAGCAAGGTAAAGATAAAGACTGTTTGGAAAAAACCACCAATGCCAAGGTTCCCTTGCATGAAATATAGCACAAGTTCAGGCTTCTAAACTCTACGTCCCTCTGACCTTTGGCTCTTTTATGTCTCTATTTTTTTGGTCTGACAGACCGCATGCCAATGTGCAACCCAGAATCCCTCACCCTTGTGATTTATAGGTTACAGCTGTGTCACTGTCTCGGACATGACAGCTGCTTTTCAGATGTCTCCAAACTAGAGGGATAGTGTTAATGTGAACTTGAGTGGCTGCAGAAGAGAAGAAGAAAAGTTGATGAAAAAATCATCTGAATTCAGTCCCAAAGCTGTCCATTGATCTTTGCCTTTGGGGCCAAACAAAATGTTTGGTTTATTTCATAAGCTAATTAGGTGTGTGAAAGGCTACTTGGCATTTGCTATTGACTGAACCCAACAAAAGTGATCACCCAGGCTGGGTAATCAATAGGGTATCGATTACAAGGGTGTGATTGGATTAGCCATTTGATCAATGCTGTGTGCTAATATATTAACAAGCAAATTACCAAGCAGCACTTCAGAGCAGAATGCTGACTCTGATTGCATTACAAACTAGTGAGATCTAATGACCCAGTAAGTGCAAGGGGTAAGTTATACAAATCAACACCTGAAAGTATTTTTTTTTTCATGAAGATTTCTTCCCAGCTGCAGAAAATGTTCTCCTAAGTGACATTCAAATCTAATTACAATTAGCATGCACTTGCACTGGGACACCTTATTTTCAACTACATTTCATTCATGAGGAAGAGGACTTGGGAACTCTAGATAAGAGAGAGAGGGAGAACTTTTAAGAAAACCCAGGTAATAAAAAAAGAAAAATAAAAAAGGCAGATAGACTTCCAGAACTTATTTCTTTTTCAAAAATGTATTTATTTATTTGGAGAAGAGATAGAGGAAGAAAGAGATATAGGCACACCACGGCCTCCTGCCAATGCAAACAAACTCAAGATGCATCTTGTTTTATGAGGAATCAAACCCAGGACATCAGGCTTTCCAAGTAAGTGAATGTATAGAGCTCTTCCATGATAGACTCTAATGCCACTTGCTCTGTTTCTTAAAACAATAGATACCTTCCAAGCTCACATTTTAAAAAATTCTATTTTTATTTGAGACAGAGAGAGAGGGAGAGAAAGGGCACACCAGGACCTCTAACCACTGCAAACAAACTCCAGACGCATGTGCCGCCATGTGCATCTGGCTTACGTGGGAACTGGAGGATTGAACCTGGGTCCTTAGGTTTTGCAGGCAAGCACCTTAACTGCTAAGCCATCTCTCCAGCCTTCAAGCTCACATTTTTAAGGTAACCTGTTGTCCAACTATTTTAATTGAAGAACACCAAACTAGTGAAGTGTATCTCTTTGTGAATATGTGTATGCGTGGAGGCATGCATGCGTGTGTACATATGGTGTGAAAACTTAAAGTTATTAACAAAAAAAAATCCCCTGTGCCCCTTTGAGAGATAAGAAAACTGCAAGCACAGAATGTGGAATGAAGAAGCTGTCTTCCACCTTTTCACTATTTCTAGTATTTGATGATTCTGCACATGACTTTCCAAAGGCAAAAACAAAACAACAAAACAAGGCTTTTCTACCCTGCTTTCCCCACAATTGGATGAGTTTTTGTTCAATTGATTGTGCTCTTTCTGATTCTCCAAGTGGAGACCAACAAGCCCTTGCTCTTGCTCACTTTCTGTCTTAATCCCTTTGCTTTTAAGAAACCCTTTTTCTTCTCTCCTTGCCTTGGGGAAGCTGAACCGATTAGTCTGAATTCTCCAGTGTTATTTGTAGACTGGAAAGGTCTCCCCAGGCCTGGAGGCAGCGTGTCAGCCAGAGCAGCAATGAGGCCAGGCAGGGCTGGCTCCCGCAGCGTGGAACCTCTGCTCTGGCTGACAGGCTGGCCTCACCCCGCCCAGCCAGCCCGCAGCTGACAAAACAGCCTGCAAGGCCTGCCCAGAGCTGGAGGGTGGAGGGGTGAGGCTGTCAATCAGCATCACAGAAGGGCAGGCAGGAAACATAATATCTGAGGGAGCTTTGTCAGTACAGAGACTCTTAGGCAAACTAGGGCTGACGCTAAAACACCAGGCTTGTGTGTTTTGTTTGGGTAGTAAGGACCACAGGCAGATTTCTCCCCTTGACATCAATTGGTAGGTTTCCATTTTGTACCTAAGTAGCTAATAATTCATTGCCACCAAGAATACCTAGTGACATTTTTGTGAGAATTATTTTTTCTGTTTGACTTAAAATTGATGTCACAGATAACCCTCTTAGACCCATTCCTTGTGGTAATGCTGTGTGTGCAAAGCCCTGTTCTTAAATGTTTGTGCCCATGTGCATATATACCCATCAAAGCACAATGTACAGGAAATGAGGAATAGATAGTTAAATACAGAAAGAGGTTGGGCTGGGGAGATGGCTGAGCAGTTGAAACATTTGTCTGTGAAGCTTCAGGAACCCAGGTTCGATTCTCCAGATGCACAGGGTGGTGCATGCATCTGAAGTTCGTTTGCAGCAGCTGAAGGCCCTGGTATGTACATTCTTTCTATCTAACACCCTCCCTCTCTCTGTCTCTCTTTAAAATAAAATAAAATAAAGAAGTTAATCCTTTTTAAATGTATCAGTTCCGAAATCTATGAGGTTATCCCATTTAGTATTTATAGATTCTTACCCACACTTGAACACAAGGTACAACTTCATAGATAAATGACAGTTGGGATTGGAAGTAATATAAAGTTTGGTCAAATATGGTACAATGATATGATAATCTGTGTTGCAATACAAAGTTAATTCTTTTACTGACTAATGATTATATTCATGGTGAGGAGCAACAAGTTTGAACTGTCAGTAAAATCTCTTACCCACTTTCTCTCATAGGAGTGAGTGGTCACCTGAAGAATGCATGAATGATAATGTGGCTCACAAGAAAACAAATGTTACTAATAAAACTGTTCTACAAAACACTACCCAGGGTCTCCATACCCACTGGGATAACTAGTATTTAAATAATGGGAGTAATTTGTAGGAGAGGATGTGTCCAACAGCAGACCACTGCTGGTGGGAAAGCACAGATGCAGCTACTGTGGAGAACAATGTAGTGGTCTTTAGAACATTAATAACAGAATTATCCTGTGGGAGAGATGGCTTAGCCATCAAAGGCACGTGCTTGCAAAGCCTTCTGACCTGGATTCAATTCCCCAGTACCCACATAAAGCCAGATGCACAAAGTGGCACATGCATTTGGAGTTCATTTACAATGGCAAGAGGCCCTGGTGCTCCCATTTTCTCTCTCTCTAATTCTCTCTCCTTGCAAATAAAAATAAGGGAATTAAAAACAAACAAAATGATCATATGATCCAACCATTCCACCTTTGAACATATACTGAAAAGAGTTGAGAACATGGGCACACTCAGCATTTACACACCCATGTTCACAGCAGGATTATTTACAGTCACTGAAAGTGGAAGCAACACAGCGTCACTGACCAATGAATGAATGAAACATGTCCCTATATACTATTAGAATACCACTTAGCCTTGCCTTAAAAGAAAGTAATTCTCATACATACCACAACATAGATGAACCTTGAGTACATCATGTTGAATGACATAAGGAATGAATCTTTAGCACAAAGCACAAAGGAAAAAGGACAAATATTTGCTGATTCTACTTGGGAGATACCCCGGAATAGGCAAATTCATGGAGACAGAATTAGAAGGATGATTATCAGGCACTTGAGGGACAGGGAAATAACCAGTTATTGTTTAGTTGCTACAGAATTTTAGTTTGGGAAGAGGAAAATAGTTTTAGAGCTATATAATGGTATTAGTGGGATAGTAATATGAATTTACTTAATGAATGGTAAACATAAAAGGGCTAAAATAATAAATTTTGTGTTATGTATATCTTATTGCAATTTACAAAGACATTTGCACATACCTTACAGAAATATCTATGGCCTTTGTAGTATCTCCTACCTGCTTTTATAAAAAGAATTGTCTATTTGAGAGAGAGAGAGTGTGTGTGTGAGTATGGGAAAACCAGGAGAGAGAGAAAGAGAATGGTCACTCCAGGGCCTCTAGCCACTGCAAATGAACTCCAGATACATGTGCCACCTTGTGCATCTGGCTTACAATGGGTCCCGAGAAATTAAATCTGCAACCTATAAGCCATCTCTCAAGCCCTCCTACTTGCTTTTTAATGAGAGGAAGGAAGTAGTCACTGGCCATGAGATTGCTTCATTTGTCTTACTTCTTCTGGGGGCTTACGCTAACGGAAAATATTTTTCATTCCTGAGGTGCCTCGACTGCTGAAGGGTGAGGTTTGAATGGAAGGCTGTATCAGACCTTGAACTATTAATGCTTCCTTAGCCATCTTTCCAGAGTAAGGTTTATAAGTCCACTGCAAGAGAGCCACGGCATTCTTGTACTTTTATCTTTCATTCAGAAAGTATTAAGTGAATGATTATGTGTTAAGATGGCACTTCACCCAAGACCAAATCCTGCACTCAACAGGATGTGTGGGCATTCCAGGCCTTGTCCAGTGACTCCATAACATACTGCCTTAGAAGAGTAATGTCTATCTCAAGCTTAACACACCAAAGTCATTGCATGCATTGATTTGTTCAGAGTTTGTGTGTATGTATGATTCTTTTCACATTTAACCAGTTTTCAATGGATGTTGTATGTACGATTCTTATATCACTATACCTTCCCATTGTGACTTCTTTAGCTTGCCATTGATAAGATTTAACTTTCCCTTCCAGGATCTTTCTGTGGTCTTTATCCAGCTTTAGTCTGGAGATAACCACCTTGCTGGGATGAATGCCCCCATGGAGAGCTATGCTATTTGACTTGTCCCACTGTAGCCATCCAATGTAGATGATACATTTCTTCCTTTAAACCTGGAACCCTTTTCTAGTCTGATGACCTTTATAGTGTCCTCACACAACATGAAACTTTCAGATGGGCACAGATAGAACACTGTGCTTCTGTCTGAGAAATTTGGAAAGAGGTGACGATAAACCCTCCCTTTCATGTAAGAAGAACTAAAATGCCCTCTGTGGTTATAGCTTCAATAGAAATCACAAAGGGATTGATCTTTGGTTTTCTTCTTAGTATTTTTTATTGAGATTTTCAATACATGAACACAGAGTTAACTTGATTACAACCCCCTCCCACTACCAGCATTAGTCCCCCCCCCAAATTCAGTGAAGGGCTTCTCTTTTCATGGCCTCTTCTAATCCATTGTAAATCTGTAAGAATGAAATAGAAAGACAACCAAACAAACAGAAGCGTGGATTTGTTCTCTCTGCTTGAGACGAGATGGACATCTTTTTCTCTTGGCATTAGTGTTCCTGATTCTCAGGTTCTGGACTCAAATTGGGATTTATGGCATTGGTCTTCCTGTTCTCAATCCTTTGGATTAAATTGCATCACCTGCTTTCCTGGATCTCCAGTACACAGATGGCAGGTTGTGTAGCCTGATAGACCCTTATCACATGTGTCAATTCGTATAATAATATGGATATATTATAGAAAAATATAATACACAATTAATGGAGTAAATATTTAAATTTATATGATAAATCTCTCTGTTTCTCTCTTTTTGAAACCAAGTCTCACTATGTAGCCCAGGCTAGACTCAAACTCTCCATCCTCCTTCCAAATGAGCTAAATGCTGGGATTGGAGGCATGTTTCCCCATTCCATATACACTCTCTCTCACACACACATACACTAATGTTAATATGTTTAGATTGCGTTGGTTTGTATCTCTGGAAATCTATGACTCAAACAAGATTACAAAGCAATTCTAAGCCTAAGAAATGGATTGTTATTCTTTTGTTTTGAATACTTAAAATGCAATTTGCATATGTCTAAAATTAGCTTTTCTCGTTCATAATTTTTCTGAAAGTCATCATTCATGGTATCTTTATGGATAGCTATGGTTTCCTTCACTTTTCACTAATGAATAATATTCCATCATTGCATAAGTAATAATAGTGACAATGTGTTCATCCATCTTCTAGGCTTTGTTTGTTTGTCCTGGGGACTGAACCCAAAGCCTTGTGTATACTTTGTAAAGTACTCTATCAGTGTGCTATTACCCCAGTCCCCAGATCCCTCCCTTCATATGAGTGTCAGCTATTATTTTTAAATTTTATTTTTATTTATTTATTTGAGAGAGATAGAGAGAAAGAGGCAGATAAAGAATGGGTGTGCCAAGTCCTCTAGCCACTGCAAATGAACTCCAGATGCATGTGCCACATTGTGCACCTGGTTTGTGTGGGTTCTGGGGAATCAAACCTTGGGCCTTTGGCTTTGCAGGCAAGTGCCTTAACCACTAACCCATCTCTCTAGCCCTCAACCACTTTTTGACAAAGTAATAACAAGTGGAAACCAACACCTTATCCTATTACCACTTCTGCTTTTCTAGTTTTTAATTTCCATTTAATTTTATTTGCATATAGTTAAACCTTCCTTTACACACAGCAGTACCTTTTCTAGCCTAGTTCCTGAAAATTTAGCTCATACATTAACTTCCCAGTTGTTTCCAGTTTCAAGTCCAACTGAGTGCAATTCCTACTCTCTGCCCCAGCTCCCCATTATGTCAAAGCTTGTCAACTGAATATTTTCAGTTTATTTGGGAATTAATTAATTCCAGACATTGAGCACTACTTCAGTACTCATGTTGAGATAATTAATTCCTGGGGAAAGAAATAATTTAGAAATACGCAAGTATATTTAATGCAATCTGTAAATATTTTAGTCAAGGGTTTAAAGCATTAGTGTTTCAATTAGATTTTCCGTTCATTTAATCAAGATGTATTTATTAAGTGCCACTCTGGGCTGGGCACTGTGTTAACTACTTAGGAACAGAGATGAACAAAGCGAGTGTGACCTGAAAGATGGAAATAACTAAATGAAATTAAGTCCACAAAGACAGAAACTACAATATGCTGAAGAAGTGAAATGAGGACAAACCAGGTGCTCAGGAATGGGGACCAAGTAATTCCCCAAGAGAAAAGACACTGAGATAATCACCACAGAATTGAGGGACAATCATTCAGATTGTATGTATGTATATATTCATACAAAAGTTTTTTGTGTGAAGATTGAAGGCACACAATAGTTTGAAGTAGCATTTTTGTTGTGGTTTGAATATGAAATGTCCCCCATAGGCAAATGGTCCCTAACTGGCAGTGCTGTGTGGGGAGGTGGTAGAACCTTTAGGAGTTGGTTCCCCAATGGAGGATATGGGCCAGTGGGTATGGGTCTTGATGTTTTATAGCCTAGCCCCACTTCTGGTCCCTCCTCCCTGCTTTCCATGCCCCCAAGGTGTGAGGAGGCACGTCCCAGATGTATGCTGTTGCCACAGTGAGAGAGCCAGTTGCCACCACGCCTTCCCCAACGTTATGGACTGTATCTCTGCCCACTGTGGCCAAATTAAGTCCTTCTTCCATTAAATTAGCTCATCTATGGAATTTTGAAATAAGAATAAGAAAAGTAACTAGTGTATGTATAAATAAATCTTTATTTTTTTTTGAGATGCTAGGAAGTGAACATAATGGCTCACACATATCAGACAAGTGCTGTAGCAACTGAGCTATATCCCCAGATTCTCAAGGTTGATAATTTTTATGACAGAGAGAGAGAGAGAGAGCGAGAGAGAGAGAGAGAGAGGGAGGGAGAGAGAGAGGGAGGGAGGGAGATGCCAGGGCCTCCAGCCACTGCAAACAAACTCTAGATGCATGGGCCACCTTGTGCATCTGGCTTATGTGGGTACTGAGAAATCAAACCTGTGTCCTTAAGCTTCACAGGCAAGCACCTTAACCACTAAGCAATCACTCCAGCCCCTTAATGTTGATTTTTTAAAAATTAAATTACACTCAATAATTTCATCTAGAATTTTATAAGTATTTGTCATATAACTCTAAGTTTCAAATTCAAATCTCCCATAGGTTATTTTCATTTTTCTTGTGAAGGAAAAAGAACACTCATAAGTTTGTTGGGCATATTTATATTCAAACTCATTCATGTACAGCCAACATATGTTTAATGATGTTAAATTGTTAATTGCTCATTATTAATTATGTAAGCACTTTATTGATAAAACTCAATTGTTTAAAAACCCAATGCTTCATAATGTAGTAGTATTTTGATTTAAGTGTTATAATAAAGAAAAAAATTAGTTTCACAATCTTTTTGTTATATACAAAAACAACTAAGATACTGAATGTTCATCTGTCTGTAGTCACTTTAATTACCCAAATTTGGGAAGAATCATGATGTCTTTCCTTCCAGTTAAATATTGTGTTTTCCCATTGCATCTCACTCCTGCACCCATAATTTGTCTTAAACCTATCTCTACAGAGCCACACAGAATCTAGAGATGACTTTTCATTTTGAAAGCATTCTAGAGCTTGGTCTAAGTCCACGGTTACTTGAATAAGATAAATGTGAACTTATTCAACTTGAGTTTTTGGAATAGGGAAAAGTCTTAAAAGATTTTTTTAACATGGCAGCATAAGCTCAAGTAGGATTTTGTAGTTCAAAAATAAAGGAGGTGGGCTTGAGAGATGGATCAGTGGTTAAGGCACTTGCTTGCAAAGCCTAAGGACCTAGGCTTGATTCCCTAGGATCCACATATGCCAGATGCACAAGGTGGCACATACATCTGGAGTTTGCTTGCAGTGGCTGAGTCCGTGGAGTGGAGCACCCATTCTCTCTCTTTCTCTCTCTCTGCCTCTTCCTCATTCTCTCTCTCTAAATAATAAGGGAAAACATTTAACAAGAGAAACATAAAGCTTATTTTAAATAATCAGAAAGTGAATATTGGTTGTTTAATTACTTTCAAATAAATAACTTCTAATGCTCTTCACATTAATAAATTGTTGGCAATCATAATTTCTTAGTGTAAACTTTTGTGAGACCTCTCATATTAGGAAGATAGAGATAACAGCCATTAAAATGTTAAAATGTGAAACAACATAAGTTGTACCTTAATTTAATTGATTAGAATTAAGTAGGAAGAGATATATACTTCTCTTACACATTACATAAAGTATTGAGATTCTTTCATAATGTGCCAGGAAGAAACATATGTAGTTAATATATGATAATATGTATATTACATATAATGTCATTTAGTAGTAGAGTTGTAGAATTTTGTATTTTCAATCTTATACATATTACTACTTTAGTATTTTTATGCATTAGGAGAGCTTAATGATTTTTTACACATGCACTTGTGTTTGCATTTAGTAATAATAGTGCAAAATGTGCCTTTAGATGTGCTTTCAACCAATCTGAAAACAGACTTTTTAACAAAATTAGAGTTACCTGGCATCTGCCCTGCTTGCAATCTGTGAGCCATTATGCACTCTGGCCATGACATTCCAAACCAGCAACAGCCAAGTACATGCAGCAAGAACCAGGCCCAGCATAAGCATCAATGTTTCAGTTGCATCTGTGAGTGTCGCTGTCCTCCTTGAATGGATTCTGCTCTCACATCCAACAAACTATTAGTGAAATCTGGATTGTGGTGGTTGTATCTTGGCAGAAAGAATGTAAAACTTCACCAGGAAATCTTGTAAGTATAGCATATATTAACTGTTGGAAACAAAAAATCCAAGTGAGATATATGAACATTGAGAACCAACAGTAGATAAAATCCATTAATATAAGAAAGACATTTTTGCTTAAATGCATCCATGGATCTAACTAAATTTATATTTCACTAGTTCAACTTATTGTATACTCTGACAAAATGAAAGAGTAGTATACCAGCCAGCTATATTCCTCTTTGACTTAACTTTCATTTATCTCTCCTTCTAGGATATAAAATATATACATTTTGAACATTTTCATAATGCCATCAATAAAGCACCAGGTTTCTCTTCACTTCTGGGCATGAATACTCTATGACTCATTTCAGGATATGAATTATCTGGACCACAACTCTTCCCTCCTTATCACCCAGGATGCTGTTGCTTTTTGTATGTGCAATCTCTATGCTGAATTAATTGCTCTGTTTCTTTCCCTAGAAGAGGCTACATATTTCATACATATGTGGCAGTGGTAGGTACATATGTCTGCTGTAGGTACAACTCACATTCATTGCAAGTAATTACATAGAAAGGGTTATGGTGAGCAAAGTGAGTTGATAAAAATGATAATGCAAGACTATATTTATTCATTTGCAATGATTTCCACATCAGTGTCACCCTGTTTATAAATCTAAACATTAGTTCTGTTGCTGTCAGCACTTCAGACTCTACCTGGGATCTGTCAGGCAGGCTGTGCTTCCTGCCTCTTGGAAGCATCATGCAAAATAAAAATTTGGCGTCTGGAATGCAGCTGACAGGTTGGCTGATGATGCTCCAGGCAGAAAGGAATGTGCTTTTCCTCCTCGGCAGTCTGAGCTCTTCTCTAGCTAGGAAAGCAGATGGAGTAAAGAATGGACACAGGAGGATGTAGGGAGTGTGGAGGGGAAGAGACATCATTTCAGACGCACACTTTGAACTTCCACAAAATTTCTCTTCTCACTCATAAAAATATTAAAATTTCCTGCTGGTCACTATTAGATCTGATATTTTTATTCCTGAATGAAAAAGATTATTGCAAGTTTTGCTTACTTTGTGTATATAAATGAAGGATATTCTATTAAATAAACTATATATCATTACCAAATAACACATTTTATTCATTTTATAAGTTATTTCCCCTCCCAAAATTCTTTTTAATAACAGTTTTTCTTCACAATTTATGGTGATGGAATTTGCCAACCTGTTTTTCTCAAACATGTTAGTCACATTTTACCCATCCCTAGTGTTTAAAATAGTAAACCCAGCAGATTCTTTTCTCCTTGAGGCTTTCACTACCCTTTGTTCACACATTTCTTTTCTATTGAATGTTTGCATTTATCAAATCATGTTTCTATTACAATATGATGTTTACCTTATACTAACCAAAGCTAAAGCTTTGAAAAGCTAAGACCTCAAAATTTAAAACAAAACAAAACAAAACAAAAAAACAACTAGGAATTAGGCTGCAAACTGCCTTTATGCTGGAGACAGACTTTGTAACACAGAAATCCACTGTACTATAGGTCTACTGGATTTCTGTATTTGTTAGAGATCTAACAAGTCAGGAAGTGGATTGCATACAAAATAGCTAGAAACTCAATATACTGAAATTTGAAGATCTTTGCCCATGAGCTTCAGCAAACCTGTGAATCAAAGTGTTTGCAGAGAAACTATTTCATCTGTATATATAAAACTGACTTTTGAATCATTCTTTCTTCCATTTCTCCATCTCCTCATTTCTTAAATACAAATTAATCTATTTGTTTATACTGGACAACAGGTCAAATAAAGCACCAAATAAGAGTCTGAACAGCTGAGGAGAGTTCAAAATTATCCTGCTATAGAGGATGCAAAAAGAGGGTAATAATAAATGACTTTTCTGTGATATGTAAAATATATTCTCTTTAGTACTTTAGTTACTACTTGAAGCATAAAATAATCTAAAATGATTCATACTATTTTTATTTAGTAAAGTTGTTTTAAACTGGTATTAGAGTGTCAGAGAGATAGCTTAGTGGTTAAGGCACCTGATTTTGAAGCCTAAAGACCCAGGTCTGGTTCCCCAGTACCCACATAAGCCAACTGCACAAGATGGTGCATGCATCTGGAGTTCTTTTGTAGTGGTTAGTAGCCCTGGTGTGTCCATTCTCTATCTCTTTCTCTCAAATAAATAAATTAATAAATAATATTTTTTAAAAAATGGTATTTGAGGCTGGAGAGATAGCTTAGTGGTTAAAGGCACTTTATTGTAAAGTCTGACAGCCTGGGTTCAATTCCTCAGTACTCACACAATGTGGCTCATGTGTCTGGAGTTCATTGGTAGTGGCAAGAGGGACTGCAGCACTCATTCTCTCTCTCTCATTCTTATCTCTCTTTCCTTGAAAATAAATAAATAAAAATATTAAAACTATTATTTACCTATGATACCTTGATCCCATTATTAAGAATCTTGTAGCAGTTACTTTCACAATGCCAGGACAAAACACCTAATGAGAAGCAGCTTATGGAAGAAAAGGGTTCATTTCTAGTTTGAAGTTTTGAGGGTAAGTTTCGTCATGGTGGGGAAATCATGGTAGGAGCACACAGACAGCCATCATATTCTCATAGCAGCAGGAAGGAAGTAAAAAGAGCTCACTAACAATGGAAAGCAGGCTGGACTATAAAATCCCAGTGTCTGCTACCAATGACACACTCCTCAACTAAGACTCTACCTCCCAAGGATCCACCATCTAGGAATCAAGTATGAGGGTTAATCATGAACATATGAGATTGTAAAGAACATTTTCAGACTCAAACCATCATAATGTTTAATAAAATTTTACTAAATCTTAAAAATACCTCCCTCATTTAAGAAAGACAGTTTCATTTTAAAGTGAAGTTAAATACACATTTCTGAATGTATTCTTCTTTGATTGTTTATCTCTTTGTTTAGAAACACACTCTTGCAGGGCTGGAATGATGGCTCATCAGTTAAATGTGTTTGCTTACAAAGCCTGACAGCCCAGGTTTGATTTCTAGGTACCCACATAAAGCCAGATGCATAACATGGAGTGTGCATCTGGAGTTTGTTTGCAGCAGCAGAGTCCTTGGCGCACCCTCTCTCTCCCCCTTTCTTCTCTCTCTCTCTCTCTCTCTCTCAAAATAAACAGGGTGTTTCTATGCAGCCCAGGTTGACCTTCAACTTGAACTTACTATGTAGCAAAGGCTATACTTGAACTTTTAGCAATCCTTCTGCATTGGTCTTGGATTAAAGCTGTGTACCGCCATGCCTGGTTTCTGACTGTATCTTAACCTGTTATTCTGGGTGATGTTCTAAGCTTCCAGAATCTAGAACTAAGATAAGGCTTTGATGCAGTCATGACCTGTATACTGAGAGGGGTTCATTGTCTATGGGTGGGCACAGGCTACTCACACCCCCAATTTATCATGCCACTAGGGTTCTTATGTTAGCATGCTGGGCAGACACTTTTGCATCCATTTTTTTTCCTTTTATGAATGGCCAAAATCAGGGATATATTTGTTACTGTATCTAACAAATAAACATACATTGACAAAAATCCATAAACATATCTTTCTTTGGAATTATGTGGAATTTGGTATCACTGAAAATAAATAAGACACAAATCCTGAATGCATTGATAAAAATACTTAGTTATTAAAAATGAGTAGCAGGGACTAATACAATACTGATATTTTGTAAATAATGTGTTGAAGAAGCAGAGGGGTAATTATTTAGCCACCAAGAACTTAAAAAAATTTAGGAAACACTGTGTGATAAATCCATATTTTATCCCCCAAAGAGTTAATAAGATATCTATTTCATGGGCTGGAGAGATGGCTTAGCGGTTAAGCGCTTGCCTGTGAAGCCTAAGGACCCCGGTTCGAGGCTCGCTTCCCCAGGTCCCACGTTAGCCAGATGCACAAGGGGGTCCACGCGTCTGGAGTTCGTTTGCAGAGTCTGGAAGCCCTGGTGCGCCCATTCTCTCTCTCTCCCTCTATCTGTCTTTCTCTCTGTGTCTGTCACTCTCAAATAAATAAATAAAAATTTAAAAAAAGATATCTATTTCATGCAAAAGGTGTAATATAAATTCTAAGGAATACAGTAATATAGGGAATAATATAAAATATAATAATAGCTGGATTATCATTCCATTTGTATAATATTAGCTTAAAGTGGAATTAAATGCTAGGACATAGATCCAGGTAAAGTAAATGGAGAGATAACTGTTAGCCACTGAGATACTTATGCATATCCATGTTCATTGCATCTCTTTTCACAGCAATCAGTAGTTACAAAATCAGTGTCCATCCATACATGGGCAGATAAAGAAAATGTGGTATATACATGTAGTAGATTTTATCTATTCAGGAAGATGGGTATTATGTCATCTGCAGAAAAGTGGGAAGAACTAGAATTCATCTGAGGTGAAATAAACCAGACCCAGAAAGGCAAATATCATATTTTCTTTCATATGTAGAATTTAGATTCTACATATGACATGAAAGCAGAAAAGGAACCATCTTGGGTGAGAAAGGAGATGAGTAGATGGAAAGAGAGGGAACACGAGAAAGTATTGGACAGTGTAAATGTGAGCAAAGTACATGACATACATGTGATAAACTACTGATTTGTACCATGGTTGTACAATTTTTTAACAAGAGAATTGTTACTCTCTGCTTTAGCTAATGAATGCCTCTCAAAGAATATTAATACGTCATTTTAACAAAAGCTACTTCTTGCTTGCTGCCACCATGAAGTGCCTTTCAGATACCGGACATTTTACTTCTCTCACTTCTAATGTATTCAGTAATCTAGCAAGAAAAACACTTTTAGTCCCATCTTGTGAGGAGGTGGAGTCTCAACAAGGTAAGAAGGTATTTATTTTTCTCAAGACTGCATGACAAATATTCTGCAGATCCAGTATTTCATTGTCTGTATGTCCACTATCTCATGCTACAACAGAAGAAATTCTTCTAGATTCTTACTGTTTCTCTTTGCTGACAAGGCCCCTTTGCCTAGTTCTCAGAGGCTCATTAGGCTTTTTTCAACATCTCGAATCCATATTCTAGAAAGGGACATGTAAAAACTAGCTTAGTACTCTGAGATTTAGTTCCTCAGGACTTTCAGTGTTCGTCTGGGAGTAGCACAGTTCTGAACTTCTTTTCTCTAAAACTCAGTGCACACATGATAAAACCCTTTTGTTCCTAGCGTCTAGGTTTTCAATTAGGTGGTCTAGCAGTATGATCCGTCTAGAATTATGGTCCCGTTATGAAACCTGAAAACCTTCACCTAACTCCAGCCAGGAGTCTGAGGCAGCTGTCACCTATGCAGACATCTTAAGAGTTGCCAGCCCTGACCTCTTTGTGCTTCAGAGTTCCTAAAGGGATTAGCACTCTCAGAGAATAGGACTCCTGCTCAACTCTTCCTCACCTCACCACACAAACCTGTAACAAGGAGCTACTTCTGAACCTCTGAATCTGATCTGTCAGGAACTGCTTCCTCTGTGTGCCCTCTTCCTCTCTTTGTTTTCTGAACCTGCTCCTAGTTAGGGCTCAACAGATGTCTAGGTTTATTTCTCATTCTCCTTCCCAGGCTAAGAAATTTGGAGACATCATCATTGTGTCACCACAGGCTAACTTAGAGCTGGTCACATCACACATGCTCCACATACTTTTCCACTGGTAAAACTCTACTCACGAGAATGTCCAAGATCCATAAAAAGAATCAAGCAATAAGTACTTAGATGCCATCAGTCTCCACTTCCACCTTTTTTGATATAGTAATCTCCCTTCTTTTTTAAAAAAAAATTTTTTTGGTTTATTTTTACTTATTTATTTGAGAGCAACAGACAGAGAAAGAGGCAGAGAGAGAGAGAGAGAGAGAGAGAGAGAGAGAGAGAGAGAGAGAGAGAGAGAGAGAATGGGTGCGCCAGGGCCTCCAGCCACTGCAGACGAATTCCAGACGCGTGCGCCCCCTTGTGAATCTGGCTAATGTGGGTCCTGGGGAATCGAGCCTCAAACCGGGGTCCTTAGGCTTCACAGGCAAGCGCTTAACCGCTAAACCATCTCTCCATCTCCCTTCTTGATGCTAATGTTCGAATACAGTAGCTCACTTATAACTCTTTTTGACAACCTTGAGAATTTTCATTGTGGTACATATGTAGTAATTCTAAATCCATTCTGGGAGAATTATTTCAAAGCACAGTTATTGCAAAGGCTTGGGATACATCATTGTGTTTTGCATAGGAAGAAATTCAGACATAGGGAAGTGTCAGGTGCTGTGTGTGACAAGCCTCAGATAATGAAAATTCAGGATTATGCACAGATCATGTTTCCACTGAGGTCAAATTTGAGATATGTTGACAGTTAAGATAATTTTATGAGTCCTTTGGATTTTTCTTAGAAACTTTGAAGATTTTTTTGTTTGTTTTTTTGAGGTAGGGTCTCACTCTAGCCCAGGCACTGCAAAAAAAAAAAAAAAAAAAAAAAATCCGGAAGCATTTGCCACCTTGTGCATCTGGCTTAAGTGCGCAATGGGTAATCAAGCCAGGGTCCTTAAGCTTTTTAGGTAAGTGCTTTAACCACTGAGAAATCTCTCCAGCCTGAAAAGTTGAAGATTATTTAAGTAGATATACTCTAGGTAGATCTATATCACATTATTCAATACTCAGAGTGTGGGCTAATTATTTGCATTGCACAGAACAGCACTCTTTTCAGAATGGAGAAGATCTTTGGGTATGGACCCAGAAATATTAGGAGTGTCTCATGTCAAATTGAGCTCATTATGGAAGTTTTTTTCTCATAGCCTCAAAGACAGAAATTTGTTGTCCTTTGTTATACTACCGGAAAATCTACTGTGCTGTTCTGCTGACATCATTTCGAAAGAATATCTGGATTTTTTATGGAAATAAAGAGTTTATCTGTGATGAGTTGAATTTTGTTCCTAGAGATTAACTTTCCATACACTGAATGCTTTTGAAAATAAAAATCCCTGGCCATGTTACTGAGCAAAAAGGTAAAGGAGAAAGACATCAAGCCATCATCCTACCACACTCAGGCTGATGCTAACTGCCTCTTCAGTCACTTCTTCAACAAGGTTGTACAAGTCTAGACTGTGTCAGACATGGTGCTGGGCACTGAAGGTTCTAGAAATACTAACTGAGCAGAGAGCAAAGCACCATTTCTACTTCTAAAAGTTTTAAGCATCTTGGGAATGAGGACCAGAAGGAATTGGTCACCACTAACTAGGAATTTTCCTTTTTGGCCCATTCTCCCTTTCTGGGTTGAGCAAGCATAATGGCTTCAAAAACAGTTCAAGGAACACAGTTCTTTCTTTTGCTTAGCTCTGATTTTTTTTCTTAAATGAACTGATAACTCTCAGTTGTAATCTGCAGCTTTCTGGCCCTGGTGAGGTGAAATTAATGGTCACCCTAACAGGAAAACTTGGGAGTAGTAAATACTTTTATTCTGCTTGCACTCCATGTGAGACCTCTGGGCCTGTTGTGAACTCATGTAGAAAGCAAAGAGACATTTCATTGTTGAATGAACTTGGGAGAGATGAATTAGCATCTACATCTTAGACATTTGAATTATTCCATAGTCCTCTTTAAACTTGGAAGGAAAATGCCCTTTATGCCATCCAAATACATATTCAACCTTTTAATATTTAATTTAGTTCTGAAGTCAGTCTTCTATTTTTATTTACTTATTTGGTAGTTTTGTGGAAATTTCTCCATTTTTATAACCACCTTAAATCCTTCTTCAGATTAGGATCAACATCTGAGGCTAGAATTTAAACCCCAGAAAAGGTAGTGAGTAAAGAATTTTTAATGTATGAAACTGAACAAGTTGACTTATCCAAACATCTCTAGGGCATTAATGGGGGATATCTATAATTCTCTGAATTGTATTCCTTTCACAGTGATATTTTGTAATTCCATTCTATTACCCTTGCTTAACATTAATGAGATAAAAAGATCACATTATGGCGATTGATGTTCTTCAAATTGAATGCACGTTTCCATGTACAAAGCTGTCTGCTAATTTAAAAAACATAGCATGTAACATAGAATCATGACCATGGTCATCACTCAGCTGGGACCAGATAGCATTTTTTATCTATTCATTGGATTTAACAAGGCGTGAGATGGAAGCAGAATACAAAGTGTGGGTAGATTATCCTGTACCCCTCCTTTTGGGCAATTCTTGGCAATCTAGCAAGGAAACTGAGGCTTCATGTTTCCATGGAAATAAACCTCAAGGTCAAAGGGGCATATGGAAGGTCAGACAATGACAAAGGAACATCTGAGAGGCCATCTGGATGAGTGACCTGACATAATTAGTCATTAATCCCACTCTGGGGAACAATAGTGCTGGCAGAGAGTGTGTTTGGGCTTTGATCGTGGTCTGGGTGATCTCATGGGGAAGAGGGAAAAAAGCCCCACTTGGTAACTAAGCAGATTACCCCGGCATGCTGTTAACTAAAGACAGGGTGGCCAAGGAGGCCAGTGGGATCCGCATTTTATATATCAGACTACATTTCCCTTTACTTACCACAGGCCCCTTTAGGGCCATGTGGCTTTTGGATTAGCTTCTAGGTAGCATTTTGTACAGTTTACAATGGAAAGAGAGCAAGAGTCCCAAAATACATTGCTTAAAATTCTCAGGCAACAGATGGGAAGATTGCTGAAGAGCCAACAGCATTAGCCAGCTTGGTTTACAGGTGTCAATATTTACTAAGCAAAGTTTGCCAGGGTGTCTTTTGGGAAAAAGCACAGAGCATAGTTAATCAGTAAAACAATAGCAATCAGTCCTATGTCTGTTTTGAGCAGAATGGTTAGAATTATAAATTGTCTCTGATGGAAAGAAGTACTCAGCATTGGCATCTGTCTTTCTCTTTGGCTCTTCATTTTCATGTTTATTATTCATAGCTGACTTTGATCAGCTAGCCCTTCAGTAGAACAAGAATCCTTCTGTTTGAAGAGCTGGTGATGTTTGGGGATTGATCATCCGCATTTTGTAAGATGTGAACATGGCAGCAGTCTTTATTAGTGCTTGTGTTTCAGCAACTGCTGAAATTACTCTCTGCTCCCCAGAGATAACCTATTACACTTGCTGGGTGAAGGGTGGTGACCAGATGAGGTAGTATATCTATTGGACCAAAGTCTTTTTATTAGAACAGCAGTTCAAATAATGAAATTTGAAAGTCATTATAAGCTTTTAAATGTTGAACTTAGAACACAATTAATCATGTTGTTACCAGATTATGACAAACTATATAAGACCCAGTAGAAAGCATACTGGACTGAGAGTCAGGATAAGGTCTTTCTGGTCATAAGTCTGTAAATTATTTGAAGTGTAATCATTATGTGAATGTTTCTTTACTTATAAAGACTGACCAGGCATTTATCAATGATTAAGAAAGACTTGATTTACAGGGACAATGATTAGTAATGTCTTGCATTGGTGCAACAAGAGTAATTCCAGTGTCAGTACCAAATAGATATAACTGCATTGTAAAAAATTTGAGAGGAGACTATTTACATTAAAACTTTAAAAACCTCTAAAGATACAACATAATTATTACTATTACTTCTAGTGGTAGTAGCTGAGTAACAGTAACATAGGACTCTTGTATTGCAGTAGATGTGTGCAAAGGTAAAATGCCTCAGATACCAATATTTAACTATAATTTCTGAGGTTGAATGTGGGCACCCAAGTTATAGGCACTACTCACAAAATTAATGTGCCAAGTAGTGCAATAGAAAATTGCTGCCTGATCTTTCCTTTACACTAAAAGGTGAGTTTGAAAGTATATCTCAAAACCTTTACAGATTCAGGAAAACTTTGAGATTGCTCACAATCTTCATTGGCTGCTAAAAAAGGCTAAAAACAGGTAAAATGAGAACACATCCACAACGGGTTTAGGCAATGAGGAGGAAGATGAAAGAGAAGGACAAAGAGAACACGTCTGTGAAGGGTTTAGGTCCTGAGAAGTAGGGTTGACATGGATTTGAGACAGCTTCCCAGGTGACTTTCACTGGGGATAAAATGAAATTGGGAGGGTAGGGTGTTGGCCCTCCCCCTTCCATCTATGAGGATCTCCTTCACTGTGACATATTAATTCACATGATGATCTGTTCAAGGATTTGCATTGGTGAAAAAGTTTCTGATTTCCCTTCTGTGATAAAAATTTCCCTAAAAATCAGCATGAACTATAAATTGATTATCATAGTATCTATAATAACTACATTTATTATAAAATGTCTATGTGTAGGAATTGTAGAGTTTCAAATGTTTTGAAACTTTTCATACTCAATTTCCTATAAAACATTGTTTATTCTTATAAATTCCTCCAATGACACTCATCTTTAAGTCCAAGAGTTCTAGAAAACAAGGTGTCAGAAGACACATTTGGAGAACTGATGAATATTGCTTCCTTGGCTTATAACGATGTGAGTTCACTACTAGAGAAGTCTGTGAATAGATGGTAATATGCCTAGTATCTTTGGCACCCAGAAGGGCCACTTATAAATAAGATACTTTCAGTAATTACTGTGAAATAGTAGCCAGAAAAGAAGCACCAACAATGAAGTAACATTCTTCTAAATTTGATTCTTGTTTTATGAAGTGCCTAGTGGCATATTTCCCAGTTTTTATGAGCCAATCAAAGACTTTGAAAGCTTTGTGTCTTCTGTTAATTATTCAAGGCTAAGGCTAGCTGTTTGCAAATATTTTTGAGTCAAGTTAACCTCATTTATGATTTATAACAAAAAATTCAGAGAATAATAATTCCATATAAGTACTGCTATTTATTCACTGTTTAAATGAAAGATTTTGTAGTATCTTAGGCACAAACTATCTAAGCTGCCATGAATTTTTTTTTTAATTTGTTCATTATTTATTTATTTATTTGAGAGCTACAGACACAGAGAGAAAGACACATAGAGGGAGAGAGAGAGAATGGGCACGCCAGGGCTTCCAGCCTCTGCAAATGAACTCCAGACACGTGCGCCCCCTTGTGCATCTGGCTAATGTGGGACCTGGGGAACCGAGCCTCGAACCGGGGTCCTTAGGCTTCATAGGCAAGTGCTTAACCGCTAAGCCATCTCTCCAGCCCTGCCATGAATTTTTGCAAACAAATGTGTTACTGAGTCTGTGTGGTATAAGATGTCTGTAAATCTGGGAACCATATTAGCTTCCATGTCAAATACAATGATCATTAAAGTGTGACTAAAAGAAGTATGCTCATTTTAATTCATAGAACACAAACAGCTACCTTGGTAACTACTCAGAACTCAGACAGTAATTTTGGGGGGAAGTGTTTTATTACTGATTGTTAAGAATTGCTGACTCATAGTGCTAATGAAAAGTAAGGCTCATTTAGGGCCAGTTTTATTATTTGTAAAACAAACAAACAAACAAACAAACAAACAAACAAACAAACAACAAAAAGCCCTCTTTCTTGTGCTGGAATGATGGCTTAGTGATTAAGCTTGCAAAGCTAAAGGACTCAGGTTCAATTCTCTATGACCCAAGTAAAGCCAGATGCACAAAACGGCACATGCGTCTAGGACTCATTTGCAGTGGCTAGAGGCCCTAGCATGCCCATTATCTCTATATCTGCCTCTTTCTCTCTCTCAATTAAATAAATAAAATACTTTTTAAAAACCTTTTTATTTTTCTCTATTTATTTGAAAGAGAGAGTAGTAGGGAGAGAGAGAGAGAGAGAGAGAGAGAGAGAGAGAGAGACAGAGACAGAGACAGAGACAGAGACAGACAGAGAATGGGCATGCCAGGATCTTCAGCCACTACAAATGAACTCCAGACACATGCACTACCTGTGCATCTGCCTTACATGGGTCCTGGGGAATCAAACTTGGATCCTTTGACTTTGCAGGAAACTGTCTTGACCGCTAAGCCATCTTTCCTGTCCTCTTTTTTTTGTCTTGGTCTTCCTTCCTTCCTTCCTTCCTTCCTTCCTTCCTTCCTTCCTTCCTTTCTTTCTTTCTTTCTTTCTTTCTTTCTTTCTTTCTTTCTTTCTTTCTTTCTTTCTTTTAGAGAGAGAGAGAGAGAGAGACATAAAGGGAGGTAGAGAGGGGAGAGAGAGAGAGAATGAGTGAACCAGGGCCTCTAGCCATTGCAAGGAACAAACTCGAGATGCATGGACTACTTTGGGCATCTGACTTTATGTGGGTACAAGAGAACTGAACCGGGGTCCTTAGGTTTTGCAGGCAAATACCTTAACTGCTGAGAAATCTCTCCAGCCCTTAAAAACTTTTTCTATAGCTGTATGGGGTGGCCAACATATAGGAGGCTGAGGTAGGAGGGGTTAACATGAGTTTAAGACCAGCCTAGGCTACAATAAGACTCTGTCTCAATAAAGCAAACAAATAACAAAACACCAAAATTTCTCCACATTGTATCATTTGCTTTTGTACCTAAGGCTAACTGTTCCTCGCACACTTTTGGCACTACACTGAATATGGGGTAAAGGCCTGGCTATGTACACCACAGGGCAATTTTATCTCTACTCTCTTACACAAGTATGTAAGATCCTGTATGTTCTTGGCTCAATTTGAAAATAATGGAGATTTTAATGTAGTGAGGTACAAATTGTTCCCTAATTACCCAGACATGATTTCTATGAAATATTGCCATGCTTTCAATTGCTTTTGTCCCATAGATGTCATGCAATTGAAGTATAAAGTCAGATATATAGTTGACATGGTTCCCACAGTCAGAGGTTTTTGTTTCCTTCCTAGCACAGTTCAGGTTCTCTCACTTCATAAAAGCTCGGTGTAAAACCACCCCTGCTCATAGGCAGGCCTTGCTGACACGGCTTGCATTGTTCCACTGGCTGTATTATTCTGCATTCATAATTTATGATAATTTTAGTACGTCATCAATCAACTCCAAATTTTTTACTATTTTAAGAGGAGGCTTCACAGACCTCCATGACAAAATTGATTACTTCTGCCACTAAGATCATAAGCACTTTGCTCATGTCTCTGTGCTAGGTCTCATCCTAAACATCACAATTACCCTTTAATACAAATTTTGATTTCTCCATACAATGTGAACTCCACAACAGAAAACATTATTTTTCTCTCTGTTCTGGGTTATTTTTAAAGGGTTTTTATATGGTAAGTTCTCTTGAAAGATAAAGATACTGTTTTCCTCTGAGACTTAGCTCATATACCTTGTCACTGGGTCTATGCATTTTTACATCATTGTCAACATAATGGAAAATTAAACAAGATTTATTTCTTCTTTCATTTTCAGTCATTGTTATTTAAACTTTAATCTCCAAGAAAAGTAATCAACAGAGTTTGTAGTTTAAAATATTTTTATTCATGTCTATCCATTGTATAAACTGATGGGTTTCATAATGTCATTTTTGTGTAACTATATCATGTACTTTAACCACATTAAATGAATATTTAAATTAGTGTTTTCTAAGTCTAATTCACTATAATCTTCTTAGCCTGCAGATTTTTGTCCAAATATGTTCCCATTTTTCTTAAAACTCTTACCTTGACCTAAATATGATATATATATGTGTATATACTTAATATATTTGCTTTGTTGTATTTACAAGGTATACTTTTGTCCTGTTTTGAAGATGCTCTATGTATTTATTTGCAGTGGCATTAAAATTATTGACTCCCTAATAATGAAGTTTTAGTCATCAGGAATGTGGTATAGCACCCAACATGATATAAACCATATTATGCTTTTGAGAACAAATAATAGCAACTGCCAGCTTAGGTAATACTCAAAGTGACAAATGGAACTGCAATATTAAAGATCATATTTTGGGCTATTTTGACTAAGAAACATGTACTTAACTCACAGGCATGTAAAACACCATGATTTTGAATGTGAAGGGTTATGTTTGTATGAATCTTTGCTGATTGATTTAGCTTATTTCATTCACTGAGTCCTTGAGTTTTTCCAGTAATACATTTAAGAAGGAAGTACCAAGTGGTTTATCTCTTTTTGATACACTTGTGTGATTGTCATGTTCTGAGCAGTTTTCTGTAAGAAACATCTGTGGACACAGCACTGAAATCACTACTAGAGAAGAGAGAAATAATATGGTATTCTCATGAAGTAAATGATCTTTGGGGAAAAATGAGATACATTTAGACAAAGATTTGAAAACTATGCTGGAAGGTGTAGGAGTATTAAATCCCATTGTTTACGCACTTTGTACTACTTTGGAGGACAGAGCTTTGTCAGTATTCTATACGTCTCTTGAGTTTCTTTATGTCTTACAGGCATGGGTGCTTAACATCTTTGTTTTGGGTTATATGTTTCAAAGGATGTTTGTATGGTGAATGTCCTTGAAAGGTAAAAATAGTGCATCTGGGACTCAGAGACAGACATGAATACACATATTATAAAAGATGTGTCAGGTTACCTAAATTCAATACTTTGTTCATGCAGCACAATGCATTGAATATTCAGCCATATCATTCTTTCTTCTATGAGCATGGAGAACAATAGGAGCTAATGCAGTACCTATAATCTCAAGTTTTTGAACTTGTCCTCACTTAGTGAAGATGAAACCTAGAAAAGTCTGTGTGAAACCAGGCAGTTACACTAAGAGACTTCTGTTACCTCATGTAAACAGGCCTAGCCTACTAATCTCTACTGTTATGCTATTTCTACGTCAATGGCCTTACCTCTCACCTCTATGCAGAATGTACTCATTCATTCTTTAGTATTCTTTGACTCTACTAGAGACAAGGAAGTGGGGATTCAGCCGTGAAAATTCACAGTGTAGGATGAAACAAAGTATATAAACTTGGCAGTCATTCACATACAATGCTATTTAAATCACAGGCTAGGATAGTGTCCATACGAATTAACAAGGAGAAAATGAAAAGAGTTCATGCCACCCCTATTTAATATAACCATATTATTTTCATGGTGTATGAGAAATATTTATTTTAGAAATATTTCAATTTTTCCAAGTATTTATTTCAAAATAATTTAAATGTTAAAAAATCATCATATAGCCTACTCATACATTTTTGATACTTTGTCAGAGTTACTTCTCTTCTTTCACCCTCTTTTCTTTCTACACTTGACAACTATTTGTAAATATCACTTTATTTTCCTCTAGATATTTCAACATTTATGTCCTAGTGACAAACACATTTTTGCTTCATGAACATATCCAGAAAAATCAATACAAAATATTTGTATATAGTATTTGGGCTATTATTAAATACCATTCCATTGTCCCATAATTACTTTTATTTTTCTTTGAAGGAATGTGGGTAAGAGTTATTCAATTTTCATTTGTTGTATGTGGTTGTTATACTTCTTGTTTTCTTTAATCTAGAGTAATTGCCTGGCTTTTTATGGGACAGGTAGTGTATTAGGTTTCTTTGTGCTTGACCTTTTCTTTTTCAGAATCCTGGCCAATTATTTTTTAATTAATTAACTAAGTAAGTAATTTTTTTAGAAAGAGTGAAAGAGAATGAGGGAATTGGCACACCAAGGCCTTAGTCACTGCAATCAAACTCCAGACATTTGTGCCACGTAGTGTGTGTGTGTGTGTGTGTGTGTGTGTGTGTGTGTGACCTTGCACTTGTGTCACCTTTGTGAGTCTGGCTTACATGAGATCTGGAGAGAGATCGAACATGGGTCCTTAGGTTTCATAGGATAGAGCCTTAACCACTAAGCAATCTCTCCAGCCCCCAAGTGTTTTTAGACCATGCTTTTATTTAAATTGTGCAACTAGAATGGTTGTCTATGATTAATTAGCTCAAACATTTTGGGTAGAAATGTTGCATATATCATCTTGTATACTACCTTTTATATCACATTCAAAGCACGTGAAATTAGTTTTTCCCTGTATTATTGATTGTCAATTTGATAATTGTCTTAGTTTAGATGTAAAATTTCCCCCATAGACTCACATGTTTGAATACCTAATCTTTAGTTAGTAGCACTTTTCATGATGGTTATGAAGACTTTGGGATGTTGTGCCTTGATGGAAGAAGTGTGTCATTGGAAGTGGGCCTTGAGATTTTATAGTCCACCTCAACCTCCTGTTTTCTCTTTCTCTAATCTCTCCCTTCAGATAGGAAGATATGATACTACCTTTCAGCTTCTGCCATACTTTTCCTGCCACGAAGAAATTTTCCCTTGAAACTATATACCCAAATACACCCTTGCCTTTCCTCAGCTTCCTCTGGTTAGGTATTTGGTTCTAGCAATCAGATAGTAACTGATATAATTTTTAAAACACCACATTTTATTCAGATTTTACAAAAGAGTGCAGAAAGGGGAAGGCTGAGAGGTAAGGGGAAACAAAGTGGGGAGAAGAGAAGTACATCATTTGGTGCCCAAAAGCCCATCCATGTGGGCTCAGGAGTTCATGTGACCAGATAGGAATCTGGTGAAAAAAAAGTGTGGTGTGGAAAGCAAAACAGAAAAGAAAGTTCAAGGAGCTCCTGCCATATGGGGAGCTGGAGAGGATAAAGAACACACTGGAGAGTAAGGGCTAGGGGGGTCCTCTGGGCTGGGCCTGGGCTAGGACCTAGGGTGATCCCCTACTGGGTGGACAGAGGGAAAAACTCACCCACAGATGTAAATTCTTAGGTGATCAGAGAGCCAGAGATGACATAATAATTTAATAAACTAATCTCTCAACTAAATTTCTACATTTAGTGTTTTCAACCAGCTTATGTTCAATAATTCTACCAACCATTCAATGATGATTCCTAATTGAATCAATTATTGCTATGCTACTAGGAATGTAATGAGTTTTGATTCCTATAATTTCTTCTGTACCTTAAAACAAAACTTCCTAAAGCATAAACTCATAAGGTTATTAAAAACATTCAATATGTTACTCCATTCTCTTTTGTCATGATAAAGCTTCTCCTGGAATTTGTAAGCCTGAAATAAATCCTTTCCACCTATCAGTTGCTTCTGGTTTGCTGTTTGTTCAAGCAATAAGAAGGTAACTGCAACAGAAGTGAGGTCATTGCTGGGGTGCATCTGACCATTTGGGATTTGGTCTTTTGGAATGTGTTTGTAAGAGGAATGTGGAAATATTTGATACTTTGGACTAAAGAATACTTGTGGTGCTGTAAGCAGAGCTTGATGGATGTGGCGATTTGAATGTGAATGTATATACCCCATATACTCAGATATTTTATTAAGCTTGTAACTTGAGTCTCCAGCCTCCTGGTTGGAGGAGATATCACTGGGAGGTGGATCCTGGGATCAGGCCCAAAGGTGTGTTTGGGCAAAGATCAAAGGTATGCAGAGGAGGTCTGAATTCTGCATGGTGCATGCTTGCTGCTGCTTTTTGGTGTTTGCTAGCTTTTTGGTGGTTTATTGCTGCTTGGATCTATGAAAGTGATCCAGCTTCTTCTGCCATTAGTGGAACCTCTCTGGATCTGTAGCTTAAAACAAGACCCTTTCTCCCATCAACTGTGTCTGGTACAGATGTTCATCCCAGCAAAGTGGAGCTGTCTATGAAAATGGGCTATTTGGGGGAGAGTTTGAAAATGCTAAATATAGAGAGAATTGTTGACTGTGAAGACTTGGGTTATAAACTTTAAAAGGGAGAGGAGGTGATTTTGCTGGAACTAGAATACTAACAGAGAGATGGCATAATGGTTAAGGTGTTTGCCTATGAAGCCTGAAGACCCAGGTTCAATTTCCCAGTACCCACTTAAGTCAATTGGCACAAGTTGGCACATGTGTCTGGAGTTTATTTGCAGTGGCTTGTGGCCCTGGCATGCCAATTCTCTCTCTCTCTGCCCCTCTCCCTTTCAGATAAATTATATTATATTATATTATATTACATTACATTATATTATATTATATTATATTATATTATTCTGCCCATATTTGAGAATTTGAACAAAGTTTAATTTAAAAGCAGTTGATTGATGTGCTTGGTGGAAGTATAAATCTGAAACATGTAAAAGACACAAGGTTTATCACAAAAAAGCTTCAGGCATTTGAAGTTACAGGCACAGAGAATAGTTTTAGGTTATTTAAGCTGCAGATGTTAAGATCACCACCATTAAAAAGACCAACTGCTTTGCATTGGGACAATGGAAAAGATGCCTGAGGGTGAAACCCACCCATAGAAGGCTCAAGGGTAATTCAAATTCTTTTGCAAGGAAGAGGCTTGCAGGAAGAATTCTACAGGTGTATCCTGCCCCTCAAGGTCAAACTTCATTCTCTTCTTGATTTACAATTTTGGCTCAGCTGCCCACCTAGCACTGTTTATGGGAGCATGAAAAATTCAGGGAAGTAGGTCATGATGTGTACATAGTTCCAGGAGATGCTGAGATGTGGCATCTGAATCATCCATCCTTTGAGGTCTTGTTTGACTACTTTTAAAATATATTTTAACATTTTTATTTATTAGAGATGAGAAAGAGAAAAGGAGAGAGAATGAACATGCCAGAGCCTCTAGCCATTGCAAATGAACTCCAGACACATGCACTACCATGTGTATCAGGCTTATGTGGGTGCTAAGGAGTCAAACCTAGGTCCTTAGCCTTTGTAGGCAAGCAGCTTACCCATTGAGCAATCTATCTAGAAGTTGAGTAATTTTTGACTATTTTCTTCCAGTTTATCCAGATTCTTGTTCATGATCTCATTAAAGTTATTTAATGTTTATTGTAATTTTGTTTTGAAATTCTGTGTTTTTAGTTGCCTCTGTTTTTCTTTATTAATTATAGACATACTTAGTATGAAAACAGCATATGTTGCTACCATCCTTTTCCTCATCCTTGCCCCTGTTTCAAAAGGACCCTCCTCATTGGGGATGCAGGTCATCTGTACGGGGATTGTGGGTTGTGCATTGTAGGGGAAGTCATCAGTTATGTGGAAGAGGCAATATCTCTTTGCATAATGTTCCAACATGTGGCTCTAACAATCTTTTTGCCCCTTTTCTGCAATATTCACTGAACCATGTTGGGTTCATTTTAAATTTTTTTGTTTATTTTTATTTATTTGTTTGAGAGCAACAGACAAAGAGAGAAAGAAGCAGATATAGAGAGAGAATGGGTGTGCCAGTGCCTCCAGCCACTGCAAATGAGCTCCAGATGCGTGTGCCCCCTTGTGCATCTGGCTAAAGTGGGTCCTGGGGAACCGAGCCTTGAACCAGTGTCCTTAGGCTTCACAGGCAAGCACTCAACCACTAAGCCATCTCTCCAGCCCTTAGGTTCATTTTAAATCTACTTCAGTGATGGGCTATTAGGAGCCTCTGGATCTCTGGTTTGGTAGATACATAGTGTCCTCAGTGTCTATCTCCTTCACCCTTGTGCTGATATCAGGTTCACCAAGAAAGCAGCACTCTTGCTCTTTCCTACGATTCCTCTGTGCTTTCAGTTGGGACCCTGGTGAAGTGCAATGGGTTGTTTCTCTCCTCAGGTCCCACTACCATCTGAAAAAGAGATTCTGACTTGTTTCCTAATTCATATATGGATTCTTTTCCACTGAGTAAATCTTTTATCCAATCCAAAAGTAGTTGATTACCCACCATGGCTTTGTGGCACTATGATACTTTTGTGAGCATCACATCAGATTGTTTGCTTCTGAGTAGCTTAGACCTCAAGCTGCTCAGACAGATGTTGGCCACTTTCCCCCAGTATCTCATGTAACACTTTCTAGCACTATATGGGCTAACTGTCTGGGAACTGACTGTCTTCCAAATTCCAGCCTGGTTTCTCCATGTTCTGTACCGACAGCATATTGTGCCTTCAGCAGAAGGGTCTTACCATTAACCTCTGGTGGGTTCCATGGACTGCTGAGAATAATGTGTAGTGTGTGCATTTGGGATGAAAAGTTCTGTAGATGTCTGTTAGGTCTAAGTGATCTATGGTTTTGTTGAGCTTTCTTACTTCCCTGTTGAGTTTCTGTTTGGATGATCTGTCTATTACTGATAATGGTGTATTGAAGTCCCCAACTATGATGGTGGTGGTGCTGATTTCTGTTTTATTGTTAAGTAGGTTTTGGTTTATGAACTATGGCGCTCCTGTGTTTGGTGCATACAGATTTATGATTGTAATATCCTCTTGATGGACCATTCTCTTGATAAGAAGAAAGTGGAATTCTTTGTCTTTTTTGATTATTTTTGGTTTGAAGTCTATTTTATCTGATATTAATATAGCTATGCCTGCTTTTTAATTATTCCCGTTTGCTTGGAATATTGTTTTCCACCCTTTCACCCTGACGAGGTGTCTGTCTTTAGTGGTGAGGTGGGTTTCTTGAAGGCAACAGATTGAGGGGTCTAATTTTTTGATCCATCCTGTTAGCTTGTGTCTCTTTATGGGTGAATTAAGGCCATTAATATTTAGGGTAATGACTGTGAGATTTGATTTGATCCCTGCCATATTGTGATGGTATATGTGGGTTGGAATTTTCATGGACTTTGAAGTATTTTGTGCCTACTCTGAGTTTGGTTATTGTGATCTGCTTCTTGTAGGCATTTGATTTTGATTATTTGTTTCTTCTCTGTGGTGAATTTCCTGAAATACTCTCTGTAAGTTTGGTTTTGTGTTCATATAATTGTAAAGGTGAATTTTATCATGGAAAGTTTTTCTTTCTCCATCTATTATGAGGGATACTTTTGCTGGGTAGAGTAGTTTGGGTTGGAAGCCATAGGTTCTTAGACTTTGCAGTGTTCCATTCCAGCCCTTCTGGCTTTCAGGGTTTCCATTGAGAAGTCTGGAGTAATTCTGATGGGGTTACCTTTGAAAGTGGTGTGCTGTTTTTCCCTAGCTGCTTTTAAGATTTTCTCTTTGGTGTCAATGTTTAGAGTCTTAATGACAATACGTCTTGGAGAGTTTCTCCTTTGGTCCAGTCTGTTTGGAGTTCTGTTGGTTTTTTGTATCTTGATGGGCCTTTCTTTTAAGAGACTGGGGAAGTTTTCTTCAATTATTTTGTTAAATAAGTTCTCCATGCCTTTGGTCTGAATTTCTTCTTCTGGTATTCCAATGAACTTGATATTAGGACATTTAAGTGTATTCCAAAATTCCCTCATATTCTGTTCACAGAAACTTTTGAACTTACTGAATATTTTGAACTCTCAAACTGTTTCTTCCATCTTGTCTTCCATATCAGAGTTTCTATCCTCCACATGGTTGATTCTGTTCTTGAGAGCTTCTGGAGAGTTTTGGACTTGTTCAATTAGGTTTGCATTTTCTACTACTTTTCTATGTATAATTTCCATCCCTCTGTCAAGCTCCCTTTTCACATAATTTTTTGATTTTCTTGATGCTTCTTGGAATATATCCTTGAATTTCTTTATGTCTTCATTTAGCATTACCAGCTGACTTTTGAGGTCCTCTTTTTTCTCACTCTCCCTCTTAACTGTCTTTGAACTCCTTCCATTTTCTTATCCATTAGGCCTAGTCTAGTGATGGCAGCATCCACACAATTATCAGTCCTTTGTTGCTTTTCTGCAAGTTCTACCAGTAGCTTGGTCAGGGTTGCATTGCTTATAGCTTCATTTTGATGTTGTGATCCTAATGACTCTTCTATGTTTTGATTAGAGATGTTCATTGTAGGACTGGGTGATCTAACTAGATTTTCTTGCATTTGATTTTTCATGTTATTCTTTTTGCATTGTGGTCTGCCCATCACAGTGTATGGGCACATACATGGGTGGATCAGCCTGGGCTCAAGCACAATGGGAAGCTGAAGCAGCCTGAGGCAGTTGCCAAGCAGCCTGAGCTTTGGCTCTCACTTGCCAAAGCTGCCTGAGCTCCTGCCTGGCCAGGGTGTCAAAGTTGCCTGAGCTCTCACATGGTAATGCACCAAAGCTGCCTGCTCTCAAGATAGGAGGGACACTGAGGCACCAAGCACTGAAGTAGCCCAAACTCTGGCATGGTGGAACACTGGGACCTGGAAGCAGCATGAGCTCTCCCACAACAGGACAATGGCAGTGGGCCAGCATGACAGACAGGGAAGGGATGGCACCTGAGCTAGCACAAGCAACAGACATAGACAGTCTGAGCTTACATGGGGAGTTGCAATGGGCCTGGGCTTGTGCGTGAACGTGTGGCAGCTGGAGCAGTAAGTGAGCAAATTGGCCAAGCATGCTAAGCTTGCACAAGCAGGGATCATCGCCACAGCACCATTTGGTAAGCTAACTGATGAAAGGAACCTGAGCGCCAATGGGCCAGCAGGCATAGCCTGGCCAAGGTCACTCATGGGCAGGGGTAGCAGGGCGATTGCTCCTGTGCAGTGAGGCAAGTGGAACTATGTTGGCCTGGGACCCTTTTCCTACATGAAGTGGAGGAGTTTCCTAAAGCTGGGACTGTGGGTATGGCAGCTGCTCGGGGATAGGAGTGTGCTACCCACACGTGAGGGAATCCGCGATTCCCTGTTTGTTCCCCTCTGTACCCTCCCACTGGCGATCTATTGGAGATTGCTCTCACCTAAAAGACCAAGTGAACCCTTAATGTTTGCCTTTCTTTCTTGGGGATGTGCAGCACAGTTAGGTGGTCACCATCTTGGCCAAAAGTTCCTGTGCTCAACCTCTGGTGGGTAATCAAGTGATCTGACAGAAGTCTGTCTTGTTTTGAGAAACCTTGTAGTTCTATCTGATCAACAATTTATTGTGGGTGTTAATCACATTCTGGTACTGGGAGTTAAGGCCAATGCCAAGGGAAAAGAATGAAGAAAATAGAATAAAGAAAAAAAAGAGAAAGAAACAGGAGAACTTTAAGGGTAAGCTTCATTTCACCCTCTCCAAAGCCCATCGATTCAAGCTTTCCTCCTAAGGTCCTGTTGAAGATTCAATCTTTTAGTCTATCTTCCAAGATATAGTATTCTATGGTACCAGTTCCAACTGGGTTCAGTCTTTCCCTCCCCCCATCCTTCCCCTCCCTTCAAGCCCTACTCTTCCTACTGTCCGTGCTGGTTAGGTTATTGACTTGGGATCTGTTGTTGTTATGAAGGAATTTAATGCTATGAGTCTTCTTTTAAGGACTGCCTTTATTGTGTCCTATAAATTTTGACAGAATGTGTTCTCATTGTCATTCAATTCTAGAAATTTTGTAATTTCAATTTTTATTTCATCTACTACCCATTTATTGTTTAAAAGTGTGTTGTTCCATCTCCAGGAGGCGATGGAGTTCCTGGTACCTATCTTGTTATTATTTTCTATCTTTACAGCATTGTGGTCTGATATCATGCAGGAAATTATATCTACTTTCCTAAATAGATGGAGGCAGGTCTTATGGCCCAATGTACGATTTATTTTGGAGAAGGTTCCAAGGACTGCTGAGAAGAATGTGTATTCAGTAGATTTTTGATAGAATGTTGTGTTGATACCCGTTAGGTACAGTTGATCTATGGTGTTGAGCTCTCTTCCCTGTTGATTTTTTGTTTTGATGATCTATCTATTGATGATAGTAGTCCCAAACTATGATAGTGCTGATGTTTATTTTGTTGTTGTTGTTGTCAAGTAGGTTGTTTTCTGAATTGTGATGCACCTGTGTTTGGTGCATATACATTGATAATTGTGATATCCTCTTGTTGGATCATTCCCTTGATCTGTAACAAGTGGCTTTTGTCTTTTTGACTATTTTTGGTTTGAAGTCTATTTTATCTGATATTAGTATAGTGTTGGCCTGCTTGTTTCTTATTTCTGTTCACTTGGAATATCATTTTCCACCCTTTCGCCCTGAGGAGGTCTGTGTCTTTAGTGGTGAGATAGGCTTCTTGAAGATAGCAGGTTGAGGGGTCCATTTTTCTGATCCACCCAGTTAACTAATTGAAGTGTCTGTAGTGATTGTTCCCTTTTATATTTGACTAAATTAGGCTTTTGATGGCCTGTCTACTCAGGTGGGAGGAGTGGTCATGGCCCTGGTGGAAGCCTGGAGACCAGGTGGCTGGGAGAGGAGACAGGAGAGAAGAGATGGCATGGTTCTGATGGTGGGTGGTCAGGCCGGGAGAGAGGATGGTATGGACCAGGTGGTAGGATGTAGGGTGGGGAGATAAGATGGCATGGACTAGTGGCAGGTAGTGGGATGGGGGCAGGGGGTGGCACAGACCCAGTGGTAAGTGGTGGGGACAGGGAATGGATAGGTCCTATTGGCATGGCATGGTGGTGACCTGGTGGGGGAAGAGGGAGAAGGAAGGAAGATAAGTATGGGAGGGAGGTGGAAGACCTAGTCAGAAGGAAATGTAAGAGTTTTTTCACACTGATCTGAGGAGTCACAGATAGCACAGCAAAGAACCTGGTCTGCAGTGTGGATGCTAGGATGGTACATGAAGGGGCTGAGGTGGTCTAGTGGACTACTATAGAGAGTGAGAATCAGTGGATTCCCTACTGTGCCCTCCCACTTGGTATCTGCTAGGACATGGTGACCCTGGAACCCCCAGATTTTGCCTGTTATTACCCTGGAAGCTGATGGTTAGATGGTGGTTGGGTGGATGCCATCTTTACCAGAAGTCTGCCCCTGTTTTTACTCTTTTAAAAAAGTGATTGTACTTTTTATGATTTGATTAATTAATTTAATATGTTATTACAGATATATTTAGTAGGGATACATCATGTGTTGGTACCATCATTTTCTTCATTCCTGCCCCCATTCCACTGGGGTCTTCCTCAGGGGGGTTACAGACATTCCCCTTGTGTGTTGAGCAGTATGCATTTTGGGAACAGCAGTCAGTTATTGGGGCAGGGAGGCAATGCCTCTGGACATAATGTCCCAACTTGTGGCTCTTACAATCTTTCTGCACTCTCTTCCACAAAAATTCCCTGAGCAATATTGGGTGTGCTTTAAGTCTATTTCAGTGATGAGCTCTTAGGAGCCTCTTTATTGCTACTTTGGTATGTGTTGAATATCTTCAGAATCTGTCTCCTTCACCCTGGCACTGACTGTCAGGCTCACCATGGAAGCTTCATTTTTACTCATTTTCCCAGTTTCCTCTATGGTTTTAGCTGGGGCTTGGCTGAAATGTGAGGGGTAGTTTATCTCCTCCACTCTTACAACCTTCTGGAAAAGGAAAACAGATTCTCCAATGGAGAGTGAAGTCAGCCTTTATGTTGTGTTTTTTAGTATTTTATCATATATATATATATATATATATATATATATATATATATATGGAGAGAGAGAGAGAGAGATGGGGGGGAAGGGAGAGAATGGGCACTACAGGACCTCTAGCCACTGCAAAAGAACTCCAGATGCATGTGCTACCTTGTGCATCTGGCTTTAAAGGGGTATTAGGGAAAGGAACCCAGGTCCTTAGATCTTGCAGGCAAGTGCCTTAACTGCTGAGCCATCTCTCCAGCCCGTCTGTATGTTTTCACTGAAGACTTCAATTATGGAAATAGACAGTCTTTGTGGGGATTTCTTGATTTGATGCCTTATATTACTTGTCTTACATTGGTTTGGTCATCTTCAGATCATCCTCTTGTCTTCCTGTGAATGCAAGAATAGCAGCACTTTTGTGGCCTATATTTGGTAGCTTTGTGCAGATTGCTCAAGGTGTGTGTGGGCTGGTGTTCTACCCATTGGGTTGGGCTGGGTGCACTAGCATCTGTGCCAATTCCATGTTGTGTGTGCTGTCTCCAGAGAGGTCTGGATAGGACCTTAGGAGTACTAGCTTTCTCAGTGACCATGTTGGGCCCTGGGACTTAAAGGTGAGCTCAACTCCAAGTCAGTCCTGAGATCTTGAATCAAGATGTATTTGGCCTTTTTGCCAAGTACACCCCCCCGATAATTCGTGTATTTTTTTCCCTTACTTTTTGTTCATACAGGGTGGGTTAGGTAGGCAGGGTCTTTCCCAGTATATCAGCTATTGTTGGCAAAGGGAATGTCAGGTTTGACGAGTAGGAACATGTCCCCAGCGGTAGCCTGCTCTGGTTTCTAAGCATCCTAGAGCACTGCTTCCCCCATGCGTGGGCAGGGCTCAGGCAGGCTTCTCTGCTCACTGTGGGTTTGACCCACCCACACAAGGAGAGGACTAAACTAGAAGACCAAGTGGCAGATCTAATACAGTCCAACAAAGAGAAAAACAAACTAATAGGAAGGCATGAATGGGAATTTCAAGACATTCAGGACCCTACAAAGAGATCTAACATAAGAATTAAGGGCATAGTAGGAGGATAAGGATTTCACTCCAAAGGCATAGTAGGTATTTTCAACAAAATCATAGAAGAAAACTTCCCTCAAATAGGGAAAGAAATACCAGTACAGATATAGGAAGCCTTTAACATTACAAACAGACAAAATAAAAAAGAACCTCTCACCACCATATTATAATTAAACTACAAAACACACAAGCCAAAGAAAAAATATTGAAAGCAGTTAGAAAAACCAAGTCACATATAAAGGCAAGCCCATCAGGATAACAGCAGATTATGCAACACAAACTAAAAGTCAGAAAGGCTTGCAATGATGTATTCCAAGTTCAGAAATAACTGTTAACCAAGATTACTTTATCCAACAAAGCTATCCATCGAAATTGGCAGAGAAATAAGGACATTCCATAACAAAAATAGGCTAAGGGAATATATCACCACTAAAACAGCTCCACAGAAAATACTTGAAGGAGTCTTTCATGCACTAGAGAAAGAAAATCATACACACAAGGGAAGAGGAAAAAAATACTCAAATAATAGTTAATACAAGAAAGGAAAGGAAAAACAGGAAGAACTATATAACAAGAAGAATGGCAACAATAAACACACAACTTTCAATAATAACTCTTAATAGCAACAATCTCAATAACCCAACCAAAAGACATAGTCATATAGACTGGGTTAAGAAAAACAGGATCCTTCTATTTGTTGCCTCTAAGAAACTCACTTTTCCATAAAAACTGGACAATATCTTAGGGTAAAAGGATGAAAAACAGTATTTCAAACAAATGGGCCTAGCAAACAAGCAGGTGTTGCTATCTTAATATCTGACTGGGTAGATTTCAAACAAACATTAGTTAGGAAAGATAAAGTCACATTATATTGATTAAAGGAACACTCCGACAGGAGAATATTACCATATATGCACCTAACATGGATGCTCCCAATTTCATTCAACAAACACTATTAGTTATTTTATTTTTATTTTTATTTGTTTATTTGAGGAAAAGAAAGGAAAAGAGGAGAGAGAGAGAGAGAAAGAGAGAGAGAGAGAGAGCTAGGAAGAGAGAAAGATTGGGTACATCAAGGCCTCCAGTTGCTGCAAACATACTCCTGACACATGAGTGACCTTGTGCGTCTGGTTTATGTGAGTCCTGGGGAGTTGAGTCTGGGTCCCCTGACTTTGCAGACAAGAGCCTTAACCACTAAGCAATATCTACAGCCCTATTTTATTTTTTTAGAGAGAGTGACAGAGAGAACAGAAAGAATTGGCATGCCAGGGTCTCAGCCACTGTAATCAAACTCCAGAAGCTTGCACCACCCAGTGGGCATGTGTGACCTTGCACTTGCCTCCTCTTTGTGTGTCTGGCTAATGTGGGATCTAGAGAGTAGAACATGGGTCCTTAGGCTTTTCAGGCAAGTGCCTTGACCACTAAGCCATCTCTCTATCCCTAACAAACACAATTATAATTAAGGGCAAAGGTAACACCAAACACAATTGTAGTGGGTGACTTCAACACCTTACTTTCATCAATTGACAGGTCATCCCAGTAAAAGTGAACAGAGAAGCATCTGGATTAAATGAGCTCATATCGCAAATGGACCTAACAGATATATACTGAATACTTCATTCAAATGCTGCAGAATACACATTCTCTATAGCAGCTCATGGAACATTCTCTAAAATAGACCATATATTAGGACACAAAGCAAATCTTAACAAATACAGGACAATTTAAATAAATCCTTGCACTATATCTGATTACAATGGGATTAAGCTACAAATCAACAGCAATAAAAGCTATACAGCATACACTAAATCATGTAAAATAAGCAGTATACTACTAAATGATGAAGGATCAATGAAGAAATCAAGAATGAAATTTAAAAATTCATAGAATCAAATGATAATGATAACACAACACACCACAACATTTGGGGCACAATGAAGGCAGCCCTAGGAACTAAATTTATAGCTTTAAATACCTATATTAAGAAATTAGAAAGGTTACAAGTTAACAATTTAGTACTTCACCTTAAGGCTTTGGAAAAGTAAGAACAAGGCAAACTAAAAGTCAGTAGATGGAAAGAAAAAATAAAGATCAGGCCAGAAGTGAAATAGAAGCAAACAAAAAAATACAAAACATCAATGATACAAATAGTTGGTTCTTTGAAAGGATAAATAAGATTGATAAACCCTTAGCAAACTTAACTAAAAGAGAGAAGAAACACAAATCAATAAAATTAGAGATGAATAAAATCACCTTTAGAACAGAGACCAAAGAAGTGAGAAAATCATAAGGACATAATTTAAGAACATAGAAGCTACTAAGTTAGAAAATCTGAAAGAAATGGATGATATCCTAGATGTATAGGATACTAAATATATACTAAAATTAAATCAAGATGAGATAAGCCATTTAAATAGGCCTATAACAAGTACAGAGATCCAAGCATGTGTGTGTGTGTGTGTGTGTGTGTGTGTGTGGTATGTAAGAAAAAAAATCTCCCCAACTGAAAATAGTCCAGGCCCAGATGGATTTACTGGTGAATTTTATCAGACCTTCATGGAAGAACTAATAAGAACTAATGCTTCTCAAACTTTTTTGTAAAATAGAAAAGGAAGGAATTCTACCAAGCTCTTTCTAAAAAGCAGCATCACCCTGAAATCAGACAAAGACAGAACAAAAAAAGAAAATTGCAGACCAGTCTCCCTCATGACCATATATGCAAATATTCTCAATAAGATATTGGCAAACAGAATACAAGAATATATCAAAAAGACCATTCACCCCAATCAAGTAGGCTTTATCCCAGAGATGCAGGCATGGTTCAACATACAAAAATGTAATGCACTATATAAATGTACTGAAGGACAAAAATCACATGATCACTTCATTAAATACAGAAAATATATTTGACAAAAATCCAACATCACTTCATTGTAAAAGTCCTAAAGAAACTGGGAATAGAAGCAGCAAATCTCAATATAATAAAGACTATTTATGAGAAACCCTATAGTCAACACAATACAGAAAAATGGGAAAAAACTTGAAGCTTTTTTACTAACATCAGGAAGAAGACAAAGGTGCCACTCTCCCCACTTTAATTTAATATAGTAATGGATGTTTTAGCTACAACAATAAGGCAAGAGACACACACAAAAGGGATAGAAATTGGAAAAGTAGATATCAAATTATCATTATTTGCAGTTGATATAATTCTATACATAAAATGCCCTAAAGACTCAACCAGAAAACTGTTAGAACTGATAAATTCTTATAGCAATGTAGCAGGATATAAAGTAAACACACAGAAATCAATAGCCTTCCTATATACTAACAACAAATATGCTGAGGATGAAATCAGGGAATCAATTCCATTCACAATTGCCTCAAAAAAAGATATAGTACCTTGGAATAAACCTAACCAACGAAGTGAAGGATCTCTACAATGAAAATTTTAAAACACTCAAGAGAGAAACTTGCAGAAAATCCAATGTTCTTGGATTGGAAGAGTCAATATTGTGAAAATGTCAGTCTTACCATAAGCAGTCTACACATTTAATATAATCCCTATCAAAATTTTAATGGTATTAATCATGGAACTAGAAAACCCAATCCTAAAACTCATCTGGAAGCACATAAAACTTCAACTAGCTAAAACAATTTTGAGCAACAAAAATAATTCTGGTAGTATCACCATACCTGACTTTAAGCTATATTACAGAGCCATAGTAACAAAAACAACATGGTACTTGCACAAAAACAGACATATAGATCAATAGAACAAAAGCAAGGATCCAGCCAGGCATGGTAGTGCATGCCTTTCATCCCAGCAGTAGGAAAATTGCCATGAGTTCGAGGCCACCCTGAGACTCCATAGTGAATTCCAGGTCAGCCTGGGCTAGAGTGAGACAACAACAACAACAAAAAATTGCCTACAACTAATAAGTGATTACAACATGGTAACAACAAACAAACAAAGAACAACAACAACAACAAAAAAACAGGGATCCAGATGTAATTCCAGGCAGCTACAGCTCTCTGATTTTTGTCAAAAATACCCACTGGATATCTCTATGTAGAAGGATGAAAATACATCCTTATTTCTCTCCAAGCACAAGAATCAAGTCCAAATAGACAAAGACCTAATATCAGACTGGAGATTCTCAAACTGCTAGAGGAAAAAGTCAGGGAAACCCTTCAACATATTGGTCTAAGCAACAACTTTCTGAATATAACCTCAATATTTCAGGAAATAAAACCACTAACCAACCACTGGTACCTCATGAAAATACAAAGTTTTTTCACAACAAAGGCCATTATGAATGGAGCAAAGAGACAACCTACAGAACAGGAGAAAATCTTTACCAGCTATACATCTGACAGAGAGAGACGTCATCAGTGGATAAACAACAGTGGACACTGCAAGCTTTAGTTTGGCTAGCCAGGTAAAATGAGCCAAAAGGTACAATAGTGGCATGTCTGTTATGGGGGAAACCAACTGCTCTTTAATTGGACTAGAGGCCCACTCCATTGGAGGGAATACTTGCTTTTTACTGAAAAACCATGATGGGTGAGGTCATGAGTCCTAGGGGTGTAATGCCTGCTGGTGTCTGGCTAAATGCATATATTATGCTCATCAAACTGCCTTGTGAGCACTTCTCCTAATGTTCATACCCATATATTAATGTTATTCTCACTTTTGGCTAGAGAAGTGTCTCTTTTCAGATGGCAGTAACCTTTGGGATGACTCAAAAGGTACCATAGTGCTGAGAAGAAATGACAGAGGAGTGCTCAGCACTGAAACATCTCTATCACATACCTTTCAAGGCTCAGTGTCCTTTGTGGAAGAGGTGGCAGAAAGAATGCAACAGCCAAAGGAAGGGTAGGACTCCTTACAATGCACTCTTCCAGACACAAAATGGCCTGGATATCCATGGCCTCACAGTGCTAAGGCACTACTTACACAAGACCCTTAAAATAGGAGAAAAAGATGATGACATGAAAATAAAAGAGATACTAATTGAGTGGGGGAGGGGATGTGATGGATAAGGGAGTTACAAAGAAGAAAGTGGTGATAGAGAAGGAATTACCATGGTTTGTTGTCTGTAATTATGGAAGTTGTCAATAAGAATTTTATTTTATTTTTTTATTGACAGATTCTGTAATTGTAAGCAATATCCCATGGTAATTCCCTCTCTTCCCCCACTTTCCCCTTTGAAACTCCACTCTCCATCATATCCCGCCCCCATCAGTATCTCTTATTTTGATGTTATGATCTTTTCTTCCTATGACGATGGCCTTGTGTAGGTAGTGTCAGGCACTGTGAGGTCATGGATATCCAGGAAATTTTGTATCTGAAGGAGAATGTTGTAAGGAGTCCTACCCTTCCTTTAGATCTTACAGTCTTTACACCACCTCTTCTGCAATGGGCCCTGAGCAATGGAAGGTGTGATTGAGATATTTCAGTACTAAGCACTCCTCTGACACTTCTTAGCACCATGGTGCCTTCTGAGTCACCCCAAGGTCACTGCCATCTGAAAAGAGAAGGTTCTCTAACCAAAAGTGAGAGTAGAATTAATATATGGGTATGAACATTAAAAGAAGTGATTATTGGGCCGTTTGGTGAGCATAGTCTATACATTCAGCAAGGTAGCAGCAGATGTTACACCCTTAGGGCTCATGATTACCCCTGTTGTATAGGTTTTCAGTATCAGGGATGTATTCCCTCCCATAGAGTGGGCCTCCAGTTCAATTATAAGGTGGTTGGTTTCCCCCATAACAGACATGCCACTATTGCACCTGTTTGGCTCATTTGGACCTGTTGGCCAAATATAAGGCTTGTCTTGTCCACTGTTGGGTATCTTTACTGGTGATTTCTCTCTTTCCCATTGAACTGCATGTAGTGTGGCTTTTTCCAGCTTTCTGTCAGCTGGTCTACATGGAGGAGGTTTTCAGCTCAGCTCCAGCAGAATTTTTCAGTGACCTTGTAGCCCAAGTCTGTAGAGTCTTCAGCAATAGTGCTGTACCACCTATTTGAGTGGGAAAGCAAGGGCCTGGGCAATGGTCTATAATGTTTTGGGGGCATCAGGGACTTTTCTGTCCAACAACTCACTGGAAGGCATCCCATCCCTGGCACTGAAAAATTTCTAGTAACAATATATGACTCCTGTGTATTCTGTTGTCCGAAAAAGTATGTTTCCATATGACTTATATACTCTTAGATTTTGATTAGGCCTCCATCCACCTTTCCTTTACTCAGTCTCTTTCTCTGACCTCACTTAGGCCTTTTCATCCCCCATTAAACTGTTCTTCTACTTCCATATATACAATACCATCCTATTAAGGCCCCTTCCCTCCTTTTCTATTCCCTTTCTATCTCCTTTCTAGATTACTGGCCTGTGCAACTGAGTTTTCTTCCTACTCACACAGAAGTCCATGTTCTGTCTCATATGTGGATCCTAGTTATGAATGATTGGACTTTGGTGTAAGATTTTTTTTAAAAGAGAATAAGGTCTAGAGGTGGGCAACTGACTATCTTGTTCAGTGATATAATAAAATGGTTCAAATTTGTTCTAAATGTAAGGTCTTTTGTTATGGTTTGATTATGAAATGTTCCCCAGAGTCTTATATGTTCAATTGTTAGACTCCAGGTGGTGGCACTTCTTTTGGACCGTTCTGGAAACTTCAGGGAGGGATCTACCTGGGGTATGCCTTTGAAGGCTGTATTTGATTTATAGCCTCTTCTCCTGCTCTGTTTTCTCTCTATAATGAGAGAAGAACCTGCACTATCACATACTTCCACTGACATCATGTTCTACCCAAGTGCCAAGAGCCAAGTTACCAAGGAATCAATTCTCTTTCAACTGTGAGCCAAAGTAAAGCTTTTCTCCTTAAATTTCTCATTCAGATATTTTGGCTACAGGCATATGAAAGGCAATGGCCACCAATGTATAATAAGTAAATAAATAAATCCTCCAACTGAATATCCTTCAATATAATCCTTGAAGAAAAAAATGTATTTTTTAGAAAGATACATTGCTGTAATATATGGAATGAATTGCTCAAATAAAAGAGCCTTAATATTAGAGTTTCTAATAGTGTTTGAGAACAATTGAGACTACCACATGTCTCCTTGGGTCAACCAAATTTTATCTCTGATGGAGAAAAGTCTCTCATCTCCACTGAAGCCCAGTGCCTAATGGAAAGAAAAAATCTCTGGATTTTTACTGAAAAGATGGATTAACACCAAAGACTAGAAGGTTATGTCATACTGTAAGCAGAATGCTGATGAAGTAGTGACCAATAAAACCACCCTGGAGACTTGTGAGCCTCTAGGAGACAAGCAATGGATAACAGATGATCCTACACACTAGAAACTAAAAACACAGCCAGGAGGACCCAGGACATGTGGGTGTATAGTGATTTCTGCCGTGGGGCTTGTAAGCAGAGAAATTAATGCAATTTTAAACAACCATTATTATTTTTATGATACCTATTAGTTGTATTCACTACACTTTGGAAAACTTCACTCCATATTTTCAAAAGAAAAGTGCCCCATGCTGCTTCTAAGCATGAACACCCCTTGGGTGCTGCGGCTACATTTCTCTGAATTCAGGATCCTGATTTTTATGATATAGTCTCTTCCCTCATCATTTTGAACCATTTCAGAAATAAATTAACTACTTTTTATGGGCGAAGTAAAGGAGTAAAGCTAAGCTGCAAGAAAATTACTTATGCTTTTAAATTTCACAAAAGCTATTCTTTAAACTTATAATTAAAACGTTTTATGCATTATAGGGTTTTCTTTGTTCCCTACTCATTTCTATTTGCAGGATTAAATGTGTTTTGTAATAACATTCAAGTTTTTCAGTTTGGGAATAATAAAGTTAATAATAAATGAATAAATTTTTTGCTGCTCAAGAATGGGCTAAGTAATATGTTTTTTTCTCATTTTGCATTTTTCTAGTTATAGATGCAATAGTTTACAGATGGTGGCCATGAGTAAAAGACAAGATTTCTCATTTCCTCATTCAATTCAGTTTAACACAAATCAATAAGCATGTATTTATTTAAACAGTTACTGTTTAGCCTAATTAAGATTTGGACATTAGAAAGCCTGCCTGTGAAAATGAGTGTGTTAATTTCCATGACCTCAGAACACAATTTGGCTCTAACCTTCCACGGTCAAAGGTCAGAAGTAGAAGGTTTCAAGGCAACTGTCAGTTCAGGAAAGAATCCAACTCTAGAATAAAGGCAAATGAGCAAAGTCAAGGTGTTACTCTGAGCAATCCAAACAATTATTTCTTTGGGGTTTGACATGTTATAAATGGGCAGCATAGCATGAAGCACAAAGTCTAATTGAAATGAGGAATCTTGATATAGTTCTAATTACCTTGTTTATTTAATGGGAAAGTCAATAAAAACAAAGGAGGTGTCACAGTCAACTGGTGGTAGAGCAAGTAGTAGTCTAGAAATGAGTCATTAAGTAAAGAGGCCAGGGAAGATTCCAGACCTGAAAAAGTAAGTCATCAACTGAGACAAACCTCCTCTTCCTAGCCTACAGGGGTCCTCAATACCATTTCTCTTCGGTTTGCAAAGTGCAGAGGTAGCACAGGCACCAGCCACTCCACTCCACAGGAACACAAGCCTGGCACCAGAATCAAGGACAGTCAGCTTTAAATCTTCAAGTGCCAGAGTTCTTGGCATTGATTGGTAGTTTTCCTAGGCCCAAAGGAGCAGCTAATCAACAGCACAATTAACCCAGAAGGAAGGTATTCTGCTTCATAATACTCCATAATCTACAAGGCCCAGGAAGTGTGTTTAAACAGTAGCATAATCAAAGTGTCTATTTCTGTCTAACATATTACATGCTATTTCTGAAGCATGTAATATGTTAAGTGAACATAACTATAACTTTAAGCATATTAAGGCATGAAGTTGTTTTATATCAAAATTTATTATTTTAAAATAGATTTATGAGTTACAGGCATGTACATGCTTGTCCCAAATAATAGTTCCCATTACATTGCACTGGAAAGGCCTTGGAGAGCCTATTGCAAGGAGACCCAAGTCACCTGTAGAAACACTTCATTGCTACTATAATGAAGATACTAATAGGAGAGCATTGGTATGGATTGGGTAGCAAAAATAATATTGAGTACTCTTCTGATCATCATAAAAATAATATTTGAACTTAAAATAGAAGAAGGTCCAATAACCAGAAGATGACTAAACATTGCATGTGAACTGGCAAGGGAATCTTATTACTCTTTTCGTGATGCAGATATATGTTAGCAATGAAAAATGTTCCTGAGGTACTCACTTTTAGACCTGCTTTGGCATATTAACTATAGTTTTATTGTCTAGCTTAAAGGACATAAGGTGACCTGAAGGCATTAAAGCAATTAGAGGAAATTATATTTGTCTATAAGTCAGTGCCTTTATCTTAAAACTGCTATTAATAACAGAGGCTTTTAGTGCAAAACAAGTTAGGTCAAACAACACAGAGGGCTCCTGAGGTTCTTCCCAGAGGTATGATGGGATGTTGGCCCTAGCATCCTCATTAAAATGCAGAAGGGCTACACTGCTCAGAGTCATACTTGACATCTGTGTTCTCCCTCTGCTTCATTCATGTCCTCCCACCCCCAGCATTATTGACTCCATCACACAATGAAGTCTTAAACTTGTTTGCATACATACACTGACTCACAGACACAACATAAATAGACCCCCTCCATCAGTGACTTTTGGAAAGACGTGGACATTGTAGAAAACCTTGGGAGATAGCAAGTGGCTTGTATGTAAAAACAACAACAACAAAAAGCTAAGCCACTATGCTTAATTGAGAGTTCTCATAAACACTTTGTCAGGTCTCCCAGTTTACTCAACTGTCCCATACTTCATGCTCACTGGTCTGCCCACCTTCTTGGTCCTTCTCTTCTTCCAAATTTCAGATGTGTAGTAATTAAATCCATTTTATTGCTTGTCTTTTATAAGCTCTTGGTCTGAAGTTTTCAGTTTTCAACTCAATTTAGTGTTTTCCTTAAAGAAACTCTAATACCAGCCATCTAAAGATACTTTTTCTCACTCAGTTACATTTAGAAACAAGTGTATTTACAGAGATGATTAAATGTAAACCAAGTAATGTGTTTTATATATATATCAGTTATATATATATGTTATATATAATGTTTATATATATATATAATATTATATATATATATATATATCAGTGCTGGCAAAGCTCTAAAAGAAATGCACTAATTCATTATATATATATGCAGACATGCATACACACATGTGCATGCACATAAGTGTGTTGTGTGCACATGTATGTATATGTGTGTTTGTGTGCTAGTTAATTCTAAAACTAAAACCCAAAGTTCTTCCTATTGGGAAGTATATATTCTAGTGGATGAAAATAATAAAAATAAATTGATAATATATAAGATAAATCAGGTAATGCTGTGCTATAAAAATGTAAAGACATGGATTACATAGTACTGGGGAAATGGATATGAGGTTTTAACTTGACATGCATCAAGCTTTGAAGAAAGTGAAGGTGTGAGATATGCCAATAACTGTGGTAGAGTTCTGGGAAGCAGAAATCACAAAAGCATAGGCCCAAGACAGAAGCATCATGGTGTTTACAAAGAACAACACAGTCAGTGAGGAAAGCAGAGGGTAAGATTGGATAAATTCACTGTCCAACATTATGGCATGCCTTGCAGGAAAAGATGTTAGATTTTACTATATGGAAAATAACCCATTGAAAGATTTCTGAGCAGAGGAGTGTTACAGCATGACTTCTTTTTTGACATCACTGCTTTGGAGATGCTTGACTCAAGCAAAAAGATGTCAAGTAGACACAGGAAAACCAAATAGTCACTGCAATAGAGTAGGCCAGAGGTGTTGGTGACAGAGAATCAATGAGGAATCTAAATATTGATAAAAAATAATACTTAGATTTTAGGTGGATCAACTAGGAAGGCAGATTTACTATTTACTTCAAGAGAGGCAGGGGAAAAAGCTAAAAGTTCAATTTTGGGCATGTTGAGTTTGGAACATTAAACACCATGAAGAGTTTTCAAGTGGGCAATGAAAATATCTTCTGGCATTGAGAAGGATATGTAAACTTGGGGACCATCATCGTTAATAGATCATCTATAGTATCTGCAGCTGTGTAGCTGGCTGAGATCATGCAAAACATGGGACCAAGGTTTGAGCACACATGAAACTCACCTATGGCTCATGGTAAACCCATAGCTTATCATACCAGTGAATGGTAAAGAAAGAAAAGCATGTTCAAAATGTTGTTGATAATAACTCTGAATTGGCCAATTTTACATGAATACATTTATGGTTAATGGTCTGAGAAGACTCCTGACATAGACATAGGGTCCCTAACCCCTGCATACATTGATAATTTGGCTACTCAGAAGCATGACTGGTTATGGGGAACTGGAGACCGTGAGTATGGAGCACCTCTCCTAAAGATGCTTAAGAAAGGGAGATGGGTGAGGGGATTAGACAGACAGAGGCTATTGGGGAATGGTAAGACCTGTGGTGTTTAGTTGCCAGGGAAATCATCCATGAAGAGAGATGGTTAGTTTATGAGAGAAGGTATATTTGGTAATGGATGATTTTCTGTATGTGGTGGTTTGATTCAGGTGTGCCCCATAAACTTAGGTGTTCTGAATGCTAGGTTTGCAGCTGATGGCAATTGGAAATTAAAGCCTCCAGGAGGAAGTATATTGTTGGGTCAGGCTTATGGGTGTTATATCCAGTTTCCCCATGCCAGTGTTTGGCACACTCTCCTATTCCTATTGTCCACCTTATGCTGGCCAGGGGGTTATGTCCACCCTCTGCTCACACCACCATTTTCTTTGCCATCATGGAGCTGCCCTTCGAGCCTGTAAGCCAAAATAAACCTCTTCTTCCTACAAGCTGATCTTGGTTGGGTGATTTCTACCAGTAATGTGAACCTGACTGCAACACTATTGTACTAAAGGAGACAAAGTTCAAAGTTCAAGTAGAGGGACTAGCCTTAGAAGGGAGAACAGGTCAACTACTTGTTAGATTTAAATTACAGGATAATAATTCACTGGACAAATATACCGTAATCTCCCTGTTGTCAAATGGATCTTCCTTTCTCCTATTTTCCCCTCTCTCTCCTCCTTTTTTCTTGCTTTTACCATCATTGGTAATTGTTGTATGAATACCTCTGATTCTAAGTAGAAATGAACATTTATTCTCTGCCTCATTTTGTTCTCCAAACAATAACTGTTGTATGGGTTTTGATAATAATGTCAAAATCATATCATTGCATTTTCAGATGCTGTTATTTTGGCCTTTTTTTTTTTTTTTTTTTTGGTCTTTCGAGGTAGGGTCTCACTCTGGTCCAGGCTGACCTGGAATTAACTATGTAGTCTCAGGGTGGCCTCAAAATCATAGTGATCCTCCTACCTCTGCCTCCTGAGTGCTGGGATTAAAGGTGTGCACAACCACGCCTGGCTTATTTTGGCCTTTTATAAAGTAGTATTTCAATTGGTAACTCCTAACTCTAGCTAGCTCTACTGAGGCATTTATCATAGTATATTATTATCAGATATGACTTGTCTATCTCCCCTATTGAGAACTGAGTTCTTGCTTCCCTTTCTAGAAACATTAATCTTTAATAACCAATACATTTCACAGAAAGTTATGATTAGTGAAATATAGACATATGATGTGAAATGATTGACTTGGCTAGGCTTTGAGAAGCACCAAATTGTAATACTGTTAAGAAAATTAAATGACAGAAAATGGATATTATTAGTATTATATAACTTCAATTAGCAATGCAAAGTTGTGGATTTTTTAATTCCTATTTGCTCAGTCATGATTTTTTTTTCAGAATAGCTTTATTTCATTCAAATATTTGAGAGCCTGCTCTTAGTCAAACACTGTCCCCAGTGCTAGGCACAAGTGGGTGAATGGTCTGGTTCCTGCTTTCAAAGAGGCCAGGCTCAGAGTCTGACAAGTGAGCATAGAAGATAACAGGGAAACAAAACACTGGTCAGTGATACAGTGAAGATAATCATAAAATTAAGATGTATCCATTAGCAAATTGTTATAACACAGTCAAACTGTAGTAGCTTAAACAAATAGAAGTTTATTCTCTGCTCCTTAATAGTCTGACCATTAACAGCTTGGGGCTGCTAACACCATTGCCCCAACATTGCTCAATCAGGCTCCTTCCCTCTTATTGTTTCTTTTTTAACTTTAAAAATTATTTATTTATAAGTTTATTTATGAGAGAAAGGAAGGAAGGAAGGAAGGGAGGGAGGAAGGAAAGAAGGAAGGATGGGCATATAAGGGGCACTTTGTGCATTTGGCTTTATGTTAGTACTGGGGAAAGGAGCCAGGGCCACTGGGCTTTGCAAGCAAATGCCTTTAACTGCTGAACCACCTCTTCAGCCCTTTTAATATTTTTTTTCTTTTTTTCCAAGGTAGGGTCTTGTTCTAGCCCAGGTTGACCAGGGATTCACTCTGTAGTCTCAGGGTGGCCTCGAACTCATGGCAATCATCCTATCTCTGTGTCCTGAGTGCTGGGATTAAAGGTGTGCACCACCAGGCCCAGCCCTTTTAGCATTTTTATCCTCCTATTGGGGTTTTTTTTTTTTTTCGTTTTTTAAATTAGTTTTCTATTCAGCAAATACAGGCAGTTTGGTTACCATTATTAGGCTCATCCATGACCTACCCCCTCCCTACTGGCCCCTTCTTGTTGAGGTATATGGGGCATGCATTGTGGAGTTAGCCCACAGTTATTGGTATGATAAATGTCTCTGCATATCTTGACCCAACATGTGGCTCTGACATTCTTTCTGCCCCCTCTTCCACAAAATTTCCCTGAGCCATGTTGGGTTCATTTTTGATTTGCATCAGTGATGAGGTGTTGGGGGCCTCTGAGGCTCTGGCTCTCTGATTTGGTAGGAGTTGATTTTTCTCTGTGTAGGTCTCCTTTCCCTTGTGCTGGTATCTGGTTCACCAGGAAAACAGCACCCTTGCTTGTTTCACCAATTTTCCTTAGTTTCAGCCATCATACTTTTGAGGTATGATGGGGTGGCTCTCTCCTTAGGATCTGCATCTATCTGAAAAAGAGAAGCAGATTCTCCAATGGAGAGTAAGTTAGCTCCAGGACAAATGAAATAACCCTTACTTTTTTTTTTTTTTAATAGAGAGTTTAATAGGTGTAGGCCCTGCCGTAGCCCATGATTGATGGTAGCTTGATATTGGAGAGAGGGCTTATGTTTGGATATGATTCTGACTTGTTTCCTAGCTCCAGCTATGGGTCCCGTACCACTGAGGGGATCAGTTAGCCACAAGACACTGGAGAGTGTAAGATCAAGTCTAACCTAAACCTTCTACATCTTCCCTCCCTCCCTCTCCCTCTCTCTCCTCTCTAACTCATGTATATTAGTTATATTTTTCTGCATTTTCCTAGTGGGCACTGACCTGTAACTCCCAGTACCAGCATGGGGCTATCATCCACAATGAGCTTTTGACCCAAGAAACCTACAAGGTTTTCTAAAAGAATGACAGATTTCTGTCAGAGTACTTGATGACCCACCAAAGGTTAGTGGTAAGACCCTATTGCTGAAGACACCACATGCAGCTGACACGTAAAGTGGAACAGCATGGCTGAAAGCCAGGAGAGAGTCAGTCCCCAGACAGCGTATCTAGTGCCAGAAGGTGCTACATGGGCGACTGGGGGGAATGACCAATATCTGTCCAAGCAACTCATGGTCTAACCTACTTAGCAACAAATAACCAGTTGTGATACCCACACAAGTGCAATAGTGGCACACAGCCATGGTGGGGAACAAACTGCTCTTGATTTGGCTAACTGATCCTCCTATTGTTTTGACAGCATCATCTAAGAACAGTGCTCCAGCTCTCTGAATAATGAATGACATGATCCAGTGATCAGGAGGTAAGAAAGGGAAGGGGAGAACCAAAGCAATCCTTAAATGAGCTGGAAGTGTAACATAGTACTTGTGATCACATACCACTGATCAGCATTCGTTGCACAGTCCCACTAGAGAGGCTGAGATGTAATCAGCTAAGTGGTCAGGTGCCCAGCTCAACTTAAGATGATGTTTCTGAAAAATGAAAAAGCTTTCACCATCCTGAGAAAAATAAATAAATAAAAGGGTCAACAAGAAAGTAAGACCTTAGATTAAATATTTTAGTAATGGCAAACGATGCACAAGCCTTAAATGATCAGGGCAGATCTGACTATTTTTATATTACAAACGAAGAAATAAAGAGGCAGATTAAAATGACATGCTCAAGATCGTAGGCTTAATGTGACCTTAAAATAAAGCCACATTTTCTGACCTCTTACAGAGAACACAGCAGAATTTAACTAATAATGAAATAAATAGGTAAGAACTCTGCCTTCTTTCAAAATAATTTTCTGTTTGGAGACTATTAGTTACTTCAAAAATGTAGCATCCAAAAATAACAATATGTAAGAGCAAATGCTGTGAACTTCATTCACACTCATAAAGTACCAAGACCTTTCCATATGGTCCACATTGGGAGGGAGAAGAGGGAGTAGTAACCCTAGATATACCGATGAGAAATTATGGCCTTTGTCCTGTGTGATGCTCCATATGCAGTGTGAGTCACTTCACTTACTAAAGTAACTTCTGGGCCAGTGTCTGCTGCCCTTCACAGAGGCTGTGGCTGAGAGAAACACTGTATGAGATTTGCTTCCTCAGTTTCTGTGCAGAGACTCTGAGGCAACTGTTAGGTGCAGATTATTACTGGCTGAGGGGTCTTCCTTACCCTCTTCATCTCACTGTATCTTGGGTCCTAAAAGCCTTAAGGTCAGGAAGGTCATTCAGCAGCCATTGCATATGAAGCAGCTTCAGCATGCAGAGTCCCTAGTTTTGATTTCATAGCATATATCAGTGCATGGATATCTTCTTAACCACCCACACTTAGCACCACACACACACACACACACACACACAATTGTTTTCTAAACAAAGGGAGAATTTTTATTAAATTCACAAGAACTTTTTTGTCAGTGAACCAAAAAAATAAAATAACATGAATTCCTGTCTCCAAATACTTTTGTCTATCATGCATATATGTATCTCAGCTGCTTTTGAAAGAATATGATTAAATCTTGCAACTCAAATTCTCCATATCTTTCTTCATCATATACTGAAGGCCTTCCATTTTTAGATTTTTCAGATAGTATATATAAATATATATATTCAAATGGATATATGAATCCATAAAAATTTACTCAAAACAAAATAAAATGTAGCCACTGCCAGAATTAATGATTGAAAAGTAACAAAGAAAACAAGGGGAAAGTGTGAGGATAAAATTGAGTAACAACTAGAATATCCTTCCCCTTAATATTTTGAAGAGCTTTACTGAGTATACTTCTGGAGGAGCCTTCCACTCAGAATAATTTTTATTAATATTTTATTTATTCATTTATTTGAGAGACAGGGGAAGGAGGAGAAAAAGAGAAGAGGCAGATAGAAAGAGAGAGAGAGAATGGGAGCAGCAGGACCTCTAGTCACTGCAGATGAACTCCAGATGTACGTGCCATCTTCTCCATCTGGCTTACGTGGGTCCTGGGGAATAAAATCTGGGTACTCAGTCCTCATGGGCAAGAGCATTAATCACTGAACTATCTCTCTAGCCCTTCTTAGAATAATTTTTGCCTTATGTAATAAATGTATCAACTCCTTTCCCCTCCATTGCTTTTTTTGTTTTTTAAAGAAAGAGAGAAGAGCTGCCAAACACACAGACACCTCTCATCTTCATTACAAAGAACCTTTAGGAAAATGTTTGCTCTGTCCAAGGGATGTGATGGGAAGAAACACAATCCTAATCTGGGGCAGGCATGGGGTCCCTGTCACAAAGCTGGAAATCAAATGAAGGCATTATGTGTCCTGCAAAATGTGCCTCATTTCCGCATGAGTTTATTTTTTCCTCCCCTTCACTTTGGTGTCACACTCTAGGGATTGCTGTGGTCATTATCACCATCATCATAGTCATTGTAGGATATGTAAGACTTCACGGATCCCTTGATCTTTATACCTTGTCCCCAAGGGAGGATATGGTTCTCCTGCCCATCATTGGCCAGCTTTCCTTCCATGTAATAAATAAGGTCAGGGGGCTGGCCAGCAGCTGCTCTCCCTCGATTTGTCACAACTTGTTGGGCTCTTTCTTCTGCCCCATTTGGCCTGAGATGTTCAATTACTCCTTACTTCCTTTCTTATCCTAGTTAACTGCTTCAAATGATCTTGTTGAAATTCCTCCAAATTTATAGTTGTTCTGTTTTACCTAATTCAAACCTTAGGAGACACTGTGCCACTTGGGAAAATAAAAAAAAAATTAAAGATAATTATAAAAGAATCCTTATTATGTGGCTGTTTTAAATAATTTAAAAATTAAAAAATATACCCATAAGACCTAAATTTTGAAGCTAGTTAAATAATTATGTTTTCCATTTAGAAATATGAATATTCAGTTTGATTTTAAGAGGACTCCCAGATAAATCACCTGAATCATTGCTTACTTTGAGGAATTATATAGTTACTAGTCAATGAATTTGCATACTATTCACACACAGTTAAACTTAGTTATGAAAACCACAATAGCCTACAGACTTTAATGCATTTTGCTTGCATATATGTACACATGCAGTGTGGTGTGTCCATGTGAGTGAGCCCTTGCAGTGCACCATGCCCTCACCTGTGGTGGGGTTCTTGCCTTAAGTAGCTGAAGCAGAATTTCATGTTTCTGGCCCCGGAGATCTTCAACCCATTCTTATTTAGCGTCACAGTTTCTTACTGCTTACAGCTTGGTGATTACCTGATCTCTGTCTCCTTTGCCAGGCTGGGGTTACAAGCATGTGTGGCCATATCCAGCTGTTTACATGAGTTCAGGAGATTCAAACTTGGGCAGTTTCAGGCCCCCTATGGTCCACAGTGTTGTGCAAGAAATACACTTAACAGCATCATCGCTCCAGCCCTAGGTAAATGTTTTTCAATAATAACAAATTGAAATATGCTTCCCTTTATTTAAGGTAAGCATAGAGAATTAATCAAATAAAGTTTCTCTAATTCCGTTATGCACTCATTTTCCTCTGTTGCTTGTCTTATGTTTAATAAAATGTTGATTTCTCAGAAGTGCTTTTTTGAAACACACACACACACACACACGGAGTCACACATACACACTAGAGGAGATAGGGAGAGAGAGAGAGATGGAGAGATGGAAAGATATAGACAGAAACAGGGAGAAGAGAGGACAGAAGTAAATAATCCACATGAGAACATTCTGCAGCATCGCCATTCTTGGGGAAATGAATGGATGGTGTGTAGTAGGCAGGGGCCTGACATGGTCTGCAGCTTGTTTCTCCTATTCTCTTAGAGACCAGTCTTCTCATAGTTGCTTTCGCTCATCATCCAGGACGCTGCCCCCAAGTTATATGCTCCAAGAGGCCTTCCCTTTGCTCACATCAGAAGACTTCTTTGGTTCCCATCCTCCAAATGCTTATTGGAATCACTTCATCTTCTTTACAACCCTAATTTCCTCCGATAGCATCTTACCTATTGCTGATTACTGATTTATTAGCAATTTTCCTCAACACCAACATTTTAATATCACTGTCCTCACACCTTTCAAGGCTCCCTGATTCCTTCATTGTGCTCAGTGATTAAGTATCGAATGATTATGGATAACATGGTAGGATGCCATTGTTGTCAAAGTCTCAGAGAGAAAATATAGACCTTAACTGGAGATCTGGCTCAGTGAGTAAGGAACTTGCCTGCAAAGCCTAATGACCTGGGCTCAATTCCTCAGTACCCATGTAAAGCTAGATGCACAAAGTGGTGTATGAATCTGGAGTTCGCTTGCAGTGGCTGGAGGCCCTGACACACCCATTTTCGTTCTCTCTTTCTCTCTGCATGCATGAAATAAATAAATAAATTTTTATAAAAGCACACAAACATGGGGCATGGTGGTGCATAACTTTAATCCAAGCACTTGGGAAGCACAGATAGAGGATTGTTGCGAGTTCCAGAGTCAGCTTGGGATAGAGTGAGACCCTACCTCAGAAAAATAAATACAAAAAAAAGTACAGAGCCAGTACAAATTTAGAGGCTGAAGCATATTTCAAACAAATAAAACTATTCCTTCACAAGCCATATTTCTTTGTACCTAATGAAGTTTAAGTTCCCTTATGTGAGAGTGAAAGGACTTTAAAACTATGAATGGAGAGGGTTAAAAACCATCTTAAAAATTAAATGGGAAAGAGAAAATTGTGAAGAGGTGAGATGATGTCATTCATTGACAATCACTATTCAATTAAACAATGTACTTTAGAGAGACAAAATTAACTAATAAAAACACTATATATATATATATGCATACAATCAAGATACTACACTTGGTGATTTGATGTAACTATACATTGTGCAAGTTAACTAGCATCCCCTTCACTACTCATACATACCTTTGTATATAGGGAGTTGGCTGCACGTAATGATGTTTCTAGTAAGATCATTTTTATTTTTATTTATTGATTTATGTATTTGACAAAGGGGGGGGGCAGATAAAGAGAATTGGCATGCCAGGGCCTCCAGCCACTGCAAACAAACTCCAGATGCATGTTCCACCTTGTGCAGCGGACTTAACGTGGGTCCTGATGAATCGAACCTGGGTTATTTGGCTTTCCAGGCAAGCACAGTAACTGCTAAGCCATCTCTCCTGCTCCATGTAGTAAGATTATTTTTATATTTTGAGTGATTTCCCTTTGGTGGAATTTATTTGGAAGTGTCCTCTTGCTGTTCAGAACTCAAGTCCTACATGCAGAAGACATTTTCCTTTCCTATCAGATCTGCATGTTTGGAAAAACTGGGGAGACTTTCTTGCCCCTCCTCCACAGAGAAGGCCACTGCTATCCCCTTTCCTATTGCTTTCCCTCAGAACTCTGCACTTTTCTGGGGCCAGCAAGTGGACATAGTAGTCAGAGCAGTATCAGCTAGAATGAGAATAAGCACTGAGCTGCTTTGCCCCAAACTGTAGGAGAAGCCGGGTCCAATCCTAACAAGGCCTGAACATTACAGAACTTTAACTTCCTCCATTCACAAGAGTCTGATGTTGAAGATAATTATAAGCTCCCCAAAAGATTTTATGCAGAATGAGACAAAAGACCAAATCCATTCTAAGACGATAGATCAAAGGTTTTTGATCTCAGAATCAAAGAAGAAGAAGAAGGAGGAGGAGGAGAAGGAGAAGGAAGGGGAGGAGGAGGAGGAGAAGAAGAAGAAAAAGAAGAAGAAGGAGAAGAAGAAAATAATCACTTTCAAAACAGCTTTATTTTTCCCTCTGGTAGTTTGTCATGCAAGGTAAAATCCATCTTCTTTCATCTTCACAGGAATAAAAGAGATTCCAGTCAAGGCAAACAGACGTGATGCATGCATACACACACAATCTTTAAAAGAAATGGATATATAATATTTAGCTGTAAAATTTTAAAACAGATGGCAGACACATATGTGACAGACTTAGTCTAATATTCTTGGGGTGACATACTAAGGTTAGAATGAGAATCCAGAAACACCCCTAAGTTAATACTGTTTTTAAAAAACAGTTTTTTAAAAACAGTATTAACTTAGGCTTTCTAAACATCTGCTTGGGAACATTGCTTTTGGTCGGGGAAACAAGGCCTTAAGGCCAAGGGATAGGGAGACATCTCTTCATTTTTCTCAGCTTTTCACTTCAGCTGGTCACTTCATAATCTGGATTCGCTGAAGTAAAACAAACGGAACTGAAGATGAATACAACTGAAATCTCAGTTGTCATTACTGAATCATGTTTCTGATTCCAAACTTGGAGCTTGATGGTTTTCCGTCACAGCTTCACTGCCTCAGACAGTGCAGATTCAATAGTGTCCCCACTTTCAAGCCTCTTCAGACAAGGCAGAGCAGCGGAGAAAGTGTAGACTGGTGTCTGACAAGGCTTGTGCTCTGGGGGGGGGGGGAGGAGGGGTTTGAATAAACAAAGCAGAGGAGGATTTTGAGAGCAGCGAAGCTATTCCATATAAAGGAGATATGTGTATTTCTCCATATGGTACATGTCATTACTCAGTTGTCCACAGGTGCTCAACACCAAGCGCAGACCCATATGTATACAGGCTCTGGCAGACTGTACTGAATCAAGTAGGATAATTCTTATAAATAATATATTGTTCTGTTGAGCATAGAGGCAAGGGAGATGGTCAGCATGCATAGGCACAAGGAGTATACATATGGAAGCCCATGTTCTTTCCCCTTAATTTTGCTATGAACCTAAAAGTGCTCTAAAATAGAATCCTTTAAAAATCTCATTAAATTCCGGTCAAGATGGCGACCGCCTAGCTGCACTACAAACAACGAGGGAAAAAAAGATAGATGCAGATCCTAAGAAGAGAGCTGCCCCAACATACCTCAGAAGGGGCCCAACCGAAACTAAGGACAACTGGCGAAATAAGCAAGGGTACTGTTTTCCTGTGAACTGGATACCAGCACAAAGGGGAAGGAGATCAATTCAGAGAAAAATCAACTCCTACCAAATCAGAGAGCCAGAGCCTCAGAGGCCCCCAACACCTCAGCACTGAAGCAGACCAAAAATGAACCCAACATGGCTCAGGGAAATCTTGCGGAAGAGGGGGCGGAAAGAATGTCAGAGTTACATGTTGGGTCATGATTTTCAGAGACATTTATCATACTAATAACTGGGGGCTAACTCCACAATGCACAACCCATTTTCAATAATAAGGAGGGTCTAATGGGAGGGGGTAGATCACAGATGAGCCTAAATAATGGTACCAAACTGCCTGTATTTACTGAAAAGAAAACTAATAAATTAAATTTAAAAAAAATCTCATTAAATAACTGCATATATGTGGGATTTTTCCATGGAGGAAGCTGAGTAGCAGGATACCTAAGATCTCTTTGTTCTGTTTCAACAACTGCTTATGGCGTTTTGGGTATTTCAAAATAAAATTTAAAAACCCTGAGTATCTACTTTCTAAAATTAAAAAAAAAGTTTTGAGTATCGATAGTTTCCAAAAGAATAAATTTCTTTGTCTTTCAAGTAGATATAAGAAGTGTCCACAATGATGGCAGCATAAGGTGCATGTGTTTAGGTTAAACACTGTGTAGAGAAACCCCCTCCTGAGGTACCTAGTAAGAGCATGCTGCACTCCTTGAAGTATTGGCTGTGGTGCTGGAGAACAGCCCTGAAATACTCTGTTTAGATGATGGATATATGATAGTGATTTCCACTGCTTTATTTCTCCAACATAAAATTGCCACTTAGCCTTCATAAAGATTTTAATGAAAAAAATTAAGAACATAATCGAATAGTCTGCAAACAAACCAGCAAACTAGTTGGATGTAATGACTTATGGTAGGTCAACTATGTTAGCCTCACATAAGACAAATAAATAGAATTATTTTTAAACTCCCATGAGACGTTGATTGAACAAGCACATGTAAAAATTATTCATCCACCCCTGTTGACTTCTAAATTGTTCTCAATTTTAGTTCTAGAGACTCAACTTAAAAAAAAAAAATACCAGAATTTTTTAACCTTGAAAATGAAAAGCAGACACTTAGATATTGTACTTGCTTTTATTAAAATCAAGAATGAGAGATGGAGGGATGGCTTAACGATTAATGTGGTTGCCTGCGAAGCCCAAGGACCCTGGTTTGATTCTCCAGGTCCCATGTAAGCCAGATGCAAAAGATGGCACATGTGTCTGTAGGTAGTATGCAGTGGCTAGTGGCCCTGGTGTGCCTATTCTCTCTCTCCCTTTCTCTCTCTCAAATAAAAATAAATAAATAAATAAAAGAAGAATGAAATCATATAAGGTTATTCAATTAAGTTTCTAAATGACCAATATACAAGAGAGGTTTATTTTTTATAAGCAAAAGAAGGAAACAAAGAAAGCTTTCAGGGAATTAAATTTCATTTATTTATGACCCTGTTTTCTGTCTTTTTTTTAATAGCATAATGGGTTTATACTTAATATAGCACTTCTCACCATGGAGTTGTTACTCAATAGTTTTAAAATTATTTTTTCATTATACATTGAATCTTTTCTACATTTAAGTTTAGGTACATTAAGCACATTTTTCTAAACTTTTTTTCCTCAGACAAAAAAAAATTTTAGTATTTGATACCTACATATCATATTTACTTGGAAGATAAAACAAAAACCTCTAAAAAAACAAAATGTAGAAAAAGACTACCCAAGATCTTGGGAGGCAGTGATTATAACTGAACAATGTTGACTTACTCTTTTTATTTCATATGCTTTGAGGATTCTGAAAGTATAAAATAGTACTTATGCAAATTTAAGCCATTTTACTAATTTCACCCTCTTTCTAAGTAACAAACACCATGTGTAGGCTGCACTTTTTTAGTGAACTATTTGTTTTAAAATAATCATTTTCCCCTCATTTACCAAATACCCATTTGTTCCTATTTTATGTGAAACAACTACTAAATCTCAGGTTTAGCTGCAACAGCACAACAGTTTTCAGAGGGTTGGGGTGCAGTCTGATTCAGAAGAGCCCTTCAAAGTCACATCTGTCCATTTCTCTTTCTTGCATACATCCCAAACAAGAACAAATGCCTGTAATGCTGAGAACCACACCTAACAAGAGGGCCATTGCATCTCCAGCTTCTACTGCTTCCACAGCAGGCAGAACCAAAAGCAGTGAAATAAGGACTAGGAATAACTGTGTTGAAACTGAGGTCATGATGATCTTGAGTGTTGAAGTTTCCAAAGAAATAGCACATGTAAAATTGTATCTGATTTGAAAATATTCCCTTTCTGGAGCTCCAGACACTAAGGCTAAGAGGTTTCACAAGACACCACCTTCCAGGAAGCAGCCATTACTGAAATTGACCCTGTTTTCTTTAGAAAATGTCTCCTACAGTTTTCTTTGAACAGCCTGCTTCCCTAGTTCTACTACAAGAACTCCTGTATTATCCCCTCCCTATTCGATTCTTACCTTTAGTGAAGAAAGGCCAAAGGCAAACAAACAAAACTTAAGTGATTAAGGAAATGCCTCACTGCAGGTAAACATCTCATAAAAATGATAAATATACCAGAAACTAGGATGATTTCTTAGATAATGCAATGAATATTTTAAAAAATGTATGACTTCATCTATAAGGAAAAAAAGGAGAAGGCTAAGTATCTCTACCAGGTAAATAATACATGGAAAGTTAAATACTGCAAGCATATTCTAAATTTGCATAAAACATAGCCAACTAAATACATATTTACTTAAGAGACCCCATAGATATTTATGCTAGATGATTAATTAGTGGTTCTATAATATTAGTATGGAACATATTAAAGGGCATTTGGTCCCACATACCAAATATACAGAGACTATGAATATTATATATCAGCTAATGTTAGCTTTTCACATGGAATGTGTGATCTCAAGAGAGGTAATTGGACATTATGGTAGAAAGAGGTGACTGGAACATTACTTTACCAAGGATCAGATATTTGTGGCCATATGACAACATTATGAACACATTTTCCCTCAGAGTCAAGTAATTAGAATGTCAATCAATATAGCAGTTATAAAAGTTGCTGGCTGAAAAATTATTTTTAGAATAACAAAATAATAATAATAAATATAATAAAAATAATAAAATAAATAAAAGTTAGGAAGAACCTTAATATGCATGTAATATAAACCATCATTAAAGGAAGCTTGGCTTTCTTTCCAGTGCTGTATATATTTAAAATTAATTCACTCATCCATTCACTCACTCAGTAACAGTAATAAAAATGACAAAAATTCCTGAACTTATGAGGACAATAAATGGACGGTCAGACATATCATACAGTATGCCAGATGGAGAGGAGAATAACAAAACAGAGAGGGATGTAGAAAGGGGGTCTATTGTGATTAAAATAAGACATCAAGTAGGTTCAGGTTCAGGAGACAAACAGAAATGTACCCACACCAATCTACTGAGGGAGCTATAGTCTAAGGAGAGGGTACAGCAAGTTCAAAAGCTTTGAGGTGGAAACATTTCCTAACATGACTCAAGAAAGGCCAGCAGGCCAGTGAGGCTGTCTGTGGTAGAAAGAGAAGGTCATAGAGGTGAAAGGAGGCTAGAAACTTGCAGGCTATGTTAATGACTTCCTCTTTCTCTGGAAGATAGGGAGCTTGTATAGTCAGTCACAGAAGGTGCAGGGAGTTGGGGACACATGAGCTACAGGGCAGAGATGGTATGGGGGTTACTCCATTTGTCTTCTGTTTGGAAGCTTGAATAGGATATCAGGAACTTGGGCAGAATTATCCTTTTTGATTTTCCTCAGGCATGTTTTCGTGTGTAGGAGTGAAAAAGGAAGTGGGAATCAGACTGTTTTTTCAGTTCTGGTCCCAGTCAGAACTCCATGCCTTCTCAGTCTCCTGGCAACCCCAGAATCCTTCAGTTCCTCATTCATCTTCTTTCTTTTGTTCATTTTTTTTGTTTGTTTGTTTGCTTGTTTGGTTTTTGAGGTAGGGTCTCATTCTGGCCCAGGCTGACCTGGAATTCACTATGTAGTCTCAGGGTGGCCTCGAATTCATGGTGATCCTCCTCCCTCTGCTTCCCAAGTGCTGGGATTAAAGGTGTGCATCACCATGCTGGGCTTCCTCATTCATCTTTGTGCTATACTGTATTGTATGTGAGTGGAATTTATCTCTTTCCTCTTGTGATTATATATTTTAAACATTTAATTAAATAATTTGTAATTGACCAAACAATATATATTGTGCATAACATGTTTTGAACTACATATAAATTGGGGAATGGCTGATTCAGGCTAACAGGCCTGCACACCTTACATACTTTGTCACATACATGCTTTGTGGTATGAATGAATACTGAAAATCTACTCTCAGCAAGTTTCAAGAATACAAAATAGGGCTGGAGAGATGGCTTAGCGGTTAAGCGCTTGCCTGTGAAGCCTAAGGACCCCGGTTTGAGGCTCGTTTCCCCAGGTCCCACTTTAGCCAGATGCACAATGGGGCGCACGCGTCTGGAGTTCGTTTGCAGAGGCTGGAAGCCCTGGCACGCCCATTCTCTCTCTCTCCCTCTATCTGTCTTTCTCTCTGTGTCTGTAGCTCTCAAATAAATAAATAAAAAATTAAAAAAAAATAAAGAATACAAAATACATAAATACTTTGCTATTGATTATTGTCCCATGGTTTTGTAAATTTGACTTTACCCATACAAACACTGAAAGCCCATGCCACATTTCTTCACCCAGAACTCTAGCAGATTTAGTGATAATGAACTTGAATTTTCAGAAATATCCTACACTTCACACAAGTGACTTGCTCTGCACTTCCACTCCCTCTGCTGGTGGTGAAGATGGAAAACCCACAATTCTCAGAGCAGGAGGCCCTGTGTGGCTTTGAAGTGGTTTCAGTCAGAACAGGAAGAGGATCAGGTGATGCCCAAAAGGGGATGATGCCATTTTCTGCCCTGTCTGTGATAAAGATGTGGTGTCAGGTGCTCCAGCCCAGGGTACTGATGAGGAGGCTAAGATCTGGGATCCTCCTCAGCTCCAGTGACTCTGGAGACTGACAGCACCAGAAGTCTCCAGTGCAGCTGGGAGAAACGCTATTGATGCTTGTTGTACTAAGAAAATTCGGTTGACAGTGAAATTATGCTAGTAATGAAAAGTCCATGTGGCTTATTGGCTACATTCCTTTTTTGTTAGCTGATTATAAGTTTGAGGCAATGGTGGGAGAGACTCATTTCAAGTCCTTAAAAAGGAAAAAAAAAAAAAAAAGAGGTCCATTTCTTAATATGCTAGTAGGAGTAAAATTCTAGTTTAAAGCTATTATGATTCATTCCTTGTAGTCATTAACTGGCTACTCTGATAGGATTTTAAAAATCTAGTTCCATAAACACAAGCTCGGGTTCCTACAGCCTTCCTTGATGTTTCGTGCCCTTCCTCTGTGAGACTATGAAGGGACGATAACACCAACAGACCTCTTGTTCCAGGTTTTTCTGTGTGCCTGTGTCACCTGGGGTCCCCTGCCAAGTTACGCAAAAGAAGCTTGATTTGAGAAGACATGAACTCTTGCACTTTCTATTTAGTTAGGTCAAACATTTTCCATTCTCTCATCTTTAGTGATTAACATCCCAAATAAAAGCAAACCCATCACCCATATACACCGTTCCTGGACAAGCCAACAAATACAAGACATGTCTTTCAAGGTTGTACCACATAATATTTTGTTGCACATGGAGGAGCTGCCACGGTCCTCTGCCATTAGGTAAAATAGGAGCACAGACAGCAGGTGCTGGTAAGGAGTGGGGAAAAGTAATCACCTGGTCCTTGCCTCATGAGAACACTGTTGACTATACAACCAAAGAAGCTGGCCTTGCAGTTTTGCCTTCTTTCTTGCATGACGGAATTCTCCACTGCTCTTCCTGACCTTTCTGACCAAAGCTCAGTGAGGAATGAGATGATCTCTTATTCCTTACAGGATCTCATATCTTCTAACTGCTCACAACAGGATTGTTAAATAACCCAGGTCATACAGGACTAAATTTTGTTGAGTAAAATAAATTGAAGGGATTCATTTCAGTATCTTTTGGATTTTTTTTATCATCAATACTAATATTAATGATTATAATTAATTTATTTATTTATATCAAAGTCTTGCTAAACCTTATAAAATTATTTCAATTATTGCACACAACTCAGTGGAGGAGGCTACTTTATTCCATTTCACTAGTAAAACAAAACCTTAAAGAGATATAAATACTTGCTAAAGTTGCCAAAGAATTGTGCCACAAACCATTTATACCATCTTTACTTATTGTTTATGAAGTTGTTTGGTCATGTAGAGTAGTTATATTAAGAAAATGGGGCTAACTTTACTAATATGCAACTATATATATATATATATATAGAGAGAGAGAGAATATATATATATATATATATATATATATATATATATATATATATAGAGAGAGAGAGAGAGAGAGAGAGAGAGAGAGAGAAAGAGAGAGAGAGAGAGAGAGAGAATATACCAACCTAAGAGCACAATAGGTAACAGATGCATTTGGGTGGGTGAGGTGAGAAGGGTTAGTGGAGATGGTCAGAATACTATGCCAAGGGCAAGTAGGCATTAGTCTTTCATGGGTTGTTGTTCCAGAAAGGATTGGATGAGGGTATATGAACAGGTCAGGGAAAATGAATCTCACATCCAGCCCCAATCCTGACTCCAGTCCTAATATGAGAACCGCAGGCATACATACATTTCTGTCTTTGAGTAACAGAATTACTGGCATGTTACTGGAAAAACATGGGATTTCAACTTATTCACATTTCTTTTTGTTCATGAAGCACAGAATGTGGACAGCAAGGTTAGAAAAGTGTCTTGCTTGAGAACAACCTTTTTAAAGATTTAAACTTTCACAGAATGGACAAAGTACAGTTTTTAAACATGATTTTTTGATAATTGCTTACTATTTTAATATATTTTCTTTCCTCTGATAAGTTTCATTAGCATTGCATAGTTAATATTTTAGTATTTAAATCTTGTGCTAACAGCTGGTGAATTTCATATATATACAATTATTCACTCATATTCACTGGATATCCTTTGGCTAATATGTGACATTTCTTGATAAAGCCTGTGAAATCTGATGGTCCTATTCTTTTTTTTTTTTAAATTTATTTATTTATTTATTTATTTGAGAGTGACAGACACAGAGAGAAAGACCGATAGAGGGGGAGAGAGAGAATGGGCGCGCCAGGGCTTCCAGCCTCTGCAAACGAACTCCAGACGCGTGTGCCCCCTTGTGCATCTGGCTAACGTGGGACCTGGGGAACCGAGCCTCGAACTGGCTTCACAGGCAAGCGCTTAACCGCTAAGCCATATCTCCAGCCCAGATGGTCCTATTCTTAAATAAAATGTTTTAACTAAAATAATACTTCCCCATGCCCATATCCTTTCTACACCCTTTCCTGCCCCCAGTTTTAATTGCTTAACTATTACACTATTTTGCAACATGTCTCTTTTCTTAAAGTCAAACACTGTCAGAGGTATGTAATATATTCACAAATATATGTGAGATAAATTGGCTGTATGAAATCCTGTCAGTGTGAGATAGATCTTAGTCCAGGATAAGTTTGGGCAATGTGCACTAAAGTTACCATATCTACAAAAAATGCTTCATCAATACCATTCTCACTTTTTAGCAGTTAGCAATGTCTCCAAACTCTTTTATATTCATTTACTTATTTGACAGAGAAAGAGGGAGAGAGAGTGAGAGAATACAATGGGCATGCCGGGGCCTCTAGCTACTGCAAATGAACACCAGACACATGCGCCCCTTGTGCATCTGGCTAACATGAGTCCTGGGGAATTGAACCTGGGTCCTTTGGCCTTGCAGGAAAATGCCTTAACCGCTAAGCCATGCCACCAGCCCTCCAAACTCTTCATTTCTATAAAATACACTGCCTATCAGAGAGCTGGAAACTACTCAAATTTTTTTTCCAGGCATTTTCTGAAAAGCACATGATGGGGTAATTACTAGTATGTTTTTGAAGATCCATGTGTGTGTGCAGTGTATCCATGTGCATGTCAGATGTGCACACCCTCTGTGCATGTGTACATAGGCCAGAAGAAAATGCCAGGTGTCTTCTATCACCTCTCCACCTGCTTTTCCCTGAGACAGCTTCTTGCTGAGGGTGGAGCTTCGCTTTTCAGTTAGACTGGCTGACCAAGGGGCTCCAGAAATCCTCCTCTTTCTGTTCCCAGTGTTGGGGTTACAGGAATGTGGAGCTATGCCCAGCTTTTTACATGGGTGCTGGGGATAAAAACTCATGATTGCACAACAAACATTCTTATACCCCTTACCATATCGTTAGCCCTGTCTTTTGGTCTGCTTAAGAAAAAGACTATTTTCTATATATTTAATGCCAAAAATGTATTCCAAATAATACATGCATTGATGTATGGGTTTTTTTTAGTAAATATGAGATATAACTACCTTATGAATTCTAGTTAAAAGAGGGACATTTAAATGATAGAAGAATACACCACTGTCATGGTTCTCTAGCAAGTCAAAGGGCTTGTCCATTTTCTTGACATTGTGTTTACTTAAATGAGTTTATCTAAATGAAAAGAGCAAGGTTGCAGGCAGCTTAGAACAATGTTGTAATTGTCACTAATTAAGTGCTCTCAGCTGTGTCTATACTGGGCCACTGTTTACTTGCCTTGTACATACTCAGCTGTAGGGAGCCACACTAAAAATTCCTTTACTTATCACCTACCCAAGTGTGGAAATATCGACAAATACATGACATTTGACTCCCCACTTTGCTCTGTGAATAGGTAGATTGAGGGTGTGACAGTTCTTTTTTATTTTGAATTTTCTGTGCAGAAACTTGTTCAGAGTGGAGGGCACTGGCTGTTACTTATGGATTGGACTGACTAATGGTTCTGGGGAACAGAAACACAGAATGATGCTGCATAAAGTGGTGCTCTTCTTACTAGCAGACTCTGAAATGTGCTCTTTATAACCATGACAGTTCCCAAAGCTGGCTGGGACCCTGTAGATCTGATCTAGTATTTGCATCTATATCACTCTGCTTGGATCACCATGGCCTTTGAGATATGAATGAGTTGATTTTTTGCCACCTTTAATAATATCCTTAAGCTTTCTGTGTCTTATTGCTCTATATTTAAGAAGGTAATGAAAGAGTAGAACAGTGCTTCTCAAACTTCCCATGTCCAGCTAAGTCTCCTGAGCATTCCATTAATTTCAAGTTTTGAATCAAAAGGTTTGCAGTTGGTGTAGAGTCTACACCTTCCAGAGGCAGACTCAACTCTTCATATTGGGTGACACGAATCTGGTTGGTCTCTGGTGAACCCACCAACTCTAACATTGTCTCATAAGGCCTTTGCTTTATGAAATACACTTAACACTAAGCTACCAATCCTAGACTTAATCATGCATGGAGTCTTATGCCAATGAACAAGACAATGAATGAATCTAAATTCTGCCTCTGGCCTATAATATAAGGTTTTAAAACTCATGAAACACATTACATAAGCTTTGAGGACATAACTATAGGAATTAGGTGCCTAGACTGCGTTTAAATAGCAAACAGCAAAAAAAACCCAAAACAAACAAACAAACAACTCAGCAACTTCATTATCATTACCAGCTCAGAATTCCAGTAGCACCATGTGACGTATATATTGTGTTTACCTCTCTCCTTTTTTTCACATGTATATTTTCTGAGAATAAAATAAGCTTTCAAATAATTATTTGCAAAATATATCATAGTTTTTATTTTAGTGTCTTGATTTTCTTTATGATAACTGAAAATTCTGGATTAGCAATAAAAATCTCTTTACTTTTGCTTCCTGGCTACATTTCTCCATCTACCACAATGTTATCTCATCCCAACTTCCCAAAGACCAAATTAATCAAATCTTATACTAGAGACATTCCATTCTGGAGTCTTGATGAACTTCACAAATACTCTCACTCACAGAATTTTGAAGCTAACACTTTAGCATCGGTACTCAATTTCAAAATCAGTTTGACTATTTCATATTTGCATGATTTATAATGTTGAACAGTACACCATTTCATATTTTAAGCTTGATTATATCAGTTGCTAAACAATAGTATAGAAGACTTCAGCAACAATTTTCATTTCCAGTTTTAATTTGAGAAATTAAGTACAGCATGATCAAATGTTTTAAAAAAGTGTCAAAACATTGCACAAAGCATCACATGAAAGACTAGAGAAAGGATTTATGCAGATAATGCATTCATGATTGAACTATTTGTATATTAAATATGATGTTAGGGTATAAATTAACTTAAGCCCTTGAAATTTAAAGATGAATTCAAAAATGCAAATCTACTCAAAAAAGGCTATTTATCTCTTTCGTTTGTATGGTAATTGATGGTTCATAATGAAATAATCTGATGCCTAGAGCGCAGCTAAATTAGCCTGCCCATAATGCACTGTCTTGGAGTGACTTCACATTCTCATTAAAGCCTTTCTAATTTCTAAAGCAAAATTAATGCAATTAGTGATCAAATCAATACATATTGATCATGAGTTCCTGCAATATGGTATGAAAATATCAGGTCAAAAAAAGAGGGCCTGTTAAGATCATAGAATTAATATAAGAAATTTAAGTTGTGAAAAAAACAGCTTTGTATAATTTTCTATTTAGATATGATTCCTATGTGGAAACATTCCTTGCACCATTGTTTGGATGGGATTCAATATAACATGCTCCATTCTCATATCTTTCTTCCAGCATGTCAATATTCTATTTATGGTTCATATAGATTTTTTTTACTCTCTGTAAATATCCAAAAGCAATTTTTTCCTTGTGGTTCAGAATTTCACATGACTAATTACTCAGAAGCATTTCTTTCTTTTCACATGCAAATGTAAGCAAGATTTTGAAGAATAATACCTTTCACCAAGCCCCATCACCCTATACCTGTAGTGTAGTGGGCTGTGGGTAAATGTATGCAGGAAAGACTGGAGTCCCAGAATGAAAAATCAAAACACTGTTGCTTTTCTACATACTAATCAGCTTATTTCTGTGTGAAAGGGAGAGAGGGAGAGAGAGGAGAGCACTTCCTCCCTTGCCAAATGAACTCTGAAATGTGTGGTTCACCTGATATTGCTGCTGAGGTATGAGATGAAACTAGCAATGTATGGCCTGAAGTGCTCAATTTGTTCTAATAGTCAGCAGGCCATGTGGATTCCAAGAACATTTCTGAGAAACTCAGAAAGAAAGTTCATGTTGCTGCGGCTGTGTTAACATGGGGAAAGAGCCCATCTGAAGCTAAGACTTCAGGCTGCTCAATTGCTTTGTTTTTTTGGTTTTTTTGAAGGTAATGATTCTTGGGCTGGAGAGATGACATAATGGTTAAGGCACTTGTCTGCAAAGCCTAAGGATCTATGTTCAACTCTCTAGCTCTCACGTAAACCAGATGCACAAGGTGACGCAAGCTCACAAGGTTGCACATGCACAAAAGGTGGCACATGCCAATTCTCTCTCTTTCTCTCTGCCTCTCTCTTGCTCTCACTCTCATTCACTCATAAATAAAAGGCCAGTCTGCTGGGTTTGCCTCAAAATAAAGGTTATGGTTCTGAAGTTTTTCTTGCAATTTCCATACCATAAGAACATAAATAAAACATTTCATGGTGTGTAAATTTATAAAATGCCATTCTTTTAATGGCAGTGACAGGTGCAGTCTTATTTTGCTTAGCAATGGCTCCTGCTTAGCTGTGAACCATCTCATAGGTCCTGACTGAAGTATAGAGCCTTGCCCATTGATGACGTTCTTTGTGGTGGTCCTGGTAATGCAACCTGGCATTATTGTTCTTTGTCACCAATAGAATCACAGTTTTTAAAGTTAGAGAGTGTTGTTGGTGAAAACAATAGGTTTATACTTCCAAACTATTTTTAACTTCTCTGGAGGGCATCAGTTTACAGATATTTCTGGGTGTTTCACAAGTGACTGGCCCCACAGGTGCTTTGGAAAAGAGGATTCCATGAACAACTATGAAGTTAGGACATACTTCATCAGCCCCATCATTTTGTGGTAAATTTATAATGCACATTAGCATAATGAAAATGCTGAGAAATTCTGTACTAAAAGCCTACTTACCAGAACTGAGCTCAACATTTCCCGAATTAATTAAGTTATCTAGTCACCAACTTTTTTCTTCTATTAATGTCCATTTGGATCTGATTTATGAAACTCTGATTTTGGTTTGGTGATGAAGAGCAGAGAAGTCTCAAAGTCTAAATTTGGGGATATACTGGATTACAATAACCATCATGTATTTGATTCTGCCCACTGGGAGAGAGTTGCCTGGCAATAAAAAGTGTTCCCTGCCCTGATCTGTTTCAGCCAGTTCACGTGCTTTTCATCACTACCAGTAAGGCTGAAAACTACTGCTATGAGTATCACCTATTCAGGAACCTCCATTTCCTAAGGAAAACCCAAAATATCTTCTTAAAAAAACAAATAAAGCTTATTTTAAAAATAAAGTATTCAGATAAACATATGAAGACATATTGCCCATTTACTAGAAACATCCCAATGTATATTTTTCCCATTTCTTCATATGATTCTAACTCTTTACACAATTGAATTTGGTATATACTTGTTTAACAATCTGGTCATTTTTACTCAGTGACATGGAATGATAGTTTCTATGTCAATAGACCTCTAACATCATTGCTTTTTATTATATGTATATGTCTTATCCTTTTGAATTAACATATATAATTTGTATAAAACAGTAGGTGTCATTTTATTTTCATATATGTATGCAATGTACTTCTATAATATCTACCCCTATAACCCTCTCTTGCCCCACTCCTCATTCTGTCCTGCTGCCCCTCAATATTTCTCCTTCTACTTTTTATGGTTTTTAAAAATAATTTCTGGGGCTAGAGAGTTGGCTAAGCAGTTAAGGCACTTGCCTGCAAAGACAAAGGACCCAGGTTCCATTCCCCAGGACCCATATAAGCTAGATACACAAAGTAGCATATGTGCCTGGGGTTCATTTACAGTAGCTGGAGGCCCTGGCACACCCATTCTCTCTCTCTCTCTCTCTCTCTCTCTCTCTCTCTCTCTCTCTTTCTTTCTCTCAATGAAATAAAAATCTAAATGAGTTGGCCAATAACACATTTTAAAAACCTGATTTTTTTATTGCTTAGATTTTTGAGTTATTTGTAGATTCTAAAAATTAGGCCTCTGTCAGTTGTATAGCTGACAAAAAATTTCTACCATTCTGTGGGCAATCTATTGACTCTGCTTATTGTATGTTTGTCTGTGAAGAAACGTTTCAGTTTCATGAGATCCCAATGGTTGAGTGATTGTTTATGTTCCTGAGGTACTGGGGTTTTGTTCAGGAAGTCGTTTCCTATTCCTATATCATGGACAGTTCTTACTCTTTTTTTCTTCCAGTAACAGCAGTTTCTGGTCCCTGCAGAGGGGGCAGAACAGGGAAGAGGCTAACGATGCTACCAACATAACTGCATACACAACTAATAATAATAAAAAAAAAACTGCAAAAAATAAAAAAAAACATTTGAAATATGCATCTGTCTTTTTGAGGCTGGCTTTTTTAGCCTAATTGATGATTAGTTTCATCTATTTACTACAAATTTAATATTTTTATGGCTGAATAATACTCCACATATATGTATGTATTTATATACATACATAAACTTATGTACATTAGAATATATATATTCTAATGGCTTGAGTTCTTGATAGGTGTCTGATGAGCAGTTATCACTGCTGTGCTGAAGTGAGAAGAGGGGATGGTGGTTCATTCTTCCTGGGGGTGAATTACCTTTGCAAAGGGAGATCAAAGAGCAAGCAGAATCTGAGGATATTGTCTAAATCTTTCCTTCCTTTCTTCCTTCCTTCCTTCCTTCCTTCCTTCCTTCCTTCCTTCCTTCCTTCCTTTCTTCCTTTTTCTTTATCTCTCTCTCTCTCTCTCTCTCTCTCTCTTTCTTTCTCTTTCTTCTCTACGACCTCAGTTTATCTTCCCTAAACATCTTCTTGTACATTGCCTTCCATGAAAATGGGACCTTTCTCACAGATTGGCTGTATTGGTTTGGAGAAGACATTTGTCCTACAGACAATGTCCAAAGGATGGCTCAGATGCTGTCTCCACACAGGCAGAATAGTCAGTATGTGGGCCTCTCAGAACCTCAAAGTCAAACAAACCAGCCAGTGAAAGGTGATCTGTTGGGGAGGCCCAGTGTCTAATGCCATCTCAAAGAGGCAGTAGAATATCTGGATTGCTCCTTATTTCCTGTTAAGTTCCTAGATCCCAATTTGCTGTTTTGGACTCAAATCTTAGAATAGTCTTAGTAGGATCTAAGGGTAGTAGATTTGTTTTGTTTTATAATTAAAATTATTCCCTGTGGACATGCTGTGCATATTGATACCAAAATTATGAGAATCATTGCAATTAAACAGGACATGTGTGACTTGATAAGGAGATGGGAGCCACAATGCATCACCTCTTCATAGAGACATCTCTAAAGGTCCTGTCTGAATGAAACACTGCCTTCTTTACATTTCCCAGCTGTTTTGCATATGGTCTTGGGAGTCCTATCACACAATAGCTGTTTACCTGTCTGTCATGGCTGGGGCAAGTGAGCCAAAAAGGACACATTGCTCTGTCTTATCTTCTTTATTTACTTATCTTATTTATTACACCAGCAGATGCCAGGTGTGAAGCCAGGGGCTTGGTTCTTTTCCCAGGCTTAAGTATGGATAAAAGAGTCTGACTTCTAACTGCCAAGGTGAGCAAGTTGTGCAACTCTAACTGGGTTTCTTCATCTCAAAATAAGGAAAATTGTGCTTCATTCATGGGTTATTTTTCATATTAAACCAAGTTAATATTTATAATGCATTTAGAATAATGCCTGGCATAATGAGTATTATATGGCAATTCACTCTTGTTTTTTGTCTTGTCAAATGATCCTTTAAGCCTGTTACTTCACAGGCATGAGTAAGAGATAAGTGAGAAATACTGGAAGTGTCTGGTACAGTATCTAGAACACACTACAGTCCTAGTGAACAGTTTCTTGGTCTCATTTATAATTTATTGGTACTGATGAAAGTTTTCCATAGAGCAAGCATGAAAGTGCCCTAAGAGAGGCACTGTAGTTGCCTGGGCCTGTTGCTATGATCACTCTTTATTACATGTCCATAGTAGTCATGTAATTGGGTACATCCATTAGGCTTCTCTCCCCTAGTTCTTGATTCACATGAGCAAGGGCTGGAACACATATGCTTGCTATAAGCACTCATATTAAAATAGCTGGGAATGTTCCATCCTGTGTTTTCTCAACCTCTCTACTCTTAAGCATGGCATGTTTTAGAGGGTGTATGAAAAGAAATCATAGCTGGTCTTTGTGTGGGAGATGGAAAAGGTCCATTTTTAATGGCATTGAAAGAAGAAGTGAACCTAAACTCACCATTGCTTATTTATAGCTATAGTTATTTCTCTCTGGTACATCCCAGAGGGTTACTTTCTGTTGTTAATTGGAACTTCTAAGCCATTTTTATTTACAAAGTGTTTTACAGTCATTGGTATTGATGACTTATAATTCCCCCCTGAGTTAGGTGTCAGGATGAGGCATGGGCACAGCTTCACTCTCAGGAAGCTGGGACGTGAGGATGGATAAATCTGCTGGCCCCCTCCCACATGGCAGCCATGGGGGCCAGGTTTGCTTTGTTTTGCCTTGTCAGATCTGCATTCCCTTCTCCATGTACCAGTGACATTGGATTCCTGGATAAAGGAGAGACTGAGAGGAAAACCTGCACACACAGAATCCACTTAGCAATTCTTCCCTTCCCACCATTCCCCATTAAAATTAACTGTCCTTGCCACTGTGTGTCTTTCAGAGCACTTATTTTGTTTTTTAAAGAAGTAAGACAAATAACAGCCTGCTTATTGTGAAATTTGTAGTGCCAGTCATGACAAGCATAAGGAGAGTAACACTTTTGCCAGCAGGGTGCTTATCTGTTTTACTAGTTCAGAGGGCTTGATTGATGCGGAAGACCAAGGTCTCAGTAAAGATAATTTAGCCATTTCCATACAGTTTATGCTTGTGTTAGTTGTATCCTGCAGGGGAGTCCCAGGGGGTGGCTTTCTTGACCTTCCCTCTAAAAGGTAACACATAGAGATTCCTCCAGGAACCATCCCCTAACAAGACTAATGAGGCTTTCCACGCCTATTATCATTCAGCACTGGAGAAGGAGGCTTTAAAAATGCAGAACCACATTCCTCCCTTGATGTTTCCATGATCTATTAAGCGTTATGTGGCAGATAAATTAATCATTAAAAACTTACTGTTAAGTCTTTACAAATAATAACCAGGTGTACTTTGATTATCTTTGATCTCCATATATATTTTTTCAATCACAAAACAGATGAAACATAGCAGTTTGTTTTACCAATAATTAATCTAAGAGACCCAAGAAAAGTAGGTTCTTCTCTTCCAGCATTTTTCTTTTTTTTTTTTAAGTTGGAAAAGCAAAATAAATAAATATGTAAAAATTTAAAAAGTTCTTCACTGTGATGGCCAGGACCTCTTTTCAATCTATTTGCTGCAGTGTAAACGTGAACCATGTTCACTGTCTCTGACTCCAGCTACTCTCCCAATTGTTTACTTCTACCATTTGTTGCTGCTTAATATATAAACTTCTGACCAAGGGGCATGCTGCGCATCTTGTGTGCATTAGGTAAATGCACTGAGTTTCAGCTAATGCCATCACTTTGGATTGAGATGGGGTGTCGTGCTTTTCTTCTCTCCAATTCACTTTTGTTACATTCACAACTTCCAGAGCTAACATTTTATACACTTAAAAATGAAAAAAAAAAAGATGACAGGAAATAAAGCAAATGCAACAGCCAGGTAGGTGTGTGAATAATCTATGACAACACAGAGCAGGATTACGGCCACAAATGATTACTCACTGAACTACATTCTGGAAAAATAATACTTTCATATACTTCCAGGGGAACTGTGGCTGAAAATGTTTGAATTATTGATTAATTCAGGAGTAGCACTAGGGAAAAAGAGAGGAAGGTGGGATGCCACATGGTGAAAGGAAGGAAAAGGAGAGAGAAAAATTCAACTGAAATCATTCTTTGGTCATTGTTTGCTACTAGATACTCTATTAAGAATGGAATTTTTCTGTTTTATTACAAGTCAATCTTTGGAGGTAACATTTTTAATCAACCATTTAAAATATTTAAAAATCATTTCCATTTCTTTGAAGATGTGATTCCTTTGCAATTTGTTCAATATTTTTTTTTAATTTTTTTGATTTATTTTTATTTATTTATTTGAAAGCAACAGAGAGAAAGAGGGAGAGAGAATGGGCGCACCAGGGCTTCCAGCCACTGCAGACGAACTCCAGACGCGTGCGCCCCTTTGTGCATCTGGCTAACGTGGGTCCTGGGGAATCGAGCCTCGAACCTGGGTCCTTAGGCTTCACAGGCAAGCGCTTAACCACTAAGCCATCTCTCCAGCCCTTGTTCAATATTTTAAGAAACACTTTATGGCTAAGATCTCTAAGATATAAATCTAGGGATCACTTGGAAGTAGAATTAGGTCTGTATTTTTTGTTTATGTTTTGTCAAATTTATTAAATTTGGAAGAATGTTTTTATTCACTTTGAATTTTCAGCAGTTGTGAATAATATGTATGTTTTATATAAGTTTATATCAAATGTAATAGAATGTAAATATTATTTGTATTTTATATAAGTTTATAACAGGGGCTGAAGAGATGGTTCAGCTGTGAAAGGCAACTGCATGCAAAGCCTGATGGCCCAGGTTCAAATCCTCAGTACACGTGTAAAGCCAGATGTACAAAGTGGTGCCTGCATCTGGAGTTTGACTGAAGTGGCAGGAGGCATTAGTACACCCATACTCTCTCTCTCTCTCTGTCTTTCTCTGTGTGTCTCTCAAATAAATGAATAAATATATTTTTTAAAAGTTTATATTTAACAGTGTTAATTAGAAACAAACATAACTGTACCTTCACGAAATGATCACAGCTAAGTCTAGATCTTGTACTACCTCAGGAATGTTGATAAAGTTATTTTTTTTTAAATAAAAAGTGATTGTTGGGGAAAACAGCTATTATAAACTATATTAGTATCTAAAAGTTATCAAGCATTTATTATATCCAAGTACTATGCCATGTATCTTATATGAAGTAAGTCAATATCATAATATCAAAATATAGTAGGTGCTTTTTTTTCTATTTGCTGATAAGAAAATAAAGGCAAAGAGAGATGAAATAAGTTGCCCAAGAACATGTCTAGCAACAATGGACAAGAAAATATACATTCTCTTCTAAATGATAAGCCTTCATTGCTCTAAACTCTCCTCACTGACAGACTAGACGACAAAACTGAGGTTCAGAGAAGTGATGTGATTGCTCTAGATCACCCAGGAAATCAATGAAAGCAAGGAAAGCTCTTGAATCCGACTGATTTGTCTGAATTGGACCTGTTTGGCAGCTTACACTGGGCCACAGTTCTGCCAGCATTGAATGAATACTGCTCTGAGAGAAAAAAAGGAGAGGATAATGGTTAACTAAAACTATGCATCTATTCAACTTAAAGTAGGGTGATTTGGAACTAGAAAGCATGAATTGGAAGCACTCTGTGAACATTTATGTACAACTGACACTGTTTTGGGTATGGGCTTCAAATAATTTTTGCAGCCCATTTCAAAATTCGAGTGTCCTGAATTAAGGTTCAGACTTCTAGAATAAACATTGCATAGTGATCTGTTAAGTATTGAAGCATTTAATGAGAGAAAATAATTTAACATAAAAGGAATTTCCAAACATTTTCAATTTTGATAATATAAACAACTTTCACACCAATTTCTAAGTATACTTGACCCTAGAAAGGTAAGAAACAATTTTATAAAGATACTGCTGGTATGAATATTACACATTTACTTAAAGAGTACCCATCTTTGGGGCTGGAGAGATGACTTGGTGGTTAAGGCACTTGCCTGAGAAGCCTAAGGATCCATGTTCAACTCTCCAGGTCCCACATAAGTTGACTCGCAAAGTGGTGCAAGCACGCAAGGTTGCACATGTGCACTAGGTGGAACACACATCTAGAATTTGATCACAGTGGCTGGAGGCCCTGGCACACCAATTCTCATTCTCACTCTCACTCTCATTCTCTCTCACACACATTTAAAAAGAAAAAAGAAAAACAAAAGCCAGTCTGTTAGGCCTGCCTCAAAACAGAAAACAAACAAACAAAAAGATTATCCACCTTTGACATGCTCAACAAGACGAGATATTTAAAAGAATAAAACCAGTTCTGTCCTAGACTGCTGACAGACCATTCCCAGTGTGAATCTTTGGAGAAAAGATGGAGGTGCTGGGAAGCTATTTTTCAAGAATAAAATTAAGACAAACATGGGATGTTCCTGATTTTCACTTGCATGCTGTATTATGCCAATCTATTTAATAATAGTTGCAAGAATGGTGGAATGCTAAGAGTATATTACCTTGACCAACACAAGTATTTTGAGTTTGTAGCATCCTAAACCCTAGTTATTTTCTTGGTCCTTTTGCCTCTAAGAAACAGGTTTTCAAGTGGAGTGCATAGACACATGAGCGAATTTTTAAAGTCCCTGAACTTAGTGCAAATGAAAATGGAAGATTCGTATCTACAGAGGGAGGTTTTTCTTCCTACTACAGGAATGAACTTGCTAGAATCAGCAAAGGAAAATATAGGATTGCCAGTTATAGTTGAATTTCAGATAAGGAATAAATGATTACATAGTATGACAACATTCCTGAAAATATTCTGATGTCCTGTATTATCTAGAAACTCACCCTAGGAAGGGTTTTCAGTTCAGGCCTTGTGGAGTGGAGTATGGTCATATTCCAGTGACCTGGGGATCCCTGTGGAAAATGTTGCCTCAGTGGGGTAGTGGGAGACCAGCAGTCTGCCCTTAGATCTTTGCATGTACAATAGTGACATTGTCCAGTAATCACCCTGTTTTCTGGGGCTTCAGAGGAGACATAGCCATTGGGTATTCTCCATTTGTGGGGATGAGTTGGTGTATAGGAAATAGCCAAGTATTCTGGAACTGGGTTTCTGAGACAGAAGTAACCAATCCTTTTACTTTGTATTGATGGAAGCCACCCATGTTTTAAGCATGGTGTTGATGGGAGCATTGAAATTTCTGCTGCATTGTAATCCAGGTGCATTAGTTGGATTATATTTAAGGTCTATGGGCTTTATCTAATTTAGGACATAGTTAATTGACCACGGTACTAAAATTTACTACACAGAGGCATTTGTTTGCAGGTCTTCTGAATAGTCCCCCAAAGGGGATTTATAATGATTTTAAATGTGTAATGTGTGTAGGAAATAAAAAAAAAATTCTCTCAAAATGTCCTTTTTTTTTTTACTTAAAAATTGAGTGAATTATTTTAACCAAGTAAAAGAAATGAGCTCATGTGATGAATACCCTTTATCTGGATATTGAATAATAAGAACAATGAGTCTGAAAAGAAAATTCAACACAGTTAGCAGCATTAAACAATGGAGAAATGCCAAAGAACTGTATCAAAAGGCATGGCTTTTAGCATAGCTGTTTCCAGTTGCTCAAAATACTTCTCCTGCAGCATATGAAGGGTGCCTAGTGACCCCTAGCTGAGAAATCTGTATAGATCTTCACCCTCCCCCCATCTGACAGGCAGCTGACACTCTGGCTGGGTACTTATGCCCAGAATGAGTTTCCACACAGCAAAGTGCACTGCTGACTTACAGTATATGTCAGCAGCCCATGGCTTCTGTCTTTTGTGTTGTAGCAATCAAACCTCACATCTGCCTCTGCTCCCATGCCAGTACTTATATCCAAAAGGAAAATGCCCAGAGTGATGCTCAAAGTGCTTCTGATCCTTGACCAACACAGTGATGAGGCATGAGGAACAGGCGTTGCTCTCTGAAAAATCAAGTGCATTGCTAGTTTTGGCCTGGTGTTTGCTTTCTATAGGCAGTGTTTCAGAAATTAAGAAAAGCATATGAGAAATGTTTTTTTCTTCATTTAAATCTTTCAGGAAAACACATCAAGATGGATTTTTTTTCAGTGGGAGATGGTGGCTGATTATTTTAAATTAGTATTGTCAATGTAATTCAAATGTTATGAAATTAATGGATATAATTTTATGGGTAAAATATTTTAACTAATTATTTAAAGAAATAAAAAGATTTGAAAATCAATACAATTTGGAAAATGATATGTAGGTAGGAGGTTGAGAAATCATGCCATTTTTGACAATTTACGTACAGTCATATACAAATGATATTATTGGGAATAAGGGAAGAATGGACATTAGAGGGCACTAGTACTGGCCATAGCAAGTACCTCGGAGTAGTCAAATTCCCCAGTAAAATGTCTTCCAAGTTTGAGAAACTGAGTGGGGCACAAAAACTGAGTTGGCAGTATTGGCAGAAGTGGGGTTGGGTCTCAGTACTCAATAGGGTACTTGTACTTTTCTGTGCCACTTGCTCTTTAGTCTAAAGATCAGCTCTCCAAGAACAATCCTATACTTCTTTTGCGATGGTAGAGAGTGAAGTGATTGAAGTATTGAACAGTGAGTCACTTTTTTGGATTGAGGAGGACTGATAATGCAATTTTCAACCAGTCCTGTTTCCAGTCCCCTCCTCACTGCCAGTTCCAGAAGTAGTTGGTCCAAACTCCTGAGCACAGCATAAATTGAATTGCTTCTCAGATTTCCCCACTCTTAACATAGAATTCAGATTTCTCAAGTCTTGTAAGCCATTCACTATTCAGCCATCTGCTTTATAGCTTTTTTGCTATTCACCAATTCTTTTTGTTTCTGTTTCTTCTGTTGAGTTAATGCCTCAAAACAAAGTCCTTGTTTTGATTTAGTGAAAGGGAATGGAGATAAATGAGCAGGTTCCACCCAACATCAACTTAAGCCTTGAAATTGTTCTTTAAAGTCATTTAATTAAGCACCTCATTTCTTCTGGTGTTGTGACATTGTTAGTTACTTTCTTATTGCTGAGACAAAATACCTGACCAGAAGCTACTTAGGGAAGGAAGGGTTTATTTCAGTACACAGTTCCAGGTTATAGTCAACTGGGGCAGTGGGAGGTATTCATCAGGAGTACGAAGCAGTTGGTCATCTTCAGTTCACAGCAAGGAAGCAGAGAGCAATGGATGCTAGTGCTCAGCCAGTTTTCCTGCTTTCCTCCACCTCAATTAACCCAATTTAAACAATTCCTTGCATGTGACTTGTTGACAATATAAACTATCATAAGTACCTCTTCATATTTTCTTTTTCTTTTTTTAAAAAATTATTTATTTATTTATTTGAGAGTGACAGACACAGAGAGAAAGACAGATAGAGGGAGAGAGAGAGAGAATGGGCACGCCAGGGCCTCCTGCCTCTGCAAACGAACTCCAGATGCGTGCGCCCCCTTGTGCATCTGGCTAACGTGGGACCTGGGGAATCGAGCCTTGAACCGGGGTCCTTAGGCTTCACAGGCAAGCGCTTAACTGCTAAGCCATCTCTCCAGTCCCATATTTTCCATGGTAACTACAACAATGTGCATGATGATGAGGATGATGATGACAGCCAGTGGATAGTGAGTTCTTAGCTAAATTTTTGCAGAACTGACATGAGAATAAGTTATATATGTGGTGTTGTTCTTCAGTGCAGACTTCTGCATCACCCCTAAACTTAGGGGTTCTTCCATGTGGTGGTATGGATGTGTAATGTCCCCCAAATAGTCTCCTGTGTTTGGAATACTTGATTCCCAGCTGGTGGAAATTTGGGAGATGAAGACTTGCTAGAGGAGGTGAGTTCCCAGTGGGCAGGCTTAGGGATGTTTATAGCCAGTTCCCCCTTGCCAGTAATAACTCAGTTCACTCTCTTGCTGCTTCCTACCAGCTGCTATGGCAATGATGTATGCCCTGCCTCTGCTCTGCCATCCTTCTCCTGTTATGATGAAGCTTCCCATCAAGACTATAAGCCAAAATAAACCCTTTCCTCCCATTAGCTGCTTTTGGCTAGGTGTTTTGTCCCAGCAATAAAAGGTAACAACAATACTGCATTTTGGGAATATCTTCTTCAATAATTTCTTATTTTATTTTATTTTTTTTCGGAGGTAGGGTCTCACTCTAGTTCAGGCTGAAGTACAATTAACTATGTGGACTCAAGCTGGTCTTGAGTTCACAGCAATCCTCCTATCTCTGCTTCCTGAGTCCGGGATAAAGGCATGTGCAGCCACAGCCCGCTTCTTTGATAACTTCTCTAACAGTTACTTTTATGTATCGATTTGCCTGGGTTAAGGAAGAACACCCTGATACCTAGTACAACATTATTTCTAGGCATGTCTGTAAGGATGCTTTGGAAGATATTAGCATTTAACTCCGTAGGCTGAGTAAGGAAGATGCACTCTTGCCAATGTGCATTCCACTGAGGGCCCAAGTAAAACAAAGAAATGGAGAAAAGACAACTTTTTTTTTTTTTTTCTGGAACTGGAACATTCATTGCCTCTTGTCTTCAGACATTAGAGTTCCATGGGTCTTAAGTTTTTGGATGGAGAATGAGTTATGCCTTCCTGGATTTCCAGCTTGTATAAGGCTGGCTTGCTGTGGGACTTCTTGGCTTCTACAATTGCATGAGCCAATTTACACACCACATCTGTCTTTCTGTCTGTCTATCTATCTATCTATCTATCTATCTATCTATCTATCTATCTATCTATCTATCTATCTGATCCATCTGCCTATCTAACTATATCCAATTTGTTCTGTTTTCTCTGGACAATTCTGAGTACCATAATTAAGGCCTCTTCTGAGGCTTGGGACCAGGCAAAACTGGTAATGCTATGCCGACCAAGCTCTAATTGGGACAAATGTAAGCCCTAGTTCATGCTTTCCCCTTTTAGGACATATCTATAATCCTATATCTCTCATATGGAGTGGGACAGATACCTTGGGGAGTTCTAGAACACACACTGGTGGAACCATCCTACATAATAATCACCACCCTGGTTCCAGTGGTACTTGACCTGGTGAACTGGTATTTCTTGCTAGCTGAAGCAGCATTCTTTGACCAAATCATGAATAATGAAGTTAACATACTGATTTTGGGTGAGTTGCAGTCAAACCAAAAATGGAGTCATGACACTGAGCAATTCACAAATATGTAAGTTTCTGTCCTCTACCATCATTAAATCTTTACAAATAAAAAACAGTGTGAGACTCATTGATCTGTAAAGATTTTGCTTCTAAGGTCTGAGTAGGAACCATCTCCAGGATGTCTTATCTAGAAAAGCAGGAAAATAAAATTTATCTCTTGACTATTGTGTTAGTTACTTTTGCAGTCCTGGGAGAAAATACCTGATAAAAAGTAAGCTCAAGGGAAGTAGGGTTTATTTCAGTTTACAGTTTCAGGGTATAGTTCATCATGATGAAGAAAGCATGGTGGCAGGAGTTTGAAGCAGGTCCACAGTGAGGAAGCAGAGAGCAATGAATGCTGCTGCTCAGGTAATTTTCTCCTGTTTATACAGTCTAGGATCCCAGCCCCTAGAATGACGTGGTCTACAATTAAGGTGGGATTTTCCACCTCATTTAACCTAATCAAGGTGATCATTCACAGACATGCTCAGGGACTAACCTTCTCTAGATAATCCCTCACAGGTGATTCTAGGTCATAACAAGTTGACAAACAATATAAACTGTCACAAATATGGTAAACATATCACGCAGAATTTTATAGTATAAAATGAAAACATATATGTCTCCTCTTGAATTCTCTGGGCTACAATCAAGCTCTCCTAGACAATGCTCTATTTCAATATCAAACTTAAATCTTGCTGTACACACTTCCACCAGCTGGAAGACAGGTAACATCATAAGCAAGGGGAGAGAAATAGTTTCTATATAAACACAGGTTCACACTGGTAATTTCAGCTTATTCTGGCCACAACTAAGTGTTCTGTTCTGTGTACTACTCAATGCATGTTTTGAATACAAACCACTGCTTTGGCAGTTACCTTCTCCTTAATGGGACAAGATGCCCAACCAGAATCAGCTTATAGAAGGAAAGGGTTTATTTCTGACTTAGAGCATCAAAGGAAAGCTTCATCATGGCTGGGGAAGCAAGAGAACAAGTAGCTGGCTCACATATCAACAGGGAGGAAGAGGAGAGAATGAGTTATCTTGCTCTGGCAAAGGAGACTGAATTACAAAAGTCCAAGGCCTACCCCACGGTGACACACCTCCTCTAGTAAGGCTCTACCTCCCAAAGTCTCCACCAGCTGGGGATTAAGTATGATGCTTCATCACAAGGACATCAGGCTATGGGGGACACCTTACATTCAAATCACAATTGTTTCTTCATCTTACTCTGATTTTTTGCACTTATTCTGCTGATAGAACTGGAAGTCAACCAGAAGGAGTAAAATTCACTAAACTTGCAAGGTAGGAAGTAGAAAATGTGGAACAGGCAGATTACCCAGTGTTGTCTGATACTAGAGCTTGCTTTCAAATCACTTATACTTTTCCACCTAGAAGAATGGAGTATGCCAGTGCAGGAACTAGGTACTGCTCTGCATCCAAGCATCCATTGCATTTGTTGGTGTACTCCATTCCAATGAATGAGTCATCTTAATGTATTATACTTGTTTATAAATATACTCATAATGTCATGTAGCTATAATCTCTGTAAAAGAGAATGAAACAGATACATATAAAACAGTAAAAGGCTCAGAAAACAAAGTAGTAAAAATATGTTTGGACATTGACACAAACTAAGCACAAATGACAGAAAGTCACTTCCATATTACATGTGTCAAGTTCCTCATGTGTAAAAAAAGAATATCTCTTTCAGTAATTTCTAAATGCATAGATAAGCTATCATGACCATACATACATCCATATATGGATACATACATGGGTGGACCATCATAACACACAAAGGACTAAAGAAATGCATTTGTCTTCTGCCAGCTCCCAATGGTCACATTTAGTTGTATGATAATTCTAGGGTAAAGACTTTTCTGGGGGAACTGGTGGCACACACTCTTAGTAACTATTAAAGAGACAGTGATTCCAATAAAATCTAAGAATCAAGAACATAATAACTGTATGACATAAATTCTCATCTTTGCTTAATTTTGGAAAATGTTTAATCTAATGATAGGCTTAATTTTATAGACAAATAATGTCAAACATAGCCAGTGGTTGTGTCACTGTTTTCAATATTTAGGGATTGGAACAAAGAAGAAAAATATCTCCACAATATACTTGTTAAAGGTAAACTAAAAATTAAAGTATAGAAAAAAAATGATGACAGGTTGAATTTAAAAATACTTATATGATAATGTTTTAGGTGCACTTTTGGAGACATTTCTTGTATGAAAGAAACCATGAGGGTGAAATTAATTTTTATGATAATTTAGCTTTTGGTGAGTTCACAAAAGTAGAGTTGGAGAGTTTTTTTGAGGTCCAAGTGTTGAGACTTGCAGGTTGCATCTCTCTTGGTATTATGCTTCATTTATAAACACAGAAGACATGCAGGAGCGAGCTAGCATCTGAATACTAGTTTTATGTGGAGACTAATAGCAGTTCTGCTGACCGTTGGGCATCCATGCAGTTTTCTCTTTCCTGCCTTCCGCCAGCAAGTCTCCGCTAGACTGCTATTGGCCTGTGGCACATTTGTGCTCCACTGCTTTATCGTTGGATACTAAGGGAACTAATGTTCTCTGGGAACATTCTGCCACATGTGTGGAAAAGGGCAGAATAATGACTTTGTGATCCCAACTGGGAAAACATTTTGGCTGTGTGTTTACTCAATAAAAAGTGAAAGTTAGTGATAGTTTACTTAATGAAAAGTGGTCCTTTAGTGTTGGATGGTCAAAGCTGGGGAGAGACTATGTTTGGTTAATAAAAAACTAATTAATTCTTAGCCCTCTTCCATGGGAAATTAGCTTGCATTTTAATGCTTTTTCCCAATTTGTTCTCATTCTTAAAATCAAACCCTTAAGAAGTCAGAGCCACTCTAACACATTCCCCAAGGTTGAAGTACTTTTTATATTCATTTCACATTGATGATGACCAAAGTTTGCCTTGAGTTTCTTGAACAAAAATATAATATGGAAGACAAAACAGTGTTTTATAAAGTCTATAATATTGAAGTAGAATTTCTTTTAATTTGGTGATTCTAGTACATGTATTTTTTTTCCAGTGTGGAAAATAACTTCTTCATCAGATCTAAGATTAGGAACACAATTTTGTTCTAAACAGTGCATTGGTAGACAAATGGAGTTATATAAAACTTAAAAGCTTTTGCACAGAAAAGGAAAAAATAGAGTGAGAAACAACTTACAGATGAGAAAAAATGTTTTCAATAATCATCTCACAAACGATTAATATTTAGAATATATAAGGAAATCAGACACTCTAACAGTACCTAATTAAGAAATGTAAAAATTGGATTTAGCAGTAGGTACTTGCCTACAAAGCCAAAGGACCCAGGTTCAATTCTCCAGTACCCACGTAAACCAAATGCACAAGGTGGCACAAGCATCTGGCATTTATTTGTAGCCTTTCTTTCTCTCCTGCCTCTAGCTATCTTTCAAAAAATAAGTAAATGAATAAAATTTAAAATGAAATGTAAAAATTATCTGAATGAATACTTCTCAAGAAAGCTTACAAACATCCACAAGTATCTAAAAATACTCAATGCTACTAATTCTTCTTTCCCCAATTAGTACAGCTATCATCAATCGATAAGTTAGTGAATTGGGTGTTTGTGAGGATTCAGAGAAAGTGGAACCCTCCTATAATTCAGTTGAAATGTCATTTAGTACAGGCATGGGACACAGTACAGAAATTCCTTTAAAAACTAAAGATAGAAGGGCTGAAGAGATGGCTTAGTGGTTAAGCACTTGCCTATGAAACCTAAGGACCCCGGTTGGAGGCTCCATTCCCCAGGACCCACATAAGCCAGATGCACAAGGTGGCACATGTGTCTAGAATTTGTTTGCAGGGGCTGAAGGCCTGGTGTGCCCATTCTCTCTCTCTCTGCCTATTTTTCTCTCTGTCACTCTTAAATACATAAATAAAAATAAACAACAACAAAAAAACTAAAACTAGAAACACAGTATGATCAAACTGAATGCCTGTCAATGAATAAATATGTAAATGTAACACATACACCTCCCATACACATGGAGGGGGAGGGGAAAGAGAGAAAGAGAGAGAGAGAGAGAGAATGCATAATATCATGCAGCTGTGAGAAGAATTAAAACTCTGCCATTTGAAGAAACATGGTTTCCTGAAAGATATTATAAGTGAAATAAGCCAGGAACAAAAAGGCAGTACTGAATGATATCATTCAGGTAGAAGCTAAAAAAATGATCACACAGAAGAAAAATAGAATAATGATTATCAGAGGCCTGCAAGGGTAAGCAAAAGGTAGAACTTGGTTAATGGGTACAAAAAATATACTTAGATAGGAGAAATAAGTTTCTGTGTCCTATAACAAAGCACAGTGAACTATCATGAGCAAATCATACTGAATATACCAAAATGGCTAAAAGAAGATTGTGAATATTCTCACCACAAGGAAATCACAATGCTTGAGGTATTAGATATGTAAACTACCTTGACTTGAAGATGATACAGCGTAGATGTGCATCAAAATATCACACTCTATCCCCAAAATACATGTAAATATTATGTGTCAATTAAAAGAAAATAATAAAATGGGATATTGGTACCCAAAGATTAAAACATGATTATACTCATATATTCATTATTGTTTTCATAAGTGAAAGGCAGAATTGAACATTAAAATCGTAGTAATGATATTACAATTATTAGTTTACATCTTTTTTAAAGATAAGAGAAATTATAATTGAATAAATCTTTAAAATGGCAATAGAGGGCTGGAGAGATGGCTTAGTGGTTAAGCGCTTGCCTGTGAAGCCTAAGGACCCCGGTTCCAGGCTTGATTCCCCAGGACTCATGTTAGCCAGATGCACAAGGGGTGCACACGTCTGGAGTTCGTTTGCAGAGGCTAAGCAGCCCTGGTGCGCCCACTCTCCACCCCGCCCCTCTGTCACTCTCAAATAAATAAATCAAAATAAACAACAACAACAACAATTTAAAAAAAAATGGCAATAGAATCATTCTTGCTTAACATGCATACAACAAGATTAATATACCTCATAACATTATTGGCAAAAATAAGAATCAAACAAGTATCTGAAAATTGTTTATCATGTGGAGTCACTGAACATGTATCTACATAAAACTAAGACAACAGATGTGGAGCAGCTGCTCATTATCCAGATCAGAGGGGAGGGTCTGTTTTGAAATTATTTATAACTTGTCTATGATTAGGTCTAATATTTTCTTTTAGGTAACTACAGCTAAGCATTCATGGACATAATTACACAATGCATGTTGCTGTATAGCAACATCACTTGTACATGTCAGATTATCAACATGCCTCACACTTTAATATAAAACCCATATGCTCGCCTTCCCTTTTCTCCTCTATGTGAATGTTTTCTCTTTCTGTGGCCATGGTGGTTCTCCAGAGTTACTAATTATAAGAAATTCATACAACTACTGCCTTCACTTCTTTAAAAAGGATAAATTAGCTGGGTGTGATGGCACATGCCATTAATTCTAGCACTAGGGAGGCAGAGGTAGGAGGATTGTTATGAGTTCGATGCCACCCTGAGACTCCATAGTGAATTCCAGGTCAGCCTGGGCTAGAGGGAGACCCTACCTTGAAAACACAAACAAAAAAAGATAAATTATTTATTTACAAGCAGAGAGACAGAGAGGGGTGAGAGACAGAGAGAGAGAGAGGCAAGAATGGGCATGTCAGGATCTCTAACTGCTGAAAATAAGCTCCAGATGCACGCACCACTTTGTACATCTGGATTTATATGGGTATTGGAAAATTGAACCTGGGTTGTTAGGCTTTGCAAGCAAGTAGCTTTAACCACTGAGCTGTCTCTCCAGCCCTTGCATTCACTTTTTATACAGGCATGAATATACTGTGGGACCTCCTACCAAACACTTTCTACACCCCAGCCACTATTCTGTTTTAACTCATTTTATCTTCACAACCTCCTTAGTAGTTATTATTCTTGTCCCCATGTTACAAAGCTCACAGAAGTTATTAACTTGCTCAACATCACACAGCTGTAAATGGCATTGTCCAGATTCAAACAGCTTTCTGACTCTAGAATCCACGCTTGAGTTAGCCATCATAACATATACTACTGTTCACAGAACAAGACAGGATTTTCCAGTTATGTATATATTAGGCAATATGAGAAAATTATTACCTGAAGACGGACTTCCAGAACAATGACATCATCAATCAGGATAGACTTGTCTAAGCTATTGAAAAAACAAAGGCATGATTTTGTCACATGTCTAAAGGGGTGAGCAAGGAACATCCACAAGTCCTTTGAGATCTAGACCTCATTATCTCCTGCCAGCTGAAAAAAGGATATCAAAGTGAGCTGGCTCTTTTAAAATGTCTCAGTATGGAATACTCTGCTATCTAACTTCCATTCACATTTCCTCAGTTAGAAAGTCATTGACCACAAGGTTGTTGGGAAAGAGAAAGAAAAGATCAGAAAAAGGCCAATGAAGCAAAAGAAAAAAAAAGAATGAAAGCATTTTAAAGGAGCATTTAGTTACTTTAATGCATATGCTTCAGACTCAGATGAGAGACATTCGGGAAACATGATGTATCCACATGGCAACAAAATAGTTGACAGCAATGTGGGGCGGGCCACACAGAGAGGTTGTGATGGGAAGGCTGTGTATATAGAGCAGAGATGGCCAGTGGATGCCTGCTAGCCCCTTCCAAGGTCATCTGCCTGAACCTCAGTACCTAAGCTGCCATCCCATTGACTAGAGTGGTGTTCAGATTAGACTGTCACTTTATTACTAGATAATCAGAATGACAAAATTAAGCCATCTTCTTATTTTGGCTTACATATACACTCTAAGAATGTATGATAGGCCTGGTGTGGTGGTGCACACCTTTAATCCCAGCACTTAGGAGGCAGAGGTAGAAGGATGGCCATGAGTTCAAGGCCACTAGAGTGAGGCCCTATTTTGAAAAACAAACAAAAAAAAAATGTATTATGAGCACTAGAAACACCAGTTAGATGACTATAATTGTCACTGAAGCTCTCCTTGAAACCAATAGAGCTGGTGCTGATGGGTAACAAAGTGAAGTGTGGGAAGTAGGAACAATGACTGCTTAACCAGTCCTACCGTACATGTGTGATAACACTTCACTTATCACACAGAAGGAAGAACACCTTGGAATAAGGTTGAGGAAGACATGAAGGAGTGGCTCCCCAATGCTTGCCTGATCCCAGTAGGTGCACGCACATACTCTTAGTGGTTAAGTTGTGAGGATTCTATCAGGTTAGAGAAAGCTACAACTTGGGGCTGTCTGGCTTCATGTTATTTGTGGCTGGGAAATGGGAGTGGCAGACAAGGGAGAAATGTCAGCCATATCACCAGAACTTAACATTTGTGTTTCACGTTCATTGTTTTCTTCTACAGTGATGATGTAAAAATAACATAAATGTTCTTTATAACATAAACGTTGATCATATAGTTTAGGGTATTAAGTCTATTCATACTGTGAAACCATTGCCACTGCTTATCTCCTGAACATTTTTTTGTTGTTGTTTTGTTTTGTTTTTCGAGGTAGGGTCTCATTCTAGCCCAAGCTGACCTGGAATTCACTATGGAGTCTCACGGTGGCCTCAAACTCACAGTGATCCTCCTACCTCTGCCTCCTGAGTGCTGGGATTAAAGGCGTGTGCCACCATGCCCGGCTCTCCTGAACATTTTCATTCTTCCAGGCAGATGTCTATACACTTAACATATATTTTTAGTGTAAATTTTTTAAACATATATACATATACATATATATATATATATACCTACATATATATATGTGTGTGTGTGTGTGTACATATACATATAACCTGGGCATTATAGCACACATCTGTACACCCAGTCCTTGGGATGTAGAGGCAGGAGGATCAGGAGTTCTAGGTCATCCTAAAACCTTTTCTCAAAAACCCAGGAATACAAAAAGAAGTACGATTGTTATTATTATTATTTACACTACTGGGAAACAATATCCCAGAACTTATTTTTACCTAACTGTAACATAGTACCCATTGTTTGACCTTTCCCGTCCTTCTCTCCTGCTATTCTCCCCAATTCTAGTAAACATCATTCTACTCTCAAGTATTATGGGATCAACATTTTTTTTGAAATGCTACAGAAAACAGCCTCAATTTTTTTATACACATTTTTTTTCTAATTTCATTTCAGGAGAACTCTTGAGGCTAGGAGACATTGTTTTTCCTCTTATATATTATCCACAGACACTAATTCAATTGGTGGTCTTCCCTAGTTGAACAGTACTAGAGGCTATTGATGGCCAGACTGAAGCAAGCCTGGAGGATAACCTCTGAAGCTATGATCTAAGGTTCTGTTCAGCTAAGTAGTTTTATATTGTGTTTAGGGAAAGTTGAAGAATGAATAATGACCCAGCTGAATAATTTCTAAGCAGGAAGCACACAGAGATTACAGAATCAGTGTCCAGAAGGTCTTGTGGGCTAGAATCATAGGCAGAATCTAATGTTTTGAGATCTAATGTTTACAAATCCAAGATCCTAAACATGGAATTTAAACTTCACCTAAGGTTGAATGGGGGTGTGGAGAGATTGTAAATGCTTGCCAGAATATTTTTGCTTTTTATATTTCCCACCCTCTGCTCATTGCAGTTTAGTCTACCATGGACTGGATCAGTGAACATAAGTAGCAGTTACATGTGTCACATCTAGGATGAGGTGATTAAGATGAGGTGTGACTTTCCTCACATTCTCTTCATCTTTGTTGACTGCAAGATGATGCCAAGGGAACAGTGAAGTGACAGATGATAGAGCCACATATTAAATCCCTCAGTCACTACTTGGAGATGAGCAACCCAAACTTCATCAGACTGGGCTGTGGTCAAGAATACATTTGACTCTAGTCAGCCATTGAGACCTTGGGGTTGTTTGTTCCTATATGAAAAATATTTAGTGATTTTAGTTGGCAGCAAGTAAACTACAATATGCTTTCTGTTCTTGGCTTCTTGGCCACATGCAACCAGTACCCCTTCCTTGGAAAGGACTTGGTTTGTGTAGCTCAACATCCTCTAGATTTTCCTCAGGTATTGCTAGGTGTTTCTTTCTCTATATCATTTTCCCAAGAAGTACTAGTGGTTTAATTTCTCCATGTCTAGTACTATGTACTGCCCTTTTTTCTTTTATGGTTCTGTCATATGGTATTGAAGTTAGCTTCCCATTACTAGGATGAAGCGCCTGACCAAAAACAGCTGATAAGAGGAAAGTTTTTATTTTAGTTTATAGTCTCTAGCAGAAGCTTCATGATAGCAGAAGAAAGCATAGCATGAACAGAGGCTGGAACTCACCTCCTTGCCACAGCAGGTAGAAAACAGCAACAGGATAGAGAACGGAGCTAACATTGGCAGGATTGGGGCTAGTAAACCTCAAGGTCTACCTCCAGTTAACTCCTTTACAAAGCTCCACCTCCCAAGTTGCCATCAGCTTGGAACTAAGAACTTAAGACACATGACTTTATGGGGACAATCTGATTTAAACCACCACATATGGTGTTAATTATTATTTCATGAAGAAAACAGAGCGGCACAAATTTATATTAAAATTCTTCTAAGCTCCACACCTATTCAAACTTCCTATTTGGTGTTTCCTCATGGGTTTTCAAATCATACAAAACAGCATTCAAAATCCTAAATTTCTTCCAAGGTTTCCAATGTCAGTGAAGGACATGTTATCCCTCTAGTCAAATGAGACAAAAACTAAACATCTCAGAATCCTTCACTATCATTATCCTCCCTAACCTTATGTGATCAATTACCAAGCCTACCAGTTTTCCATCTAAATGTTTCTCTATTCCATTACCTTTTAATCTCCACCAGTCCATACTGTTACTGTCTCTAAGGCTTTTTCAAGCCTTTCCTCTGATCCAGTTGTATATAACCAGATATCTCATGAGACTACCTTTTAATGTCAAATGATCCCTCTCACATTTGAAAATATTAAATAGTTTCTCATTTTTTGTGTTAAGGATAAAACAGGACCACAAAGATTCTGTAAGATCTGACATATTCTACCTAAAGATCACCATGTGTCATGAAACCTTCCCTTCATTTTCTTCATTCATATAATATTTACCGAAACAATTACTTTATAGATATGAGAAAACACCTTTCATTTTTAATTTTATTATTATTATTATTATTATTATCATATTTTGTATGGATACATTGTGTTGGTACCTTCTTTTCCCTCATCCCTGCTCCCATTCTGATGGGGACACTCCTCAGTGGGGTTGCAGGTACTCCCTATGGGGTTGTGGGTTATGTGTTGTAGGAGCAGCAGTCAGTTATTTTGGGGGAGGGGAATGCCTCTGGGCATGTTGTCTCAACCTGTGACTCTTATAATCTTTCTGCCCCATTTTCCACAGAATTCCCTGAGTGATGGTGGGTGAGTTTTAAGTCTACTTCAGTGATGAGCTCTTAGGAGCCTCTGGATCTCTGCTTTGTTAGGTGTTGAGTGTCCTCAGGGTCTTTCTCCTTCACCTTGTTGCTGATGATCAGGTTCCACATGGAAGTAGTATTCTTGCTCTTTTCCCCAATTCCTTTGTGGTTTCAGCTGCAGTTTGACTGAAGTGCGAGGGGTAGTTTATCTCCTCCAGTCTTGCTACCTTCTGAAAAAGAAGAACAGATTTCAGCATAGTTTGAATGGGGGTAAGTATTATTAATTTAGGGAGAATTTAATGTACATAACCCCTCTTTTACCCAAAGACTAGTGAGAGCTTGACATTGGAGAGCATAATCTTTGTCTCCATAGGATTCTGATCTAGTTCCTAATTCTAGATATGGGATCCTTTACAATCATATGATCTCTTAGCCAATCAGAAAGTATTGGTTACCCACCAAGGCTGTGTGCCACTATTGCACTGGAGTGTACATTGTGTTAGAGTGTTTGCTTCTGAGTAGCTTAGACCTCTAGTCAGACTGTTGTTGGCCACTCTCCCCCAGAAGCTCATGTAGTGCTTTCCAGCACTAGACAGGCTAAGTGTCTGGGGACTGGCTCTCTCCTGGATTCCAGACAGGTCTCTCTATGCTCTGTGACAGCCTCATATAGTGTCTTCAGCAATAGGGTCTTACCTTTTGCCTCTGGTGGGTAATCAAGTGCTTTGACAGAAAACTGTCTTGATTTGGAGATCTCATAGTTCTCTCCGATCAATAGCTCATTGAGGGTAGCAACTGATTTCAGGTACTGGGAGTTATAGGCCAGAGCCAAAAAAAAATTCTTTTAAGTATTGGCTTCATCCCTCCCTCTCCAGGGCCCTTCTTTTCAGGTGATCCCCTCTTACTCCTTTTGAGGGTTAAATCTTTTAGTCTCTCTCCAAGGTTTCTATGGTACCATTTCATTTTGGATTTAGTTTTGTGTTTTTCCCCTCTCCTCTTCTTCCCCTCCCCCAAAACCTTTCCATCTCTGTTATCTGGGCCTTTAGTTACCTATCAGGTGTGTAAGCAACTCGGCTGGTCCAGGTTAGGAATTGCAGATAAGTGAGACCATGAGTCATTTATCTTTCTGTGATTGTATGAGTATTATCTGTTCCAAGTCTGTCTATTTTTCTACAAATTTCATTGTATTGCCTTTTTCTTATTGCTAAGTAGAATTCCATTGCGCAAATGTGCCACAACTTCATTATCCATTCATCCAATGATGGGCACCTGGGTTAATTCCAGTACTTAGTAATAATGAATTGAGCATCTATAAACACATGGTTGAGCAAATGTCTTTATAGGAAAGCATGGGGGATTTAGGGTAAATGTCCAATAAGGGATTACCTGGGTCTGTTGGTAGCTCTTTGTTCATCCTTTCCAGGAACATCCATATTGATTTCCATAGTAGTTGTATGAGTTGCTGTCACACTTTTTATCATTGCCATCTTACTGGAGTAAGGCAGAATCTCATAGCTGTTTTAATTTGCAGTTAACTAATGATTAGGAATGTTGAACATTTCCTTAAGTGTGTGTTAGTCAAGAACTCCCTATTCATCAAGTGAGAAGCTTGCCAGGTGGGTGTTAGGGTGCCATGGCTGGGGTCACCACCATCGACGTGGTGAGGCATCAGATCTAGCTAGGTCCTGCAGCAGCAGGGCAACAACGCTGAGGAGAGGGCTGAGCACCTGCACTGGGACATGGAGGGAGAAAGGTGAGACCACAATCAGGCTGAGGCTGAGGTGGCCTCCTTGAACTGCAGGATCCAGCTTGTTGAGAAGAAGCTAGACCAGGCATAGGAGAAAGTAGAAGAGGCTGCTGATGAGCATGAGAGACAAAGTCTCATGTAACTCATACTGGCCTTGACTTGCTGATCTCCTGATCCTCCTGTCTACACATCCCAAGGGCCAGGATTACAGGCCTGAACCACTCTCAAATAAGTAAATAAATAAATAAATATTTAAAAAGAACTCCCTATTCAGTTCTCTACAGCACTTTTGGAGTGGGTTGTTTGATTTTTTTATTGTTTAGTTTTTAGAGTTCTTTGTTGATTCTAGATATTAGGCTTCTGTCAATGGTATAGCCAGTGGCATAGCTGGCAAAGATTTTCTCCCACTCAGTGGGTAACCTATTGACTTTGCTTATGGCATGTTTGTCTGTTGGAAAGCTACTTAGCTTCATGAGATCCCATTGGCTAAGTGATTGTTTAATTTCCTGGGCTAGCAGGATTTTGTTCAGGAAGTCTTTCCTCACTCAAATCATGGAGAGTTACTTCTGTTTTTATTTCTAGCAGAAGAGTTTTGAGATCTTAATCTATTTGGACTTGATTTTTGTGTATGGTGAGATACATGGGTCTAATTTCATTTTTCTAAACATGGTTATCCAATATGTCCAGCATCATTTGTTGAAGGAGCTATCTTTTCTCCAATCTACTTTATTGGCACCTTTGTCAAAGATCAAGTAGCTATAGTTAGTCTGTATATTCAATTCTGTTCCATTGGTCTGTGTTTCTATTTTTATGCCAGTAAAATGCTGTTTTTGTTAGTATGGCTTTATAATATAGCTTTAGATTGGTGACACACCAGGAGGTGTTTCTTTTGCTGAGGACATGTTTAGATATCCAAGGCCTGCTGCCATTCCATATGAATTTTGAGATCATTTTTTTAATATCTCTGTGAAGAATGATGCTAGAATTTTTATTGGTTTTCCATTAAATGTGTATATTGCTTTTTGTAGAATTACTATTTTCATAGTATTAATTCTCCCTATCTAGGAGCATGGGAGGTCTGTCCAACTTCTCAAGTCCTCCTTGATTTTTTTCTTGAATTTTTTAAAAAATATTTTAATTATATAGGTCTTTCACATCCTTGGTTAGTGTTATCCCAAGGTATTTAATTTTTTTTTGTTGCTATTGAGAATAGGAAAGACTCACTGATTTCTTTCTCTGTATCTTTGTCCTTTGCATATTGAAAGACTACTGATTTTTGTGTGTTGATTTTGTATCCTGCCACTGTCCTGAAGGAATTACTCACCTTTAGAAGTTTTGAGATGGAAACTTTCAGATCTGTTATGTATAGGGTCATGTCATCTGCAAGTAGGGTTAACTTGACTTATTCCTCTCCAATTTGTATCCATTTTATTTCTTTCTCCTGTCTTATTGTTTGGGCTAGTACATCTAGTACTATGTTGAAGAGCAATGCTGAGAGTGGGCACCCCGTCTTGTTCCTAATTACAATGGGAACTCCTTGAGTCTTTCCCCATTAAGTATTATTTGCATTTTAGGTGCTTTATATATAACCTTTATTGTGTTGAGCTATAAAACCTCCATGCTTATTCCCTCCAGTGTTTTGATCATGAAGTGGTGTTGTATTTTGTCAAAGCCCTTTTCTGTATCAAGTGAGATGACCATGTGGTTCTTATGATTAAGTTTGTTTATGTGGTGTATTATGTTGACTGATTTCCATATGTTGAAGCATCCCTGGGATGAAGCCTACTTGATCAAGGTGGATAATGCTATTTATTATCATCATCATCATGATTATTATTATTGTTTCTTTAATTGTTTTTTTTTTGTTTGTTTATCATTTGAGAGCAACAGAGAGAGAGAGAGAGAGAAGAAGAAGAAGAAGAGAGTGAGAGAGAGAATGGGCACGCCAGGGCTTCCAGCCATTGCAAACGAACTCCAGATGCGTGCTCCCCTTGTGCCTCTGGCTAGCATGGGTCCTGGGGAATCAAGCCTTGAACTGGAGTCCTTAGGCTTCACAGGCAAGCACTTAACCACTAAGCCATCTCTCCAGCCCTATTATTGTTTTTTTTTTTTAAATTATTTATTTATTTATTTGAGACCGACAGACACAGAGAGAAAGACAGATAGAGGGAGAGAGAGAGAATGGGCGCGCCAGGGCTTCCAGCCTCTGCAAACGAACTCCAGACGCGTGCGCCCCCTTGTGCATCTGACTAACATGGGACCTGGGGAACCAAGCCTCGAACCGGGGTCCTTAGGCTTCACAGGCAAGCGCTTTACGGCTAAGCCATCTCTCCAGCCCCTATTATTGGTTTTTTGAGGTAGGGTTTTACTACAGGCCTAGCTGACTTGAAATTTACTATGTCGTTTCAGGGAGGCCCCAAACTCATGGTGATCCTACTACCTCTACCTCCCTAGTGCTGGGATTAAAGACATGTGTCACCATGCCCAGCTTGATTAATGCTTTTGATATGGTGAACTCTGTTTGTGAGGATTTTGGTCAGAATTTTTGCATTTAAGTTCCTCATTGATGTATGCCTATAGTTTTCTCTACTTGTTGTATATCTGGTTTTGGTATTAGAGTGATGTTAGCTTCATAAAAGGAACTGGGGAGCATTTCCTGCTTTCTGATTATGTGAAACAGTTTGTGAACATTGGTTTTAGACCTTCAATGAAGGTTTTATAGAACTCAGCTGAAAGCCATCTGGTGCTGGACTTTTCTTGTGGAGGTTTTTGATTACCTTGTCAATTTCCATGGATGTGATAGATTTGTTTAGGAGATTGATCTGCTCTGAGTTTAGTTTTGGTAGGAGGTAATTCATCCATTTCTTCCAGATTATCCAATATTGTGGAGTAGAGGTTTTAGAAGTATGTCCTGATGATTCTTCCAGTTTCATTGATGTCTGTTGTGACCTCTCCTTTTTTATTTCTGATTTTGTTAATTTGAAACCTCTCTTTTTTCTTTTTTTGCTTGATCAAATTGGCCAAGGGGGTTATCAATCTTGTTTTTTTTCCCCAAACCCAGCTCTTTATTAATCAATTCTTAAAATTGTTTCTGTCATTTCCAATTCATTAATTTCTGCTCTGATCTTGATTATTTCTTTCCATCTGGAGCTCTTAGGGTTGGATTCTTCTTATTTTTCCAATGCCATCAGGTGGACAGTTGGGTTATTAATTTGGGAACTCTTTGTCTTTGTTATGAAGGTATTTTCTGCTATGAACTTTCTCCTTAGGACTGCCTTCATTATGTCCCATAAGTTTTGGTACTTTGTGTTTTCATTATCATTTAAATTATCATTTAAAATTCTAGGAGTTTTAAAAATTATTTTTTTGATTTTTCTTCAACCCATTCATTATTTAAAAGTGTGATTTTCAGTCTCCAGGAGCTGGTGGAGTTCATGATGTGTCCCTCATTATTAATTTCTATATTTAAAGCATAGTAATATGATATGATACAGGAGGTTACTTCAATTTTTCTGAATTTATGGAGGCATGCTTTATGGCCTAATATATGGTCTATTTTTGAGAAAGTTCTGGGGGCTGCCAAGAAGAATGTGTTTTCTGTAAAACTGGGGTAGAAAGTTCTGTAGATGTCTGTGAGGTCTAATTGATCTATAGTATTGTTGAGCTCTCTCATTTCCCTGTTGATTTTCTGCTTGATAATCTATTGATGATAGTGAAGTATTGAAGTCTTTGGCTATGATGGTGTTGGTGTTTATTTCTATTTGGTTGTCAAGTAGGTTTTGATTTATAAACTGTGGTGCACCTGTGTTTGGCACATGTAGATTTATGATTGTGATGTCCTCATGTTAGATCATTTCCTTGATGAGTAAGAATTGGCCTTCTTTATCCTTTTTTATTACTTTTGGTGTGAAGCCTATTTTGTCAGATATTAATATAGCAACTCTTGCTGTTTCTTATTTCCTTGGAAATATAATTTTCCATTCTTTCACCCTCAGAAGGTTTCTGTCTTTAGTAATGGGTGGGTTTCTTGAAGACAGCAGATAGTAGGATTCTTTTTTTCTGATACACCCTGTTAACTTGTGTTTTATGATGGGTCAGTTAATACCATTAATGTTTAAGGTTATAACTGTGAGGTTTGACTTAATCCTTGCCATGATGGGGTGCTTTATGGGATTTGGTGCTTTCTTATGTTTTGTACTTTTTTGAACCTGGTCTAGTTTTGGTTATTGTGTTCCTTTTCTTGTAAGGCTCTTGAGATTGGTTGTTTGATTCTTCTGTATGGAGTATTCCCTGGTATTCTCTGTAGGTTTTGTTTTGTGTTCATATAATCAGAGTTGACTGTTTTCATAAAAAGTTTTCCTTTCAACATCTATTATGAGGGTACTTCCACTGGGTGCAGTAGCTTGGGTTGGAAGTTTTTTAGACTATGAAGTGTTCTATTCCAGGCCCTTCTGGCTTTCAGGGTTTCCATTGAGAAATCTGAGGTAATTCTGATGAGATTGCATTTGTATGTAATGTAGGGAATTTTTTTCTCTCTTGATAGTTTTATCTCTCTCTTTGATTTCATTGTTGAGTTTTAACTATGATGTGGCTTAGAGTTTCTTCTTTGACCCTGTTTATTTGGTTTTCTGTGAGCTTCTTATATCTGGATGGGCCACTTTTTTGGAGAAATTGGGAAAATTTTCTTCAATAATTTTGTTGAATATGTTCTCTATGCCTCTGGCCTAGATTTCCTCTCCTTCTTCTCCTTCTGGTATACTCATGATCTGGATGTTTAGCTGAGTTAGGGTATCCCATAGTTCCTTAACATCCTGTTCACATGATTTTTTGAAATTAGCAAAGATTTTGGCCTCCTGATCAATTTCTTCTGTCTTGTTTCCAGCTCAGAGGTTCTGTCTTCCTCATTAATAACTGTTAGTAAGGGGTTCTAGAGAGTTTTTTTTAACAGCTCTACTCGATTTTTGTTTTTCTGTTGTGTTATTTTGCAATCATGCCCATCTCTCTTCTTAGGTATGATTTCAGTTCAAGTCTGATTTTCTTGATGCTTTCTAGAATTTATTCTTGCATTTGATAAAGTCTTCAGGAAGCTTAATTAAGTGGTTATTAAAATCTTCCATTTTTTGACTCACCTTCAATTCATTTATATTTCTTTTGAGGCTTCTAAGATTTTCTTTAGTTAAATTAAGTCTAGTGTCAAATGTTGAGTCGTGTAAGAGATGATTTTGCTAAATTTCATTTATCTAATTGTTGGTTTTGTGATGACCTGCTTCCAGTTCAGCAATTATTTTGATCAGGGTCACATTAGTTGTTTTGTTTTCATTTTGGGATTCAATTTCAGTTGATATATCTATTGTCTATGATATCATTGAAGGTTTCTATTGTGTGACTAGGCATCCTCGCTGGAGACCTCTCAGTTTTCTGACTTTTTTTTTTTTTTTTTTTTTGCATTGTGGTCTAATCATCTTGGGGAAATGTTTTCTTCTATTGAGGGGGAAGCAAGTATTTGTCTTTGTAGGATCTTCAATGAGTATTTCCAAGCATGGACTCTCTGGTGCAGGGTATCTTATTTTTTAAATAAATAAATAACTTTATTAAAATGTAATTAATGTACTACCCATGCCTTCCCTTGTCTACCCATGTTCACCATTGAACCCCTTCTTTTCCCACTATTCTCTCTTCTATGTTGATATCTAAAGGGTTGTCTTTTTAATTTTTTTGTCCTCCTCCATCATCTATGATGGCCTGTTGGTGGACCCAGTGGTATGCATGTAACAACAACTGCTGTGAGGTCATGAATAAAATCATTTTATGTATGGGAGACAGCATTTCAAAGCATTGTTCCCCATCCTTTGGCTCTTACATTATTTCTACCACCTCTTCCACGATAGCCATTGAAAGATCTACTATAGATGTCTCACTAAGTGATGAGCACTCAACTGCCACGTCTTATCAGCACTTTGATGAGTTTTGAGTGTTTCCAGCAATCACTAAAATCTGAAGAGAGACTTCTCTAACAAAATATGAGAGCAGCACTAATACATGTGCATAAACTTAAGTATTTTGAAGACAATTTGATGGGCATACATTTATGTAGCCAAGTAACAGTAGTAACTTACCCTCCTCCTCAACCATAAAGTTTGTGAACTTCTCAGTCATAGACCTTTTTGTTAGGTTTCCTATATCAGGAACAAATTCCTTCCCATGAAGCAGACCTTAAATAAGTTAGAGGACAGTTGATTATCTTCATAATAGACATGCTACTATTGCAGTAGTGGACACATCCTGCCTGGAGGGCCAGTTATATAGCTTCAAAGGTCAACTACTGTTTAAGATTGTTGAAAACAAGGATTTTTTATGAAATTAGGCTTGTTTGCTGATTACTTCTAAGTTGGATTGTTCAGCCCTTTTTATTTTTTATTTTTGGCCTATCTGTATAGATAGAAGGCATAGTATGTGCTGCATGTGTGTGCAGATGCATATGCATGGGCATGTGGAAAAAAGAGGAGACCAGAGAAGGACTGCTATTATGTATTCTTCTCTATTTCTCATCTCCACCCTTCCTTGAAATGGAGTCTCTCCCTCAACCTGGATCCCTCAACCTGGATCTGCCAATTTCAGTCTGTGGATCTCAGTGATTTTTTTCAGGTCTTGCCCTCACATCGTTCATAAGACTAAGGTTACAGACATCTGAGACCAAGCAAAGCTTTTTGATTTGGTGCTGGGAAATCTAACTCTAGTGTTCCCAGCCCTAATGCTTAAATGGCAAGTGCTCCTACCTGCATAGCCATTTGCTCAGCGCAGTTGTTTGACTTTTAACAACATTGCATAGGTTATGAATTTAAAGAACATACATAATACGTATATACATATATACATATATATGTATATATTATACATATATATATCTGAAGACTATGAACATTAATAAGTGACTATAAAACCAACTGTAAAACCATCTGCTGTGGCCATTTATTAGAAACTTAAAGTTTCCTAAAAGTTTGTACTTTTTAGCATAAGGCATAAGTTTAGACTTCTACATCTCACTTCATTTGTGTTATTTTGAATATATAAACATTCAAATATTGTTTTTTGAATATCTTTCTTCAGATCACAGAAAAATTATCATGTAATGGAGGAACTGATATAATTTATTGGATAAAATAGGAAGGTATAAATCCTTTCATTTTGGGGGAAAAAGTTATAACGGATTCATTCATTTGTTTCTTTGCTATTTAAAATATTGTTTTCTTATACCTTGGAATTACATGAAGCCCCACATACATATGGTATGAAAGAGAGAGAGGGGGAGTTTGACATGGAACAGAATCCAAAGGAGCTGTGATAATGTTCAATATAAGTTTTACAAAGAGCTGGCTGGCACCAGAAAGTCAAGAACAAAATTGTTTCAATGAGCCTTAAATAAAAAGAAATTTATATATCTTTACACAGTGTACAGAGAGGAAAGTGAACAATTTAAACAATTGTAGTGACACTATGCACACTTGTGTTCCTAAAATTAATGATTCTAGAAACATTTTTCCCTACTTTACATTACTTCATCAAAAGCATTGTGAATAAATGAATTTTGATGATAGGAAGTCACATGACTTAACTGTCTCAGAATTTTGTTGTAATGGTTTCACAAAAATTCTAACATTTTTACAAAAATCTAATAATTTTTATAAAAATCTGGTCATTCCTAACATCTACACAGAGCAAGGCATTCAGATATCAGGTTGCTAAAAATATTCTTGAACTATGAGAAATAATTTTTAAATTCACTTGGCATCTTCTCTGAATAAATACATTTAAAAAATTGTTGCTGGGCAGCAAGGGTTGATGCTGTCCATTGTTTGCAAAGATGTTATGGTTGGCAAATATGGTGTCAAATTTGCAAAGATATTGGGCTATCAGTGTGTTTACATTGGATAAATGAAAAAAGCCAAGTTTACTCAGTGAGTTTCATTAAGTCAGCTGTCAATTTGAATAGCATAGGCCTAAAAGTTTGCATTTTCTTATCAGAATTTTTGTATCAAAATTATTGGGAAAATATTTCATCTCATACTTTGCTTGGCTTATAATGAAAGAGGATAGGTATCAAGTTTATAAAACATCCAGTATGTATTATTAGATAAGACTAAAAGAACTTGTCTTTGAAAATTCATGCTGGCAGCATACTGTATGATTTTCAGGAAACCACTACTGAGTAATTGGGTTTTTGTTTGTTTGTTGATGGTTGATTTTTAGTAGCCCTGAACTTCATAGACACGAAGTTGTATTCTACTTGCAGTAACTCTTTGTAAATAGCCCAGATAATTAAACTCTGAATCTAAATATCCATCCAGTCACTTCATTTTGATAATTTCTGTTTAGTGTGTTCTGCCAGCAACATATTAAGTAGATGTGACCCAGATGTTCCAGGTCAATGCAGGAAAGTAAACAAAGCTGGAGGGATTACAGGCTGAAACAACTATCTTCTTGGCTGCTTTGTCATTTAAAGTATAGACCTGCAGAAGTTTTCATAAAGAATTGGGAAGTATATAGTTTGGGGCAAAGCATTCCCAGGAATGTTTGTCTGTGTTACATGTTAGCCTTGCCAACATAGATCTGCTCAAAAAAGTCTTAGCAGTACTCCCTACACGGCTGAGGATATGGCTCAGTGGTTAAAAGCACCTGCTTACAAAGGCCTCCAGCCCTGGTGCAATTCTCCAGTACCCACCTAAAGCCAGATGCACAAAGTAATCCATACATCTGGAGTTTTATTTACAGTAGCAAAAGGCCCTGGTTTGCCCACTCTCCCACTCCACACCTCGCTCTCCTCCCTCTTTTCTCTCTCTATCTCAAATTAATAGGTAAAAATATTTTAAAAAATCTATATGCATGCCTAGTTTCTAAGGAAGCCATTCAGGTCTAAACAACAACTTTTATCTTATGGAACAGTTGATAAAGAAGGCCACTGCTAAGTAATCAAAGTGAGTATGGAAAACACTTATTAAAACTTTCAGTTAAAAGGGACTTACTGTATCACTTGTCCCCCAATATCAACATTTAATTGGTCCCTTAAAAGATTAATGGCATAACAATCTCATCTTACTTAGTATAGTAATGAAAATAAAGATCAATGGAAAAGTCAGTATTTGTCTACAACATTGAATTGTCCAGGCAGGGTGGTATACACCAGTAATCCCGAGCAGTCAGAAGGCAAAGGGAAGAGAATTTTCACAAATTTGAAGCTAGTCTGGTCTACTTAGTAAGCTCCAGGCTAATCTAAGCTACAAAGCAAGAACTTTTCAACCAAAAAGAAAACATTGATTTAAGTCATTGAATTAAATTTACTACAATTAGAATCTTTCTCCCCCCCCCCTTTTTTTTGAGCCAGGGTCTTACTCTAGCCTATGCTGGTGACCAGGATCTCACTATGTAGTCTCAAACTGGCCTTAAACTCATGGCGATCTTCCCATCTCTGCCTCCCAAGTGTTGGGACAAAGGCAGTGAAAAGCTTTTCATATATGAAAATAAAATTGTGCCAACATGCTCTATATGTAGTACTGGTGATTAAATCATTACTAACAGGAAATGAATCCCTATAGTATGTTTTCATTCTTAGAATTTCATGGTTGGAGGGGTGGGCCCTGAACTTTAAACAATTTCCCTATCAGAACTGGGCAGGGATGAGATAGATGCTTTTGCCTTTCCCAGTAGGTTGTATTGTCTTTGGAGTCAAATTCAAGTGGAACCTAGATACTTTCATACCTGCTGCTCCAAATCCTGCCCTGATTTTACAGCCTGTGGTTTTCTTGAGCTAACTCATATTCATTGTTAAGATTACTTCAAGAAGAATCTTCTGGGCTGGAGAGATGGTTTAGCAGTTAAGCGCTTGCCTGTGAAGCCTGACCCCAGTTCCAGGCTCGATTCCCCAGGACCCATATTAGCCAGATGCACAAGGGGGTGCACGCATCTGGAGTTTGTTTGCAGTGGCTGGAGGCCCTGGTGGGCCCATTCTCTCTCTCTCTCTCTCTGCCTCTTTCTCTCTCTGTCACTCTCAAATGAATAAATGAAAATAAACAAAAAATTAAAACAAAAAGAAAACCCTTGTCTCAATAAAGTATTTTCTCTAAAAAGAAGAAGAAGAAGGAGGAGGAGGAGGAGGAGGAGGAGGAGAAGGAGGAGGAGGAGGAGGAGGAGGAGAAGAATTTTCTATCCACAAAGCGCTATTGAGATCCATGGACCTCACTGAAAACTTTGAGGAGAGAAAAAGAATGTTTTCACTGCATACCTAATAGAAAACAACTTAAAATTTATATACACACACGCAGATATATCTACATATATAAGACTACTCCCTCCAAGCTCCCTCATTAGACATTGCTTACTCTTCTCTTTTTTATCTCGATATTCTCTATTCTTTTTTGTATCAACCTGTGAAAATTTCCCATAATATTGAACAGAACCAGTCAACTTATCCTCCATGCCAAACACGGCACACTAAAACCCAGCTTGGTATACTGACAAAGGATCTTGTCAAGAGATGAGACCCACATGCCTTGTATATCAACCTACTGACCCACAGGGATCTAATATTCTATACTAATCAGTTTGTTCATCTCCCTAAAAGAAATTCAAAGGAATAAAAATGTCTCAATTTCTTTAAATAAAGCAGCCACTTGCCTTTCTCAAACAATTCCAATAGCTTGTAACTACATAGTAAGAAATTCCAGGAATGTGGTGGGTACATAAACATATTGATTAGCTTCCTGGAGATTTATATCCTAAGATTTACTCCAGGAAATCCTAATGTTAAAGTATATTTGGTCACTCTAAAAAAGTGCTTGTTTTTGAAAGATATCCTTGTTGGATAATGACATCTGATTACCTATATCATACCTCTATTCTGATCCCAGACATTACATAATTTTTGAGACAAAATGCTTCAGAAAATTTTGTATTTCATAAGCTCATATCAAAGAGATCTAAACCATTTGACCGAACACATTTAACCAATGAAAGTTTATGTTCAGGGAAGTCTTTTTTTAGACAATATCTAGGGAAATTAGACTTATAAATATAGGTGGTAAAGATGTAGCTGCAGGATTGAGTAATTGAGAAAAATGAAATTAGCATAATTTGTTAATCTATAAAAGGGCCTTGGTATGATGATTGTAAATGATGCCTGTTTGATTTTCTAGTTGTTGTGCTGTGATGAGTGTTTAGTTGGTAAGAGAAAGGACTTAGCTATTTACAATCACACTCCCAGTTCTGATTATAGACCCATCTCTAAGTATGTGGTATTAGTGATTTATTGAAGGTTTCTTTTTTAAAAAAATATTTTTTTTATTTATTTGCAAAAGTGGGGGAGAGAATGGGAACACCAGTTATTGCAAACTAACCCCAGATGTATGAGCCACTTTGTGCATCTGGCTTTACATGGCCATTGGAAAATCAAACCCAGGCCATTAGGCTTTGCAAGCAAGTTCCTTAATTAATAAGCCATCTCTGGGCTGAAGAGATGGCTTAGCGGTTAAGCACTTGCCTGTGAAGCCTACGGACCCCAGTTCGAGGCTCGGTTCCCCAGGTCCCACGTTAGCCAGATGCACAAGGGGGCACACGCGTCTGGAGTTCGTTTGCGGAGGCTGGAAGCCCTGGTGCGCCCATTCTCTCTCTCTCCCTCTATCTGTCTTTCTCCCTGTGTCTGTCGCTCTCAAATAAATAAATAAATAAAAATAAGCCATCTCTCCAGCCCCTTATCTAATATTTCTGAGTTCCAACTTTCTAATCTGTAACCAAAAAAAGATAACAAATCCTGCCTCAGAACATAATTCTGGGCATTAGTCATAAGAACGCTTTACACATGGAAAGATGTTATATGACTTTTCTGAAGACATATGAAAAAACATCTATTCAGCCTAGATAGGGCACTAAAGACAAACCAAAACCATAATTCCATCTGAATCTACCTTGGTGAGCCAATGAATTCATTGGAGTTAGTGATAGGAGCATGGATAACTGAGACAGCTGCATTATGGAAAAGCCTACCTTAGCAAGGGTGATGACTCAGCAACCTTGCATCTCCCAACTTCCAGGCAGCTCCACTGAAGAATCTCCTCTCCCCAGCTACTGCTTTAATAAACAGTCTTGGGAAAGGCCTTGTGAATCTTGTCACTTTCTGAGCTTTCAGAGCCTCATGAGTTCCAGGAGCTTCCTATGCCTTGAGAGTTTCATTAGCTTCTTTCCTTTTATGAACCTCAGTTCAAGAAGGAACATTTCAATGAGGAACACTTAGCAGTACAAAAGATGTCATAATCATAACTGCTGTTAGATTTTTCACAAATGCAGACTGGTCAGGGACTCCTGTTTTGTTTATAAATGGTTTATTTAAAAATTTATTTATTTATTATCATGCATTTATTGTGAGCCACATCTCCCTTCTCATTTTAGTTCAAGGTATCTCCCTCCAAAACCTACAAATCTGCATTTAGCATTCAACATCCTTTCATGGATTTGATTTAAAATGTGCAGTTAGCTGCAAGTTCACATTCTATAAGTTCAAGGCATTTCTGCTCTATGTAACTCTTCCTTTATAAAACATATTAAAATGATGTTTTTAGAATGGTATATTTATAGAATGATATTTTACTTTTTAAAAAAATTTTTTATTTATTTATTTGAGAGTGACAGACACAGACAGAAAGACAGATAGAGGGAGAGAGAGAGAATGGGCGTGCCAGGGCTTCCAGCCTCTGCAAACGAACTCCAGATGCGTGCGCCCCCTTGTGCATCTGGCTAACGTGTGGCCTGGGGAACCGAGCCTCGAACTGGGGTCCGTAGGCTTCACAGGCAAGCGCTTAACCGTTAAGCTATCTCTCCAGCCCTAGAATGATATTTTAGACTGGTATAGAATGATATAGTTTGGGCTCAATACATTTTACATGTAAATAATAGTAATAATAATGTTTTAGTTTGATCTATAGAAAACTTAATACTTTTTTGTTAGCCCCTAAAAGAAGCTTAGGAACAACTATACCTAATGGAGAGAAGTCAGTCCTGGTGGGCTTTTTGTGGGGCTCCAACTTTTCATTTCTGGACCTTTTCTCAATAACTAATGGAAAGTTCTGTACCCTTTCTTCATTTTCTCTTTGTTGCACACATTAATATTCTCTAATCTCTCTTCACAGACTCAATCCTCCTACCCTTTTATCATCTGGGCTCCATTCTGTGGATATTTTTGGATTCTAGCCAAGGCATTGATGTTTCTTTTTCTTCATGTAAGACTATACATGATATCCCTGGTCACCTGATGATGACCATATTCAGTAAAATGATTTATTTCCTCTTTGGACATTTGAAACTTTGCTTCTTAGCTTTTCCAAGAGTATTGTGATTTTTAATTTGCATTTGTTTTTAGAAACTGTCAGGACATATTAGTTTCTTCTGAACTCTTGCCCCCAAGTTTCACTGCTTGCTGAATGTCATTATTTCACTTGTCTCTTTGACTTCATACACAGAATATTCCCAAATCAACAATAACTCAAACACTTAGCTATGGGGATTGAACACACCATCACTGGTCTTGAAACTGTAGGCATTAAAAGAAAGCAGCAACAATAGGGACTGAATTTTTCACAAGAGCATACAATGGACTAGAATGAGAAACGTGACATAGTCCACCTTTTACTAGTATTTGGTGATCACATAACCTCAAATATATACTTCACAAAATTCAGAGGGTGATTTATAATTATTGTGTATTATTTTATTTACTAGTTAATTTTAATTTTAATTTTATTCCTTTATTCCTGGATTTTACAGTAGGGTTTAATTTTTAAAAAGTTGTTTATGGCTGGGCAGATGGTTTAATCATTAAAGTGCCTGCGAAGCCTAAAGACCCATGTTTGACTCTTCAGATCCTACATAAGCCAGATGCACGAAGCTAAGGCAAGAATAAGGTCATAAATGCCCACTAGATGGCACAAGAATCTGGAGTTCAATTGCAACTGCTGAGACCTGGTGTGCCAATTCTCTCACTCTCTCTAAAATTAAAAAAAAATGTAAATAAAAAATATTTTAAGAGGTTTGTTTTCCTCCTGTACAGTTTCACCAATGACCAGTAGATCTGTAGTCTTAAAAAATTAATAAAATAAGTTTTACTTACACTAAATCTTTTCATACAGAAAAGATTTAAGGTGACTTATAATGAGGTTTATTGCCATACAACATGGTAATAAAATGAATTTAAGATTCATTTAGGGGGAACTCATGGAGGAAATACAGGAGTGTGTGTTCTAAGTTCATAGACTCTTGCTGGAAGCAGGCTTGACTTTTAGTTCAACTTTTGGATTCTATATAAGGTTATCAATTGAGGCTATATTTTTCCCACCTAAACTCTGGTGGGAAAAATAACTGACTAGACACTTACATGATGTAATAGAAATAATATTCATTTTAAATGGTTGTGATGTCTTTAAAGAAAAGAAGAAATGCTATGTTTACAAAATTATCTTTGAGCCCCCAACTTTTCACCACCTAGATCTGATTTCTCTGAAACACAAGGAAAACAGTCAATTTTATAGAGTCAGAAATTCTTGTCTGCATTTAAAAAAATTCCCAGGCTGTGCACACCTAAATTACAGAGGGAACTATTTACAAATTACATGGTAGAAATAAAATAGTTGGAAAATATAAAACTATATAGAATATATAGGATACTATAAAATAGCATGTTAATTATGCATAGATTTCACTTATAATCATCATATCTTTACAAATTTAAAAAAAACTTTTTATTTTTATATATTTGCAAGCCAAGAGAGAGAAGCAAAGAGAGAGTATGGACACACGAAAGTCTCTAACCCCTGCAAACAAACTCCTGTTGTATGCAGCACTTTGTGCATCTGGTTTTATGTGGGTACTGGGAAATTGAACCCAGATCATTAGTCTCTGTAGGCAAACACCTTAACCACTGAGCCATCTCTTCATCCCTCTTTACAGTTGTTTTTAGGACAACTTGCTAAAAAGATGATTTTATGTATCAAAACATATGATTATTTTTTAAAACCTTTGAGGCATTTTGCTGGCTCATCAGCCAATCTGTAATGTTACACATAATCACTGCAGTAACCCTTGTATCCTTAGCATCCTTGGCTTAGTTTCCTTGTTTATAACAAGGCTGTCTATTCAATCTGCTCATAGTTTCATTTGCTATACAGAAGCTTTTTAATTATATATAATTCCATTTGTTAATTCTTAGAGCTATGTATTAGTTACTTTCTTGTTACTGTGATACAAAAAGCACCTGACCAGAGCAACTTAAGGAAGGAAGACCTTATTTCATATAGCTTGAGGTTACAGTTCATTATGGTGGGGAAGACATGGTAGCAGGAGCAGGAAAAAAAAAAAATAGCCAGTCATGGTGCATCCACAGTCAGGAAGCAGAGAATGAGGGATGCTTGTATTCATCTTACTTTCTGATTTTTATTCAGTCCGGGACCTGGACCCATGGAATGATGCTGGCCACAGTTAAGATGGGTCTTTCCATCTCAATTTACCCAACCAAGACAATCTCTCCTAAGCATGCTCAGAGGCTTGCCTCCTAGGTGCTTTTAGGTGCTGTTGATAATCACTATAAACCATCATAAGTTATTTCCTGTGCCTTTTGTCCTGTTCAAAAAGGACTTGTCTATTCCTGTAACTTGAAAAACTTCTGTGTTTTTCTCTAGCAATTTCAGAATTTTAGAGTTTTTTTTTTCCATCTATTTAACCTTGTACTGGAAATCCACGCAAGTTAAATATATCAGGGAAAAAAACATAAGTTATGAGGACTAGAAATAAAAGAACTTAGTATTATTTACAAAAGATATGATGATATTAGTAGGAAATTCAAAGCAATCTACAGAAAAATGATCAGAATTACTAACAAGTTATCTAATTATAAATTTAATATATGATAATCAACTATATTTCTATGTATTACTAAAACTTATATAAGAATTTGCAATGGGATCAAAACAACAGATACTCTGAAATAAACACTACAAATACTTAACACTTCTACACAAAAAATAAAAATTATTCACAGACAATGTAGCATTTCTCAATAAATGGAGGGTTATGCCTTGTTTCTTGGTTAGAAATATAAGTATATACAACATCCTAACAGATCCATAGGAACTATTCAATATTTAGTTAGGTTTGGTTAGGTTTAGTTTTTGAAATGACTGGCCTTGAACTTATAATGCTCTTGTCTCAACTTCCCAAATAGCTGGAATTACAGATGTGCAGTTTCAATGTACTCTTTTTTTAAAATTTTTTTGTTCATTTTTATTTATTTATTTGAGAGTTACAGGCAGAGAGAGAAAGAGGCAGATAGAGAGAGTGACAGACAGAGAAAGAGGCAGATAGATAGAGAGAGAGAGAATGGGCATGCCAGGGCTTCCAGCCACTGCAAATGAACTCTAGATGCGTGCGTCCCCTTGTGCATCTGGCTAACGTGGGTCCTGAGGAGTTGAGCCTCGAACCGGGGTCCTTAGGCTTCACAGGCAAGCACTTAACCGCTAAGCCATCTCTCCAGTCCTCAATGTACTCTTAAACTGCAACCAAATATTTTCGAGAATCATAAGCTGATCTTAAAATTTATACTGAAATACAAATGAACTAGAATATCTAATGGATTCTTAGATGGCAACACAACTGCAGTAACAAAAACAAATAATATGACACAATGAAATAGAATTATAAGTCAATGAACATAAATTGTAACATTTGGTTTATAGCAAGGGTGTCAGTACAAGACCATCCAGAAATTATGCTCTTTTTCTGGGGGGGGGGGCAATCTTTCTGTCCCTTTTTATTTTTTTGTATTTTTTTTCTTTATTAGTTATGTACATACTCAGCAAATGAACAGCCATATTGGTACCATCCTTAGCCTCCTCCCTGTCCCCCCCACCCCAGCTGAAGGGACCCTCCTCACTGGGGATTGTGGGTCATGCATTGTGAGGGTAGCCATCAGTTATGGATAAGAGACCATGTCTTTGTGCATAATACCCTAACTTGTGCCTCTAACAACCTTTCTGCCTCCCTCTTCTGTGAATTTCCCTGAGCCATTTTGGGTTCTTTTAGGTCTACTTCAGTGATGAGGTCCTGGGAACCTCTGTGTCTCTGGATATCTGGTTTGGTAGGAGTTGAATGTTCTCTGTGTCTATCTCCTTCACGCTTGTGCTGGTACCAGGTTCACCAAGAAAGCAGCACTCTTGCTCATTTCCCCAATTACTCTATGGTTTCAGCTGGGGGCCTGGTGAAGTGTGATGGGCTGCTTCTCTCTTCAGATTCTGCCTCCGTCTGAAAAAGAGAAGCAGATTCTCCAATGGAGAGTGAAATAACACCTTATACATGGTATAACCATTATAATTTTAGAGAGAATTTAATAGGTGTAGGCCCTCTTGTAGCTCAAGATTGGTGGGAGCTTGATATTGGAAAGTTAACTTGCTTTTTTTTTTTTTTTTTAATATGGCTCTGACTTATTTCCCATTTCCAGTTATAGGTTCCATTCCACTGAGTGGATCCATTAGCCAATTCAAGAGTAGTTGGTTACCCACCATGGCTGTGTGCCCCGATTACACTTGGGTGAGCATTATGTAAGGTTGTTCGCTGCTGTGTCATTTAGAACACAAGTTGCTCAGATAGATGTTGGCCAGTTTCCCCTAGTAATCACATGCTCTGACAGAAATCTGTCTTCTTTTGGGAAACCTTGTAGGTCTCTCTGATCAACAGCTCATTTTGGATGTTAACCACATCCTGGTACTGAGAGTTACAGGCCAGTACCAAGGGAAGAAAAGGAAAAAAAAAGACAGGTAATATAAAAGTGAAAGAGAGAAGAGAGAGAGACAGAGAGAGAGAGAGAGAGAGAGACAGAGAGACAGAGAGACAGAGAGACAGAGAGAGAGGAAAAGATTAAGGTTAGTCTTCATCATACTCTCTCCAGAGCCCTTTGATTCAGGTGTTCCCTCTAAGGACCTGATGAAGGTTCATCCTTTTAGTCTTTCAGGATATAGGATTTTATGGTATCAGTTCCATTTGAGCACCCCCCACAGACCTTATTCTCCCCTCCAGCCCCAACCTCCCTATTGTCCCTATGTCAGAATCTTGGGAAGATTCAGGTTAGGAGCCACAGATGAGTGAGACCATGTGCCAATTATTTTTCTGTGATTGGGTAAGTTTGCTGAGCATGATCTGTCCCAAGTTTGACCAGTTTTCTTCAAATTTCATTGGGTGTTTTTTCCTTATTGCTGTGTACAACTCCATCGTGTAGATATACCACATGTTGGTTATTCATTTGTTTATTGATGGACATCTGGGTCAATTCCAGTTCTTAGCTATTATGAATTTATCAGCTATAAACATGGTTAAGCAAATCTCTCTGAACTGAAGCATGGAGCTTTTAGGATAAATGCCCAGTAAGGGACTAATTGGGTCTGTTGGTAACTCTAACCTTTTTAGGAGTCTCCATGTTGCTTTCCATAGTTGTTGTACCATCTTACATTCCCACCAAAAGTGAATGAGGGTTCCTATTTCTCCACATCTTCACCAGCATTTGTTTTCAATTGATTTTTTGATGTTTGTAACCTTACTGGGGTGAGGTGGAATCTCATAACTGTTTTAATTTGCATTTCCCTGATGATTAGGGATGTTGGACAGTTTCTTAAGTGTGTGTTTCCCATTTAGGTTTTAAGTTAAGGTCATTTGATTTATTTTTAATTTATTTTTGTGTAGAATGAGAGTCATGAATCTGATTTTGTTCTTCTGCATTGGTATATCCCGTTTCTTCCACACCATTTGATGCATAGATTGTCCTTACTCAATGTATGCCTTTTACCTTTGTCGGGTATTATGTGGCAGTATCTAAGTGGATTTTATGGTCATGACTTTTTGTGACAGCAATATGCAGTCTTTGTCAATATGGCTCTGTAGTATAATTTGAGGTCGAGTAGTGTTACACCTCCAGCAGTGCTATTCCAGCTTAGATTGGCTTTGGTTATTCATGCTCATTTGTGTTTCCATATGAATTTCGGGCTTGGTTTTTCTGGCTTTCTGAAGGATGTCATTGAAATTTTTGTGAGGACTGTGCTGAGTCTGTAGATTATTTTAGGTAATGTAGCCATTCTCACAATATTAGTTCTGCCAATCCAGGTACCTAGAAAAGTCTTTACGTCATCTAATAAATTATTTAACTTCTTTCTTCAGAGCCTTAAAGTCAAAATTGTCTAGGTCTTTAACTTCCTTGGTTACATTTATTTATAGGTATTTTTTAAAAGCTATTGTGAATAGGACATTATTTCTATTTTTTTCAGCAACTTCATTAATGGTAGATATGAAAGCTGATCTTTTAAAATATATTTTTGTTGAAAAATTCTATACTCACATACAACAAACCATAATACCCTCCCCTCCCCCAGTTTCCCCTTTGTAACTCTGCTGTACATCACATCCCCTCCTTCTCGACATTAGTCTCAGTTGCTCCTTTTTGCATGTTATTTTGTGTCTTGAAACTTGACTGAATATGTTTATAAAATCTCAGAATTTTCTGGTGGAGCCTGTAAAGTATTTTAAGTATAAAATCATGTTAACTGTGAATAAGGATAATTTGAATTCTTCCTTTTCTATTTTTATATATTTTGTAGCTTTCTCTTGTCTTACTGCACTAGCCAAGACTTTGAACACTATCTTGAATAGGAGTGGATAGAGTAGGGACCATTGTTTAATGACATCTTTTAGAGGAAATATTCTTAATTTTCCTTCACTTAGTGTAATTTTGGCTATTAATGTATCATATATAGCCTTTATTATTTTGATGTTTCATCTATTCCTAATGTTCTCAAGAGTTTTATTTCTTTCTGGCTTTTTTTTTTTTTTTTTAATGAAACAGAGTGAAAGAGAGAGATAGAGAGGGGATTGGCATGCCAGGGCCTCCAGCCACTACAATTGAACTCCAGATGGGTGTACCACCTTATGTGCATGTACATCCTTACACATTTGCATCACCTGCATGCCTGGCTTATGTGGGACCTGGAGAGTCGAACATGGGTCCTTAAGCCTTGCAGGCAAGCACCTTAACCACTAAGCAATCTCTCCACAGCCCTGTACTCAGGTTTATCATTAAGGCAGGCTAATCTCTATTAACCTCTATTAAATGAATTTTCTGTATCTATAAAAATGATTATGTTATTTATAACCTTCACTTACTGTGTTATTACATTTATGGACTTGCATGTGCTGAATCAGCCTTTGATCCTTGATATCAAACTAATATGGTTGTAGTACATGATCTTCTAATAGGTTCTTTAATTTAGTTTATACACATTTGGTTGAGAATTTTTACACCTGTGTTCATCAGAGAAATTTTTGTTCAGTTTTTTTTTTCCAATATCTTTGTCCAGTTTTGTTTTCAGAGTAATACTGTAACTATTCAAAAAATGAGTTTGTAGTGTTTTTTCCCTTTCCGTTTTGTGGAACAATTTGTGGGGCATTGTTAGAGCTTCCTGAAAATCTGGTAACTTCATCAGTGAATCCACTCAATCCGGGACTTTTACTTGTGAGAGATTTTTTAAAATTATATTTTATTAATTAGTTTTGTATTCAGTGAACACAGTCAAGTTTGTACTATTGTTAGCCTCCTCCTTGTCCTACCCCTCCCCCTGACCCCTCCTTGTTGAGGTATATGGGTCATGCCTTGTGGAGTTAGCTCTCAGTTCTGGATAGGAGGAAATGTCTCACTATCATGACCCAACGTGTGGCTCTGACATGCTTTCTGCCTCCTCTTCCACAAAATTTTACTGAGCCAGGTTGAGTTCATTTTAGGTCTGCTTCAGTGATGAGGTGTTGGGAGCTTCTGTGTCTCTGGATATCTGATTCGGTAGAGGTTGATAGTTCTCTGTGTCAATCTCCTTCACCCTTGTGCTGGTACCAGGTTCACCAAGAAAACAGCATCCTTGCTTGTTTCACCAATTATTCTTAGTTTCAGCTGGGGCCCTTTTGAGGTATGATGGGGTGGTTCTCTACTTAGGATCTGGGTCTACCTGGAAAAGAGAAGCAGATTCTCCCATGGAGAGTAAAGTTAGCACCAGATAAATAGGATAACCCTATTTTTTTTAGAGAGAATTTAACAGGTGTAAGCCCTCTTGTTGCCCGCAGTTGGTGGTAGCTTGATAATGATAGCAGGCTTGTTTTTGGATCTGGTTCTGACTTGTTTCCCAGCTCCAGCTATGGGTTCCATTACACTGAGAAAATCAGTTAACCAAATCAAGAGCAGTTGGTCCCCCACCATGGCTGTGTGCCACTATTGCACTTGTTTGAGCATCACGACAGGTTAGGGAGATTTTAAATTCCATTTCATTGCTTGTTTTAGGTCTGTTTAAGTTGTTTATATCTTATAGATATAATTTTGGGTAGGCCATATGAGTTTAGAAATTTATTTATTCTAGATTGTCCAACTTTTTAGAGAGTAAGTTTTCAAAGTATTCCCTAAGATCTTCTGGATTTCTTTAAAGTCTTTTTTTTTTTTTTTTTTTGTAGTAGCTGCCTGTTCATCTAAGACTTTATTAATTTGGGTCTTTTTCCTCTTTATTTTTCTTAGTTTGGCTAGATACTGGTCAATCTTGTTAATATTTTTAAGTAATCAACTGTTAGATTGATTCTATATATTCCTCTTTAGTCTCTATTTTCTGCGATATTATGCAATTTTCATATGAATTCAGTTTGGGTTTGACTCTTTGTTGTCTAATGTCTTGCATTATGTCACTAGATTATTTATTTTGGATGTCTCTGCTTTTTTTAATGTGGACACTTACAGCTATAAGTTTTGTATTAATGATGGCTTCCTTTGTAGTCTATAATGTGATTTATTTTGGAGTAGGTTCCATGTGCCACTGAGAAGAACATATTCTTCTATCTGTTGGGAGACATAGTCTGCAGATACCTGATAAGCCAGTTAACCTGTGATATGATTTCACCCGGAAGTTTCTTTGATGATTTTTAGTTTGGAATTCTATCTAAATATGAAAGTGAGATATTGAAGTCTCCAACTATTATATTATATCATATTATATTATATTATATTATATTATGTTTGATTATATTTGATTACATTATATTATATTGTGATGTCAGGACCTATGGGCCCCTTTTCCCTTTATTGTTTGCCTTATGATATTGAGAACTCCCAAATTTGGTACATAAATATTTTTAGTTTTTATATCTTCTTGATTAATTGTTCTCTTTTTTTAAAAAAATGTGATGTCTCTTGTTATCTCTTCTGATAAGTTTTGGCTTGAAGTTGTCTTTATTTATATAACAATTGCTATGCCTGTTTGTTGACAGCTTCCATTTACTTAGTGGTTTTATTTCATCCTTTTACACCAGGTTTTGGACATATTTTCTACCTACATGCATTTCTTGTAGACAATAGTTGCATGATGTTTTTATAGTCTGACTAACCTCTTTTTATTGTTGGACTGAGACCATTTATATTTGCTGTTATCACTGAGATGGGTTGCTAGTTCTTGTTTGGCTTAGGCACTGTTCTGGCTAGTTGAACAGTTAAGCACTTGTGATCACTCTCCCCTGACAGTGCTGGGGTTTCATGGTCTGCTGTGTTAGACATGGCTGATTCCTTCCTACCTCATCATTGTTATCTGTTCTCTTCATAGAATGGATTCCTTTCTGCTTTCTTCTGGATGAGACTTTGTTCTTCCATGCATTGCTCTGGGAATTTCCTGCAGCGATGGTTTAGTTGTCATGTCATGAATTTCTTTGATTTGTATCGTGAAATATCCTTATTTCTCCATCAATTTCAAATTTATTAGAATAATAAATTAATAATTAATAATTTCTCTTTTTACCATTCTTAGGATGGTTTGTTTGTTATATGAGTCCTATGAGAGCACTGTTTTCACTAGCAATCAAGTCCTTACTGCTGTTCAGCTGGAGGGCCCAAATGTTCCCTACTAATTTACCAACAGTCCCAGATTTGCCTTGCTGTGGGAGACACTTAAGCACTTTATTGGGTTTCTGTTAAAGTTCTGAGACCACAGCTTTGGAGTGCAAGATAGAGAAGATGTAGTTTATAGACATTTTTAGAACAAAGGTTATCAAAATTTAAGTAGGGGGCTGGAGAGATGGCTTAGTGGTTAAGCGCTTGCCTGTGAAGCCTAAGGACCCAGGTTCGAGGCTCGGTTCCCCAGGTCCCACGTTAGCCAGATGCACAAGGGGGCGCACACGTCTGGAGTTCGTTTGCAGTGGCTGGAAGCCCTGGCGCGCCCATTCTCTCTCTTTCCCTCTATGTGTCTTTCTCTCTATGTCTGTCGCTCTCAAATAAATAAATAAAAAATGAACCAAAAAAAACTTAAAAAAAAAAAATTTAAGTAGGTTTGCCATTTGTATTTCTTCTTCTGTGAACTGCCTGTTCTGGTCTTTGCCCCATTTTGTGAATGGGGTGTTTGACTTCTTACTGTTTAGATTTTTGAGTTCTTTGTAGATTCTAGAGATTAGGCCTCTATCATTTGGATAACCTGCAAATATTTTCTCCCATTCTTTGGGTAATCTATTGGCTTTGCTTATTGTATGCTTGTCTGTAAAGAAACTCTTCAGCTTCATGTGATCCCATTGGTTGAGTGACTGTTTAAGATTGTGAGCTACTGGCAAAGAAAGAATGTTTTGAATTGATTCAACAATTGCTGACTAACATTTTGTTACATTTGCTTATCTTTCTATGCTGTTTGGCATAAATTTGGAATGTTGTTTGATCAGCTTTATAACATGTCATCTCTAAATTTGTCTTTATACTAGTCCTCAGAATAAGAATTTTATTTTTACAGTTATCTTTAGGAAGCAAACAGTAATTTTGTAATATTATTAAGCTATCGCTTACACTTACAATTCCATTGTTGTTCCGAAATAAAATCTATAAACGAAAAAAAAAAAGTAGGGAAATGAGTGGGAGCAGAGGAAGGAGAAAAAGGAAGTAAATTATGAATAAAGTAAAAAGTATGTATCTTAGACATATGATACAAAGTAGAGACTATTATAGATTTAGAAGTACAGAAAAAAAACATTTTTGTTGTAGAAAAATAAGAGATGATCATGAAATTCTTTTTTGGTTGAGATAAGAGTTAAAATAGAGTAGCTTAACAATTCACATACAAAATTATATAGAGTAATAAAATATTAGAAAGAAAATTTGGGAAAAATCCTAAACAACTGAAAAGTTAAAAAAATTGGGGGCTGAAAAGATTACTCAGTGGTTAAATATGCTTGCTAGCAAAAACCTACCAGCCTGGGTTCAATTTCCCATTCATTTATGCAAGCTGGAAGTAAAATGTGATACAAGTATCTGGTGTTCATTTGAGCAGTAAGAGGCCATGATATGCCTATAAACACAGACAAATAAATTAATTCATTAAATTAAAAAATAGAAGTAATGTGAGATAGAAAACACTATTCTATTAGCATTCTCCTGATTGGTTTTCTCAGTGGATTGATGTGATTTCTGCTCCCAAGGGATTGTCATTTGTGTCAGTCCGGAAAGATGAGGGAAAAGACTTCTAATCTCAGCAGTTCTGACAGGTTAAGTCAATGTGCTCCTCCAAATAAGAAAGATATCTGTAGGTACAGACTACTTTCTGTTTTTAGAATTTGTTTTTATTTATTGGGTTGGAGAGATGGCTCACTGGTTAAGGTGCTTGCCTGCAAAGCCTAAGGACTGGGGGTTTGAGTCCCCAGTATCCACATAAAGCTAGATGCATAAGAAGGCACATGTGCCTGGAGTTTGTTTACAGTGGCTAGAGGCTCTGGTGCACCCATTCTCTATTTCTCTCTCTCTATCTCGTGTGCTCAAATAAATAAATGCCCTTTGTACATCTGAATTTACATAGAAACTGGGAAATCAAACCCAGGTCTTCAGGCTTTGAAAGCAAGTATCTTTAACCACAGCCAACTCTCCAGTCCCTTCTTTCTACTTTCAGCAGGAGTTCCCTGGCCAGAACCCCCATACACCCCAACCTCAGCCAATTACAATCGAGACTGTGTGAATCAGGGATGGGACTTTTCATGCTTTCTGTAATTCACTCTTTCCGGAGTGGGGGAGGGGGTGGGACTTGGACGACCCTCCCTCCTGAGTGTGTGTGTGGGCCCCTCAGAGCGTCCAGTTCCATAGCACAGAGCAGCTCTGTAGCTCCCCCTGGCAATGGTGGGACAGTACTGATTCTCCCTGCTTGGCAGGCTACAGTTGGTTCCCTAGCCTCGAACTCTCCGGATTACGATTGCCTGCTCCATGTTTACTTTTCAATCACTGGGTAACTCTCTGAGATTCTCTGGGCCGCACCTAGGGGAAGTTCACTCGGATCCACATGGTGGCTGGGGTTAGAGTGTGGGCAGCCTGGCTCCCTTTGCCGCAGTTCACTGGTGGCAGGCTTCTGCAGGCAGTTCCCTGACACAGTCAGGTAAGCCTGATCTGTAAAGTGGCCATGTGGCTGTGGGCCCAGAGACCGTGGTGGCCACAGGGAGAGACCAGCTCTGTTTCTGGGGAAAGTTTACTGGTGTGAAAAGCAAATGCTGGTTAGTCTGTGAGTAGGGAAGTTAGCAAAGCGATTCTCTCTGTCTTCATTTCCATTCCCTCCTGAATACTCATCCTCTAGCTCTGACCAGGCTTCTAGTCTGCCATTTTTCCAGGAAGTATTGTGTTGCTCTAAGTGTTAATTAGTAGTAGGTAAAGCACTTATGACAATTGCACACACATTTTTGCTGTCATTATTTGGAAATTTGTTAAGAAAAATAGTTTATTTTATTATGTATATCAATACCAAGATATGGAGTACATTTGTGTATTTATTGGACAGTTCTGTTTCTTCTTTCATAAATTGCTTGTTTATATCTTTAACACAACTTTCTAGTTTTTTATTTTATCAAGTACATTGCAAGAGGCAGTGGCCTAAACATTCATAAGAGTACTGTCAGTAGCCTCTAATGATTTTTTTTCATTTTTCTTATTTATTCTGTGTACTCTTAACATACTTAGGAGATTAACTTTTCTGACAAAAATGTCTTAAATATTTCTCTCAGCTTCTACTCATTTAATTTGGGCCACACTTCTTTTTCACATGTAGACGCTTTGATTTTTTTGTTACATAAAACAGTGAATGTTTGTACATGTTTGCTTCCTTTCTTTATAGAGTAGTTCCAGCTTTTCCACAGTCTCGGTTACCCATGGTCAACCATGATCCAAAAGTATTGTACAGGAAATTCTATACTTTGATAGAAAGGGATAGACCACATTCACATAACTTTCATTGCATCATGTGGTTATAATCATTCTTCATTCTATATTAGCATTAGTCATTTATCAACTCTCACTGTGCCAAGGTTATAAATTAAACTTCATCATAGTTATGGATGCATTAGGAGAAAACATGACATACATAGGGTTCAGTGCCATGTGATTTCACTCAGCTTTTAGGGGCTAAGGAGCACATCCCGGGTGGTTAATGGAGAACTATTGTACTTAGAAAGTGTAACAAATGACCGACCACAAGCTGATGCCACAAAATCACAGAAGTTTACTCTTTTACAGTTCTTGAGGCTAGAAGTCAGTGTTCCTATGAATCCTAGCTTTCAATGGTTGGAAGTGATACTTGGCATTCCTACTTGTGCAAATGTATCATTGCAAGATCTGTTTGTTTCTAAATGGTCTTTGCCTGTGTGTATCTTTGTGTCTGACTTGTCCTCTACTTACAAGGACACCAGTCATATGAAGATTGAGACTCATCTTAATGTAATTCATCCTCATCTTTATTTTACTAAATCTGCAATGTCCAAATTAGGTGGCAGTCACAGGTCCAGGTGGATATAACTTTGTGAAATATGATTCAGCCAAGGAAATAATTCCATATTCCAAGTTCACAAAAATATTCAGCTATACATTCTATTATATATTTGTTTCTATATTACATTTAATTCCTCAGTTCTTCTGGCTGCTTAATGTTTTGTAGTGTAATTTAGATGGGCATCCTCTAATGAAGAGTGAGGATAAGAGTGCTTCCTTTTTTGAAAGTTTTAAGATAAAAGTAAAAAAAAAAAAAAAGTGCCATTTAAGTCAAAAGTTACTATCTCCACACAGAGGGAAAAGCCAAGGAGGGAAAATGGGAGGGAATTTGATGAATGAGAATTTGTCTAAGAAATGTCAGACTTGTTTTCCATTGCCTATGGCAGAGTAAAACTTACTCTTGGAAATCTTAGTATTCACTAGAGAATCCTCATCCCCCTACCCCCTGTAAGACTTACATAGCTTTGCAGCTCAACCAAACAGAAGACACTATTCGGCATCACTTCTGGCCCTTGATTATCCCTTCTGTTTATTTTCCTGTCACATGCTCCCTTGGATCTGGCTTTCAGAGGCATGGACAACCACACTCCTCATCCTCACAGTGCTCCAGCTGTTTAATTTCCATATTCTTCCTCCTCACCCAGGATCAGCTGTACTGAAAAGGCTTGGTTTGCCATATGCTTTCTCAAATTCTCTTTTGGCTCTTCACTGATCTTCAAAATTTTTACAAGATTTCACTGAGTTTCCTCTTTGGGTTGCCATGTTTATTGTGTTCTGTTACATGTCTCAATACTGTGTGCTTTGATTCTCCACCATATACATTCTTTTCTCTAAGATTAGAAGCCTCTGTATCTGCGCTGAAATGTCTGTGCATAGACAAGCCTACTAAGTTAATCACATAGCTGCAGCATCCTTTTGCTGAGGTCTATGAATGTCTAGGAAAGATTTTTAGATGGTTATATGTCCCAATGAAAACTACTGTATCAAAAGTATTCCATCCACAGCAATGTTTTCTGGATCATATAGATGACACTAAGCATAAACACATAAAATTTAAACTTCTTTATTATTATGTTTCTTTTTTTTTTTTCTTGAGGTAGGGTTACACTCTAGTCTAGGCTGACCTGGAATTCAGTTGGTATTCCCAGGGTGGCCTTGAACTCACAGCTATCCTCTTACCTCTGTCTCAGAGTGCTGTGATTAAAGACATGCACCACCATGCCCAGCTTAAGCTTCTTTTTTATTTGACTTTCACATCTAATATTAACAGACTTAAAAGTGAAATTTGGAAAAATACTTAGGGTCAGTAGTTAAATATGTACTAATACAAATATTCCTTCTGGATTAAAACTCCTTAGAACTAGAAGTACACAGGCTAATATCTAATTGAGTCAATACCAGTGCAACAAAAAACATTGTTGGCAGAATAAAACACATCAACAGCTTTTTATATCTCTTACCTAACTCAGTTTAGAAAGTAAATGGGTAATTAGTGCTTCAACAATGGACTTGTTTGGATGTTGCATTTAAACCTTTATTTACATATAAATATGTACATAGACACCAGGCCAATTCCTAAATCTGCTTCTTCAAAACAGAAAAGTTGTTCCGAGATATAAGTATGACCACAAACTCTGTTTCTTGACTTCCTACTAGAACAAATAGGTACTAAAAAATAGTTAAGGGCTGTGCTCCTCTCTTGTGAGTCAGCCCTGGCAGCCAGTGCTTTTCCCAAATAAAAGCTTTCATCTTTGCCTCAGAGTGGATTATGTGGTCTTGGTCACTCCCAAACCTTACATTTGGTGCCCTGACTCAGATAGGAGGCTTCCAGTTGTCCTCATGGGTGGCCAAACCTCCTTTCCCCTGACCAGACCACTGAGTTGACACTGACCCTCTGAAGGCTACAGACCATCTCTGCCCCATACCAACTTTCACACCCACCACAATTCAGCCTTGCTCTTCTTCCCCTCTTTCCTCCTTCTCATTAAGTGTCCCTCTTGGGTTGGCCTGCTTTTGGGTTTAATCCCTTCTCTTGGAGGCCATGCCAGCATGCCAGGCTACACTCCTAGCCCACTTTTCGGTGACAACTCCAGGTCTCAAGAAAGACACACTCTCAAGCCACCTCCGGGTCTCTTATTCTCTCATCTACCATACCCTAAGGGGAGCCTTTTGGTTTGGTTGCACCATCTTGGGATGCTCTCACCCTTCCTCTTCTCCCTCAACCTTATGAGGTCTCATCTTTCACTGATAGCTGCTTATGCCGTTGGGAGCACAGTCACCCACCTTGCCCACTAACAGGCTAAAAAGCCAACAGTTGCAACCTGTATGTCATCTGTCCATGTGGGAGGTGCAGACCCCATTCACCCTAAGGAGCCAGAGGGGGTCACATTGGTGTTCTGTGTAAACCCAGCTTAAGCCCTAGTTCCTTTCTCTCATCCTTGTTTTGCTCTTTCCCTGTTTCCCTAAGAACTTAAAGCCTCTACAACTCTTGAACAACATCAAACCTCATCATCTTATCTTTCTCTGCAAGTGTGCCTGGCCACAGTACAAGTTGGACAATGGTTTCAAATGGCCTCAGAACAGAATTTTTAATTTCCAAATTCCCACTGATTTAAAAAAAAACTCCTGCCAACATACAGGCAGGTGTTCTGAAATATTCTACATTCAAGCATTTTTCACTCTGTGTGCACGGCCTTCTCTCTGCTCTACCTGCTCTTCTCACCAGTCCTTCTAGCCAAGGTCTCAGGAATTTGCCCTCATTCAACCCTCCCCCATACTCATCCTCACCCTCTGCTTTTGACCCAGATGCCATAGATGACCTGGCCCCAACAGCTCCTCCTGGCTCCTCCAGCTCTCTTAGCTTCTCCTGACCCCCTGCCTGGTAGTAAGGCTTGATTTTGGTCTCTAGAGTTTTAAATAGTTAAGAACTGGGAATGGTAGTGCATATCTTTAATCCCAGCACTCAGGAGGCAGAGGTAAGAGGGATCACCTTGAGTTCAAGGCCACCCTGAGACTACAAAGTGAATTCCACATCATCCAGGATTAGAGCAAGACCTTACCTCAGAAAAAAGAAAAAAAAAAAAAAGAATGAAAATTTTAAATGGAAGTGCATAGCTTCTGCATGAATGAATATGTAAAGGGAAATGGTTGTCTAGAGTCTGTATGAAAAATGCACTTAAAATGAATGAATGCGTGTGAGTAAATATGTGGTTCACAGCCCTAAGGCTATAAAATGATTTCTATTCTGAACAGTGCCAGTTCACTGTCGGGGATGTTCTCCACCAAACCCACTGTACTAGATGGCATAGCCAACTGTTACTGTTGAGTGTACCCCAGAAGGAACATCAGTTATGCTGTCCCACTGTGTTCCCTAGAGGCCAGAAGTAAGTTCTAGACCATTTCAGGCAGATGCACCTGTAATGTGTTACTTAGTGCTTTCCCCTAAAGGGCTTCATCTGTAGATGGCCAGGTGGCCCTGGGAGTAAGAGGGGAAGCCTAACACACAAATCTCATTGTTGGACAGAGAGACAAGACACAGGTCTCTATGGGGTTTTTGCTGCCCCAGGATAATCCCTAATGGCTCTTTCTTAGCTTCCCTACCTTGCAGGGTCAGACGGCTGCAGGCACAGGGAATCTGAGGATCCTGGCCCCAGCATCCATGATGATTAGTGCCAAGTCACTGTGAACAGATGGGGACTTCTTACAAGAAATTTTTAACTGTTTTTTATGTTTACTTTATTCTTCTACACTTCTGTGGAACTGTTAACAGATAACAGCCTCACGATTTATGTTTAAATTTAAAAGTACTTGATTCTGAGTTTGTAAAAAATTTCTAACACTGTTCCAATCTGCTTTCATATTAAAAAAAAATGTGTTTCAGAAAGTTATAAGAAACGAAGTTCCAAAGTCAACAGATAATAAGATATACATGTTTATTCTGGGTAAATAGCATAAGTCAAGTCTAGTCTACTCTTTTATATAAAGGTTATTTCAAAAGACCACTTGAGAATAAAACCACACCTGCTGGGAGTGATGACGCATGCCTTTAATCCCAGCACTCGGGAGGCAGAGGTAGGAGGATTGCTGTGAGTTCGAGACCACCCTGAGACTACATAGTGAATTCTAGTTCAGCCTGGGCTAGAGTGAGAACCTACCTCAAAAAATAAAATAAAACCTTAAATGGTCATATTAAAAGTCTTATTGTAAGGGCAATAAAATTTTTTGTCTGTAGTTATGAGATGAGTTGACTAGAAAAGATAAACTGGAGAGGAAACTTTAAATGTTGAATGTTAAATGTTTGATGAAAAATTATTACAGAGAGATTATATAGATTGTGAGGTAAAAGTATGTGGATGAAGGTATGAGTAAGCTTACCAGAGTGCCACAGGAAGAATTATAGAGTAGGTTAAGGTTTGAGTAGTTATAGATTGTGTCATGAAATCTTGTGTGTGATTTGGAGATTGAAAATATTTCTTTCTGGCTCAGCAGTTAAACATGCTTATTTTCAAAGCCAGACACACATAGTGGAGCATGCATTGGAGGTTGTTTGCACTGATAAGTGGCCTTGACATGCCCATTCTCTCTCTTTTCCATGAGACTTGTATTTTTTTTCATTAGATCATGGCAGTTTAGTCCAGTTCCTCTATTGTTTGGGTATGTTATATATAACTGAATTAATTTCAGAAACTGACTTATAGATTAGGTGGACCTCTTATTTAGCTTTTAAAAGTGCTAAATATTGTAATATATATATATATATATATGTATATATGTATACACATACATATATATGGAAATCCACAATGGCAGGGGAAAATGATGGCATGAGCAGAGGGTGGACATCACCCCCAGGCCCATGTAAGGTGGATAACAGGAACAAGAGAGTGTGCCAAACACTGGCATGGGGAAACTGGCTATAACACCCATAAGCTGCCCCCAACAATATACTCCCTCCAGGAGGTGTTAATTTCCAAATCTCCATCAACTGTGAACTTAGCATTGAGAACACCTAAGTTTATGGGACACCCGAATCAAACCACCACATTCCGCCTCTGGCCTCCATAAACTGATAACCATATGCTATATAAAATGCTATGCACTCATCCAACTTTAAAATTCCCCATAGATTTTTTTTTATCAATTTCAATGATGTTCATACATCCCCATACTCCAAGATCTTTTAACTGAGCCATAATACCAAAAACTAACCTCAAAAAGCCTATAATGGTACAGAATAAACATTCACACTGCAAAAGATGGCATTGGGCCTAGCAAAGAAATACTCAAACAATACATGATTTAAACAGGGCAAACACCAAACTCTGTAGCTCCAAGTCCAACAACTCTAGCCAGTGACAAATCTCCAAGTCTGATAATGCTAACCAGCAACAAATCTCTGGTATTCCAATTCTGCCCCTTCAGTTAGGCTACTCACAGTCCAGGAAAACTTTGTGGGGGCCAGCAGCTTTCCTTAGCAGCCATTTTATGGTCCTGGAAGCTCCACTGGGTCTCCACTGCAATCCACAGTTCATACTCATGGCTCCTTTGGGTTTCCATGCAGGCATCCACCAAACCTGCTTAACACTGCCCATGGACATTTCAAAACACAAGATCGTGTTACAAACTCAATGACTCTCTCTTTCCTGTAATTCTTATACTCCACTGCCAGGTAGGGGGCCGGTTTGTTAATCTAGGGTATGGGGGGGGGTAAGAAGACTGAAGAACAGGACAGTGCTTGAGCAGTCAGGCCCCTTCGAAAGAGTCTACATCCTTCCTGTTGCCCCAGTGCAGGTCAGCTGGCTCAATTTCAAAGGTTGTAATCTTGCAATTGTAGCTGAACAGGCAACAACTCACCCAAAGAATTTTCTTTCTGTGCCATATCCCTCTGTTCACACTAGTTCATTTCTATGCAAAACAACCCTGCACAACTTCTCAGAACCCAGGCAAAACAGTGAGCCTCACACAAACTGCTAGTCCAGTCCAAACAAATCTCTTTCTCACCCTCATAAGCCAAATTTCACAATCCAGAGTTCTTCCTGCATTCAAGTCTTTCAACTCTGACCAGAATAGTCCATCAAGCTGTATTTACAGCACTGCAAGGCATCTCTTAGGCCAAGGTCAAATCCTTCTACATTCCTCTTGAAAATCAGCTCCAAAAGGCCAAAGCCACACAGTCGGGTATCTAGCAGCAATCCCACTCCTTGGTGCTACTTTACTGTTGCAGTCAGGTTGGCATTGCTGGTAGATATCACCCAACCAAGAGCAGTTTGTGGGGGAAAAAGAGGTTTATTTTAGCTTATAGGCTCTAGAGGAAGCTCCACGATGGCAGGGGAAAGCAATAGCATGAGCAGAGGGTGGACATCACCCCCTGGCCCAGGTAAGGTGGACAACAGGAACAGAAATGTGTGCCAAATACTGGCATGAGGAAATTGGCTACAACAACCATAATCCCACTCCAGGAGGCCTTAATTTCCAAGTCTCCATCAGCTTGGAACCTAGCATTCAGAACACCTAAGTTTATGGGGGACACCTGAATCAAACCAGCACAGTATGTTAAAATCGGGCTTGCTTTACTCAACAATGACCAGCTTTTATTTTATTATTAAGCTATGTATAATCAGCCTCAGTCAAGGTTTCACTTAATTAATTGTCTCCTTTCTGGTATCTTAAGTTCACTGATTATAGAAATATCAATACTTAAGACATGTTGTCTGCCCTAAAAAAAATCTTAAATTTATGTTCTGCTTCCAGTCTAGAGAGTAATTGGTACTTGCATTGGTATACAGACTAGCTGAAATTGTTTTCAAACACAGATGCCAAGTTTTTATACTGTCTTGTCTTTTCCTGGCTTATAATTTCTAGATTAAATCAATTGACTTAAATTTATTGATAAAATTTTGTTTTCAGGGCTTCTAAAATGTTCTACATATACTTATAACTGACAAAACTTAGAAGATAGAATGTGTATGCTTTCTATGTTCCAGATATATCTTACACTGTCACCTAACAACTAAGCTTAAATATTAATCAGAATGACTTAAAAACTATAGTATCATTCTCTAACCAGATCTGCTTTGCTAACTAGATATGTTCTGCACCTTTTTAACTAATCTGTTTTATAATCAGATATGTACAGTCTTTCTGAGTAATAACCATATGAAGAAGTTAAATTCAATTGAAAACATTTGAGTTAAAAGGATAACTAATATTTTGGTTCCTACTTCCAGGTCAGAAGGCCACAGGAGATGATGGGACACTTACTAACTTCTAGATTCTGATAAGTTACCCATATTCTTGATCAGAAAGGATATGGAGACCCAGAAATGAATTCCAGGTCAGTGTATCTGCAACAGGAGAGTCACATCATAGGAAAATCAGTCCTCCAGGCTTCCCAAATGAAGGAGAGCCACTCTGTCAGGACAGCCTTTATTTATCCTAGCAGATGACCATGCTTAGCATCATAGAATTCCTCACACGTCCCTAAAAGTCTCTCCTGCAGCATGATTATTGACCTCCAATATATAAAGTTAATTCTAGCAGCCTACATGGTCTTAGTCACGCAGTAAGAAAAGTGTAACTATAATAGAAAACAAAGATTCAAACTAATAGACTTGCCTGTCTGAGGCTGGCTTACAATACTAAACTCTGGCGTTAACTCATGCCTTCTGCCTCTGCCTGCTCCTAGTTACTTCTGAACATCACCTACCCTGGCCCCCGCTCCTTCCACTTGCTTTAGTCAGATTCAGAGCTATTCCTCAGGCCCCCTCCTTCCTTAGCCCTTACCCTACCTCATCCAAGGATAAGTACAATGCCACCCCTACAGACGCTATCAAACTTAAACTCTCTCATGTTCTTATCTTCCCCTGATCCCAAAATGCTCATCATGTATACACCAATGCCCCTCTGCGTCCTCTTGCTCTTGCCCCAAGCCTGCTGTCCCTCATCTCTGAGTGCTTATGCTCTCCTTGTGCCTGGAATTTTGATGTTGTAGCTGTTGACAAGGGTAACAAGCACCTTAATTCTTCCTTCTGTCCTCACACAGGGTGCACAGAGCCCATCTCCCTCACCTTCTCTATTATAGATGTCACCAGAAACTGCCCCAAAGTCAACTCAATATAGGGATGATACAAGAGAAATCTCTGCCTTGCTCAGGACCAAGTTGTAACAACATGCTACGCTGGCACTGCAGAGGGTGCTCATTATAAATCTCACCACTCTGCTACCTCTATCCACCATGAAACTGCCTCCTCATCAACTGCTTTGAAGGGAGACCCATCAACTGCATTATCTAGCTTCTCCCACAAGAACTCATTGTCCCTATGGTCAGTATGAAAAAGTTAACCTTTGTTTCTTATCAACAGGCTTCAATGTTAGGTCAGGACAGGCTCCCAAAATGGAGTCACCAAGGAGAGCAGGACACATAATGAAGTGGATTATCCTCATTCCACAAGAAACCTGCCTAGCCATTATTCTTTCCTAGCCTAATAATGCTCTCAGGTTATGTTTTCTTACCCCCTTAACTCTTAAGGCACCAGGTCATTGTTCTTGTCTCACACCCTGGCTATTTTAGCTCTCCTCTAAAGGAACCTTTACTATTCAACTTAACAAATGAGTTATTTTCCCTTCCTCACCTTCCCCCAACTAAAGAAGCCTTATAAAGCCCACTACCTGAAAACTCAGGTTGGCTGTGTTCAGCTCATGCTTTTCCTGAATAAAAGCTTTCATCTTTTCCTCAAAACAAAACAAAAAAATCATTAAGTTCTCTCAGGTGCTTTCTTTGAAAACAAGCTGTTATTAGATCATAATTAAGAATGCTGGGCTGGAGAGATGGCTTAGTGGTTAAGCGCTTGTCTGTGAAGCCGAATGACCCCTGTTCAAGTCTTCGCTCACCAGGACCCACGTTAGCCAGATGCACAAGGGGGCACACGCATCTGGAGTTTGTTTGCAGTGGCTGGAGGCCCTGGCGTGCCCATTCTCTCCCTCTCTCTCTCTCTCTCTCTCTCTCTCTCTCTCTCTCTCTCCCTCCCTCCCTCTTTCTCTCTCTGTCTGTTGCTGTCAAATAAATAAATAAAAATAAAATATTTTTTAAAAAGAATGCTGGCAAAATTTTGATTCTGGAGATCATCACCAATATCTAAAGTTTCTTACCTGCAGTCATGTTCCTAGGAAGGCCTGCCTACCATCATGACCAGCCCTTTTCATTCATTTCACAAGTGTAATATGTATGTATGTGTGTATGTACACACACACACACATACACACACACATATATATATATACATACATATATATTTGAGTTAGAGTCTCACTCACAGCAGTCCTTCTACTTCTGCTTCCCAAGTGCTGGGATTAAAGGCATGTGCCACCATGCCTGGCTTAATTCACAAGTGATATTTGAGTATCTATGGTATTCTAGATCCAGTTTCAGGCATCATTAACAAAACATGGAATAATTTATTTTTTATTCTTACAGAGCTCACTGATGACTGGATCCTCTAATTCAGTCCATAAAGTCTATAATATCCTGAGAATATTACTTCAGAAAATGCTATTTCTAAGTAGCAGAAATAACTTAGTTTTCATTGAACTTTGATAAGAGTGACAAGTGACATTTACTTAATTTTTTTTTCTGAAGCAGGATCTCATTTTAGTCCTGGCTGACCTGGAACTCACTTTGTAGCCCAGACTAACCTCAAATTAACAACATCCTCCTATCTCAGGCTTCCCTGTCCTGGTATTAAAGGTGTGAGACACCATTTCCAACTAAGAGTAACATTTAAAAAAATTGTATATATGCATATATATAATTTATTTATGAGAGAGAGGGAATGAAAAAGCAAAGCAAACGAGTGTGTGTGTGTGTGTGTATGTATGGAAATAGAGAGAGGGAGGGATGGAGGGAGGGTGAGAAAGGGCATGACAGGGCCTCTAGTCACTGCAAATGAACTCCAGATGCCAGTGCCTTCTTGTGCATTGGGCTTTTTGTGGGTACTGGGTAGTTGAGCCTGGCAGGCAAGCACCTTAATCACTGAGCAATCTCTCCAGCCCAGCCCAACATTGTTTATGAATTAAAAAATTAACTCTTTTTTTAAATGAATTCTTAATTGACAAAAGTAATAATGTCCATAGTAACATTCTAATAGTAGAAGAAACTATTATAAGGAAGAGTTTTACTACTGTGTGGATAAAATAATGTGTAGGAATCATTTGTTGTAGCAAACAATGATCTCTTGGCCTTAGATTCACTTTAGAAGTTGGCTAAGTACTGCTCATTAATATAGGAGGTTAAAAGCAGCTGGTCATAACACAAATTGGGAAGCTTCAGATTATGCTTCCAAAAAAATTCTACACTATGAGTAAGTAAAGCACCAAACTAAGCACTGTGTTCATTTGTCCTTTAATCCTTTGGTCTATCAGTGAAATGCTTAGTGACAGGAGAAGCATCTTTATAAACAATGATGATTTGTGTCTGATGTCAGCTGCAGGCCATCTAGAAAACAGTCCCTCACCAATGCCTGGCTTAGCTGAGCAGCTGCCATTTCCCCAACCCAGCTTTTAATGTTACATAGCTGGAAAGTTCAATCAGTGGTCTTGCACCTGCTTCAAAGCCTGTCAGAATGATGGTGGTTTCATCTCTCAGGCCAAGAGGAATGGAGCCATCCAAATGCACACACACCCTTGCTAGCTCAGCTGCTCTCCAAGGTGCTGCTCTTCTGCCAGATCATTGACAGCCCAGCTTGCCTGACAACTATGTCAGGAACACCAAGAGCATTGTAGGAGACAAACTTATGCAACAGTCTCTGGTCAGGTCAGGTTCAGCTTTATTAACTTCTGGTGGGAGAAGAACATATACTGGGCGTAAGAAGGGACACACTTGGGAATGCCTAATGCAAATGCCTATTTTCAGTTTGCTTTTCACTTGGGTCCTTTGCCAACACAGTTGTAGTGTGATCTAACCTGTTCACCATACCCAGAAAGAGCCATGAGGAGCTTAGGCTAGCCCACACCCTCTTTGCCTTTTCTTACATTGCAGACTAAGTTCACCACCTTCTCTTGCACAACTTTCCAAGCTGATCACTTCAATGCAGAATTCGGAAATTTCGGTGCTAAAATTGACCCTGAAATCATCCTATCCAACCTCACAACTTTAAAGATTGAAAAACTGGACTTCTGTAATGTCAAGTGACTTTCATACATTATGTAAAGAAGGCATAGGAGAGCCAGTTTAGAGACTATCTCCTGACTCCCAACCTCAAGCTCATTCCACTCCTATGCATCATGTCTAATGTCTCATCTCAACCCATACATTGTATCTAATGCTGCCTGACCCCCAATCTACTGGTAACCTCACCCCTGCCTATATCTCTAACACTTCCTGACCCCAATCTACTCTCATCTCTCTCTTTCATATTGTCGCTAATACTTCCTCTAACCCCTGCACATTGTCTCTAAAGCCTCCTGATCCCCTATCTATGCTCATCTCAACACTGAACATCATCTGTAATGCTTCATGACCCCAAATTTAGAGCTCAGCTCACCCCTGCACATTGTCTCAAATGCTCTAACAACATCTTGCCCTTGTGTTTATTATTTATATAAGACCTGAAATCAAGAAAATGGTATTCTCTGCCATTCTCTATCTGTCCTCTGTCACATCTCCTTTTTCTCCTCTTTGCACCCTTTCTATCACTTTCTCCTTCCTCCCCTGTCTTGTTCCATTGCCCCTTTCCCCCCTCTCTTATCTTCTATTCTCATCTGTTCTCCAAAATAATGTTTTAAATACTTTACTTTATAGTAAAACAAACATAAGAGAAAGTATCCCATGCTAATCCCTGGGAGTACAGCTCACTAGAGCCATTCTGTTATGTGATGAGCATTTAACTCTTTCATCTTAAGAACACCAAAACTCCACAAGTTTATACTTGTATGACTGCAGCAAGTATCTGAGAAAAACAGTATAAAGGAGGAAGGATTTACTTTTGGCTTATGGGTTTAGAGGTTTCAGGCGAGGCCCAGCAGGAACCTTGCCTTGGGCCTGGGGTGAGGCCAAAGTCCAGGGTAGAAGCCCACTGTGACTGGAAGCTGCCCACCTCATGGCTACTATGAAGCACACAGGAAGGGGGTAAGGAAAGGACTATTTTTCCATGGTATACCCTTGTTACCTCCTTTGTCAAACTAGGCACAGCTTCTGTTTCTGATAAACCCCAATAATGCCATCATATTTTGAATTAATTAAGGGAATTAGTACATTGATTTGGTCAAAACCTTCATGATCCAATCACCATTTATTGATTGCCTGGTGACTAGGCCTTTAACACATAAAATGTCCAGGGATATGCTTCAAATCTAACCCATGATATCATTTAACAATTATTCCCCATTCTCATCACTTTCAACCTCCTTGGAAAACTTCATTGTATTTTTCATCACTTTAGATTTGACTATTATTAGTAATTCATATAAATGGAATTATACAGTATTTATCTTTTGTGACAGATTTTCTTGCTTACCATGTTGTTCAAATCTAGAATAATTCTTAACTGTACATATATTAATGTATTTAATTTAACTTATCCATTCATCCACACACTTGTTTACTTCTCCTTTTGATTGTGGTGAATAATGTTATAATGAACATGCATAAAAACATATCTCTTTTATGGCATGTTTTCAATTCTTTGAGTATATATCCAAAGTGAAATTTCTGGCTCATGGGGTAATTGCCTAATTGTTTAGGAGCTACCATACTGTTTTCTGGAATTCTATATTCAAAAGTTGATTTTTAAAAAAAATATCTTAAAATTTAAGATGTCACTCAATATCTAAAACCAGAGGTTACAGAAACCATGGAACTGCTATCCATCCTTCTTTGGTCAGATAAACCTTAGCACCCATATATGTGCATACTCCTCACATACAAGCGTGTACACCCCCCCCATGCACAGTAGTTCACAGACTAGTTCAAAGGCCTCCCTACAGGATAACATTATTAACAGCATATAAATATTTGGTTTGCTTACTTCACATAATGTACATATGTGTGTTTTACAAATAGCCTGGGTGTGTGAGTAAAAGCTAGGTACTGTTTCAGTAGATATCAACTTTGCCATTAAAAGGGGCTTTTTGTTTGTCAGCATTGTGTGGGATTCCAATTTGCTAACTCTTCATTAATGCAGGGAGCAATTATGTAACTAGGAAGTTGATGTTTTTTCCCTCTATTTTTTCTTATCTCCCCTATGCTTTGCTTTATGGTTTTCATTGCTTATTAAATGTTTGTGCAGCAGTAATAAAAATAACTGAAATTAGTCACTTTTCTACTTTTTTAGCAGTGGAGATTTAATTTACTAAAGGAGGAAATTGGAACTGTGAACTAAAATTAGGCTTCTGAGTTATCAGATTTCATTTATTCCTGTTTTTTTTCCCAACCTTAAGGTCTTTACCATGAGGGCAGAGAAAGCTTCATGCATGAACACAGCCCAGTTCCCATTGCTTATTCAGTATGTTAATACCAAACAAGCCTATGTTGAGTTTACTTCTTGAACATTTAAGTTAGTAATTTTAATTTAAAATATGCTGTTCATAATTTCATCATTTATGTATTTGTTAATCAAGCTGGTAATGTTTCAATTTAGTTTTGCAAATGTATTTTTCACCACTTACAACACTTTCACTGCTAGCATAGATACAGAGCATTCTTTGAATAGAATATCATCATTATAGAAATCAAGCCAATATTTAAATTTCCCTTCAGTCCTCTGATAGGGCATCATTTCTGACTGTAACACACTACTGACTTATCTACCCCCTTAGTCAGAGACTGACTTTAATGCACCCATTGTTATTTCAGAAGCTGTGCTTCTTCTTCTTCTTTTTTTTTTTTTTTTTGGTTTTTTTTTTTTTTTTTTTGGAGGTAGGGTCTCACTCTAGCTCAGGCTGACCTGGAATTCACTATGTAGTCTCAGGGTGGCCTTGAACTCACAGTGATCCTCCTACCTCTGCCGCCCAAGTGCTGGGATTAAAGGTGTGCACCACCATGCCTGGCAGCTGTGCTATTTTTGTACTTGATTTGTTTTATGTTCATAATATCTTTGTTATTAAACAACTATTTAAAGTTAACATCACTGAGTTTCTGTGGAAGTGATTCAATGCATTAGAATAAAATTATGATTCATTTTGTTAACATCTTTGTTACTTCGTTACAAACTTCACAATAGTCACTGCTGTCGATTGCACACTAGAAGACTAGCTTTCATATGCCAGAAGGTTCTATACAGGTTGATAAGAAAGAAGTAAAATCAATAATTGTACGCATCTGTGGGCTCTGCAAGCTACACTACCAACCTTCCAGGTAAGATATGTACACTGGTACAATAGTGGCATGACTGTTATGAAGGCAATCAACTGCTTTCAAATTGAATTTGAAGCCCACTCCACAGGAAAGATTTCACATCTGGTATTGCAAACTGCTCAAAAGCTCATGGCTTGAAGATAGTTAGGCCCTACTGAGGAAGCTACTTCTGTGGCCTGCTAAGTGGACATGATGTGCCTGTCAAATTGCCTTCTCCCATCAATGTACTAATAATATTTGAGATACTTTCTTCAGCCAGACATGGTGGCACATGCCTTTAATCCCAGCACTCCACTTGGAAGGCAGAGGTAGGAGGATCACCATGAGACCTTACCTCAAAAAACCAAAAAAAATGTACATCATATACATATATGAAAATCAAATCTCATAATCAACCCATTGTTACATATACTTAATATAGTCTAATAAACTTGACAAGAACTTTACTATAAAATTCAACATAATTGCTTTATAATGACAAAATTCAATGAGTGACATGATGCATATGTCATTATGTTTCTCATGTACAGTTTCCCAAAGTTGTTCAAAATATCACTGACTCACATGACACTCCACAGGAAATTGTCCTGGATAAGATGAGTTTGGAAAATTGTTTCATACTAATGTCCAAGCTCATTAGTATGTTATATAGCCAGAATAAATTTGCTGTAACACAATCTATAAAATGTTGTCCAAGTGATTTCTATTTATTTAGAAGAACACTTTTTCCTCCTGTCATAGGAATTGTGCTCTAAGAAATTTTGATAATCACTGATTAATTTTTCTATGCTTAAAGCACAGTTAGTAGTGTGCTATTAATATGTGTTAAATATGCAGTACTGTTCTATTAATATATGTTAAACATACAGTACAAACACAGCTGACTTCTAACGAATTATGTTCAATTTTAAACCAGAATGTATATTGGAAATAATATGAATCAGATGGCCAAATAGGAAATCTCTTCATTCTGCTATCAAAACATCTATTCAATAATGATATACAACCCAAAATGTCTTTATGAAAAGTTTGAAATCCAGTTTATAAGAATATAGTGAACAGATAAGAATAGAACCAATAATGGTGGCTCACTGAAATGGAAAAGATGAACAGTTTCAGTTTGTTCACACAACTCCCTCACTGAAGAAGGTATAGATCAGCACCAAAAATGGTTACATAGACCCATGACTTCCTTCTTGAAAAGAAGGAGAAGGAAGTGTGCACCCAATACTTAACAGTCTTACAAGGCAGTACCTGAGGGAGTCTTCCCTGGCCACTTCATAGAGTGATGAGGGAACCAATTTTAACATCTGGAGATAGCTAACAAGGAAAAGAGGGTGTAGGTGGCTTAAAATAACTGCATAGCTCTGCAACATTGAGAGAAGACCAACTGCTGGGAGCAAGGGGGATTGGTGCATGCATCTTATATGCTGGTCTGGATAGGCACTGCCTCAGGGAAAAAGAAGATAGCACACTGAAATTGGCATAGTTCTAAAAAATGAAAGAATTCCCACAATTCTGAATGTTCTCTCCCAGGAAAGAAACAGAACAGTAGGTCATTCAGACTCCAAGAATTTCTGACAGGATAACTGGCTAATATCTTTCCCTATTGAAGCCAGTTGTTGAGGACTAAGAGAAAAAAGCTAATTCTTCAGGTGTGTATGTATAATATAAAGCTACAAGAAATGAAGAATTAGGAAACTATGACACAGGCAAAGAAGCAAAACTCTCGAGTAGCTGACCCTAAGAAAGATTTGTGAGTTACCTGCAAACACTCCAAATAATCACTTTAATAATGCTCAGTGAGTTACTAGAGACCACAAATCAAAACTTCATGAACTTGGAAACTCATAAATGAATAAAAGAGAATATAAAAAGTAATGTGATGAAAAAGTTCATGTCTATAATCCCACTATTAGGGAGGTAGAATCAGAAGAATCACAAGGTTAAGACTCACCTGGGCCACACAACAAGTTCAAGACAAGCCTCATCTACATCATAAGAACTTACCTCAAAAACAAAAATAAACCAAAAATATTAAAAGGACAAATAGCAATCTTGGATCTATAGGATATAATAACTGAATTGAAAAATTCAAGGTAATCTGACCTCTCCAGTGACTAAACAGATAGAAAATGTCAACAAACTTAAGACGCATTAGAAATTATCTAATTAGGTGAACAAAGTGTGTGTGTTTGTGTGTATGTAGAAAATTTAAGGAACTTAATGGAGGCTATCTAGCAAATGACTTTGCATACTAAGGGAATTCTTAAAGAAGAGAGAGACAGAATACTTATAAATTTTAAAGGGCTGGAAAGATTGCTCAGTGGTTAAAGGCCCTTGTTTCAAATCCTTGTAGCCTGGATTCAATTTTCCAGTACCCATGTAAAGCCAGATGCACAAGATGGTGCATGCATTTGAAATTTGTTTGCATTGGCAAGAGACTCCGGCGTGCCATACATCTATTCCTATTCATTCTCTCACCCCCATCTCACTCCTTCATCTTTGCAAACAAATAAAATATTTTAAAAATTTATTTGAAGAAATAATGGCCCAGTATTTAAATAATTCCCAAACCTTGGGATATACAAGGACATGAAATGCAGAAAGTCCAAGGTACTACAAAAATGGATGAGCCCAAATAAATTTAAACTTAAACACACCATCATCAAATTTTTAAAAATCAAATTCAAAGAAATAATTTTAAAAGCATCAAGTGAGGGCTGGAGAGATGGCTTAGCAGTTAAGCTCTTGCCTGTGAAGCCTAAGGACCCCAGTTTGAGGCTCAGTTCCCCAGGTCCCACGTTAGCCAGATTCACAAGGGGGTGCATGCGTCTGGAGTTCATTTGCAGAGGCTGGAAGCCCTGGCGCGCCCATTCTCTCTCTCTCCCTCTATCTGTCTTTCTCTCTGTGTCTGTCACTCTCAAATAAATAAATAGATAATTTATTAAAAAAAAAGCATCAAGTGAAAAATGACTTGTAACAGACAAGGGAGTCCATACAACTATTAGATGGATTTTTCAACAAAAATTTGCCAGAATGGAGTAGAATAATGCATTCAACATGTTTTAAAAAACTGGTAACCAAGAACACTAAAACCCACAGAAGTTATCTTTCAAAATTAAGGACAGACAAGTACTTTCCCAGACACACAGAGTTGATGGAGTTCCTCACACTGAAGCTGCCTTACAAGAAATGCCCAGATTTCTTCAAGGTGAAGTGAAAGGATTATGAATAGAAACACAAATGCACATAAATGTACAAAGCTCACTTACAAAGGTAAACACAGGCACAAAGAGAATACTATCATACTGGCAATGTTTACTTTTAATTATACTATAAAAGTTAAAAGATAGAAACATTAAAAATACAGGACTGGAGAGATGGCTCAGTAGTTAAGGTGCTTGCCTGCAAAGCCTAATGACCCAAATAACTATAACTAGATGTGGGGAAGACAGCCCAGTCAGTAAAGAGCTTACCTTACAGGAATGAGGACCTGAGTTCAAGCTCTAGTGCCCACACAAATGCCAGATATGGTGGCATGAGCCTATAATCCTGGCACTGGGAAGGATCCCTGGAGCTCACTTGCCTGACAGTATAACCTAATGGGTGAACTCTAAACCAATAAAAGAAGTTGTCTCTCTTGGGTGGAGAAATTGCTCAGTGGATAAGGCACTTGCCTGCAAACCCTGACTCATGCTCAACTCTTCTGACTCTCTAGCTAGTCTATCTCTTTGCTGACTAGTTCTAATAGTGCTTAAAAACACTGTGAGAAAAAGAAAGTCACTAACAGTGTGAACAAGCAGTGGATCCTGTAAGCTACAAACTCATAGCCAGGCAACATATACCCACTGGTGCAATAGTAGCACACTGGTTATATTGGTAATCAACTGCTTTCTAATTGAATATGAGGCACACTCCATAATAACAAATTAATGTTTTGTATTGAGAACCAAGTAAAAAGCCAATGGCTTGGAAGATCATATCCCCTAGAAGGAAGATTTCACTGTTCTTTGGCTAAAAGAAGAGGTTATGTAGTCAAAAAGTCTTCTAACTATTTATTTTCATTGATCAATGCTTCTTGGCTAGAGAATCTGCTTCTTACAGATGGCTGTGAATGCCAGAGAAACCAAAGACCCATCAGAATGACAAGAATAGCAAACAGACTTCTGGGTAAGATTGCAGCATACTAGCCACACCAAATCAGCCTAGGGTGGGAAATAAACAGGAACACAGCAAAATACACTCTTCTACTGGAAAGGGGGGGTGTATAAATTATTATCAACCACAGCAGGGAAGCAGGAGAGACCAAGATCTTCCAGAAAGGAGGAAAATGGCCAGAATCCCGCCAGGGCACCAGCATCTCTGATCTGTGAGCCTGCCCACCTGGCAGCACAGAGTGGAAGGAGCAGAAACAAAGTAAAGGGATTTTCTACCCACATCTGCCTTCTCACAAAGTCAAGAAACCCGAAGGGGAAGACACCAGAGACTAGCTGAGCAGCTGCTGAAGAATACAAACAGGACCAGGATGAGCCGAGCAGCTCCAGTGCAACACCGGGCACCCTGCAAAGTTTCCCATCCCCCAACCATCTGGGCTGTGAATGTCAGGAGAACTCAATCAACTCTGGATGCCCAGCACCTAGAGAGATCAAGGTGGGCCCTCAGCATTGGTACAATTGGAAGCCATTCCAAAAGGTAACAGGACCTACTTATACAAAGCCAGATACATAGGCCTGAACTGAAATACTAATGTCTCTTTCCATGTCAGGAAAGGTTATGCATTGCATTTGAATGACATATGCTTGGTTGGCTTTACCCTTCTCAAATAAGCTGTATTTTGGTGTTGATTATTGTTGCCTTTGTTGTTTACTGACTTTTAGGGATTTTGCCCTTTTCTTCTGTCATCACTGGGGGCAGAGAATGACTGGCCCAAGGCTGACTTGAATCCTATTTCAGACTAGAAATGTCAACCTCCTAGTTGACGGGATTAAGTATGTGAAGCAACACACACTCTCAGAGACTTTGGCTTTGCTAGATTATCTGTTTAATTTAATTCCCACACTTGTATAAATATTCTGTGCTGGTTTTGATATAATGTCTATATTACTCAGTTGAATTTTAGAATTTGCCAGTAATATGCTTCACCAAGCCTACTCCAGTACTTGAATAGCAGGCAAATTCAGCACATAGAGTCACTTCTGCTGCTTCTCTTGAAATATAAGAGCTACACCTGGAACCTTAAACTCCTGTTCTGAAGATATGTAAAGTCAGATTTGCACAGCTTAGAACACTGCAAATAATTAGAAAATCCAAACACAATCAAACACAAGAATTCAACGCATAGTAGAAGGAGAAGAAATTCACTCCAAAGATGACAGGTATTTTTCAACAAAAGCATAGAAGAAAACTTCCCCATTAGGGAAAGTGATGCCAATACAGATATGTCTATATCTATAGAATTCCAAACAGACAAAACAGGAAGCTGTCACCATCATATTATAATTAAACTACAAAACACACAAATGTAAGAAAATATACTGAAAGAAGTTAGAGAGAAAAATCAAGTCACATGCAAAGGCAAGCCCATCAGGATAGCAGCAGATTACTTAACACAAATTTTAAAAACCAGAAGGGCTTGGGATGATATATTCCAAGTTTGGAAAGATAACAACTGTCAACTAAGATTACTTTATGCTGCAAAGCTATCCATTCAAATAGACAGAAATAAGGACATTTAATAACAAAAGTAGGCTAAAGGAATATATGAAGACCAACCCAGCTCTACAGAAAATACATGAAATGATCCTTCATGCTGAAGAGAGAGAAAAGCAGACACATAGGGAACCTGGAAAAAAAAAAAAAAAAGAACTCAAATACTAGTTAATACAAGAGAGCAAAGGTAAAACCAGAACTACCAAACATGAAAAATGGTAAAAAATAAATACACAACTTTCAATAATAACTCTTTTTTTCTTTTTTCTTTAATAGTTTATTAGTTATGGAAATACTCAGTATATAAACAGCACATATTGATACCATCCTTTCCCTCATACGTCCCACCCACCAAAGGGACCCTTCTCATTGGGGATGCAGGTCAACCCCATGGGGATGGTGTGTCATGCATTGTGGGGGCAGCAGTCAGGGAGAGAGTCAATGCCTCTGTGCATAATATCTCAACCTGTAGCTCTAATAATTTTCCAACCCCTCTTCTGTGAAATTCACTGAGCCATGTTGGGTTCATTTTAAGTCTACTTCCATGATGGGCTTTTAGGAACCTCTGGCTCTCTGGTTTGGTAGGTGTTGAGTGTCCTCAGTAGCTATCTCCTTCACTCTTGTTCACTAAGAAAGCAGCACTCTTACTCATTTCCCAAATGCCTTTATGGTTTCAGCTGGGGCCCTGGTGAAGTGTGATTGTTCATTTCTCTCCTCAGGTATCCTTTCCATATGAAAAAGAGAAGCAGATTTTCAAAAGGAGAGTGAAGTCAGCACAGGTGAAATGGAATAACCATGATTAGCTTATAGAGAATTTAATGGGTGTAGATTACTGTTTTCAATTCTTTATGAGAATATGTTGATGTTATGACCAGTTCTTGGCACCCCCAGTGACCACCAAGGAGAACCAAACATGTATGCAAGGGCAAGGAGCTTTTTTTAAAAATTTTTATTAACATTTTCCATGATTATAAAAAAAATATCCCATGGCAATACCCTCCCTCTCCCCCCCCCCACACTTTCCCCTTTGAAATTCCATTCTCCATCATATTACCTCCCCATCTCAATCATTGTACTTACATACATACAATACCAACCTATTAAGTACCCTCCTCCTTTCCTTTCTCTTCCCTTTATATCTCCTTTTTAACTTACTGGCCTCTGCTACCAAGTATTTTCCTTCTCACGCAGAAGCCCAATCATCTGTAGCTAGGATCCACATATGAGGGAGAACATGTGGCACTTGGCTTTCTGGGCCTGGGTTACCTCACTTAGTATAATCCTTTCCAGATCCATCCATTTTTCTGCAAATTTCATAACTTCATTTGTCTTAACTGCTGAGTAGAACTCCATTGTATAAATGTGCCACATCTTCATTATCCACTCATCAGTTGAGGGACATCTAGGCTGGTTCCATTTGCCAGCTATTATAAATTGAGCAGCAATAAACATGGTTGAGCACATACTTCTAAGGAAATGAGATGAGTCCTTAGGATATATGCCTAGGAGTGCTATAGCTGGTCATGTGGTAGATCAATCTTTAGCTGTTTTAGGAACCTCCACACTGTTTTCCACAATGGCTGGACCAGATTGCATTCCCACCAGCAGTGTAGAAGGGTTCCTCTTGTTCCATATCCCCACCAACATTTATGATCATTTGTTTTCATGATGGTGGCCAATCTGACAGGGGTGAGATGGAATCTTAATGTAGTTTTAATCTGCATTTCCCTAGCAACATAGAACATTTTTTTTAGATGCTTATATGCCATTTGTATTTGTGGGAGCTTGATATTAGAAAGCAAAATCATTATCTGTATATTATTCTGTCTTGTTTCCCAATTCCAGATATGGGACCCTTTCTAGTGAGAAGATCTGTTAGGCAATCCAAAAGTAGATGGTTATCCACCATGGCTGTGTGCTGCTATTGCACTTGTATGAGCAACATGTTAGGTTGCTTGCATCTGAATAGCTTAGACCTCAAGTTGCTTGGACAGATGTTGATACTTTCCCCCAGCAACTCATGTAACACCTTCTAGCACTAGACAAGCTGTCTGGGGACTGGCTCTCTTCCAGCTTCCAGCTTCCAGCCAGGTCTATCCATGTTTTGTACCAACAGCATGTGGTATCTTCACCACTAGGATCTTACCATTAACCTCTGATGGGTAATCAAGTGCTCTGACAGAAGTCTGACTTGTTTTGGAAACCTTGTAGGTTTTGCTGATCAACAACTCATTGTGGGTGTTAACCACATCCTGGTATTGGGAATTACAGGACAGTACCAAGGGAAAAGTAAGAAGAAAAAGAAATAAAATAGAAAAAAGAAAGAAAAAAAAAAGAAATGAAAATGAAAAAAGCAGAAGGAAACAGAAGTTTAATGTTAGGCTTGGTCACCCTCTCTGGGGCCCTTTGATTCAGATGTTCCCTCAAAGGTCCTGATGAGGGTTCAAAGTTTTAGTGTACTGCAGGATATAGGATTTTATATTACTAGTTACATTTAGATTCAATTATGTGTTCCCCCTCTCCCCATCTTTACCCTCCCCTCAAGCCCTATTCTCCCCGTTGTCCAGGTCTGGAGAAGCCTACTAGATTTGTCAGCATCTTGGGCTGATACAGGTTAGGAGCTGCAAAAGAGTGAGACAATGAATGATTGTCTTTTGGTGATTGTGAGTTCACTGAATATAATCTATTCCAAGTTCAAGCAGTTTTCTACAAATTTCATTGTGTCATTTTTTTTTTCTTACTGCTGAGTATAATGCAATCATGTAGATATACCACATCTTGGTTATCCACTCATCCAGTGATGGGCACCTGGGTTTGTTCGGCCTTGAAAGGCCTGGACGTGAGGCCTAGTGGAACTTCCTGAGCTTAGCTAAAGTTTGGCAAACTGCCTCTGGCCAGCTATGATTCAGCAGGGGGCCAAAATGGCCTCTGGCCTGCTACTTCCACATAGAAAGTTAGAGTTAGAACCAGTCATCTCAGAGGCACGGTATGTTATTGGCCCTTACATCTCATCCCATCCTAAAGTCCCCACCTTTGTTCTCAACATTATATAAAACACCTGCCAGTAACAATAAAGTGAGTTCCTGCTTTGACAAGACTCCCAGCTCCATGGTTTTGTTCCTGGCCATTGACACCCACCCTCCTCCCCAACCCTTTGGGAAGAACCAGTGGGCCTGGTTCTCCCCCAGCATTACCTGCTGGGGGAGCCCAGCAGGGTTGATTCCAGTTCTTAGCTGTCATGAATTGATCAGCTATAAACATGGTTAAGCAAATATCTCTGAACTAAGGCATGGAGCTTTTAGGGTAAATGCCCAATCATGAAATAACTTGGTCTGTTGGTATCTTTATAGTCAACCTTTTCAGGAGTCTCCATATTGCTTTCCATTATGGTTGTACCAGCTTACATTCCCACAGTGAATGAGGGTTCCTATTTCTCCACATCCTCACTAACATTTGTATTCATTTGATTTTTTAATGTTTGCTCTCCTTTAATGGGGTGAGGTGGAATCTCATAATTGTTCTAATTTGCATTTCCCTGATGGTTAGGGATGTTAAACATTTTTTTAAGTGTGGGTTTGCCATTTGTATTTCTTCCTCTGAGAACTCCTTATTCAGTTCTCTGCCCCACTTTGTGAGTGAGTTGTTTGACATTTTATTGTTTATGTTTTTGGGATCTTTGTAGATTCTAGACATTAAGACTGTCAGTTGTATAGCTGGCAAAATTTCTTCCATTCAGTGGGTAATCTATTGGCTTTGCTTATGGTATGTTTGTCAGTGCAAAGCCTTTTCAGCTTCATGAGATCCCAATGGTTGAGTGGTTAAGTTCCTGAGCTAGTGTGTTTTGTTAAGGAAGTCTTTCCTCACTCCTGTATCATGGAGCATTCCTCTGATATTTTCTTCCAATAGTAGAAGAGTTTCAGGTCTTACATTGAAGTCTTTGATCCATCTGGACTTGATGTTTTATGAATGGTGAGATGTGTGGGTCTAGTTTTATTTTTATGCATATGGTTACCCAATTTGTCCTGCACCATTTGTTAAAGATGCTGCCTTTTCTTTAGTCTACATTATTCGGGCCTTTTAAAAGATCAAATATCTATAGTTATTTGACCTAATGTCCAGATCTTCAATTCTGTTCCATTATTCTATATTCTTGTTTTTATGCCAATACCACACTGTTTGTGGTTTTTTTTGTTTGTTTTTTACTAATACAGCTTTTTAATATAGCTTTAGATCAGGTTTGGCGATGCCTCCAGAGGTAGTTCTTTTGCTGAGGATATGCATGGATATCCAAGGTCTGCTCTAGATGCATGCGCCCCCTTATGCATCTGGCTAACGTGGGTCTTGGGGTATCAAGCCTTGAACCAGTGTTCTTAGGCTTCACAGGCAAATGCTTAACTGCTAAGCCATCTCTCTAGCCCTAGTTTTCATTTCTTGTTGTATCTCTGTCTGGTTTTGGTATTATGGTACTATACTAACTCCATTAGGGGGTTGGGGAACTTTCCTTGTTCTCTGATTATGTGGAATACTTTGAAGAAAATTAGTTCAAGTTCTTCTATGAGGACTTGATAGAATTTGGCTGAGAAGCCCTCTGGCCCTTGACTCCTTTTGGGGGAGGTTTTTGATGACATTTTCAATCTGGATGGGTATGATGGATGTTTTTAGATAAATCTTCTCTGAGTTTAGTTTTGGTAGGTGATATGTGTCCAGGAATTTATCCATTTTTTTCCATATTTTCCAGTTTTGTGGAGTAGAGGTTTTGGAAGTCCTGATGATTCTTCCAATTTCACTTATATCTCTTGTGACATCTTATTTTTTTTCATTTCTAATTTTGTTAATGTGAAGCATCTCTTTTTCTTGCTTGATCAAATTAGGCAGGGATTTATCAATCTTGTTTACTTTTCAAAGAACCAGCTCTTTGTTTCATCAATTTTCTTAGTATTTAATTCATTAATTTATGCTCTGATCTTGATTATTTCTTTCTGTGTGGAGCTTTTTGGATTGGATTCTTATTATTTCCAATACCTTCAGATGGATGGTAAGGTTACTGATTTGTGAATCTGTCTGTTTTTGTTATGAAGGCATTTAATGCTATGAATTCTCTCTAAATAACTGCCTTAATTTTGTCCCATAAGTTTTGATATGATGTGTTCTCATTGTCATTCAATTCTAGAAATTTTGCAATTTTATTTTTTATTTCATCCTCTACCCATTTATTGTTTCATATGTTCAGTCTCCAGGAGTGACAGAGTTCCTGGCACATAATTTTTAGTTAATATCTAGTGTTGCAACACTGTGGTCTGATATCATGCAGTAGATTATGCCAATTTTTCTAAATATATGGAGGCAGGCTTTATGGCTGTATATATGATCTAATTTGGAGACAGATCTATGGGCTGCTGAGAAGAATGTGTATTTTGTAGATATAGATTGATGATTGTGATATCCTCTTATCAATCATTCCCTTGATGAGTAAGAAATGGCCTTCATCTTCATTTGTCATTTTTGGTTACTTTTGGTTTAAAGTCTTTATTTTTTATTTTATTTTTTTAATATTTATTATTATTATTATTATTATTATTATTATTATTATTTATTTATTTGAGAGCGACAGACATAGAGAGAAAGACAGATAGAGGGAAAGAGAGAGAATGGGCGCGCCAGGGCTTCCAGCCACTGCAAACGAACTCCAGACGCGTGCGCCCCCTTGTGCATCTGGCTAACGTGGGACCTGGGGAAGTGAGCCTCGAACTGGGGTCCTTAGGCTTCACAGGCAAGCGCTTAACCGCTAAGCCATCTCTCCAGCCCTTTTATTTTATTTTTATTAAATAGTTTTTGTATTCAGTAAATAAAGGCAGTTTGGTACCATTATTAGGCTCATCTGTAACCTACCCCCTCCCTTTGGCACCTCCTTGTTGAGGTATATGGGTCATGCATTGTGGAGTTAGCCCACAGTTATGGGTAAGATAAATGTCTCTGCATATCATGACCCAACATGTGGCTCTGACATTCTTTCCGCCCCCTCTTTCACAAAATTTCCCTGAGTCATGTTGGGTTTATTTTTAGTTTGCTTCAGTGATGAGGTGTTGGGGGCCTCTGGGGCTCTGGCTCTCTGATTTGGTAGGAGTTGATATTTCTCTGTGTTGATCTCCTTCCCCCTTGTGTTGTTATCCGGTTCATCAGGAACACAGCACTCTTGCTTGTTTCGCCAATTTTTCTTAGTTTCAGCCCGGGCCTTTTTGAGGTATGATGGGGTGGCTCTCTCCTTATCTGAAAAAGATAAGCAGATTCTCCAATGGAGAGTAGGTTATAATCAGGACAAATGAGATAACCCTTACTTTTTTTTATAGAGAATTAACTAGGTGTAGACCCTCTTGTAGCCCATGATTGATGGTAGCTTGATACTAGAGAGTGGGCTTATGTTTGGATATGGTTCTGTCTTGTTTCCCAGCTCCAGCTATGGGTCCCATACCACTGAGGGTATTAGTTAGCCAAATCAAGAGCAGTTGGTTCCCCACCATGGCTGTGTGCCACTCTTGCAGTTGTGTGGGCGTCACACCAGATTATTTGCTGCTAAGTAGGTTAGACCATGAGTTGCTTGGATGGATATTGGTCATTTTCCCCCAGTCACCCATGTAGCACCTTCTGGCACTAGACACGCTGACTGTCTGGGGACTGAGTCTCTTCCAACTTCCAGCCATGCCATTCCATTTTACATGTCAACCACATAAGATGTCTTCAGCAGTAGGATTTTACCACTAGCTTTTGGTGGGTCATCAAGTACTCTGACAGAAATCTATCTTTCTTTTATGAAACCTTGTAGGTCTCTCTGATCAAAAGCTCATTGTGGATGATAGCCACATGCTGGTACTGGGAATTACAGGTCAGTGCCCACTAAGAAAAGGAGGAAAACAATAACGATATACAAGGGTTAGAGAGAAGAGAGAGAGAGAGAGAGAGAGAGAGAGAGAGAGAGAGAGAGAGGGAGAGGGATGGAGGGAAGCTGTGGAAGATTAAAGTTAGTCTTCATCATACCATCTCCGGTGTCTTGTGGTTCAGGTGTTCCCTGTAAGGGCCTGGTGAAGGTTAAACCATTTGGTCTGCCTTTTAGGAAGTAGAATTTTATGGTACCATTGCCATTTTGGTCTAGATTTGTGTTTCCCACCCATTCGATGCCCTTCTCCCCCTCTCCATCCATCTTAGTGTCTAGTCCACAAGATGCTTGCTGGGTATGTAACCTGAATCTAACCAAGATACCTTTTTTTTTTTTTTTTTTTTTTGGTTTTTCAAGGTAGGGGCTCACTCCGGTCCAGTAGTCCAGGCTGACCTGGAGTTAACTATGTAATCTCAGGGTGGCCTCAAACTCACGGTGATCCTCCTACCTCTGCCTTCCAAGTGCTGGCATTAAAGGCATGCACAATCATGCCAAGCTTTGAAATCTATTTTGTCTGATATTAGTATAGAAACACCTGTTTCTTATTTCAATTTTCTTTGAATGTAATTTTCCATCCTTTCATCCTGAGGAGGTGTTTGTTTTTAGTGGTGAGGTGGCTTTCTTGACAGCAGCAGACTGAGGGGCCCACTTTTCTAATCCACCCTATTCACTTCTGTCTCTTGACAGGTGAATTGAGGCCTTTAACATTTAGGGTAATAATTGTGAGTTTCAGTTAATTGCTGCCATATTGTGGTTCTTTATGGAATTTGGTGTTTACTTGGAGTTTTTAGTTTTTTGAGCCTTCTCTAGGTTTGATTATTGTGGTCTGCTTTTTGTAGGCTCTTGAGGTTTGTTGTTTGACTCTTATGTGGGAGAATCTAAACAATGAAAGCAAAGAGAAAGCCTTAAACGCAACAAGAGAAAAACAACACATTGCATATAAAGGTAACCCCATCATAATTACCTCAGACTTCTTAATGGAAACCATAAAAGCCAGAAGGACCTAGAATGGAACACTGAAAAGTCAAAGAACCTATGGCTTTGCTGCAACTACTATTCCCAGAAAAAGTATCCTTCATAACAGATGGCAAAAGAAAAGCTTTCCACAATAAAAGTTGCTTTCGTTGTTTAGATTCTTAATGATTATATGTCTTGGAGAGTTTCTCTCTTGGTCTAGTCTGTTTGGAGTTCTGTTAGCTTCTTGTATCTTGACGATACTCTCTTTTGAGAGGGTGGGAAAGTTTTCTTTGATAATTTTGTTGAATAAATTCTCCATGCCTTTGGTCTGAATTTCTTCCCCTTCTGGTATACCTATGATTCAAGTGTTGGGATGTTTAAAGGTATCCCACAGTTCCCTCACATTCTGCTCACACAAAAAAAATTTTTTTCAAAGTTTTGGACTTGTGAACTGTTTGTTCTGTCTTGTCTTCCAGTTCTAAGGTTCCGTCCTCCACATGACTAACTCTGTTCTTGAGGACTTCTAAAGAGATTTGGACTTGTTCAATTTGGTTTGTATTTATTAATGTTTTTTTGAATTCATCCTTGCATTTATTTATGTTTTCATTGGGCTTAGACATCTTATTATTGAGGTCCTCTTTATTTTTTATTTTTTAGTTCCAACCTAGCAAGGACAGCATTCACGCAATTGTTGGTCTTTTTTTGATTTTTCTATAAGTCCTGCCATTTTCTTGGTCAGGGTCACATACCTTGTGTCATCATTTTGGGGTTCTGATCCTGTTGTCTCTTCTGTGTTTTGATCAGAGACTTCTATTGTGGAACTAGGCAATCTTGTTGGGGTTGCTTCTGTTTGTTGTTTTGTGTTGTTCCTTTTACACTGTGATCTGTCCATAACAGTGTGGGAATCTTATTTATTTTAGGAGGAAGCTGTAGTTTACCTTTGAAGTGTCTTCATTGATTGTTTCCTTTTATGTCTGACTCTATTAGGCTTTTGATTGCAAGGGAACCTGTCTGCTCAGGTGGGAGGTGGCTGTATGGCCCTGGTTGTGGCCCAGAGAAACAGTGGTGGTGTGGGGAGAGGATCCTGGAGACTGTGTGGTACTGGAGGCAGGTGGCAGGCAGGGTTATAGGATGGTACTGACACATTGGTGGGTGGTAGGGAAGGATGATGGGTTGCACAGTCCAGGTGGTGGGTGGCAGGGTGACAGAATGGGACTGCATGGTCTCAGTGGAATGGTAGGGCTTGGTGATGGGACAGCATGGTCCTGATGGTATGGGGGGGTATGGGATGGTAGTTCCAGTGGTGAAGAAAGGGAGGAAAACTGTGGGAGGGATGGAGGGAGAAATGGGAACAGGTTGATGTAGAGAAACGTGAGAAGTGCCTGGCCTGGATCCACAAAGCATGCAGGTAGCACAGGATTAAACCTGGGTTTTGGCACTTGGATGGCTGCTTGAGGGGTTTGGAGGACTGGTGGGCTATCTGAGAGCATGAGAATGAGAAGATTCCCTACAGTACTCCTCCATGTCCTTCCACTGGAAGTCTGCTAGGACATGCTGACCCTGAAACCCCACGTATCTTGCCTTGCTACTGCCAAGATCTGAAGCATGGTTAGGTGGATGCCATCTTGACTGGAAGTCCAACCATGACTCTTAATACCAACTGCCCCAATGCCCCAGACAAAAGACTCAGGTTTGCAAACAGTATTAAAAATCAGGATCCTTCAGTTTGTTGCCTTCAAGAAACTCACCGCTCCATAAAAGATGGACTCTTATCTTAGGTTGAAAGGTTGGAAAATAGTGATTCAAGAAAATGGGCCTAGAAAACAAGCAGGTGTTGCTATACAAATATCTTAAAGGGTAAACTTGAGACCAACTTTAGTTAGGAAAGATAAGGAAGGTCACTTTATACTGATTAAAGGAACACTCCAATGGGAAGATATTACAATCATAAACATATGCACCTAACAGGGGGGCTCCCAAGTTCATAAAAAAAAAAAAAGAAAACGCCATCAGAACTATGGTCACAGATAACACCAAACACAGTTGTAGTGAGTGACTTCAACACCTCACTTTCATCAATTGACAGGTCATCCTAGCCAAAAATAAACCAAAATGCATCTGAATTAAATGAGGTCATAGAACAAATGGACCTCACAGACATATACAGACCATTTCATCTAAATGCTTTAGAATACATATTCTTTATAGGAGCACATGGAACATTCTCTAAAACAGACCATATATTAGGACACAAAGGAAATCTTAACAAATACAGAAAAATTGAAATAAATCCTTACACTCTATCTCATCACAATGGGATTAAACTACAAATCAATAGCATATGCAAAATCATGGAAACTAAACAATACACTATTGAATGACAAATGAGTCAATGAAGAAATCAAGAAAGAAATTTTAAAAATTCATAGAATCAAATGATAATGAGAACACAACATATCAAAACCTTTGGGACACAATGAAGGCAATCCTAAAAGAGAAATTTATAGCTTTGAGTGCCTACATTAAGAAATTAGAAAGGTCACATATAAATAACTTAATGATTCACCTTAAGGCCTTGGAAAAAGAAGAAAAAACAAGGCAAACCAAAAATCAGTAGATGGGAAGAAGCACTAAAGGTTAGGGCAGAAATTAATGAAATATAAACAAACATAAAAAGGCTGGAGGAATGACAGTTAAGGCATTTGCCTGCAAAGCCAGAGGACCTAGGTTTGATTCCTCAGAACCCACATTAGCCAGATGCACAAGGTGTTGCATGCATCTGGAGTTCATTTGCAGTATCTGAAGAACCTGGTATGCCCATTCTCTGTCTCACTCTCTCTCTCTCTTTCTGTCTGTCAAATAAAAATTTAAAAAATTCCAAAGAATCAATGAAACAAAGAGTTGGATTTTTGAAACGTTAAACAAGGTTGATAAACCCTTACCAAATCTGACCAAAAGAAAGAGAGAAGAGATACAGATTGATAAAATTAGAGATGAAAAAGACATCATTACAACAGATACCAGAGAAATTTTAAAAAATCATAGGGACATACTATAAGAACATATACTCCAGTAGGTTTGAAAATCTGAAAGAAATGGAAGAATTTTTATTTATATGACCTACCAAAATTAAATCAAGATGAGAGTAACCACTTAAATATACCTGTCACAAGTATGGAGATCCAAGCAGTTATAAAAATAAAATCACCCAATTGAAAAAGTCCAGGCCCAGATGGATTCACTGGTGATTTTTACCAGACCTTCAAGGAAGAACTAACACCAATGCTTCTCAAACTTTTCCATAAAATAGAAAAGGAAGGAGTCCTACCAAACTCCTTTTGCAAAGCCAGAATCACCCAATACCAAAATAAGGCAGAGCTAGAACAACAACAACAGCAACAAAATTACAGACCAATCTCCCTCATGAACATAGATGCAAAATTTCTCTCAACAAAATATTGGCAAACAGAATACAAGAATATATCAGAAAAATCATTCACCTTAACCAAGTGGGCTTTATCCCAGAGATGCAAGGGTGATTCAACATATGCAAATCGACAACTGTAATCTATAATATAAATGGACAGAAAGACAAAACCCACATGATCATCTTATCAGATGCAGGAAAAACCATTTGACAAAATCCAACATCACTTCATAATAAAAGTCCTACAAAAACTGGGTATATGAGGAATAGATCTCAACACAATCAAGGCTATTTATGGCAAGCCTGCAGCTTACACAATACTAAGTGGGGAAAAACTTGAAGACATCCCTTGTTTCTGGATTGGAAAAATCAATATTATAAAAATGGTAATCTAACCAAAAGCAATCTACACATTTAATGCAATTCCCATAAAAATTCCAATGGAATTCTTCATGGAAATAGAAAAAAACAATCCAAAAATTAATTTGGAAGCACAAAAACCCTCAAATATCTAAAACAATTTTGAGCAACAAAAACAAGGCTGGTGGTATCACCGTACCTGATTTTAATGTTACAGAGCCATAGGAACAAAAACAGCATGGTACTGGCACAAAAACAGATATATAGATAAATGGAACAGAATAGAAGACCCAGATGTAAGACCAAGTAGCTACAGCCACTTGATTTCAACAAAAATCCCAAAAATACCTATTGGAAAAAAGACAGCTTCTTCAGCAAATGGTGCTGGGAAAACTGGATATGTATCTGTAGAAGGATAAAAGTAGATTCTTTTCTCTCTCCATGCAGAAGAATTAAGTCAAAATGGATCAAAGGCCATAATATCAGACCTGAAAATCTCCAACTGCTAGAGGAAAAAGTAGGGGAAACATTTCCACATATTGGTATTGGCAAAGAATTTCTTAAGATAACCCCAGTTGCTCAAGAAATAAAACCATTGACCAACTGCTGGGATGTCATGGAATTACAAAGCTTTTATATAGCAAAGGACACCATGAATGCAGCAAAGGTGTAAACTATAGAATGGGAGAAAATCTTTGCAAGCTATACATCTGAAAGAACTCAAAAAATGAAATTATAATGAATAAAACAACCCAATTCAAAAAATGGGCTATGGAACTAAATATAGAGTTCTCAAAAGAAGAAATGGAGATGGCATATAAGCATTTTTTAAAATGTTCTATATCCCTAGCCATCAGGGAAATGCAAATTAAAACTACTTTGAAATTTTATCTCACTCCTGCCAGAATGGCTACCATCATGAAAACAAATGCCAATAAATGCTAGCAAGGATGCAGAAAAAGAGGAACTCTTCTATACTGTTGGTGGGAATGCAATCTGGTACAGCCATTTTGGAAATCAGTGTAAAGGTTCCTGAGACAGCTAAAAACAGATTTACCATATGACCCAGGTATACCACTCTTAGGCATATATACCCAGGACTCATCACAATACCTTATAAATACTTGCTCAACCATGTTATTGCCACTAAATTCACAATAGCTGGGAAGTGGAATCAGCATAAATGTCCCTCAACAGTTGAGTGGATAATCAAAATGTGGTACATTTATACCATGGAGTTCTACCCAGAAGTAAAGAAAAATTAAATCATGAAACTTGTAGGAAACTGGATAGATCTGTAACCGATTATAATAAGTGAGGTAACCCAGGCCCAGAAAGCCAAGTGTCACATATTCTCTCTCATATGTGGATCCTAGCTACAAATGATTGGACTTTTATGTGAGTTGGAATAAAACTCAGCAGCAGCAGAAGCCACCAAGCTAGAAAGGTGATATAAAGGGAATAGAAGGGGAGGGAGGGGGGACTTAATAGGATGGTTTATATACATGTAAGTGGAAGAACAGTTTAATGGGGGTGGAAAGGCCTAAGTGAGTTCAGGGAAGAGATTGAGTAAAAGAAAGTTGGGGGGAGGGCTAATTACAATCTAAGAGGCTATGAGGGCTGGAGAGATGGCTTAGCGGTTAAGCGCTTGCCTGTGAAGCCTAAGGACCCCGGTTCGAGGCTCGGTTCCCCAGGTCCCACGTTAGCCAGATGCACGATGGGGCGCACGCGTCTGGAGTTCGTTTGCAGAGGCTGGAAGCCCTGGCGTGCCCATTCTCTCTCTCCTCTGTCTTTCTCTCTGTGTCTGTCACTCTCAAATAAATAAATAAATAAAATTTAAAAAAAATCTAAGAGGCTATGAATAAGTTACATAGAAACTGAATTTTATGGACAATGGAATACCCAGAAACCATAGATTGTTACTAGAAATTTTTCCTTGCCAGGGATGGGATACTTTCCAGTGAGTTGTTGGCTAGGGAGTTCCCTGATGCCCCCAGAATGTTACAGGCCATTGCTGAGGCTCTTGGTTTCTCACCAGGAATAGGCGGTAAGACTGTATTGCTAAAGACTCCACATACTTGAGCTGCAACATAACTGAGAAATCCAGCTGAGCTGAAAACCTCCTCCATACAGACCAGCTGTCAGAAAGCTGGAAAAAGCTACATTGCATGAAGCTACATGGGAGAAATAGAAATCATCAGTGGAGATACTCAAAAATGGATATTGCAAGTCTTAAATTTGGCCAGGTAGACCAAATGAGTCAACAGGTGCAATTGTGACATATCTGTTATGGAGGAAACCAACTGATCTGGACTTGAGGCCTGCTCCATGGGAAGGAATACATGTTTGATACTGAAAATATATGACAGGGTAGTCATGAGCCCTAGGGGTGTAATATCTGCTGGTGTCTGGATAAATGTATATACTATGCTCACCAAACTGCCCCATAAGCACTTCTCTTAATGTCCATACCCATATATTAATGCTACTCTCACTTTTAGTTACAGAAGCTTCTCTTCAGATGGTGGTGATCTTGGGATGACTCAGAAGGCACCATGGTGCTGAGAAGGGGCAGAGGAGTGCTCAGCACTGAGCCATCTCTTTCACACCTTCCAAGACTCAGGATCCATTGCAGAAGAGGTGGTGGAAAGAATGTAAGAGTCAAAGGAAGCTAGGACTCCTTACAATGCACTCTTCCAGACAAAAAATGGCCTGGATATCCATGACTTTACAGTGTTTAACACGACCTACACAAGACCACCATAATAGGAGGAAACAATGATGACATAAAAATGAAAGAGAGACTGATTAAGAGGGGAAGGAGATATAATAGAGAGTGGAGTTGCAAAGGGGAAAGTGGGGGGAAGGAGGGAATTACCATGGGTGATTGTCGATAGTTATGGAAGTTGACAATAAAAAATAAATTAAAAAATTTTTTTAAATGGGGCTAGAAAGATGGCTTAGTGGTTAAGCACTTGCCTGTGAAGCCTAATGAACCCAGTTAAAAGCTCAATTCCCCAGGACCCACATTAGACAGATGCACAAGGGGGCACATGCATCTGGAGTTCCTTTGCAGTGGCTAGAGGCCCTGAGGTCCACATTCTCTCTTTCTATCTGCCTCTTTTTCTCTCTGTCTGTCACTTTCAAATAAATAAATAAAAATAAACAATTTTTTTAATTTAAAAATGAAGAAGAAAGGGAAAAGAAAGAAAACATTTTCTATCATGAAATGTTATCTCTATCACACCCATCAGGACCCAAGAAACATTACAGAGGAAGTGGCCGATTAAACAGCGGCGCTGCTCTCACTGCAAGCCAGATAACCTCTTCCAGGGAGATGGCAGTAGACACTGAAGAGACTCAGAACTCATCAAAGCAGAAAAGTAGAGCCTTCTAATTTTCAACACTAAAGGAGATTTGTAACATGCCCTCCAAGGCTCAGGAACACTGGGGGATTGGGGGACAGAAAAAATGATAGAACCACAGGGTGGGAAGGTGTACTCTGAGGAATGAATCACTCCCCCCCCCCACCCAATAACTTCACTGAGAAGGGCTTCAGTGGAATGTAGGCCTGAGAGGGGAGATATAAGAGTACAAATGTTTTCATATATTAAAGTTCTTAATAAAAAGATCAAACTATATGATATCTGTAAGGGAACTATTTTATAGTTATGAACACACATAGATTGAAAATAAAAGGCTGGAAAAAGCTACTCTATCAAGTTATAGCCATATGTAAACAGAACAATTATGCTTACCTCAGACAAAAATACATTAATTCAAAATGCAAATTATAATTCCTAATTCAGTGATATATTGTTCCATTAAAAAGGCAGGTTAGGTCTGGAGAGATGACTTAGCAGTTAAGCACTTGCCTGTGAAGCCTAAGGACCCCAGTTCGAGGCTCGATTCCCCAGGACCCACGTTAGCCAGTTGCACAAGGGGGTGCACACATCTGGAGTTCGTCTGCAGTGGCTGGAGGCCCTGGTGCTCCCATTCTCTCTCTCTCTCTATCTGCCTCTTTCTCTCTCGGTCTGTCACTCTCAAATAAATAAAAATAATAAGCAAAAAAATTAAAAAGGCAAGTTAAATGATAATGGAAGACATTAGTATTAGTATACTGAGGAAAAGATAAAAATGAACTGTTACTTGGCTTTACCATTTAAATAAAATCTAAATTGAGTCAGGCATGGTGGAGCATACCTTTATTCCAAGAGGATTGCTGGGAGTTCAAGGCCACCCTCAGACTACATAGTGAATTCCAGGTCAGCCTAGGGTAGACTAAAACTTTACCTCAAAAAGCCAAATAACAAACAAAATAATCTAAGACAACATTATATACCCTAAGTTACTATTGGTTTCCTGTTGAAGAAGAAGATGCTAAGAAGGGTGAGAAGGTTAATATAAAGTTTTTCCTCAGTAAGATGAGCATTTAAAAGGGCTATTTCTTCTTAAAGATGTTCATTCCTACCAGAAATCTTTTGGTTCTAAGAACCAGAAAAAAATGATAGCATTTTTCTGTGTACTTTTGTCTTAGGCTGATATTACGTTTCAGTGAAAATGTATCATTTTCCTTCTAGATATACTTTAAAGGAAACTGACAATTAAATGGACCTTTGAGATGTTAGAGGAAAGGTCATCCAGCATTCTTCAGGATCCACATCAGCATCCCCTCTCTGCTGTTATGAATGAACAAACTCATCCTCCTTCCAAGTTTTTACAACTTGGTTGATAAATCAAAATAAAAAGTAAATACATTTTAAACTACCTGGTTTTCACTAGGGGCTTGGCAAATAAATTAATATGTAATATAAGCTAGATGTCACCTCAAAAATAGCCCAACCCAGTAGCTCTCAGTGAGAACCTTAGGACAATGTCCTTGGAAACTTTGGAAAAGTCAAGCAAACAAACCACTGGAGATGTTTGGGATTCCACACAAGGGGTCATACTAACTGCTCTGTGATGATCCCATGTTTTTAAGTTCTCAGGCTGGGGTGGTAATAAGAACAGTTATGTTTGAGAATAATGAGTCTATCTTCTCAAACTTACTTTATGAGTGAAGACACTCATATACTTAAGCGACATGCCTGCTTACTATGACAAAACTAGTTAATTCATGAGTTAGAAACCCAGCTCTGATTGTTTCTCAGAGTACTTTCGACCACATGGAGGAGCCTCATGTCAACTCTCCTTAGCTATAAGATCTGGAGGAGCTACACCCTCACTGGTTTTCAGTATTTGCTTTACCTTCCAATGGTGCACAATTTAGGAATAGGGTTAAAAAATATACCTGTGCATATTGAGGCAGTGTTGCTGATTCATTAGAATTAGCCTAAACCACATTGCTCATTTGCAGTAACTAATAGAATATTTCCCACCTGCTTTCATTTTAAAAAGTGCTTTTAAAATTTTTTATTAAAATTTAAGCTGGGCACAATGGCTCACACCTTTAATTCTAGCACTCATGAGGCTGAAGTAGGAGAATCCGTTAGTTTGAGGCTAGCCTGAGTTATAGAATGGGTTCCCAGTCAGCCTAGACTGAGTCCCTACCACAAAACAACAACCACGAAATATAAAACTATCTCTTGGCCTCTTTTACTCCCAGATTCAGTATCTATAGTGAATCCACTGATATTTTTTTAATCATATAATCCACTCCAGAACACAATCCCTTCTTAGTAGCTTTTCAAAAGAAAATAAAAATCAGAATCTTTAAGTAAGTATGTGTTTTTCCATGCCTTGGGTCATGGTAACTTGCTGATGCAGTGTAAGAGAAGACATTAGAGCAAGTGAAGAGAAAGTGCTTTCCCTATTTCTTCTCAAAGGCACCCAGTCATTATTCTTGTCCTTTGGAATGGTCACTTGATTTACCTGTTATTTAATGGCCACCCATCTTACCTGTTACCTCTGAGCTCCCATCTCACAGGAATATTTCACCACATAGCCAACCTCTCCCTCCTCTCCTGTAGAGCTTCCTTCATCAGTGTTCGTCTTTACACATTTCTAGAATAAGGTGGAAGGAGGGGTGGAATGAAGAGTGGGGCATCAGGGCTGCAGATGCGCTAGATTTCCTCAGTGTTGGAAATGAAGTCTTGGGGTGCTTGTCATTGCCCTGGTATTATTTGAGCTCTGTGAAGATGGCTGAATTGTTCAGTACATGTATACCTGGGGATTTATGGGAATGGAGGAGGAACAGATTCTTGGAGTCTTAATCAAAGGATTGAAGAAGCCCACACCATCAGCTGACAGTGAAAGATTTAATTCAAAAAGAGAACAATGGTAGGTAGGTGCTTTGCAAAGAGGTAGCAGGCTCAAGCAAGATGCTTCAAGAGCCCTGCATTCTTTACTTGAGGTTGTCTTTTATGAAACTTGATAGAGGGAGAAGCCATCCCCTGGGGCAAGAATGGGGTGGGTCTGTACCCTGACTGGCAGATGTTCTGTATTTATAACCCATTTGTACATGTGAGGCCAAATATCCCATAATTTTGAGCATATATCTGTCCTGTTGTTTTTTTGGCAGGTTACTTCAAGGACATATTGGCCCTGACTGCCCTAATGCCCAACACAGATGGTCTACACTGGATTTTTTTTTAATCTCTCTTTCTACCAAGGTGTGCCTGACCAGAAATTATGCACAGGGGAGCTGGGTGTTGCCCTTTTGGGAAGGGGCAGGAAAAATGTACTTTCAAGGGGTGGTAATGAGGGGTTGCTATGTTGTCCCTATGTTTGCCTGCCTCAGGTGGCTACTACTTTGAGCTCTCACCAATGGAAAAATGCAGAAAGTATCACTAACAAATGCCTAGCTGCAGCTGGCTACGTGGATTCAGGGGCTGCATTATTCCTAGGCTTCTGAGCTTTAACTTGACCCACCCCTGGGAATTGCAGGGCTATCTGTCTGGTCCTCATTACCATGAATAATTGAAAGTTGGAAGAATGTCAGAGGGCATCTATGAACACTGCTTTTCACCTACAGTAAAGTGATGGCAGTTGGCAGGAAAATCACTTCATGGAAGGTCCCTAAAACGTGCCGATCCATGTAGCTAACATCAGCTTCTCTAAATCAATCATTCCATGGTTTCTGCCTAATTACTGGAATTGTTCAGACTGAAGAAGTCGGTAAATACCAGAAAGTATATTTTATTGCAAAACAGATTGCAGTCCCAAGTAAAGATGCTGCATGTGATCAGAAACGTGCTGCTTACAGATGTCCTTCATCCCCAACCCTATGTAATATATTTTACACAAAGGGGGAGGTTACCCACAAGTGGCAAGGACAGATGCGTGTAGCAAGCATTACAAATCAAAAGCAAACCTGAATATCACAAGAGATGTGCCACGACCGGGTAGAATGAAATCAGATAGGCTCAATTTTTAAAACTACTTTAGGTATCTGCCTTTTCCAGGAAAAACTGCTTCCCCAACCTCTGATTACTCTTTTTACTATTATTCATTTAGTTCTTGAACTTTTAAATTGTCTGCCTGTTGTTCTCACATAATTTAGGTACCTGGTGGCCAAACAGATCCTATGAACTTGATGGAGAGCACACATTTCCAATGGCTTTTTATCAATCAGACTTACTGCTATGAGTTCTGTCTTCTGAAGTATGGGAGAGTAAGACTTCTGAGCATGGGATGGAATATATGGTGGTTTTATTGTTGGAAATTAAATCAATTTCCCATACTGTTTTCTAGAATCTTCATACTGAAGTCCCTTGCATAAAGCATAATCCATTTATTCTCTAATTCACCATTTATTCTCTAATTTCTCCTCTGAGGCAGGGCAGGTAATTGTATCTTTGAAGCTGAGAATCTCCTATGCCTTTGACCATCAAGCTATGAGCCTCTTTGAAGAGTGTAACCATTTCTCCCAACTAGAATAATTGATTGTTAACAAGTAATTACATATTCTTGTTAGATGTATGTCTTTCATAATGGACTTGAATTGCCAAACTAACTTTTTATATTTTGGTCACTTGTGTATTTCCACAAATGAACTTCATTTATTTATTAATTTATCCTCCTCTCTTCCCTCCTAGTTTCCCCCTTCCTGACCCCAACTTCATGGTTTCAAGTTTTTAGGGAATTATCTCCTATTTAATTGATATAATTGAAGAGCTAGTGATAGAAACATTCAACTAATAATGCAAACTATAAAAATCATTAATTTTTAAAATTTTATTTTATTTATGAGAGAGAGAGAATTGACAAGCTGGGGCTTTTACTGCAGACACATGCTCCCACTTATTCATATGGTTTATGTGGGTCCTGGGGAATCTGGCATGGGTCCTTTGGCTTTGCAGGCAAGAGCCTTAACCTCTAACTCATATCTCCAGCTCCAAAACATCATTTTAAGTAATCCAATTTCTGTCATATCCTGATGTAAAATTAAGGTGTTTTAATTTTTCAAAAAATTATCTTTCTTTGTGTGTATTTGTGTTCATGTATGTGAGTGAAGGCATGTATGTGCTACCATCTGCCTGTGGAGGCCCTCACCTTCCACTTTGATTGAGGCAGGGTCTCACGTACACTGTTGTAAGAGCCACCTCTGGAATACAAGAAAAACTTCATTTTAGCTTATAATAGTTACATTTGTTTGATTTCATAGTAATTGTCCATACTAGTGATCAGAAAGCTAAGATAAGGCATAAAGAGAGGAGAAGTGGGGAAGGCTAGGGGAGAAGTAGACTGAGGGTGGGGCAGAATACAGGGGATGGAAAGGTCTAAGTCGGGGCAGAGGAAAGAGAGAGAGGGCTGGGAAAAGGACATATGAAACTAAAGACAATATGAATAAGCACCATAGATTTCTATTTTCTTAAATAGCTAGTTAAAAACACATTTTTTAAAGATGCAAAGAAAGAGCTTGGGAAGACGTACACTGCTGGAATGAAGAAACCTTTACTCTGAAGCCATGGATTGTTGCAAGTGACTCCAAGTTCCAGAGATGGGTTATCCCTACCTCCACAGTGAGTTGTTGGTCAGGGAGGCCCATGAGGCTTCATAAACAATGCAGATCATTGCCAAAGCCCTTAGTTACCAATGGTAAGACCCTATTGCTAAAGACACAGGCTGTGATCACAGGACACTAAGAAATCAAGTTGGGAGTGAGATGGAAGCCATTTCCCTGCTAGATAACTACTATTGTCTTGGAAGGTATTATGTGAGCTACTAGGGGAGAAAAGCTATCTATATTCTGAACAAGTAGTACATTCTGCAAGCTACAAAATCAACCAGCCAGGAAAGATGTGCCCACCAGTGCAACCTAAGTTATGCTGGTAATTAACTGCTCTCCAACTAAATAAGAAACCCCAGTCAGTGGGAGGGAATTTTTGCCTGATACACTGCGAATCATATCAAAAGCCTATAGCTTAGAAATTAACAGACCCTGAAGGGAAGCTTCAATTTTCCTTTGGCAAAAAAGGGATGTTATGCCCACCAAATAGTCTTCTGAATGTGTATATTTAAGCCCTTTGGTTAATCCTGATCTCACTTTTGTTTAGAAAACCTGCTTTTTACAGATGGCAGAAAATATGAAGGATACCCAAGATGTTTTTCTTATTTTAGTGTTTCATTTATTTAATTATTTAAGAGGGAGAAAGAGAGGGGGGATGAGCACACATTCCACTTTGTGCATTTGGCTTTATGTGGGTGCTGGGGAATCAAACCAGGATCATCAGGCTTTACAAGCAAGCACCTTTAACCACTGAACTATCTCCTCAGTCCCAATTTCTTCTTCTTTATGATTTCATTTTTATTGGTTATAGATATACTTAGTATGTAAACAGCATATGTTGGTACCATCCACTCTCTTATCCCTGCCCCTTTATCAAAGGGACCCTCCTCATTGGGGATGCAGTTCATCCTCATGGGAATTGTGGATCATGAATGGGGGGAAGGTAATGTCTTTGTGCATAATGTCCCAACTTGTGGCACTAACAATCTTCCTGGTTCCTCTCCTGGAAAATTCTATAAGCCATGTTGGGTGTGCTTTATATCTTCTTCAGTGAAGGACTCTTGGGAGCCTCTGGATCTCTGGTTTGGTAGATATTGAATATCCTCAGTGTCTATGTCTTCTATCACTTTCACCCTTGTGCTGATATCAGGTTCAATGAGAAAGCTGAATTCTTGCTCATTTCTGTAGTTCCCTTGGGGTTTCAGCTGGGGTCAGGATAAAGTGCCATGGGTCATTTCTCTCCTCTACTTCTGCTCCTGTCTGAAAAGGAGAAGCAGATTCTCCAATGGAGAGTGAAGTCACAACAGATTAAATTGGATAACCATTGTTAGTTTAGAGAGAATTTAATGGGTGTAGACCCTCTTGTAGCCCAAGATTAGTGGGAGCTTGATATTGGAAAGCAAAATCATTATCTGAATATGATTCTGACTTTTTTCCCAGTTCTACATATGGGTTCATTTTCACTGAGCATATCTGTTAACCAATTCAAGAACAGTGGGTTACTCACCATGGCTATGAGCCACTATTGCACTTGTGTGACCACCACGTCAGGTTGTTTGCTTCTGAGTAGCTTAGACCTCGAGTTGCTCAGACAGATGTTGGCCACTTTCCCCCAGTAGGTCATGTAACACCTTCTAGCACTAGACAGGCTAACTGCCTGGAGACTGGCTCTCTTCCAGATTCCAATAAGGTCTCTCCATGTTCTGTTCTGACAGCATATGCTGTCTTCAGCAGTAGGGTCTTACCATTAACCTCTGGTGGAGACCCAAGACTATTAAATGACAAATGACTCTGTCCTTCTGACATGAGCTATCTGGTGTATTCATGACCCTGTGGAAGTTACCAATAATCCCACAAGAAAAGCATGGCACAGGGCCCAAATGGTATGAATTTTGAGTATACCATTGGACTAGACATTCCCCTTTTACAGATGAGGTAACTGGGGCTTAGACAAAGTAGCTGACTGCCATATAATTGTCAGCTCCAGGTAAGCACACCTTGAGCTCTTTTCCAAAACAACGCTATCTGCTCTTAAGGAATTCTAGGAAATAATTGAGGGAAAGACAACAAGAAAAAGTAGTGTGTGTTCACTGATAGCCAGAAGAATGGAATGGAACAGAATTGTGACTAGAGTGTAGGAATAGAGCTGGGGTCCATTAACAGAAACACCCAACCAGGAGCCAAACTCAAGACACTTGTTGTGGGCTGGAGAGATGGCTTAGTGGTTAAGGTGCTTGCTTGTGAAACCTAAAGACCCAAGTTTGATTCTCCAGTACCAACAAGGTGGCACATGCATCTAGAGTTCATTTTCAGTGGCTAGAGGCCCTGGTGCACCAATTCTCTTTGTCTTTCTTTTCCTCCTTTCTCTCAAATAAATAAAAATATTTCTTATAGGGGCTGGAGAGATGGCTTAGTGGTTAAGTGCTTGCCTGTGAAGCCTAAGGACCCCGGTTCGAGGCTCGGTTCCCCAGGTCCCACGTTAGCCAGATGCACAAGGGGGCGCACGCGTCTGGAGTTCGCTTGCAGAGGCTGGAAGCCCTGGCGCGCCCATTCTCTCTCTCTCCCTCTACCTGTCTTTCTCTCTGTGTCTGTTGCTCTCAAATAAATAAATAAAAAATTAAAAAAATATTTCTTATAAAGATACTTGTAATACTTGTAGTTACTTTCCCATTGATGGACAAACACTCGACCAGAAGCAGCTTATGGGAGAAAAGGGTTTATTTCAGACTTACAGATTCCAGGGGAAACTCCATCATCATGAAAGAAGATTGGTCACTTGCACTGATCCACAGCAGAGAGACACCAACAACAGCCAGCAAACAGGAACAACCAGAGCTCCACCTGCTCTGAACATACTTTAGGACTGGACTTAAGATTTAACCCCAGTGACACACCCTCCAACATGCTGCTGGGGACTCAAGTTGCATGCTTTATCAAAATACTTCAGGGGGCTAGAGAGATGGCTTAGCAGTTAAGGTGCTTGCCAGCAAGGCCAAAGGATAAAGGCTTGATTCCCCAGTACCCATGTAAAGCCAGATGCACAAGGTGACATACGTATCTGGAGTCCATTTGCAGTGGCTCAAGGCCCTGACATGCCTGTTTGTCACTCTATATTCCTCTCTCTCTCTCTCTCTCTTTCTTTCTTTCTCTCAAACAAAGAATTTTTTTTAATTTTTTAAATTCATTTTTATTTATGTATTTGATAGTGACAGACAGAGAGAAAGAGGCAGAGAGGGAGAGAGAGAATGGGTGCGCCAGGGCCTCCAGCCACTGCAAACGAACTCCAGATGCATGCACCTCCTTGTGCATCTGGCTAACGCGGGTTCTGGGGAATCAAGCCTCGAACCGGGGTCCTTAGGCTTCAAAGGCAAGCACTTAACCACTACACCATCTCTCCAGCCCCTCAAACAAAGAATTTTTAAGGTTCTTTAAAAAAAAAAAAAAAAAAACTACCTCAGGCTAAAGGGACATGCATTCACATTCAAACCAATAGGTACAGTTCTCTCTTTCTTTCTCACTCAAAACAAGCAAACAATCAAAAGAGGTGGAAGATGAACTCCAAGAATTACACCTGAGGTTGTCCACTGGCTTCCATAATACACATGTGTGCCCATACATATATGAACATGCTTACACACATGCATATACACATGCAAAATTGATGATTAGCAAAAATATAAATTTTGGTGGAGGGGTGGAAAAAGGGGACATACATTGTGCAGTGCAAATTAGCAAAGCCTTATGAGAAGTAGTATAGAACTAAAAAATGTAACACACCGATTCTACTACTGGATATATGAAAGAAAATGACATCAGTTTTTCAGAGATATCTGTACTCCCCAGCTTATGTAGCACTATTCACATTCACAACAGGCAAGAAACAGAAACAACCTGTCTGTCTACATATGAATGGATGAAGAAAATGTGTTGTTTAGGTACAATAAGATATCATGTAGCCATCAAAAGAACAAAATTCCATCATTTATGGCAGCATGGGTGGAACTGGAAGGGAAAGTAGACAGGCACAGAAAGACAAATCCCTCCACTGTCACTCACCTATGGAGGCTAAAAAAGAAGTAAACAGTGCAGTAGAGGTCACAAAAGCTAGGGAGGGCAAGGACCAGGAGGGCCACAGGGAGGTTGCATAGTGGGTGTCAATATGTAGTTAGATAGAAAGAATAAGTTTTAATGTTCTGCAGCACTAGAGTTCATAGCACTTTATTTTAGAAAGATCTAGCATAGAGGACCATGAAGCTTCCAGTACAAAATAAAATAAAAACTGAGGAGATGGAAATGCTGAATGCCCTGATTAATTATACATTGTATATGTGTACAGAATTAGCACACTGTACCCCATAAATATGTATGATTGTCATGTGTCAAAAATGAATACATTTTATAAAATAATCTCTGGAGGAAATTTAAAAAAGCCAGAATCATCACAGTTTTGGTAGAACTGGGAAAATAACAATAGCTAACATACAGTTACCTACCATGTAGGCCAACTCTAAGCACTTTCACATACATGACCTCAGTCAATCGTCACAGCAGACTTAAAGGTTGATGGTCTTGTCACCCCCCTTTCACAAGGAAATTAATGATTTTTCCTGATTCCCATGTAAAGCAACGATTAGAGCAGGCAGTCTGGCTGCAGAGTTTCCCCTCAACCTCCACACATGAGGTTTGGTGTATCAGCACTAAGGCAGAGAAGATCTCTTCCCATCTGTTGCATCCCCAGTGCAGAAATTTAGAAAGCAGGTGGATGTTATTATAAGAAGTAACACATGCAAGTGAATTTTACACATACTGTGGACTTGCAATCTGCAGTGAAAGTGAAATATCTAAATAGTGCACAAATTCAGCTGGTACCCAGGTCAGAGCACTGGCAAAAGGCAGTAGCAGGCAGACTGGATCACCATGAAATAAACATATTTCATTCTCCTACCTGAGCCTTTACAGTATACCATTATAAGATCTGAAGCACACTGCACAGCCTTTTACGATTTATTTTGAATTAATCATTAGTTTTGTCCCTGTGTTTATCACACTGTTGCATTTACTTTTCTGGGGAGATGCAAACAAACTACTATTCACCCCAGATATGGGAAGGAAGACAGGCACACCGAAGTAGAAATTCCATCAAAATCCAATTCGTTGAACCACAAGTTTACTGCAATTACTGACAGAAAAGGTGAAGGGTAGTTACAGATGCATAGAAGGCAGCTGCATTACCAAAATGTCCCAGCCCTGGATGGCCATATCAAGGAAGCTGAAAGATGGAGTACCCTGACAGTTAACCTTCTACTTTCTATATCCTATAGCATTTCCCAAATCACATGGATCACTCAGCTGGAGGGAAGGCAGGAGGTAATAGTAGATGGAATCCCAGGGAAGGATGCTGTGACCCTCTCCTCCTTCCACTGGAGATGGTCAGTAGCCCCGTTACCATAAACCTGGCTAGTACCATATCATTCTGCAAAATTAGTTTGCCATGGCTACTGGGCCAATGCATTCCCTGGGCCAAGATGGGGATCTGTTCTGCCTGAAAGAAAACAGCCCATACTGCTACATACCCCTAACTAAAATTTTGTGTGTGTGCACTTGTGTGTGGGGGGGGAGTGCATGTGCAGATGCATGCACCTCATACATACATGTGGAGGCCAGGAAAGAACTTGCAAGATGCCTTCTTCTGTGCTTATATTCTTATTTCCTTGTGATAAAATCTCTCACTGAACCCACAGCTGCCATTGTTTTTTTGATTAGACTGGCAGACCACCTAGTCCTAGCAATTACTGGGTCTCTGCTTCCCACAGGACTGGGAATTACAGGCACATATGGCCACACTCAGCTTTTTGAGATCTTTACACCCCCATTTTTGCAATCTTCCCTGAGCCATAGTAGGCCTTTTGGCAGTCTGATTTAGTGTTGCATTTTCTGTAACCTCTGGCAGTCTGTTTTAGTGGGTTTTGATTCATCACCATGTCTATCACCATTACCCTAGAGCTTGTTGTCAGGCTAGCAGTAATCATGTAGCCTCTGCCTCTGCAATTTCTCCTGGGTCCTGGCAGATGTGATAGAGTTGGCAAGTCTTATTGTGGACAGTGGGATGTCTTCTTGTCTTATTTATTTATTGGTTTTTCGAGGTAGGGTCTCATTCTAGCCCAGGCTGACCTGGTATTCACTATGGAGTCTCAGGGTGGCCTCGAACTCATGGCAATCCTTTACTTCTGCCTCCTGAGTGCTGGGATTAAAGGCATGCGCAACCACGCCTGGGTTCTTCTTGTCTTATTGATGGATCTTGGTTCTCCTCCATTTTCTCTGATATCTGTAAAGTAAAACAGATTCTCTAACAAAGAGTGAGAGCGGCTTGGGTTAAAGGGGACATGCAAAGTTATTTGAGAGACTTTTGGTGTATAAACCTACTCTTCTTCTCCAGAGAGTAGTGAGAGCTTCTCTCAAGTCTGAGTTTCATGACTATAGGATTATGACTTTGTTTCCAGCACCAGATATGAGTTCCCTCCCACTGTGCAGGCCTCATGTATAATCTGAGAACAGTTGGTCACCTGTAGAGGCTGTGTGTACTTCTTGTCTGGCTGCAACCTCCACCTTGCTAGAGGTCTGAAATATTAGAAGGGTCAGGTTTTCCCCTTATTTCTTCTTCCCTGAAGAAGTTCTCCTCCCCTAGAAACCTGCCAGAAAGATGTGAATAAGATTAAGATGTGCCTGGATACATGGTATGGGAACTGGACTGACCAGCACTGTATCCATTCCGTAAATTCCTATGAAAAACCCCCAGTCAGAGTCATCAGATTTTTTTTCCATTTGGGGGGTTCTCTTCTTGATTTTCAGGACCTTTGCCTTTTTCCTTTTGTTAAGCTTTATAATAAAATATTTCTAAACTTCACTCTCAGAGCCTCAAGTGTTTGTGTTTAAGCTCTCTACTTAGTCTCCAGCAGGTGAGAGGTGTGTCAATGGGGGAGGGGGGGCAGAAAGGTGGACGTGGAGTCTAGTCATACTGTATATTTAGAGCTAACTCACACATGCTGGTCTGTCCGTGCAACATATATGTGATGTAAGCTACTTGTGTCCTTTCAAAACTATAATGCAGAAGTAAACCCTTTCCTCTTATAAGCTGCTTCTGGTCGAGTGTTTTGTCCCAGTAGGTTACTTCTACAACCTCTATAGTCTGTGGATTATTCTTCCCATTCATAGGACAGGAACCTGGAGCTCACTGACTCAGTGGAACTTTTATGTGACCATGACCATCCAGCACCATAACTACTGAGTAAGAATGTAACCAAGAGCTGGGAATGGCTCTATCACTCTCAGACACCCCAAATTCTGATATCATGTGTAGCTTATAGATATTTTCAATTACCTTTACCACCATATACAGAAACTCTACCTGCAAAATGAGACCATCATACTGAGAAGACATTTCAATATGGAGAGACATGTGTTTGTTATTTCATGAGTCTCTACATCCTACTATGTTCACAATAGTACCACCCCTGCATTTCCCACTTAAACAAGTCCCAAACATCCTTCTTGCTTCTTTCTCCGTTTGGAGATGGAGCTCTACTGTTGCTGACAACACCCTATGTTAGAATTATAGACAAACACACTTATAATCTTTCTGCGATGTCAGAATTTACCAGATAACAATGGCTTCATAAGGCCCTGTGATTTCAATGGCAGAAACTCCTACTTTCACTGGTAGTTTTGATCAAAGAAGCCAAGATTTTTTTCACTCCAATGTTAATTATTAATGTTGACTCTCAAATCGTACACCACACAATCTCTCTCTCTCTCCACCATATATATATTTACAGAATGAAGACAGAGGGTTAAAAATGAGTTCAAAGAGGCCTGAAAAGCCAGAACAGAGAAGCTGATAAACATCTAGTGCATACTTGTAAGATAACCTGCCCATAGGGTTCTCCCTCATATGTGGATCCTACCATGAAACAGCTTGAGTTGCAGGTATACCTGACAGGCAACTTGAGGGACAGATAATGAGGATGGAAGGGTTTGAGGGAAGGGAATGGGAAGGCAGAGGGGGCAGAAATAAACAAAACTAAATGCAAAGTAAATTGGTACTATAGAAGCCTTCTTCCTGGACAGTAGACTAAAAGATATCAACCTCAGTAGGCATATGAGATCTTCTGATAAGAAGTGCCTGGAAAGGGTGGGATGAAACCTAATCCTAAAATATTTGTCTCTGGCCTCTAATTCTAGAGGCCATTACTAGAGGCCTTACTAATCAGTCTGGGAATATAGCCCAGGGAATGCCACCCACAATTAGGGTGGATTCTCCTACCTCAATTAACTTAATTCAGAAAATCCTTCACAGACATTCCCAGGGATTTTTTTTGTTTTCACGATGAATCTAAATCCTGTCAATTTTACAACGATATTAACCATCACAGTAAGAAATCAATATATCTTGTGTTTTGGGTACAACCCCCCTGCCATAAATCCAGATTAGTACTTTATCTTCACTTTGGAACAAACGTCCAGTCTGCTCTTACTGTTCCCCACTGCAAACACCAGGTTGTGACCCCTGAACTTCCAGGGATTTTCCTGGATGTGTCTCCCATCTCACTATAGGTGTTCTGGGATTACGGATACTACTGCATCTGTGTCTGGCTTTATATAGGTTCTAGGGGTCTGACCTCATGTTTTAAGGTCTACACAGAAAGTGTTATCCACTGAGAAATCTCCCTAGTCCTCATCATTCTTGTCACTTCCCAAACAGTACAGGATCTTACAAAAACTTTACTCTATCAATCTTCTCTCATTAGTATTATAATGCATTTTATTTCTATATATTGTAACTCTAAATTATAATTATTAGCTTAAATATTATTTATCAACATATTTATCATTTCCATAGAAGTTTTGTTTCTCTTGGGCAATCTTCATGCCTGAGGAGCTACCTGGAATATTGATTTCATTTTGGTATGTTACACTTTGTATTTCCATCTCCTTTTCTCTCTCTGTCTTCTTTTGAAGTATACTTAGGGGTATGCTTATATATTTTTAAATTTTTAAACTTTATTGTGGAGTGTAACATGAGTGTAAAGTGTATGTGCATATGAGTGTGGGCATATACATGCTGTGGCACATATGTAGAAGTCACAGGACAACCTTTAGGTATTGGTCCTCACCTCTACCTCTTTTGAGTCAGGAGCAGTCTCTCATTCTTCCTCACCCTTAGAAATTCACTTGTCTCTTCCTCCTTTCTCACCTTCAGTGTGCTGGGATTATAGAAGCCAACCACAGCTTTTATCTTTGCTTTTGTTATTGCTTGTTTTCTTGTTTCCTGTGGGTTCTGGGACTTGAAATCAAATATTCAAGCTTGAGTGGCAAGCATTTTACCAACTGAGCCATCACCCAAGCCCATAAAATTTATTTCTATTTTACATATTTAAGGAATAAGATATGACATTGTAAAAGACATAAATAGTGAAATTTTTACTACTGTCAAGCAAGCTACCATATGTGACCACCCTATCCATAAGTCTGTGTTGCAATACCTTATACCTGTCTTGGCAAAATTTCAACGTACAACACAATGTTACTGACTACAGCCCTCCTATGACATTATATCTTGAGACTAATTCATCCCACACAACTTCTTTTTTTTTTAATTTTTTTTTGTTTTATGTTTATTTATTTACTTGAAAGTGACAGACAGAGGAAGAGGCAGAGAGAGAAAGAGAGAATGGGCGCGGCAGGGCTTCCAGCCACTGCAAGCGAACTCCAGACGCGTGCTCCCCCTTCTGCATCTGGCTAACGTGTGTCCTGGGGAACCGAGCCTCGAACCAGAGTCCTTAGGCTTCACAGGCAAGCGCTTAACCGCTAAGCCATCTCTCCAGCCCCCACACAACTTTTATTCTGTATCCTTTGGCCTTCATCTACTCCTTTCTTCTCATTTTCCTGCCTCTGATAGACAACATCCAATTCTTAACATTTTTATATTCAACATTTTTGTTTTCGATTCCAGGTACCAGATCCATCTAGAGACAAAGCATACAGATTTTCTCTATGGATTGTTACATTACATATGGACTTTCCAGAAATGTCTTTTATTATGTTCAAGGAATTTCCTCCTATACTGATTTTATTGAGCTTTTGTCATGAAAGGAAGCTAAATTTTCTCAATTTTTTGACACCTATTAAGATGGTAATGGTTTTCATTCAACATATTGAGGTAAATTTTGAAATAAATCTCACATTTTCATAGTGTAAGATCTTCCTAATCAATTAATTTGGTTTGTTAGTATTTCACTGAGGACTTTACATCTGTGTCCATCAGAGTTATTGTCATATAATTTTCTTTTTATGTAGAATCCACATCTGGTTTGAGTATCAGTGTGATGCTAGCTCATAAAAGGAGCTATTAAGAGTTCCCACTATTTCAACTTATAGAAGAGTTTTAGAAAGATTGGTCTTAATTCTTTGAATGTTTGATCAAATGTACTTTTTGCTATTTCTGCTTTTGAAAGGCTTTTATTTACTAATTAATACTTTTATTTCTGTTACTTTGTTCAGGCTTTCTGTTACTTCCTAATTGAATCTTAATATGTAGAATGTGTCTAGGAATTTATCCATTTCTCTAGGTTATCTAGTTTGCTAGCACAGAATTGTCCTTGTGACACTGAAATTTCTCCATTTACATTTTTAACATAATATATTTGAAGTTGAGGGTTTGAGACCTTAATGTAGCTAAGGATTTATTTTTATTTTACTAATTTTTAGTAAACATTTAAAATAAAGGGTTTTACTATGAGATTTTGATATATGTATATCATTGTATCTTGTTATTGTCCCCCAGCTATATTCCCTTACCACTACTGCCACTTATGCTGGTTGCCGTTTGCTTGATTCCCGCCCCCCTCCCCCCTGTGTGTGTGTAGTTAAATCTAGGTTCTGCTATGAAAGAAAATAAGTTTTACCTATTTCCCACCATTATTCTCTCTTGTTCTCCCCTCCCCTTAAGCTTCTTCCTCCCCTTCACTATACACCTTTTACTTTCATGTGTTATGCACTTAAATCTAGATCTCCCACATGAGAGAAAGCATGAAATATTTGTTTTTGTTCATCAGACTTATTTCACTTAACATGGTGATCTATAGTTCCATCAATTTTCTTACAAATGACATTCCTGTTTTGTGACCAAATAAAATTTTACTGCTGATGTGCACCACATTTTTAAATTTTTCATTTATTGACAGAAATCTAGGCTAGCCCCATTTCTTAGGTATTGTGAATAGTGCAGCAATAAACATGGATGTGAAAGTACCCTGTGATATGGTGACTAAATTGTAAACTTAATCTCCCCAGCACTCTCAAATCAAGTTAATAACTTGGCAAGTGAATTGAACAGATAGTTATCACAAGAAGAAATACAAGTGGCCAATAAATATTGGAAAAATCAGTTGCCAACTTTATTTTCCTTTTTTTCATGTGTATGTGTGTTCATATACGTGTGGGTACATATGTGTACTGGGGCATGTATGTGTGTGTGTGTGTGTGTGTGTGTGCAGAGACCAGAGGTTAATGTAGTAGGATGTCTTTTTCAATCACTCCCCATCTTATTTATTCAAACAGGGTCTCTCAGTTGAAACCAGAGCTCACTGATTTAGCTAGTCTACCTAGCCAGCTTATCTAAGGCATTAGTGCTAGATTTTTTTCCTATAGGGTTTGTATTCTCTTTTTGTTTTATGTTCCTATCATTGTTATTTCCTTCCTCCTTTAAGTTTTGTTTGTTATACCTTATGAGTAGAAAATACTAATATTATTAAAGTATACTGAAAATTGTTGTTATTATGCTGCTATTTTCCTGATGCTTTCAAATTCTTTGTCTTTGAAGTTTGGTGATTTTATTATAGTGTGTCTTGGTGAATATTCCTGGATCAAACTTATTTGGAGACTGTTGAGCTATGGGGATCTTGATGTCTATATGTCTTCCAAGGTTTGGGATAGTCGCAGCTATTATTTCTTTAAATAACCTTTTTGCTGTTTTCTTCCTATTCTTCTTAATTGGAACTCCTATGATGCAGACTTCGTTCACTTAAAGGTGTCCTATAGGTTCTTTATGATATCCTTTTTCACTTCTCTTTTATTTCCTTCTGACTAGATAATTTCAAAAGAGCTGTCTCTAAGGTTATAGCGTCTTTTGTTCCACTTGATTACATCTACGTCAACATGTTATGGTTGAAACAAATATTAGAGATAAAATAATGGTTTGGGAGAACTAGGGGAGATAAATTAAAAGGCTTGAAGTATAAGGTAGCCAAATTATATAGATAAAAGAAAGGATATAGCTTTAGAAAAATAACAAAACCAGTTATGACAGGTTCTTATAAGCACTCATAAAGTCCCTATCCAAGGCACACATACTAGACACCCCTTCCCCTTCCCCTAGCAAACTTCTCAACTTTATTTATTTTTAAATGCCAAGCTTCTATATATTTATTTATTTGAGAGAATATGGGTGTATCAGGATCTCATGCCACTGCAAAGTAACTACAAATACACGCACCACTTTGTGCATCTAGTTTTACTTGGGTACTGGGGAACTGAACCTGGGGCATCAGGCTTTAGTGAACCAGCTTCCTAGCCCAACTTTATATGTAGTTCTACCTATATACATATTCCTGTAACTAAATGCATCTAGTTGTAACAGATTGAATTGTGGGTAAGAATAGCTTCTGAGACCCTCTCCAACTATACCAGGAAGAAAATCATCCTAGACTGTCCTAAAGCTAGGTAAGAGAGGGAGAAATGATAGATGAAAACTGTAAGTCCAGATACCAGAAGGGACCATGGTTGGGATCAGAAAGAATGTGGCAGGAGGCAGATCTCACCATCCTTAGCCAAAGCTCTCTTGCATCTTTCCTTTCTTTTATTGTGTTATATATTCTAGGGTTTATATATGCTTCTTTCTTATGAACACTAATTTTGTTGAGTTTGGATTTTTTTGTTTCATACATTATTTTCATGAATTCAATAAGTTGCCGGTCTATATTCTCTTGTATCTTATTGAGCTTCTTTAATATGCATTTTAATTTCATTTCAGGTAGTTTACATATCCTTATTTCTTTGGGGTCCATTATTTCATTTTTTCTTTTTTTGGGGGGGTGGGTTTCAAGTCAGGGTCTCACTCTAGCCCAGTCTGATCTGGATTCATTTTGCAGCCCCAGTCCATCCTCCAACTCACAGCAACCTTACAACCTCAACCTCCCAACTGCTGGGATTAAAAGTGTGTGCTACCGTAACTGGCTAGAATTTTATTTCTTTTGGTAGAATGCTTCTTTTATTTTTCTATATTTATTGTGGCTGTTCACTCATGTCTGCATAGTTGATGGAGATGTCATCTTCTTCAGACTTTACCATCTGGGTTTGGTAAAAAATGAAAGTAAGACTTTCATTTCTAATATGTAGGTACAAGAGCAGCAGAATGATTGTAGTCACCATACAGTTCCATCAGCTAAGCCAGCACCAGTGAGAACTGTGGGGCCTTGGCAGGTAGTATTTATGGCAGCTGTCATGGCCACATAGACTGCTAGGGCCTTTAATGGTATAGTCTACTGGATTCTTCCTTTTCTTCTTTTCATCACAAGGGGACACCCATTGTGACTGGATCTTGTCCATCCCAGAAGGTGTAAGCATTTAGCACTGCTGTCAAGCAGTTCTGAGGCTCAGAAACTCTCAGAACTACAATGACACCAGGATGATAGAAATGGAAGTAACAGTAGAGAGTCATTTGATTCTAAACATCAGTGTATTTTCTGCAGGTCTGTCTGGCATTTGAAATACAGGCAAGCATCAGGGAAGTCAGTGTTCTAACCACAGCAGATATGCCAGGCTGCTTCTCCATGAATGTGTCCCACCAAGATTTCAGAACTACTTCTTTCTTGATCTACACACATGGGACATGACTTTTAGTATCAAAGGGTTAATTAAGACAGATACCAACAAGCCGTTAGGTCTCCATTGAGATAAGAAACAAGGAAGACTTCAGCACCTGCATTTCCTTCTGTGGAAGGTTGTCTCTGGCATTCCACCAGTCTGCTTTTCTGTTATCTTTTCTATTTTTTATAGCTTGTTTCCCAAGAATCCCATAGAGCACACCTTTAATAATTTTTCCTTTAATAATTTTTAAAGATACAATACACATGACTTTAAACCTTACAAGATTTTGACAAACCTTTAAGCTTTGAAAGTGTAGGGGAACAGTAGGACAGAGGAAGACAGGAGAGAATGAATAGACTTCTCCACTCTCTTTCATATGCAATTCTGGGCTCTCTCAGCTTATAGCTGTTATAGATAGAGCAGAGACCTCTTTAAAAGAACTGTGAAAAATGTGGATTTTGAGTAATAGCGTCAGGAAAAGAAGGAGGAACAGCCGGGCGTGGTGGCACACGCCTTTAATCCCAGCACTCGGGAGGCAGAGGTAGGAGGATCGCCATGAGTTCAAGGCCACCCTGAGATGACAGAGTTAATTCCAGGTCAGCCTGGACCAGAGTGAGACCCTACCTCGAAAATCCAAAAAAAAAAAAAAAAAAAGGAGGAGGAACAACTATGAATGAAGTGGTGTCCAAAGGCATCTGTAAGAAATATATGCTTCAACTTCTGGTCAAGATGGCGACCGCCTAGCTGCACTACAAACAACAAGGGGAAAAAAGGTAAGTATTCAAGGGAAATTAGGAACTTTTTGAAGAGGGAGGGCACAGATCGGGGTAAAAGAGGGAAGCACACACCCCCACAACCCACGCACCGCCACCCCGCCGCCGCGAATCGCCGCATTGGGCGCGGCCCGGCGCCTCAGCCGCCCGGCGCCCCGTGAGCACCAAGCCCACGCGGCCCGGGGACCCGCGCACGCCCCACAACCCCTGGGCCACACACCCACGCACCCCCCCCCGCACCCCCCAAGCGCGCCACACGCTCCCTATCCACACGCAGAGGCGCAGCCAGAGTGAACCTAAGCTTCCCGCGCCCCGGGTGACCAGGCCTGCCCCGCGCCCCACGCCCCTCCCCCCCAGCCCCAGACCCCGCGCGCCCCACCCCCGCCCTCCTCGAGACACAACCCGCCCCGCCCGCCCCAACCCCCGCGCGACCCACCCCCCCCCCCCCCGCGCGACCCACCCCCCGCGCTACCCACGCTCCCTATCCACACTCAGCAGGCACGCCCCAAGCGCCCCACGCCCCGGGCGCCCAGGTGTGCCCCGCACCCGTGCGCCCCGAGACCCCCGCGCCCCACCCCCACGCGCCTTGAGCCCCCCCCCCGCGCGCCCCGCCCCCGCCTCCCCTCCCGCCTTCCCCCCCCCGCCCCCGCCCCCCCGTGCCCAACGCTCCCTACCCACTGACAACAGGTGCGCTCCAAGCGCCCCTGAGCGTCCCGCGCCACGGGCGCCCAGGTGTGCCCCGCGTCCCCCGAGACCCCCGCGCCCCACCCCCGCGCTCCTCGAGCACCCCCCCCCCCGTGCGCCCCATCCCCCCCGCGCGTCCAGAGTGCCCCGCGGTGTCCCCCACGCTCCATCTTACCTCAGCGTGCTCCACACCCCCTGCAAGACCCGCGACCCCCTTGACCCCCTCCCCCACACGACCCGCCCCTCCCCCCAGTCCAGAGCACCGTCAGCCCAGCCCCTCCTAGCCGTCCACCCTCCCCACGCGCTCTGCGCCCCCACCCCCACGCGCCCCGGAGCATCCGCGCCCTGAGCGCTCCCTGCCCCCCCTGCGCCCCGCCCCGGCACCTCCCGCCCCCCACCCCGCAGACCCCTCGTCCCCCGCCGCAGGCGGCCCGGGCGCCCCTGCATGCCCAGGCGTGCCCCGTGCCCCCCGTGCCCCACCCCCACGCGTCCTGCGCCCCAGAGTGCCTCTACCCCGACCCCCTCCACAACCCGCGCCCCACGCGCGACCCCCCTCAACACCCCACAAGCCCCGCCCCCCCCCCCCCCCCCCCCCCCCGCGCATCCAGAGCACCCTGCGGTGTCCCTTGGCAACCCGCACCCCCGCCCCCCCACGCGCACCCTGCGCACCCCTCACGTGCCCTGTGCCCCTAGCCCCCCGCGCCTCCCGCAAGCTCCTCTGCGACCCCCTGCGCACCCCGTGACCCCCCGCGCGCCCCGCACTCTCCTTCGCGCCCCCCAGGTGCCCTGCACCCTGCCGCGCCCCGCACACCCCCCCTACATGCGCACCCCCCCCACCAACAGCGCACCCCTTGCCCCCTAACTGATCAGAGCGCCCCACGCCCCCCGCCCCTCCAGGGCACCCCACCCGGCGCCCCTGAGCCCTGCTACCTCCCGCACACCCCACCCTGATTGCCCGGTGCCCCGGTGCACCCCGACCCCCTCCCCGCCGTGTGCCCCACTCGCTCCATACACACCATCGCACCCTGCGCCCCCTTCTGCCCACCCGCCCACACACCCTCTGCACATCCCGCGTGGCTGTGCTCTGATCGGGCACCCACCAGTCACGCCTGCCAGCCTGCTGCACTGAAGCTGAGACCTCCTACCTCGCCCTTGTTCTCTGATCCTGTGAGTAGACCAGCCACGTGGTGCTCGGTTCGCAGGCCTGTGGGGGCCACGCCTGCCGTGAATAGGTGGCTGCCAGATCCCCTGCTGCTGTGCTCACATCACTTGACACGGGTCAGCTTCTGCTGTGTCCTGATTACTACCCACATCATCTGCCTCTGCACTACAATTGCACGTGGAGTGGGCCCACCCCACAGCAAGAGCCATATAAGTCCACACTGAGTAACTAGCGCCAGTGCAGCTGACATCCCCTACCTGTACATCGTCACCCAGCCCCCCACTCCCCTGAGGTGGAAGAGCACAGACTGTTTACAGACCCCAGTGTACCCAGCCAGAATCTAGGCACCTTCAGGGCTTGCTACCTCAGTCCCCTTTCAAGCTCAAAGGCAGGCAGCTTAGGTGCATTACTGGGTGAGAATTCAGGCAACTTTGGTGCCCCTGCCAGGCTATAGGTAGGCGGCTTTAGCAAGACTGAGCAAAAACCCAGGCTGCTTACAACTGCCCCAGGCTGCCTTGGATTCGCATTAAGCTAGATCCCAGGCTGCTCCACCCACCTACCTGCCCATACACTGACATGGGTAGACCACAGCGCAAAAGAAATAACACAAAAAATAAAATGGAAGAAAATCCAGATAGATCACCCAGTCCAATAAGGATCACAACTAACCAAAACATAGAAGAGTGTTTAGGATCAGAACATCAAGTGGAAGCAATGAACAATGCAACCCTGACCAAACTACTGCTAGAACTGACAGGAAAGCTACAAAGGATAGATAATCGTATGGATGCTACCATCACTAAGCTAGAGCAATATGATAAGACACTGGAAGGAATTCAAAGAGAGCTAAGAGAGTTGAGGGAGAGTGAAAAAAAAGAGGACCTTAAAAATCAGCTGGCCACACTAAATGAAAACATAAAGAAATGCAAGGATGATTTCCAAGAATCAGCAAGAAAATCAGAAAATGAGACAAAAAGGGAGCTGGACAAAGCGATGGAAGTGATACATAGGAAAGTAGTAGAAAATGCAAACTTAATTGAACAAGTCCAAAACTCACTAGAGGCTCTCAAGAATAGAGTCAGCGAAGTGGAAGATAGAAATTCTGATCTGGAAGACAGGATGGAAGAAACAGTTCAAGAATCCAAAAATTTCAGTAAGTTCAAAAGTTCCTGTGAACAGAACATGAGAGAATTGTGGGATACACTTAAACGTCCTAATATCAGAATCATTGGAATACCAGAAGGAGAAGAATTTCAGACCAAAGGCATGGAGAACTTATTTAACACAATAATTGAAGAAAACTTCCCCCGTCTCTTAAAAGAAAGGCCCATCAAGATTCAAGAAGCAAACAGAACTCCTAACCGACTAGACCAAAGGAGAAACTCCCCAAGGCATATTATCATTAAGACTCTAAACATTGACACCAAGGAAAAAATCCTAAAAGCAGCTAGGGAAAAACAGCACACCACTTTCAAAGGAAACCCCATCAGAATTACTTCAGACTTCTCAATGGAAACCCTGAAAGCTAGAAGGGCCTGGAATGAAACTCTTCAAACTCTAAGAAACTATGGCTTTCAACCCAAACTACTCTACCCGGCAAAAGTCTCCCTTATAATAGATGGTGAAAGGAAAACTTTCCATGACAAAACTCAGCTTTACAATTATATGAACACAAAACCAAACCTACAGAAAGTACTCCAGGAAATTCTCCACAGAGAAACAAATAACCAAACACAAATGCCTACAAGAAGAAGATCACAGCAACCAAACCCAGAGTAGATAGAAAAAAAAAAAAATTAAATCCCATGAAAATGCCAACACACCTCTACCACCACAACATGACAGGGATCAAATCAAATCTCACAGTCATCACCCTAAACATTAATGGCCTTAATTCACCCATCAAGAGACACAGGCTAACAGGGTGGATCAAAAAATTAGACCCCTCAATAATCTGCTGCCTTCAAGAAACCCACCTTACCACTAAAGACAGAAACCTCCTCAGGGTGAAAGGGTGGAAAACAATATTCCAAGCAAATGGGAATAAGAAAAAAGCAGGTGTAGCTATATTAATATCAGATAAAGTTGACTTCAAACCAAAAATAATCAAAAAAGACAAAGAAGGCTACTTCCTACTTGTAAAGGGAACAATCCATCAAGAGGATATTACAATCATAAATCTGTATGCACCAAACACAGGGGCACCGCAGTTCATAAAACAAAACCTACTTGACAATAAAACAGAAATAACCACCAACACCATCATAGCTGGGGACTTTAACACACCATTATCAGTAGTAGACAGATCATCCAAACAGAAGCTCAACAGGGAAGTAAGAGAGCTCAACAAAACCATAGAGCACTTAGACCTAACAGACATCTACAGAACTTTCCATCCCAAATCGACAGACTACACATTCTTCTCAGCAGCCCATGGAACATTCTCTAAAATAGACCACATACTGAGTCACAAAGATAGCCTCCACATATTTAGGAAAATCGACATAATTCCCTGCATGATATCAGATCATAATGCTATAGTCCTAAAAATCAACAACAAAAAAACCAACAAGAGCCCCAACGGCAACTGGAAACTGAATAGCACACTCTTAAACAATAAATGGATAGTGGATGAAATAAAAAATGAAATTGCAAAATTCCTGGAATTGAATGACAATGAGAACACATCATACCAAAACTTGTGGGACACAATGAAGGCAGTCCTCAGGGGAAAATTCATAGCACTCTATGCCTTCATAAAAAAGACAGAAAGATCCCAAGTCAATAGCCTAACCATCCACCTAAAGGCATTGGAAAAACAAGAAAAATCCAACCCAAAGAGCTCCAGAAGGAAGGAAATAATTAAAATCAGAGCAGAAATTAATGAATTGGAAACCAAGGAAACAATTAAGGCAATTGACAAAACAAAGAGCTGGTTCTTTGAAAAAATAAACAAGATTGACAAACCTCTGGCCAATTTGACCAAGCAAAAAAAGGAGAGACTCCAAATTAACAAAATTCAAAATGAAAAAGGAGATTACAACAGACATCAGTGAAATCGGCAGAATCATCAGGACTTATTTCAAAACCCTCTACTCCACAAAACTGGAAAATGTGGAGGAGATGGATAAATTCCTGGATGCATATCATCTACCAAAGCTAAACTCAGAGCAGATCAACCACCTCAATGAACCCATCACGCTCATGGAGATTGAAAAAGTAATAAAAAACCTCCCAAAAAAGAAGAGTCCAGGACCAGATGGATTCCCAGCCGAATTTTATCAAACCTTCATGGAAGAACTCAAACCAATCTTCCTAAAACTGTGCCACACAATTGAAGAACAGGGAAAACTAGCCAACTCCTTCTATGAAGCTAGTATCACCCTAATCCCAAAACAAGGCAGAGATGCCACAAGAAAAGAAAACTACCGGTCTATTTCCCTAATGAACATAGACGCAAAGATCCTCAACAAAATTCTCACAAACCAAATCCAACAACACATCAAAAGCATTATCCACCTTGACCAAGTGGGATTTATCCCAGGAACACAAGGGTGGTTCAACATACGAAAATCTGTCAATGTAATACACCACATAAACAAGCTTAAACATAAAAATCACATGATCATTTCGATAGATGCTTTCGACAAGATACAACATCACTTCATGATCAAAACATTGGAGAGAATCGGCATGGCTGGTTCACATCTTAATATAATAAAGGCAATATACAAAGCTCCAAAGGCCCAAATAATACTTAATGGAGAGAGACTGGAGGAATTCCCATTGAGATCAGGAACAAGACAGGGATGTCCTCTCTCACCTCAGCTTTGCAATATAGTTCTGGAAGTCCTAGCCCAAGCAATAAGGCAGGAGAAGGAAATAAAAGGGATACAATTTGGAAAGGAAGAAGTTAAGTTAGTGCTATTCGCCGATGACATGATTGTATATGTAAGAGACCCGAGAGACTCCATCCCAAAACTCCTGAAGGTGATTAACTCCTATAGCAAAGTAGCAGGATACAAAAACAATGCACAAAAATTGGAAGCATTTCTGTATGCAAATGACAAAGACACAGAAAAAGAAATAAAGGACATAGTCCCATTTTCAATAGCAACAAAACAAATAAAATACCTTGGAATAACGTTAACCAAGGAAGTAAAGATCTATACAACGAAAATATAAAAACTCTCAAAAAAGAAATTGAGGAGGACTTGAAACGATGGAAAGACCTCCCATGCTCCTGGATAGGCAGAATTAACATTGTGAAGATGACAATCTTACCAAAGGCAATATATAGATTTAACGCAATTCCAATTAAAATCCCTACAGTGTTCTTCACAGACATAGAAAAAATGATCTCAAATTTCATATGGAAAGGCAGAAGGCCTCGCATATCCAAACATATCCTCAGCAAAAGAAATACCTCTGGTGGCATCACCATACCCGATATAAAGTTATACTACAAAGCCATAGTAATAAAAACAGCATGGTGCTGGCATAAAAACAGGAGTATAGACCAATGGAATAGACTTGAGGACCCGGATTTTGGGCCAAGCAACTATAGCTACTTGATATTTGACAAAGGCCCAAACAATATAGACTGGAAAAAAGATAGCATCTTCAACAAATGGTGCTGGACAAACTGGATAACCACATGCAGGAAACTAAAACTTGATCCACACAATTCACCATGCACAACACTCAAATCCAAATGGATCAAAGACCTCAACATAAGACCAGAAACTCGAAAACTACTGGAAGAAAATTTAGTAAGTACCTTCCATGATATAGGAATGGAAAAAGACTTCCTGAATAAAACCCCAGTGGCTCAAGTTCTTAAACAGTCACTCAATCATTGGGATCATATGAAGCTGAAGAGTTTCTTTACAGACAAGCATATAATAAGCAAAGCCAATAGAATACCCACAGAATGGGAGAAAATATTTGTAGGTTATCCAACTGATAGAGGCCTTATCTCTAGAATTTACAAAGAACTCAAAAGTCTAAACACTAAGACAAATACCCCACTCACAAAATGGGGCACAGAATTAAACAGGCAATTCACAGAGGAAGAAATACAAATGGCAAACACACACCTAAGAAAATGTTCATCATCCCTAATCATCAAAGAAATGCAAATTAAAACAACGATGAGATTCCACCTTACCCCAATAAGGATGGCCAACATCAAAAGGTCAAATGAAAATAAATGCTGGCAAGGATGTGGAGAAGCAGGGACACTCATTCACTGTTGGTGGGAATGCAGGATGGTACAACCACTTTGGAAAGCAATATGGAGACTCCTGAAAAAGCTGACTATAGAAATACCAACAGACCCAGTTATACCATTACTGGGCATGTACCCTAAAACCTTCAAACCAAAAGCCAGAGAGATTTGCTCAACCATGTTTGTAGCAGCTCAATTCGTAATAGCTAAAAGCTGGAATCAACCCAGATGTCCATCATTAGAAGAATGGATAACAAAGATGTGGTATATCTACACAATGGAATTCTATACAGCAGTAAGAAAAAACAACATAAAGAAAATTGAGGAAAAATGGTTGAACCTGGAACAGATCATTCTCAGCGAACTTACCCAATCACAGAAAAAAAATCGACACATAGTCTCACTCATCTGCCACACCTAAACTGAATCTGCCCAAGATGCCTTACATACCCAGGAAGCACCTCATGGACTAGACAATAAGATGGATGGGAGGGCGGGGAGGGAATCAAAGAGTGGAAAACAGTAATCTGGACCCAAACGGCAATGGTACCATAAAATTCTACTTCCTAAAAGACAGACCAAATGGCTGAACCTTCACTAGACCCTTACAGGAAACACCTGAACCACAAGACACTGGAGAGGGTAGGATCAAGACTGACCTAAATCTCCTACATCTTCCCTCCCTCCCTCTCCCCCTCTCCCCTCTATCTCTCTCCTCTCTAACTCTTGTATATTAGTTATCTTTTTCCTCAATTTCTTAGTGGACACTGACCTGTAACCCCCACTTCCAGCTTGGGCCTACCATCCACAATGAGCTTTTGATCAGAGAAACCTACAAGGTTTCCCAAAACAATGACAGACTTCTGTCAGAGTACTTGATGACCCACCAAAGGCCAGTGATAAGACCCTATTGCTGAAGACTCCATACACAGCTGACGCGTAAAATGGAATGACATGGCTAGAAGCCAGGAGAGAGTCAGTCCCCAGACAGTCAGCGTGTCTAGTGCCAGAAGGCGCTACATAGGTGACTGGGGGAAATGACCAAGATCTGTCCAAGCAACACATTGTTTAACCTAATTAGCAACAAATAACCGGATGTGATGCCCACACAAGTGCAATAGTGGTACACAGCCATGGTGAGGAATCAATTGCTCTTGATTTGGCTAACTGATCCACTCAGTGGTACTAGACCCTTAGCTGGAGCTGGAAAACAAGTCAGAACCATACCCAAACACAAGCCCACTCTACAATATCAAGCTACCCATCAATCACGGGGTATAAGAGGGCCTACACCTATCAAACTGTCTATCAAAAAAGTAAGTGTTATCTCAATTTTCCAGGTGCTAACTTACTCTCCGTTGGAGAATCTGCTTCTCTTTTCCAGATAGATGCAGATCCTAAGAAGAGAGCTGCCCCAACATACCTCAAAAGGGGCCCAACTGAAACTAAGGACAACTGGTGAAATAAGCAAGGGTGATGTTTTCCTGTGAACTGGATACCAGCACAAATGGGAAGGAGATCAACGCAGAGAAAAATCAACTCCTACCAAATCAGAGAGCCAAAGCCTCAGAGGTCCCCAACACCTCAGCACTGAAGCAGACCAAAAATGAACCCAACATGGCTCAGGGAAATCTTGCGGAAGAGGGGGCGGAAAGAATGTCAGAGTTACATGTTGGGTCATGATTTGCAGAGACATTTATCATACTAATAACTGGGGGCTATCTCCACAATGCACAACCCATTTTCATTAACAAGGAGGGTCTAATGGGAGGGGGTAGATCACAGATGAGCCTAAATAATGGTACCAAACTGCCTGTATTCACTGAAATGAAAACTAATAAATTAAATTAAAAAAAAAAAAGAAATATATGCTTCATTTATAAACTATGTCATCTAGGGAATTGCTATGCTGGGAATTCTCTCCCTCTTTTAGTAAGCACATTTTACAAGGACTAGTGCTAGGAAGGGATGAGTAATCTATTATCCTAAAGGAAATAGTACCATTAAAAAATTTTGTATACAGCTAGTCCAGACAATAGAGGAAAAAATACTTTTTATTTTCTCCCAGATTTTTCATCCTCCCCTATGGATGTCACTTCCATAAAAAGGATTTTCTCTTCTTCCTCCACGTTCCTGCTTGTTTATCTGTCCTAACAGTTCAGACTATACTTTACTCCTACATAAGGGATACTGAGTTTCAGTTACAGTGTTCCATATCTACTTTTTACAGAGTTAGAGATGTGTAAGAATTTGCTGGAGGGCTTTAAATTCTCAGGTACCTTGGGATAGTATAATCATACAGTAAACACCCAACTGTCTTAGTTGCTCCTTGCAGCATAATGACAGTGTGTTAATCTTATATCTTCTGCTGTGTTAGACATCTAATCCTATTGCTTTGGTTTGGCTTGTACGGTACTCAGGGAGGGAGACATCAGTTCTTCTCCCTGACCACTATGAATGAAGAGAAAACAGACCCCTTCCAATCTGGCACCCTCTTGAAATACAGGACAGGTGCTTTGTCAATTCTTACCAAACAAAACATAAACTTTCACATAGACTAGAGAAATGCAACTTGCAAAGTGCTTCCTAGCTATTAATGCTGAGAAGATTTGGAAAACATTATGCAAAACAGACCATCTGGTCAAGTAGGAAGAAAAATGTAAAATAGGGAATCACCTGACAATTCCAGGAGCCAATAACTAGAAAAGGCTGAAACCCTTGACCACTTAAAGTTGCAATATGGGCCCTCTACTTTCTTAGCATTTCAGCCTTTTTGTCAAGGGGCACTAGTCTGTGGGACTCTGAGAGCCCCACGTTAGGCGCCGGATGCTGGTCTCCTCCCGGCAGGTAGTGCTGTGGAAGGACCAGGCCTGCTAGATCCTCCCAAGGGGTTAAGGAGGAAGATGAGTGTCCCACAACTTGGAAACCTCTCCTAGCCACGGGAGAAAAACCACACTGAGTCAGGAGTCTTGTGGAAGCATGAACTCAAACTCACAGTAACTCTCTTTATTGCTATGAGCAGTTGCCTATATAATGTTGGGGACGAAGGCAGGGATTTTAGGACGGTGGGGAGAGGTAAGGGCCAATAGTAAACTGTAACTATTGGAATGGTAATTTTAACTGCCACACGGAGGTGGCAGGCCAGAAGCCATTAGGCATCTTGCTGAGTCCTAGGTGGTCAGAGACAGGTCGCCAAACTTTAGCTAGGCTCTGGAAGTTCCACAAGGCCTCACACCTGAGCCTTTCAGGGCCCAACAAAGTGCTTCCTAGCTATTCATGCTCATAAGATTTGGAAAATATTATGCAAAACAGACTGTCTGGTCAAGTAGGCAGAAAAATGTAAAATAGGGAATCACCTGACAATTCCAGGAGCCAATAACTGGAAAAGGCTGAAACTCCAACCACTTAAAGTTGCCATATGGGCCTTCTACTTTCTTAGAGTTTCAGCCTTTTCTGCTCAGAGGTGTTTCTGACTATCACCATGAAACTGCCTTTACAAAGCTTTGTGCACCTACCAACTTCTTTATTTGTAGAAGGCAATCTTTGTAAATGTTAAAGCTAGTTATAATTAAGAGCAATTATACCAAATATGGCATATATAAGTATAAATGGTAACATAATACTGATGGATTAGTTTGATGATATTCAATAAGTTGTTATTTTTAAATATTTTTAAAAGAAAGTAATAGTTTTTAAAAATTATTTACTAATTTAATTTATTTAAGAGAGAGAGGCAGATATACAGACAGAATGGGTGTGTCATGGCCTCTAGTCACTACAAACTCCAAAAACATGCACCACCTTGTGTATCTGGCTTACATGGGTACTGGGGAATTGAACCTGGGACCTTAAGCTTCTCAGGCAAGTACCTTAACCACTAAGTCATCTCTCTGGCCCTCCAATGTTTTCTTTCTAATAGTATAATTATACTATTTTCCCCTCAGCAATAGAAGTGTCTTTAAAGCAACTGTTTTATATGAAACTGGAAATATTAATCAAATCACTCTTTTATCCTTTCGCCAGATTCCAGAAGGTTGAAGCAACATCAGTAATGGAGAAACCTGGTGTGGTGGTTTGATTCAGGTGTCCCCCATAAACTTAAGTGTTCCAAATGCTAGCTCCCCAGCTGATGGATATTTGGGAATTAATGCCTCCTGGAGGGAGTGTATTGTTGGGGGTGGGCTTATGGGCTTTATAGCCAGTTTCCCCTTGCCAGTGTTTGGCACACTCTCCTGTTGCTATTGTCCACCTTATGTTGGCCAGGGGGTGATGTCCACCCTCTGCTCATGCCATTGTTTTCCCCTGCCATCGTGGAGCTTCCCCTCGAGCCTGTAAGCCAAATAAACCTCTTTTTCCCAGAAGCTGCTCTTGGTTGGGTGATTTCTACCAGCAATGCGAACCGGACTGCAACAGTAAAGTGGTACCGGGAGTGGGGTTGCTGCTAGACACCTGACTGTGTGGCTTTGGCCTTTTGGAGCTGATTTTCAAGAGGAATATGGGAGGATTTGAAACCTTGGCCTAAGAGATGCTTTGTAGTGCTGTAAGTACAGCTTGATGGTCTATCATGGTCAGAGCTGAAAGACCTGAAGGCAGTAAGAACTATGGACTGTGAGGTCTGGTTTATGAGGGTGAGAAAAAGCTTTGCCTGGACTGGGCTAGCAGTTTGTGTGAGAAGCTTGCTCTTGTGCCCATGTCCTGAGAAGTTGTGCAGGGTTGCTTTGCGTAGAAATGAACTGGTGTGTGCAGAGGGATATGGCACAGAAAGAAAAATCTTTGGGTGAACTGTTGCCCATTCAGCTGCAACTGAGAGATTACAACCTTTGAGACTGGGCTAGCTGACCTGCGCTGGGGCAACAGAAAGAATGTCGACTCTTTGAAGGGGCCTGAATGTTCAAGGAGTGTCCTGTTCTTCAAAGTCTGCTTTATTCCCCCCTGGATTAACAAATTGGCACCCTACCTGGTATCGTGGAGTATAAGAAATGCTGGAAAGAGGGTCATTGAGTTTGCAACACGGTCTTGTGTTTTGGAAATGGCCATGGGTAGTGTGAAGCGGGTTTGCTGGTTACTTGCATAGAGACCCCATGGGGCCATGAGGATGAACCGTGGATTGCAGTGGAGACCCAGTGGAGATGCCGGGACCATGAGATGGCTGCCGAGGAGCTGCCGGCCCCGATGAAGTTTCCCAGGACTGTGAGTAGCCTAGCTGGAGGGGTGGAATTGGAATGCCAGAGACTTGTTGCTGGTTAGAATTATCGGACTTGAAGATTTTTCACTGGCTAGATTTGCTGGACTTGAAGCTATAGAGTTTGATGTTTGCCCTGGTTATTTTAAATCTTGTATTGGTTGAATGTTTCTTTGCTATGCCCAATGCCATCTTTTGCAGTGTGAATATTTATTCTGTGCCATTCTGGGTTTTTTGAGGTTATATTTTGGTATTATGGCTCAGTTAAAAGATCTTGAACTATGGGGATGTATGAACATCATTGGGATTGATTAAAAACTATGGGGACTTTTAAAGTCAGACTGAATGCATTGTATTTTATATCATGTATGGATATCAGTTTATGGGGGGCCAGGGGCGGAATGTGGTGGTTTGATTCAGGTGTCCCCCATAAACTTAAGTGTTCCAAATGCTAGCTCCCCAGCTGATGGAGATTTGGGAATTAATGCCTCCTGGAGGGAGTGTATTGTTGGGGGCGGGCTTATGGGCTTTATAGCCAGTTTCCCCTTGCCAGTGTTTGGCACACTCTCCTGTTGCTATTGTCCACCTTATGTTGGCCAGGGGGTGATGTCCACCCTCTGCTCATGCCATTGTTTTCCCCTGCCATCGTGGAGCTTCCCCTCGAGCCTGTAAGCCAAATAAACCTCTTTTTCCCAGAAACTGCTCTTGGTTGGGTGATTTCTACCAGCAATGCGAACCGGACTGCAACACCTGGATATAATAAAATGTGCATCTAATAATGTGTATGAAGGCAGGCCTGTTGCTGTGTCACTGTGCTTTTCAAAGTTAACTAGAATTATTGTAAACTGTCTTATAAACCCTTGTTTTGATGAACAGAAATGTCCTCAGTGGCCAGAATTACTCATTTTTTATGAGTAAGACATGTCTAAATACCATTATTCGCCATTATAGATACTGTGTTATTAAATAAAATAAAATTACTAAGACAGATTAAGAGGTCAGGCTGTCATGTATTAAATATGTCATAACAACACAAATGTTTTAGTAAGCTGACCTTCATGTTTCAAACAAAATCAAGTATATAAGCCTTTTCTGTTACATTAACAATCATGTAATCCTCTAAAGCTGCCTTTTACACTATGGGAGGATTCAACATTTTTAGGACATATTAGAGACATTCTTAAATTGAATATTTTATACGGTTATAATGACATCATAGTCATTCTGAAAGGTTCCTATGGGAACTAATAGCTAATCAACATATATAGGTTGAACAACTAATGTAGAACATTCAATTTGTTAAGCATTTCAACTTATTCACTTATTTATTATAAAAGGAAACTAACATTTACAATCTATTTTTCTGAGAATGAAGTTGTATTTTTACATAATTTTTTGACATGTAAAATAACACCTATTTATTAAGATCTATCTGATGCTTCAAGATGTTTACTTCATGTGTTTGTCTTAGAGTAGGCATATCTGTATTCTCATTTGTCTTTTATTTGTGGTAACATTCAGAAATGATTCTAGCTTTATTGAAACATAAAGTATATTATTATTATTATTTATAGTAACAAAAGTGTGCACTAGATCAGCACCAATTTGTTCAATCTATGTCAGTTTAAATTAACCTACTTTCCCCATCCTCCTCCCTCTACCCCTGCTTCCAGCATCTGGCCAGTATTAACCTATTCAATTTCTATGATATCAATATATTTTAGATTCCAAACATAAGTGAGATCATGTAGTACTTATCTTTTTGTACTTCACTTATTTCACTCAAGATAATGAACACCAGTTCTGTCCATATTGCTACAAACAACAAGATTTCATTCCCTTTCATGGATTAATAGTATTCCATTGTATACATACACAACATTTTATATTCATTCATTACTTCATGGACACTTAGTTTGTTTCCATTTCTTGACTATTGTGAATAGTGCTATGAGGAACATAGGAATGCATATATCTGACAGGCTAATTTAATTCCTGTGAATATATTCACAGTAGTGACTGCTGAATTATATGGTAGTTCTATTCTTATGGTTTTGAGATGCCTGCTTACTATTGGCTTTCATGGTCACGCTACCAATTGTGTGCAAGGTTTTCTCCCTTTTCTTTACCAGCACTTGTTTTGCTTTAACTCTGATAGTAGTCATTTTAACAAATGAGGTTATATCTCATTGTGGTTTGGTTTCATTGTCTCCTCACTGATTAGTAGTATTGAGCATTTCAAAAATATATCTGTTGGTCATTTGAGTATGTTCCTTTTAGAAATGTCCACTTAGAAAATAGTTTTAAGAAATTATTGAAAACTATTTTGACTTAGTGGTTAAGACACTCTCATTTTCTCCCTCCTTCTCTAACCCTCTCAAATAAATTAAAAAGGTAAACAAAATTACTAGAAATGTCTACTTAGGTCTAATGTTCATTTTTAACTAGATTGTGGGGCTTTGCTAGTAAGTTATTTTTAGTTCATTAAATATATTAGGTATTTAGCCTCTTGTCAAATATATAACTTGCAAGTATTTTTTTCCATTGTGTAAGTTGTCTCTTTGTCTTTCAAGTACTTGTAATAAAATGTCAAAAAACTTTTTAAGAGTATTTATTTTTATTATCAATTGTGTTCATTTCATATTTGGCACAACTACCCTGAAGTATAAATAGCTTTAAAATTTGCTGTGGAAAATGTATTTAGTCTGATGAAATTCTATCAGTTTTTGGATAAGCATTTATTGATTAAACATTTCTTGACCCCATACGATGTGCTGAGCATAGAGAGTGAGATAATGTGTGCAAAAGACCAGATTATGGAACAGCAGGGGAAGAGACAGTGGCCATTCCACAGCTGGCATGGACCATGAAGCAGCTGCAAACATTATCAAGTTTCTGCAGAATCACTGTTCAGACACATTTCTTCCAGAGCATACATTATTAGGAACCACTAAAAATGTAGCTAAAACAACTAATAAAGACAATTTGGTTACAGTCTACAACCATCTTTTTGAGTTTTGGTATGTTGTATATTCATTATCATTCACTTCTAGAAATTTTACAATTTCTGTTTTGGTTTCTTCCATGACCCATTCATTGTACAATAGCATGTTGTTCAGCCTGCATGAGCTGGTGATTTTCTGTTGTTTCTCTTGTTATTAATTTCTAGTCTTAATGCATTGTGGTCAGATATGATGTAGGAAGTTACAACAATTTTCCTGAGCTTATGGAGGTATGCTTTATGCCTTAATTAATATAAGATCTATTTTGGAGAAGGTTCCATGGGCTGCTGAGAACAATATGTGTTCTGTATAATTGGGGTGGAATGTTCTGTAGATGACTGCTAGGTCTAATTGATATATGGTGGTGTTAAGATCTGTAATTTCCCTGTTGATTTTCTGCTTCGGTGATCTATTGGCCATAGTGGGGCACTGAAATCCCCTTCTATGATGGTATTGGAATTTATTTCTGGTTTGTCATTGAGTAGGTTTTGCTTTATAAACTGTGGTGTACCAGTGTTTGGTGCACCACAGTTTATAAAGCAAATATAGATTTATGATTGTGATGTCGTCTTGTTGGATCATTCCCTTGATGGGTAAAAAGTGGCCTTCTTTGTCCTTTCTTATTACTTTTAGTTTGAAGTCTGTTTTGTCAGATATTAATATATAGCCACAGCTGCTTGTTTCTTATTTTCATTTGCTTAGAATATCATTTTCCATCCTTTCACCCTGATGAAGTGTCTGTCCTTAGTTGTGAGGTGGGTTTCTTGAAAACAGAAGATAGAAGGGTCTAATTTTTCTGATCCACCCTGCTAACTTGTGTCTTTTGATGGGTGAGTTAAGACTACCAATGTTTAAGATTATAACTGAGAGGTTCAATTTTATCCCTGCCATATTGGAGGTTTTATTGGGTTTGGTGTTTTCTTAGAATTTGTACATTTTTTTTTTCCTCCTCTAGTTTTAGTTATTGTGCTCTTCTTCTTGTAGGCTCTTGTGGTTAAGTGTTTAACTCTTCTGTGTGGAAAATTCCTGAAGTATCTCTGTGAGTTTGACTTTTTGTTCATAGAATCATACAGATAGTTTTTATCATGGAAACTTTTCCATTCACCATGTTTTATGAGGGACACTTTCACTTGGTACAGTAGTTTGGGTTGGAAGCCAAAGTTTTTTCAAATTTGCAGAGCTCCTTTAAAGGCCTCCTGGTGTTCTGGGTTTCCATTGAAAACTTTGAGGTAACTCTAATGGGCTTGCCTTTGTTTTTAATGTGCTGTTGCTCTTGCTGCTTTTAGCACTCTTTCTTCATTTTAATTGCTTAATTTTCACTATGATGTGCCTTGGAGAGTTTCATCTTTAGGCCTATCTGTTTGGTGTTCTGTGAGGTTCTTGTATCTTGAGAGCATGAGTAAGTTTTCTTCAATAATTTTGTTGAATATGTTCTCCATGCCTTTGGCTTCAATTTCTTCCCTTCCTGGAAAATAAACATTTCAAAGAGTACTGAAAGTATAAGTAAAGTGTCTGAGTAAGTGGAAAAAATGTGAGGCTCAGTGAAAATAAACCCAAAAACATGTAGTCTAAGGAGTCACTGGATGAGGGTCCATAAAAATATACAAAATCAGTTCTTAAGAATGGAAATAAAACAAACTTACCCAAATAGGGATATGTTGTTCACTTCTGGCACACAGGAATACTACAGGATTTTTTGATTGTTTTGATTTAAGTTGATTGATTATTGATACTAATATTCAAATAAACTCAAAGAAGAAGAAAAATGTCAAGCCTTTAAGTTTTAAGGTTAGAGTAGGCAAGGTTATCAGGGGTTGGAATGAAGCACTCTTTACTATGAGTAAAAGAGGAAAAGTCTGACTAGAGACTGAACCAGAATGGTCTTGTGGAAAGAAAGGACAGCCTGCTGCCAAAATTCCACTAAATGCAAAACTCATTTTTGAAGTGTCATTCATAGATGTTGACTGAAATAGCAGAATTTCAGATCTAAAGACATCAGCATCAATGGTAAGACTTGACATTGAAATTTCCATAAGTACAGCTTATTTCTAGTGTAAGGGAAGAATCAATTGGAAAATTCAAGAAGTTAAAACTTGTTTACTTGAAGCTATTTTTTATTTATTTGAGACGGGGGGGGGAGGAGAAAGGAAAGAAAGAAAGAAAGAAAGAAACAAACAAACAAACAAACAAACAAACAAACGAAGGAAGGAAGAAAGAAAGAGAGAGAGAGAGTGAATGGGGCCAGGGCCTCCAGCCACTGCAAATGAATTCCAGAGGCATGTGCCCCCTTGTGCATCTGACTTATGCAGGTCCTGGAGAGTAGAACTGGTATCCTTTGGCTTTGCAGGCAAATGCCTTAACTGCTAAACTATCTCTCCAGGCCTTGAACCTAATTTTTAAAAAATTTATTTATTTGAGAGAGAGAGAGGAAGATGATAGATAGATAGATAGATAGATAGATAGATAGATAGATAGATAGATAGATAGATGAGTGAATGGACATGCCAGGGCCTTCAACTGAAGCAAACCCCAGATGCATGTGCAACCTTATGCATCTGGCTTACATGGGTCCTGGGAAATTAAGCCTGGGTCCTCTGACTTTGCAAGCAAGTACTTTAATCACTAAACCATCTCTCCAGCCCTTGATCCCAATTTTTGAGAGATGTAATCTCTTATAAGACTTACATATTCCCAAGTATTTTACTATAGCTGTGCAAAATATTAAGGAGAATTGTGCAGGGAGCGGCTACAGACGCCATTACAAGATGGCGCTGACTTCCTGCTGAGAGTGGTGACGAACAACCCCCTACTTGGTCATATCCTGGCGACAGTCTTGCTTGATGCTGCGCGTGCACATGATGTAATGCATCCTGGGCCTATCCCATGGCCCTGGGTGATGGGGGAGCAGGTGGCGGCCAATCCGTAGGTGTCTAGTAGTATTACACCCTATAAAAGCAGCTACACTCCTGCGCCCCAGCCTCTCGCCATCAACTTTTCTGTTAACCAAGAGGCTCTCCAATAAAGTGTGATCGAGAAGGATCTTTGTTTGCTGGTCGTTCTTATCCTGCTGGTCAGGAAGCTCACAGCAGAATTGCTTTTCCTTTTACCTCATATTGTGAACTTAAAGGCTCAATAAAATGTATGACTAGGGCTGGAGGGATGGCTTAGCAGTAAAGGCACTTGCCTGCACAGCCAAAGGAGCCAGTTTGATTCCCCAAGACTCATGTAAGCCAGATGCAGAAGGTGGTACATGCATCCATCTGGAGTTTGTTTGCAATAGCTGGAGGTCCTGGTGCACCCATTCTCTTTCTCTATCTTCCTCCTTCCTTCTCTCAAATAAATAAATAAAATAAAATAAAATAGCATATTTAAAAAAAACATGAACTGAATAAAAGACCAGATTATGTCCATCGATGAACAGAACTTTTGGAGAAGAAAAGAAATACAAAATAATTAGAAAGGCAAAGTATAATGGCTGTGAGAGAGATAGCAGTGAAGAAGGAGTGATGTTAGAGGGAACATGGAGCACAGTGAGGTAGTAGAAACTGGGCTGGAGGAATGGCTTAGTGATTAAGGCACTTGCCTGCAAAGCCAAAGGACCCAGGTTCAGTTCCCCAGGACCTACATTAGTCAGATGCACAAGGGGGCACACACATCTGGAGTTCGTTTGCAGTGGCTGGAGGACCTGGTGTGATCATTCATTATCTCTCTCTCTCCCTCTTTCTCTGCTAAATAAATAAATAAATAAAATATTTTTTTTAAAGATAGTAGAAACCATCCTGAGAAAAATGCTAAAAGCCAAAAATCAGGCTGACTGTAGCACCCAGTGAAATTAATCAGTAAGGCTATTCTCATTGGGGGTGGTCAGGTGATAAAGTTTTTGTTTTTCCTTAGGGGGAAAAAGATTTTTAATAGCCACTGGAGCCCTGGTGATTTTCTCAGTTGGTAAAGATGAATGGCAGGTAGGTGTTGGTGGTGTTCACCATAGCACCTGCAAACATGAAGATTAAAGAAGGGTTTTGGCAGCAATACATACAGTATGTACTTAGGTCCATTCCAGAGCCTGTAGGGGAAAAGTAAATCTTAGTACAGGAAGATCAGATTTGCTTCTGGTAACGACTGGAGGAAGGTAAAGTGATGAAGATAATGTTGAAGTCAGCCCCAGCACAGGGTCTGTCAGAGCTAATAGTCAGTGGATGGTGCTTGAGTGGGTGGCTAATTGTAAGTCTCAGGCTATGAGCATAGGTGGCTGAAGTGCTGATAAACAACAAATGATAGATAATGAATCATAAACAATTTTAAAATACCTTAGCTGGTGCTGAACTACACAAAATTGAAATTATAGTCGCTCTAGGTCACATCATTTCAGTTTTAAAATAGCAAAGTGGCTAGTTTTATTATTATTATATGTAGAAGAGACCTCTATCATCTGAATATTTCCTTTTGTATCTAGTTGTGTTGGCTCTTGTGGGAATTTCTGCTCATAGGTTCAGGAAAATGAACCTATTTTGGGGGTTAGGGATACACTGAACTTCTGTATAGTTTCTCCAGATATAGAGGTTGTTGGAACCCACAATAAGCATTTTCCACAGGATTCCTCACTAAGGTCCAAAGGTCCAAAATTCAGAGAACTTTTCATCGAGGACCATGTGGTATTTTTTCCTGTACACAAATAAGCTGTTCTGTTAAGGAAGGAAGTTCTGTCACCTTCCACTGTCCTTTTACTGGTCGTCACCTCTTTTTTCTACTCCTGGTTTTAAATCACATCTTTATTGTTATTACCTTGGCTCAAAGCTCCCATAATAGCTTCTTGCTTAAGCCTAGGGAAATGGAAATCAGAGCAATGGCCATAACAAAACAACATGGCTGGGTATAAAGGACTGAAAATGCCAGTAGGTGACAAGAGACTGACAGAAATGATGAATTATATTAGTGTCAAAGATACAAGCCACAGCTTCATTCTCATAACATCATGTTTCTTTACCACCCTTCTATAAGCCTGAATTTGTTTGCAAGGGAGCATTTGCATGTGAAAGTCAAAACAAGCAGTGTTTGATCAGAGTCTAGAAGTCATCGTTGATAATTTAACGCATCTTACAAAGGTCCAGGTTGGTGATACTGTGTGCGAGTCTATTCCTGGCCTGTGTATGTATAGTTATTGTAGTGTTAGTTCTACTTAAAACTATGCTGGGGAGCACTGGAAAGCTGTGAAGGTACTGCCACCTTCAGGATTTGCCTTACATTTTACCAAACATGAACAGACTTGTTTCACTCCGTAAAGTAACTGAGCTAAATTCTAGTTCTCCCATTTTAGATACTGTAGAATATGGAAGCAAACAGCCTAGTAGCTGATGGAACTGCAGAGTTTTCATCTATGCTTTGGTATCAGATACCACTGGCAGTGGTGTGAGGTAAGCGTTCATGTTTCCTTCCCTGGTATGGCCTTGACTCACCAGTGCCTTTTATACAGCCTTCTTCCCCTCCTCCGCCTTCCATGAGCACACAAAATGGCTGAATAAGGAAGAAGTGTTTATGTTTCATTGAAATTGACATAAAACGGACAATCCAAAAAATCAGAAAATAGAATGGCAATACCCTGACCCCTCCAGTTGTCCTGCATGCTCAGTTCTTTCAGCATTAACTTACAACCTAAACCAACTCTGCTGTAAACAGTCCATGCTCAGAAAATAGAGTTTGGGACCCCATAACTAAATTCATAATAAGGGGCACAAATGGTTGCCAAATTCATTATCATCTACAAATGAAAAGACAACATGATGTGTTACCAAAGGTGTTCTTTATTGACTGGTCTTCATTTGCCAGAGCTTTAGTTCTATGTACATTAGGTTGATGTATTTAAAAAACAAACTTAGACTGATAATTTTGGGTTTCAGCTTTTGGAATCCCTTTCCATTAACCCTTTAAGGTGCTCCCCTGGGTTCTCCAGCACTGTGTTCAAGGTACGTGTTTGCAGCATGCTGAAAAACAGAGGGCTGAACTTCTATTGAACCTGAGGTCTCGGCACTTCTATGAAAGCAGACATGGTTCCATTTCCCCATTAAAAAGCTTTCCTTTGCAAACACAGATGAAATTTCATCTGCTTTGCATCAGTCCAGTTTATAACTCAAGAACTTGGCACCACAATTCTAAGCCCCATTATCGGTATTTCCCTTTCGGGGGGAAACAATACATTAACGGCTTCCTTTCTGTTTATTTTGCTTTTGCTTAAATAAAATGCAGTGGTGCCCTCACATTTTTGCTCCTCATTCAACTGTCTGTTCCGGGATTCTCTCAATGGACCATCTCCAGAGTGATGGCCATATGGGGTTTGAGTCTTTATGCACATTGCCAAGCGGCCTGGAACTCTGCTGGCAGCTACAAATGCTCTCACAGAGTGTTGAATCCACTTCCATTGGAAATACCGCTTTATATATAGCAAAACAACATGGCATGCTTTAAGCTTTCCCTTTAGAGAATGAAATCATGAGGAAAATATGCTTTCTTGCCAGAGAGTCTTATACTGCAAACGCGGCACCCAGGAGGTGCTTATTAGACCCAGATAAAGTAAAACTGAGAATAAAATCTCCAGAGTTAATTGCCACCATGTGAAAGAGTCCATCAAGAGCATGGTAGGCCATATCTAAGTCAACAATAAGCTCTTTGAGGACAGGTGTGAACACGTAAGGAATACATATTCGTCAATTAATGGATAGAGCAGGATGTATTAAAGGAAAGGGTGGGAAGAGAGGTTCTTGGTTGGGATCTGACAGTTATCAATGACAACTCTCAGAGAGTCCAAGCCCACCAAGAGGGGGCTAAGCAGAGGATATGATCAACACTTCTTCTACAAACACTATATTCTGGGTTCAACAAGTTCCTTCTATACAAATAGAATGGAAACTGATTGTGAATTAACCTGAACCCAGCTGAAAGCTGAAATATAGTCCCTTCTCACTCTAAAAAGAATGCCTTTACCTTCTTTCTTGTTGTTAATTTTTTTACTGAGGCAAGTACTCATAATTTGGGTAGTTTTGTTTGTTAGTTATACAGTAGAGAAAAATTGACCACCAAGCAGTTGGCTGAATTGTCATATTTCACTATATAATCAGAAGTCAAATCTTTGTAAAAAGTATACCAGCAAATGAAATTTGAAAAGAAAAATGTTCAGCTTATATAACAAAGCTAAAAAAGGAAAATGCAATTATTGAACTTAACAAGTTAGTATAAATATTGAAGCCCATCTTCCAACTAGGATTCTCATACCTTAATCTTTAAAACATCTTTAAATAACTTCATGTTTAGCTCAATGAGAAGTTAATACTATTCATTTTCTTTCTTTCCCAAACCTGAAAACAAATAAAATATTGTCATTACTGTAACCATATAGATTCATAGAACTATGATAATTTAAAATTCAAATTAGTCATATGAATATACTACTAATCTGGAGAATAGTAACATAGTCTATAAATAGCAATAAACAAAGGCAATCATTTCTTCAGTCCTATCAGCCCTAGGGGCAGGTCCCTTTTGTTTCCTTTCACTAGAGCCCCACAGAAACAACCAGCCTAGAGTCACACTGCAGTGAATGGAAGGTCCATGTTCAAATCATTGAGTCTAACTCTAGAATCACCATGAACAGCCACAAGTTAAGGATTGCCTTAGAGTCATCCACTTATTCTGGCTCCATTTCAAGATTCTATTTATAGACTATTAGCCTTAATATATTACTTTAATACATGTTGTCATTTTCCTAGTGATTTCTGGTATTCATAATACCTATATTCACTTTAGGGAAGTTCTGAAAGGATATATTCAAATTTGGGGTTGTTTTTTTTGGGGGGGTTGTCATATTTTTCTTTTCTTTCCTAGTCATGATGAATAAGGAAAAATTCATCTAAAATACTTAATATCTAAATGTCAAAAGAATGTCATTTCAGATAAACAAAGCTGGCAGGTAGGTATTTTAGGCTAAAGAGGACATGTGATTACAGAGCTGGCAGTTAGCTCTCTAATTTATTCTGTCATTTACTCCACCCTGAAAAAAAAAGACAAAGGAAAACAAAGAATGCTTCAGAAAGAACCAGTAAATATGTTTGGAGTTTGATAGCATAGGCAACAGCTACCAACTTTAGAACTGATTCTTTACCTAGAGGAGGTGTCCTTGTACATTGCTGCTTGGTCATGGCAGCCTGTCCCTCATTTTTTTTTTTTTTTTTGTTTTGTTTTGTTTTTCGAGGTAGGGTCTCACTCTAGCCCAGGTTGACCTGGAAGTCACTATGTAGTCTCAGGGTGGCCTCGAACTCACAGCAATCCTCCTACCTCTGCCTCCCAAGTGCTGGGATTAAAGGTGTGCGCCACCACGCCTGGCCCTCATAATTTTCATAGAACAAAGTGCTATGGATCCCTGTAGCTTGGCCTTACCTGGATGGACCAACACAACACAGTTTAAATCTATGCACACATTTGTGCTATGTGTTCTGACTAACAAGCAGTGTTGCAGCTTTCCTTTTACGTGTATCTGGTTCACTGTAAATGTTAAGTAGCACAGTGAAGAGAGAGGTTGAAAGATTTCCAAAAAGACCTTTTCATGGTTCCCATGCCAGACAGGCATGTGCAAGACCCATTTACAGAAGAGGGCAGGGGTTGCAATGAGAACCTTTCCCCTGATTTTATTATTTTGTTAAAAATAAGCACAGTTGAATTAGGAAAGCTACTGAAAACTGTCTTATTAAAGGCTTCACTTTGCAGACAGCTACAACATATGATTTTTTTTTTTTTTTTAGTCTTTCTGTAACAAACATAAATAACAGGTAAACTTCCTGGGAATTCTGTTATGAAGTAATATTAGCCATATTTATGAGGTGTTTTCAGACCTAACAGCAATCCATAGAATTTGTTTTGTTCTCCTGTAAGGGTAAAAAGAAAGCTTAAGTTGTTTTAATTACTCAGAGAGAGCACATGAGCATTATTTCACAGTGAAAACTCAAAAGACCCTGGTAGTTTTCAAAAGCAAGGGGGTGCTTAGACACAGACTACTCACATGGGTTTTCTTCCTGAAGTCTGTGCCTCATTTCCATAACACAGTGACTTTTTTTCTTTTTTATTTCATTCTTTTATTTTTCGAGGTAAGGTCTCCCTCTAGCCCAGGCTGACCTGGAATTTTCTGTGTCAGGATGGCCTCCAATTCACTGTGACCCTCCTGCCTCTGCCTGCCAAATGCTGGGATTAAAGATGTGCGCCACCATGCCTAGTACACAGTGATTTTTTTTGGCGTGCATTTCCTACAGAGCTGGGAAAAACTTTAAGCTTCCCACCTTTCCACAAGCTTCCTTGACTTGAAATGGTTTTACAGTCCTTTCCACCTTACCTTTTAACACTGGGACACTTTGCTCACTTTTTTACACCTAGGGTTTTCAATATGAAGTTGGTGAAAGCCATGGTATTATTTATAGACTACATATAAGACACTGGGTGTGAGACATTTTCGTATCTTTGAAATCATGCCATTTAATTTTAAATTATATTTCTGTTGGTTGGGATTTTATTTGTATTCTTGCAATTATGGCCACAGTTCAGTTTCTTTTTGTAAAGAGCTTGGCTCGACGGAAGGGGTGAGTCACCCCTTACCTATGATGCTGTGTACACTGTGACATAAGCCACCTTGCTGCGGATTCTGGGCACTTAATTATTTCCATTGCTGACAGACTCCTCAGTGATCCTATTCCAGAAGCATGATCAAACTTGAAATCACAGAGTACTGAGGCATACATCTCTGAAAGGTAGTTGTGAAAGCTGCCTCTTTTGTCAGGCAAAGGTAAGTAACTGGAACTATTCACACACTTATTTTGGCCCTTAAGTGTGCATTTTCCAACATGTACACACTGCTGCATTATCCTCTCTGACAAAATGCCTTTGCTTTTTCTCTGAGTTTCCTACCTGTGTCCTCATATGTTAATCAGGAAATTATTCCTATGATCTAAAGAGTGGATGTCTGTCTTACATGTAATGAGGAACTTTCCTGAGTGGAAATCCTCATTCTAAAAGATGTTATTTTAGAAACCAGCCAGCAGTAACTTGTATTACTATGTTCTACTAAAAAGAGTTCTTCCAGCCTATACCAATAAAAACAAAAATGAATGTTTACCCATGAAGGACATAGATTATATGACACCTCTGAGAGGCACCTAAGGCAGAATATTACCTGAACTTTGACTGGGGCAAAGTCTGCTTCCTAGATAGGGTCAACTGGAGTCAGTTTGAACTACCTTGGGCCTTGTTCTCCCCATCTAAAATAGAAATTATTTTAGGGGCATGTGAAAACTTTCCAGTATAGTATAAACATTGCAACTTTATAAATGCACCAGATGCTATGAGCTCTCATTTTGATTATTCCTCTTGCACACCCACACCTGTCCTCAATTCACATATTTAGTCTATCACAACTCTTCTCTACTTTGCCAATAACTAAATCATGTAGGTAAATCCAATTAAGGGAGGCTTTCTCTCTGGTCACCAGCAGAGCAACCAGCTGCTGATTATTAGAGACCCTCCAGATTCAGGTAGCTTGCCTTTAAAAACTAATTATAGCTCTTACATTGGAAAGATATTTTCTGAGAATAGCTTTGAGATAATGTGGACAAAATGATAACCATCTTTATTAGATGGCTACTAAAATGTTGAACAAATTATAGCACCTAAAAGTAAGCAGTTGGAAGCTGCATTATTTTTTTTTTTACATAAACCTCCATGTGAAGGAGTTAACCCATCTCAGTCCATTCTTTATCTCTCTTTTTTTTTTAAATATATTTTTTGTTCATTATTTATTTATTTATTTGAGAGTGACAGACACAGGGAGAAAGACAGATAGAGGGAGAGAGAGAGGATGGGCATGCCAGGGCTTCCAGCCACTGCAAATGAACTCCAGATGCGTGCGCCCCCTTGTGCATCTGGCTAACGTGGGATCTGGGGAACCGAGCCTCGAACCCGGGTCCTTAGGCTTCACAGGCAAGTGCTTAACCGCTAAGCCCTCTCTCCAGCCCCGCTCTTTGTCTCTTTTAGAACCTTCTTCATGTGGGTCTCTAAGAAAGACCCTCTGAGATGCTAGGAAACTGAGGATGTCCAGCACAGCAGATATTTCTCAGTCACCAGCCTTCATGGTCACTATGGAGAATTTTTTTTTTTTTGTAGAAATGCTTATAACTTTCTTGATTGTCTGTTTCTTCATTCTAGCCTGTCTGAGGGAACTCCCGCATCACTCCCTCTTCCCCCAGCTGAAGTTTGATGGTGACTTCATATGGTCTGCATTTCCCTGCTTCAGACAGCAGTTATTCACATATCTTTCCACTCTTTTCTCCCACACAGGTAGGCAAGAGTCTACAAAATAAGCACAAAGCTATGTAACCTTCCAGCCCATTTTTGTAGGCAATTGTAAAGATTTTACATCTTTGTTTTGTGGATTTATTGAAAAAGAAATCACCACTGTCATGATGTTCTAAGGGAAAGGACAAATTTAGGGGCCATGCCACCAAAATAAAACATATCTACAGGCAGGCAAAAATCAGCTGATCTGTAATTCACCAATTTATTTGAAAGCAGCCCCAATCCATAGCCAAGCCAAGAAACACATAACTCTTTATTTTCCAGCAATTCAGATAACAGTTATATTCAATGATTTCTGAGCACTAACTATGGTCCTGACTGCTTTGATTCATTTTGACAATTGCACTTTAAGATAGGCCCAATTATTACTCTCATTTCAATTTCATATGTAAGAAAACTGTGGCACAGAGACATTAATTTGCCCAAAGTATACTAGGGCTTGGCATTGACATTAGTGGCTTGGCTCTCAAGTCTGCATCCTCAAACTCTTTGTATCATCCTGCCATTCTATGTTGGCTCAACATGCATGGAGTGCTTGGCATCTTGGCATGTGCCAGTGAGGTAGGGAGGGCATGCTTTCATTCCACTGAATAATCAGGATTGTAGGGGTCTTCCTTCCCATCTGATTGAGAGTAGGTGATGGTGATTGTTGATTTGTTGAATTTATTTGTTCCTATGCATTTTTTTCCTTCATGATCCTTAAGCTATTCTACAGCCTTTACATCCCCTTCTTTTAATTTATAAACACTCCAGTTCAAGTCTGTTTCCAGCATTTGCCTTTTAAACCAAAGTGTATACAGAAAATCTGCATTATCAAACAGATAAAACAATCTTTTTACACAATAGTGCTGTAATCATGCCTTCACAAGTATTGTATAACATAGGAATCTCAACTGGAATGAGGCAGATAGTTAAATGTTTCAAACTATGAAAGATTTTTTGTAGTTTATTATTTATTATACTTATTTAGGGGGGTCAGGGGAATGAAAGAAAGACCACAAAACAAGAAATGAAACTGGATATACCCATGTGGTCTGGGAGCCCATGTGGGAGGTGAACATGGGCCAGAACTGGAACCCCTGAGATCCAGGTACAGAGAGGTGAGCAACCAAGAACTGGGAAATAGAGATGAAGCATTTTGTTGTCGTTGTTTGTTTGTTTTTTGTTGTTCAATGTAGGATATCACTCTATCCCAGGAAGACCTGGAATTTACTATGTAGTCTCAGGATAGCCTTGAACCCAGAGTAATCCTCTTACCTCGGCCTCCCAAGTGCTAGGATTAAAGGTGTGTGCCACCACACACAGCTTGGAAGACTTTTGTCTATATGTACATATATATATATATATATATACATATATATATATATATATGTGTGTGTGTGTGTGTGTGTGTGTGTGTGTGTGTGTGTGTATTCCATATATATATGTGTGTATATATATATTCCATATATATATATATATATATATATATATATATATATATAATTGATCGAATATATATATATATATATATATATATATATATATATATATATATTCGATCAATTAGTAACATGGTTAATTTGAGTTCTATTCCCATCAGGGTGGTCATTTGCTGAGCAAGAAATAGATGTAATTTCAGGCTTGAGAGAGTACTTAGCAAATTCAAGTCACCATAGTCATACAGAGCTCAAATTCATTAAATAGAATCACAGAATTTAACATGGTTTAAATTTGAATACATACTGCACTTTCAACATCACTTCAACATACAAAGCAACACACACACACACACACACACACACACACTCACACTCACAAGCAAACTTAAAAGTTAGCAGCACCACACAGTGGTGGGATGAGGAACAGCTACTGTTCGACAAGCTCAAGCATTTGTTGCCTTGGAGATAAGGAATGTTTCTTTGTTGTTTCCAGAATTAGATGTAATCAATGTGGTGGTATTGTTTTGTGAAAAAGAAAACATTTTTATATTTTTACTTCTTGACAAAACAATTATTGTCTGAATTTCAAGTCTATTTAAAGATGGAAATGCTAACAGTGAAAGAATCATTGTCATATTTTACCATGTGTGGTTATGTTTATTACAACCAAATGCATTTCAAAAACCCCCAATGATTAAAAAATCACGATGGCCTGAGGACTTTCCTTTTATCCCCTGACAAAAAGGACATTTTATTGCTAAATTTAATCTGCTGAAAATCAAATTTTATAACTGAAAAATTGGCACAAACTTAAACATGGGCTACATTTGTTTAATGTAGTTGTGGTGACTTAGTTAAGTAAGTGAAAGTAAACTACACCTTTGCCATTATATGTTTAGCTGAAGCATAACTCATAATTTATTCTGCACGTGGGATATAAAACAAAGGTCTGAAAATCACTTCCACCTAGTTCAGTCTAGATGACCCTAATTTGTGAAATGTATTCTCTTTGTGTTGCAGTGGGATGTTCTTCTTTCCTGAACAATGCTTGATCTCTTAGTACTTGCACGACTGCCCTTGGTGGACAACATTCCTCGGCATTTCTCCATAAGTGAAGAGTTTTCAAGAGAACTTCAGCAGGATCACTGGTGTCTAAAGAGCCATTTTCTCATTATTTAACTTTTGAGGCCATTTATTATTGAAGGAAAGATGATTAGCAGCAGGGCTACAAAATAAAGTGCAGAGAGGGAAAATGCTTGGCCAGCATCAAGAGACCTTCAAATGGTCAACAGAGCATGAAAGTCAAGTCAGCCCCCATGGCGAGGTAGGAGACTGAGGGATGCCAGTCTTGTAGTTTTCAGCACTTTAAGTTTCTGCATATCTCCAGAATGCCAAAGAATTACTTCCTTATTTCCTGCATTCCTAACTTTCTACCATCTGGGCCTTACCCACTAAAGGAAGATTGCCCCTCACCAAAACTAGTCAGTCCCCTAAGCTGATAAAAGACTTGCCTGCAAGATTACTGTTCCTATGCAAAACAACCAATTTACAACCCATGCCACACATACACCCGCTCTACTGAACTGAATGAACATTTACACATCAAGCTACGGTCACTCAGGGCCAAGTACAAGGAAAATAGGAATAGACCTGACACCTGCTGAGATTATACTGCTTAGCCAGTCTTAAACTCACTTATCTTCCTGGCCCCATTCTGTCCTCAAAAAACTACAATAAATGATCTTGCCCACACTTCTCCTTCTCCCTCCCAACCACCCCTACATCTTCCACAGGCAGACATGACAAGGCAGCTCCATGTTGCCTGCTTTCCTCCTGCAAGGTCTTCTGCACCACTTCTCAGAAAGCTGAGACAGTAAGAACTTCTTTCTTCACGTAATCACTCCAATATCTGTGCCTTTGTATACCTGATAAAAACAAATCTGGGTTGTGTACTATCTAATATAGGTCCCTAATAATGTAAGACGCTATATTAGCTTTAACCATGTTTTTAACTGCACTGGCTGTTAACTGAGTTTAAAGTGCTAAAAACAAATATAAAAGTGATTAAATCACCAAGGCATTCATTTGGCAGTAATCAATAGTCATCACATTTACGTATTTGCCCCACGTGGCCTGATGTGTTTGGCATTTGATGACGTGTTGTATTTTCACAAAATAATTAACTTCCACTTGGCCTGATAGATTGTTTTGCCCTTCTCATAGCTTGGGCCCAATTGACTCTGCTGTTCACTTTCTTCTATTGGAGCCAGAGTGCCCCCAGGCTCAGACCAATTCATTTGTGCAACACTATTCTTGTAGGGTTATATGTAATTAAAATACAGAACAGTATCTAAGAGAAATGTTGCACTTCTGAAGTCTAAACCAATCTTTGCTACTATAATTACTTTGCAAAAATTATACTGTGGCAAGATAGAAAGACAGCAATGCACATGCAATTTTGGAGTCAATGAAAGCCAAAAAATGAAGTAGTCAAGAAGCAGAATTTTCTTTGGTCTTGATACTATTTAATAGAGCCATGGACTAAATATGTCAACAAAATGTCAAAAGTTCTAGTACATTTTAATTTTGTTATGTACAGAAGGCAGCCTTTGAAACTCATATGTGAGTGTGGTAGGCATGTATGGATGTGTCAGGTGTATACCTAGGTGGATAAATAAGAGTGTATATTATGATACATAATCATTAATTACAATAGGCACTTTGTTTAAACACAATGCATTTGTTCCTTTACTTAGTATTATAATTCTATTACATATCAATATTGGTGTAACTATATCCCCATATAATTAACTCATCACTCTAAATATTATCTGTAACATTAAGATTCATATGAGTGATATGTTTTATGCATAGATAGGAAACTGCTGAAATACAAAACTTGCTAGAAATTCTACTTATCTCACATACAGCTAGCAAGCACTCTCATGCCATGCCAGGCACTGTGTTAAGAAGTTTCCATATGTGTCCCATTTAAGCTTGGCATCAGTTCCTTTGATGGGCTTATCCTCTCTCTTTAGATGCAAAGAATAAGACTCCCAAGAGGTAAAATGAGCATTCAAGTTTGCTTAGTACTTGCTATACTGCAGAATGTTTTTGTCAAGAGACATTCAAAATGTGAGGTAGATAATAATTTGAGATATTGCCAGAAATTGCCTTCTGAGCATGTTCTTGGTTTTCCTGTTGCTTTCTCCTTAGCAACTCTAAGGTATTCACTGGCTCCTCCTGTGCAGTGTGCAGATGCCACTTCCCACAATGCAAAGGAGAAGCTCAGTCTCAGTTCAAGGAGGTACCTGGGTAGGAAAACGTAAAACGTCTAGGCCAGGGACTTTCAAACTTGTGGCAGTGAAGGGCCAGCTGTTTCTTAAATGAATATAAATTAAAATAATAAAGATGAATGACAAGATACATAAAATGACAAACTCAAAGAAATTTATGAAGCCCCTGGGTTTCAATTATTAAATTCTTGTCCTGTAAAAATTTCCAATTCCTCACTCTGTTTCTTACTTAATCTCATTGAGAACTAGTATTACTGCTTAATGTCCTTTAAAACTTCTATGCTAAAATTACCATCTTTCATGTGATGGTGTTGGAGAGAGGCTTTGGAGAGATGATAGTATCATGAGGAAATACCCTCAAGAATGGGATTAGTGTCCTTACAAAATAGGCTTCAGAAGGAGCCAAGTGTGAATCAGAAAACAGTCCTCACCAGACCTGAATCTGTCAGCACCTTGATCTTAGACTTCCAGCCTTAAAACCTATGAGAAATAAAGTTCTGCTCTTCAGAAGTTACCTAGATTAAAATACCAATACTATTTTGTCATAGCAGTTCAAATGGTCCAGTAAGAAAAAATTTGATTGATGCATTAGTACCATGACTATACGCTACTTTGTTTGCTTGTTTGTGTTGAGACAGTCCCTCACACTGTGATACATGCTGGCCTAGACCTCATTATGTAGTCCAGACTGGTTCCAAACTTATGACAATCCTCCTGTCTCAGTCTCTCAAGTGCTGAGATTACATGCATAAACCACCACCCATGACTTACATGCCACACCTTGTATAGCATGAGTCCCTGTCTAGGCTTGAGGGTAAATACTCAGGCTCCTACTCACCTTTCTTCATAGTAGTGAAAAACAGTCAGTCATGTTATGGTCCTGGCTAGAGGATCTAAGAAAATTAACAGGTAAATGAACTCTTGTGATTGGGTCAAGAAGACTGCAGACAGCATGAAAGAGAGATGGGGCAAAGGAAGATGGCAAACATCTAGGAAGATTGAATGGAGATAGAAGTCAATACATGAGACCTGGTGGGGTGAGTTAGTTATTCCTCAGTGAGGGTACAGCACACAGACCAGACATGCACCTTTGAGTGCACCACTATTTCTTTGTACAGGGGTCCAATTAAACCCAGATTCCTCCAAAGTTAATGGAAGAAGAATAAATGAAGAAGCCTGAAAAATCTCAAAAAAACAAAAAAAAAAAGAGAGAGAGAGAGAGAGAGAGAAGAAACCCCAAAGTGATTAATTATATCTGTTTGGCAAAATTCTGTTGTTGAAGGGAAACAGGCTTAAGCACTAAAAAGAATTAAATTCCAGATTTTTTTCATTGTTTTTTTGAATTTTGAGTATGTTTAGCAAGACATCATATTTTCTATATGTAAATTATTTGTATTTTAAAACAATGGCTTACTCTAGAAAAGGGAGTTTTTATTGTCATATGTTAATTAGATAAAACAATGAGTTTCATTATGACATTTTTCTAAATGCACACAAAGTACTTCTTATCATATTCAACAGCCAGTACTCTCTCCCATTCCCCTCCCAATCCTACTGCTCTCTCCCTGTTCCCAATCAGTCTGCCTTCTGCTTATGTCTTTTCTTTTTCTTTCTTTCTCTCATTCCTTCTTTCTTTTTTGATGACCCAATAAGTTTTATTAAGATTGTCTATAGATTCCTGGGCAAGGGGTTATCTACAGGAACATGAGTTGCTTCTTCTTCTTCATTTATTTATGTATTTATTATTTTTGGAAGTAGGGTCTCACTCTAGCCCAAGCTGACCTGGAACTTACTCTGTAGTCCCAGGCTGGCCTCAAACTCACAGCAACCCTCCTACCTCTATGTGGCTACATCACTAAAGAAATTGTCTTTCTCCCCTAACGAGAAGTAATTTCCTACATACACTCAGTAAGGGGTGAGGCCCTTCCCCTTAATTACCACTATCCACCTGTAAGACCTCAGAGGTAGGCAGGGCCTCATGGGCCTTCTTATCTATGATAGCTGTTGATAGGCCCAATCTTCCACAGGTGTTATTCTGGAAGTCACAACTGCTATGAGCTCAAGCATTCAATGGCTATGGATTGGGAAGATGGATTAGTGGTAAAGGCACTTGCCTGCAAGGCTACAGGACCTAGGTTTGATTTCTCAGGATCCACATAAGCCTTATGCACAAGATGGTGCATGCATGTGGAGTTCATTTGCGGAGGTTGAAAGCCTTCTCTCTGAGTCTGCCTCTATCCCTCCCTCTCTGTCTCACAAATAAATAGATAAATAATAATAAAAAATTAAAGAGACTTCAATGGCTATGTCATGATCCAAAGACAGAGTTCTCCCTCACTCTACTCTTTCCTCTGGCTCTTATATTCTTTCGGCCCCACCACTTTTTTTTTTTTTTTCCCCTGAGCCTGGCAAGGGGTGTTTTAGATGTCCTATCTATGGCTGAGGCTTCCACAGTCCTGTATTCTTACAAATTTGAACAGTTATGAGTCTCTGCATTTACTGCCGTCTACTGTGAGAAGGAGCTCAGACCAAAGCTGAAAATAGCCCTGATCTATGAGCATAAACATAATCAGTTAGAGAACAACTTAACGGATATATGATCAATTTAGTAGAACCACAGCAGTAGCTTTCCCTCTTGGACCTTTCTCCACCCAGGCAGAGAGTTTAGGCCAGGATTAAAGTACACGACTCAGGTTGCCTCCTGTGCAGAGGCAGCTCCAGTTAGAGGGCAGTTTTGGTTTGAAGTCTATTTTGTTAGATATTAGAAGAGTTCTCTCTGTTTCCTGGGTCCATTTACTTAACAATACTTTTCCTACCTTTTCACCCTAAGTTTTTGTCTATCTTTAATGGGAAAGTGTATTTCTTGAGGCAGCAAAAAGATGGACCCTGTTTTCTAAATAATCCTCAAGCCTTTAATTTTTGATTAGGGAATTGAGCCTATCAATATTCAGGGTTACTACTGAAATATGTGGATTTTTACTATAATCTCTTGGATGAGTTTTGCTTAATCTTTACTCTGAAGTTTTCCTTACAGCCTCTTCTGTAAAACAGGCCCAAGGCCATAAGTTTCTTTAGTCTTCTTCTATCTTGGAAATTTGTTTTCCTTCAATTATGACAGATAGTTTGCTGGATGAAGTAGTCTGAGTTGACAACTGTGTTCTTTCAGAAATTGAAACATATTCTAAGACCTTCTGGATTTCAAATTCCATTGAAAAATGAGCTGTTTTTTCTGATATACCTACCTTTATTTGTGAATTTGTATCTCTCTCTTGCAGTTTTCAACACAATTTCTTTGTTTTGTATGTTTAGTGTTTCAACTATGGTATGATGTGAAGGGTTTCTTTTCTTCACACCCACCCACACATTGCTTTGGCAGAAGTAGCAAGGAGGTACTAGAGACCATGGAGACCTGCAGACAGCAGGGTGGAGAAAGAACAGGCAGAAGAGCTGCCCAGAAGGGATCAGGGAGGAATGGTGGTGGCTGTGGTTCTGCCCTTTTGGGGCTCTGTATGCCTCTTGCATCTGTATGGGCATCTTTTCCCACTGATTTTAGAAAGTATTTCTATGATTTTATTGAAAATATTACCTATTCCTTTGGCATGGAGTTCTTCTCCTTCTTCTTTGTCCATAATTCACAGACTTGGCCTTTATATGGTGTCCCAGAGATCTCAAATGCTCCATTCAGACCTATTAAATTAAAACAAACATCATTGTCTTTGATTGAATGATCAAATTTCCTGTGTTGTTTGAAAGCTTTGGTATTATATCCTTCACATGATTCATCATATTGAGACTTTACCCTGAGCCTTTTATTTGACTTAAGTGAAATTTCAGTTCCAACATCAATTTGGTTTTTCCTGAGCATCTCTATCTCTTTATTGAATTATACTCATATCCTATATTGACTTCCTTAGTTCATTCAGCTGATTGTTTCTGACCTCTTAGATTTTATTAAGTTTACTAAGGTCTTCTTTGAATTTTGTGAACCTATGCATAATTGTTCTTTTGAATTCTTTGTCTGGATTTCATGTGAGATACTAGCATTGGGGACCTTTATTATAAGTTTCATAATTTTTGGAAGAGACAAGTTGTCTTGATTTCTTCACGTTACTTGTGATTTTCCCTTTTGACTTGTGTATGTAGAGTTCATTTGTTAGTTGAGTTTTCCTTTTTAATTCAAGTCACCTATCTTCTTTCAGGAGAGGTACTTACATTGTTCAGGAGGGACTATGTTGTTGTAAGGAGGAGATGACATTTTCCTCTGATATGCTAGAGTTTAGGTCACCAAGCTCTACCCCTAGTCATTTCTTGAGAATTGAATACTGTCTGCAACCACAATTACTATTGAGGGTTAAACCCACTTTTAAAATAGAGTAACAGCTAACTACAAAAATGATCACTCTTTAAATACCAATTATTTCAGGGAATAAAGGAACATCAATATTACTGATCAACTAATATTTTTGTTATTGTGGGTATAAGTGGAAAGAAAATAAAATATGGTGGGATTCATGATGAAAAATCCAGAACACAACCAGGAAAAGTGCCCTAACTGATAAAGCTGATTCTGTGGTGGGGAACTATGTCCCAGGCAGAATGTGAGTTCCTAATACCCATAAAGAAGTACACTTGGGTATTAAAAGTATGGGTGGACTGTCTCCCAGGAACTGCAACATCAAGTCCTACTTCATAGACAACAAGACTGACCAACTGTACTGACTGGAAGCGGAATTTAACTATTAAAAAGGAATGGAAGGACTGAGACTCAGCCGAGAAGTAGCCAAGGCAACCATCAGACATAAGGAAACCACATGCCTCCTACCATGATGACAGGCCTTCCATAGCCACCACCATTCCTCCCTGATCCCTTCTGGGCAGCTCTTCTGCCTGTTCTTTCTCCACCCTGCTGTCTGCAGGTCTCCATGGTCTCTAGTACCTCCTTGCTACTTCTGCCAAAGCAATGTGTGGGTGGGTGTGAAGAAGCAAGAACCTCCCAAGGCCTTCACACTCTCTGTGCCCCTCTAGGTTCCTTTACCCATGGTCTCTGCATGGGCTGAACTGGGGCTTTTACTTGCACTTTGGAGATCAGGCTGGGTTATCCTCCAGCCCCATGGCTCTCTGGCCAGATCATCTATCACTGTCTGTCACCATGTAACCATGGTATTGTAACTGCACTAAGGACTCACACTAATTCTAACTCTTCATGTCTTTATGAGCATGTGGCCCCTCTGTCCTTGCCTTGTCTGCCACTGAAGGAGGGGTCTAGGATGTTCTGTTCTTGTTTTTCCCTACCCATCTGAAAGACTTGGGGAGGAGTGCCTGCAATGGCTAGGGGTCAAATTAATATAATTCAATGCTTCCAGCCCCATCCAGGAGGTGAAGAAGAATGGGAAAACTCATGCTTCCACTTCCTCTGACCCTACAGGAAGCTCTCAGAGCCTTCTTCCCTTGAGATCCTGGGAGAGACAAAGCCAGTGGCCAAGCTGTACTTATTTCTGCTGGGCCCTGTGGCCTAGAATAAGTTGTCGTTCAGTATTTATTGCCTCCACTTGTGTGGTACTTTGGACCAGCTGGTCTGCAGCCTCTGGCCTAATACTCAGTGCCATTATCCCTGGTCAGGTCCTCCATGGACTCAACCAGGACAAGCCTAAGACCAAGTGCTCACTAGCTTTCTCCTATACCTCCAGTCTGTGCCCATGGTACCTGTTGGACCCAGGCTTTGACAGGCAGAAAAGCCTGACCTGCTTCTTTCTCGTTGGGAAATACAGAAGCAAATATTCTATTATCTCTTTCTGAAGGAATAATATCTGTAAGGAACTAATGTTAAGATAAATTGTTGTCATAAATACCAATATTTTCAGGTAAGTATTTTGTTTAAAATTTCTCCTTTCAAACATTCAGGATAGTTAAATATGGTTCCAGGGTTTTAAATCATATGAGCCAATGAAGAAACTAATAAGAAGAAAAGAAACTGATAGAAATATAATGATTTCCAGGGTTTACCAGTGCCCTTGATTTCCAACCTCAGCTCCAGCAGTCTATGATCTTAGGCATCTGTTAGGCAGCTCCCTTAGATGTGACACTATGAAAGACTGCTCTGAGAATTCCCAACATTTCAGCAATGTCTGTAGATTACTAAACATCTCAGCCATGACCTAGGTGAAACTTGTGAAAAATAACTGGCTGGCTTTCATTAGTTGAAATTTGAAGTTTCATTTCATTTGACACATAAATTCTGTCTGCCTAGAGCTCATTGGTATGAAAAACTTAAGCAAAGATACTTCCTTTCTGCCTTGCCATCTTCAACCATGTAATGACTTACAGAAGGGCTGGTTCAGATAAGGTGCATAAACACTAGGTGGCAGTGTAGCTTGAACTAACAAATCAAAGAGTAAATCCGTATACATAAAATTTATATTCATGATGAGAAAATACAAAATACTAAAACTTTTAGTACTTATTATAGAAAAGAAATTAACACCGTTAACTTAATGATTTCATTTAATGAATTAATTTACACAATCTCATATATTATTTAAAAAGATAAACTTTACCTTCTAATTAAAAGTAGACTGGTACTTTCTGAACCAGTAACTACTTAAACCAGTTTTAATTATTCAAAGTTACTTTCACTTTTCCAAAGGAAGACTAAATTTTGGTTTCAGCATGTTTACCAATTTGTACAACTAATTAATGCTTTTCTCAGAAAACAAGCAATATATATACTATGATTCTTTAACAAATTATGTGAAAATGTTAAGCATATTGTTTATAGTATTTCCTATTTAAATAATTGGTACCTGGGTAATTTGTATCAAATAAGCTCAGAATATTACATATACTTCTTAAGACTTTCACTTATTTGACAGAGAGAGAGGGAGAGAAAATGAGAAAGAGAGAGATAGAGAGAGAGAGAGAGAGAATGGACACACTAAGGGCCTCAAGCCACTGTAGATGAACTCCAGACACCTGCGCCCCCTTGTGCATCTGGCTAATGTGGGACCTGGGGAATTGAATTTGGGTCCTTTGGCTTTGCAGGCAAACACCTTAACTGCTTAAGTCATCCCTCCAGCTCCCTCTTAAACCTTTTAAATCTTTACTCAATGTTAGCTTTTCATATGAAAATGAAGCAGGATTTTTTTTTTCTTTCTTGAGCTGTTATGGTCTTTGTTGACCAGCTTTAAGACAGCACATTGGTCTGAGCTGTGAACTTCTTGAATGAGTGCTCATTAGGGTCCACATGGTTAGGGGCCCTGAGTCATCCAGAGATAACTCAATTGGCTTCTAACCTCATGTCATCTGTTCTTCAGAGCTCAGTCTACACATCTGATATCAGGTAGGGGGGCTTAGAGCACACCACCTGAAATCACAAGGCAAAGCCTAATGATGAAATAAAACTGATTTTTAAAAACTTCATATGAATATTCAAGTCCATATAACCAAAAAGAAACATTGTAGTATAAAACTTGGGGTTTTTTTTTGTTTTTGTGTTTACCCATGTGGGACAAAAAATATTGTCCTCTATTCTAATGAATCTGTTTATCCTCCTGAAGTGTTCTGCTAGGCTCTTTCTTCCTTATCAAATAAAAATCCTTTTAAGTAACCAGGAAGAGTAGTTGCCAAAGTCATTGTATAGGTTTTGTTAGGGATTTCACCAAAACTGACTTTTCTCATAACATATTGTTATTTTGGTTCATTCTCATGGAATGCACTCACTAACTAAGCTGAAATAACTTTATAAATAGGCCAAAATAACTATGAATGAGGTTATAAATTCTGTCATTGATATTGTTTTATGTATTGGCATGTGTATGTATGTTCATATGTGAAATGCATGTTTGTGAGTGGGTACAAAGGCATGTGTGATGATGTGTGCATTTGTGTGAGCTGGTATGTGCGATGACCAGAGGCTGATGTCAGGTATCTTCATCACTTACTATTTGGTTTTTGACATAGAGTCTCTCACTCATCCTGGAGCTCACCAACTCAGCTAGACTAGGTAGCCAGCAAGCCTTAGGGACCTTCCTGCTGCCACCTCATGAACACTATGGTTATGGACATACAATATCACATCTAGCTTTTATGTAAGTTCTGGTAATCTAAACTTATGTACTCATGATTGGACACCAACCACTTTAAAAACTGAGCCATCTCTCCAGCTCCTTGCTATTGTTTTAAAAAACAAAACTACTGTATTTTGGAGGAGGAAGTGCTAGCTAAATTATAAGCAAGTATAAAAGCATACACAGGATCAAAGAAGCCAGAAATTATATGTATGTTACTAAGGAATATTAAAAACATGAGATGAATTCGGTCCTTTAAGAAAATTACAATTTTGTGGAGAAAAGTTACAAATGTTTAACAGTAAAAGCCTAAAAAATACCTAAGTAGTTCAAAGCAGATACATACAAGAGGTAAATGTAATGCTAAAGATCACCTGAATGAGTCAGAGAGACAGGGGAAGAGAGAAATAGGGAAAGGGGGAAGAAGGGAGAGGAAAAGAGAGACAGAGAGGGAGAGAAAAAAGAAGACAAAGAAGAAGGAGGAGGAGGAGGAGGAGGAGAAGAAGAACAAGAAAGAGAAGAAGGGCTCAAAGAGCGCAGATGTTTGGAGGAAAGAAGAGTGAGATAGTCCAGGGCAGGTATGGAGCCTGGCTCCACCAGGTCATCCCAGAACCCAAACCTCCTTTAACTTAGTTGTTATTCTTCCCTCCAGCATATTTTGTTAGGCTTATAACAGCATCTGGGCTGGGGAGATTGTTAAAGGCATTTGCTTGCAAAGCCTGCCAGCCTGGGTTGGCTGAGGTTTGATTCCTCAAATGCTCATGTAAAGCCAAATATACACAGTGGTGGGCATATGCATCTGGAGAGGTGCAACCATTCATTCATATTCTCTCTCTCCTTCCAAATAAATTATTTTTAAGAGATTATACCAGCATCTAAGTATATAAAACACACATATCAATGGCTAAACATCAACAATTCTCACAAATTCCTAGAGGATTGTATTGGGGCTGAAGCAGAAAGGGTGGAATTTTGGCCCATGCAAACACTTGGTGATCAACGATGACACTTTCTGCTATCTTCTCCCTGGCACTGGACACAGATATCAGCCAGTATTTATGGCTTGTGAAAATTATAAGTCTCAAAAAATATTTAATTCTTTTTCATTTTATTTTTGTCTCTTTCACGGTTACTTTGGCAATAAAATTCCTCTCAGTCCTTACTAGACTTCAAGCTTTATTATTCCTGTCAGTCCCTGTGATAGGCAGAATCCTAAGACAGTTAAGATTGCTACCCCAAAGCATAGAGTTTTGTCTTTTATAGTGCCACCACTTTGAGTTTGCACAAACCCATGAATAGGATGGAATATTATCTCTGTAATCAGGTTTTAATCAATTAGCTTTGAGTTAGTCAACAGGGAAATGATAAGGATATGCAAGTCCTAATCATTAAGGTCCTTTTAAAAAAATTTTTTTTGTTTATTTTTATTTATTTATTTGAGAGTGAGAGCAAGAGAGAGAGCGAGAGCGAGAGAGAGAGAGAGAGAGAGAGAGAGAGAGAGAGAGAGCAAAAGAGAGAGTGGGCTCGCCATCGCCTCCAGCCATTGCAAATGAACTCCAGACTCGTGTGCCCCCTGGCGCATCTGGCTAATGTGGGTCCTGGAGAATCGAGCCTCGAACCGGGGTCCTTAAGCTTCACAGGCAAGCGCTTAACTGCTAAGCCATCTTTCCAGCCCCCTAATCATTAAGGTCCTTAACAGAAACCTGATCCTTCCTGAAGAGATTCTCCACTGTTGACTTTGATGATGAACAGCACCCACTAGGAGCTAAAAGCAACCCCCTTGTCCCAGCCAAGAGCCAATAAGGGTAGGGGACCTCAGGAAATTGAATTATGAACTCTGCCAACAGCTAGTGATTTGGGAAGTAGACCTTGAGCAGCAGGTGACACAACAGCCAAGCCTTAATTATAGCCATGTGAGATTGGAGCAGAAGACCCAGCTATATGATGCCCAGACTTCTAACCTAAAGAACTATATGACAGTTAACATTGTTGTAAGCAGCTGAGTTTACATAAATAGTTACACACCAATAGAAAGCTAGTAAAATTGCAGTTCCAATCCATATTCATTAAGCCCAATGTCTGCCTGTCATTCAAACATTTGTTGAATCTTGAAATATCTTTCTTGGGTTTGGAGAGATGGCTTAGAGGTTAAGGCACTTGCCTGCAAAGCCTAAGAACTCACATAGGAATCTCCAGGTTCCAGGTAAGCCAGATGCCCAGTGATGCAAGTGTGCAATGTTGCACATATGCACAATGGGGCACATGCATCTTGAGTTCATTTGCAATGGCTGAAGGCCCTGGTGCATTCATCCACCCTCTCTCTCTCTCTCTCTCTCTCTCTCTCTCCCCCTGACTTTTTCTCTCTCAAATAAATAAAAAGTATATATCTTGCTTGGCCTGGAGTGATGGCATAGTGGCTAAAGTGCTTACCTGCAAAGCCTAAGGACCCAGGTTCAATTCCTCAGTACCCATGTAAGCCAAATGGCCAAGGTGTTGCATGGATCTGGAGTTCTTTTGCAGTGGCTGGAGGACATGGCACACCCATTCTCTCTCTTTCTTTCTCTGTCTCTCCCGCCTTCTCTAGAATAAATAAATAAAATGTTTTTAACAATATCTTTCTTGAAGGCACTAAATTTAGGTGGAAATTCTCATGTTTAAGGTGATACTATCTATGGCTATTATGTGCTTCCTTAGTTAAAGAACCTTGGCATTTTTGTTCCTTCCCACTGGGGGGTCATAAGCAGTTAGCATTTCTAATTTCTCTAGATCTCATCATTCCAGACTGACTCCTTTCTCTTACAAACCTGCTAATTTTGGCTTATGATTTTATTTTTCATATAATGAAAATGACATTATTTAAAAGTACGAACATTGCTAATGTTTTATTTTATAAATACTTTTGAAAATCTGGATAAAAGCCTAATTTATATATATATGTACAATTGAATAATAGAATAAAATGACAGTTTTGAATGAATGACTTTGCCATCACAGCATTAGGCACAGATAACATTTTCAAATTCATTAAACCCACAAGAGACAATTATTTTCACATGAATTATGCATTTTCAGAGCAGAGAGGAAGAAGAAACTTTTTTTAAATGCAACTATAGCCTTAAAACTAAATTCTAACAAAAAGAGGATAAAGTAATTTTAATGGTATTTAACACAAAATATGACAAATACAGATTTTGAATGCTCACATAAAATTCTGGGTTGGGGAAATGGCTTGGAGGATATAGGTGCTTGCGTGCAAAGCTTGCTGGCCCACATTCAGTTTCCTTGTACCCATGTAAAGCCAGATGCACAAAGTGGCACATGCATCTGGAGTTTGTTTGAAATGCCAAGAGGTCCTGGTATGCCCAATTTTTAAAATATTTTATTTATTTATTTGAGTCAGAGTGAGAGAAAGAGAGAGACAGAGAGAGAGAGAGAGAGAGAATGGGCTTCCCACAGCCTCTAGTCAATGCAAATGAACTCCAGATGCATGTGCTATCTTGTGCATATGGCTATACATGGGTACTGAGGAATCAAACTAGGATTCTTACATTTTGCAGGCTAGTGCCTTAACTACTGACCCATCTCTCCAGCCCCCTGCATGCCCATTCTCTCTTCTTCCTTCCTTTTCACAAAAATACATAAAACTATTTTTAAATCCAAAATATTACTAAAGAATCAGAAATATAACAAAATACAATTCCCTCCCCACAAGTTCTGTAAGCCTTGTTTATTAGTTATGATGACAAAATAGATATTACACAAAAATAATCCTAAACAGAAAAATCATCTTTGTAGATTATAGAATTATTTGATGATATTTGTATTAATCAAGGTTCTCTAGAAAAACAGAACTTATAGAATGAACACACACACACATATTATAAAAGGGATTTATTAGGTTGATTTACAAGATATGGACCAGGCATCCAACAATAGCTGTCTTCACACTGGAGAGCCTGAGAACTGGGAGTTTTTAGTCCATGAGGCAAGATGCCTCAGATGTTCCAATTTGCCACTGAAGGCCAGTGAGATTATTGAAGAGCCACTGGTTTGCAGTCCACATTTTAAGGATGAAGAAACCTGGGTTCAGATGTCCATGAAGGATGGGGACAAAAGGGTAGATATATTCACCAGCAAGTAGAAGGAAAGTCAGGTAAAATAAACCTCTTTATATATAGTCTGCCATCAGAAGGCTGCCTACTCTGGAAGGAGGTCTTCCTCCCTCAGTTAGTCCTTCCTGTAAGAACCCCCATAGACCAGCCAGGAGGTGTGTCTCTTCTTTGATTCTTTATCCAATCAAGCTGATAATAGGAATTTAATTGCCACAACATTTATCATTATTTTTACTAATAGCCTCAATTATATTAGATATACCATATTTCCTTAATGTGGGGAGGCTGTGAATATATATATCTAACCAATAGCCCATATCATGTTTCATGGGAAGACTGAGAATCAAGAATATTTATCACAACTGCCATTTACCAAAATACTAAAATTTGAAGTCACTGTAGTGGTTTGAATAAATAATGCATAAATTCATGTGTTTTCAATGCTTTGTTCCCAGTTAGTGGCAACTTGGGAGGTAGAGGCTTGCTTGAGCTGGTATTCTTTTGGAGGCAGGCTTTGGGGTTTTATAGCCCAGCCTCCCCCTTGACAGAGCTCAGCTCATTTTCTTGCTGCTGTCTACTATCTGCTGTGTCAAGGAGTGATCCCCAGCCTCTGCTCTGTCATGGTATCCTGCCATGATGATGCTTCCCCCAAGACTGTAAGCCAAAAATCTTACTCCCATCAGCTGTTTGCAGTCAAGTATTTTGTTCCAGCAACACAAAGTAAATAGAAGAAAACTGATACTAGAGTAGTGGGTAGTTGCTGGTGCAAACCTGTCTGTGCAGCTTTTGATTGTCCAGAACTGTTTTGTAGGAGGAATAGGGAAGGATTTGAACTTTAGACTAAGAGATGTATAGAAATGCTGTAAATAGACCCTGATGGGCCATTCTGGTGAGGGTTGAAAAACCTGAGTGCAGAAAGAACTGTAGACTGTGAGGCTTGGATTTTAAGAGGAAGAATTTTGACATGACTAGCCTAGAGGCAGTTTTGTGTGAGAGGCTGGCTCTCCTCTTCCCATGTCCTGAGAACTTAAGCAAAGTTACATTAAAAGTAACTGTCTGGCTGGGCGTGGTGGCACACACCTTTAATCCCAGCACTCGGGAGGCAGAGGTAGGAGGATTGCCGAGAGTTTGAGGCCACCCTGAGACTACATAGTTAATGCCAGGTCAGCCTGGACCAGAGTAAGACCCTACCTCAAAAAACCAAAAAAAAAAAAAAAAAAAAAAGTAATTGTCTGGTGTGTGTGGCAGAACATAAAGCAGAATAGCAGAAGGATATGAAAGTTATAAAGTTTGCCTAGAAAGAAGAGAAAGTTTTGGGACAGATGACCAATTCAACTGCAATTGTTTGAGAAATTACAACCACTGAAGGGTGGGCCAGCTGTCCCCTAGTACTGGTTTTGGAAGAATGACAAATGCAGTAAAGAGAAGATCATTGGATATACATGTTTTTTGTTTTGTTTTGTTTTTTGCTTTTGAGGTGGCCCCTAGGTCCCTAGTTGAAATGGAGCAGGGTCATAGTTCCTGGGTAGAGGCCATGAAGAGTCATTGCATAGATGAACTGTGGGTTGCGGTGGAAACTCCAGTATGCTGAAGATGCTAGGACTATGGGAAAGCTGCTCTCTCTGGCTCAGGTGGATCTGCTGAAAGAGTAAGTAGAACAGCTGGAAGGGTGAGATTTAAAGCATTCTGGAGTATTTTCATTGCCAGTCATAAATGCCAGACATGCAGCTGCAGGATTAGATTGGCTGCCCTACTTGTTTTGGATTTTGCATTGGTTCAATCTTTCCTTCTAATGCCTTCCCCTACAGTAGGAATGTTTACTCCATGAAGTTATGTGTATTAAATTGTGTTTTGATTTTACAAGGTCATGGGTAAAAGACTATCTCAGATGAAACATTGCAATTTTGAACCATGTTGGGATTGATAAAGACTATGGGGCTATTAAAGTTGGACTGAATGCATTTTGTATTCATGAGATTGTCATGAGTCTATGAGTGTCAGGGGCAGAATGGGGTGGTTTAAATCAGATGTCATCTATAAACTCATGTTTTTAATGCTTGAAACCCAGCTAGTGGAAATTTAGGAGGTTGGTGTCTTGTTAGAGGAGGTATATTGCTGGTTTTAAGGTGTTATATCTCAGCTCACTCTCTTGCTTCTATTCACTGGCTGTTGTGACAAGAAGTGATGCACAGCTTTTGCTCTCTCATGCTAAAACCATCATGAAGCTTCCCTTACAGACTGTAAGCCAAAATAAACTCTTTCCTCCCATAAGTTGCCTTCAGTAGAGTGTTTTATCCCAGCAACATAAATGACAATAATCATGTTACAAAAACGTTGTAAATATAATTGTACTTTTTAAGTAAGTTCTTACAAACTGAAAGATTCCAAATAATTGAGATAATATTAAGATTAACATAATCAAGTTGAAAATTATGTTTTGAATATCTATAATTGGTCAAATGGTTAAAAGTTTAATTCATAATGAAAACACAAAACTTAATAAATGTGAGAAACATGAAAAAATGATAATAGCAGGTCAATCTTTGACAAAAATTGAGATACTGTAAGCAACCAAAAGAGCACTTTGGAACACTTTGTAGTCAACTAGAAACCTCATGAACTTCACCATAAAGTATTCCATCTGAGTAGCATTTAACTATATATGTATTCTTGTTTAAAACAGTATCAATTACAAATAGGTATTTTAAATTTTTTGAGTATGTACTTCCTCAGTTTGACTTCATTGGTTAATTCCTTTTTAAAAATATTGGTAGTTTTTTTAACCAACAGTAGCAGCAGAAAGAAAGACAAAAAGAAAGAAAGAGAGAAAGAAAAGAATCCACTGTTGAGGAGATGGCTCAGGAATTAAAGGTGCTTTCTTGCAAAGCCTGGTGGCCTAGGTTTGATTACCCAGTAACCACGTTAAGCCAGATGCAAAAATGGTGCATACATGTGGAATTTATTTGCAGTAGCAAGAGGCCCTACCATGCCCATATTATTTTTCCTCTCTCTCTATCTTTCTGTCATGGAAGGGTGGGGGGAGAGAGGTAAGGTATGAGTGAGAAAAGGAAGGAGGGCATTCTAAAATAACTCTTGTGCTAAGTAACGTTTAATTTTTAACTGTCAACTCCTTGAGTGTTTCATGGTCCAGGAAATGATAGAAGACAGGCATTATTATTTTCATTTTGCAAAGACATAAACTTAGAGAAGTTATTGTGAACATTATTAAGTAACAAGGTAACATTAGCAGCATATTGTTCATATTGTGTTAAGTGCTTATAAGGATTTCCATTTCATTCTTAACAAAGATTCCATGAGTATGTATTATTATTTAATTTATTTATTTGAGAGAGAAAGAGGCAGATATATAGAGAGAATAGGCATGCCAGGGCCTCCAGCCACTGGAAATGAACTCCAGACACACATGCCACCTTGTGCATCTGACTTATGTAGGTAACTGGGGAATCAAACTTGGCTCCTTAGACTTCGCAGGCTAGCACCTTAACTGCTAAACTATCTCTCCAGCTCCATAAGCAGGTATGATTACTGTTCTAACATTCAGCTAGGAACTCTCAAGTTCAATAAGCTCAAATAATTTGACCAGGAAGAAAGTTGGAAGCAAGTCTACATTTGATTTCACCCACCCTCACTGATTAGTTGCCTTTTTAAATTGTATTAAAAGTCTCAATCTTTAATGTAGTGGTTAAAGGCTCTTGCTTGCAAAACTTGATTGCTTGGATCCAATTCCCTAGTACCTACTTGAAGCCTGATGCACAATGTGGTTCATCTGTCTGGAGTTTGCAGTAGCAGAAGGTTCTGATGTACTCATACTGTCTTTCTGTGTGTGTCTCTCTCTCAAAACTATAAATATAGTTTTTAAACTAGACTGAGATTTTTTGTTTTTATAAAGACATACTTTTTTTCATAAGATGTTGAGAAATATGGACTTAAATTTATATAAACGTATTAAACACCAATTAATAAAATGTTGGCATGCAGTATAAAAATTTGGGAAATTATTTTTAACATGTTTAGTACTATTTATTATTCTACTATGTATTATTATTATATACTATATATACTATGTATATACTATATCCTATTATTATTATCATATACTCTTATTTATTAGAAACAGAGAGAGGGATGGGAGGGAGAGAAAGAGAGAGAGAGAAAGAGAGAGAGAGAATGGATGCACCAGGGTCTCCAGCCACTGCAAACGAACTCCAGACACATGTGCCTCCATGTGCATTTGGCTTATGTGGGACCTGGAGAATCAAACCTGGATCCTTAGGCTTCACAGGTAAGTGCCTTAACTGCTAAGCCATTTCTCCAGCCCATATAAGTGCACATTGTTTAAGGCACCAACTATACAAGAAAAAAAAAAACAAGTCCCTATCCATTAGAAGTAGGGTTATTATTATTTTTATTGTTACTATTTTGCTTTTGTTTTTTTGAGGTAGGGTCTCACTCTAGCCCAGGCTGACCTGGATTCACTGTGTAGTCTCATGGTGACCTTTTATTCAAGGTGATCCTCCCACCTCTGCCTCCCAAGTGCTAGTATTAACAGTGTGTGCCACTCTACCTGGCTATTTTTATAATACTATAACAGCAATCTAAAATAAAGTGGAATGAGAATGCAAATAGGGAAAAAATGAATGATTTTGCAAGAAAATAGGTCCCTATGCTTTTGGGTAATGAAAAAAAAATAAAATTTAAGTAATGATAAGATACTAATATTATGCTGTGAGAAGAACAAGGATGAAAAGGGATGATTATACAGAGAGCTAGAGTCAGTATGTGGAAGATCATAAATGCTTTACCCAAGGGAGAACAAATGGTCTCAGAAATAGATGGAAGGAGCCAGATGTGGTGGTGCAAGCCTTTGATTCTAGTACTTGGAAGGCAGAGGTAGGAGGATCACAGTGACTTCAAGGCCACCCTGAGACTACATAGTGAATTCCAGGTCAGCCTGGACTAAAGTGAAACCCTACCTCGATAAAACAAAAAACAAAATTAAGAAATAGATGGAACATTGTAGTCACAGGATGTCCCAAAATTGTTTCAAGCAACCCACTATAAAGGATTAAAATACTAACATAGGATTTACATAGACTGCAGCATTATTCAGTCTTAAACTTAATTATTTACATTGCCACTAGCAAATGGAAGGGTTTTAAGTAACTTACATATTCTCTAGATCCTAGATTTTATAGAGATATATAAAATCACACATATGTTTATGACTTGAAAGCAAAAGTTAGCTGGTGTGAGGAAAGAAAAAGGACTAGCAGGAGAGACTGGAAGAGAAAAGGGAGGGCATGAGAAGGTGGACACTGTCAAAGTACACAAGGCACTTAACAGAAAACATGTCTGTGAACCCATCACTATGTACAATGAATTACATTAATAAAACAAAACCCAAAACGAAAAAGAAAGAAATAAATATTATCACTACTTGTAGTGGTTATATGGATAATGGGTAAAATGAACTCACCTTTAAAAAATTGATGTATCTAAATCATAGCATAATATGGGACCAGTGAAGGTTTTGTTAATGTTGTATACTTGGGCTTTAGTGGATGATTTCCGTGTTTTCAGGCTGCACTGTCTACTCTGAAGCTGCATGAATCCAGCAGGTTCAAACATTGCACTAGCCTGCTGTGATTCTAGAGATAAACCTACAAACATTAGCTCTGCCCTGCTCTGTTTGGCCTTTGATCCCTGGCTAAGTTCCATCAAACCTGTTATTACAGGTACAAATAACATGTAGTTCTACACTGGGAGGCCATCTGAATGCATCTTCTCTCTAGATCATGTATACTGAGTTATCAGGTGCTTGTTAGCCTCTAAAGTTAGAGGATTACTACCAGCGTCTCCAACACTCGTGAAAGATGTGGAAACCCTGAGTCATGCTTAGCAGGGGACAGATCTTACTTGCCTTTAGAACTCGGCTTATGTCTTTATATTTCATTAGGTGAGCCAACTGTGGCATTGAGGGTACAGCTAATTCCCTGTGCTCTCTTGCTGGGCTATTGAATGACACCATTCATCACTACCCAAATGTCAAGGAATTGCGCACAGCAGCTACAACTTTGTTTACATTGGGCTGAGAGAACTGGCAGGCTCAGGTTTTGCCTTACTGGCTCTATTAGCCTAAATGGTCACTCAATGGGCCAAATTAGTGATTTTCCTCAATAAGTAGATGTTTTTACAAGTCAAGTAGAACTTCTAATCCAATGGACTTACAAAGATACAGTCTCAAATAATTTATTATTTACAGATCCTTTGTACTTGGGAGAATTTCTACTGGAGAACATGATATATTGCCTTTTTGTCTAATTTTACTTGGTAGTCATGATCTAATCTAAGGAAAGGCGTTGGTTTTACGAAAGTTATAGAATCTTTAATTTTGAGAATGTAGGGTTTTCCTGTCAGAAAAGGACAGTTTGCTTTCACAATGCTTAATTCTGCAAAAAGATTTCTAAAGCTAGAGAATCTTGTGTGCCTAATACAGTATGCTATTGACTAGGTAATTCTCCAAAACACATTATTTTTCATGAGGATATTTAGATTCATATGGAGATCTGTTATCTTAAGATTTTTACTTAAGTATTGTCCTAAAATTCACAAGAATTATTATGCATCTCTCATTTGAGCTAACTCACAAAACACTCCTACAGCTCAGGAGGCTGATGGCTCAGCCCTGAGACACTTACATGGTAAACAGCCTTCTGCTCAGCTCCAATCCTATATTTCTCATTATCTTCAGTATAGTCAGTATATCCTCATAAGTACCATCTTTTCTTTATGCTAGCTTGGAAATGAGCCCAGCTTTTAGTACAATGACCATGAATATCCTAAGCTCACCACAACTGTAGGCAAGAAGGCAGAGTTAGGATGGTAGATATCTGACATTTATGCTGGTACTACCCACCCTGGCATTGCACTCTCTCCTGCTACTCCTGGATATGCCTGAGAATCCTTCACAACACAACCTTCCAGTCATCCACTATAAGCTAATTAGACTTAGAATGCCAGGAAACACTTATGTTTTCACTCATGGAAAAATATTCTAGAACTTTACATTCTCCTCATTCTTGACAAATACAAAAAATATTTCTGGAATATATTAAATTTACATAATTTTAATTTTAGATAATTAATGACTCAGCCTTCAGATTTGTCCCTCTTCTTGTTCCATGATAGGATTGTCATCCTCAGTCCATTTTTATTATTTACTTCTTGGCTGAAATATGCTCAGTGCTTTTCCAATATCTACTTGTAAATTTGAAACTGCTTGTTTTGGCATTCAAGACCAATGCCATCTGTCCCCACCTATCTTTTCAGTCACCTCTCTCTGTTCCCCAGCATGAACAGCATTTCCAGACAATAAAAGCCATTCCTTTTCTAAGGCATTATTTTTAACATTATCCTCTTCTCGTGATAAGAACTGGACAGAATTGCCTCTTCTGTATCTTACTCTAACTTGACTCTTCCAAACCCCTGGCAGTTTCCCAGGTTGTCCAACTGCCATGTGCTTTTTTTTTTTTTAAATTGACAACTTGAATATATTAACACACAGTAATTTAATCATGTTCCTATCTCTATAGTCTTCTTGTTGTCCCCTCTCCCTTGTCCCCAGTTCTAAGAGCCCTCCTCATTTAAGGTAGTCTTTCCTCTGTTTTGCTGTGTCATTTCTTTTATCCTCCTCAATCCTCCATGTCAAAATGTTAATGGGCTTAGAATTGTTCTGGTCTTGTGTGGGTACAGTAACCACTATAGAGTCATGCATGAATGCACCAGTCAGTTCAGGTCAGGAGGAAAGTGCCCCAAAGTAGATGGGAAGAATGGGAGAGCCACAGGGTGCCATGAGTTTTAATCATGATTCTACCACTTAAGATTTGTATAAGCTGTATTGATTATTTCACTTTCCCATGCCTCATACTCACTCACCAGTTTTTTACTGAAGAGCATCCATCAACTACCTCATGGAGTCAATTTCTAGATAAACTGAGTTACTCCATGCAAAGGTTTAAGAAGAATTGGTACAAAGTAAGTGTTCTGGAAGTGCTTGTTATTAGTAAGGTCATTATTATTTTATTATTCATTATACTCTAATACCATTAGGTAATATCTTATGATAAGACACTTTTCAAATATTGATATGTTAGTAGTCAAGATATGTTCTGTGTTCTCATCTAAATTTTAAGCTCCTATAGTGAAGTTACTATAAGTTTAGCTAATTATAATTTCTCAAAATCAGTAGCATAGTGCTTTAAACATTACAGATGATAAAGACCCATTGAATTCAATGTTTTGACACAATAATGCCATATATATATATTTCCATTGTAAAAACTCACCTTTTCCATTATATAATAAGAAGTTTGCTAGAATTTTAATTCACCTTCTGACTTCTGGTTTATGGTGCCTAAACTATTTCAAACACTTGAGTACCCCTCTTCATTTAATTGACCTTTAGGGACAAAAACACTTCAATAATCCTCTTGGCCTAGATTATTTGGCTTGATGCTTTTCTTTATGTCTAACCAAACTCTCTTGGTACAATGAATATTTCCCCAACATATTATCTTCTCTGTCTTTAATCCAAGTAAAGCAGGATTATTAGATTTTTCTCAAAGGATCAATTTTTCTTATTTTTAAATCAACTCTAGTCCTCTTTCAAAATTCATTTCTGTACCAAAAAGAAAATGTAGTAACCAGTGCCAAAAATTCAGGATGAATGGCTTTCTGGGTACATTGAAATATTATCTTGTATTTTCATAAAAGCTGCATTTCTCCTTGTGCTCACTTGATTAATAAGACATTCAGCATGTGGCTGCATTTTTGTGGATTTTCTTCATCCCAGGGATGTCTGACTTAGTTTTATTCCCTCATTGAACTATTTTGCAATGGAGTCCATAAACCATTCCCAAAAATATCAAGGAAATTCTAGGAAGTATTATGTGTACTTGCTAATTTAGTGTTGTGAGCAGATGTGAGGAACTCTCAATTTCTTCATCCAGGTCAGAGCAATTTAAAAAATCAGAACTTGAGGAGTTCTGGAGGAGCAAGTCCTAATGGCAATCTTTCCATCTGTGGTGCAACCACTACTACTGGTGAGGTCTACATTTAATCTATTTAGTTGGTAGACAAGACTGCCAAGAGGTAAGTGGTGCTGATGGTGATGATGGAGCCTAAAGCCTTATTATAAAAATTAGCTAGGGTATGCTTATCACATTTCCTTGGTCCAGACCCAGCTCACCTCTCATGTAGCACACATTTCAATGTTTTATAACATGCTTCATTCACTCAAAGAACTGTGTCATTGACCTCTAAAATTTTTGTTTATTTATACTATTAGAGTTAATAGATCATCCATGCTCAAATTTCAAGAGATTTTCTATTACTTTTTGGGTTGTCTCAATTTAGAAGACTACTTTTAAAAGCTCCAATACACTGCAGCAGGACTCAAAATTTTACAAAATAGTGGGTGAATTTGTGGCTGAAAGCTTAAAGTGATAAATAATAACCACAAAAATCCCACATGTGAAAAAAACTCTGTTCTTTTAGGAAAAGGAAAGGCACTCGGGGAAGATTAGATCTAAAGTTTTCCCAAAGGCTTATGTTTTGAAAATTGGAAAAAGACCGAACTCTGGAAACTGTTAAATTTTTTTTTTAAGGGATTAGGCCTGAAAGCAGGCTGAGGAATAACTACGCTACACAGAGAGATGGATTGTACCCAATTGATATCAGATGTCTGAAAGTTAAACACCAAGTAATCTTTCCATTTTACTTTTCATGAGAGTGACAGGCAAATCAGAATATATTTGTGATTCTCTTTCATGGCATTACTGGAGAATCTGTCCTGCTTTTGTACATTTGGTGTTTATGATGGGTCATATTTTCTTTGAAAGCTCTAGGAACTGAACACATACTAACCCAGGAAGCAGCATAAATGGCTTAATAGAGATGTTACTAGTGCCCAAACTGTATGTAAGCTTTGAAAATAGGCCCAAGGAAAATTTAAATGTCCTTTAATATTTCCATTCGCAATGACAATACTGTTTTATTTTAATTTTATTTTTACAGAGTGAGAATGAATGGGTGCTCCAGGGCCTCAGCCCCTGTAACTGGACTCCAGATGCTTGTGCCATGTCATGTTACATAGTTTGTGTGACCTTGCATGTTCCTCACCTTTGTGAGTCTGGCTTATGTGGGATCTGGAAAGTTGAACATGGCTCCTTAGGGTTTGCAGGCAAGTACATTAACTGCTAAGCCATCTCTCCAGCCCATGTTGTTTGGCTTATAGTAAAAATTACAAATATTCACTGTTTAATAAAAATAAAAGTGAACAAAATTACAAAACAGTAAAAGTTACTTTATAGTCTTTCACTCAGATAACCAAACTTATATATGTAAATGTCTTTCTATCTCTATGAGCACATGCGAAATTGCATATCTATGTTTGTATATGTTTTTCTACCTATGAGCACATGTAAAGTTTCATATCTAAGTTTGCATATGGAGTAGCATATATTTTATTATTAATATTTTATCAATAAATAAAGTTTGAATGGTCCATAAATTATCTTGGATATATATGTATTTATGTTGATGAATATTGTTTTCAATTTTAATTATTGTATATAAAACTTTCATAAACATCCTCCAGGATTCCCCATTGCCAGACTGGTATAATGTGATATGGTGTTTCTTGGACAAGAAAATCATGTTCATTTAAATTTTTTGGACATTTTATCTAAGTTCACCTCATAAGACCTTTATTAGTTTACTCTTCAAATACTGTATATTAGTAAATTTTCACCATTAGAGCTACCAACTTCCATCAACTCTTCCTACTATTGCTATTCTGATTTCTGAAAATGGTTTCAACTGTTGTGTTTCGGTTAATGTATAGTGAAGCTTGAGATAGTATTATAAAATTTTTATCTTCTGTGAAATTTAAACTTATTATGTCCTTGGTCATCTCTTTTTCTATTACTGACTTTAAGAAGCATATTTTCTTAGTACATATTAGGGATGAGCAAGTTTATCTTCCATATTTACTGCAAATTATTTTCCTGGGTAGTTAGTTGTGTTTCAATATTGATTTTATATTTGTAGCATTTTAATCATATAATTTTTAAATTTAAATAAACACATTTTAATTTATTCAATTTATACTTCAGGTTTTCATGTCATAACATGCTTAGACACACACTCAACTGTAATTATTTTACTTTCTACTTTTTTCACCTAAGTTTTGTGATTCGTGAGTGATTGACTTTTATGTGAAGATTGAGGTCAAGATTTTTAAGCTTTCATGCCTAAAATGTTGCCCCAGCATAATTCATAAAATAACTCTTTTGCCCTCTTTTCTCCCCACTCTTTCCCTAACTCTTTCTGTCTCCCAATTTCTTTCCTTCTCTTCTTCTCTCTCAATTACAATAAAGACTTAAACTTAAAACTTTACTCTTTCACATGACTATCTAAAATACTTTTTTTTCATTACATACACAATTGAAATACACACATGTTATCTCCTTGATAACTGGACGATCTCTTATCAGGTGTAATTACTATAGATTTTGATATTGCTTGGTAGCTAGTGAAGCAAGAACTTTCTTTAAATGTAAAGGACAATTCTAATTCTCTGTCTAAATAGTCTTCCAAAAGAAGCATTTTGTCAAGTTCAGAAAACATCCATCCTTTAGGCTGGGGAGTTGGCTTAGCAGTTAAGGCGCTTGCTTGTGAAGCCTAAGAACTGAGGTTCAATTTTCCAGTACCCACGTAAAGCCAGAAGCACAAGTTGGCTATGTGTGTGGAGTTCATTTGCAGTGGCTAAAGGCCCTGGTGTGTCCATTCATAGTCTCTTTGTGTAATAAATTTAAGAAAAAAACTTAAAATATTACAAAATGGAGAAAATACCCCTTACCTATTAAGTGAATAGTTAAATAAGAAGTTTGACCCACAATCCCCATGGGGTTGACCTGCATCCCCAACAAGGAATGCCTCTTCAGAAAAGGGGAAGGAAGGTGGGAAAGGATGGTACCAACACGTAATGTTTACATACAAAATATGTCCATACCTAATGATAATAATAATAATAATAGAAAAAAGAAGTTTGAGTGTAATTTTTTTATATTGATGGCTCTACTGTATGTCAGCTGGGAAGCAAGGGTAAATTACATTTCCCACGTCCCCTTTCCTCTATTTTTCCATTCAGAATGGTGCACAGAAAGATTCTTGGATGAGAAGGAAGATTTGGAGTGGAGATGAAGTAGCAGCCATGATGTAGCTTACATACTGGAGAAATCTGATGAATTTCGTTGTTGATATGCAACAACAGCTGGGCCTGTCAGTGTGGCACCCATCCTCTTTCTGCATCTCTAACTCCTGTTAGAGTGACCCCTGGCTAGGATGAAAGTCCCTAAGCTTTTGCAAGATACCCTGGCATCAAGATCTGAGATATGGGCATGATGAGGGTGAAGAGAACCAATAACTTCAGGGCATGAACTTGAAGGGAGCACTCACCCTTTAATTTATATAATTCACTTCATTCTTGCCCAAACCTGAGAGTGTGAACCCACTTCAGTTTTTACCACAGGAGCCTCACTTAGATTTTGGCACTATGTGCTGCAGTGAAAACTGATCCAGGTTTTTGTTCAGCTCAGCCAGCTCCACATTCTGCTTGAAAGTTTCAGTTTGTTATTCTGTCCTACCTTCTAGTCATCCTTCTGTCCTAACTATCTCACCTGTGGATTTCAAGCTCCAACAGCAGGCACAAAGAAAACAAACTTACAGAGGCTGCTTAGCTCCCACAATTGTGTAAGGTTAAATCCTTATCACAAACCCCTACACACACACACACACACACACACACACAGTGTTCAGTAAATTCATTATGACAGATAAAGTTGAATATTTACTTTATATAAAAATGCTCTTGGGAAGACAGATTGCTTAGTGGTTAAGGCACTTGCCTATGAAGCCTAAGGACCCAGGTTCAATTGTCCAATACCCACATAAACCAGATGCACAAGGTGGCACACACTCGAGTTTGTTTGCAGTGGCTAGAGGCCCTGGCACACCCATTCTCTGTCTCTGTCTCTGTCTCTCTTTCTCCCTTTCTCTCAAATAAATAAATAAATAAGAGGAAAAAAATAGAAGAAAAATTTTAAATGCTCTTAAGAATGAAGAAAAAGCTAGATGATCAATAATATAATAAACCAGCAACTCATAAAGTAATTCAAATTCAAATGAATACTTTAATCTTTACAACTAAATGGATATAAGTGCAACAAATACCATTTTTTACTTTACAGATTGGCAGCAGTAATAGGTCCATTATTTGTCCCTCCTCCCTCAGTAACAGTAATTTAATGATGTACATGACATAAATCAGAACTGTTTACATTTCATCTTACAACATCATCTACACAACTCCAGTCAGCTTTTCTAATTCACTGAATATTTCCTACATATAGTTCTATCATTGTTGGTGCTGATATCTCAAAAATTACCTTTCAACACTGCAGATTCCATTTAAATACCAAAATAAATAAGCAAATATTTGTAGTAAGTCAAGTCTGTGAAATGCCACCATTAGTTCATAATGAATTTCATATTAGAAAAGTTAATATGATGTATAATTTAAAAGCAGTAGTTATGCCAGGTGTGATGGTACATGCCTTTAATCCCAGCACTCAGGAGGCAGAAGCAGGAGGATCACCATGAGTTTGAGGCCAGCCTGAGACTACACAGTGAATTCCAGGTCAGCCTGGGCTAGAGCAAGTTAAAAAAAAAAAACAAAAAAAAACAGTAGTTACAATAAGAAGTAAAGGCAACAAGAAGATGACATGATTACTTTTTAAACTTAATTTTAGTGAGTTTGAGTAACCTATATAGCTACTGGTATTTTTTAAATTTTTATTAGCATTTTCCATGATTATAAAAATAATCCCATGTTAATTCCCTCACTACTGGTATTTTTGTTTTATGCTTATGAAATGTGTTATTAAAATATGAAACTAATGCCATTTGTCCATTTTGACTTATGAAGCTGGCAATTTCATATGGTTCAACCAATATATATGTATTTGTTTCTACTTATATAGAAACAGTGTTTTAAATAGGTAACCAAGAAAGCCACAAACACTACAAGTAGTGAGGATGCTCAACAAAGTAAACAGTGAATGAGGATCACCTGTGAGAAGTACCTGACAGAAGTGAAGAGAGAGAGCTGGAGAGATGGGTTAATGGTTAAGTGCTTGCCTATGAAGCCTAAGGACTGTGGTTCAAGGCTCGATTCTCCAGGACCCACATAAACCAGATGTACAAGGGAACGCATGCATCTGGAGTTCATTTGCAGTGGCTGGAGGCCCTGGTGTGCCCATTCTCTCTCTATATATATTTGCCTCTTTCTCTGTCTGTCTGTCACTCTCAAATAAATAAATAAAAATAAACAAAAAACTTTTAAAAAAGAAGTAGAGAAGCATTATCAGAGGTCAAGAATAAGCCAGTTTACAGTGTTCCATGCAGTAGCAACTGAACATTGATTATGTCAGCCATCAGCCAAATGTGGTCAAACAAGTCTTGACAGAATGCCTTAAAGTTCTTATGGAGCATAAAAGAATGAGCCTCGTAAGTGCTGCCTAAAGAGGATCCTACTAGGGTGTGTCTCCCTCATCTCTTGAGTTCACTTTGACCCTCTGTAGGATGCAGGTGCAAGCTCTCTTTGAATCTGTAAAACTACATGGCTGACACTGAGGTTGACTTCTCTGTAGCAAATGATACACGCTACTCACATAGCACATACCATCTGCCCTCTCTGATTTGGGACCATCACCACACAGTTTCTTTTTGCTGTCTGAAACAATTTGGGTTATGAGTTTGCATTGTTTTTATTTATTTATTTATTCTTGCCAGTTGAAGTTATGAGCAAAGGCACTAAACAAGTGCAGTGGTCACAATCATGGCCTTTGTGTGGCCATTTTAAGTAGGCCTCTATCTAACCCAACATAGAATCAATTGTTGAGGAACTCAGAAATGAAAATGTTTAAGAGTTTTATTCATAAAATCCACATATTTGGATTTACTCATGACTTGCTAATTGTGTAAACGGTGTGCAATTTAAATACTTAAATTGTTACATTTAAAATCAAAACTTAAAATTAATAGTAATTGTTTTTTTTCTTCATACAAAGAACTCCAACATTAACTGCCCTTGTTTCTCAAATAGGCTCCCTCTACTTTGAGGAATGTATGTAAAATACATATATATTCTGCATATGGAAGAAAACAATTTGATATGTTATTTGTCTTTCCAAGTCTGGCTTATTTCTCTTAGCATGACACTCTCCATTCATTTCCATCCATTTTTTCCTAAATGACATAATTTTACTGTTTTTAGTGGCTGAATAAAACTCACTATATGTATGTACCTTGTTTTCTCTATCCAGTCATCTGTTGATGGAAACTTAGGCTAGTTCTATAAGTTGGCTATGGTAAATGGAGATGCACCAAACACAGACATGCAGGTATCTCTGTTGTATATGGACTTGAATTTCTTCAGATACATACCCATAGGTATATATAGTTCTTTGACTTACAAAATTTTAACTACACTGATCTCACTATTATACACTCCATTGTCTCCTTCACATTCTCATATTTCTTCCTGGATTAGAGTTTATATTTCTTTACTACAATTGATTCTTTTCAACCATGTTCTCACTCTGCACACACTCAACTGATAGATACAGTCCAATATTAACCGAATTAAATGCCTACTTACTCTAAAACTTACCACAAATAGCTGACTGATCATTCCTTATACTTATGGCCCACACTCCAAAACAGGCCTTCAGCCTTATTCTATAATCCTAGAAAATCCACACTCAATCCTGAGACAATGTTTTTCACTTCCTTCTCTGCTTCAATTCTTTGATAGATTCTCCTCCAGTAACCCTTTGAGCTGAAAATCTTTTTAATCTCACTAAAAATGTAGAGTCAAAGAAAATCTAGAAACAAATCAAAACAATAATAAAATACTCCATCATCATTGCACCAGAAAACCTCATGTAAGGATATAAACTGCTGTCCTCCCATCATTAGGGAAGGTTACTACCTACCTCTATGTAATGAACTGCAGCCTTCCTTACCCACTCAAGGACTCCTGCAACTAGCTGCTTCTCAGCGTCTTGGTCTTTCTAGCAGCATAAAAGCATACTAATATTCACAGGAAAAATATCCTTATGAACTCTAAGTCTTCCTCCAACTTCCACTTGTCTTCTCATCTGAATTTCAGGAGTACTGTTTGTGTAGATTTTCTTATTCAACATTTTTCTTTCTTGATATTCATTCTCTCAATTTACTTAATCCAAATCACAAGAAAGGTTCTTGCCAGACATGCTGGGCACTCCTGGAAAACCTCTTTGCTCCTGGAGAAGTGTTTTTGTGGAGCCCAGTCTCTCCTCCCCTCCATATGACCAGAAAGAAACTGTAATTGTTGTGCCAACTTGCCAAAGGTCTGAGGATAAATACGTCCCAAAGAGAGAAGTTAGAGGAATAAATACCATGGGAGACAATTCAGCCTCATTCTGAATCTAGGCTTTATTTATTCTTTTCATTAAACAGTATTTACTGAGCATTTCCCATGGGCAAGCAGTGCTCAAAGTATTAAGAGTCCTATGAAGATAAGGATGGAAAATTTTAATAAGCAATTAAAGAAATTTAATTGAGATAGGGCTAAGAAAAGCAATGTCAATTAAGATAGAGCAGGCTAGAATATGGTTCAGGGAGTGTGTGTATGGGGTGTAGTCTCACTTTCATCTCAATACACTAATAGTGTCATTTTCTTATGCCTGGACCAGTGATTGATATTAAGGATAGGATTTTTCTTCATTCAGTTAGGAATATCACTGGTACTAATAGAGTTGATTTCAACTGCATCAGGGTAGATATCTAACTAACGTACAGAACTTAAACTTGGATAGGCAACAAGCAATGCCTCTTACAACTTTGGTGAAATATTACACTCTAGAAAGGCTTTTCTACTTTCTTACAAATATTTTTATGCTTTTATTTATTATAAAGAGAGAGAGAGACCCAGACCATGGTGTGCCAAGGCTACTTGCTACTGCAAACAAACTCCAGAGAAAATTTGCTACTTTGTGCATCTGGCTTCATGTGAGTACTACGAAATTGAACTCAGGTTGGCAGGCTTTGCAAGCAAGTGCCTTGAATTATAAGCCAAATTCATTTCCTGAGAAAGGCTTATCTTGGCCTGTCACTTTAACCTAGAGATCATTGTAATTTCTTCTGCCATATATGCTAACTATTTTCCTCACAGCACTTACTTCCAATTAGTATTTGCTTGTGCAATATTTTATTTCTATTTCTTCTACCATAAACTATAAACTCCATGAATTAAGGATGATATTACATCTGTTTTACTCACCATTATTTACCCATATCTACCATATAGTATGGAACATGAAATCAGTTTTTGTTGAATAAGTGAAGTTGAAATAACTTGGTTATTGCCTTCACAACTTGGTTATTGCCTTCACAGTCCCTATTATCTACAAGTAGATGTCTTTAGAGCTAATTAGCCTAATTGGAGCATTTTATGATGAGGAAACAGGTTGAGTTACATTCACAACTGCTTCTTCAGCCCTGTTTCCACTTCTGATTTCTATAAGCTGTTTTTTGCTCACCCAGAGCTGTCTCAAGCTAGGGATGTGAGTGAGTCCTTCAGAGTCTACACTGTGAGTTCTCTCATTACACTACAGAGCCACAGAACCTATTCTTTCCCCTAGTGCAAATCATATTAGACCTTTGCAAAACTTTTAGAAGAATTTATGCAATTACCAGAGGCATTTTCTAGATTTATGTATTTATGTAAACCCTTCCCAGGAGTTTCTGGTCCTTATTGTTTGGTCATATGAGTACCAGAAAGAGGAATTTGGGCAGAGTGTGGTGGCCTTTAATCCTAGCACTTGGGAGGCAGAGGTAGGAGGATCGCCATGAGTTTGAGACCACCATGAGACTACATAGTGAATTCCAGGTTGCCCGGAGCTAGAGTGAGACCCTACCTTGAAAAACAAAGAAAAATAAAGAGAGAGAGAGAGGAGCTTAGTTTCCATCTTTCCATATGTCTCCCAAAATACTTGAAAGCAGAGTGTTGGCAAAAGAAAACTTACCCAGAACATTTCACAAACCTGATTCAAAATTATTTTTTTGAGGAATTTAAATCCTGTATATAAACTCATTTTTCCACTACAACTACTACAAAATATATGTATCTGAAATATCTTTATACATTTTACACATAACAGACTATGTACTACTACACAAAAACCAACCACAAAATAATCTTTTCAAAAGCAAAAAGAGAGTAAGTATCTGAAAAGAAAAATCAAGGAAGAGTTAATCTTAAAGTAGAAGGGCAATAAGGTCAAATGAACACCAAGATTTAGCAATTAGATTTAGCAATATGTCAGTCATTAGTGACTTCAACAAATACAGGTGTGATCAGATAGAAGGCACAAAGCTTCAGGTACTAAAGAGATCATAGGAGAAAGGTTTGAGACTTGCAACTATTTCAAACATCATGTGTTTGCATGTGTGCGTGTGTGTGTGTGTGTGTGTGTGTGTGTGTAGACATATATACCCCAAGTGCCTATGTGCAGAGACCAGAGGAAGCTATTGGACATACTCCTCTATTGTTCTGCCTCAATCCTTTAACATAAAATCTCTCATTAAACTCGGAGGTTGTACCAGTCTTTTTCAGTTACACTGGTTGATCAGTCCCCACCCCATCCCCATTCCCACCTCAGCACTAGAGTTACAGGCATGCACAGCCACACCTGGCTTTTTACATGGATACAAGGGATTAAACACAGATTCTAGTGCTTTGCATGGCAAGTACTCTTACCCACTAAGCCATCTCACGAGCCCTACTTCAAGGATTGTGTTATAGGAGATACATGAACTATAATCAGAAAAAAGTAGCATGGTGAAGTAGTTGAATTTTTCTCTTTAAAAATATTTTACTAGGGCTGGAGAGATGGCTTAGCGGTTAAGCGCTTGCCTGTGAAGCCTAAGGACCCTAGTTCAAGGCTCGATTCCCCAGGACCTACGTTAGCCAGATGCACGAGGGGGCGCACGCATCTGGAGTTCGTTTGCAGTGGCTGGAGGTCCTGGCATGCCCATTCTCTCTCTCTCTCTGCTTCTGTATGTGTGTGTGTGTCTGTCCCTCTCAAATAAATAAATAAAAATGAACAAAAATTTAAAAAAACATTTAATATTTTATTAATTAAGATCTTTACTGTATGAATTTATTTTCCAGGTGTTCAAATGCTTCTGGTAGGTTGTACATCATAACAGCAGAGAGGGTCAAGTATATGTTCAGAGACAAATTTGATCTGCAGCCCTATACAGTTCAGTTGTTCTAGACTTAGCTAAGGGTATGATATATGGGCCCTCTCAAACTCTGACATCTGATCTGTTGGCCAGGAATTTTAAGAGGGATATGCCTTGGACTGGAGAGATGGCTCAGAGATTAAGGTGCTTGCCTGAAAAGCCTAAGGACCCAAGTTCAATTCCACAAAACCCATATAACACCAGACATACAAAGTGACACATGCAAGGCCCTGGCATGCCCATTCTATCTTTCTCTCTGTCTCTCTTCTCTCTCTCTCTCTCATAAATAAATAAGTAAATAAATAAATAAATAAATAAAATGTTTGAAAATAATTTAAAAAGAAGGGTATGCCTTTATGTTTGAGGGTGTCATCCTTCTAGCAATTGATTTTCCTAGAGCATCTGGCTTTAGAACTATTCCTTAGTGATACCTGAAATAAGGAATTTTTTTCAACCATGAGACATAGTTCATGGTAGTTTTTCCATAACTGTATCCATTTTTAATCTTGGCATTGCAATTTCCTTGTGTGTTTACATTCAAATTTGGGGCAGAGTTCATTAATTAAACTCACTCCGTACTTTCTATGAACAAAACCTTTTGGGCCTGAGTTCCATCTGTGAAGGAGCTTTATCTGATGGAGCCCAATCCTGCTCATCTTCTCCAAGGAAAATATTGTCATAACTACAGCTCAAGGGTTAAGCCTAAAGGGTTCAGAAAAACCAACCTAGGAGAAACATCTTGGGAGAGTTTACACTTATCTTCTTCTTTTCTCACAGTTTCTACCATGTATGGAATATAATATTACTAAACCCTCTCTATTACTCCATAGATGGATGGGATACTTTGTCGGATATGTATTTGTAGGAAAAATGAAAATGAGGCATGGAAAACCTATTTATTTATTTATTCATCCCTAATTCCTTTTCTCTGGCAAGCAAGCCTAGCTTCAGAGCCTGATTGATTGCGGTGGCTCTCTAAATTACCTGATACCTTACAAATGGCAAGATGATGAATAACTTTGTACTTTTGAGTCTAGTGCTGCCTGTAGTCAAGGAGGGTACATCTGCCAGATTCTGTAAATCCCATTTCACCTTAAAACCAACCTTCTCAGTAAACAAGATAATAGTTTAACCCCTGAAATTTCTTTTTTTTTAAATTTTTTAAAATTTATTTATTTGAGAGCGACAGACACAGAGAGAAAGACAGATAGAGGGAGAGAGAGAATGGGCGTGCCAGGGCTTCCAGCCTCTGCAAAGGAACTCCAGACGCGTGCGCCCCCTTGTGCATCTGGCTAACGTGGGGCCTGTGGAACCGAGCCTCGAACTGGGGTCCTTAGGCTTCACAGGCAAGTGCTTAACCGCCAAGCCATCTCTCCAGCCCACCCCTGAAATTTCTTGCTCTTTGTCTGTCTTTTGAATTCCCAATGTTTCCAAACTCATGCCCAAAAGAAAAGCATTTTGTGCTGGGCTAGCTTAGATGCATAATGCCAACAATCTCTCTCAAGTAAAGACTGTGAGTTCAAAAGCCTCTATTAATACATTTGAAAGTACAAGATTCTATTTTCATTAGTATTAAACTTTTCCTGAAATATTTGCATATGAATATCTATTTGACTAGTAATGCCAAGTCTTTAGAATTCATGTGCAGAATATGAACCATTGGTAGAGGAAAACTAACATGTTGCAGAGCCAGCTGAAGGACCTTAGGCTTATTGTTTTATTATTCATATTATATGTGAGTAGATTTCTTTTTGCACTTTGAAATTATTTAAACACTACTAGTTTCTAGTATCTATTTACCTAGATGATCATACATTAAAATTCAGTATGCAGCCGGGCGTAGTGGCGCACGCCTTTAATCCCAGCACTCGGGAGGCAGAGGTAGGAGGATCGCCATGAGTTCAAGGCCACCCCTTAGACTACAGAGTTAATTCCAGGTCAGCCTGGACCAGAGTGAGACCCTACCTCGAAAAACCAAAAAATAAAAAATAAAATAATAAAAAAATAAAGTAAAATTCAGTATGCATTATAAACCACATTGAAAAGTTTTAATTTTCTGGGCAAAGAATGGAGCTGTCTACCATCCCACACAAGTTAGTGGAAAATAGAAAAAGCAGTTGTTTAATTAAGATTGCTAACTTTCTCAAATAAAGATGCTAAGCTGGTACCCAAAATTGAAAAGCTATGCCCTCAGTAAGTGGGTATCATGTAGCAGTTCAAAACAAGAAAATGTCATAAACACAGAGTCTTCATATCAGCCCTTCTAGTTGTCACAACCTAGTGGTTTCAGCAATGAAAAACTCATGCTTTAACAAAAGAGATATTTACAAATGCAGATGAGTTTCCAAAATGAAACTTAACTGTAAATAAATTTCACAACATCTCTGAAAAAAGTTATATTAACAATTTAGGGCTGGAGAGATGGCTTAGCGGTTAAGCGCTTGCCTGTGAAGCCTAAGGACCCCGGTTCAAGGCTCGGTTCCCCAGGTCCCACGTTAGCCAGATGCACAAGGGAGCGCACACGTCTGGAGTTCGTTTGCAGTGGCTGGAAGCCCTGGCGCGCCCATTCTCTCTCTCTCCCTCTATCTGTCTTTTTCTCTGTGTCTGTCGCTCTCAAATAAATAAATTTAAAAAAAATTGACTTGTGTTCACCAATTATGTTTTAATATTTAACTAAAATTTTAAAATGTTAGCTTAGTTTAATGTAACTTATATTCAGTTTTAATAACTCTTTGAAATTTCTAACAGAATACTACATGAAAAACATAAATATTCATTCTACATCTTTTGTGGGGTGGTTTGAGGTAGGGTCTCACTCCAGCCTAGGCTGACCTGGAACTCACTCTGTAGTCTCAGGGTGGCCTAGAACTTCTGGTACTCCTCCTACCTCTGCCTCCAGAGTGCTGGGACTGAAGGCATTCACCACCATGCCCAGCTCATTCTACATTTTACAAGTCATGCATTTATCAGTTCTCATGTCCAAGAGACAGTGAACCGATGTTAAAAATATTAGTGTTTCTTGACTATCTTAAGCAATCACTTAAGTGAATACATTTGATATTAAACTTAAACTCTTTAATTCATCAGATCTATGATGTAGTGATATGAATTTATCACTTAAAAGCTTAGGTAATTAAATTATCTAACCAATAAAAAACATCATATGTTCTTTTCAATTGAAAACTCTGAGTTGACATTAGTAGCAGTATTCTGATCTTTGCATTGAAAATAAAGCCACAATTAGTTGTAAAAATGAGTACCATTTTTAAAGATTGTTCTTGAATGAGGCACACAGCAGGTGCTCAATATATGCTCATTCATGTCATTTGTTCTCTATAATAATACTGAGGTAGTTAGCATTATTCCAGTTTTACAGATTTATAGTAAGAATAAGTAACAAGATCACAGATTATGAGAGCTAATTTAAACTTCAGAATATCTTCCTTTCACACACAATTTTTTTAAGTTAATAAAAATTATGACATTTTTTCCAACATACAACTCATTTTACATTGAAACACATGTAATTACCAATTCAATCATAATTTGAGAGTCCAAATAATTGTTGAACTTATTCTATTTTAAATTGTAAATGATGTGTGCTTTCAATTAAAAAAAATGTTTTATTAGGGCCGGAGAGATGGCTTAGCGGTTAAGCACTTGCCTGTAAAGCCTAAGGACCCTGGTTCAAGGCTCGATTCCCCAGGACCCACGTTATCCAGATGCACAAGGGGGCACATGCATCTGGAGTTCATTTGCAGTGGCTGGAAGCCCTGGCGTGCCCATTTTCTCTCTCTTTCTCCTTCCTTCCCTCCTTCTTTCTCTCTCTGTCACTTGCAAATCAATAAATTTAACAAAAAAACAACAAAAAAATGTCTTATTAAACATCTAATAGTAGGGATCTGGAGAGATTGCTTAGTGGTTAAGCCAAAGGACCCAGCTTCGATTTCCAAGACCCATGTAAGCTAGATACACAAGGTGACATATGTGTCTGGAGTTCATTTGCAGCAGCTGAGGGCCCTGGCATGTCCCTTTTTTCTCTCTCTCTCATAAATAAAATAAAATAAAAATTTAAAATTTAATAGTAGTGAGTCTTGGAAGATGGATTGGCAGTTAAAGAGGCTTGTTTGCAAAGTATGCCAGCCCAGGTTTGATTCCCAAGCCACCCTTCAGCCAGAGGCAGTAAGTGATGCCACTGCCTAGTGTTCATTAGCAGCAGCAAAAGGCCCTGGAACATAAATACAACACAGGCACACATACATAAATAAATGCATTTTTAAAAGTCATAGAGTACTAATGATAATAATACCTGAATATGATAGGAAAACAAAATGCGTGGAGATGACTAAACACCAGTTCTAAAAGCTAAGGGGAACTGTCAAAAGCAGGAGCTGGCGGCAGGGCGCAGCACTGCTTGTCATGCGATCTTCACACGGCTCTTTCAGCTGGTCTTCCACCTGTCCTAAGAGTTTAGTGGTGCAGGATTCGGGTTACAAATCCCTGAGTTCTAAAGATACTAAGTATGCTAAACATTCACCAAAGACTCACGTAATCCATCTCCATTAGGAGAGTACAGCACACTCCCAGCAGCGAAAGTAACAACCTGCCCTCTTCCGGTACTGAGTCAGGAGGTTTCAATGAAGCCAGTTTTCTCAGAATTCTTCAATCCCTAATGTGTGCGAGTCCTTTGGCCCCAGTTCCACTTCCAGGAAGTTATATCCCACAGCACTACTTCCTACATCCATGTATGTAGCAGGGTGTTCCTGCAGCTTCGCTGGTGAAAGCCCACAGTCAGTGAACCTCTGCCAGTCACATAGCAATCAGCGCTATGAAGCCAGCAGTCATAAAAGAGTAAGAAAGTATTTCAGTATTGATCTAAAAAGCTCTCCAAAATAAATTCCTGGGTGGAGGTAGACAAAATAAAGTATGACATATGCAGTAGGATATGATTTCTCTAAAAATAAGTATTAGTATAGGTAGATAAGGGTGCAGAAAAGGTATTGTGAATGGTTCTAAATTTTTAACATTAGTTACTCAGGAAAGGGGAAAGAAAGGCTAGAAAACAAAGTGAGAGAAAGTATGTTCATGTTCAGTGTATTCTGTACGATTTTTGATATTTTATAATACAAACCAGCACTTGGTTTACTCACGAAACACAAAGACAAGGAATTCAGTATACTAAAACATCCTTTTGTTATCTAGTCAATACAAGCATTAAAGGAACATATATATATACACACATATACACATGTATATACATTTGATTCTCTTCTTGGGATATATTTACATTTAGAAACAGTACTCTACATCCAAATATACATTGATGTAAATACCTTTGTTGAAATTGTATGACAATAAAAACATATTTTAATCAAGTTAATCCAGTCAGTAAAAAAATGTATTGAGTATATAATTATAGTACTAACTTGGTTTTTTTTTTCATTTTAAAAGGTTTAAACTGATGCATAGAGCATTGAAATTGCAAATGTTCATGAAATATGTACCATAGCTTCAAACATATAGCATATATATGGAAAGAGTGTTTAAATCAGGGTAAACATTTCCATCTCCTCAAACAGCTATCATTTCTTCACAGTGAAAACATTCAAAGTCCTTTCTTCTAGCTTTCGGAGATACATAGTACATGATTGTTACAGTCATCCTATGGTATATGAGCGCCTCTTATTCCTACCTATAACTTAAAAAAATACATTTTCGTTACTTCTTTGCAAGCAGAGAAAGAGAGAGGATCAGGGCATCTTTCCACTGTGAATAACTCCAGATGTATTTGCCACTTTGTGTTTCTGGCTTTATGAGGGTACTGGGGGATCAAACATGAGCCAACCTACCTTGCAAGCCAGTACCTTTAACCACTAAGCCATCTCCTTAGCTCCTACCTGCAATTTAATACCTACTAAGAATCCTTTCCTTATCCCACTCTCTTCTATTATTCTCCTAGCTTCTAATAATTAACATTTCATTATCAACTTTTATAACATCCATTTTTTGTATCCCACATAGGTATGAAATCATGTGCTACTGGTGTTTTAAGTGCTTCACCAGCTCCAGCTATGTTCTCCAAATGAAAGGATTTATCTATTTATTGATCAATATTCCATAAAACACATGTTATTCATCTCCTTTTTAGTTGATGGATATGTAGGTTACTATGAATATGTAGATTTATATCATATCTTGGCTTGTTGTGAATTAGTATTGCAATGAATACAGGAGTTCAATGTCTTAGATATCTCCTTTCAATACATATCTATCAGTAGGGTTGATGAATAATAAGGTGGTTTTATATTTTAAGAATTTCCATACTGTTTTCATAACAGTTGTGCTAATGTAAATTCCCACATCTCCATCACAATTTATTATCTTTCCTCTTCCAGTTGTATGTCATACTGCCTACTTTAAAATCTTCAAGGTATGGGAGCATATGCCTTTAATCTCAGCATTCAGAAGGCAGAAGTAGAAGGATCACTGTGAGTTGAAGGCCAGCCTGAGACTACAGAGTGAGTGTCAGGTCAGCCTAGGCTGGAGTAAGACCCTATCAGACTCTTAATCAAGTACTGAAAATAAAAATAGTAGTTGTTGTAATACATGACAGGATAGTTCCTTCCACTTTTGTGGGACATATGTAATTATTTTCATCAGAACTTTGTAATTTTCTTTGTAAAGATCTTTCACTTCCTTAAATCTGTTAGTATGTATTTTTATAGATATTATGAATGGGATAGATTTCA